>NC_081361.1:2589013-3789013 GCF_030684315.1 Stegostoma tigrinum | reverse complement strand
TAGCCCTTCCTCCTGCCGATCGCAAAGCTGGACAGTGGGTGTACGAAGTTCCCGTCCGCGCCCATCCTCAGCGTCACCTTGACCTGCCTCTTACTGGTCCAGATGCCAAAGGGGTCCATGATGTCAGTTAGGTCCCCTTCCACCTTCACGTACCTTCCAAGGAAGGTCAGGACATCAACTGCTGGCACATGCGGGTTGTGCATGTGTACAGTCACCATACGGCTCGGCTGTGCTGGCATCACAAACAGCGGGACAGCGGTCAATGCAGAGAGGGGGTCCTCACCTCCTTTCTCCTTGAAAACCTCCAGGAAGCGCTCGCAAAGCTGGGCACTCCTGAAGGTCACATCGTAAAAACCTCCTCTGGGGAAATCCTGCAGGCATTAAATCTCCGCAGCAGCGAACCCACAACAGTCCAACAGGACCCTCTTCACGAAGACGGTGCAGTCCACAGGTGCACCTTCATCCACCTTCTTCACGGAAACACGGATGGTGTTCCGGACCCCCTGACCTGGGGCACGAGCACTCGCCGCAGCCATCGTTGCAGGTTGGCTGCTCCCCTGAACCAGCGTTAGGCCGAAGCCAACATTAAGATCCACTGGTCGCAAGGGTGCACAGCCAACCCGACATCCTCCTTTCACCTCCAAGATAGCACTCTCCTCCTCTCAGTCCACAGAAGAGTGGGTCTTTATTTTGTTCCAGATGTAAACTGGTTCACTGAGGTGGAAGGTTTGTTCTCAGATGTTTTGTCACTTTTTTTTATTTGAAAAAATATACTTTATTCATAGAATGTACAAAAAATAAAACATTTATACACCTACCCAGTCATGCAAGCCACTCCAGGTTACCCGGGGGTACGTACACCAACTAAAGGGAAAAAAAAACAAAACAGAGAAAAAAAAAAACAAAGCAAAGAAACCGCCCCGGCAGTCGTCACCCCGCACAGTCCCAGTTGGCCCCCTGACCAGTTGGGGAAGGCGCCAGCTGGGCCCAGTTACCAGATAGGATTCTTTTCCCTTTTCTGGACGAGGGGGCTCATACGGTGGTCTTTCCCCAACACGCCTTGGCGGCGGCTGCCCCAAGCTTTAGCGCGTCCCTCAGCACGTAGCCCTGGACCTTGGAGTGCGCCAGTCTGCAACACTCGGTCGGGGTCAGTTCTTTCAGCTGGCAGACCAGCAAGTTGCAGGCAGACCAAAGAGCGTCTTTCACCGCATTGATGGTCCTCCAGGCGCAGTTGATGTTGGTCTCGGTGTGCGTCCCCGGAAACAGCCCGTAGAGCACGGAGTCCCGCGTCACGGAGCTGCTCGGGACGAACCTCGACAAATACCACTGCATCCCCCTCCAGACCTCCTGCGCGTAGGCACACTCCAGAAGGTGGTGATCGACAGTCTCGTCCCCCCCCGCAGCCACCTCGAGGGCAGCGTGCGGTGGCGCAGAGATTCCGGGCATGCATAAAGGATCTCACTGGCAGAGCCCCTCTCACCGCCAGCCAATCAATGTCCTTGTGCTTGTTTGAAAGTTCTGGCGATGAGGCATTCTGCCAAACGACTTTGGCAGTCTGCGTGGGGAACCACACGACGGGATCCACCCTCTCCTTTTCCCGAAGGGTCCTGAGGATACTACGTGCTGACCACTGCCTGACGGCCTTGTGGTCAAAAGGTGTTTCCTTTCAAAAATTTCTCCACGAAGGACAGGTGGTACGGGACAGTCCAACTACTCAGAGCATTCCGCGGCAACGAGGCTTAGCCCATCCTTCGCAACACTGGGGACAGGTAGAACCTCAGTAAGTAGTGACACTTGGTCTTTGCGTACTGAGGATCTACGCACAGCTTGATGCAGCCACACACAAAGGTAGCCGTCAGGGCGAGGGTGGCATTCGGTACGCCCTTTCCCCCATTTCCCAGGTCTTTGTACATGGTATCTCTGCGGACCCGGTCCATCCTCGACCCCCAAATGAAGTGGAAGATGGCCCGGGTGACCGCAGCGGCGCAGGTCCAGGTAATAGGCCAGGCCTGCGCCACGTACAACAGTACCGAAAGCCCCTCGCACCTGACAACCAGGTTCTTACCCGTGATGGAGAGGGACCAGAGCGTCCACCTGCCCAGCTTCTGCTTAAATTTGGAGATACGCTCCTCCCAAGTCTTAGTGCATGCCCCAGCTCCACCAAACCAAACACCCAGCACCTTCAGGTAGTCTGTCCTGACGGTGAAGGGGATGAAGGAGCGGTCGTCCCAGTTCCCGAAGAACATGACCTCGCTCTTACCCCTATTGACTTTGGCACCCGAGGCCAGTTCAAACTGGCCGCAGATGTCCAACAGCCTACTCACCGACCGACGATCGGTGCAGAAGACGGCGACATCATCCATGTACAGGGAGGTCTTGACCTGAAGGCCTCCGCTGCCTGGGATAGTCACGCCCTTCAGGCTCACGTCCTTCCTGATGGAGGCGGCGAAGGGCTCCACACAGCACACGAACAAGGCAGGAGAGAGTGGGCAGCCCTGCCTGACTCCAGATCTAACAGGAAAACTGTCTGATTCCCAACCGTTGATCGAGACTGCGCTAACGATGTTGGCGTGGAGCAGCCGGATCCAATTGCGGATGCCCTCCCCGAACCCCAATTTGGAGAGGACGTCCCTCATGTAAGCATGAGAGACCCTGTCGAAGGCCTTCTCCTGGTCCAGGCTGACGAGGCAGGTGTCCACCCGCCTGTCCTGTACGTAGGCGATCGTATCCCTGATGAGCGCGAGGCTCTCAGCGATCTTCCTGCCCGGCACAGCACAGGTTTGGTCAGGGTGAATCACCGACTCCAGGACAGACCTGACCCGGTTGGCAATGACCTTGGCCAGGATTTTGTAGTCCACGTTCAAAAGTGAAATGGGACGCCAATTCTTAAATTCTTCCCTCTCCCCCTTCCTCTTGTAAATGAGGGTGATGATGCCCTTCCTCATGGACTTGCACATTTCCCCTGCCCGAAGCGCACTATCGTACACCTCCAGCAGGTCCTGGCCGACCAGGCCCCACAGAGCAGAATACAGCTCGACCGGTAAGCCATCACTTCCGGGAGTCCTATTCCTCTGCAAGGACTTGAGGGCTCTGGCCAGCTCGTCCAGGGATATCGGCCGGTCCAGCCACTCCCTCGTGCCGTCATCTAAGACCTCCGTGATAGACGACAGGAACGACTCGGAGGCCGTGCTGTCCGTGGGCTTCGTGTCGTACAGTCCGGCATAGAAGGATCTGCTGATCCTCAAAACGTCGGGCCGAGACGACGTCACCGAGCCGTCGTCCTCCTTCAGCCGGCTAAGCAGAGAGCTCTCTTTGTGCACCTTCTGAAAGAAGAAACGCGAGCGCGTCTCGTCCTGCTCCACAGAGCGGAACCTGGACCGGAAGATTATCCTGGAGGCCTCCGCGGCGAAGAGCGAGGCTTGCTGGCCCCTTACCTCGCGGAGGTCCTCCGTGACATCGACCTCCATCAACTGCAGAAGGAGCAGGTTCTGCACCCTTTTCTGGAGTCGCGACAGCTTTCCCCGCCTCTCTCTTGCCTTCTGAACACCCTTGAGGACAAAGAACCTCTTGATGTTCTCCTTCACCGTCTCCCACCAGTCGCCTGGAGACTCAAAGAGGGGTTTCACGGTCCTCCAACCGGTGTACTCCCTCTTAAGCTCCTCGACGTTCTCTGGGGTCAACAGAGTCGTGTTGAGCTTCCACGTCCCCTTGCCGGCCGGCTGGTCGTCCTGTAAGTGACAGTCGGCCAGCAGGAGGCAGTGGTCAGAGAAGAACACCGGCTCGACACCAGTGGATCTGACCGAGAACGTCCGTGACACAAACAGGAAGTCTATCCTTGAGCGGATAGACCCGTCTGGCCGCGACCAGGTGTACCTCTGCTGCGCTCCGTCTGCAGGGGTGCTGAAGACGTCCAGCAGCTTGGCGTCCTTCACCGTGCCCATCAGGAATCTGGACGTGACGTCCAGTTGACTCCCCCCACCCGCTGTCCCCACGCTGGATCTTCCATCTGCGTCGATGATGCAGTTGAAGTCTCCGCCTAGGATGACCGGCCTGGACGTAGCCAGCAGGGGTGGAAGCCGCTGCAGGACGGCCAACCGCTCACTCCGTACCGCTGGGGCGTACACGTTGATCAGCCTCAGGGGAGCATTCCTGTAGGTGATGTCAGCCACTAGGAGGCGCCCCCCCACCACCTCCTGAACTTGAGAGATGGTGAAGTTGTGCCCCTGCAGCAGAATAGCCAGGCCCGAGGAGCGACAGTCGTTACCCCCCGACCAGATCGAAGACCCACAGGTCCAGGCGCCGGACCATTTCCCGTACCTGCCGAGGTGCAGTATCCCGCACTCCTGCAGAAACAGGAGGCCCGCCTTGATGGTGGTCAGGTAGGCCAACGTGGACACACATCTCGCGGTTGGCTTGACGCTGCGCACATTAATGCTCGCAATTCGTACCCCCATTGTGGGCAGTGACCGCAGTACCCTCGCCAAGTCCAAGGTCCAGCCCCTCCATCTGTCCCTTCATGCCCATTGCCCGGGCTAACTGCTGGACGCTCTCTGGGCTCAGGAAACCGTCTGTGCTGCCTTCCGGGTGGCATCCCCCCGTCAGGGGTGCGGAGGCAGGAGGGTCCGGCTCCGGATCAGGCTGGGGACGTGCTGTTTCCTCCTTCCCGCCTGGAAGTTCGCGGGGGCCCTCCAGTGCTCCAGCGGCACTTGACTGGGTGTCGGAGTGAGCCTCCGGACGCCTCCCATCACCTGGAAGCGGGGTGCTGCTTTCCTTCCCCCTCGAGACCTTTAACTTCTGCTTCGGGTGGGCCCTCTCCGAATCCTCCTCGTCAGAGGAGCTCTTATAGCCCCCCTGTAGCTGTCTCTTCCCTCCTGATTGTTGCGGTTCCTGGGCCCGTCGACGCACCTTCCTCCTCGCTTTCCGGACTGTAGTCCACTCCCCTGGGTCGCCAGTCGCCGCCTCCATTGGCTCCGGGTTGTCGGGGGGATCGGAGCCTGCAGGGGTGCTTTGCTGGCCTCGGGCCCATCCTGCAGGGCTGGGCCCTCCTGCACGGCCTGGCCCTCCTGCACATTAGTGGGGTCCTTGCTGGGCCCTGGTGCCTTCCTCTCCTCCGGGGGGGGCTGGCCCCGCATTTCCCCTGCCGGCGACCTGGGCGTAGGTGGTACCCCGCCGCGGGCATGCCCTATAGAAGTGGCCCGCTTCCCCGCAAAGGTTGCAGCTTCTCTCTCGTGGGCAATCCTTTGCCAGGTGTCCCTCCTCCCTGCAGTTCCTGCAGATGGTGACTTTGCAGTCGGCCGCCATGTGACCTGACCTACCACAGGCATGGCAGACTTTAGGTTGCCCTGCATAGGTCAGGTAGCCCCTGCTCCCGCCAATCGCGAAGCTGGACGGTGGGTGTGCGACATTCCCATCTGCGCCCATCCTCAGCGTCACCTTGACCTGCCTCTTACTCGTCCAGATGCCAAAGGGGTCCACGATGTCAGTTAGGTCCTCTACCACCTTCACATACCTTCCGAGGAAGGTCAGGACATCAACTGCTGGCACATGCGGGTTGTGCATGTGTACAGTCACCATACGGCTCCTCTGTGCTGGCATCACAAACAGTGGGACAGCGGTCAATACAGAGAGGGGGCCCTCACCTCCTTTCTCCTTGAAAACCTCCAGGAAGTGCTCACAAAGCTTGGCACTCCGGAAGGTTACATCATAAAAACCTCCTCCGGGGAAATCCTGCAGGCAGTAAATGTCCGCAGCAGCAAACCCACAACAGTCCAACAGGACCCTCTTCACGAAGAAGGTGCGGTCCACAGGTGCACCTTCATCCACCTTCTTTACAGAAACACGGATGGTGTTCCGGACCCCCTGACCTGGGGCACGAGCACTTGCCGCAGCCATCGTTGCAGGTTGGCTGCTCCCCTGAACCAGCGTTAGGCCGAAGCCAGCATTAAGATCCACTGGTCGCAAGGGTGCACAGCCAACCCGACGTCCTCCTTTCACCTCCAAGACAGCACTCTCGTCCTCTCAGTCCACAAGAGAGTGGGTCTTTATTGTGTTCGAGGTGTAAGCTGGTTCACTGAGCTGTAAGGTTTGTCCCCAGATGTTTTATCACCATTCTAGGTGACATCAACAGTGAGCCTCCCACAAAGCACTGGTGTTATGTCCCGCTTCCTATTTATCTGGTTCGGTTTCCTTGGGTTGGTGATGTCATTTCCTGCGTTGGTGATGTCATTTCCTGTTCTTTTTCTCTGGCTTTTGGCTTTTCTTTTCTTTGGCTTTTGGAGCCAATCTGACATCCCCTGAGAAAAGGAACAGGAAATGACATCACCAACGCAGGAAATGACATCACCAACCCAAGGAAACCAAACCAGATAAATAGAAAGCAGGACATGACAACAGCGCTTTGTTGGAGGTTCACTGTTGATGTTACCTAGAATGGTGATTGGTTGTCTGGGAACAAACCTTCCAGCTCAGTGAACCAGCTTACATCTGGAACAAAATAAAGACACACTCTCTTGTGGACCGAGTGGAGGAGAGTGCTGTGTTGGAGGTGGAAGGAAGACGTCGGGTTGGCTGTGCACCCTTGCAACCAATGGATCTTAATGCTGGCTTCGGCCGAACGCTGGTTCAGGGGAGCAGCCAACCTGCAACGACGGCTGCGGCAAGTTCTCGTGCCCCAGGTCAGGGGGTCTGGAACACCATCCGTGTTTCCGTGAAGAAGGTGGATGAAGGTGTACCTGTGGACTGCACCTTCTTCGTGAAGAGGGTCCTGTTGGACTGTTGTAGGTTCGCTGCTGCGGACATTTACTGCCTGCAGGATTTCCCCGGAGGAGGTTTCTACAATGTGACCTTCAGGAGTGCCAAGCTTTGCGAGCGCTTCCTGGAGGTTTTCAAGGAGAAAGGAGGTGAGGACACGCTTTCTGTATCAACCGCTGTCCCGCTGTTTGTGATGGCAGCGCAGAGGAGCCGTATGGTGACTGTACACATGTACAACCCGCATGTGCCAGCAGTTGATGTCCTGCCCTTTGTTGGAATGTACGTGAAGGTGGAAGGGGACCTAACCAACATCATGGACCCCTTCGGGATCTGGACCAGTAAGAGGCAGGTCAAGGTGACGCAGAGGACGGGCACTGACGGGAACATCGTACACCCACTGTCCAGCTTCGCGATCATTGGGAGCAAGTATACCTGACCTGTGCAGGGCAACCTAAAGTCTGCCATGCCTGTGGTAGGTCAGGTCACGTGGCGGCCGACTGCAAAGCCACCATTTGCAGGGAGGAGGGACACCTTGCAAAGGATTGCCCACAAGAGACAAGCTGCAACCTTTGCGGGGAAGCGGGCCACCTCTATAGGGCATGACCCACTATCACTCGTATCCTTACATACAGATAAGGAAGGACACCACTTTGATTGGGACAAGACATCCCTCCTAGGACAAGCCAAACAGAGACATGCACGAGAATTCCTAGAAGCATGGCATTCCAACCGGAACTCCATCAACAAACACATTGATTTGGAGCCAATCTACCATCCCCTGAGAAAAAGTACAGGAAATGACATCACCAACACAAGGAAACCTAAACAGATAAATAGAAAGCGGGACATAACACCAGTGCTTCGTCGGAGGCTCACTGATGATGTTACCTAGAATGCTGACGAAACGTCTGAAAACGAACCTTCCAGCTCAGCGAGCAAACTCACATCCAGAACATTTGGGCTGCTCCAGAGTGATCTGTATACCAGGATAAACAGGAAAAACCAGTCTTCAGCAGCCACACTGAGTCTGGCTCCATTAGGCCTACAGTCAACTCTCTCAAACCACCGTTGCCCCTTCACTTTCCATGACCTCCCCTGTTTTTGTCTGAAATAAATTGTACATCAGGCAAATGCAGCTGACATTGCTGTTGTAGAACTGGGGTATAGATTGAAGCGATACCGCCTGGTCTATGACATAATTCGACTTCTAAAGGTCAGTCAATATTTCAGAGTTATTATTGCAAATTTTAACCATGAACACGCCATGGCATTGACGGCACTGAATCCTAATCAGCAGACTACGAGGGACGACGTATATCTCTATCACCCTGGTCACTGCCTGATTCAGCATTACATCTCTCATCCTTCGGCACATGATCCCCTCGGCTCCATCTCAGTGTTGTCGCATTGTCTTGGTTTATACTGCACAGACTATTCTGCCATCTATTACATTGCAGTTTCTAATGCATGAAACCCTACCTAACAGGGCACAGCCTTCGCTCTGTAGCGCAGCATTGAAAGCAATGGTCATGTAAAGCACCAGTCATGAGTTTACTTCTAACTGGAGGAGATGAGAATGTTTGTACAACTGCGGCATCCAACATCTGAAAGAGGACTTTCAATATTGTCTGAAATTATGCCAGTGTCATTTCCTCCACAGGCCAGCAGTGAGGTGAGGTGAGGTATTATAAACTGTAGGTTGACAAGGAAACAATGGGGGAGCAACACGGAGAGGGGAGTGGCCGAATGCTTTATTTCTATGCTGTAATCAGATTCTGGTTTTGAAGTGTGAAATGGGACAATATAACCCAAATGGATGAAATCCTACTTTCTGGGGGTTGGTCTCTGCTGAGGCCTTTGTCACCTTCTGTGAAATGTGTCTGTGTGCTGCCTTCTGAGGGTGAACATGTGGTCCACTTCCCCAAGGGAACGTGAACATCTCAAACGGCCGGCCCATCGTCTCGTAGCACACAAGGCTCTGGGCAAAGGCTGGAAACTGGGTCGTTGAGCCCCTTTCTGTGCTGTAAAGACACGATGATTCAGTCATTTTGCAGGAGAAACAACTGTCGTAGAAAGAAAAAGAAAGCCAGAAGTTGTGCCATTAAGAAACGATGCACACATATCCACCACTATCCCTGGTGGTCTAGTGGTTAGGATTCGGCACTTTCACTGCCACAGCCGGGATTCGATTCCCGGTCAGGAAATCAAGTTTTATTTTTCCTGATGGTGACAACGCAAAGGCAGTGCAGCTCTGTCTGCGATCCTTTCAATGTCAGTTCCTGTCCCCGAGAACATCAGGGTCCATATTCCAGCCGCTTAAAGAGGGGAAAGGTGCCTTAGCTGTCACTGCTCAGTCAGGCTACTCACCTTTGTGTTGTGTTGTTAGCAGGGACATCAGCAGTAAGGGGAACATTCACAAGATAAACAACCAGCAAAGATAATCACAGTCGCTACTTCAATTCAATTGTCTCCCCTTTGTGACGCAGTGAGTTTCACTGCCATTTGTCGTCAGGAAGCTACAATTCACCCGATCGAGTCTGCTCAGCCAGTCAATGAGATCGCTGCTGATCTGATAAATGTCAACTCTGCTTTCATGCTTTTCCTCCATAACCTGAGGTAAACTTGAGCCTAATCACCACATCATATATGACCGATATTTTTCGGAAGTTCGGATGACATCAGTGACCTCTGCATGTTTGCATGAAATTGAATAATATGAAATGAGTGAAAAATTCCTTCCCACAGTTCAACCCAGTGCAGGGTCAGCCATATGACAAAAGTACGAGAGCAAAAACGTTACCTCTATTTCTCCCAGCACAGATTTCTCTCTCGACGAGTTGAATATTTGCAGCATTTTTCATTATAATTGTGACATTTTCATGGACAGATCCTCAGTCAATCCACAAATAACTGTGCTTCCAAAAACTATTTTGCCTCAGATTAAAATTGTTGTGTATCTTTTCATACAGCTTGAGGTCCCAATAATCCCTGCTCCATGTCAATAGAAGCTGCTCCGGGTAAGGTTGGAGCTCACAGACTCGGCATTTCACGCATCTCTACATCATCACAGAAGGATCGCGCACTTACCAATTGTGTCGCTTCTATCTGTATCAGCCTGGTCACTGTCTGATTCACCATTGCATCTCTCATCCTTCTGCACATCATACCCGTGGCTCTATCTCGATTTTGTCACATTGTCTTGGCTCATAATGCACAGACTATCCCGTCATCTACTATCACAGCATATGTCTGCACGCTCATTGCCATCCCCATTTCCGGTTATTTCTTCGCGCTGGGTTACTGAGTTTCCCTGGATCTGGGCCTGGGAACTGCAATTATATGGTCGTATGCAGCAATGGTTACTTCCTTTTGTGAGGGAGCTGATGAAATATCCAATGTTAAACTAGATTACTATTGAAAGGTACATTTCAACAAGAGCCAGCACTATACACTGAGTCTTTGATATTTTGTAGAAATCTACCAATCTCAGTCTTCAATATACTCATTGATGGAATCTCCACAGTCCCTGGTAGCATCGTAATTACAGATTCCAGCCCTCTGTGAATATCCACATTACAGTGCACTGCATGGAAAGTATTCCTGTTGTGGATCTGGTGCTGTTCCTAACATATCCTCTGCCACTGTGGTTATTGCTTGTTGCACACCAGCGAACTCATGTGGTGCTGTGATCGTCTTGTGGTTAGTACTCTGTGTTGTGGCCGCAGCAACCTCAGTTCAAATCTGAGTCATGGCAGTGGATGTTTGCTGTATTTTGTTTTACTCCTTGTGCCATGGGCCACAGAAATACAGCAAGTATCAAACATTTTTACGTGAAAATATTCTTTGAGGTGGTGACAATCATCTCTCAACCCCGGCTCTCTCACATATCTGCATTTGATGTGTCAGAATTCAAACCACTTTGAGAATTTTCTCCCTCGCACAATCACTAAATCTCCTTTACATCCCTCCCTCCACTTCACTGAGGCACTGCACAATCTAACATCCATTTTCACATTGACATTGTTCATTCTGTCTTGTTGCAGTCTGTGTTGGTGAGTGAACGTGGCCTGTCTCACCACCAGGAACGCTAAGCCAGATGAAATATTTCGATACTGGGACGGTCAGATCCAGACTCATGGAGCAGCTTTTACTGACACGGACCAGTGATTATTGGAACATCAGGCCTAGGAAAATGACCCATGGCAATAATGAGCAACATGGACTGCATCAGAAAAGACCAGTTTCTGTGGCTTTCTGCAACATTCATTGTATTTGTTCATTTCGCTACAGCGAGAGTATTGGGGGCTGTTCATTAATTCACATTATTGTGGGATGTGATGGCACCAGAAACTGTGCCGAAGAGATTTACCAGGATATTGTCTCAGCTGAAGAGTTCCGTTATGAAGTGAGATCGATCAGACTGTGGTCGTTTTCCTCAGAGCAGAGGAGATGTACAAAATAATGAGGATGGACTATCTAAACGCTTTCCCTTGAGGGAGGGATCAATCACCAGGGACCATACATTTAATATAAGAGGAAGGAAGTTTTCAGTAAACTTACAGAAAATCGCTTTTAGCCAGTGGATGTTTGGAATCTGGAAGGCACTGCCTGCAAGTGTCCTAGAGGCAGATATCCTTATGACTTTAAGAAGCATTCAGATGTGAATTTGTGATGCTGTGGCATTGATGATTATGGGCGAAGCAATAGAAGTAGAATTTGAATACTGAAGCGATTGTATGTGATTGGTGCACATGTAAAGGGCTTCAGGGGCATTTGTACCTGATGCCCTCATTAGCATTGTGGTCAGTATCCCCACCTTTCACGAGGGAAACCAGGGTTCAATTTCCTACTGGACCCGACCCAAGCATTTTTGGGGTCTTTCAGCAAAAGGGACCCAGCTTCGATTTCAGCTTCAGCTGATGTCAGCATAGAGTTTGCACATTCTCACCATGTGTGCGTCTCAGTGCTTCACTTTCTTCCCATGGTCCAAACATATGCAGGCTAGGTGAATTGAACACATAGAACACAGAAGAGTACAGCACGGGCTCTTCAGCCCACAATGTTGTGCCAAAATATTATCCTACTCGAAGATCAAACTACCTTGCATACTCTATATTTTACAATCATCCTCACAACTGTCCAAGACTCGGTTAAACGTCCTGAATGTATCTGACTTTAATACCACCGCCGACAGAGCATTCCATGCACCCACCACTCTCTGTGGAAAGGACCTACCTCTGACATTGCCACAATACCTTCCTCCAATCACCTGAAAAGTATGCCCCCTCATAATAGTCACTTCTGCTCTGGGAAAAGGTCTCTGGGTATCCATGCTATCTATGTCTCTCATCATCTGATTTACCTATATCAAGACACAGCTCATCCTTCTTTTCTCTAAAGAGAAAAGCCTGAGCTCCCACAACCTTTCCTCATAAGACCTACCCTCCAGTTCAGGCAGCATCCTGGTAAATCTCCTCTGCACCCACACGGAAGCTTTCACATCATTCCTGTAATGTACTGAATACAATATTCCACTTGTGGTCTAACGAGTGTTTTAAGCAACTGCAGTATATCCTTGTGGCTTCTAAACTCAATTCCCTTGCCAATAAATGCCAACGTACCATACACCTTCTCAACAACACTATTAATTTGGGTAGCAACTTTGACGGGTCTATCGATGTAGACCCCAAGGACCCTCTGTTTCTCCACATTAGCAAGAACATTAGGTTAACCCTAAATTCTGTATTTAAAGTCAACCTTTCAAAATGAATGACTTCACACTTTTCTAGGTTGAATTCCATCTGCCACTTCTTTGCCCAGCTTTTCATCTTGTAAATGACCCATTGCAAACTCCAACAGCCCTCCACACCACCCACCATGCCACCAAACTTCGTGTCATCATCAAACATACTAACCCATCTTTCCACTTCCTCATCCAAGTCATTTATAAAGACCACAAAGAGCGGGGTTCCCAGAACAGATTCTTTCAAAACACCACTGATCGCCAAGCTTCAGGCTGAATAATTTCCATCTATTACAAAACTCTGGCTTCCATTCTGTATCCAGATAACCAAATTTCCATGAATCCCATGTCTCCTAGCTTTCTAAATGAGCCAGCCTTGGGGAACCAAATCAAATGCTTCTCCAAAATCCATATGCACCACATCCATTGCTTGATCTTCATCAATGTCATTTACCACATCCTCAAAGAATTCAGTAAGGCTTCTGAGGCATGATCTGCCCCTCAAAAAGCCGCACTGACGATTTCTAATCAAATTGTGCATGTCCAAATAATCATAAATACTGTCTGTCAGAATCCTCTCCACTAATCTGCCCACCACAGAATGACTGACACTTCTGTAATTCCCAGGATTATCCCTATTCCCTTTCTTGAACAAGGGAATAACATTTGCCACCCTCCAATCATTTGGTATTATTCCAGTAGGCAATGAGGACGCAAAAGTCATCACCAAAGGCAAAGCATTCTTTCCCCCGCTTCATCCTCCTTCCTGACATCAACCTGTTTGAGTGTATCTGTCTTTTTCATGCTATCTTCACAAATGTTATGGCCCCTCTCACTGGTGAATACTGAAGCAAAGTATTCATCAAGGCCCTCCTCTACCATGCCTGACTCTGAGCGCAAGTTCCCTCCCACTATCCCTGGTAGGCACCACTGTTACTCTCACCATCCTCTTGTTCCTCACATAAATATAGAATGCCTTGGGATTTTCCTTCATCCAACTGTGGATCCGTCGGGACTGTGAGAGGAGTTACAATTCCCCATCCAAGCTGCAAACACATCGGCGCAATCATATCAGGAAGAAATTGTTGACTTGCTTGATGTGTGAGAAGGCATTCACAGTGGTTTCACACTGGAAAGGGGCTGTTTCCCTGCTGTGGGAGTGGCAAGGAATTCATTCAGCCATCCCACCTGCTGGCACACCAATGGGTCCAAACTGGGGAGAGACCATTGACCTGCTCCGAGTGTGGGAAGGATTTCTCCCGGTCATCCAGCCTATTGAAACCCCAACAGGTTCACTATGAACAGAGTTAAATGTACAGATTGTGGGAAGTGCCATAAAAGCTCAGGGGGAACCGATGTACTTTCAACATGCTCACATTGAAGGGAGGCCATTCATGTGCTCTCACTGTGGGGCTGGGTTCAGGGCATCATTAACCCTCACTATACACCAGAAAATAGACACGCGGGAGATGTCATTCACCTACTCTGTGTATGGGAGAAAATTCACTCAGTCATCTTGCTGAAGAAACACCAGTGGGTTCACAAGTAACTGCAGTAATTGGATATTTCTTTTGCTTGTTCATGGGATCATGGCATCTGAAGATCAGCAAGCTTTTATCATCGCTTCTAATTGCCCATAGGATGGTTCAGAATCAAACTAATTGATATAGCATGGATTCACATGGTGGTCAGAATAACAATGGTTCCCAGGCCCAATGGCACAGAGTTGATTTTCTGGTCTCTTGTCCTGTTTCTGGAACAATAGTGAATAAATTGGTGCAATTGATTTAAAAGTGAAAGGCTAAAATGTTGTTTTTCTCTCTGATTCAGCATACCCTGCTGTTTTCTCAGTTGTTATTGACAACCTCATGGCCCTCACGCCATCACCTGTTCCGGAGGGTGTTACAGGAAAGGGGGAATGGTCAACTGTATCTGGTCACTCAAAGGGTCACTGGACCCGAAAGGGTAACTCTGATTTCTTTCATAGATGCTTTCGGGCCTGCTGAATTTTTCCAGCAATATCTGTTTTTGCTTCTGATTTCCCTGCATTTGCAATTTGTTTGGAATTTTTTTTTCAATATTCACTTTGTTTGTTTCAGAGGAGCCTCATTGGTAGGTTTGGTCGGTTTTGGAACTTGAAAGTTAAGCCACAGATCAGGTACTGATCTAATTGAATGACAGAACAGGCTTGAGGGGCCGAATGGTCTACTTCTGTTCCGATAAAAGTTTTCCATCTGCAGCATGTGGCATTATGTCCTGTCACTCTTCACTTCACATTCCTGACTGTTACACTATGTGCTAATACTGGCTGAACAAATCTCCTGTGTTTGAACTCAGTCTGTTACTATTCAGTGCTCCATCTTCGCCTGCCCGGGTTTGACTCTCATCACAGAATTTTGTCTCGACTGCAGAAATTCACCAAAGATCCTCAGGCAGCACCTTTCAAACACATAACCACTTCCATCTGGAAGAACAAGGGCAGCAGATATATGGGAAGATCACCACCTCCTCGTTCCCCTCTAAGTCACTCACCATCCTGACTTGGAAATATATCACCGTTCCTTCACTGTCGCTTGGTCAAAATCCTGGAATTCCCTCCCTAATAGCATTGCGGGTCACCACACATCAGGAGGACTGCAGCAGTTCAGGAAGGCAGCTCACCACCACCTTCCCAAGGGCAACTACTGATGGGCAAGAAATTCTGGGCAGCCAGGGACACCCACATCCCACACATTAATTTAAAAAATACTGTGTGAACAGTCACAAGAGGAGGATCCTGGAGTCTCATTCCCCTGGAACAAAAACAAAGTTGCTGGAATAGTTCAGCAGGTCTGGAAGCATCTGTGACCTTCCTCCTTCCCCTGGGATCTATCAAATCCGTTTATGATTTCCACCTCCTCTTTCATTCTGACTCTTTAATTTCTCAATTTCCATCCACTCGCCTTTTGAGCTCTTCAAAAACCCCATTTGGGAAATTGAAAGAAAGCTGGAATTAACGCATGGAACTGGGACGTGGGCGGAAGAATGACGAGAGGCCACATCAAAGAAAGCTCCCATTCCAACAACAGAGCTTCTCAAAACACAAAGGCAGCATGAAAGCTTGAGCTGAAAGAACATGGTGATGTGTGGCCTGTCATGAGGAAAATGTGACCATTATCACAAATGGTTAAGATCACAGAATCCCGACAGTGCAGAAAGAGGTCATTCAGTGCATCCAGTCTGCACTAGCTCTCTATCCCACCCTACTCCCATGAACCCCACATTTACCGCAGCTAACCCAACCATGTAAACTGCACACTCGGGGACAATTTAGCGTGGCCAGTCCACCTAACCTGCATTTTTCAACTGTGGGAAGATCACAGTTTAGCTCTAAAGAAGCGAGATTGTGGATTAAGGCTCAAAAAACCTCAACTCTGAAACAACTTCATGGTTTTTGTTTCCAAAATTAAAATCTGGGGAAAGCTGCACCCACAACGATTTCAGTTTCTCTCTGGAGGAAGTGAATTTAAAACTCTGACCCGGGGGCGCAGTGAGCTGACAGAGGCCTGGGACCAGAAATGTAACAGATTCTGAGCAAGGTGGGGGTGAGACAAGGGCAAAAGGCACATGTCATGGGGGGAAGGCATGAGAGATTAAATTGCAGAAATGTTATTAGTCCCTCAAGGCTGCAGGGAATGGAGTTAGAGCTGGAAACGAAACAAATAAACAAAAGATGTGCCTGGAGCCAGGTGTGCAGTGGACCCAGACACAAATTGAAACAAGAAATGTAAACAAATTGGGGCAGAGTTCACAGTCTGACATTGTTGATCTCAATGATGAGGCCAGAAAGCTGTAAAGCCTGGCTCGTTCTATTCCAGCCAACACACACATGATGGGCCAAGGGTGAAACCTAGAGCTCAGAAAGGACAAGCTTAGGTGGCAAGGGGTGGAAATCGTATGGCAGCTAGCTTCAGACGTTACCGCCCTGCATAGATTTTGGAGTCTGCGCAGAAGAACACAAAAGACAGGGAGTACAAGTCCCTTTATAGATCAATATTTTTCAGACAATCCCTCTTCAAATATTGTGCTGTTGTTCTATTATTTCCCTCCAAAGTGCACAATGTCACATACATCCTCATTGCTCTTCATCTGCCAGATGTTTACCCAGTCATTCCACTTGTCTCAATTGCCTTGGAGAACCTTTATATCCTCCGCATCACTCACAGCCCCAGTTTTGTACTGTCAGCAGACTTGGAAAAATTGCATTTGATTCCCTCAACCAAACTTTTGATATGTTTTGTGAATATCTGGAATCTCTAATTTACACCATGAACCTTTCAATCCAACAAAAAAGCATCCATTTATTCTTGCTTACTGTTTCCTGTCAGCTTCCCCATTATGGCACCATATATTTGGTCCAATCCCATGTGTTTTACTTTACACATTGGGCTTGGGAATCTATCAAAAACCTTTCCAAAACTCCAAATGCATTGCATCTATTCCATCTCCAAAATTTATCTCCAGGTTGGTTTGTCAAATACGAATCCCAGATCATAAACCAACATTGGCTTTGTCTGTGCCCATTAAAACCGGTCGCAATAATTTCTCTAAATTAGTTTATTTGCTAATTTCATTCTACTTCTATTTCTCACCACACTCAGATTTCCTAGTATTGCTGAGAAGATTATCTTTATATCTTTTCTTCTGGTAATCAAAAACTGAAGGAGTTATGCCATACTTCTGCCATTTCCTTGTTATTTATTCTCCACTGTCTGGTTTCAGAATGTTTTCTCATGTGTTCCCAACTGGCATCCTTTTGGAAGCAATTGCAGTTCATTCTAATAGCCTTTGTTATTATAGTCTCCAGAAACACAACAATTCCTGCCCTATGCTGCTCAATGGTTGAACGTCCACAGCCATCCAATCACAGAAGCATGCCCATTAGTCCCACTTTCCTACACGAGGCCCGTAGCCCTGAATATTATGACACTTCAAGCGCTCATCCAAATACTGTTTAATGGGTTGTGAGGTTACCCGTGACAACTCCTCTCAGAAAGTGCATTCTAAACCCCAGCACTCTCTGGGTGAAAACAACACTTAAATTTTCTTTAACTCTCAAACGCTTCAATTTAAAAGTGTGCTGCCTCTTTCTTTGCCCTTTTACTGAAAGGAGCAGCTCCTTTCTTTTAACACTGTTCATACCTCTCATTCTTGTATATCTGAATGACTTTGGTTGTTATTTGGTTATTAATCCAAAAATGCACGTAATTCTCTGGGTCTCTGAGTTCAACTCCTGCCAAGTGAGATGTTGGAATTTGAATTCAAAAAAAGTCTGGAATTAAAAGTTGAATGGTGAAGGTTAAACCATTGGCAATTGTCAGGAAAACCGATCTGATTCACTCATAACTTGTAGGGAAGGAAACTGCCATCCTTCACTGCTCTGGCCTAAATGTGTCCCCACACACCCAATAATGTCACAGGCTCTAACTACCCTCTGGGCAATGAGGAATGGAATGACTGTTGGCTCAGCCAGTGAAGCCCACATCCTGTGATGGAACAGAGAAAAGTGTCCGGGCTGGTTCTGGGAGTGGAATAGAGAATGGGATATACCTAACCATTTCAGATGATCTGAAAATACCTACATTTAATGTTTTCTTTCTTATGATTGAACTCTTCAAACCCTCACTCCATTAACATTGCAGTGTGACCATACACACTACATCATGGTGGTGAAGACCCACTGTCCTGGCAGCACCCACAGCCTCTTCATTCAGAAGCAGGCAGCCATTCCCATTGTTTTAAGATCTTCATGTAGAAATATAGGATGATATCTTGGATAAAGGCCACGCCCTTGATACACACTCCAAAACACTCTCCTCCTCACGACTGCTCACCACCAACCAACCACATAAAAATATCCCGTGTGTACTGAGAGTAATGAGGCAACTCGGACCATCAGGGAGTAGCCATCAGGATGGTCGACCAATGCTTCCAATGTCTGAAAGTTTCAGAGAGAACCCTCTGGCACACACAGTATCACTAGGTCCCATAATCTCCTTCCACTCATGTAACATATAGCCTTTTGTTCTTCCTGAAAGTCTCACAGGTTCACAATTACCAACATCATATTTCATCTGCCAAATTGTCCATTGCTTATCCACTTACATTCTCTCTACCTCCTCCTGATAGCTTAATTTCCTGCTAATCTTAGCATCACTGACAAATGTAGTTAGAGTACATTTTGTTGTGCTTCTCTAAACCATTGATACAGGACAATGCCCAAATATAATAGTTCACTTCCCAGCTGGCCTTCTCACCACCCCCGCCACTCGGATCAGGAGGCCGCCGACTCACGAGGTAAGTTTTTAAATGCAGAATATTGCCTTCCTGGCTGCCCCCTGTCTCGTGCTCTCACCACTCCCTCCAAAATCGTAAATCTGGATTGTAAATTGTTGATGACCTTACACTGGTCCCTGAGGAATTCCATTGGATACAGCTTTCCAATATAAAAGTAAGTAGTTATTTCTGCTCTGTATTTAATTTTAGAACCCAGGGCTCCCTGTTCCTGAGTAGCAGCCGAGAAAGATTGCATGGCCTCCTGTGTTGTGTAGCCGGCTGTTGAGGTGTTTCTGAGCTCTGCAATACGCCATTAGGGACATTTGTTGTCAGATAATGAGGATGAGGTCGTATTGTCATTGATACTGATTCTTGAGCAACTAAAAGCTGAGAACAGAACATAGACTAACACTTGAGTAGAATGCTGCACTGTCAAAAATTGCAGCTGCAGCAATAAATCTAGTCTGCCCCCTCAATCGGGTTCTCAATTTTCCCCAGACATGTATTGAACAGGAGGGGAAATTTCTTGCTAGCCTGGTTTACTTTTGTCCCTTTAACAGTCCCACCAGTACAGATAATGTTAACGATTAATGATATTTTTGGCAGTGGGAGCTGTGTGGAAAAATTGCTGCAGTCCCTACACAATAAAATAAACAATTGTCATTGAGGGGTGACCTTATAGAGGCTTGTAACATTATGGTAAATCTGAGTAAAGAGTCAAGGTTTTTTCCCTAGGGTGGGGGGAATCCAAAACCAGAGGGCAAAGGGTAACATGAGAGGGGAAAGATTTAAATGCGACCTGCAGGGCAACTGGGTGATGTGTGGATGGAATGAGCCGCCAGAGGAAGTGGTGGAAGGTGGTACAATTACAACATTTGAAAGGCATCAAGTTGGACAAATGAATAGGAACGTTTGAGAGAGGTATGAACCAAATTGCTGGCAAAGGGGCTAGATTTATTCAGGATATCTGGACAGCATGGATGAGTTGGATCAAAGGGTCTCTTTCCATTCTGTATATCTCTATGACTCTATGACTGAATATTTCTAGAAATAACAATGATTGCCTGCCTGCCACTAAATTTTATCTTGAACTTTCCCAATTCATTACAGCTAACCTGGCAATCTAGACTCATGGATTCCATGATGTTTGACAGTAACAATTAAAAATTCAATGTTTATGTCATGTAATATGCAATATATTGTTGTCACTATTCCTCAAAAGCTCCTTCAGACCAAAGTTATTAATTAGCGTTTCTGACTGCACAACACTAAAGTCAAAATTACTTGGTCTCTGGTTTGTTACACAACATTCTCTTCAACCTACCTCATATACACGTGTGGATTTTATTTTTTCATATCGTTAGCAGTCACTTACTTCACGGAGTTTACATGCAACTTGAGATAATCCATTATTACTTCGGATTCCACAATACTTGTGTATCTAATCTTCAAAGCATAAGTTGTACAAAATTTGTCCTACAGTTTTGGTTCAGTTATAAAACATGTTAATGTTTGCTTCTTCTTGCTGTTTGTAAGCTCCACCCAAACTGATTCAGTGGAATCTGAGGGGGTGGCCTGTGGTGTTATTAGTGATGGACTTGGACAAGACATTCAGTGGGGGCCACCTTGATGCTGAGATGATCTGATGAAACATCCAGAAATATAGGACGAGTATCTGTAACCATTCCATTACTGCCAGAAGAAGTGCCACTGTATTCTTTCTGCTCCTTCACACCCATTCTATATCTGTTATAGCAACTAACTCCGAACAAGGTTCACACTCTATCACCAAGCGAGGCTCAAGCTCTTACCACTCCCACTACTGAATGCAAAGCCTTTATTGCCTCACACTCTCTGTCACCTCAGCAACGTCCCTGCAAAAAATAAAACGCATGGAGTCAACACTGTGGACTGACTCACTCTGGACACCTCATCATTTCACCCAGCCTACACTATCTCTTACACCAGTGCCATTCTTTCACCCTCACTCACAACTGTCCCTTCCCTCATTCGAGGAGAAACAGCCTGTAGTAAGACAGTAAAAGCTAAGCCATATGGTACAGTGCCCGAAATCCATTCTCTTACCCATCCCACCCCCCACTCCCATTGTTGAGTGGACCCTGGCACAGGCTGGAGATGACCAGAATGATTTGTGTGGAGATTCTGAAAGATCGAAGCTCCACCAACTGAGATGTTTTGTTCAAATAACGGCAATTCTCACATTAAACCCACTGTCATTTCTGACATCAGTTGTCTCATCTCCAATATAGATATCTCATTGCACAGAGATGCAGATACAAAAATACACAGACTATTGGTAAACACCCCAATATACTAACACACACAATACATATACGGAGATAAACATACATACACACACATACACACACACACACACACACACACACACACACACACACACACACAGATACAATCAAGTGCAAATAGACGTAAACACACACAGAACCACACAGGCTGATTCATAGACGGATAACCATAGACACAAGTACACAGACACATAAACACATGCGCAAAGAGATACATGCACAGGTACAGACAGAGGTACAGAGACACCAGTATCTTTAAGACAGAAATAGATGGTTTTTCAGTAATAAGGGGATCAAGGGTTACAAGGGAAGGCAGGAGAATAATGCTGAGAAATATGTTAGACATTATTGAACAGCATATCAGATCCGATTGGCCAAATGGCCTAATTCTGCTCCTTTTTTATGTTTCCATGGTGTTACGCTATCTGATATTCTCTTTCCAAGAGAGCAGTGAAGGCTGAGTTTGATGCATATTTGATTGGAAAGAGTCAGTGGTAATGTGAGTCAGGTTTTGAGAGCCAAATGGTTTCTGGTTAGTCTACTTATTGTGTCCTTGTGTCTCAAAAGAGTTGGTGGTTTGATGTTAGGTGAACACATCTTTAACGTAACAGACCTCCATTGAAATAAAGATGTCCCTTCCTCTTTATTGTTGTGCTATCTGTGGTACCCTCATCCACAGGAAGCAGGAAAGCCTCGGTTATTGGAGATATTCATGGCTGAACTCGGCTGATCATTGCTGGACTGGACAGTCAATGTTTATTGGGAAAAAAATAGGAACGGGACCGTCAGACACATTCAGATGGTCAGACACAATCTGATCAGCCATGAGCAAACAACTGCTGCACCTAACTGATGCCTTGTTCTCTCAAATCACCCCTCACGGCTGTTACAGAGTACAGGACCACTCCATTCAGCCAGCCAGGATCGTTACATACGATCCGTGTTCTCCATAGAGATCAGAAGCTGGTGGGAATCGTTAACTGATTTAGAACGAAGGTATTGTGGTTGTTGCTGGGATTGCAGATAACGTAGCACTCACTGCAGGGTCACACACCAGCTGCACATTAATGTGGTGAGATTTTATTCAAAGTCTTGACACCTCTCTCTCTCTCTCCCTCTCTCTCTATCTCTCTCTCTATATATACTTGGAGAGTGGGGGTGGGATTGGAGAAACATCCTCAGAGGCAATTAAACTATCCAAAATCATGCATCTTGAGAAAATAAAAAAAGTGAGTCATGGAATTTATCACTTTATTGGTGTCTGTTTAGAACATATAGATAGACCACAACCCTCAAGTTTAAATGTAATCATCTTTCATTTTCTCACAGTGCTACAGATTAATCTTCACTCACTCCTCATGGTACCATCATACTAGTGATTAGCCTGGTGAAGCTACATTCTCTCTGTGGCAAGGATATAATTCCTTATAAAAGAGAGAAAATCTGTCCAAAATTCCGAAAGTGCTGCCTCAGTAACACTCACAGGTTTTTCATAATATTTTGTTATCCTTACTTATCCATCTACAAAACAGACAACAACGGGAGGACACAGTACGACCTAACATACCGGCCACACTGCCCTACATCAAGAGCATATCAGAATTGACAACAAGACTCTGAAGAGCACAAGGAACCATGGTATCCCACAAACGCAAAGCCACTCTCCGACAAGGGTTAAAGACCCTATTCCCACAACATGCAGAACAAACATGGTTTACAAAATACCAGGCAATGAATGCATCAGACAGACAGGAAGGAAGCTAGCCATCAGACTTTTTGAACATCAGTCAGCAGCAAAACGGCACGATGAACTCTCCTTAATGTCTGTATATTCCGACAATGAAGGCTATCAATTTAATTTTGGCAAGGTAACCATAGGAGCTCAAGCCAAAAGTAGACGTGCATGGTTGGTCCTAGAGCCAAAACATCTGAACAAAAGCAAGTCTGCTTGGCGAGCAAGCCAACAACCTCATCCACAATCCAAGCTACAGATCTTTGTAAAAACCTCTCTGTTTATTTCCTGTGGTGGGTAAGGCCATTCCTTCTCTATGCATTGTAGCTGATATAGAATGTAAAAGCTCCTTGCGTATGTATGTCAGCATTAATAAAGCCAGCACCAGAGGTGCCTGTGGAGATGACCATCACTCTCAGGGAGAGACTCAGTGAGAGAGAATGCACTTGAAATAGGGAATTGCCACATGCCTGAATGGAAATGAGTTGTAGGAATATGGTAAACAGGCACCGGAAGGGAGTTATTTTCACTTTTGTTCTACTTTCATGTGATGTATGCAGCCCTGGTCATGCCAGCATGTTATACCTGTCCTGAACTGAGTGGCTGGTTCAGCTGTTCCACATAACAAGAAAGAATAAAACAGTTTGCTGTGGGTGTGGGTGTGCAGTCACATGGAAGTCACATACCCAGGGAAGGGTGATGCATTACATTCTCCAAAGGACATTTGCTTGGGTTTTTTTTTCAAACAACAAAGATCATGGTTTCACTTAAATGTCGCCAACTTCCTTTATGAAATACCAACAGGCTTTTATTCTGTGCCTCTAGATTATGAGTCAATGACTTGAGCACAAGGCACTGTCTTCCCGTCTGATAGATTCTGTGCCAAGAACAAGTTAAACATCTCAGGCGTCATTATTTTGCAACAGAAACATAGTTAGAAGGGACTTGAAGTTGTATCCGGATTTAATAAAGGCACAAATGATGGCTTTTTACAAAATTGCACTGAGGCTGAGGAAGACACTGCGAAAACATGATGGCGGTAATGGGGAAGATCAGTGAGTGGCGAGGATATGAAGACGCAAATCAGTGCAGGGAGCAAAAAAGGGTCATGGAATTTGAGAACAATCTAGTCCCTCCTCACATATTGGTGAGTAACCTTTAAATAGTAACCAGCTGGCTATAATTTGTAAAGAGTGGAACTTTTGATTGGAACGGAAAATGTTGAATTCCACCTTTCCAAAATTTATACATCATGAGCCGCAAGTCAGTTCAAACTGGTTTAAGAGACAAAGCGACTTACCGGGAACACCAACTATAGCAAGGATGGGATAGTAACCAGCCTGAATAACCTTCAGTACATCATAAATCCGCAATGCTAATGATATTCAAGGCTGAGAAAGCCAGTAAAGACTATCGGGTAAACTCCTGTCCATTGTTGGAATATTCCAGCCTATTGTTCTCAGGCTCCAGTCTCCACTCTGCCTCTCCCTGGAGCTGCTGATCCCTGTGGGTGCTGTAGGCGATGTTCCTGTGCATGCAGTGGGATAACACATTGAAAGGAGTCCCTTATTCATAGAACAGGCAAACTCTCCAGTGACACGTTTAGGATCCACAGAGACTGACAATAATCGCAAACACTGAACAAACAGCTTCAATTAACCCTTTTCTTGATTTATTCAAATTCAAAATAACATTTAACTTTTAGACATTTTGGATGGGCCGTGTGAGCATAACTGAGAGGAGGAATGTTAGAGATAGTCAACCAATTGTGCTCAATCATTCAACCTGCTTTGAATATGGGATTAATGCCAAAGGATTGTTGGAACATAAACATGCTTATCTGTTCATAAATGGTTACATCCATCCTGTAAAGACTGATCAGTCATGACACTATCAGTAAAAATTTTATTGTCCATAATGTAGGGCCGAATGGCCTACTCCGGCACCTATTGTCTATTAGGATACTGATTGTGGATGATCAGCCATGATCATAATGAATGGTGGTGCTGGCTCGAAGGGCCGAATGGCCTACTCCTGCACCTATTGAATATTGTCTAATCTGAGGGGAAAATGTGCGTAAAATAACAGACAAATGGTGTGGATATGTTAACAGAGAACTGTACCTGACAAACACAATTCAGGTTGTTATTCCAGAATCAGAGAGTGAAGATGAGAGTTGTGCCATTGATGTCATCGATGTCAAGGGACTGCATGTGAATTCTAATAAATGATACTTACTCAAAGTGTGATTTTATTTTCTATTTATTTGTGGGATGTGAGCCTTGCTGGCTGGCCAGCATTTCTTGCCCATCCCTAGTTGCCCTTGAGAAGGTGGTGGGGAGCTGCCTTCTTGAATCGTTGCATTCCTCCTGCTGTGGGTTGACCAAAATGATTGCGAATTTGGAGAATATACAGAATACAGAGAATCGGAGGACACAGCTGTTGAGATTCGAAGAAAGGACAATGATATTTGTTCTGTCCCGGTCTATCTCCCCTCATTCTGGCTTCTGATTTATTTAACTTCCACCTCTTCTCGCACCCCTTTCATTCTCATTCTGTCTGTTGCTCCCCTTTCTCTTCTCACTCAGTTTATCGCCCTTCACTTTCTTTCTCTCTGTTTATCTCTCTTTCAGTCCACCTTCATACACACTCTCTGTCTCCAAATTGTGCAGTTGAACAGCTCATGGACCGCAATGGGCTGAATGGCCTCTAACTGTGCTGTAATAATTCTGAGGTTCTCTGACCTACAATAAAAAACTTTAGATGGCTGGAGAGAAAAGTTGGTCGAATGGTGGACACGGTGTACAATCAGCCGTTATCTCTTCCTGTTCTTCTCTTCTGCAGCTGCCTCAAGATGCCTGTTCAAATAGATTAAATGTAATTTAAGTCGGGTGGAGGATATTCACCGGAGAACATTTCAATCAGGACTTAATGAAGAATGGGATTACAGTATAATATAAATAATAAAACAAGAACAGAGCAGCACAAGAAATGAGAACAGAATAGAACTTATCATTGCAAGTTATTACAAGTTCAACACCTTGATGTGACAAGTTGCCTGATTTGAACACAAACAGAAAAAAAAAGTGTTTATTATTCTGAACACTATGCAAGTAAAGATTCAATTTCTTCAGTTTAGACTTTCCTATAATTAGACAGGTTTCAAATATTGCATAATTTATTCTTGCTGAAGTCTGTGATAAATGTCACCGATGGTGTTGAATTCAATGGCACTGGCACCACAGGATTGATCCTTTGAAAAAAAAGACTGGAAATGACAATCTTCGTACAGACAATGTGCTGCTGGCAAATGGGACTCACTGATGGCAGCGTGCATTCAACACATTATTGGACTGCTGGCCGACACTGAATCTTCCCACCATCTGTATCATAGGGCTTAGCATTGACCAGAATGTGAGATCGAATTGAAATGAATATACAAGTGTACAAGAGCAGGTCAGAAGCTGACAATTCGACAGTGAATAATAGATGGAATGCTCATTAAGACATGAGAGAAAGCAATATATTTCGGACAACCAGCCCATCGAATCACCTCCAACATTCAATCATTGCTGATATGTTTGTAATCCCGATTATCCTGCTTGCTCCCTTAACACGTGTTCTGCTTTTAATCAAGAACCCAATTATCTCTGCCTTAAATAATGTGGCCTGCACAACCTTCTGGGGCAAATGTTCCATAGATTCACCAACGTCTAGCTGAGGAATTTCCTCCCAATCTCAGCTCTAAAGTGTCATCCCTTCAATCTGAGGCTGTGTCCTGGAACCATGGTCTATCTGACTAGTGGAAATATGTTCTACATGTTCACTGTATCCCAACCTCTTGGTATTCTGCCAGTTTCAATCAGACCCCTCCCCTTATCTATCTAAATTCCACTGGGTACAAACACAGAGTCCTCAACTGTTCCTCATATGACATGCTGTAACTCCCAGGATCATTCTAGACCTCATCCAATATCAGCACATCCTTCCATAGATACAGTGCCCAAACAGCTCACAATATTCCAGATGCAGATGACCAGAGCCTTTATAAAGCCTCAGCAGTACGTCTCTGCTCTTGCATTCTAGCCTTGTTGAAATGAATGCAAACATTGCATTTA
The DNA here is from genome assembly GCF_030684315.1 of Stegostoma tigrinum. Classification (NCBI taxonomy): domain Eukaryota; kingdom Metazoa; phylum Chordata; class Chondrichthyes; order Orectolobiformes; family Stegostomatidae; genus Stegostoma; species Stegostoma tigrinum. The sequence continues at coordinate 3,762,028 of NC_081361.1, read as the reverse complement.
CTTTTCCCACCACAAACTGAACCTGCAGATGAAACATTTGAGAGGACGAGGACTCCAAAATACCTTTGATTTCACAAAATCTTTCAGAATGGAGTGTATGCATATAATTCTGCGTACCAAAATGCATAAATCTCACATATTCCCACGTGGTGTTCCATCTGCCATTTGTGTGCCCACTGTCCGAGCCTGTCTAAGTCTTTCTGCAGCCTCCCCACTTCCTCAACATCACCTGTCCGCCCAACTATCATTGTATCATCTGCAAACGTATCAGAAATGCCGTCAGGTCTTTCTTTCAAGTTGTTCATGTATACGGCAGCTCATAACTCCCTAAGGACTGTCCACCATCCACAAGGTACAACACTCAGGGTGCTTGGTGCCATTCAGGTTAAAGCAGTGGCTTGCTTGGAATCACATCTGCAAAATATTCACTTTCTGCATCAGCGGCACTCAGTAGGAGCACATGCTGCCCCCATTTTGTTGTGAATTTACCCCATTAAGGTGATGCAGAAATTGATGGACCGTGGCCCTGGTCTATTGATGTCTCTCTGTCTCAACACAAACTGTGTGGTGCTCACACCAACCAGTATTGCCATGTGTTGATGATGACTGAGAGATGTCTCTTATGAATGACTATGTGACTGTCACTAATTGGGGGCTGATGCCTGCCCCAACAGCCCTGGATGTGCCTGTGTCCACTGTCACACTGCAGATGTCAGATCTGTCTTCTGAGAGTCAACCCAAGGAAAGCACGGGGTTCTTACTATGTCCCCAGCCGAGCACTCAGATCGTGCAGACTAACAGATGCAAGGTATTCACCAACATCTTCAATGTCTCCCTCCTACAAGACAAAGTCTCCACCTGCTTCAAAAAGACCATCACATATCCCCTCTCTATTAGGGAGGGAGGGAGACTGGAGAAACTGACTCCTCACCATTAACTCATTGCCCAACCTCTCAGAAACTAAAACCTGGGGGCAGTCAGAAAGTATTTGCCCTTTAATTCCAGTTGAAACCTTTCATATTCTCTGGGTTTGAAATCAGGGGACAGTGGCGACAATTGGGAAGATTTTGGAAGTCAGTCAGCAATGGGATCTCATTTGTCTCTGTTTATTTTTCTTTCAAATCATCTTAACTTTGATTCAATCGATTTCTATCTCTCTCCTTCACTCTTCATGGGGGCTTTCTGAGAGACGGAAGTTTGGACACAGGGAGAGGAAGACACACAGTGTCTGAGAGTAGGGAGCTCATAACTCTTCTGTCCTACCTTCGAACAGAAACACTGCTGCAGTTATGAGGCGATATGAGGCACGTTCATATGCTCTCTTCTCTGGGTTTGATATCAGGGGCAATGCTGGTTGGGTTGAAAAGGTGTATGAGAGGTGGGGGTGAGATGGGAAGTGCAGGAGATATTGTTTGGTTTTGCAAGTAATTCTCTTTATTTGTTCACTGTGAGGGTTAAGTAAAAAAATTATTACTTGCTACATATAAAGTTGATATCAGGCATTTGATTTCATTTAATCTCTGTTTTTAAAACATCATACATGGGAGGCGAGCTTTTCGGTGTGACTCACGTTTAGTCATTAGAGGGGAATCCCTACTCCCTCCATAATGGTCTGGAGCTTCTGTTTTGGTTTAAATAACGAAGGGATGCCTTTATTCCCTCTCTAACAGATTGGGGGCTCAAGTCTGGAATATGGCCAGTTCATGCACAGGATTTGAATTGATATGGACGCATTTGGACAGAATTAAACAGAGTGGGAGATTTGTGTGCAAGATCATGAAATAGAACTTAGGTGAGAAAAATCTGTTTAATTTTGTTTACTTGTTGGGGGTAAAATTAAATGTGAGGGAAATGTCTCTGAACATTTCTAAAGAGAATCTGGGGTTTGGAGATGCTTCCCAAATTTGCCCAAAAAGTTTAGAAAGACAGAGGAAGTATATATATTTTCGAATTAGCATGTAGGCGAAAATTGGATTCAAGGGAATCGGGTCAGAGAAAGGCTGAAATTGTAATGGATTTGGTCAAGCACTTAGGTAATCAGAGAAACAGGCAAGTTCAGATGAAAAATGAGAAGAAAATGCAAATAAGACAACTGGAGTTAGAGAATGAGAGGGAAGAGAGAGAGTTTGAATTATGGTTGAAGGCAGGAGAGAAAGAAAGGGAAAGAAGAGCCATGTTGGGATATAAAGAAAGGCAAAGGCAGCTCGAGTTGGATAAGATGAAGTTGGAACTTAAAACAAAATAATTTCAAATGGCAGAAGGAGAAGTACAAGCTGGAAGTGAGGATGAGCAAACTCATCAAACCAACAGCCTAATAAGGATATATACAAATATATCCAAACATTGTAGAAATTCGATGAAAAGAATACAGAAGCTTTTTTTTACCATTTCCTTTCAGAAACTGGCCAGGAACTCTGTGGGTAATGTTACTTTCGACCACATTGGTAGGCAGGGTGAGTGAGGTGTTTGCAGCTCTGTCAGATGTGGTGTCAAGAGCTTATGGAGATGTCAAACAGGTTATTGTGAGTGCCTACAAATTGGGACCAGAAGCACATTGACAACAGTTGAGAAAGACAAGGAAGGAACCTGGTCAGTTCTATGTCGAAACTGAAAGAATTAAACAGGATAACTTTGATTGATGGATGAGAGTATTAAAGACAGAAAAGGCTTATGAGGTTGATCGAGAGATTATTCTGTTGGAGAAGTTTAAAAACTCATTTCCAGAAGTGATAAGAACTCATGTTGAGGAACTGAAAGTTCAAACACCGAGAAGAGTTGCTGAGGTGGCGGATGAATACATATTCGTGCATGAATCGAAATCTAGCTTCCGACAGCAATTTCATTCCATGAGGGATGTGAATCGAGGAAAAAAACAGGCGATTCTTCAATGAAAAAAAACAACGTGGATCACACAGTGACCGGTTTACCATTGGTGAAAAAATAAACCCATGCGGGTGTAAAGGAGGCAAGAGGCACCAGGTGTTTACACTGTAATGGAGAGGGAGACATAAACATACAGTGCCAGTGGTTTTAAAAAGGCACCGGCAAAAGGTGTTTTCACTGTCATATGGTGGGACACACATAGCCACAGTGCTGGTAGCTGAAGAAAGGCACTGGTGAAAAAGGATGCGGTAAATGATGCTAAGCCAGTGCAATTAGTGGAGACAGCGAAGGAATTCCCAAAAGATTCCCAACAAGCTGCAAGAGAGTGCACAGCCGAGTCACAGACTGGATAGGAAGACGGTACCTGAACTCTATAAAGGTTTCACCTCTGTGGATAAGGTTTACTCAGGAAGAAAAGGAGGAGGGGGTAAAGAAGTAAAAACATTGAGGGATATGGGATCTTATCAGTCTCTAACAGTAAGAGATGAAAGTATTTGCACTCCTTCTGAAATGTTACCTGTGACAGTGGTAATCTGTGGAATAGTTGGAGAGAGATGTATCATTCCACTGTGTAAGATCAGGTTGGAAAGTCCTATCAAGACTGGGGAAGTGACAGTGGGAGCCATTGAAAGAGCATCAATTCCAGGAATACAGGTGGTTATTGGAAACAGCCGAGCAGGATCAAAGGCAGGAGGCAAACCCTTGTAGTGGAGAAGCCAAAGGTATACCGGGGCCTGAGGAGGTAAGAGAGAAATAGCCTGGAATTTTTCTGGAATGCATGGTAACAAGATCTCACAGCCATCAGTTACAGCAAGAAGGGAAAAAAAAGTAAAAACAAAAAAGGAAGTCAAAGTTCCAGTTAGCTGCCGTGTTTGATGAAATGGTAAAGGAAACATCTGAACAGGGAGCGGGTCAGGCAGAGGTGCTTAGTTCTGATGATTCCTGGAGTTACATCAAAAAGATGAAACAAGAAAATATTTATATCATGAGACTAACTCGGAAAAGGAATCAAAACATATTCCAAATGGTTATTATCTTAATGTTAGAATCTGAAGGCAAAAATGGAGTCCGCAACAGGTTTGTGCAGAAGAGAAATTGGCGGAAATGCACCAAATGTTGTTGCTGGGAGCATAAAGACAGGAAGTAATGTGGCTAGCACATGAAATACTGACAGGAAGTCATTTGGGAGTGAGGGAGAGTGAGGTTAAAATACGAAAGCAATTCTGTTGTCTGAATTAAATAAAGATGTGGTTGAATTTTGTCATTCCTGTCATACATGTCAAATGGTAGGAAAGCCACAGGCAGGAATAAAATCAGTGCCTTTGGAATGGACACTGAGGAAAAGGTATTAGTCACTGACACTCAGAACGAGGTGCATCAAAATACAAATTACCTGCTTCTGATGTGCCACAACTTAGTCTAAAAGGTAAGGAACTCCTTCAGAAATGGGATAGGACAGTGAGCTATCTGCCTGAGGAACAGGTCACTGAATCGAGAGACGCGTTGCAGCAATATGAGAACATATACAGGAATAGAATGGGGAAGAGTAATTCTATCCTACATGAAGATGCTGTGGGTAATGCTGTTCGGAAAAGGAAACTCCTACAGGCTCAGTCTTCTCGAAGCCACACAGATGCAGAAAGAATTGGAAGCGATGCTGCAAAAATTTCTTCGCCTCCGCCGCATCTGCTCCCACGATGAGGCATTCCACTCCCACACATTCCAGATGTCCAAGTTCTTCAAGGACCGCAACTTTCCCCCCACAGTGGTCAGGAACGCCCTTGACCGCGTCTCCCGCATTTCCCGCAACACATCCCTCACACCCTGCCCCCGCCACAACCGCCCAAAGAGCATCCCCCTCATTCTCACACACCACCCCACCAACCTCCGGATACAACGCATCATCCTCCGACACTTCCGCCATCTGCAATCCGACCCCACCACACAAGACATTTTTCCATCCCCACCCTTGTCTGCTTTTCGGAGAGACCACTCTCTCCGTGACTCCCTTTTTCGCTCCACACTGCCCTCCAACCCCACCACACCCGGCACCTTCCCCTGCAACCGCAGGAAATGCTACACTTGCCCCCACACCTCCTCCCTCACCCCCATCCCAGGCCCCAAGGTGACTTTCCATATTAAGCAGAGGTTCACCTGCACATCTGCCAATGTGCTATACTGTATCCATTGTACCCGGTGTGGCTTCCTCTACATTGGGGAAACCAAGCGGAGGCTTCGGGATCGCTTTGCAGAACACCTCCGCTTGGTTCGCAAAAAACACTTGCACCTCCCAGTCACGAACAATTTCTACTCCCCCTCCCATTCTTTAGATGACATGTCCATCATGGGCCTCCTGCAGTGTCACAATGATGCCACCCAAAGGTTGCAGGAACAGCAACTCATATTCCGCTTGGGAACCCTGCAGCCCAATGGTATCAATGTGGACTTGACCAGCTTCAAAATCTCCCCTTCCCCCACCGCATCCCAAAACCAGCCCAGTTCGTCCCCTCCCCCAACTGCATCACACAACCAGCCCAGCTCTTCCCCTCCACTCACTACATCCCAAAACCAGCCCAGCCTGTCTCTGCCTCCCTAACCTGTTCTTCCTCTCACCTGTCCCCTCCGCCCACTCCAAGCCGCACCTCCATTTCCTACCTACTAACCTCATCCCACCTCCTTGACCTGTCCGTCTTCCCTGGACTGACCTATCCCCTCCCTACCTCCCCACCTATACTCTCCTCTCCACCTATCTTCTTTACTCTCCATCTTCGGTCCGCCTCCCCCTCTCTCCCTATTTATTCCAGAACCCTCACCCCATCCCCCTCTCTGATGAAGGATCTAGGCCCGAAACGTCAGCTTTTGTGCTCCTGAGATGCTGCTTGGTCTGCTGTGTTCATCCAACTTCACACTTTATTACCTTTATTTCACCCATCTAGCTTAGATTGCCATAATTTATACTTCAAAACCAGTGTCTGGTTACAGCAAAGAAAGAAAAAAATTCGACCCCTCCCCTGTCCGTATTACTCCCCAATTGTTTCCCCGTTACTCTGCAGTTTATTCTGTCTGACTGGAGCATTGCTCACGTCAGCTGTTTTCCGTCCTTCCGAATGATCTTCCTGAAGTACCTGAAAGGACAAAGAGGAATGTGCTGTTTCAAATGTAGTTCCGGCTGGGTGAGGAAATGACATGGTGGTGTTAATACTATTTAATGAGAAATAATTTCAAATGATTTTAAAGAGCTCCTTCGGATGTTGGTTGCAGAACGTGATGAAAATTCTCTCACTCCCCAGTAAGAATGCAACTCAAGAGCACTGGACAAACCACTAAACTGCAAAGTCATGCATTAGAAACTGCAATGCAATAGGTTACAGAATAGCTGTGCATCATACACGAAGACATTGTGACAAATCCGATACAGAGCCGAGGCTATCATGTGCAGAAGAATGGGAGATTGTAATGCCAAATCAAACAGTGTCCAGGATGAACAGAGCTCGACTCTGGTAGTCTAGTGATGAGGATTCAGTGCCTTCGCTGGCATGGCCTTTTAATGTTTAACATTTACAGCAATAAATACAAAATACTGATGCATCTTTAGAAGCAGAATTATGCCATGGACCAGTCAGAATCACTTCACTGCATATTACAGGTCTATATCAGCAAAGCCAGATGCAACTGTCTGACGTGCAAATAGATTAAAACAATCCATTGTGGGGACGTCAGGAAAGTTGAAGGGCCATGATGGTTTGTGAGAGTTAACCGTAGGCCTAATGCCGCCAGGCCCAATGTAGGTTCTGAGGGCAGGAAAGCTGATGCTTCAGGTCCCAGAATGGAAACGTCAGCTTTCCTGCTCCTCTGATGCTGTTTGGCCTGTTGTATTCATCCAGCTCTACGCCTTGTTATCTCAGATTCCCAGCATCGACAGTTCCTACTATCTTGGGATTCTGAAGGCTGGTTTTCACTCTTTACCCTGATATATCATCACTCTGGATCAATCACCCTCAATGACTCGCTTTTGTGTGCTGTCCTTTGCACGTCTCACCTTGGTTCAGAGCCCAGAGGGCATCCATGCACGTTAACTTGGCAAATTTCACTCAGGTCAGCCTAACAGTCTTGTATTAAGATCCTGAACTTTAGAAGTAGAAAGGAACCATCCAAACAACACAGCCTGCTCCACCATTTACTGATATTGTGTCTGATATGATAATCCTGAACTGCACTTTCTTCCCTTTCCCCATAACCCTTGATACCTTCACTGAATAAAAATCTGTCGCTCTCACCATTGAATACACTTAATGACCAAGATGTGACAACCCTCTGCTGTGAGGAATTCCATGGATTCACCACCATCTGAGAGTATAAATGTTTCGTCATCTTAAATGTGCAAGACCTCATTCTGATATTAGGCACTCTGGTGCAAGATTGCCCAGAAGGAAAACTATTTTTTGTGTCCAACAGACTAAATCTCAAAGAATCCGGTAAGCTTTAATAAGCACCACGTGTTGTTTTTGTAATACTGTGTCTTGAGCACGCGGAGTCATTGGATTTCATGACTTCCTCCTCTTTGGTTTCATCCCTGATGTAAAACTTTCACTGATACTGACAGAGCCATCTCCTTTTTGTCTTTTAATGTCAGGAATTTGTGTTCATTTTAAGAGTTTTGGCAGGAGCAATAAAATCTTCATTCCTATTTCAGAATCAAACCGAGAACACAGCAGTTGCAATGATGAATCCCAAAAAGGAAGGTGCGCACAATATTTGCAACTTTTTGTCTTGACACTGCTTTTGGCCTTTCGTTTCATTTGCAAAATGTTTGAGATTTGGGAAGTCAGCCAGTGATAGGATCTCAATTGTTTCTCTGCTGTATTGCGGTCGGGTGTGGAAGCCTCAGAGTGTGGAAGGCAGTGTGTGGTGGGATCTTGCTGTGCTGCTGGGTGACTGTGTCGGATTCCAGAAACATTCAGCCCTTGGATCCTGCTCCACCATTCATCGTGATCCTGGCTGATCATCCAACTCAAGAACTTTATCCTGCTTTCTCCCCATCACCTTTAACCCTGTTCACCCCACGTGCTGTATCTGGTCGCCTCTTAATCACATTCAATGTTTTGCCACCAACTCCTTCCTGTGGTAATGAATCCCACATCCTCAACACTATTTGGGTGAAGAAATGTCTCCTCATCTCCGTCCTAAATGGCCTACCCCGAACCCTCAGACTGTGACCCCTGGCTCTGGACACACTCACCATCGGAATCATCTTCCCTGCATCTACCCTGTCCAGTCTTATCAGAATTTTGTAAGTGTGTATGCGATCCCTCCTCGTTTATCTGAACTCTATGGAAAACAATTCTAACCTGGTCAACCTCTCCCCATTTGCCAGTCCTGCCATCCCTGGAACCAGCCTGGTAAACCCTCGCTGCACTCCCTCGAGAGCAAGAGCATCCTTCCTCAGAAAAGGAGACCAAAACTGCACACAGTATTCTGGGTGTGGCCTCACCAAGGCCCTGTCTGGCCCCTGTACTCGAAACCTCTCACAATGAAGGACAACGTACCATTTGTCTTCTTTACCACCTGCTGCACCTGCATGCTTACCTTCAGCATCTGGTGCACAAGGACACCCAGGTCTCCCTGCACACTCCCCCCTCCCAATTTACAGCCATTCAGGTAGTAATCTGCATTTTGTTTTTGCTTCCAAACTGAATACCTCACTTTTATCCAAATTATACTGCATCTGCCATTGATTTGCTCACCCACCCAACCTGTCCAGATATTCTGCATCCATCTCAGTATCCTCATCACCGCTAACCTTCTCATCCAAATGGGTTCGTCTGCAAACTTTGAGGTGTTCCACTTTGTTCCAGAGTGAGGTGGGATCTTGCTGTGTGGGGGGACAGGTTGTCAGATTGTGAAATGTAGCTAGGGTTGGGATCTTGCTGTGCTTTTGATGCTTTTTGTAAAATTTTATTCAAATTTTATTTCAGACTCCGTCTTTTTCACACCCGCCATCCCTGAGGAGAATTAATCCAGGAGCTGAAACTCTGTACGATACAGAGACAGAGAATGAATCAAATTGTTCTGCCGTGAGGAATCCACAGACGGGAGCTGGAACTGGGCTGGTGGCTGGGGTAGCAGAAAGGCAAAGGGGTTTGCTGAACAGTCTGACACCATCGTCTCCCTCTCCCCCCAAATTCCCAACTGCCTGCCGCTCCCACATTCTTCACATCAACCCCCCCCCATTCACTCTCCCCGCACACCATTCACTCTCCCCCTCCCTCCCCCCGTTCACTCTCCCACTCCCGCTCCATTCACCCTACCCTCCTCACCCCGTTCACTCTCCCCACGCCCCATTCATTCTCCCCCTCCCCCCGCTCATTCTCCCCCTCCCTTCACCCCCGCTCAGTCTCCCCCTCCTGCTCATTCTCCCCTTCCCTTCCCCCACTCACTCCCCCACTACTTCCCACTCCGTTCACTCTCCCCCTACTTCCCACCCCGCTCACTCTCCCCCTCCCTTCCCCCCCACCGCTCACTCTCCCCTTCCTGCTCATTCTACCCCTCCCTTCCCCCCGGCTCACTCTCCCCCCTAACTTTCTTTGTCAGTCCTACACTAACTTTCTCTCTCTTTATCCCTCTGTCTCTTTCCCTGGGGGTGTCACTCTGCCTGCCTGTGTCTTTCTATCCCTGTCCCTTTCTCTGGGAGCAGGTTTGTACTCAATGTCGGAATTGCAGGTGCTGAATAGTTATTGTAATGGTTTCCTTACTGTCTCCCTCTCTCCTGATGGCTTTTCTCTCCCCAGTCAATGCCTCTTTTTATCCTCTCAAATTCTCTTTCTGTCTGTCTGCCTGCCTACCTTTCTCTCTCCCTCCCTCTCCAGCTGTCAGTCTCCCTCTCTCCCTGCCTCCCTCTTTCTGTTCCTTTCCCTCTGTCGGTCCCTGTCGCTCTGTCCTATCCCTTTCTCCCTCTCTTTCTGTTTGTTCCTGGCTCTGTCTGTCCCTCTGCCTCTGTCAGGCCCAAACCTGTGTGGGGGGGTGGGTGGGGGAGAGCAACATTTGTGAGGGCACAAAGTGGGGGCGGGGGCAGCTCCAAAATAGGGATGGAGGGCACATTTAAGGGGTAATATCTGCAGTGAATAAAAACCGGAAGAATGGCGGATGCTGTAAATCAGGAACAGAAACAATGTTACTGGAAAAGCCCACAGGTCTGGCAGCATCTGTGAAGAAGAAAACTGAGTTAACGTTTCGGGTGCGTTGTTCCTTCCTCAGAGCTGGGTCCCGAGACCCGAAACGTTTTCCTTCACAGATGCTGCCAGGCCTGTTGGGCTTTTCCAGTAACTTTGTTTTTGTTCGGTATTTGGAGGGAACAGAAATGTGGGAAATGCAATATTCGGAGCGCAAATTTGGCAGGTGGGGGCTAAATATTTGTACGGGGGCAGTGCAGTATCTAAGGGGACAATATAGTTTTGGTGGGCACAAAATGTGTAGATGGGGTACAATACCGTGAAGGGGTGGCAATATTTGAAGATGCACCTCCGGAGGGTCGCGAAACGGGCAAAACTAGGAGGCAATGAAACGTGTTGAGGGAAATATCGGGGGAATGGAGGAGGGGAGAATGTGAAATGAAAAGAGTATCGGGGGTCAAAACTGGAATACACAAAAATCTAAACGTCACGTTTTGGGGTGGGGGGTGGGGAAAGAAGGAGGCAAAGAAAAATGCAGTGAAAAATGCAGAGAGAAAAGACAAATAAAAGTGGAGGGAAAAGACATGGGGATGGAAGGGACAAAGCGTGAGGGAGGGGCCCAAAAGAGAAGTTGCCAGTGAGAGAGGGGGAGAATGAAATAAAGAGTTGACTCTGTGAGAGACAGAGACACAGGCAAGAGAAAGAGACAGAGAGAGAAAGAGAGAGAGGAAGAGCGAAAGGGAGACAAGAGGAGAGACTTTCAGAGAAAGAGACAGGAATACAAAGAGAAAGAAAAAGAGAGTGAGATACACGGACACACAGACACACACACACTCGCCTCAGACCTGAAATACACACAGAGACAAAGCTGGAGGTTCAAACCAGCTGCCAAACACTTTTATTCAGACAAGGGAACAGAATCTTCTGCAGCCAGGGAACACAGATTTATCCCACAGCGCAACATAGTATTTTCACACAAACCAACACGAGGTGTGAATGGGGCTGAACTTGACCAGCAAAGTCCGTGAGTTTACTTTTAATGAGCTTCAGGGAATGAACGTAAATCCACTTCAGCGATGTACATCAAATGGTGACATGGATCTGTTGCACGAGTGGACATTTGTTCATTGTCCAAATGATCCCTAGTTTATTTCTCTAGATCTGTGTATATATATTTCAGTGTATGAATATGTCCGTGTGTCTCTGTAACTGTGTGCGTGAGTGTGAGTTAGTGTTTATGAGTGTGTGCATTAGTGTCTGTCTCTCTGTTTGTGTGTGTCTCTGTGCCTGTGTCTCGGGACAGGGATAGAAAGACACAGGCAGGCAGAGTGACACCCCCAGGGAAAGAGACAGAGGGATAAAGAGAGAGAAAGTTAGTGTAGGACTGACAAAGAAAGTTAGGGGGGAGAGTGAGCCGGGGGGAAGGGAGGGGTAGAATGAGTGGGGTCTCTCTTGCCTTGGGTGTCAATCCATTGAAATGTGTTTTACCTCCTCTCCTCTTTCATTCTGTCTCTACCTCTTTTGTTTAAAGTGATACACCTGTCCTGGTAATGTGTGTCTCCATATGTGTGTCTCTGTGTGTATGTATCTGTATTTCTATCTCTGGCTGCAGGCGTACTCCTTGGAGGGATGTTTGAATGAGTGAATCATGAATGAATTAAAAAGTTAGGAATTAAAAACTCATTTTCTCGCTCCCTCTTGTGTTTAAAGTGATACGATGGCTGCCTCTGGCGGCCTCCTGACGACTCTACACAAACCGCTGATTTTTTGTTCCTTTGAAGGCATCGCAGTGTTTTAACATCTCCGGACACGCAGTTGCTTCGCTCTTGAAACAATGTCTTTGGAGACACAGAGAAGTTTTGTCCAATAGATGTTGTCCCTGAGATATTAGCAGAACGAGACATGAACAAGCCCACTGCTGATCTCACTCCCTTCACATTTGATTTCTTTTCCCGCTTAGGATCTGGGAGAGTAGATTCCAAAACATGACAAATTGCAGAAAGTGTAATAAGATTCTCCATGCCTCCTCACAAAATGGTTTACTCGAAGGTACTTGAATACATTCGCAAAGGGAATACTCTATTAAATGTATATAATGTCAGGAAAATGCCCAAAGGCAAACCATTTCCACATTTGCAGGGGGAACACAACATTTCTGAACATGAACATATTTACTCTGACAAGCATCAGTATATTTGCTTTCCTCTCCGTGCCAGCACATTTTGTGTGTGTGTTGCTGTTGCTGTGACCGGGCCCCTCTCTCTTTCTCTCTGACTGAACCCCTTATGCTTTTCACCCTTCACCATCCCCTGTGCAGTGGCAGGGGAAGCCAGCAGATAGTGGCGTGTTACCACTTTAACACAAGGGACAAGTCAGTGGTGAGACAGGGGAGCCTTTCTCTTTCCTTCTCTCTTACCCTGCGCTCGCACATTCTCTTTCTCTCCTCTCTCTCTCTCCCTCCCTCCTTCTCTATGTCCCTTTCTCTCTTTCTTTCTCCGTTTATCTCCAACCATATCCCCCCTCACGCACACTCCTCCCATCTCTCCCATTTCTTCCTTCCCCCACTCTCTCTACATTTCTCTCTTGCTGTCTCTCTCTCTCTCTGGCCCACCATTCAGAAAGCTCATGTTTGATGTGATTGTGTTTGAATGCCACTTCCCAGTCAGAATGAAGGTGATAAATCTAAAACAACAAGCAAATCGAGACTATGAACAAAGACAGTGAACATTAGAAGATATAGAGTGTCAGTGAACAGCTTGTTGTTGAGAATGTGATGCTTGAGAGTCCTGTCCACTTCCCTTCCATCAATTCACTGAACATTGGGAGGTAACTGATCGGATGCCAATTAACTCGACTGGGATTTTTTTCTTCCTTTTGCGCTCAGGACATTGGGTAGATGCCAGTGCTGTGAATATACTGGCACAGATTGGCTTGGGTCCATGCCAGTTCTGGAACATGACCCTTCAGTGTTATTGCTGAAAGTCTGTCAGCGCCTACAGCTTTTGTAATGTCCAGTTCCTTCAGCCATTTCCTGATATTACATGGAGGGAGTCAATTAGTTCAAGATTGACATCAGGGACATTGATGTTCTCAGGAGGGGCAACAATAAGAAGATACAAAAGGCATACCTGTGTGATATGGCTGTACTGCATGCAAAACAAAACTTCTCACTGTATCTCGGTACATGTGACAGTAATAACTCAATCCAAATCGAACCGATGGGTCATCAACTCGACACTTCTTATTGAAGATGGAAGCAAACAGTTCTGCCATGTCAGTGGAAAGATGTCCTGTGTTCCCTCAGCATTGGCTCTGGGAATATTTATGGAGATGTCTCTTCCTGTTATGGCTCGAATTGTCCACCTCCATTCACAGCTCCCCTCGGCAGGTCTGCACAGCTCAGACCTGATCTGCGGTTTGGGTGGTCCCTTAGCTGTGTCAGTCACAAGCTGCTTTCACTGTTTGTACTTCAGTTACTCCGATGCTTTATATCACCAGATTGACACACTCAGTCCTGGCCCATGGCAATGGCATGTGTACCCACACCTAGATGTTTCCCACAGCAGTGTCCATTGTTCCCAACACACACAGGGATGACCTTCAGCCCCACCACAGTACTGTTCCCCTGAAAAATGCCAGGGATCCTACACCCACTTTGTTCCCCTCCCACTGACCTGCTGCACCCCCACTACACTAATCCTTTAACAACAGGCGTGGCCTTCACCCATACGATGGTCCCCAGCACCATCCTATTACCAACCCACACTGTTCCCCCAGCAATGGGAGGTGAGAGAGGATGAGATGAAGTGAGCCATACGGGCTGGCAAAAACCAGAGAGAGACGGAGGTTGGAAAGTAGAGAGTGTGAACGAGAATGTGGGAGAGAGGGTCTGCAAATAAAAGAGGGGAGTAAAAAGAATGAGGAGAGAGAGGGACATGATGAGATTCGGAGGGAGATATGGAGGGAGATGTAACGGAGGGAGAGATGAATTTTGTCGAGGCCGGGTCAGAATGGGTGACCCACAGGTGAAAGCAAGGACAGACTGACTTAAACCCATGTCCTGAGCATGTCCCCAGTCCCCTCCCCTTCCCTGAGGACAGGACCTGGGGCCGCGTCTGTCTCTCCCCAGCTCAGCTTCTTCAACACAAAGACAGACAAAAACATTTTTGCTCTGCAGCCTGGCTCCTTTTTATTTAATTACACAGTGAAGTAATAGTTACAGTTAGTGGAATGGTGCCTTTTCTCTTTGACCTGTGAGTTGAGAGAAACATTGACATGTTTCCCTGTAACGCCCTGTGGGCTAAGGTTGGATAAACCAGCACTACCCTCAGCCTGTTACCATAGCGACAGGCTGCTTCATTGCTGAAACATTGAACTGAAATGAGAAAATCCTGGATGGATTGATTAATGAGTGAATTTGATTGATTGATGAATTTGGGTAAAGGGATATTTCAGCACATTCTTCAGCTGCTGCCTGAACTTAGTCTGGGTCACGGCATAAATCGCGGTGTTTGTGCAGCAACTGAGGAGCTGCAGCATGAAGCCCAGTTCCCGCACAAAGCCATGTAAATACACAGAGTAATACAACAGAAACCACATCCGGTACCATATAGAAAACACCATTAAGATCGACCATAACAGGATGAAATTGGCCGAGATGACAAACAGTAAAATGATGGATTTTTTTCGATTTCTCATTTCTGTGTCACACTGACCGTCCCCATTGGTGTGAGCCCGGAGTCTCCTGCGGGCTCTGCTGGTCACTAAAATGTGTCTGACGGTGAAAACATTGAGCAGCAGAATCAGGAGAAATGGGAGAGTCGGGGTTAGAATGTGGTGGAGGAACTCGATTGTGACCCAGACACGAGAGTCATAAACACCGTCTGTTACATCACAAAACCAGGGGACGTTCAGCAGCCAATAGCGAGCTGAGAGCATAAAATACCAGAAAATGTTCTTTAAACAGCTCAGCACAGTCACTGTTCCCAGAACCACAGCCGCCGTTTTCTCACAGCAATATTTACTTTTCAGCTTCTGGCAACAAATGGCCACAAATCGATCAAAGGTGAAAGTGACGGTGAACCAGACAGAACAGTCAGTGGCTGCATAAAGCAGGACGGCGTGGATATTACACACGGGGATGGACTTCAGGAAATAAAACTGTTCCTCATAAACAATGGGAATGTGCCTCAGGATCAGGTCGAGGATAATGACCAGTAGATCCGCCACTGCCATGGCCCCCAGGTAACGTCTGACACATGGAGACAATCCACAATCTTTATGAAGCAGGACGAAGATCGTCACTATGTTAACTGTGAGGAAGGAAAACAAATAAAATATACATCAGCCTGGAGGCAAAGTTACCAGTTTGATTGAGGACCCAGTGACATTTTCAAATGTATCACTGATTTATTGAAAATAAATGAGGCTGAAGTAAAAAATAGTAATGGATCTTTTTTTTTGAAATGTAACAGAAAACACAACAATCTCTCCCTCCCTAAAGATACGAACGCACATCCAGAAGAACAGATGGTTTCTGGAACATTCCTACACACTCGAACTCTCGAGAGCAGGCACAGGTCACTTCTTCACAGTTCCTGATACAGAGGATGAAGACGTTGCCGTCCTGAAGGATTCTCTCCCAGTTTCTTGAAGACAAACGGAGGTTGTAAATTTCTGTCATTGAGTCTAAATTGCGGTCAATTTTCCATTGAAGAAACATGAACACAGGGAAAACGTATTCACCTCTTTAACTGCCTGAGACGATTTTGAAACAGTGTCTCCTTCTCTCTGGAATGGGATCTTTTTCCTCGGGATCTTATCTTTTATTCAATTAACTGACATCCAACCATTCACCAATAATGTCAGTTACAGAATGTTCCGAGGAATGTCAGTTCCAGAATGTTCCGGGGAATGTCGGTTACAGAATGTGATGGAGTCAACACTAAGGTCCTTCTGTCCATCAGTTTTTGTGAGACCCACTCAGCCTCGTGGTGGGAATCTCTCCCCAAACTCAACACAACTGGCAAACACAAATTAAAGGCATTGCCAGATCAGCTGAAGTGGTCAGTTATGTCACATTCTCAATCCACCTCACAGAACCAGCCCAGACACCACAAACCCAGATGAAATATCTGTTCAGCATGGAACACTGTGCAGACCAGGCTCGTGTCCTGCTCAATACAACCCGTCAATCTGTCCAGAGTGGGACACTGTGCAGGCCACACCAGCCAAATAGATATCAGTCCAGCACGGGGAGCTGTGCAGACCACACCAGTGCATTGTTCTATAAACCCGGATCAGGTATCTCTTCAGCACGGGGGGCTGTGAAGTGAACACCACTGAACTGATCTGTAAACCTGGAGCAGCTAGCCTCCCAGTGTGTAGATCTGTACAGACCACCCCAGTGCAGTGCTCGGTAACGCTGTGTTAAATCGCTGCCCAGCCTGGGGAAACTTGCAGCCCATGCTGGAAGTGACAGGATGTGGAGCTCCCATCCATTTACAGCTCCATATCTCCAATGTGCCTTGACAAGGGGTGCCATGAGTGTGAAAATCACTGCCAGAGGGAGATGGTGGGGCATCCTTTTAAATACAAACAAATGGGATGGTTGGACAAAGACACAGAGAGGGAGGATTGGAGAGACTGTGCCATGGAAGGATGTGTTCACAAGTTATAGAATGCTGACATGTAGACATTTTGATGGCATCTTGCAACATGGGTCAGTTTTTCAGGAATGATGTGTGAATAGGATATTACTGTGAGTTCAGATGATGGAGAGTTTTGAATGAGCATTTGTTCTGCATTTGTGACTGAGAGTAAGGTGAGCACACTCTTTGGCTCATTGGGCTGAATTTAACAATAATTTGTCTCAGTGATATTTTAATTGAGTGTGACAGAGGGATAGTCTGCAGGAGGCCGAGCTAGTTTTCGGATGCTATCTTATCAAAGTCCCCTCATTATCTACCTACCCCAGACCATGCCATTCCTCCCATTCAATGCCAGCCCGATTCTCCCAACCATTATGGCTGGTAATAGTTCCCATCGCCTGGATGGCCCGGGTATTCCATGATCCCTGGTGCAGATACCATCTTTAAAAGGCCAATGGGCACACATTTGCACTTTCTCAGTTCGGAGCCAGCCTGCACAGTTTACCTCGAGCCTGGCAGATAAGGGGCAATTGCACCAAGATTTATCGAAACGGACACAGAGTTTCTGGTGTATGGGCTAGTACAAAGGAGGACCATTCTTTTCGCAGAGGAAACCACACCACCAGACCCACCGAGCATGGCCTGAGCTCAGCACCCAGCTCAGTGCAGTGCCTGCAGTCTGAAGAAATGTCCAGCAACACAGGACAAGCAACAATAACCTTCCCCGCTGTGTCAGGGTAGGTATCATCGTATTCTCTCTGCTCCATCTCCCTCTCTCTCTCTCTCTCTCACTCTCTCTCTCACCTCCGCTACTCCCCTACACTGAAAACACTGCATGGATCCAACACTGTGGACTGATTCAATCCGGATTCCTCACCACTTCCCCCTCACCTACACCATCACTAACAGCAGGGCCATGCACATTCACCTTCATTCCCTCCCTCCCTTTCCCTTATTCCAGGAGAAACAGCCTGGAATAGGACAGAAAGGGCCAAGCAGGGAGGTGGTGTTTCCCACATCCGTTCCCTCACCCACCTTCCCCCACCGCATGGGGAGGGCCCTGGAATGAGCCAGAGAGAACCAGGACGACCCGTGTGGAGATTTCAAAATATACACGTCCCACCGACCGAGTAAGGAGCAATGTTCAGTGAAGGGTAATTCTCACTTTAACCCCACTGTCAGTTCCATTCCCACCTGGCACAGCTTAGAAACCGTGTCCCTGATGCCATCTCCCTTTTATATCGAGCCGGTACAAATGGAATCCCCACGGTCTCGGCGGGCAGGAGGGTGGGCTCACAACACATCGTCCCCACCAGCTCCCAGGAAGGGAGCACGGAGTCTCCCTCCGACACCTCGTCCTTCAGACAGCTCAGATACTGTAACTAACCTGTAATATTTACTAGTCTCCCAACTTGTCCTTACATCTTCAATAATCAAGCATTGAAAATCTCACAGAGTCACAGTCCCCATGGAACAACTGAAATACTGTCACACTCACTGGAGAGAGCAAATACTGATGTACTCTCATGGAGTGACTCAAATAATGAAATGCTGTCCACGGAATAACAGGAATCCTGACACACACCAGATGGAATGAATGAAATATTGACAAACCACAGAGACAGAGACATTCTGATAGGCTCCCCTTATTTGTGTCAGTTCCGGTGTATTTGCAGGTGTTTCTGTGGGTCTCTGTGTGGGGCAGGTCTGACGGTCTCTGTACTGTTTGATGTGATGCAATGCCACCCTCTGCTGGTCTCCACATGACACTACACAGGCAGCAGCAGATGATGGGGACCATCAGGGATTTATAGAGAGAGGTACTGGGAGGGCAGCAGCTCACAACACCATCCAAACTGATTTCTTCTTCATGTGCTTGCCTAAATGTCTTTTAAACGTTGTAACTGTCTGCACATTCACCATTTTGTCTGGAAGTTTGTTCCATACACGAACAACTCTCTGTAAAATAATTGTTCCTCATGTCTTTTAAGATATTTGTTCCTCAAAAATTTAAACATCCCCATTGTCTTGAAAACCTCCACCCCCAAGAAAAGATTACCGACTTTCAAATTATCTGTGCCCCTCAAGCTTTGTAAACCTTAATCAGGTCACTCCTCAATCTCCGATGCACAACTGAGAAAAGTCCCAGCCTGTCCAGCCTCTCCTTATAACTCAAACTATCAATTCCCAGCGACATCCCGGTAAATCTCTGCTGTTCCCTCTCCAGATTAATATTATCCTTCCTATAACAGTGCGACCAGAAGTGGACACAGTACTTCAGAAGATGCCTCCCCTACATCCTGTACAACATGAAAATGACACCCCAACTCCTAAACTCAAAGGTCTGAGCAAAGCAGGTCACGAACTAAATACCTTCTTAACCAGCCTGTCTATGTGTGACTCACACTTCAAAGAATTATACCTGATGGCCTCGTCTCTGTTCTGCAACATGACCAAAGGCCCTAATTTAAATTGTGTAAGTCCTGCCCTTGTTTGTTTTACCAAAGGCAATGTCTCATATTTATGCAAATTAAACAAAATCTGCCACACCACAGCCCAGTGAGGGATATTCCCACACCACACCCACCCCCCAAACAACCCTGACATGTTTTGAAAGGCCCTCCCGTCTCCAGAAGGCCTACAAACTCCGGTCTTTATTTTTACAAAGTCTCTGTGCTTGTGCGGGCAGGAGGAGCCAGATGGGGGATGGACTGCAGACCAAATGAGGACACTCATTTTCTTCGGGAAAGAGGGGTTGCCATGGGTACTCAGATGGGCCCAAGCTATGCTTGCCTCTTCATGGGGTACGTGGAACTTTTTCTAGTCCTATTCTAGCCTCCACCCACTAATCTTTCTCCAATGCATCATTAATATCATCGGTACTGCTTCTCTCTCTCATTTGGAATTAGAAAACTTCAAATATTTTGCTTCCAATTTTCACCCTGCCCTCACTTTCATCTGGTCTACCTCTGTCCCTTCCCTTCCCTTCTTTAACATTTCTGTTTCCATTCCTGGGGATAGACTGGCCACTAATGTCCATGACAAACCCACAGCTACCTGGACTATACATCCTCAATCCCACTTCCTGTAAAGACTCCATCCCATTCTCTCAGGGCCCCCGTCTCTGTCGCACATGTTCAGATGAGGCCAACTTCAACAAGGGAGCCTCCGACATGTCCACCTCCTTCCTCAATCAAGGATCCCCCAGCTCCGTAGTCGACAGGGCCCTCAACTAGGTCTGACCCATCTCCCACACTTCTGTCCTCACTCCTTCTCTTCCCTCCCACAACAGCGATAGGGTTCCCCTTCTCCTCAACGACCATCCCGCCAGCATCCACATCCAGTAGATCATCAGAAACCATTTCCGCCACTTTCTGCGAGCTGTCAGCATCAAACTCATATTCCTCTCCCTTTCCTTGTCTGCCTTCTGCAGGGCCGTTCCCTCTGGGACACCCTGGTCCAAACCCCCAACAATTCCCCACAGCCCTACGGCACCTTCCCCTGGAACCAGTGGAGATGCAACACCTGCCCATTTACTCCCTCGCTCCCCAGTATCCAAGGGCACAAACATACCTTCCAGACGAAGCAACACTTCACCCACACTTCCCAGAATCTAGTCCGCTGCATTTGCTGCTCACAATGTGGTCTCCTCTACATTGGGGAAACGAAACGTAGACGTGGCGACCGCTTTGTAGAACATCTACATTTTGCTCCCAAGAAAAGACCCTGATCTTCCTGTTGCCTGCCACTTTAATGCACCACCCTGCTCCCTGGGCAACAGCTCTGTCTCTGGCTTGCTGCAGTGTTACAGTGAAGCCCAACACAAGCTGGAGGAACAACACCTCATTTTCTGCTTGAGGCCCTACAGCCCTCCGGACTCAATATTGAGTTCAATAATTTTAGGGCCTAAACTCTCCCATGTCCCACACCCCACTGCACACACCAGGCCTTGTTACCACATACCCTGCCATTACACACTCCCTGTTGTTAGTCACTAACAGTCCCTGTTAGCAACTACTCACCCTCCCAGGCTGATTATTAGCAACTCCTTTGTCTGTCCAACTTCTTTCTCGCTCTTTGGGCCCGAGCATCTCGGTCACTCTCTACCCCACCCACCTCCCTATTTTCAGCATATAAACTGACATTTTCCCAGTGACCATAACTTCTGAGGAAGGGTCACTGGACCCCAAACATTAACTCTGTTTTTTTTTCCTTCACAGGTACTGCCAGACCTGCTGAGCTTTTCCAGCAACTTTGCTTTTATTCCTCGAATATAGTTTGTTGCCTTGTAACATTTAATGGTTTTAGGGGAGGGCAGTCACACATTAGAGGCAGGAAATAGTGATCTGCAATATGATCTTTTGGGGTTCGAAATTATGTTCTTTGGTCATGTCTGGTGTTCAGTAATGTCTAATTGAGATTCTTCATAGTGCAGAATATGTCTGCAGAATTTCTTTCGCTAACATTGCAGTTTACAGACATAGTTGGAACTGCCAATGCTGGAGAATTGGAGATAATAAGGTTTAGAGCTGGATGGACACAGCAGGCCAAGCAGCATCAGAGGAGCAAGAAAGCTGACGTTTCAGGTCTGGGCCCTTCTTCAGAAATGGGAGAGGTGAAGGGGATTCTAGAATAAATAGACAGAGAGGGGAAGTCAGATAGAAGGTAGATAAAGGATCAGATAGGTGGAGAGGAGAAGAACAGTTCAAGGAAACAGGGATGATGCTGGGAGGTATGAGGTGGGGGTAGGATTTGAGGTGGGAGGAGTGGATAGGTGGGAGAAAGGGCAGACAGTTTACGGGGGCAGGGACGAGCTGGGCTGGTTTTGGGATGCAGTAGCGTGAGGGGAGATTTTGAAGCTAATGAAGTCCACATTGATACCATTAGGCTGCAGGGTTCCCAAGCGAAATATGAGGTGCTGTTCCTGCAGCCTTCAGGTGGCATCACTGTGGCACTGGAGGAGGCCCAGGATGGACGTGTCGTCCAAAGCATGGGAGGGGGAGTTGAAGTGGTTTGCGGCTGGGAGGTGCTATCGTTTGTTGCAGACCGAGCGTAGGTGTTCCACAAAGTGGTCTCCAAGCCTCCGCTTGGTTTCCCAACGTAGAGGAGGCCCCATCAGGAACAGAGGATACAATATACCACATTAGCAGATGCGCAGTTGAACATCTGCTTGATGTGAAAAGTCTTCTTGAGGCCTGGGATGGGTTTGAGGGGGGAGGTGTCGGGGCAGCTGTAGCACTTCCTGCGGTTGCAGGGAAAAGTGCCGGGGATGGTGGGGCTGGTGGGGAGTGTGGAGCGGACAAGGGAGTCACGAGGAACGTGGTCCCTCCGGAAAGCAGATTTGGTAGCGGGGTCCGATTGCAGGTGGCGGAAGTGCCGGTGGATGTTGCAATGGGTCCGGATGTTCATGGTGTGGAACGTGAGGAGAAGGGGGATTCTGTTTTTGTTGTTATTGCGGGGAGGGGTTGTGAGGGATGAGTTGTGGGAAACACGGGAGGTCCTGTCGATGGGGTTTTCGACCACTTGAAGGGGAAGTTGCAGCCCTTGAAGAACTTGGACATCTGAGATGTACGGGAGTGGAATGCCTCATCTCGGGAGCAGATGCGGCGGAGGCGAAGGAATTGGGAATAGGGGATGGCATTTTTGCAAGGAAGGTGGGTGGGAGGAGGTGTATTCTAGGCAGCTGTAGGAGTCAGTAGGCTTGAAATGGATATTGGTTTCCAGGTGGTTGCCAGAGATGGAAACAGAGAGGTCCTGGATGGAGGGAAAGTTGTCAGAGATGGTCCAGATAAACTTAAAGTTGGAGTGGAAGGAGTTGGTGAAGTGGATGAACTGTTCGAGTTCCTCGTGGGAGCATGAGGCTGCACCGATACAGTCATCAATGTCACGGAGGAAGAGGTGGGGGATAGGGCCAGTGTTGCTTCAGAAGAGGGACTGTTCCACGTACCCTACACGGAGGCAGGCATAGCTTGGGCCCATGCGGCTACCCATGGCCACCCACTTTGTCTGTCGGAAGTGGGAGAATTGAAGGAGAAGTTGTTAAGGTTGAGGATGAGTTCAACTAAATGGACAAGGTTGTCAGTGGCGGGGGGCTGGTCGGGCCTGCGGGACATGAAGGAGCAGAGGGTCTGCAGGCCGTCTGCATGGGGACTGCACGTATGTAGGGATTGGACGTCCATTCTGAAGATGAGGTGTTGGGGACCAGGGATTCGGATGTTTTGGAGGCAGTGGAAGGCGTGGGTGGTGTCACAGACGTTGGTAGGGAGTTCCCGGACCAAGGGGGAGAAAATTGAGTCTACAAGGGTGGAGACAACTTCAGTGGGGCTGGAGCAGGCAGAGACAATTGGTCGACTAGGTCAGTCAGGTTTGTGGATTTTGGGAAGGAGATAGAAGCAGCTGGTGTGGGGTTGGGGAATGATGAAGTTGGAGGCTGTGGGTGGGAGGCCACCTGAAGTGATGAGGTTTTGGATGGTCTTGGGGATGATGTTTTGGTGGTCGGGGTGGGGTCATGATCCTGGGGATGGTAGGAGGAGATTTCAGAGAGCTGGTCCTGGCGTCGGCGATGGAGAGGTCAGTGCACCATATTACAACTGCACCTCCCTTGTCCGTGTGTTTTATACCGAGGTCAAACTTGGAGCGGAGGGAGCAAAGGGCTGCATGCTCTGTGGGGGAGAGGTTGGAGTGGGTGAGAGGCTGGAGAGGTTGAGGTGTTTGATGTCTCAATGGCAGTTGGAAATTAAGAGGTCAGGGAGAGTAAGACGCCTTGGGGTGGTTTCCAGGAGGAGGGAGAGAAGGTGTCAGTCGAGGGAGGGTTTCAGATAATAACCATTAAGGTTGGAAATCACAGCCAAGCAATTCAAGATGTTATTAGTTTATCTAAATGGCACAGCACATGCACCCAACATGCTATAGTTGAGGCAAGTACCTTGCATTTGGTCAACACTGAAAAATCTTCCCTGTGTACTTCAGTAAAGTTAACCAGAATTTGATAAACTCAAACTCAGTTGGCAGGCAAAATGTGACTCAAAATCTGGGCATGACTTAGGTCTTGTGTAATGGATAAAATGCCTCTGTGCCAGAGCTCTGGATTCGATTTCCATCCTTGAACCTGTGGCAATGTCACTAGCTCTGGGCCAGAAGTTCTGGATCCAACTCCTGCCAGTCGCAGAGGTGTGTCACAGCCTGTCAGAACAGGTTGATGAGCAAATATACAGGAGAGTAAGGTTGCAGATTCAGGGGCCATCGCAGTGTGGTGGTAATGTCTCCACCTTTGGGCCCAAAGGTCTCGAATCAAATCCCACAGATGTTTTTCATAAAATGTCTGAAAAAGTTGGTTAAACTTTTTCCAGAAATGTGACTTGATGGAGAAGGAAGCGGTATCAGTGTTGAATTTCAGAATTCAGGCCCGGGATAACAGAAAGCACAGCCATTCGTGTTGATTGGAGCAAAATGTGCACCTTATATATGTTTATAAAATCATGAAGGGCATGGATAGAATGAATAGTCAGGGTTTTTTTCCCAGAGTATGGGGAGTCAAACATTAGAAGGGACAGGTTTAAGTTGCAAGGGGAAAGATTTAAGAAACATAAGAATGAATGCCAGATGACATGCTGGAGGCTTGTGAAAACACCATTTTAAAGGTACGTGGATGGTTATATACATTGGAAGGGTTCAGAGGAATATAGGCCAAACACTGGGAAATGGGACAAGATTAATTTCGGATATCTGGTCAGCATGGACATGTTGGGCCAAATGATTTGTTCCCATACTGTACATTTTTATGATTCATTCATCCACATGATCAGGATCTCTTTGTAATCTTGGATAACCTTCCCTGTCTACGGCTCAAATAGTCTCACTGTCATCCATAAACTTGCTAACCATACCTTCTATAATTTTCATCTAAATCATTTATTTAAATGAAAAACAGATGCAAATCCAACACCAATCCCTGTGGATCACCGCTAATCACAGGCTTCCAGTCTGAAGGACAATCCTCCATGAACACCCTGTCTCCTGCCATAAAGCAGAAACACACACACACACACACACACACACACACACACACACACACACACACACACACACACACACACACACACACACACACACACACACACACAGCCATGTCTTTAAGAGAGAGACAGATGCCCTTCAATTAATAAGCAGATGAAGGGTTATGGTGAGAAGGCGAGATAACTATTTTTTTGAGAAACCTGTCAAGCATAATCAAACAGCAGTGCAGACTTGATGGCCATATGGCTAATTCTGCTCCAACGTCTTATTCTGTCTGGTCTGAAGGTATCGGAAATGTTTTCCCAAGAGAACAGTGATGGCTGAGATTGATAAACACTTTACTGAACAGAGTCAATTGGAATATGGAATAGGTTTGAGGGGATGAATGGCCTACATCTGCTCCCAAGTGTTCTGCTCTTTAAAGAGGAGGTAACTTGCTGTGATGTAACCCACTTTAAGGGTTCTCCCGATTAAGATTGAGATAAGAATTTATCTTTCTCTTTAATATTGTGTTGTCTGTGGTGTTCTCATCCTCGGGGAACAGTGAAGACTGGGTTAGTGAAGATATTCAAGGCAGAGCTCAACCGACCTTTAATGGACAAGAGGGTCTATTATTGGGAGTAAACAGGAAAGAGGTGTTCAGCCACAAACAGATCAGCCATGAGCTTTCTAAATTGAGCAGCAGGCTCGAGGGTCTGAACGGCCAACTGCAGTTCCTATCCTGTGTGTTGTTCTCTCACTCCAGCCCTCAAAGCTGTTGCAGGGGGAAAGAAAGTTATAATGAGATAGGGGATCATTCTTTCCCTCTCAGGAGTTACACGAATGGAGCACTCAAACATGGATTCAGAGAGACATCAAGATATACAGCATCCAAACAGACTGTTTGGTCCAACTCGTCCATGCCGTACAGATATCCCAAAGAAATCCAGGCCCCTTTGGCAGCATTTGGTTCATACATCTTTAAACTGTTCCAAAACATATACCCATCCTGATAATTTTAAATGTTGTAATTGTAAAAGCCTCCACCACTTCCTCTGGCAGCTCATGCCATAAACACACCACCCTCTGCATGAAAATGTTGCCCCATAAGTCCCTTTTAAAGATTTCCCCTCTCTCCTCTTAAAGCTGGGCCCCCTCGTTTTGGACTCCCCCATCCCGGGGAAAAGACTTTGGCTGTTTACATCTGTGCCCCTTATGACTTTGCAAACGTCTGTAAGGTCACTCATCAAAGACTTTGTTCTATTTTATTGTGGCAAATTTTTCACACAGCACCTACAGCCAGAAATGAAATTAATTATTAAGATTATCTGTATTTGTGGTGTTTGTAAAGGGGCGAATGTTAACCAGACTGATAGGAAATCTTCCCTCTTCCTCAATATGTGTCCGGGGAAAATTGAGCACCTGACTGAGAGTGCAGACAAGATTTATTGCTGCATCTGAAAGACAGCATTCTTGACCGTGTAGCATTCTACTCAAATGTCAGTCTATGTTCTGTGCTTGTTCTTTAAACACTCAAGAATCGGAATCATTGACAGCACAACCTCTACATGATGATCCGACAACAAATAGCCCTAATGGTGTGTTGCTGAGCTCAAATACACCTCGTCTACCAGTTAAACACTGCAGTAGAGGCCCTGCAACCTTTCTCGGCTGCTACACAGCGAGCCCTGGTTTGCTAACAGGAAATGCAGAGTAGAGATAATTATTTATTTTCAGTTTGGAAAGCTGCAATGACTGGAATTCCTCGGGGATGTGTGAGGTCATCACCAGTTCACAATCTAGGTTAACGATTTGGACGAAGGTCTGACAAGATTGGAGCTCAATTTGCTAGTACACCAGGACAGTCATTCAATAAGATGTCAAGTGGAGGCGGAGCATCTATAACGGGCTGTAGACAGGGGATGATAATGAGCAAACTTTCAGCATTGCAAATAAAACAGTACAGTGTGGGTTATGGGAAGTTTGTGTTTTGGGGAAAGGGTAAAACGGCGGTAAATTATTTAACTGGAGGGAGAACACAGAGCTTGCGTGTGAAAGAGGGTGTTGTGGGTCCTGGTACATAAATCAGATAAAGTTAATCTGAAGATGTCACAAGTGATTTGGAAAGGAAATGGAATGGTGCTGTTTCCTGCAAAGGGTGCTGGGTATGATCTTAGGCATATTTCCCTGCATTTCTACAGGACATTGCTGAGATTCTACCCAATGCACTGTCTGTAGGTATCATGCCCTAAACTAATAAAAAAGAACGATGGCCTTTGAAACTTTTCAAAGATGGGTCTCTATATAGAACAGAACAGTACAGCACAGTTCCGGGTCTTAGGCCCACAATGTTGTGCCAGACCTTTACCCTAAACCTAAGGTCTATCTAACCTCCACCTCTACCTTATACTATCACATTGTTACATGCCTCATCGCCACTTAAATGTCCCTAATGAGGCTGACTCCACTACCCTCTCCGGCAATGCATTCCACACCTCTACCACTCTCTGAGTAAAGAACCTACCTCTGACGTCTCCACTATATCTACTTCCACTCACATTAAAAATTTGTCCCCTCATTAAAGCTACCTCCACCCCAGGAAAAGTCTCTGGCTCTCCACTCTATCTATACCTCTGATCGTTTTGTACACTTCTATCAAGTCACCTCTCATCCTTTGTCATTCTAGAGAGGAAAGCCCTAGATCTCTCAACCTTTCCTCAGAAGAGCTTCCCTCCATTCCAGGCAACATCCTGGAAAATTTCCTCTGCACCTTTTACAATGCTTCCAGATCTTTCCTGTAATGAGGTGATCAGAATTGAACACAATACTCCAGATGTGGCTGAACCAAGCTTTGGTACAGCTCGAGCATAACTTCACGGCTCTTGAACTCAATCCCTCTATTAATGAAAGCTAACACACCATAAGCCTTCTTAACAACTCTATCCACCTGCTTTCAGGGAACTTTGAGCATGAACCTCTGCTCGTCTGCACTGCCAAGAATCTTTCCGTTAACCCTGTATTCTGCTTTCAAGTTTGTCCTTCAGAAATGAATCACCTCACACGTTTTAGGGTTAAACTCCATTTACCACTTCTCAGCCGAACTCTGCATTCTATCAATGTCGCTTTGTAACCTAGAGCAGCCGTCCACACAGTCCACAGTTACCCACCTTTATATCATCCACAAACTTACTAATCCATCATTCCACTCGTTCATCCAAATCATTTACAAAAATCACAAATAGAAGAGGACCCTGAACAGATCCTTGTGGTACACCACTCGTAACAGAGCACCATGTTGAATATTTCCCGTCCACTACCACCGTTTGTCCTAGAAGGGTCAGCCAATCTGCCACATTTCCCCATATCCCATGTCTCCTTACCTTCTGCATGAGCCTACCCTGGGGAACCTTATCAAAGGCCTGGGTCAAATCCGCATATACCACATCCACTGCTCCACCTTCATCCACGTGTTTGGTCACCTCTTCAAAGAATTCAATAAGTTTTGTGAGGAATGATCTAACCATTACAAATCCATGCTGCACATCATGAATCATACTGTGCCTGTCCAAGTGATCATAAATTCTATCTCTCAGAGCCCTTTCCAATAATTTGCCCAGCACTGAAGTAAGACTGAGCGTACTATAATTTCTGGGGTTATTCCTGTTGCCTTTTTTGAACAAAGGAATGATGTCTGCCTCTTTCCAATCTTCCAGCAATATAACCGTGGAGAGTGAGGATGAAAAGATCATCGCCACAGGCCCTGCGATCTTGTCCTTCACTTCCCACAGAATCCTTGGATAAATCCCATCAGGGCTGGATGACGTATCTACCTTCAACTTCCTCAGAATTCGTAGTACATCTTCTTTACTAACATCCACCCCCTCTAGCCTACCTATTTCACAACGTCCTCCTCTACAACGAGGTCCCTCTCAGGTGTGAATACTGAAGAAAAGTATTCATTAAGGACCCCTCCTATCTCTTTAGGATCTGTGCACAAATTCCCTTTACAATTCTTGATTGGCCCTACCCTTTCTCTGTTCATTCTCTTGTTCTGCACATACGTGTAAAAAAGCCTTGGGGTTTTCCTTGATGCTATCCACCAAACGTTTCTCATGCCCCATTATAGCTCTCCTAAGCCTTTTCTTCAGCTCCTTCCTGGCTAACTTGTATATACCGTCCTGTGATGAAGACATTCAGTTTCTGGAGGATTAACAGTTTAGGCCTGACAACGAGAAATGCTCTTGACTATGCAAGAACTTGAGGTGAGTGTAAATGGTGAAGACCTGACTGATATTTCCTCTTGTACGGGAGAATAAAACTGGGGAAATAATTTTAAAAATAAAACAGGTTCTGAGGAAGGACCACTGAACCCAAAACATTAATTCTCATTTCTCTTCATGGATGCCGCCAGGCTGCTGAGCTTTTCCAGTAATTTTTGTATTTCTTTAGGAATAAGACACATTCTTGTTAACACAAATTATATATGTATTAAACATATTTTAAACATGATATTTTTAAATTATGCAGGCACATATAAACATACCTTTAAAACGAGTGCAGTCATATGTTGCTCTGTGTATTACAGCAGCAATGATACAACTACATGGAGCAGGGAATGTGATGTAAGCATATAATGGAGACAATGTTGAAGGAGACCTCACACGTTCCAGTTTGGGGGTTGGCTAGCGTTATTGTGCGATTCAACTCAGAGGGGAAAAAGTAACCTGCCTGAAAGGCAACAGCCTATCGCTCCCTCTCTATTTCCTTGTTCCTCATCGCATCAATGTATGAGAGCTGAAAACGCACCAATCATCTTTACCACTCATGGAGGACTCATGACGAGGATTAATTGGAATCTCCCACTGCCTGTAGCAAAGGGAATTCAGCCAAATCTAATAGTTCCAGGAAATAATCCCATTGCCAACAACCTGTGCGAGCAGAATAAATTTTGGAAGCAGAATAATAGTTGGGACAATCTCTCACATTCTTCCTTTTATCATGAGTTCAACTGTTACATGGACAAAGTTCTTTCAAATTAATATTTCAGCTTGTCATCAAATATACGTGTGTGTGTGTGTGTGTGTTTGTGAAGTGCATATGTCATTCTTCATTCCATCATAGTTTGAGTAAATTTGTTTTGATCATAAATATGTTGTTTTCGCAGATTAAAGAAAACTGCCTGACTTGCTCCTTACACCGACCCTGACGCAGTCTGAGCCCTATATCATCGGCCACATCACCAACCTGGTTACATATAAAATTTGCTGTGACCAGTGGAGGAGTGGGACTGGAAAAGGAAACAGTGACCAGCCAAGCCAGGGAACCATAGACCAGAGAGGCTGACATGAGTACTGGGTAAGTTGTTGGAGGGGATTCTGAGGGATAGGGTTTACAAGCAGTTGGAAAAGTAAGTATTGATTAGGGATAGTAAGCATGGCTTTGTGCAGTGAAAATCGTGTCTCACTAACTTGATTATTTTGAAGAGGTGATAAAGAAGGTTGATGAAGGCTGTGTGGTAGACATTTTCTATATGGGCTTCAGGAAGGTGTTCGGTAACGTTCGGAATTGTAAACAGATTAGTAATGGTGGCTCACGTGGGATCCAGACGAGTAGCTAGCCAATTGAATTCAAAATTGGCTTGAATGCAGAGGATTGTTTCACAGACTGGAGACCAGTGACCAGCGGTGTGCCGCAAGTATCAGCTCTGAGTTCACTGCTTTCTATCATTATACAGTCAATGCTGGGGCCCTGGGGACTGTTGCTGAATAAAGAGACCTTTAGTGCACACACATAGTTCCTTGAATGTGGAGTAGCATGTGAGACAGGGTAGGGAAGGACACATTTGTCATGACTGCCCTAATCAGTCAGAGCATTGGGTATAGGGGTTGGGATGGCATGTTGCTCCTGTACAGGACATTGATGAGGCCACTTTAAGAATACTGTGCACATATCGGTTGGCTCTGCTAAAGGAAGGATATTGTTAACCTTGAGAGGCACAGAAAAAACAGATTTACAAGGATGTTCAAGGACAGGAGGGTTTGAACTGTCAGGAGAGGCTGAACAGTTTGAAGTGTTTTCCCCTGGAGTGCTGGAGGCTGAAGGGTGACATGACAGATGTTTATAAGATCATGAGGGACATGAATAGTCTGAATAACCAAGGTCTGTTTCCCAGGAGAGGGGAGGCCAAAATTAAAGTGCTAAGGTTGAATATGAGAGGGGAACGACCTAGAAGGGAACTTAGGGCAAAGTTTTCACGCAGAGAGAGATGTGTGATCAGAAAGTGCTGTCAGAAGTGGTGAAGGTGTGTGCAATTACACAGCTAAAAAAGTATCTGGATTGGTACATGAATAGGAAAAGTTGAGGGGGATATGGACCAAATATTTGCAAATGGGAATAGATCAGATTACATATCAAGTCAGTGGGGGAAAATAATCAGTTTCTGCGTTGTGTGACTTTCTGATTCCATCAGGTGGACGAGAAGAAATTCTAAAAGGGCATTTGGAGTGGGAAATCTCTTCCCCAGAGGTCTGTGGTGCCTTTCTGTTGACATTTATTCAGAGATACGTTAATGAAATAGTTGACAGATGTTAAACAAAACATGATTTATTTAAACACTGTAGTCAAAGTAGAACCAAAAAAGAGGAACTTAGAATAACCTCGCTCTGGTGGATAACCTAATAGTATAATAGCTACAGCAAATATTACTAATTAGCTGTTCCAGCATAGTAACAGCCCATAAACAGACACTTTGGTAAGAAATAAAATTCATTCACAGGTTCTCACATGCAGTTCTCCAATTCAGGATGAGGAACCAATCATCCAAAGAAAATTCTGCAGCCAGGAGACATTCACTGAAGCTTCCAACTCCATTGAGACACCAGTAGCTTCTGATGCAACTGAAAAGCAAAACTCAGAAATTCTGATCCGTGCGAGCTCGTCACACTCATTCAGGCTGCATTAAAACAAAAACCCAAAGCCTCTCAAGACTGTTTACTCAATGGTCTTAACTAGACAGCTTTGTGCCTCTCGTTCAATCCTTCTCTTAAAAGAAACCAAAATAAAATAATCTCTCACAGTTACAGCAATGTCACATGAGTTCACACATCCAACTGTTCCTTAGGAACCCAGGGTGGATCAATTCAGCATTTGGCCCTGCTCTACAGCCCCTTGAGCCCCTACATATTGAAAGGAAAAGGCCATTGAGACCCTACAGTCACTTACATGAAAACAGACTGAGGTAACATGACAAGCAAATGGAGCTAGGCTGTACAGATAGTCTGCTTCACGCTGTTCAACGTGCCTCCATTGTTCATGGTACACATGCAGTACTTTAATGCAGCTTTACAGTTGTGTGGTGGGAAGCCTAATGCTTTGTGCAAAATCACAAGTGGCATCCTCTGAAAAGACATGCTTGCGTTCTCTATGGAGATCAGAATCTGGTTGGTCTGGGTAATGTCACAAAGAGGGTATTATGGCTGCTGTCAGGATTGTGAACAACATGGCGTTCAGTGTAGGGTCACAGATTAATGTGGGGAGAGTTCATTCAGAGCCTGCGCTTCTCTCTGAATCACTGTGGGGCTCTATGTCATTTTACATGTAAAATCCACATGTATTTACATGGGTCACGTATGGGATTTCTCACCCTATCAATTTCTTTTGTGGATATAAGAGTTCATCACCAACTTTGTAATTTTAATGCAGTAATCTCTGATTCTCTCACAGCACAACATATTAAACACTCACTTTCTTCACTCGCTCCTCATGGTACCATCATCTCAGGGATTAGACTGGTGATGACCATTTGTACCGTGTCTGTGGCAAGGAGTTCTTTCATTACAAAAGAGATCAAGCCTGTGCACAGTGCCCATAAATACTCTTTCATCAAGGCTGTACATGTGCAGACATATGGTTCTATTCATGTACATGAATCATCTTACAATGAAGGACAACATACCATTTACTTCCCTCATGACTGATACCCCTGCATGTACTAATTTTGGTGACCTATGATCAAGGACATACAGGCCCTTTCGTGACCACAACACATCCCAACCTCACATCATCTAATCATTACAAAATGAGATGTATGCTGTTGCTGGCCACATTCAAATTGTTTGTATGCCTTTTAAATTACTGTGGTCCAAACACTGATTCATGTGATACCCTAAATGTAGCAGCATTCAGCCTGGAAAAGGGCTCCATTCTCTGTAATGTCTCAACTAAACAATTCTCAATCCATGTAGTATATTCCACCTTACCTCTCAACTCTAATTTTATTCACTCACCTCTGTGCAACCATATCAAAATTATTCTGTAAATTCAAATACACCACTCCCACTGGTTCTCATGTGTGGATGCTTCAACTGTTATATACATATTACTCAGTCGTACATGCACTGGGCAAAGGATCACAACACACAGGAATTGCCAAAACAAATAGGAAAGTACATCAACTTCAGTCGATAATCTAGTTTTCTCTATTTTTACATCTCATCACCCATATTCTCTCTCTCTCTTTCTCTCTATCTCATACATACATGACATAAATAAAGTTAATGAATACTCCAATCTTTCTCCATGTTTTATCTCTCAAAGCTCCCTCTTTCAGTTTAAATGTATTGTTTGCATTTGGATGTGACATGATGACAATTGAGTAATGAAACTAAAAAAAACATCATGAGGAAGGAACTGGCTAGAGTTAATAGGAATAGAATCTTAGGGAAGATGGTGGACTAGCAATGGAAGACATTTCCGGGGATAATTTGGACACACATCTGAAATTTTTGGATGTTTCAATTAACAGAAACTGCACAGGTTTACCAAATATAACTTCCATTTCCTGAATCTAAGTTGACTCTGCCAAGTCATATCATGATTTCCCAAGTGTCTAGTTTTTAAAGCCCTCAAAAAAGGTTCCATATTTTCCTCATAACAGATACCAAGTTGTCCAAAATGTATTTTTATTTTGATTTCCCTCTCAGTCCAGTTTTTTTTATGTGCGTTACAACAGTTACTTCCAACTGGCAATTCCAGAATCTGAAGAATTCTGAATGGTAATCAATAATTCTTTCTCGTAGTTACAAGTTTCAAATGACATTTGGACAAGTTCATGAACAGGAAACAGTTGGAGAGATATGGGCCAAGCCCAGGCAGATGGGACTAGGATAGTTTGGGATTATGTTTGACATGGACTGGTTGGGCTGAAGAGCTGTCTGACCCTGTAACTCCTTCACAAGCTTTTTCCCCACCTCCATGTATTCTCTGGGACATACCAGAGCAAAGTACCAAACTTCAGTTCAATTAGTTTTGAGCAATTCCTCTTTATTAATTCTAATCTCCCACAGTTTCTCATTTTCACAGTCACTGTCCTGTAGAATTTCTGAAAGATTTCCTATATCTTATTCTGTGGAAACAGAATTAATGTATTCACTCAGCAGTGGGTCAGTGGGGGTTGGGGTGAAGAGAGATGGCCTCTGTCAACAAGTGAACACATCAGAGCACTGCACTTAGGAGATGATGGACATGGCACCACTGCTACTTGGAAAGTTCTAGAATCTAAACAGTTCAAGGAAACTGTCATTTGATGGCCATCGACGGGTTATGCTGAAACCATTGACACAAAGCTGTAACCTCCTCATTTTAGAATCAAACTGGCTCCACACTTTACAACTGACATAGTTCGAGGTAGAGATAAGAATAAGTACACAATCAAAATATTAGTAACTGCAAGTGTGGCCAGAAGAGAGCTGCAACTGGAAAGGAGCAGATTATGATTTATTCATAAACAGCACTGAGGCAGAAGTGAAGACTGGGAATATTATTGGTGATAAAGGGAATACTGTGATATAAATCAGCTCAGGACAAAATGGGCCAATGGTGGTTATGAACACTTTTATTCTTCCTCGGGGGTTTGTAAGTGAAGGTGAAAAAAACCCTCGAATAAGAATTGAGTTTGTAACTGAAAGTGAATACAATAGTTTCCTTCTTTGCCAAATACAGAGCTCAGAAATTGAGTCGCTGGTCACAAAGGCTTACAGAATAAATGAATGGACAGAGATAGAGAGACTTACCGGGAACACCAACAATAGCGAGGATGGGATAGTAACCCGCCTGAATAACCATCAGTACAGCTTCTATCCACAATGTTAATGGCGCCCAATTGATAGAAAGATAGTAAAGGCCAGAGGATAAACCCCTGTCCATTGTTGGAACATTCCAATCTATTCCTCTCAGTTTCTTATACATTGTTGTCACATTCCCGGCTGTGGTTCTGAGATTCTGATCCATAATTTGGAACATCCCAATCTGCTGTTCACAGATTCTGATCTCTCCACATCTCTGGAGCTGCTGATCCCAATTGTGTTGAATATGCCACGGCCACAGATACTGTGGGATAACGCATTGGGAGAAACCCCTTATTAATAGAAGAGGAAAACCCTCCAGTGACACAGTTAGTATCCATGGAGACTGACATTAATTCGAGTCACTGAACAAACAGCTCCCGTTAACCCCTTCCACTCTGACACTTTTAATGTAACAACAATACCTGGTTTGGGTGACATTGCCTACTGTTGGACTCAATGCCCATCTCCAATTCATCTCACAATGATAGAGACAGAGGAGAAAGTTGATACTTTCTCTGCACAGGCTCGATGATTCTGCTGTGTTATCCACATGTGATGATGTATGTAACCATTTTCCTGAGAGCCAAATGAGAGGTTGTTATTTCACCGAAGTCTCCTCCACCACAACAACTGCCAATCCAAACACTGTCTCTGGCCACAACTGCCTGGAGAAAGGCAGGAAATATGGGTTTTGCTGAACTTTCCTCTCACTGTCCTCATAAGGCAACATTTTGTCTTTAACACAATATTTTCAAGAATTTGCTTCTAAAGTTGCAAACAAATTTTTTGCAGTTTATACAGCCTTTCCTGACCAATCTTTTAGCCTGAGCCCAAAAGTAAACATTACATTTCCAATAGCTTTGCTTATTGGGAGGAAAGGGTCAGAGACAATATCTATGTGATTGATTAAGAAACAGTAAGGAAGAGGGGACAGTGGCTGTGCAGTCTGGACAGGATGAACTTGATATTGCCCAGTAGGCAATTTCTTCTTCAGAGACGGAATAAAACAAAATGCAGAGAAAGAGACAGAATAAATTTGGCTGAAGGAATGGCGACTGACAAGGTGAACAAAACACGATAGGTTGCAACGGAACAGAGGAGAAATGATTTTATATATACTGTTTAATCAGCGTATGTGTGTAGACATATAAGAGTGTTCACACATGCTCAACACATTCAGGGTTATTAATGAAGATATGATGAACACAATATGGCACAGACGATGTGACCTTGTCTTGTTTGTGACTTGTTAACGTTGCATTCAGTGGAGGGAACCCATCTCTCCCATTCACAACTTTATTTACTCCCATTGTACATCTGCTTCTCTTTCAACACAATTAAAAGCTGATTTGTATTTTGCACCGCACCCCAACATCCTCTGTTTTCTGTTAGCTCTCCTCCACCTCTCATAAGGTATTAAAAAGGCCATTTTCTGAACCTGTTCAGTTCTTAAGAAGGGTCTCGCTGGACTTAAAGCCTTAACCCTGTTTCTCTGTCTCCACAGATGCATCTCGACCTGCTGAATTTCTCCAGAAATGAATCAGCACTGACTGAACTTTCAACAAAACAAACAACTGTGCATGCTGGAAATCTGAAAAATGAAAAATTGCTGGAGAAACTGGGAGCTTTGAAAAGGCATCACTGGATCCAACAGTTTAACTTTGCTTTCACTCTACAGATGCTGCCAGACCTGCTGAGTTTCTTCAGCAAATTGTGTTTTTGAATAAATCCCGAAAACGTGTGTCAAAGTTGCTCAAACACCCTGTCCAACATGGATCACCAAACACTGAGAAGTGAGTGACAGTGCAAGGTGAAAAAATTACTTTGTTCTGAAACTACATAACTCTAGCCTCACTGACACTACAGAGCTCTTAATCATGGTCAGGGAGAGAAACATTCACTTTAAAAACCTTCCTACAGTGTGGAAACAAGCCCTCCAGCCTAACAAATCCACACCGACCCTCACAGCATGCCATCCAGACCCAGCCCCCTATTACTCACCTAATCCACACAATGGGCAATTTAGCATGGGCAATTCACCGAGCCTGCACAGCTTAGGTCTGTGGGTGGAAAGTGGACCACCCGGAGGAAACCCACGCAAACACGGGAGAACATGCAAACTCCACACAGACAGTCACCTGAGGGTAGAATTGAGCCGACATCAGAGGGGCTGTGAGGCAGCAGTGTTAACCACTGAGCCACTGTGCCACCCACAGATGTCCCTACTGGAAAGGAAAAGGTTCAGATGAATATGTTAAAGGGTTTTGAGCAATGTGACAAGTTGGAGATTTGACACCATGGAGAGACTGTCAGAAGAATGAGAATATTAAAATGGAAGTGTTATCACATCAGAAAATAGAGTAGGTCACTGCGTACAAGGGCAATGGGGACTCAGTCTGAACTGGGGAGCATTACATTGCACTTATTGCAGCTCAAAACTGGGCATCCATGTGGTGATGGAAACCACAGCAGCAACTGCAGAAGCAGAATTGTATTCCACCAGAACCTGTGACTTTTTGTCCGGCATAATCCCTCAGTCTATGATTACCATGAAGCTGATTAATGGTTCAGTGACGAGGGCAGGCAAACATGCTGGGGTCAGAACCATGTGTACCTGAAACTGATGCCAACCCGTTATAGATACTGCATTCGACTGCTTGCATTACAGACAGCAGAACTGATACATTACAGACAGGGTGGAATGATTGCAAGATCAACAGACCAACTATCCTGCTACAACCAGTCATAAATGGTGATGGGGGCAGCAGGAACTGCTGATGCTGAAGGCTGAGATAACAAGCTGTGGAGTTGGATGAACACAGCAGGCCAGGCAGCATCAGAGGAGCAGGAAAGCTGATGTTTCAGGTCTGGACCCTTCTTCAGAAAAAAAAAGTAGGGGAACAGAGCTTTGAAATAGAGAGAGGGGGAGGCAGTGATAGAAGATAGATAGTGGAGCAGATAGGTGGAGAGAGGATGGACAGGTCAAGGAGTTGGGGATTAAGCCAGTAAAGGTGAGCTAGGTAAGGAGATTTGACGGGGGTTGGTCAGTGAGGAGGGAGGGGCGGGTAGTGGGATGGAAGACGGACAGGTCGAGGAGGCAGGAATGAGACTAGTAGAGGTGAGGTTAGTGTAGGTGGGAAGCAGGGGTGCGGGTTGGTCAGTGAGGGGGGATTGTAGGTGCTCCACAAAGCAGTCTCCAAGCATCTGAGATAACACGGTGTGAAGCTGGATGAACACAGCAGGCCAAGCAGATTCAGGGGAGCAGGAAATTTTGACGTTTCAGGTCGGGACCCTTATTCAAAAATGGGTGAGAGGAAGGGGATTCTGAAATAAATAGGGAGATAGGGAGGCGGATAGAAGATGGATAAAGGAGGAGATAGGGTAAAAGGAGACAGACAGGTCAAAGAGTTGGGCTTAGAACCAGTGAAGGCGACTGTAGGTGTGGAGTTAAGGGGAGATAGGTCAGTCCAAGGAGGATGGATAGGTCGGGAGGGTGTTGGGTGAGGATAGTGGGTAGGGGATGGTGGTGGGGCTTGAGATGGGAGGAATAGTTAGGGAGGCAGGGACTAGCTGGGCTGGTTTTGGCATGTGGTCGAGGGAGGGGAGATTTTGAAGCTTGTGAAATCCACATTGATACCCTTGGGCTGCAGGGTTCCCAAGCGAAATATGAGATGCTGTTCCTGCATCTTTCAGGTGGCATCATTGTGGCAATGCAGGAGGCCCAGGATGGACATGCCATCTGAGGAGTTGGTGGGGGTTGGGGGTGGAAATTGAAATGGTTCGCGACTGGAAGGTGTAGTTGTTTGTTGCGAACAGAGCATAGGTATTCCGCAAAGTGGTCCCCAAGCCTCCGTTTGGTTTCCCCGATGTAGAGGAGGCCACAACGGGAACAGCGGATACAGTACATAACATTGACAGATGTGCAGTTGAACAACTGTTTGATATGAAAAGTCTTCCTCGGGCCTGGGATGGGGGTGAAGGGGGAGATATAGGGGCAGGCATAGCACTTGCTTCGGTTGCATGGAAACATGCCGGGGGTGGTGGGGCTGGAGTGCAGTGTGGAGCGGACAAGGGAGTCACAGAGAGAGTAGTCCTTCCGGAAAGCAGATAAGGGTAAGAACGGAAAAATGTCTTTGGTGGTGAGGTCGGATTACAGATGGCAGAAATGTCAGACGAAGATGCGTTGGATTTGGAGGTTGGTCAGGTGGTATGTGAGGACGATGGGTATTCAGTTTTGGTTATTATTGCGAATAGCGGGTGTGAGGGATGAGTTGGGGGAAATGCGGGATACACGGTCGAGGGTATTTTTGATCACTGTGGAGGGGAAGTTGCGGTTTTTGAAAAAAGACGACATCTGGGATGTTTGGGAGTATCATAGACCGAGACATCTTTGTCAAAGAACATCAGTCTCCTTTGCTTTGTGCAGAACATCTTCTGTTTCTCCAACCTGACCTTACAATTAATATTCCTCAGTTCCTGAATCATTCTGATCAATCTCCTTTCAATCACTCCACAGACCCTCACATCCTTTGTGCACACTACCTGTTTGTGCAGACCCGAATGCTCTGTGTTCAAGTGGGTGATGTTATCACACACGGGCAATTGCTCAGTGACATCACCCTGAATCCTGGGCATTTCATGAACTGTGGGTTTCCTCTGACCCCAGTGGTTCTGATATCTTTTGAGCTGCAGACTCCAGCATTTGATTTTAAAGTTGAAGACAATGAAATTATTTCATTATTTTTAACCAGTAATGTACACATTTTGTAGCAGAGATAATAGGAACTGCAGATGCTGGAGAATCCGAGATAACAAAGTGTGGAGCTGGATGAACACAGAAGGCGAAGCAACATCTTAGGAGCACAAAAGCTGATGTTTCGGGCTTAGACCCTTCATCAGAAAAGCGGAATGGGGAGAGGGTTCTGATATAAATAGGGAGCGAGGGAGAGGCAGATCAAAGATGGATAGAGGAGAAGATAGCTGGAGAGGCAAAGGCGGCAGAAAAACTGCTCAATGTCCTAACGTGACTGCCATTCGTGGATGTGTGGGTGAATGAGGACAAAGGTGAGCCCCTTACTGAGGACTAACCGTTTGACCTCAGTCAGTGGGACGTCTGGGGAGATGGTGAAAATTCGGCAGGGCTCAGCGTGGCTGTGTCCTCTGGGGCTGCTGACTGTGGACTGTTTGGCCTGCAGTGTTCATCCAGCTCCACGCTTTGTTATCTCATGTACATATTTTGCTTCACGTGCTGTTCTCAGTTATCTGACTCCGGCATTGGTGTGATGTAAATCATGTCCCACTAACTTGAGTATTTTGCAGAGGTGACAAAGAAGGTTGATGAAGGCAGAGAGGGTAAACATTGTTTGGATGCACTTCGGAAAGGTGTTTGAAAAGGTTCCTCATGGTAGACTGGTTAGATCACATGGAATCCAGTGGAAGCTAGTGGTTTGGATCCAAGTCTGGCTTGAAGGCAGGAGGCACAGAGTGGTGGTAGAGTGTTGTATATCGGACTGGAGACCTGTGGTGTGTCACAAGAATCAGTGCTGGGACACTGCTTATCCAAACTTTATATAAATCATTTAGATGGAAGCATAGGAGGGATGGTTAGTAAGTTTGCAGATGGCCCCAAAATTCTTGTTGTTGTGGACAGTGAGGAATGTTATCTCAGAGTACAACGGGACCTTGATCAGATGGGCCAATGGGCCAAGGAGTGGCAGAGTTCAGATAAATGTGATGTGATGCGATTTGGTCAGGCAAGCTAGGGCAGGACTTATAAGTTAATGGGAGGGCCTTGGGGAGTGTCACCAAACAGAGACATTGGGGTGCAGATGCATAGTTCCTTGAAAGCGGAGCCACAGTTAGACAGGGTGGCGAAGGCGGCATTTGGCATGCTTGCTTTTATTCATCAATGTATTGTGTATCGGGGTTTGGGTGTTACGATGCAGATGTACAGAACATTGCCACTTTTAGAATACTGCACTCAGTTATAATATCCCTGCTACAGGAAAGTTGTTTAACTGAAAGGTTTCAGAAAAAAAAAGACTTACAAGGATGGTGCTTGGAATGAATGGTTTGAGCTACTGGGAGAGGAGGCTGAATAGGCCGGAACTGATTCCCTGGAACATTATAGGCTGAGGCGTGACCTTACAGAGGTTTATAAAATCATGAGGGGCTTGGATGGGGTGAATTGTCAATATCTTTTCCTCAAGGAAAGGAATCCAAACCTGAGAGCATGGGTTTAAGTTGAGAGGCGAAAGATTTAAAAGGGACCTGAGGGACAGTTTTACATGTAGAGAATGCTGCATGTATGAAGGAGGTGGTGCATTCACAGCTCTTCAACAGCATCAGGATTGGGAAATGAATCGGAAGGGGACAGAGGGATACGGGCCAAATGCTGGCAAATGGGACTAAAATAATTTAGGATATCTGGTTCGAATAGACAAGTTGCAGCAATCAGTCTGTTTCCATCCTTTATATCTCTACAGCTCTTGGATCTTAATTTGCAATTCTAAATTACCAGATTGTAATTGGAATGTTTGGAGTCGAAGCCAAACCATTTGTGACTTATTCAATGTACTGAACTTAATATCCAGCATCATGCTGCTCATTTCCATGAAGGGCGGGGAGTGACGTTCAGGATGTTGGAGTGGTTTGGGGACCAGAGTTCATATATTCCAGGTCAGATGGATTAGTCTAAGAAATTCTGTTTGTAACTGTGACCCAGTACTTCCTGACAGGGATATTACTTGATCAGAATTAGAATTTGTTTCAAGTATTTGATTTGATTTGGGAAGAGGCAGGCATTCATTGCTTTGCAAACAGTTCAGTTTGCTTAGTGCACAGAATAGAACAGCACAAAAATCAGACCCTTTTAGCAACTGCAGGCACATTGACACTGCAGGCAGTTACACATTCCAAAGAAACAGACAGGGTGGGATGGGTTTGGAGGGCAGGGGATGGTGATTCGCCTTTTTTTTTGTCACAAAGAGTCACATTTATCAAGGGAGGTAGACCCACCATCTTCAGCGGGTGGTTCCTTGCGGCCGTGCACTGCCTGAGAGGGCGCTGGAAGCAGAATTATTCATGGCCCTCAGGAGAGAGTTGAATGATGAGAGATTTACAGGGCATCGGGAAGGACTGGTGAAGTTACCCGGACAAACAGCTGATGCAGACAGTGACAGGCTGAAGCACCTTCCTCTGTGCTGGGACATTCTCTGAGTGTGCAGTTCTGTACCGATTGTTGCTGCAATCTCACTGACCCGCTGCTAGTCATGGAGCTGGTTGTTGAGGCTTGTTAGTGACGTCAGCTTTGCGCTATCTCATCTGATTGGTACATTTCCGATGATCTACATTCACTACGAAGATTTTTTTATAGAAAAGTGATGCAAAAGCACTGGTGCAAACTGACTTGTTTGCCCTGGTTAAGAGGCCCAGGTAACCATCCCAACACCCACAAACGAAGCTGCATTAGAACAATATTCCAACGAGCCACCACACACTGCAGCACAGAGGAACTATGCAGAGCAGAGGAAAATCACCCACACAGCGTATTCAAAAAGAATGTGTACCCTATGAACACAGTCCGCTGATTTCTCAGCAACAAACCCAAACAAACAGACAAAACGGGCTCAGAAACCATAACCACTCTCCCCTACATCAAAGACATTTCCGAAATGACTGCCAGACTACTCGGACCCCTTGGCATCAGGGTAGCCCACAAACCCACCAATACACTAAAACAGCAGCTAATGAACTTAAAAGACCCTATACAGATAACAAATAAAACGAACGTCATCTACAAAATACCTTGCAAGAACTGTGACAAACACTACATTGGACAAACTGGCAGGAAGCTAGCCACCAGGATACATGAACATCAACTAGCCACAAAACGACATGACCCACTATCACTCGTATCCTTACATACAGATAAGGAAGGACACCACTTTGATTGGGACAACACATCCATCCTAGGACAAGCCAAACAGAGACATGCACGAGAATTCCTAGAAGCATAGCATTCCAACCGGAACTCCATCAACAAACACATTGACTTGGAGCCAATCTGCCATCCCCTGAGAAAAAGAACAGGAAATGACATCACCAACCCAAGGAAACCTAACCAGATAAATAGAAAGCGGGACATAACACCAGCGCTTCGTCGGAGGCTCACTGATGATGTTACTAGAAAGGTGACGAAACGTCTGAAAACTAACCTTCCAGCTCAGCGAGCAAACTCACATCCAGGAGCTTTCTCCATCCTCTCCATGCATTGTTGTGGTATTGTCGTGTTCCCAGGAATGGTGCAATCTTATTAAACCAATTTTAAAAGCAGACTGATCAAAACTTTAAAAATACTAGGCATAAACACCTTGTTATCTCAGATTCTCCAGCATTTGAAGTTCCTACAATCCTTGAAGAACTATATGCTGGGATATGCTCAATGCTCTGGAACCATAATCATGGAATTCCTACAGTGTGGAAACAGGCTCTTCAGCCCAACAAGTCCACACCAAACCTCACAGCATCCCAGCCAGACCTATAACCCTCCTAATGTACCCCTCCCTGAATACAACAGGCAATTTAGCACAGCCAATCCACCTAACCTGCACATCTTTGGACTGTGGGAGGAAACCCACGCAGACACGGGGAGAATGTGCAGACTCCACACAGGCAGTCACCCAAGGCTGGAATCGAACCCGGGTCCGAGTGCTGTGAGGCAGCAGTGCTAACCACTGAGCCACCGTGCCACTGAAATGCTTTCTCTCAGTACTTTCACCCAACTTTCTCTAAATATGCTTGTTTCAAGGTAAATGTTAATCTCTCCTTTTATGCATGTTCAGCACTTGCTCTGAATGTTATCACCTCATCCCTGGTACATGCTGCACCTTCCCACCAACACCCTCCCTGAATATTCACACAGGGCATCAGAAGTAAAAGAAAATCACCTGCTAACACTACCTCATTACAAATAGCATTTCAGAAAAAAATGCTATCGAAGTATTCACTAGTTTTGAATTTGATGATGATGAGTTGGATGTATTGAATGAGAGATTTTGGGAACACTGTGAGCCAGGAAAGGATATGGTGTATACAATGCACATTTTTCATTTGAGTGCAAGAACAACCAATCAGACAGGTGTGCATGTGACTGCTTCA
Organism: Stegostoma tigrinum; assembly: GCF_030684315.1. NCBI lineage: Eukaryota > Metazoa > Chordata > Chondrichthyes > Orectolobiformes > Stegostomatidae > Stegostoma > Stegostoma tigrinum. Next base: position 3,718,048 of record NC_081361.1, on the reverse strand, counting down.
TTTTTCTCAAGTCGAGGCCTGTGAGTTTAATCAGATTACTGACTCACTGATGTGGGACACAACTGCGAATGACCAAGTCAGGTGGCATATTACGCCAAAAGCCAATTCTCACATTAGCCAGACCAATAGATATTTGCACATCTCGCAGAGTGAAATAAAAATGCTACATCAAGATGCAGAATTGCCTGTCCACAAAGTACATTCTTGCTGTCAGTACTCTACATGCTTTTCAGCACCTGAGACATGTTCTGCTCAGGGCCTGGCACAATATCTCTGCCTTACCCTGGCATTTTTGCACTTTGATGTCTCAACTAGAACCTAATGTCTCACAGTGCTCCTGTCTTGCCTGGTTGCTCATCACAGGCATAAGTCAGGCAGCTTAGCATTGTTATTACCAGCAGTCAGTCAAGGGCTGGTCAGCAGCTGTGGCAACTAATGCATTTTTTTCAACCAAATGGTCACATCTACAAGTCTCAGGGAAACAGTTCTCAGTCAGGGCAAGGGAGACAGGATTCAGTCAGGGGATCCTGACACAGCATGTCCAAGGAATCATTCGATATCAGCCCAGGGACTTTGACACTGTCAGTCAGCCATTTGGGGCAATCAGGATCAGGGAATCTGTATCACTACAGTACAGAGAGGTGGCCACACTCACTACTAATTATTCTCAAAATGCTGCAATAGACTTGTTGAGCCTGAATTATGTTCATCAATCCAAGCTGACCCTCTCCATTCCTGCCATTGGAGGTCAGTTTGATGAAATTCTCTAGGTTTTCGGGAGGTTCAAGTCCATAGCTCCCTGAAATAGCAACACAAGTAGATAAGATGGTGAAGAATTTCGCTTTCATGGTACACAGCATCAGGATATGGTCAACTTGGATGTCTGGTTCATAAGTGGCATGTCAGAGCATGCACTGTTAGTACGAGAATAACTATGGTTTCAACCACGAAATGGCCACAACTTGATCAAAAGAGAAAGTGACCATCAAGCAGTTTGAACTGTCAGCTGTCAAATAAATTAAGAGAGAGTTAAACGTATTTGCAGGAGTTTTTTTTAATTTTTTTTAAAAAATTCATTCATGGGCTGATCACATCACTGTATAAGAATGGCAGTTTCCTTCCCTAAAGGCCATCAGTGAACAGATGGGTTTTTTCCAAGAAAGACAATGGATTGACAGTCATCATCAAATTCTTATTTCCAGATGGATTCACACCTAGGTCCCCGGACCAGTATCTCAGGCTCTAGGGAAGTGATGGACAGAAGACTAAATAGAAAATACGTACTAGGAATCACACAATGTCTTGGTTTATGTTTCCATCATGAGATCCATCGCTGCTATGGACACCAGGTAAAGAGCTGAAGAGACTGCAATGCCCCCAGGCAGAGTCACAGCGGTCACCAGGTTTCACAGGCGACTGGGAAAATGCAATCAGGGATTATAGGACATGACTCATCCCAATCCTATGTTTGGATTTAAAACTTTCCTTTGATTTTTAATCTACAAAATGAAAGATTACCTTGTTTCCAATAAACAAACATCTGTGGAGAGCAACAGAATCCGTCACTGTAAAGGTGCGCAGACCTATCTAACAAATAAAGGGCCATTGAATTCATCACAGAATTCCTACAGTGTGGAAGATGGCCATTCAGTCAATACCAACCCTCCAAAGAGCATCCCAACCAGTCTCACACCGTACCCTATCCCTGCAATTTGCACACAAGATACTGTGGGCAATTTAGCATAGTCAATCTACATAATTTGCACATTTTTGGACTGAAACCAGAGCATCTGGAGGAAACTCACGCAGACAGTGTCTGGGTTAGACACTCTTCGTCAGGTCAGTGCGGACTTGATGGGCTAAGTGGTCTGCTCCCATACTGGAGGGATTCTCTGATCTCCAGAAACAAGCCCAAAACACATGGTTTTTGAATCTACTATAACAAATGTGTGGAGCTGGATGAACACAGCAGGCCGAGCAGCATCTCAGGAGCACAAAAGCTGACGTTTCAGGCCTTGTCCCTTCTCTAGGCCTGAAAAGTCAGCTTTTGTGCTCCTGAGATGCTGCTTGGCCTGCTGTGTTCATCCAGCTCCACATTTTGTTGTCTTGGATTCTCCAGCATCTGCAGTTCCCATTATCACTGATACTATTTTTGATTCTACTGTTAGCTATATTGAAACCAAATCAACTTATTCAGAAATTTGCTGGTAGTTAACCAGTCCTGATAAACGAGGAAATCCCTTTTCACATATCGTGCAGGTGGATAGTCTTTAGTCAGTGTGAATGTGTCGATGTGTTGTGACAACGTGACTATTTCCAAGCTCTACCTTACACAACTGTTAGTGTGACATTTTATTCACAATACCAGCACCTTTAATTGAGCAGGGATCAGTAACATCTGTACAAACAGCCCAAAACCATGGTTCATTTGCTAGTGAGAGTGACAGCAAAGTCCTTCAACTGTGGTTGTCTGTGAACTCGCTGGTGTGTTAACAGTTTGGATGACAATGAATCCCTTCCCACACTCAGAGCTCATGAAAGGTCTCTCCCCAGAGTGAACTCGCTGGTGTATCAGTGGGGAATTCCAGTCAGCAAAGCCTTTCCCTCATGCAGAACAGGTCAATGGTCTCTCTCCAGTGTGCCTCTGGTGGTCAGTTTCTAGCTGGGATCGATGAAGAAATTCCTTCCTGCAATCTGCACATTTCCACACTCTCTCCCAGTGTCACTGCACTGGTGTTTGGACATTTCAGATGAATCTTCACAGACTCTTCAACATACACACCATGTGCTTTTCTCCCCACTATGAGTGCTGCTTTTTCCTTCAATGTTCAAAATCCTGAGAAAATTGGGTTTGTGATAAACAAAGTGACTGTCAGACCTGGATGTGGAACAGTTTGAATTGTCCGACTGCAGACTATACTTTCAAACAGAAAGTAAGTGTAGCGAGTAAGAAACCAGAAGGACACACACATTGTGAAACTGAGAAATTCTCTGGACATGTGTGGAGCAACACTTGGGGAATATGCTAGATCACCATTAGAACAAATTCATTCACAAATATCCTCCAGGTAAGGGATCCAGTCAGTGTTTGCATCAAACTACCAAAAGAGAGAGGTGGGAGAGCCAGGGAGGAAGGACAGTCATTGTATAGATCTGTAACTCAATCTTTTGATCCCTCTGAAAGACTAAGAATAGTGCAGAAGTAAAATTGTGGAAATCTGAAATGAAAACAAAAAAGAATGCTTCGTCAGAGTTGTACAGCACAAAACAATCCCTTTTGTCCCAGTTGTCCACGCTGACCAGATATCCCAAATTAATCTAATCCCATTTGCAAGCATTTGACCTATATTCTGCTACACCCTTCCTATTCACATACAACATTTAAAAGGTATCTGGATGGGTAACTGTACCAGCTTCCACCAGTCCCTCTGGCAGCTCATTCTACACAAGCACCACCCACTTTCCCTTTAAAAAAACAAAATTTGCTGGAAAAGCTCAGCAGGCCTGGTAGCATCTGTGGAGGAGGGAAAAAAAGTTAACATTTTGGGACCGGTGACCCTTCCTCAGAATCCGAAACTCTTCTCTCCTCCAGAGATGCTGCCAAACCTGCTGAGCTTTTCCAGCAACTTTGTTTTTTTTTTCAGATTTACAAAATCTGCAGTTCTTTTGGTTCTCAGCTTAAGCCAGTGTTATTAGTTCTAGTCTCCCCTAACCTGGAGAAACAATCTTGGCCACTCACCCTACGCCCACCATAATTTTAACAACGTCTATAAAGGTCACCAGTCAGCCTTCAATGCTTCAGGGAAAATAGCCCCAGCATATTCAACCTCTCCCTACAGCTCAAAACTTCCACCTCTTGCAACATTCTTGTAAATCTTTTCTGCACCCTGCTAAGTTTGACAGCATCATTCCTATAGCAGGGAGACCAGAACTGAACACAGTATTCCAAAAGCAGCATCATCAATGCCTTGCTCAGCCTATAACATGACCTCCCAACTCCTACACTCAATGCACTGACCAATAAATGCAGCACAGCAAATATCATCTTCACTACCTTCTGTACCTGCAATTCACCTTCAAGGAACTGTGCACATGCACCCCAAGGAGTTTCTGTTACATAACAATCCCCAGGGCCTCATCATTAACTGTTTAAGTCCTGCGCTGATCACAATTACCATAATGCAATCGCTCACATTTATCTGAACTAAAAACTTATTTCTATCACTCCTTAGCCCATCAACCCATCTGATTACGTTCCCATTGCACTTGGAGGTAAACTCCTTTGCTGTCTACTACAACAATTTTAGCGTCATCTGCAAACTTACTAACCATTCCTCCAATATTCATTCCACATGATTTGCATCAATGATAAAAAAAGCAGTGGACCCAGCACCGATCCTTGCAGCACACTGCTGTTCATAGTCCTCTAGAATGAATCCGCTCCCCCCCAACCCACCATGATCCTGTTTCCTACCTTCAAGCCAATTTTGTTTCAAATAGCTAACTCTCCCTGGATCCCATTTGATCTAATCTTGCTAACCAGTCCATCATGTGGAGCTCTGGTGAATGCCTTGCTGAAGTCCATATAGACAGTGTTCACTGCTTTGCCTTCTTCAATCTTCTTTGTCACTTCTTCAAATAAACTCAATCAATTAAGTGAGACAAGATTTCCTACTCACAAAGCCATGTTGACTATCCCTAATCAGTCTTTTCTTCTCTAAACACATGCAAATCCAGTCCCTCTGAATCCCCTCCAGCAATTTACCCACCACTGACATCAGGCTCAACGGTCGATGGTCCTCTGGCTTTTCCTTAAAGAATGGCACCACATTAGCCACCCGGCCTTCTGGCACTTCACTAGTGTCAGTGATACAAATACCGCAGCAAGGGGCCAACAATTATTTCCCCAGCTTCTCCCAGAGTTTGAGTGTAACACCTGATCAGGTGCCAGGGACCTATCCACCTTTATGCATTTTAAGACATCCAGCACCTAGATCTCTGTAATAGAGATACTTCTCACGACTCACGATGTATGTTTCCAAGCTTTCTCCCTTCCATATCCTTCTCTGCAGTAAATACTAATGTGAAATACTCATTCACGATCTCAGCCTGCAGTTCCACACAGACAGCCTTGTTGATCTTTAAAAGGCGCCCTATTTTCTCCCTAGTTGCTTTTTTGTCCCAAATGAAGTTTCAGAATCTCTTGGGATTTCCCTTAACTCAATTTGCCAAAGATAGCTCATGTCTCCTTTTTGCCGTCCTGATTTCCCTCGAGTATACTCCTACTGCCCCTATACTTCGAGGGATTGACCCAATTCCTGTTGTCAATACCTGACATGTGCTGCCTTCTTTTTCTTGACCAGAGCCTCAATTTCTCCAGTCATCCCGTATCCCCTACATTTACCAGCGTTGCCCTTCACATGAACAGAAACATATTGTGCCTGGGCTCTCCTTATTTTAGTTTTGAGGGCCTCCCACTTTCCAAGCATTCCCTGACCTGCATATTACCTCTCCCGATCATCTTTTGGAAGTTCCTGCCCAATAATGTCAAAGTTAGCCTTACTTCAATTTAATACATACTTAGAATTTTGAAATGTATAAGTTTTATATTTAAACTGATCACATCTGCCTGCATCTGGCATATACTCCTCTAAACCCCTCTTATCTATGTCTTTATTCAAATGTCTTTTAAACAACGTGACTGTACCTGTATCTACCACCTCCTGAAAGTTCATTCCACACATGGACAACTCCATAAGAATAAAAATATCCCTCATGTCTTTTTAAATATGTCTTTCTCCTCTCACCTTACACACATGTCCCCTTGTCTTGAAATCACCCAACCTTGGGAATAAACCCTTGCTATTCACATAATCTGTGCCCTCATGATTTTATGAACCTCTAAGGTCACTCCTTAACCCGTTATGCTGCAGTGAGAAAAGTCCTAGCTTTGGCTGTCTATTTGAGAATCAAGCCCTCCAATCCTGGCAACATCCCAGCAAGTCTATTCTGAACTGTCTCCAGTTTAATAATAATGTCCTTCCTGTAACAGGGCAACCAGAGCTGCACACAATACCTCAAATGAAGCCTAAACAATGTCGTATACAACCTCAACACAACATCCCAACTGAGACTCAGAGGTCTGAGCAATGAAGGCAAGTGTGCTAAACAACATATTAACCAGCCTGACTACTTGTCTACATAAACTTCAAAGTAGTATGTACCTGAATCTCAGCATTTCTCTGTGCCACAACTCTACCCTGGGTGCAACCATCAATTGTACAAGTCCTACCCTTGTTCATTTTACCGAAATACAATATCTCACATTTATTCAAATTGAACTTCATCCTCCACTCAACTCATTGACATAATTCAACAAGATCTCGCTGTCATCTTAGATAACCTTCACTAACCACTAATTCTAGTATCATCTGCAAACTTACTAATCTTGTCCCTTAAATTCTCATCCAAATCATTAATCTAAATGAGAAACAAAAGTGGCCCCTGCACCGATTGCTGTGGAACACACTGGTCACAGAACTCCACTCTGAAAAATCCCCCAACACCACATTCTCTCTGACAACTAAGCCAATTCCGCTTCCAATTAGCGAGCTCTTCCTGAATCACGTGAGATCTAACTTTACTCATCAGTCTACCATGTGGAACCCTGTCAAAGGCTTCACTCTCACTCTGGGAGGTGCTGCAAATCTGACCCAATTCCCCCGCCATTTGTCCATCATTCCTTGAAAAGTTAAATCCCAACTCTCTTCTGAGAATAACTGCTAAATCTGCATCCAGCTGCCATTCAGACTGTTCCAGATCCTGGGAACTTGCTGAGTCAAACAAACAATCTTCACATTTTCACCCTGCATTATTTGCCAATTAGCTGAATGTTGTATTCTATGGTTACCAAACATTACTACTACAATGGAAAATTCTCTCAACTTCTGTTAGCTCTCTCCAAACCAGAGACCCACCATAATTTTAATTGACTTATGGGATGTGGTCTTTGCGGCACAGACTAATATTGATTGCCCATTTTTATTCAATTTTGAGAAAGTGGTACTTTCTATTACTGCTGCACTCCATCTGCTGTAAGTACACCACTGTGCTGTTTGGATGATAATCCGCCCTGGAGCCTCACCACCCTCCCTATTGCAGGAATCATACCTCAAACCTCACTACCCACCCGATCATGCCCTCGAGCCTCACTACCTGCATTACTGCAGGCATCACCCTCGAGCCTCAACACGCTTCGCATCCCTGGAATCCCTCTCCAGCCTCACGACCTGCCTATCGTTAGAATCCCCCACTAGCCTCATAACTCACACCATCTATTCAGATTCCTCCAGTCTCACAAACCACCTTATCTCTAATCTCCTCCAGCCCACAAACTGCTCCCACGATGAAGCATTCCACTCCCGCACATCCCAGATGTCCAAGTTCTTCAAGGACCGCAACGTTCCCCCGACAGTGGTCGAGAACGCCCTTGACCGCGTCTCCCGCATTTCCCGCAACACATCCCTCACAGCCCGCCCCCGCCACAACCGCCCCAAGAGGATCCCCTCGTTCTCACACACCACCCCACCAACTTCTGCATACAACGCATCATCCTCCGACACTTCCGCTATCTACAATCCGACCCCACCGCCCAAGACATTTTTCCATCCCCACCCGTCTGCTTTCCAGAGAGACCACTCTCTCCGTGACTCCCTTGTTCGCTCCACACTGCCCTCCAAACCCACCACACCCAGCACCTTCCCCTGCAACCACAGGAAATGCTAGACTTGCCCCCACACCTCCTCCCTCACCCCTATCCCAGGCCCCAAGATGACTTTCCACATTAAGCAGAGGTTCACCTGCACATCTGCCAATGTGGTATACTGCATCCACTGTACCCGGTGTGGCTTCCTCTACATTGGGGAAACCAAGCAGAGGCTTGGGGACCGCTTTACAGAACACCTCCGCTCGGTTCACAATAAACAACTGCACCTCCCAGTCGCAAACCATTTCCACTCCCCCTCCCATTCTTTAGATGACATGTCCATCATGGGCCTCCTGCAGTGCCACAATGATGCCACCCGAAGGTTGCAGGAACAGCAACTCATTCCGCTTGGGAACCCTGCGGCCCAATGGTATCAATGTGGACTTCACCAGCTTCAAAATCTCCCCTTCCCCCACCGCATCCCAAAACCAGCCCAGTTCATCCCCTCCCCCCACTGCGTCACACAACCAGCCCAGCTCTTCCCCTCCACCCACTGCATCCCATAACCAGTCCAACCTGTCTCTACCTCCCTAACCTGTTCTTCCTCTCACCCGTCCCTTCCTCCCACCCCAAGCCGCACCTCCATCTCCTACCTACCAACCTCATCCCACCTCCTTGAGCTGTCCGTCTTCCCTGGACTGACCTATCCCCTCCCTAACTCCCCACCTATACTTTCCTCTCCATCTTCGGTCCGCCTCCCCCTCTCTCCCTATTTATTCCAAAACCCTCACCCCATCCCCCTCTCTGAAGAAGGGTCTAGGCCCGAAACGTCAGCTTTTGTGATCCTGAGATGCTGCTGGGCCTGCCGTGTTCATCCAGCCTCACATTTCATTATCTTGGATTCTACAGCATCTGCAGTTCCCATTATCACAAACTTCTTTAGCTCTATAATTGTCTTCAGCCTCACAAATCTCTCTTTGTCTGAGGTCTCCTCCAGCCTCACAATCTTCCCCCTTTCTGTAATCTCTTCCAAGCTCACTTTTCCCTATTTTTGTAGTCTTCTCCAGTCTCAGAACCCTTCCTGTCTCTAATATCGTCCCGCCTCACAAATGGATGATACAAGAAGGATATTTCTTTCCTCTGATACAATCCTTATTTTTATACAACCACTTGATGGCGGTGCTTTCACTTTCCTGGGCTTCAGGCCCCAGAATTGAGGTAAACCGCATTACGTCTATACCTCCCTTTTCTCCCGAAAATACTGACCAATCATGAGACATTTATTCTAATAGCTCATATTCTGAAATGACTTGAAATATTGCTGGGTATCTTCCTATGTGAACTGCCTCGGAGGTCTACAGTACAGAAAAAGACTTTGTGGCCCATCCAGCCAGTGCCGGTTAAAAATCACCTAACCGTTCTAATCTAATTTTCCAGAACTTAGCCCATAGACTTGTCTGCGTTGGCATCACAAAAGTGTGTATCTAAATATGCCTTAAACGCTATGAGGATCTCGGTGCCTACCACCCTCACAGACAGTGAGGTTCAGTGCCATTGTCACAGCATGATGACATCACAGACAGGAACAGAGACGAGCTGAGTCTGTGCAAACCAAAGATCCCACACACACTGTGAAGGACGGGAGGGTCCCTGATAGGGGGCAGAGGAGATTTAACAGAATGGTTTGTAGGGAGGGGGTTTTTAGTTGCATGGTTAGGGCTGTTATTATAATTTCATGTGACTTAGACATTGCTGGTACATATTGAGAATAACCATCTACAATAGATGGACTCTGCTTCTCAACCTCTCCCCTCGCCTGGGGTGTGGTAATCTTCAGGTTAAACCAGCCCTATGGTCAGGTAGGACTACGGTGACTTTACCTTTGGCACAGTGATGCCACTTTCCTTCGGTGGTGTAGAGGGGAATGTTGAATGTGGTGGATGTGACACCACTCTGACAGTGCTTCACCTGGAGGATGTTACCTTTCTTTAATATTGTTGGGGCTGTACTCATGCAGGGAAGTGGAAAATGTGCCAACACAATCCGGATGAGTGCCTTACACACAGGAAACAAAAAGTCATTGGAGAATCAGGTGCTTGGAGAAACTAAGATTGATCTCCTTTTAACAAAGGATTTTGAGGGGACCTTAATAGGTAGTGTTTACAAAAGATAAACATTAGGATGGCAAAATGTACACTCAACTGGCCATAAGAAAGGACTACAGGACATATATTGAAAGTCGTAGGAAAGATCTATTGAGAGAATGGAGTAATAAGAGAGAAATTTTACATGGCAAGTGGGAACGAGCAGGAACACAATGAGAATATCCAGGTGCTGATGAATTAAGTAATTCTGTCAGTTTCGTGTTACAATTATTGAGCTTCCCACCTGAAAGTCCACTTGTAATACTCTGTAACACAAATTCATAAAATACATCACTGACAGTCTGGTTAGAAATTCACAACATCCCCTCCTCCGGGCCAAGGATAACTGTGCATTGTTCCTGCTGCACATTATTCCTTGTGGGGGTCCACAGTTGATTCAGGGGAATAGCACAGTGCTATTCCGACCAGATTATTTGACCTGGGAGTACTCAGCATTGACTCTGACGCCTGGAAGTCTCATGGCTCCTGCTGATTACGATGTACCATCCTCCCTCTGTTGATAAATCGGCAGCAGTATTATCGCTAGATTATTGATCCAGAGACCGAGATAACATTCTGGGGACCTGGGTTCGAATCCTGCCATGGCAGATGGTGAAAATTGAATTAAATAATGATCTGAAATTAAGAGTCTACTGATGACCATGAAACTGTTGCCAATTATCAGGAAAGACCCATCTGGTTCGCTTATGTCCTTTCAGGAAATTTGCCATCCTTACCTGGTCTGGATGACATGTGACTCCAAAACATAGCGATGTGGTTGACTTTATTGCCTTCCAGGTAATAAATGCTGGTGCAGCCAGCAATTTCCACATCCCAAGAGTGAATTTTAATAAACAAAAACTCCTCCATGTTGAACAGCTCTTGGAGAAAGCACTGAGAGTGTGAACAGCACTAAATGTACTCAATGTCCACCTTCAGGAGTAATTTGCAGGAGGATTACCAATCAGGCTAGTCGGGTCCTAAAGGACAAAGCTGCCTGGCTGGGACTGCAGCAGGTGGTGACGCACCAAACGGGGAAAACATAGCTGATCTCATCATCACCAATTTCCCAGCTGCAGAGGCATCTGTCCGTGACAGAATTGATAACAGCGCCCACCGCACACTCCTGTGGAAACAAAGCCTCATCTTAAACTTGATAATACCCCCCCCCCCATTGCGTTGGGTGGCACGAACTTTGGCTGAAAGGAAGAGACACAGGAACTCCAAACCTGATATCTAAGAGGCTTTGAGAGAGACTACAACAGTAGCAGACCTTCTCCAGCACAATCTGTAACCTCATGGCCCAGCATACCCTACAGTCAGCCATTGCCATTGACCCAGGAGACAAACACTGGTTGAATGGAATAGTATCGGAGTACATGCCAAGAACAGCACAAGGCAGACTTAAAAATAAGGTGCCAACCTGGTAAAACTACCAAACAGGACTACCTGCATGCTAAATACCATAAGCAGCAAGAGTTAGAGCTAAGCCACCCCATAACCAATAGATGAGATGTAAGCTCTGCAGTTCTGTCACACCCAGTCGTGAATGGTGACGAACAATTAAACAACTCACTGGAGGAAGCATGCCAAAAATCCCCATCCTTACTGACAGAGGAGCCCAACCTATCCATGCAAAAGACAAGTCTGCAGCAATCTTAAGCCAGAAGTGTCAACTGGATGATCCATCTCAGCCTTCTCCAGAGGTCCCCAACATCAGAGATGTGATTTTTCATCCAATTTGATTCATTTCAAATAATATCAATAAATGGAAGAATTGTGCAAAGGTTATGGGTCCTGACAACACTGGCAATAGTACCGATGACTCGTGCTCTAGAGCTTGCTAGCCACCAAGCCAAACTGTTTCAGTCCTGCTACAGCACTGGCATCTACTGCCAATTTGGAAAATGGCCCAGGTCTGTTCAGCACAAAAACACAGCAAATCCAACCCGACCAATTTCCCCTCAAGCAGTCTACTCTCTATCGTCAGTAAAGTGATGGAAGGTGTTGTCAACAGCAGTATTCAGCAGCACTTACTCAGCAGTAACCTGCTCAGTGACACCCAGTTTGGGTCACGGCGGGCACTCGGTTCCTGATTTTATGACAGACTTGATCCACAAATTCACAAGCAGCTGAATCCCCGATGTGAGGTGAGGGGAAACAGCAGAGCCCTGCACAAAAACCACTTATTTTCACTTCAGTGACAATGACCCAACAACAACACCTCAGTTTCAGCTCATTTGCTGAACCTCTCATCTATTCCTGTGTTACCTCTAGACTTAACTATCCAAACACACTGCCAGTCAGCCTCCCACATTCAACGGCCCTGAAACCTCAAGAATACCTAAAATTCTGCTGCACACAAGTTCATTTGTACCAAGACCTGTTCACCATCACTGCTGTGCTCCCTGACCCACAAAGGCTCCTATTCATAAGCAACAATTTAAAATTCTCATCCTTGATTTAATTCCTGGCTGTGATGAGCCCTATCTCCCTGCACTACACAACCTTCAAGGCTTCGACAATTCATTTAGTTTCAGACTCCAACAATGCGCTTTGTCATTGCTTCACGACTGGAGGCTGTTTCTACAGTTGCCAGGCAACATGGTCTGGAATTCCTATGATAAGCCTCTTAGGTTTGCTTTCCTTCTTTAAGGAGTCAGGAAAACCTGCAAATTTGGTAACTTTTTGGTCACCTGATCTAATATGGCCTTATGTCAAAAGTTACTGGATAATATTTTTGTGAAATTCTAAAACATGATAACAATACAAATTGTTTGTTGATTTGGACACACCATCAGCTCTTCAGTATCGCTAGATGACCGAGCTGAAACTTCTCAAACGGCCGCATTGTGGGAGCACCTTCATCATACGAACTGCAGCAGCACACAAAAGTTAAATATCACCTTCTCCACAGGTAACAGGGCTTTGGCAACGATCGCTGGTATCTGTGGAAGGAGAAACAGTAAATGTTGCAGAAGTGCAAAATGAATGACGAGAATAAAAATGCTGTCGAATTTGTTGGTCTGAAATGGAAGAAAAATGCACTCTCTTTCTGGGAAATATTTCCTGGCTGTGAAAGATACCATTCAAAAATTAATCTGGTAAAACAGCAGCAGATGGTGAGGGGGTGGGCAGCAGTGGAAAATTTATTTACAAAAAAGCTAAAGGAATTAACTATAAAATACTGCAGAGATCAAATATACCCATCATTAGAGACTGACACCGACAAAGGTGATCAGGGAGCACAGACCTGAGTAGGAGCAGTGCGAGCTGCTATGATCCCACACTCTGGGAAAGAAATCCAGAAGAAACAAACACTTGGATAAGAGATAATGGGAACTGCGGATGTTGGAGAATCCGAGACAACAAGGGGCGGAGCTGGATGAACACAGCAGGCCAAGGAGCATCAGAGGAGCAGCATAGGTAACGTTTCGGGCCTAGACCCTTCATCAGAAATCGGGGGAGGGGAAGAGGATTCTGAACTAAATAGGGAGAGAGGGGGAGACAGATTGAAGATGGAGAGAGAAGATAGGTGGAGAGGAAACAGACAAGTCAAAGAGGCAGGCATGGAGCAGGTGAAGGAGAGTACAGGTGGGGAGGTAGGGAGGTGATAGGTCAGTCCAGGGAGGACAAACAGGTCAAGGCGGTGGGATGAGGTTAGTAGGTAGGAAACAGGGATGCAGCTTGAGGTAGGAGGAGGATATACAAGAGACGAAGAACAGGTTAGGGAGGTGGAGACAAGCTGGGCTAGTTTTGGGATGTGGTTGGAGGAGGGGAGATTTTGAAGCTTGTGAAATCCACATTGACACCATTGGGCTGCAGGGTTCCCAGGCAGAATATGAGCTGCTGTTCCTGCAACCCTCGGCAGGCATTGCTGTGGCACTGCAAGAGGCCCAGGATGGACACGTCGTGAGGAATAGGACGGGGTGTTGAAATGGTTCGCGACTGGGAGGTGCAGTTGTTTATTGCGAACCAAGCGTAGGTGTTCTGCAAAGCCGTCCCCAAGCCTCCGCTTGGTTTCCCTGATGTAGAGGAGGCCACAACAGGTACAGGGGATGCAGTATACCACATTAGCAGACGTGCAGTTGAACATCTGCTTGATGTGAAAAGTCATCTGCTTGATGTGAAAAGTCTTCTTTGGGGCCTGGGATGGGGGTGAGGGTGGTGTGGGGGCAGGTGCAGCAATTCCTACAGTTGCGGTTGAAAGTGCCAGGTGTGGTGGGGCTGGAGGGGAGTGTGGAGCGGACAAGGGAGTCATGTACAGAGCGGTCCCTCTGGAATGTTGACAAGGGTGGGGAGGGGAAAGTGTCTTTGATGGTGGGGTCGGATTGCTGATGGCAGAAGTGTCAGAGGATGATGCGTTTGATCCGGAGATTGGAGGAGTGATGTGAGGATGAGGGGGATTCTTTTTCGGTTGTTATTACAGGGACGGGCTGTGAGGGAGGAGTTGTTGAAAAATGCAGGAGACAGTGAAGGTCGTTCTCGATTACTGCCGGGGGGGGGGGTGAGTGGGGACTGGGGTTGCGGTCCTTCAAAAACAAGGACATCTGAGATGTACGGGAGTGGAACCCTGGGAGCAGATGCGGCGGAGGTGAAGGAATTGGGAATAGGAGATGGCATTTTTGCAGGATGGTGGGTGGGAGGAGGTGTATTCTAGGTAGCTGTGGGAGTCAGTGGGCTTGAAATGGATATCGGTTTCTAGATGGTTGTCCAAGACGGAAACAGAGGTCTAGGAATGTGAGAGAGGTGTTAGAGATGGTCCAGGTGAACTAAAGTTTGGGGTGGTAGGTACTGGTGAAGTGGACGAACTGCTCGAGCTCCTCATGGGAGCACAAGGCAGCGCCGATACAGTCATCTGTGTACTGGAGGAAGAGGTGGGGCTCAGGGCCAGTGTAGGTACAGAAGAGGAATTGTTCCAACAAAGAAGCAGGCATAGCTTGGGCCCATGCGGGTACCCATGGCCACCCTCTTCATCTGTAGGGTGTGGGAGGAGTTGATAGAGAAGTTGTTGAGGGTGAGAATGAGTTTGGCAAAGCACCTAAGGTGGGGGGGGGGGGGGGGGGGTGGTCAGTGGAGGGGTACTGATCAGACCTGCAGGACGGGAAATAGCGTAGGGCTTTTAGGCCATCTGTATGGGGAATGCAGGTGCTCATGTGGTATACTGCATCCGCTCTACCCTTTGTGGCCTCCTCTACATCAGGGAAACCAAGCAGAGGCTTGGGGACCACGTTACAGAACTTCTACACTCAGGTCACACGAAACAACTGCTCATCCCCACTTCCCTAACCTGTTCTTCCTCTCACCCATCCCCTCCTCTCAACTCAAGCTGCACCCCCATTTCCTACCTGCTAACCTCATCCCAACCACTTGACCTGTTGATCCTCCCTGGACTGACCTACGGAGTAGGTCCCCGCCACACCTACACTCACTTTTACCTGCTCCATCCCCACCTCTTTAACTTGTCTGTCTCCTCTCCACCTGCCTCTCCCTCTCTCCCTATTTATTTCAGAATCCCCTTCCCCTCCCGCATTTCTGAAGGGTGTAGGCCCGAAAACGCCAGCTTTCCTGCCCCTCTGACGCTGCCTGTCCTGCTGCGTTCCTCCAGCCCCACACCTCGTTCTCTCACTTTCAGCCAGAGGCGGCGGCGCATGCGCCCAGCTTGAGCTCGGCCATGCCAAAGTTTTAAAGCTGCCGCGCATGCGCCCCGCGGATCATTGCCCCCAATAAAGATGGTGGCGGTCACACGGGCCTATCGTCATCTGAGGCATTGATTTGTTTTCTGCAAACATGAGTCTGGGAGTTTCAAACGTGTGTGTTTTCCGACGTGCACTAAGTGTTTGTAAAACTTCCAAACCCATACGAATATCACTCCCCTCCCGCTTTCTGCCGTTTTGCTTTCTTTACCGCGTCCTGCTCTTACCTCCGTTGCACAAATCTTGGTCTCAGCGAAGGAGCTAGGCCCGAAACATCAGCTTTCCTGCTCCTCCGATACAGCTTGACCTGCTGTGTTCATCCAGCTGCACACCGTGTTATCTCAGCGACTCTGGACCGCTCTAATGGATGATCACGTGGTTTGCACCGATCCCGCCCCTTTTTCATCCCGATTGGCTAAAAGGGCAGGGACTTCCGCCCGGCCCTGAACTGCATCTCTGTGCTCATATTGGTCCCGCACTGACATCAATCACCCAGACGCCATTGTTAGCTGGAGCATGTGCAGTGCTTTGTGTTGTCATTGTCAGAAGCAAATGATCGTCGTCACAATGTTGCATTTTGAGACAAATGAGCCTGAGAACTGGATGAGAAAGATTGTTACATTAGCGACCCTGGGGTTTTAAAAAGTCGCTCTGAGGAAGGGGCACTGCACCCGAAACATGATCTCTTTTTTAACCTTCACAGATGCTGCTAGACCTGCTGAGCTTTTCCAGCAACTTTGTTTTTGTTCCCGATTTACAACATCCCAGTTCTTTTGTTATTTTTTAATAAGTCGCGTTTGAAAAGGCTTCCTGCAGCTCAAAGCTAAAGATACTCTTGATACCGCTCTGTCAGTGAATAGAGAAATGGCGGTGAAATAAGGGTAATAAATACAGATATAGCAGTCCTCAGGTAAGATGTAAAGAGAATAGCTTTGAATATGAAGAACATCACGTGGTGAAGTGAGGTGAGTGTTGTGCATATGAACTGTGATTGGGCAGAGAGGGAGGTTAATCAAAAAAGAACAAGCAGAAAGGAGATTCTCATGAAAGGTCTGTGCAATGGAAAGCAACGAGAATCAGAAGATAAAAGCTCAAGACGGAGTTTGAAGACCAAGGCTGCAAAAACTTCAATGAGTTGTTTAACTGCTAGTTATTGGCATAAGCAGCATAAACCACACTCAACTGGAAATAGCTGTCTGAGTTTGTCACTGTAGTTTACTTCATAACAGACAAACTCCACACTTTGTCTCAATAAAGCTGGCAGTTGGTTCACAAATTAGTTCTGCTGCCAAGTCTGTTCCTGTTTGAAAAGGGGTATAGGTCACATTTAAGTCGACAGTGCTAAATCTCAATCCAGGCTGGCAGCCATGCTCCACTCCGTCACCACTGACTCCATCCCTGCCCCTGGTAACTGGCTGGCAACACTGCTCACAGTCATGGTGCAATATTTCACCCCAAGATGAGCTTCTAACCACATTACTCACCCCCACACCCATTACCACAAAGACCACATACAATTTCAACCTCAGCAGCATCTCAGGTCATCTGCTGCTAAAACTCTCATCCATTCCTTTGTTACCTCTCGACTTAACTCCCCAAACACACTCCCAGCAGGCTTCTTAATTCTACTTCCCTGAAATCTTGAGAAGATCCAAAAATCTGCTGCACGTGTGTTTACTCTCACCCATTTCAACATCTTTGAGTTTTGCCATCCTGTCCTCACTAACATAAACATTTTCTGGGTGACAAAGCATCAAGGTATTGAAATTCATATCCTTATTTTGAAATTTTGTTATCACACCTCCATTTAATAGTCCCTCCAGCTGCAAAACACTCTGAGATATATCTGAAGAAGGGTCACTGGACACAAAACAATAATGCTGCTCTCTATCCACAAGCACTGCCAGATAAGCTGAGTTTCTCATCAATTTCTGCTTGTGTTACTACTTTCAAGCATCTACTGTTCTTTTGCTTTTTCCTTCAAAACATTTTTTCTCCCTGACTTCCAACCTCCACTAGATTTCTGGTTTTAACTCTTCCACCTTTTTCATGTTTTCAGTTTCCAAGGCCATAAGCTCCTGAATTTACTCCCTAAACATCCCTGGTTTTCAAAGTCCCTTAGTTTGTTCAGGATGTTCCTTGAAACCTACTTCTTTGGTCAGCTTTGGGTCACTTGTCCTAATAAGTGCCTGGTATCAAATTTTTTTTGTGACAACCTTGTGTAATATGTCAGATCATTGGATTGAATCAAAAATGTGAAAACATTTAAATTGTTCTTTTGGAAAACATCACTAATCCTTCACGATCATTTGGTAACTCCTTACCTAATATCATTGCAAGTGCGACTTCACGTCATGACCTGCACTGGTTCAGAAAGGTCAAACATCAAATTCTCCAGATGTAACTGAGGATTGGCAATAGTTACTGATACCTGTGGAGAGTGATCCAAAGTTAACGTATCAGGATATGGTGAATGAATGACATGGTGCAGAACTTGTTGGGTAATATAAGCTCAGAAACAGAACAGTGATGGCTTCCTTCTGACTCGAGAGGGTCTAACTTTACTTTTTAATTGAAAAATGTTCAGGTTCATTTATAGTTTTTCACGGAGAATAAATTGTTTATCTTATTCAGCTGCATGTGTACAATAAATTTCTTTAGATGTGAGGTCAAAGAAATTCAAATCTATTCCCCATCCTCCCACAGACTTTGTCTCCCTGTTAAGGTGCCTACTCATGGACCTAGGGGATCCAGGTACATGATTATTTGACGTTTACATCACATTTAAGACAGCCGTTAAACATGCTTTTGGCACGCCAGCCTTCATTGCTCAATCGTTTCAGTTTAGGAGTTGGGAAGTCATATTGAGGTTGCACAGGATGTTGATGAGACCTCTTCTGTAATTCAGTGTGCAGTTTCTGTCACACAATTACAGGAGGCATATTATGAAGCTGGCGAGTGTTAAGAACAGGTTTACCAGGATGTTGCCTGGTATGGAAGATTTGATTTATAAAGAAAGGTCGGATAGACTTTGACTTTTCTTGCTGGTGCTTAAGAGGTTGAGAGGCGGCCTGTTAGGAGTTCATACAATAATTAGACTTAGATAATATGAATTGTGGTCGTCATTTCTCAAGGATGGGAGATTTCAAGACTAGGGGATGTTTTTTAAGTTGCGAGGAGATTATTTCATAAAAAAAATGAGGCAGAACTTTGCAATGACTGTGAATAAAACAATTGCAACTTCCAGCAGAGAAACAGGTGGCAAAGAAACAGGTGACAGTGAAGCAGGCATGTGAGGATAAGTGTGTTTCGTTTGCCAGTGACATTCACCGCTTCACAAAGTGGGGAACATTGAAGTGCAGCAGTGACGGTGATTATTTTGCAGGATATTCACCTTGCAAATGTTGTTTTTTTCCACCACTATCGCTGATTACATCACAAGTCGACAGGATGAAAGCTGCAGCAAGATGTGTGGAGCCAGTGGTGTAATTGATACGGCATCTGAATTTGAATTGGAAGTTTGGAATATTGTATCCTCTCTCACTCGAGTGAAGTTGACAGCTTTTCTACCCTTGCAAATTGACAGACGCTTCCGAAGAGGAATGTCTGCCCAGCGCTGTTTGTGTCAGGTTCCCAGCAGCTGAAGTGAATGGATTGCTGTGTTCTGGAAATTGAAAATTGAAATTGAAAGGTAATTGAGTAACATGAGTGTGGGGCTACTTCAACACACTGTCTATTTCATATCCCAGCTCATGGCAACGGTACCCATTGTCAGGAGAAACTGCTTGTGTTCCACATAAAGCTGCCTTTTGTCGGGAAACCTTGCGTACAGCGGGAGAAGCGGGTAGAACAGTGTGTGTATAATATCACAAAGACTGACCCTGAGACACATATTAAACGGTAAAGTTAACAAGTAAAGTTGTAAAGTTGATCGCCCAGCTGGCTTGTTTTTGTTCAGCCTTTACATCACCATGCGAGGTAACGTCATGAGTGAGACTTGCAATGAAGCAATGTTGTTCTCCTCCACTTGGAATTTATACTGCCTGGTCCATTCTGGCGACTTCTGTCATTTCGCATTCTGTTCTGTGTTGGTTGTATATGGGGTCTAATTCTATATGTTTGCCAACTGCATTATGGATTGAGAACCATGCCTCTAGGAATTCCCGTGTGTGTCTATGTTTGGATTGCACTACTACAGTTATGTTGTCCCAGTTAAACTGATGGCCTTCATTATCCGGGTGTACTGATATTAGGGAAAGTTTGTCACGTCATTTTGCTGCCAGCTGATGTTCATGCATACTGATGGGTAGTTTCCTTCCTGTCTGTCTGATATAATGTTTGTGGCAATCGTTGCACGGTGTTTTGTAAACAATGTCAGTTCTGCATGTTGTGGGTATGGTGTCTTTAGTCCTTGAGAATGTTTGTCGTAGCATGGCTTTGGGCTTATGTGCTACCGTAACTCCTTGTTGTCATAGGAGTTGTCAGTTCTGATATGTTCCTGATGTGTGGCAGTGTGTCCAGTGTGTTAGGGCATAATGTGTCCTCTTCGTGCTGCTGTTTAGTCAGCACCTGTGGATGAAATTGCAGGGATATCCAATCAAAGCAAAGATTTTGTATTTGTGTTCTTCCTCTTTCTGCATAGTTCTGGGTCATTGCAATGAGTGGTGGCCCATTTAAATAGTGTCCCGACACAGCTTAGTTTGTGCACCACTGGCCTGAGTTACTTGCCAAATTAAAAGTATCCGAGCCCCTCGAGGCACTGACCCGAGTTGTTGTGTGCAAAGGACAACACACAAAGGACGGTCCTTGTGTGATTGATCCAATGTGATCTGAATGCCAGGGTAAACAGTGAAGACTGGTCTTCAACACCCACATTGAACCTGGCTCCACTTGGCCTCCAGCCAACTCTCACAAACTACCATTGCCCTTCACTTTTCCTGGCCTCCCCTCTATTCTTGTTTTAAACTGATTGCGCATCAGGCAGTTTCAGCTGGCATTGTTACAGTTGGAATGAATCGATTTTGACTGAGCAACGACATAATTCTGCTTCTCAAGATCAGTCAATATTTTGTGATTATTACTTTAAATGATAACCATGAACAGGCTACGACAGTGAAGGCACTGAATCGTAATCACTGGACCAGCAGGAAAGATCAGTTTATGGCACTCAGGACACTGTCTGATTCGGCCTTGCATTCTCCCAACCTTCTGCACATGATGCCCCTCTGCTCTGTTTCGGTTTTGTTACGTCTTGATATATAACAGTCTCCAGTTATCTATTCTTTTGTTATTTCCAATACATGAGACCCTCTTTCCATGTCTTGTGCCTGGCTGCACAGCTCAGTGGTCAGAGCACTGGTCTCAGAAACAAGTGGTTGTGAGTTCGAGCCTGTGATAGTGTTTGTACATCCCCTGCTTCAAAGGGCAAAAAGAGCCCTTTAAAAATTATCTGAAGTTATAACAGTATCATTTCCTCCACAGACCAGAAATATGTGTGAATTTCCACATTGCTGTTTGTCCTTCCACTTGAGGAGCAGCATTTGGAATGGCAGGAAGCAGCTGACATCAGTGATGTTTGGCTGGAAGTACAAAGTGAAGCAGGAAAACTGCAGGTGAGCAGTGGGGGAGGAGCACAAACCCAGGGCATCCATCAAATACTTCCATTTGTTGCTGTAAACAGGTTCTAGTTTTGGAGTCTGGAATGGGACAATAGAGCCAAGTGAGTGACGTTCTGCTTTCTGGGGGTTGCTCTCTCCGAAAGCCTCTGGCACTCTCGGTGGAAGGTCTCCTTGTCAGTTTCCTTCTGTGGGTGAAAATGAGGGTCACTTCCCCGAGGGGGCATGGACACAGTCTTCCCTGGTTCCTCAAAGTGTTGACCCAGAAACCCGCACAGCACACACTTCATTGGGGAGACAGTGGCCTGAGATTGTTATCACTGGACACTTAATCCAGAGACCCAGATAGTACTTTGGGGACTTGTGTTTGAATCCAGTTGCAGCAGACGGCGGAATTTGAATTCAATACAAACCTGGAATTAAGCGTCTAATGATGAGCATGAATCTGTTGTCCTTTAAGGGAAGTAAACTGCCATTCTTGCTTACATGTAACTCCTGACCCACAGCAATGTGGTTGACTCTTAACTGCTCTCTGGACATTTAGGAATTGGTAATAAATGTTACCCTAGCCAGTGATGCCCTCATCCCATGAATTAATTTAAAAAGTACGTCAGGAATTCCTCCTGTATGCAATGATAACTGATTTGCTTTGCCCAATCTTTATGCAGGCTGAAGTCACCTGACTCTTGAAGTCAGTGACCTTTTATCATAATTAGAGCTCTCCCTTTCTGCTGGTGTCTTCAATTTCCTTTTTAGTGCCTTCTGCTAAAATTACCACACGAGTTAACTGGGGTGTATATACATCGACCACTGTCAATTTCTGTCCCTTGATGTTTCTAAACTGTACCCAGACTCCATTTCACCAGAACTAATATCCATTGTCATTACCATATTAATTTTATTCCGTAACCAGTAATGCTAACCTACCTCCTCCTTCTTGTCAGTCCTTCCAAGAAACTGAATATGCCTGGAGCCCAGCTTCAGACATTGTAGATATTTTGGTTTCTGATTTACCAAAACATCCTGGATTCTGGAAAAGTCTGAGTTCAGTAGAAATTAGCAGTTGTAACACTGCTATGTAAGAAAGAAGGAGGAGCAAAAATAAGGAATAAAGCCAGTTAACATGATTTCAATCAGTTGGGAAAGTGCTTAATAATGTCTCTTCATTACGTATGTTTTAGCAATGCTTTTAAAACAAAAATCGTATCATCTGATTAAATCAACGTGGTCAATCCAGAAGAAGACTTTCCATGATGGAGACAGGGCAGTTGCAGGTAAGTTCAAGGTCACCCTGGGGCCAGGCATGTTTGACAATTTCATTCCTTCTTGATAGTCAAACAAGTGAGGTCGCAAAGAGGAAACCAACAGCTGCATAACACCTGGATTCCCAAGAGGCATTTTGTAGGGTGTCACACTGGTGGCTAATAGATAAGATAAGGGCTCTGGAACTGAAGGTAATGTATGAGCATGAATAGAGAGTTGGTGAACATGCAGGACATAACACTAAGTGTTGTTGTGACTGTGATGAGAGGAGTGCAAAGGATTCGAAGGTCAATGTAAACGTTGAATTAACCTCCAGGATGTTTTTAATGGACTTTCAGGACAGATGAGACCATCCTTCCTCTTGACAGCTGACCAGCCAGTCTGGCCACCAAATAAATTAATAGACGTATTGGTCACATGTCGGCAGGCCTCCTGGTGCCTTCACCTCCATGGGCAATATACCAGGAAGACTGTTAAGGGAAGATGGCGGAGATGGGAAACTGCATCCATGACATGATGCCCACGTTTACAAACAAGCCCTCCCGACATGACAACCGCGTACATGGAGATGAAGTGGAAAACAGCAGGTAACTGCTCGAACAGGTTTTGTGTTCTTTCTCGGGAAGGTTTTCTTTTAAAAAAGAATAAGCCCAGTGACATCACAATGGTTTGCCTGTGATGTCATAAACACAAACAAGAATAAACAATAACTGCTGTGTGTCCTCACTTCATGTTGAAACAACGTGAGGTGAACATTGCAGACTTGTAGCTCTGCAGTTTCAAGTGCGCATCGCTTATTTCTTTTCTCTCCCTCGTCAGTGTAATTAGAACTAACACTAATTGAAGCGGAGGGAAAGGAGCAATACATTCGTGGTATCACTCTTGGTTGTGAGAAGAGTTTTGAGGTAATTTGAATTCAATATATACTGGACACTATTTGTAAAGAAATTGGATTTTAGTACGAATTTCAAAGACGGGAAAACTGGAAAAATGATGTGAATGTGGGGTAACCCGATTGAATTGATGCGTGTATGTTGTGGGTCACAATGGTTCCAGTACTTGCCAAAACCAAAATTATATTGGCCACATTTTTGTGTCCACTCTTTGATGGAGCAAAATGTTTCTTCTGGTCTTTGCTGAAGGTGATATTAGCAGGGAAAATGTTCATCTCGGATGACCACAAGATCCCATTATCACAACAATTTGCAAAAAAAACAAGAATGGAATTCTCCCGTATAAATCATCTACTATTTATCCCTCAGTGAATGTTGTTTCAATGGAGAAACTAGTCATTACCAATTGTTATTCATGAAAACGTGCTTTCTGCACATTAACCAGTGCCTTTCCTACATTACAGCAGCCAAAAAATAGTATTTGGATGAAAAAGGCCCTTTGGGAAATCATTCCAAATGTTCAAGGAGTTGAATTAGAGCAAAGCTTCGTTGAGTTTCATTTTGAACTGAAGTATCTGAAGGGTGATGTCCTGGCTGCTCAGTTGACAAGTTAAAATGTTAAAATGTTGAAGGAAGACCAAGTCGACAGTGAAGAGGCAAATGAATATTTGACATATATAATGAGGCTGAAGTCAGCAGTTGATATTTTTTGGTCTAGTATTTAAGTGTGATCGTACTCTTTCTCTTTTCATGTTGAATTTGGCTTTTACTTTTATGGTGTTTTCATTTGTCTTTTAGGTTTGACGATACTTCACCTTTCTCATTCCTCAGACTCCAACCCACTTTGATTCTGAAAGGTATGAGTTATCATTAATTTTTCACAAAGCACAAGCTTCAATCCAGTTCCTTGTCTCCCTGTGTTCAGTCAGGCATTGACTCACTTATTCCAGACTTCACATGGAAATTTGCCTTTCGAGTCAATGGGGACTGCAGATGCTGGAGAATCCAAGATAACAAAGTGTGGAGCTGGATGAACACAGCAGGGAACTGCAGCAGCTTGGCCTGCTGTGTTCATCCAGCCCCACACTTTGTTATCTTGGAAGTATTCCTGCTCCTTTGTTCCATTTGCTCATACTCATCTCTGACATATTAAATTAGATAAGATTCCCTACGGTGTGGAAACAGGCCCTTCAGCCCAACAAGTCCAAACCGCCCCTTGAAGCATCCCACCCAGACCCATCTTCCTTTCACCCACACACCCTTCAACACTACGGGCAAATTAGCATGGCCGATCCACCTAGCCTACACATCTTTGGACTGTGGGAGCACCCAGGGGAAACCCATGCAGACACGGGGAGAATATGCAAACTCCACACAGTCAGCCTGAGCCTGGAATCGAGCCCGGGTTCCTGGCACTGTGAAGCTGCAGTGCTAATCACTAAGCCACCGTGCCTCCCATATCCGACGAGATTAAAACAGCAGCGGTCCATTGACACCTCTGAAAAGTAATAGTTGTCAGCCTTGCATCAATGACAGCAGCCTGACCCTGGAGTCAGACATTTCTCAGTGTAATATCACTGAGCACAATGAGGACTGATGTGGCAGCCCCCTTGAGCGACCTTGACAGACTGAGCAATAGGTGACCCGACATCTAACTGATGTCTCTACAGTTTCCCAGCTGTTTTCTCCCCACTCCCCACACTGGGTTCAGTCTCCCACTGGGCTGACTGAGTCCCACTCACTGGACTGCAGAGGTGTGGACTCTGAGAAGCTGACTGCCTCGGGTGTCCATCTGGCAGTGCCCATTACCCTGTATTAATGCCAGAGACTGCTCTTGGTGAACCTATCCTGTGTGAAGGCAGCCTACCTTGCCTCGACTGTGGGTTACTCCCTTTAGATTCTGAGACAGTGCTTCCAGGGTGTGTAGAGTGATTTTTATTTATATATTGATGTGAAAGCTTTGTTGATTTTTATTTTGAGTGGCCTAAAAAGTCTGAAACCTGACGTCCGTGTTGGCTTAGTTAGGATTTTAGAGTTGTGTTTTCTAAGCAAGAGCAATGTGATATCAGAAGAGCAAACAGATCATGGACAGATGTAACTACACTGAAGTCAGCATTTTATCTTTTTTGGTCCAGTATTTAATTTTTATGGCAGTCTTTCTCTTTACATGTTTAATTTTGTTTTGTCTGTCATGATGGTTTCA
Organism: Stegostoma tigrinum; assembly: GCF_030684315.1. Taxonomy (NCBI): domain Eukaryota; kingdom Metazoa; phylum Chordata; class Chondrichthyes; order Orectolobiformes; family Stegostomatidae; genus Stegostoma; species Stegostoma tigrinum. The sequence continues at coordinate 3,692,529 of NC_081361.1, read as the reverse complement.
TTTATCTTATAGATTTGACTGTTATTTCCGGTCAGTCAGCTTGCCGAAGCAGTCAGATTTCCGTCATACTACTCTGAATAAAAATGGTTTGTACTATCCTTGGTTTTTTACACATGACAAATTCCAATCCCCTGATTACTTATTCTTCATATTCCTATATACCATCCAACACTCACTCACTCGCACGTTCTTCCACCATGTGCAAGATGTTTTATATATTTGGTCACAGGTTTGTCCCATTTCATTCTGAGGGAGCTGAAATATTTGAAGGCTGATGCTCTCGTCTGCTCACTTGGCCTTTTAAAGTTTCAATTGTTCTAAGGAAGAGCAAGATGATATTGAAAGAGTAAACAACATTTGTGTTGACCATGAGGGATTGTCCTTCTCAACTTCTCCCTGTGCCTGACATGCTGGTTAAACAACCACCAGCTGTCTCTCTCTCTCACTCATGTGAGCACAGCCCTATGATGTGGTGTGATAATGGTGACTTTTTTTTTCGAAAGGTGGGTCACTTTGAAACAGACAAGCGGGTTTTTCTTGTGATAATCACTGACTGTTTATGTCAGGAAATATCTATTGCTGCACTTTTCAAATCCAAGCTATGTCCGTTGGGTGTGAAATCTGGCGACAGACGTTTTTCCAAAAATGTTGTCCGTTGGAGCTTCTGAAGTTGGAGTCTGTTGGGTTCATTCAGAACTTCAAGACTGCCATTTATGTTATGCCAGTGTATTCACGGTAAATGGATAAATGGTGGATAAATGGAGTTAAGAGAGAAACACATCATGATGTGATACAATGGAGCAAGCTCAAGAAACCTTATTCCTATGAATTCAGAAAATATCGTTTAAGTTCTGAGATATTCAGCAAGCAAACTGTAAGACAAATGGAGTAACAAAAGTATGCTGTGTACTAGGATAGAGATCTGTTCAACTTTTCTAATTGGTATTAATTAAGTAAGCGACGTGCAAATTCTTCTTTTCAATTTAAGACTGAGATAGAATAGTCACCCAATTTACATTCATGATGAACATAGAACAACGACATAATCATGAAGAGGAATTGTGTCCCTTGATGTAGTGTAGTGGGGGTGGTGAACGTAACTGTCATGTTTTTCGTAAATTTTTGACAATCATCATGACTAGAACTAACTTATAGCCACAAACTGGAGTGTGTTAATAGGAGTTAAGTGTGGACATGAGATGGTGTTTCAATCACTGGCCACATTCCACTGCTCTGCCACATGCTGTGCCTGGCAACCTTCAGTTAACAAAGTCCAAACTTGAACCAGATTTGCAAACCAGTTCCTGAATTTGAAACAAGAAGAGAACATGTCATCTGTCAGGCAAGCTAGTGTGTTGTGGCATTTTGACTACGAGAGGTAAATAAAACAATGTTCATGTGGAACTCTACTTAATATTTGAAACCTGAATGTGCACACTTCAGTTGATTTTCTCCACTGCATAATTAACTTCAACTCTTCCATCCTGCTTTTATTGACATGTTAATATCTGCTTGAGAGATTTCCTCCATGCCTGTTGATTGCTTACTAATTGCATATGTTCAATATGCTGTGAAAATGCACCAGTTTTGAATTATCGCCGCAAAAACTGTGCGTTGAGGGACTGTGATTTACTGTGCTCGATTATTTTTTTTTCCTTTTTGCTGGCATTGTGAAAACTTAGAACACTGAAGGGCACATCCTTCCATAGATATCCTGCCCTTTCTTCTGTTACACCGTGCGATGAATGGGAAGGAAAGGAGCGGGAAGAATGATTATGAAGTAAATTTGAGTAGGGGAGCTGATAGCCTGGTACCACAACAGCAGAACAGATGGAAGGAATGAGAAGTAGAGTGAGAGAGGAAGGAACAGAGATTTCACCATTAAAAATGGTGAAAGCAATGTATTGACAGCTGGTAGCCTTTATTTTAGTAACGTATTGCAACCATTCAATAGTTTTGCTCTTGTAATATTTAAACATGGACATTACGTAATTTCTCTTGCTGAGATTGTCAGCATGGTCATAAAACATCAATTTATTTTTAATGTTATTTGTCTTACTGGATCAAAATATGGTGACACATAAACAATTTGAGCTTCAAAATCTCCCCTTCCCCTACCGCATCCCAATACCAGCCCAACTCGTCCCCGCTTCCCTAATCTGTTCTTCCTCTCACCTATCCCCTCCTCCCACCCCAAGCCACACACCCATTTCCTTCTGTCTAACCTCATCCCGCCCCCTTGACCTATCCGACCTCCCCAGCCTGACCTATCCCCCCCACCTCCCCACCTACACTCACCTTTACTGGCTCCATTCCTGCCTCGAAACTTGTCTGTCTCCTCCCCACCGAACTTCTCCTCTATCCATCTTCGATCTGCCTCCCCCTCTCTCCCCATTTATTTCAGAACCCTCTCCCCCTCCCCCTTTTCTGATGGAGGGTCTAGGCCCGAAACATCAGCTTTTGTGCTCCTAAGATGCTGCATGGCCTCCTGTGTTCACCCAGCTCCACACTTTGTTAGAGATAATGGGAACTGCAGATGCTGGAGAATTCCAAGATAGTAAAATGTGAGGCTGGATGAACACAGCAGGCCAAGCAGCATCTTGTGCTCCTAAGATGCTGCTTGGCCTGCTGTGTTCATCCAGCCTCACATTTTATTATCCACACTTTGTTATCTTTGTTTGAAGGTTATGCTTTTCTTCAGTCATGCTTTTTTATACTTGTGTGGGGTAAAGTTCTTAAAACGACAACTTCATTTAATTGAAACACATTTTGTACAATTTTCTATTACTTGGAACAAGTCTTGGAAATACATTTCCTGTGATTACAGACAATTCATCATTCTGACTGAACCGGCCAGCTACTCTGGCAAAGTTGAGAGGTTCACATTGGATTTCAAATTTCAAATCAGGCTCCTTAAAGAGTGCTCCAATTCCCTCCTTTGCTGACATGCTCCACCCTGACCCCTGCCCAATCCCAAAGGTATATTCATCTGCTGACATGAAGGAAACTGAATTTGATATAGGGGTGCTTGATGCGATTTGAACTATGAAGTTCTTTGTGAGAGTTCTTAATTTCTTTTGCACACTCCACAGTATCAAGTATGATAACCCTTAGGCAGCACATTGGAAGAGACCTTGCATAGCACGAGCTGTGGAACAAAAAAAAACAGAGGTTTCCTTTTTCTTCAGTTTCTCCCTCCTTCTATTTTCCGCCAAGTCAGCAAACATTTTACACCTCTCTGTTTTCCTACCAGTTATGTAAGCTTGCTTTCAAGAGTAATTAGATTCCTAAAAACAATATTGTTCAGAAATGTGAAGTCAGTGATATTGTTAGCAGAGAATTCAAACAGGATTGAAGCCAGACTGTCCTGTTTCCGGTAGCTTGCTGTGGCCTCGAGCTGTAGACAGAAGTTGCTGTACATAATTCCACATTTACTCTGTTGTGGAAACTTTCTGGCCCATCTGATGACTGGATTGAAGTAGAAATTGAGAAATAGTGGGTGGTCAGCTGAAGGGATTTAATATTAAATGTTTATTTACTTAAAATGATGGTTTAATATTCTTGAGATCGATACAAAATAACTCCAAGGCTCAAATTTCTGTTTTATATGAATCTAGCTGGCCATGTTTCTGTGATGTTTTGATTTTAACTTTGTATTTTCTTTGAATGGTTCAAGTAATACATGAAGTGACCAGCTGCTTTATCATTGGATTGAACATATTGTATCTCCTCATCAATGGTATTCCCCTCCAGCCCTTCAATGCTCATATCTTTGCACTTCTAATTCCGGCCACTTTGATCTTGCCTGCATGCTTGATCTTCTTTATTCTGTCATTGGTGTGTTCAGCTACCCAGTTCTGCGACACTCTTCCAAAACATCTCCTCTTTGTCCTCAAAACCAATCTTTCTGACCAAGCTTTTGGTGGCCTGTCCTAGTTTTAGCTTCATGAATCTTGGAGTGATTTTTAAATGATTATGTAAATGTGAAGCATTTTGAAATGTTTCTACCATGTCAGAGATCTATACAAATAAACGTTGTTCCTGCATCACATTTACTTTTTAAATTCGTACTCTCTGTAGGCATCAGGAGATGAGCTTCCATCACATCTCACTGTCGATACCTCCAACGTTCAAATTCTTAACTCTGAGACCTCAAAAAGACTCGTCGAAAATTTTGTAATCGCTCTCATGAACAAGGAGCGTTTCTACATCCGCACATTCTTTTCGACATACAAAGCATATACCACTGCTGAAAGTGTGTTGTACATCCTCCTGGACAAGTGAGCATAAATCTAATGAGCATCTCCTTTGTTTAATGGTAATGATAGAAAAGTATGTTCTGTCGAGTAATTTTTGTTATTAATCCTTCTGGCAATGAATCGCTGAAACTAGCCATATGGAAACAAACTCTCAGTAAACTGAGAATCTCCATCCAACCCTCAGTAAGGGAGACGATTTTTTGTTCATTGAAGACATGAACTTACCTGCACCCCAATCCCTCGGACGTTAAGCTCTGCAAATTTGGGCTTTAACTTTCATCCAGTTTCATCAGAAAAGTCCACATTTTTTAAAGTATTCTGGAGGATTTTATCCTCCACACAGATGGTTTTATCCTACACCTTCTGCCCAAAAGGTCCAGATTCAAATTCTATCTCCTATGTCATGTGTCATAATAAGTTTGAATAACTTGATTAAAAGTAATTAGACTTGAAGTCCTTCATAAAGAGAGACTGCAGTGGGACTGATGAGCTTGTTTGTTTACAACAAGGCAAAGCAGTCCTTCAGCCCTCCTGTTTTGTGCCCCCATCGCTTTCCAATATCCCTGATCCCAAATGGTGGCACAAATCATGTTTAAGCACCCGGCTAGTGATTTGGGACAGAAGTGAATAAAACATACTCACAAAACATAATGCTGAGACAGGTGCCAATGTATTTTTGATTATTTTTTCGCAATAATGAAGCGATCGAGAACCAGTACAATACAACGATTAAAAAGTGTGGTGAATGTATTAGGACAATGTCTAGACCTTGGTATTAAAGATAAACAGTGACGTTGACTTCCTTCAATGCTTTTTATGTAGTTTGGGGCTTCCTACAACTATGTTTGGAATGTTTAAGTTTCTGCATGTAGTGAATGGAAAAATGTTATTTTAATTGAAAGAAGCCTATCAATTGTCTGTAATAACAAAGTGTGGAGCTGGATGAACACAGCAGGCTAAGCAGCATCTTAGGAGCACACACGCTGAGTGTCAGGCCGAGACCCAGCTTTTGTGCTCCAAAGATGCTGCTTGGCCTGCTGTGTTCATCCAGCTCCACACTTTGTTAATTCGATTCTCCAGCATCTGCAGTTCCCATTATCTCTGATCAATTGTCTGTAAGTCTGTGTTGGGCATAACAATCAAAGTTTGGAAGCTGAGTCCAGGGTGAGGAACCTTCATTGCAAAACTGAAATGTTGGTCAAATGAATGTCTGCTTCCAACTGAAATATGCAGGAATACCGCAATTCTGTAATAATGGGTGAAATGTTTTTCAAATGACATCAGTGATGGTTTCTCTCGTCACCTCAGTTTTTATACATTAGTTTTTTGCACGTTGGGTGAGCATTGAACAGTTTATGTACTTCACAAATGGTGTTTTGGGGTAACTTATCAAAGCTCAGTTCGGGTACAAAGCGATTCTCACCACTGCTGACCTTCAATTGATGTACCTCTGACATTAGAGGGATATCCCTGGGTAGGAAAAGTTTCCCAAATGTGCTATGGTTATAAAATTTGAGAAAATCAGCAAATAACCAGAGATGATTAGATTTTTCTTCAAAGCAGTAAGCTAATGAGCTGGCTTTCATGAACCCAATGGGTTGCAGAAATCGATCCAGCTGGACCTTTCAAAAGTGAATTTGGGTTTCTCTTTTTGCCTGTTGCCAAAATATTCTCTTTCTTTGCCCAACTAAATAAATGTTCCAGCAGAATAATTCCAGCAATAAGCTTCTGAGTTTTTAAAAAAAGGTGACCCATTCTTGCCGTAGAATTTGAAACATCACAGCTCACTCATGTGTCTCATGTTATCTCTCAGAGGTGAGATAGTGGACAACGATTCTTCGCAGGTTATTACTTTCTTATTTGCTTTTGTGTTAGGCCGGTGGTCATCTTAGATGATGGTATTCTTTTAAAGGTAAAGCGAAAATTCCGTAAAACCAAGGAATCTCAGCAAACTGTGGTTTGTTGAAATTTGAGGAGTTTGGTTCTCATTAAACTCTAAGGTAGCTGTGGTTAAGACAGTCATCTGTTATATTTACTGTCTCCTCCTTTCACAATGTAGCTGTTTATTACTTTGGCTGCTTTGATCTCTAACTTGTCCATTGTCTTTTGGTGAAAGTCTCCATCTGCAGGGAGATTCTTGGAGTTTTTAAAAAGTCAACAACAAAATGGCTTCCATGCCATTCAAATTTCAAACCCATTTTACCAATTGGACAGATTTTGTGTTTAAGATTAGTGTTTGAGTCAACCATTTTAATTCGGCTAAAAGATCATCATAATTCAACGGATGTTTATAGCATCCGTTCACCTTACACGCACCCTACATTTCAAAATTTTCCTTTATCCGTGGTGAAAGGGAGAAACAGTCTGACTAGATGCTACAGTTATTTTGGTGTTCTGTACTTAGATCCAGGGAATTCATCTCTTTTTACTTGAGTGTTTTCATTCACTGAGGTTTTTATTTGAGACAGAGAATTAACTTGAGTTCAAAATGGTTAGGATTGTATAGTATGAGTATAATTTTAAAAATCTGTTCCTGTCCAAGTTTTCCAAGTGTTGACGATCAGTCCATGACTTCTGAAGGAATGAATTTGTGACTGACAGATTTGGTGACGTGACAAAGATGCGCTAAAAAATTAACCTTAGAGGACTTCGGAATACTGCAGAGAAATATAGGTTTAGCAAGTCGTCAACGATCTGACAAATAGAGTTGTATATGGTAAATTTGAAGTCCATTTTGGCAGAAAGAATAGCAGTTTTGTTTTTATTGAGGGAGATTGCATTGCTCTGAGATACAGTGGAATCTGGGTATCCTCGTGCATGAATCACAAAATGATCGTGTACAGACATGTTAAGTAATTTGGAAAGCAATTAAATGCAGAGCAGAGCTCTGGAATATTGTAAATGCAAAGATAAACAGATACTTGTTGAGGGAGAGGAGGTGAAAGGTCATTAGGAGAGGCAGGAATGTAGATTTGAAGTTACGATCAGATGAGACAGAACCACATTGAATGCTTTACTCTTCCCTCCTTGTATGGGAAGTGGCAGGTATGCTGTAAAATGCCAAATTGGAGTTTCAATGCAAAGTATGAACAAACTCGGTAATCAAGGCTTCAAATGCCGAAATCCTGAACCTTCAGATGTTTTTCAGTGGCTGAATGCAAATTGTAGATTCAAGCTTGTTTAAAATCACTTAGTTTGTGCTGTCTGACCAATTGCAGATATGGAAGCTTTGACACCTCAGAGGCAGAAGAGATTCCAGTAATCGATTCAGTGAGCACAAAGTAAGATTTAATCTTATGTGTGACATAATTAAGTTTCATCCAAAATACAACAATGTTAAAAAACCTGCTGGCACTTCCTGTAAGATCTATGGAGGGCCTTCCTCCCACAGCAATGCAGCAAACACGAGACAGCAGCAGTCACATTAACAAAGTTGCTTGATTGTATCAAAAATCTACACAGATTTTGTTTAAAAAGAAAAGTTGTATCAACAGAAAAGATCCAAAAGTGTTCAGTGAAAAATTGCTCATCCATTCACTATTCAGATCTCCATTTGTCGCCAAACATTTAGATAGCTGAGCTCTGAATTAAGGATACAACATGTCGAAGAATTGAGGTTCCTACCTTCTCCCCTCCCCTCAGTCTGCCTGTGGTGTCTTTCAAATCTCCTGTGAAGGTTTTGAAGAAAAACCTACTCGCAGTACATCTGGAGGGTGATCTATTTTATAAAAACAGTTGACCAAGAATGAAATAGAGGCAGAGCTGCAATCTTTTCTTTGCTGTCATTACGGTTGGTATTGCTGAGCTTATACAAAAGAGATCTGCAGGCCAATGTCCACTGTAGGAGTTGAGGAGCTCCAATATTTGCCAGAGAGACAGACATGTGCAGCTCTCAGCTGGTGACTTAATTCATGCCCAGTGCGTCGTTAAGCCGGCTACTTTGCCCACCGCTGACAATACAGTACAATGGTGCAGAAGAGAGTTCAGCTTTCCTCCTGAACTCCCCTCCACTTTGCCAAGAATGTCATGTCTCAGGCCAAGGCCAGTTGACTTGGGACATTCAGCCCTGTATGAACAGACAGTATCTGAAGTTCTTCATTGGAAAGTTGGTTGCCCTTCTATATTTGGGCCAGGAGCTCTTTGTTTGAGATATTTTTAGACTTTGCAACAAATATAAAATGTTGAAGATATGAATCTGTTACATCCTTCTGTCCCTCTCTCTGTCTTTACAACCACACTCCAGTCTCACGGTCTTATCCTGTAAACTATCGTTCAGGGTTTTGGGGAGACCAATCACCATATTCTGTAGTTGCGTCTTGACCCGTTGTTAGAAAATTAGCTCTCAATGGCACGAAATGCCGACTCAATGTCTTTCAGGTGTATGGAGATAATTTTCTTGTGGATGTGGATGTTTCCTCAAATTTACTTGATAACACTTTTAGGACCATTTGCAGATCACCTGACGGTGCAAACTACAAGGTAGATGGGAAACCATGCTCTCTAAAATCTGTCATGAAAGAGTAAATTTGAATACAATATGTGGTTAAGGTTTGCTTTATTCAGAGCACAAGGAATACAAAGGAAACTACCGATGAGCTAAGAATTACTGGGTACAAGTGTTTGTTTAAAATGACATTCTTCACAACTAATTTCAGCAGCGGAAACAATGCTAACATTCCGAGCTGTGAGGAGCTTGAAAATCCAATTCCTGTAGAGACAGTTGCTGAGATCAGAAAGTAAGTATTGATCCAATGTATGAGGAAATGATGCTTTAATCAGAATACAACTATGTGAAGGGCAACCTCTGGAGGCCGCCATTTTCAGGAACATTATTTAGAGACTTTCTCCTGAAACTTAGCAGCATCTGTGGTGAGAAAACAAAGTGGGCATTTTGAGTTGAGGTTCCCATGTTCAGAACTTCGCATCTCTGAAGACGTGTCACTTGGCTCAACTTGAACTCTGTTTTCTGTCTGTAGATGCTGCAAAACCTGTTGAGTTTCTCCAGCAATGTCTGCTTTTCTTTCAGCTTGTCGGCTTCTGTAGTTTGTTCTTTTACATTAAAGAAACAGTTGGCTGTTGTTCTAATATTTGCTCTGTTCTTAGTGTTGTAAAAAGAAATTTTAGATGGAAGATTGTGGTTCATGCTGCAGGCCTTCTGCTGGAACTGCAACCTGGAGGCCTTGGCCGATTCTAGCGGTGACCAACAAAGAGATCATTGCCGGGTTACTCACCAGTTGACGGTTTGGCTCAGTTTTGACAGCTGCTAGTCCAGTGAAAGGGATGGCAGATCAGCACCTTTCTCAGCCCTACTGTTAATGCTGATTGTCACTGAGGTTGTGTCAGTGGGCGGAAAGTGAGGGAGGCAGTCCTTAGATGTCAGGGAGAGCCCAGGTGAAAAAGAGAACTGGCCCATGTCACATAGCTTTGCAATGTGTAGGTGGTAAACTCCCTCCCTGCCATTTTCCTAATCCTCCCACCTCCAATTTAATTGTCAGCGAATGATTGGCCATGCATTAACACACAGTCTTCAATGGAATATTTCTTTTCCAAACATTGGACTGTGCACTGCCGGTAAATATATTGAAAAACTTGACTCTCTAACTCTGTTTGCAGTGTTATTACATGTCCCACCTCCCCGCATCGCCCAAAAAAATCCAGACTATTGTGCTTTGAGAACTTGTGTGAAAGTTGAAATCCCTTCTTCCTTGCAACTCCCCCAGCTCCTCTTCCAGACTCAACTCCTGTCACTTGCAAACCACCTGTTAGAGCTTGGAAGGGAAAAACAAATCTCGATCTATTGTAGTTACATACATCAGAAATGTTGCCTGTTTAACAAATCCAGTTGAATAGGACTTGAAAACTTGAGAGGGCTTGTCATCTGAAGAGTGGTTGAGGGTTTTGGTTCTGTTTAGGATGGAGTTTAGAAGGATGGGAGGGAATTTTATTGGCACTTACAGAATACTGAGAGGCCTGGAAGGATTGTACATGGAACAGAGAAGATGTTTCCACTAGGAGGAGAGATTAGGACATGCGGGCACAGTCGCGGAGTGAAGAGGCCAACCTTTAGAACTAAGGTAAGAAAGAATTTCTTCAGACAGGGAGTGGTTAATCTGAGGAAAACATTGCAGGAAGCCGACGTCATTCGGACTATTTAAGATAGAGAGAGAGATGGGTTCTTGATTAATAAGGGGATCAAGGCTTTCAGAAGAAGGCTGGCGATTGGGCTTCAGAAACATCACAGCCAGAATTGAATGGCAAAGCAGACTGAGGAGGTTGAATGAGCTAATTCTGCCCCTATATCTTATGGTCTTATGGATTTGACACTAAATATTTCATTGGTCCTTTTGTGATGAAGCCACTTCTGGGTGCAAGTGTTTTTTTAAAATGTCTTTAGTTTTTGCCTTATATAGTCAGGAAGGCAAATGTAATGTTGGCATTTATTGTGAAAAGATATGAATCTAAAAACAGGGCTGTACCTCTGAGGCTTTATAAGGCTCTGGTCTGGCCGTACTTGGAGTACTGCGTGCAGACTTGGGCCCATATCTCAGGAAGGATGTACTGTCCCTGGAACGTGTTCAGAGGAGGTTCACGAGAATGGTCCAGGGAATGGAAACCTTAAAATATGAGGAACGGTTGATGACTCTGAGACTATACTCATTTGGAGTTTAGAAGGATGAGGGGTGATCTAATTGAAACTTTCAGAACACTGAATGGCCTCGACAGAATGGTTGTTGGGAAGATGCTTCCATTGGTAGGAGAGACGAGGCCCCGAGGGCACAGCCTTAGAATGAAGACAAGACCTTTTAAATTGGAGATTTGCAGAAACTTCTTCAGCCAGAGAGTTTTAAATCTGTGAAATTCACTGCCACAGAATGCTGTGGAGGCCAGGAAATTTAAAACTGAGACAGATAGGTGCCTGATTATCAAGGGGATCAAGGGCTATGGGGAGAAAGCAGGAGAATGGGGTTGAGGAACTTATCAGCCATGACTAAATGGCAGAACAGACTCAATGGGCCGAATGGCCTAATTTCTGCACCTATGTCTTACGGTTTTGTGGTCTTAAATAATTGCAGGTCTAAAACCTTTGACAGCCCAAACTCTGAGAAAGATGAAGAACCAAGTTCACCAAAAGAGACAGCAACAATTTCAAAGTAAGTTTCATCCTTCTGTGCTTCATTCATAATACATACCATGAAAAGAAATTGCAGTGAATATAGTAGCTCTTGAAAGATTATATCGCCGTTCGAGACAATAAAAATCACATTAAAGAAACAGCTTTAATCCCTCCGAGGCCATTGCCAGTAATTAAATCAATGACACATTTCAGCCTTTGATCGATAGAAAACATTTAAAAATGTTCAGTGAAAATTTGATTGGCCCTCAACATCCAGACCTTGTGGTCTAACTTGCAACAATGCTAAACTGCGAAACCTCCCACCTCCCCTCAAATGCACAAGCCGATGTAACTGGAGTGTCCTACATATTTTCTCTGAAAATTTGGAAAGCAAACCATCTAGTGTAGTCATTCATGTGGACTTTGACCAAATGAGGACTTGAAATACAGAGCATTTTGGGATTCAAAATTTATTTTCAATGTTTACAAGTCATTTGTAGATGCAAATCCTTTCCTTAATTTGTGCTTCATGAGCACTTGCAGCTGCAGATATTTTGGCCGTATAGATTGTCGGGTGGGTGGGAATCAAAGTTTGCCAGGCATCTGTGTAACCATGAGGAAGCAAGTTTGATCAGAAGTACTTTTGATGTGTTTTAATTCTGCAATTTGGAATGCAGCAGTGTGAAAAGGGAATGATGGAGTATCATTGATTTCAAAACTTTTTGTGCAATGTCATGAATGCCACTCCAGACTATGGCAGTCACATTAAAGTGTCTGCTGGACTGCTTTCCTAGAAAATTCATGGTAGAGATATTTACCTTAAATGATAGCATCACCATTGAAGCATCCAAAACACTTAGATGGGAAATTGTTCTCAGATCAATATTGAGGTTATATTTCTGGACAATGTGGCTCTGGTAAAATTGCTAAAGAAATGAGTTAATCTCCTCTACCCCACCTCAGCACTTCTCTGTGTTCCTCCTTCCTGCTTCAGCTGCACCCTCCCCACAAACTTCCTCCAAGTTCATTGAAGTGTCCTTCAAACGTCTGTGACATTTGTAGAAATATGTTATCAATTAAGAATGTGACCTGCTCCCCGTGTCCGAGCCTTGGTATTTCTCCCATACAATATTGCCATTGAATAATTTGCATTTTGAATTATCTAAGTTGGCCATTTGCCATGTGTATCCATGGAGTCAGGCAGAGACCTGGAATTAATCCTGAGTTTATTCTGTCCAGGTCTTTAAGGAAACTCAGAACTGTTAAAAGAGCAGGAAAGAAAAATGATTTTTTTTCAGCAAAACAGCCACTGGTGACTAATCTGACCTTAAGCTTCAGTGAATTTGAGCAATGACAAATTCCTACATCAGTGCTCCGAATCAAACTATGAGTTACAAGCTGTGCTTGTGAGGGTTGAATTGTCAATAGTCTGTAAAGAGCTTGAGTTTCTTTGCCAGAGATGAGGAAGTTAAACTTAAATCCTCTCTTTTGGGATGTTTATTGTCTGTCCCAGTGTAGAGGTTCTTTATTTGACCTCTTTACTCCTCATGTACCCACTGGCTCCCCCTCACAGCCAAAATAAGATAAGAGTGCCAGAAATTAAAAATGTGATCATGTGCACAAGTAAAATGATTTATTTGGTGTTTTGTGACCAGTTGCAGCTGTGAAAATGTTGACATGTCACACTGTGTAGTGGGTGGAAACCTAAGTTTGTCAGAAACTGAAGGAGTAATTGACAAGTAAATTTGATGTGATGACAGATTAAACCTGTTGTTCAGTATTTGGGATCTAATACTGTGAAAGGGAACTGTTGGGATTTGCTGTAGGATTATGTCAGGGTTGCCTCAGGAAGATACCCCAACTGGCAGTGCAGTGAGCACCAATCCAGACAACAGCAATCACATGAAGCAACTGCTTCACTGCTTCTGCAATGTTTGGCTTATTTTAAGAGATGGAATAATGTTGAATTAGCATAAAGCATTCAAAGCTTTTCAATGGTAGACTGAAATTTGCTTGTCTTTCAGTATCAAGTTCTTGCACAGCGCAGGAACGGCTTTCAACAAGGGTGAAATACTGAAGAAATGGTTTTCTCTCCTTATTGCCCTGCTCTGTCTCTTCCAACCCACACCCCAGCACTGCCTCAGTATGAAGGCCTGTGGGCATCCTGTGGAAGTCAAAAGGACCCCTCTCTCAACACTGTGATTTTTTGTTGTTGAATTGGGTTGGATTTAATTCTGGACGTGTTTGCCTGTTCTAAATGACTTAATTTGTTCTCTTCGATCAATTGCAGTTCTGGAAATGTTGACAGTGCAAATGGTGAGGAAAATGGAAGTTGTGTTTCTTCAGGATCCAGCGAAATAATTGCTGAGTAAGTTTAATTGCATGCATGACAAAGTGAATCATTATTCAGAATATGACAAAGCGGTAGGAAATAGCTGGGGAGCTAGCAGTTTGTGCAATGTTATACAGACATCAAATGGTAATAGCCCAGAGACAATGATTTGATGTTTGTACCAGCTCTCAAAGAGGGACTTGCCTACGTTCACTCCTAAGTCCTTTTACTGTGTAATACTGCGAAACCTCTCCTTTCGAAAATTGTAGTTCACTTTTGAAGACCGCAATTGAAGCTGCATCCACCACACTATTCGGCAGAGCTTTCCAGTTCCTGAATAGGCTATTGAAAAAAAAAATTCCTTGTCACCATTGGTTCTTTTTGCTGATCATCTTAAATCAGTGTCCTTTTCTCCTTAAGCCTTCTGTCACAAGGCACCGATTGTTCTTATCCATTCTAACCAAATCCCTTATGATTTTGAACACTTTTACAATCACTTCTTAGTTTTCTCCAAGAGCAGCCTGAGCTTCTTCAGGCTCTCCACAGGGCTGTCTAGTTTGTCATCTCTGGTAATATTTTTTGGGAATGTTTTGTGCACCCTGTCAAATCCCTTCCTGAAGTGTGGTTGGTAAATACCAGAGTTGAGGGCATATCAGGAGTTTTTTTTATAATGATTTGTCAGAACATATTTGTTTTTCATACAATGCTCCAATTTTTAAAGTTCAGAATCCTGATGATATCTTCAACCTGCACTACCACTTCTATAATTTGTGCGCACACACACACTATATATCGAATATCAGACATGGATCATTTCAGGAAGCACCATATCATAAGATATTTATTTTGGCTCCAGAAGAGAAGAAGGAACAATCCAGAATAATTTTGATTTGGAGGAGGTCCAACTTCAAAAGGAGCAAGAAGGCGTTTGCAGCAAGTAAATTTCAACACAAGTTTAGGCAAAACTGCAATGAAACAGCAGTCTGTCTTACAGCAGGAGGTTGTTTAGTGACAATCTCAGAGTGTTCCCACAAGCAGGAGAGAGTGGCAAATGGTACAAATGATGAGGATTATTGATGACCCCAATGTGTACAGAGTGAAATATAGGTACTTCAGAAGGGAAGTGTAGAAGGAAAGGAGACTGGCAAACATTTTCAGGTGCCTTGCAGCATTCAGTAATCTCTTGCTAAATGTGGATTTGCATGCATAAGAGATTTAAAGGACCCACAAAATATTGTGCCATATTAATGCAGTCAGAATGATTTCACGGGCAATACACACATGTTCTAATTTTCAAAATGAAAAGAAAAGAGATGTGGAAATCCAGTGTGTGATGTTCATTCTGCTTCCCCGACATTTACATTAGATTTTCTTTTCTCAAAGATGAACTTGTAACTATTTTGGGCTCTCCTATTTCCTGCAGGAATCCTTGACAACATCCTGTGATGAACTTGTTTGTTTACAACAAGGCAAAGCAGTCCTTCAGTTCTCCTGTTCTGTGCCCCTATCCCCTTCCAATATCCCTGATCCCAAATGGTGGCACAAATCATGATTAAGCACCCCGCTAGTGGTTTGGGACAAAAGTGAATAAAACATACTCACAAAACATAATACAGAGACAGGTGGCAAAGTATTTTTGATTAATTTTTCGCAATAATGAAGTGATTTTGACCCAGTACAACACAAAGTTTAATAAGTGCGGTGAATGTGTTAGGACAATGACTAGAACTTGAGATTAAGGATAAAATGTAACATTGACTTCCTTCAATGCTTTTTATGTAGTTTGGAGCTTCCTGAAACAATGTTTGGGATGTCTAAGTTTCTGCATGTAGTGAATGGAAGAGTGCTATTTTAATTGAACAAAATCTATCAATTTCTGTAAGTCTGTGTTGGGCATAACAATAAAAGTTTGGAAGCTGAATGCAGTATGAGGAGCCTTTTTGCAAAACTGAAATGTTGGTCAAATGAATGTCTGTTTACCACTGAAATATGCAGGAGTACCGCAATTCTGTCATAATGGGTTGCATATTTTTCAAATGACATCAGTGATGGTTTCTCTTGTCACCTCAGTTTTTTTTAATACATTAGTTTTCTGAATGTCGGTGAGTATTTAACAGTTTATGCAATTCACAAATGGTTTTTTGGGGTAACTGATCAAAACTCAGTTCAGAGACAAAGCGATTCTCACCACTGCTGACCTTCAATTGATGTGCCTCTGACATTATAGGGACACCCCGGGGATGAAAAGTTTCACAAATGTGCTATGCTTATAAAATTTGAGAAGATCAGCAAATAACCAGAGGTGATTAGATTTTTCTTCAAAGCAGTAAGCTAATGAGCTGGCTTTCATGAACCCAATGGATTGCAGAAATGATCCAGCTGGTCCTTTCAAAAGGGAATTTGGGTTTCTCTTTTTTCCTGTGGCCAAAATATTCTCTTTCTTTGCCCAAGTAAATAAATGTTCCAGCAGAATAATTCCAGCAATAAGCTTTTGAGTTTTAAAGAAAAAGATGACCTATACTTGCCCTCAAATTTTAAACATGACAGCTCACTCATGTGTCTCACATTATCTCTCAGAGGTTCAATAGTGCATAAAGATTCTTCGCAGGTTATTACTTTCTTATTTGCTTTTGTATTGTGCCTGTAGTCATCTTAGATGATGGTATTCTTTTAAAGGTCAAGCGAAAAATTTGTAAAACGAAGGAATCTCAGCAAAATGTGGTTTGTTGAAATTTGAGGAGGTTGGTTCTCATTAAGCTCTGAGATCGTTCTGGTTAAGACAATCATCTGTTATATTTACTATCTCCTCCTTTCACAGTGTAACTGTTTATTACATTGGCTGCTTAGATCACTGACTTGTCTATTGTCTTTTGGTGAATGTTTCCATTTGCAGGGAGATGCTTGCGAGATTTTAAAAAGTCAACAACAAAATGGCTTCCATGCCATTCGAAAGTTCAAATCCATTTTACTAATTGGACAGATGTTGTGTTTAAGATTCGTGTTTGAGTCAACCATTTGAATTCAGCTAAAAGATCATCATAATTCAATGGATGCTAATAGTATCCATTCACCTTACACACATCCTACATTTCAAGATTTTCCTATATCCATAGTGAAAGGGAGAAACAGGCTGACTAGATGCTACAGTTATTTTGGTTTTCTGTAATTAGATCCAAGGAATTCATCCCTTTTTGCATGAGTGTTCTCATTTACTTAGGTGTTTATTTGAGACAGAGAATTAACTGGAGCTCAGAATTGTTCGGATCACATAATTCCAATATAATTTTAATAATCTGTTTCTGGCCAAGTTTTCGAAGTATTGACGAACAGTCGATGACTTACGAAGGAATGAATTTATGGCTGACAGATGTGCTGAAGAGACAAAAATGCATTAAAAATTAACCTCAGAGGACATTGGAATACTGCAGAGAAAGAGAGGTTGAGCAAGTCGTCAAAGATCTGACAAAGACAGTTGTACATGGGTAAATTTGAAGTCCATTTTGGCAGGAAGCATAGCAGTTTTTTTTGTTGAAGGAGATTGCATAGCTCTGAGATACAGTGGATTCTGGGTATCCTCGTGCATGAATCACAAATTGCTTATGTACAGATACATTAAGTAATTAGGAAAGCAAATAAATGTTTTCATTTTATCATGAAGGAACTTAAACACAAAATTAGGGATCACTGGTGAGCCCATATCTTGAATGTTTTTCTTTGTGGTGGTCAGCCTTATTTAAAGATGGAAGTAAATATATGAGAGGCAGTTCAGAACAGGTTTACCAGAATAATACCGAGCCTAAGTGACTTGCCTCACAAGGAAAATTTGTACAGACAAGGCTTGCATCAGTCGGTGTTTAGGGCGGAAGGCGCAATGTGATTGAAAGAAAAAAACCTGAGCATTTGTACAGGGTAGATATGCAGATGGTGTTTCCTCTTACAGAAGAGACTAGAATGAAGGGCGAGTGTCTAAAATTCAGTGGTTGTCAACTTAAAACAGTGGTTTTTTAAATATCTCAAAATGTGGGTATTCTTTTAAGTTTTCTTCCTGAAAAGATGGTAAAAGCAGAGCGCTGGAATACTGTAAATGGAAAGATAAATAGATACTTGTTGAGAGCAAGGGAGTGAAAGGTCACTCAGATAGGCAGGAATGTAGATTTGAAGTTACGATCAGATGAGACAGAACCACATTGAATGTTTTACTCTTCTCTGTTGTATGGGATGTGGCAGGTATGCTGTAAAATGCCAAATTGGAGTTTCAGTGTAATGTTTTAACAAACTCGGTAATCAAGGCTTCAAATGCCGAAATCCCGAACCTTCAGATGTTTTTCAGTGGCTGAATGCAAATTGTAGATTCAAGCTTGTTTAAAATCACTTAGTTTGTGCTGTCTGACCAATTGCAGATATGGAAGCTTTGACACCTCAGAGGCAGAAGAGATTCCAGTAATCGATTCAGTGAACACAGAGTAAGCTTTAGTCTAATGTGTGACTTAATTTAGTTTCATCCAAAATACAACAATGTTAAAAAACCTGCTGGCACTTCCTGTAAGATCTGTGGAGGGCCTTCCTCCCACAGCAATGCAGCAAACACTAGACAGCAGCAGTCACATTAACAAAGTTGCTTGATTGTATCAAAAATCTACACAGATTTAGTTTGTTTAAAAAGAAAAGCTGTATTAACAGAAAAGATCCAAAAGTGTTCAGTGAAAAAAATTGCTCATCCATTCACTATTCAGATCTTCATTTGTCGCCAAACATTTAGATAGCTGAGCTCTGAATTAAGGATACCACATGTTGAAGAATTGAGGTTCCTACCTCATCCCCTCCCCTCAGTCTGCCTGTGGTGTCTTTCAAATCTCCTGTGAAGGTTTTGAAGAAAAACCTGCTGCTGTCCATGAACACACTAAATCTGGAGGGTGATCTTTTTTCATAAAAACAGTTGACAAAAGGATGAAATAGGGGCAGAGCTGCAATCTTTACAATTGTCATTGCCGAGCTTATAGAAAAGAGATTTGCAGGCCAATGTCCACTGCGGGAGTTGAGGAACTCTAATATTTACCAGAGAGACAGACAGACACAAGTGGCTGTCAGCTGGTGACGTGATTCATGCCCAGTGAGTCATTAAACCACCTACTTTGCCCACCTCTGACAATACAGTATAATGGTGCAGAAGAGAGTTCAGCTTTCCTCCTGAACTCCCCTCCACTTTGCCAAGAATTTCATGTCTCAGGCCGAGGCCAGTTGACTTGGGACATTCAGCCCTGAATGTAGAGACGCTATCTGAAGTTCTTCACTGGAAAGTTGGTTGCCTTTCTATATTTGGGCCTGGAGCTCTTTGTTTGAGATATTTTTAGACTTTGCAACAAATATAAAATGTTGAAGAAATGGATTTGTTGCATCCTTCTCCCTCTCTCTCTCTCTCTCTTTACTTCCACACTCCAGTCTCATGGTCTTATCTTGCAAACTACCGTTGGGGGTTTCGGGGAGACCAATGACCATATTCTGTAGTTGCGTCTTGACCCGTTGTTAGAAAATTAGCTGTCAATGGCACAAAATGCCGACTCAATGTCTTTCAGGTGTATGGAGATAATTTTCTTGTGGATGTGGATGTTTCCTCAAATTTACTTGATAACACTTTTAGGACCATTTGCAGATCACCTGAAAGTGCAAACTACAAGGTAGATGGGAAACCTTGCACTCTAAAATCTGTCATGAAAGAGTAAGTTTGAATACAATAAGTGGTTAAGGTTTTGCTTTATTCAGAGTACAAGGAATACAAAGGAAACTGCCGATGAGCTAAGAATTACTGGGTGCAAGTATTTGTTTAAAATGACATTCTTCACAACTAATTTCAGCATCGGGAACAATGATAACATTCTGAGCTGTGAGGAGCTTGAAAATCCAATTCCTCCAAAGACAGTTGCTGAGATCAGAAAGTAAGTATTGATCCAATATGTGAGGAAATGATGCTTTAATCGGAATACAAAAATATGAAGGGCAGCTGCTGGAGGTCTGGCATTTTCAGGAGCATTACATAGAGGCTATCTCCCGAAACTTAGCAGCATCTGTGGAGAGAAAGCAGAGTGGGCGCTTTGAGTTAAGGTTCCCCTGTTTAGAACTTCACACCTCTGAAGAAATGTCACCTGGCTTCACTTGAACTCTGTTTTCTGTCTGTAGATGCTGCAAAACCTGTAGAGTTTCTCCAGAAACATCTGCCTTTCTTTCAGATTGCCGGTGTCCATAGTTTGTTTGTTTTTACATTAAAGAAACAGTTGGCTGTTGTTCTAATATTTGCTCTGTTCTTAGTGTTGTAAAAAGAAATTTTAGATGGAAGCTTGTGGTTCATGCTGCAGGCCTTCTGCTGGATCTGAAACCTGGAGGCCTTGGCCGATTCCAGCGGTGACCAATACAGAGATTGCTGCCGGCGTTACTCACCAGTTGACGGTTTGGATCAGTTTTGACAGCTGCTGGTCCAGTGAAAGGGATGGCAGATCAGCATCCTTCTCAGCCCAACTGTTAATGCTGATTGTCACTGAGGTTGTGTATGCACTGTCCCTGGAACGGGTTCAGAGGAGGTTCATGAGAATGGTCCAGGGAATGGAAAGCTTAAAATATGAGGAACGTTTGAGGACTCTGAGACTATACTCATTGGAGATTAGATGGATGAGGGGTGATCTAATTGAAACTTTTAGAATACTGAATGGCCTGGACAGAGTGGATGTTGGGAAGATGCTTTCATTGATAGGAGAGACTAGGACCCGAGGGCCCACTTTTAGAATAAAGAGGAGATCTTTTCAATTGGAGATTTGGAGAAACCTCTTCAGCCAGAGAGTGTTGAATCTGTGAAATTCACTGCCACAGAAGGCTGTAGGGGCCAGGTCATTGAGTACATTTAAAACTGAGACAGATTATCAAGGGGATTAAGGGTTATGGGGAGAAAGCAGGAGAATGGTGTTGAGGAACTTATCATCCTGACTGAATGGCAGAACTGACTCAATGGGCCGAATGGCCTAATTTCTGCTCCTCTGTCTTATGGTCTTATGGTCTTAATGAATTGCAGGTCTAAAACCTTTGACAGCCCAAACTCTGAGAAAGATGAAGAACCAAGTTCACCAAAAGCGACTGCAGACATTTCAAAGTAAGTTTCATCCTTCTGTGCTTCATTCATAATACATACCATGAAAAGAAATTGCTGTGAATATAGTAGCTCTTGAAAGATTATGTCACCATTCGAGACGATAAAAATCACATTAAAGAAACAGCTTTATTCCCTCCGAGGCCATTGCCAGTAATTAAATCAATGACACATTTCAGCCTTTGATCGATAGAAAACATTTTAAAATGTTCAGTGAAAATTTGATTGGCCCTCAACATCCAGACCTTGGTGGTCTAACTTGCAACAATGCTAAACTGCGAAACCTCCCACCTCCCCTCAAATGCACCAGCCGATGTAACTGGAGTGTCCTACATATTTTCTCTGAAAATTTGGAAAGCAAACCATCTAGTGTAGTCATTCATGTGGACTTTGACCTAATGGGGACTTGAAATACAGAGCATTTTGGGATTCAGTATTTATTTTCAATGTTTACAAGTCAGTTGTAGATGCAAATCCTTTTCTTAATTTGTGCTTCATGTGCACTTAACAGCTGCAGATATTTTGGCTGTATAGATTGTCGGGTGGGTAGGAATCAAAGTTTGCCAGGCATCTGTGTAACCATGAGGAAGCAAGGTTGATCGGAAATAATTTTGATATGTTTTAATTCTGCTTCATTTGGAATGCAGCAGTGTGAAAAGGGAATGATGGGGAACCATTGATTTCTTCAAAATTTTTGTTGCAATGTAATGAGTGCCACTCCAGACTATAGCAGTCACAGTAAAGTGTCTGCTGGGCTGCCTCCCTCAAAAATTTATAACAGAGACAGTTGTCTGAAATAATAGCATCACCATTGAAGCATCCAAAACACTTAGATGGGAAATTGTTCTCAGATCAATATTGAGGTTATATTTCTGGACAATGTGGCTCTGGTAAAATTGCTAAAGAAATGAGTTAATCTCCTCTACCCCACCTCAGCACTTCTCTGTGTTCCTCCTTCCTGCTCAGCTGCACCCTCCCTACAAACTTCCTCCAAGTTCATTGAAGTGTCCTCCAAATGTCCGTAACATTTGAAGAAATATGTTATCAATTAAGAATGTGACCTGCTCCCCATGTCCGAGCCTTGGTATTTCTCCTATACAATATTGCCATTGAATAATTTGCATTTTAGAACAGTACAGCACAGAACAGGCCCTTCAGCCCACAATGTTGTGCCGACATTATCTAATTTGGTCATTTGCCATGTGTATTCATGGAGTCAGGCACTTTCACAAGTCAGAGACCTTGAATTAATCCTGAGCTTATTCTGTCCAGATCTTTAACGAAACTCAGAACTGTTAAAGGAGCAGGATAGAAAAATGATTTTTTTTTCAGCAAAACAGCCAATGGTGACTAATCTGACCTTAAGCTTCAGTGAATTTGAGCAAAGACAAATTCCTACATCAGTGCTCTGAATCAAACTTTGAGTTATAAGCTGTGCTTGTGAGGGTTGAATTGTCAATAGTCTGTAAAGAGCTTGAGTTTCTTTTTCAGATATGAGGAAGTTAAACTTAAATCCTCTCTTTTGGGATGTTTGTTGTCTGTCCCAGTGCAGAGGTTCTTTATTTGACATCTTTACACCTCATCTACCCACTGGCTCCCCCTCACAGCCACAAATCCCAATGTTGATAACAGTGCCAGAAATTAAAAATGTGATCATATGCACAAGTAAAATGATTTATTTGGTGTTTTGTGACCAGTTGCAGCTGTGAAAATATTGACATGTCACACTGTGTGGTGGGTGGAAACCTAAGTTTGTCAGAAACTGAAGGAGTAATTGACAAGTAAATTTGATGTGACGACAGATTAAACCTGTTGTATGGTATTTGGGATCTCATCCTGTGAAAGGAAACTGTTGGGATTTGCTGTAGGATTATGTCAGGGTTGCCTCAGGAAGATACCCCAAATGGCAGTGCAGTGAGCACCAATCCAGACAATAGCAATCACATGAAGCAACTGCTTCACTGCTTCTGCAATGTTTGGCTTATTTTGAGAGATGGGATAATGTTGAATTAGCATAAAGCTTTCAAAGCTTTTCAGTGGTAGATTAAATTTTGCTTGTCTTTCAGTATCAAGTTCTTGCATAGCCCAGAAACGGCTTTCAACAAGGGTGAAATACTGAAGAAATGGTTTTCTCTCCTTATTGCCCTGCTCTGTCTCTTCCAACCCACACCCCAGCACTGCCTCAATATGAAGGCCTGTGGGCATCCTGTGGAAGTCAAAACAATCCATCTCTCAAGGCTGTGATTTTTTGTTGTTGAATTGGGTTGGATTTAATTCTGGACGAGTTTGCCTGTTCTAAATGACTTAATTTGTCCTCTTTGATCAATTGCAGTTCTGGAAATGTTGACAGTGCAAATGGTGAGGAAAATGGAAGTTGTGTTTCTTCAGGATCCAGCGAAATAATTGCTGAGTAAGTTTAATTGCATGCATGACAAAATGAATCATTATTCAGAATATGACAAAGCGGTAGGATATAGCTGGGGAGCTAGCAGTTTGTGCAATGTTGTATAGCCATCGAATGGTAATAGCCCAGAGACAATGATTTAATAATGTTTGTACCAGCTCTCAAAGAGGGACTTGCCTACGTTCACTCCTAAGTCCTTTTACTGTGTAATACTGCGAAACCTCTCCTTTCGAAAATAGTAGTTCACTTTTGAAGACCGCAATTGAAGCTGCATCCACCACACTATTCGGCAGAGCTTTCCAGTTCCTGAATAGGCTATTGAAAAAAAAAATTCCTTGTCACCATTGGTTCTTTTTGCTGATCATCTTAAATCAGTGTCCTTTTCTCCTTAAGCCTTCTGTCACAAGGCACCGATTGTTCTTATCCATTCTAACCAAATCCCTTATGATTTTGAACACTTTTAAAATCACTTCTTAGTTTTCTCCAAGAACAGCCTGAGCTTCTTCAGGCTCTCCGCAGGGCTGTCTAGTTTGTCATCTCTGGTAATATTTTTTGGGAATGTTTTGTGCACCCTGTCAAATCCCTTCCTGAAGTGTGGTTGGTAAATACCAGAGTTGAGGGCATATCAGGAGTTTTTTTTTATAATGATTTGTCAGAACATATTTGTTTTTCATACAATGCTCCAATTTTTAAAGTTCAGAATCCTGATGATATCTTCAACCTGCACTACCACTTCTATAATTTGTGCACACACACACGATATATCGAATATCAGACATGGATCATTTCAGGAAGCACCATATCATAAGATATTTATTTTGGCTCCAGAAGAGAAGAAGGAACAATCCAGAATAATTTTGATTTGGAGGAGGTCCAACTTCAAAAGGAGCAAGAAGGCGTTTGCAGCAAGTAAATTTCAACACAAGTTTAGGCAAAACTGCAATGAAACAGCAGTCTGTCTTACAGCAGGAGGTTGTTTAGTGACAGTGTCAGAATGTTCCCACAAGCGGGAGAGTGTGGCAAATGGTACAAATGATGAGGATTATTGATGACCCCAGTGTGTACCGAGTTAATTATAAGTAGTTCAGAAGGGAAGTGTTGAACTAAATGATGCTGGCAGCTAATGTAAAAAGGGAATCCGAATGTCGTCCTCCATTGTGAGCAGTGAAAGGGTAGCGAAAGTGGGGCTAATGGTCATAAATCACTGTTTAATCTTCACAGAGGTAAGGGCCTGGCTGCGATACTATTCAGAAGAAGTTGATGTCCAATTCACGATGAAAAGTAAATAGTTGAGACAAGGATGAGCTGAGGTTGGGCAGCATTTTAGAAATGTGAACATTAAACAACTGCAGATGCTGGAAAACTGAAACGAAAATGGAAATTGCCGGAAAAGCTAAGCAGGTCTGGCAGCATCTGTGGCGAGAAAGCAGAGTTAACATTTTTGAGTAATTTGAACCACTGAGCTTTTACAGCAATTTCTGCTTTGATTAGAACGGCTGGTTGTCCCTGGTGTTGGTAACTCAGAAGGAAGTGAATTGTAGACAACTGAGGATACTGAGAAAGAAAAAAATAGCTTGAGGCTGCAGTGGCACTTTGCACAACAACCTAATCCTGTTTGAATGCAGGGGTGGTATCAGAGGACTGGAGGATTACAACATGTACTATGTTTATGTTCAAAAGTGTGTGGATAAATCCAGCAACTAGATTCATCTTATTGGCGGGACAGCATCACAGGAACTGTAATCCCAGTCTCAAGCAAGAATACTTGGGGAGCATATGGGCTAACATTTTATGCTGACTCAGAAATCTTCACCATCTGGTGTGTAACCTGTTTAATAAAACCATCTGATGGAGGCTTGTCATTCTGAATCTTCAATTTTCATGGGTATTTTAATGGATTTAACTGAAGATGAAAGGGTTTGCTTGAGGTGTTTTAAATTGTTCTTGATGTTCAATTGCAGCTGTGAAAGTGTTAAGTCCAAACACTGTCCGAATTCTGATGAAATTCAGAATTTAAGTTCACCGGAGAAGGGAGCGACAGTCAAGAAGTGAGTTTGATCCAAAATGTGACCATATTATGCTTCATTTGCAATACAGTAGTGTGTAAAGGGAATGGCTGGAGAGCTGGTGGCCATAGGTTGGATAATCAGAAATCTCTTCATGAAGGCAGAGATGTTTCCATGCTGTATGACTCTGTCAGACATACCACAGAAACAAAAACACGGATATCATTCCAGATCATGGCACATTGATGAAGAAACAGCTTCTGAGTTCTTTGCATATTCTCTCCCTAATTCTGAGGAACAAGCAATACAAAGCACAAGCAGCAGTTGCATGTGAAGGTGTTGAGTTTATCTCAGACTGAAATTTCTGGACTAATAGCAAATGTAAGCTATTGAAGAAGTGGCTTCACTCCTTGCACCTGCTCCTTTCCCCTGTTACCACCAGCCGCCACCACTGCTGGTGAGCTGCTTTGGCCCTCAAGGGCATTTCTGGTAAACTTCCTGAGGAAATTTAAAGAACGTATTCACTATTTTATGCAGTTTTACATTTAGAGTGTGACCTTGTTTCATAAAGTTAGCTGATCACGGCTTAGGATGCTGAATTTTGAGACTTCATTTCTTATTTTACGGCTGGCAAGCAATTGTAGACCCAAACACCATTTTAATTTGCTTTTTCTTTTGTGGTTTATGATCAATTGCAGAAGCATAGACTTCAACAGATCAAGCTTTCTAGAAGAATATAATTTCAGTCCTGCAGAAAAGGAAACACTAATGAAAATGTAAGTTTGATTTGACATGCAGTGAAATTGTATTTTCAATGTGAAATTTAAGAATGTGAGAAGAATTGCTGGAGAGCCAGAAAGACCTGTAAAATAATGTAGAGCCTTTGTCATGAATATATAAGGCACCCAAAACAGGATGGCAAACAGCACTCCAACCCATAACAATCACATTCAAGAAGCTAAATAATAACTGAAAGAATCACGGACACTGCAATTCAGGGACAAAAACAAAGTTGTTGGAAAAGCTCAGCATTTCTGGCAACATCTGTGAAGGTAAGAACGGAGTTAATGTTTCAGGTCCGGGTGACCCTTCCAGTTCTGAGGGAGGGTCGCTGGACCCAAAATGTTAACTCTGTTTTTGCATTAAAGAAGCTGCTTGCCTTGCATGTCCAATGATTGCATTATTCCTAGAGATTGGCTTGTTAATATTTTTCAGTGTAAATCATCCAAAATTCTTTGTCTTTTGGAATTGTTTGTCCTACATGATCACGCTTTTGGGGTTGTTTATCTCAGATTGTCATTCGTCTAGTTTGTGATAATGATGCATTATTGCAGGAATGGTTTTCCTCTTCACACCACTTTATTAGAAGTTATCCTGCAAACTTCCTGTGAATAGTTGAAACCGAATGATACCGCTATCTAGAGCAGTCAGATACTTGGCACGTGGTTTGTTTGTGGTGTCCTGACTTTGGTAGCCCTCCCACTCCGTGCTGCTGTTGTACATTTTGCACATAATCGATCTTGAATTAATACTTCCTGAATCTATGAAATCCAAATGATCTTGTGAAATGATTTTTCATGTTTGAAGTTTGTAAACTAAGTGCTTTCAAAGATATTTGACTGTAGAAAGCATCGCACAAATGCATCTCTAGCTGGAATTCTAGTTATTTTTGAGCTGTACCAGATTGCTGAGGTTGTTTTACTGCTCTGAATAAGATTAGATTACCTACAGTGTGTAAACAGGCCCTTCGGCCCAACAGGTCCACACTGTCCCTTGAAGCATCCCACTCAGATCCATTCCCCGAACACGAAGGGCAATTTAGCACACGGCTGATCCGCCCAGCCTGCACATCTTTGGACTGTGGGAGGAAACTGGATCACTTGGAGGAAACTCACTCAGACATGGGGAGAATGTGCAAACTCCTCACAGACAGTCACCCAAGGCTGGAATCAAACCCGGGACCCTGGAGCTGTGAGGTGGCAGTGCTAACCGCTGAGCCACCATGCTGCCCTGCATGACACTTTGGCTGCATGGGGTTAAAGATGGGATTATTCTTCTTTGTCTGGCCATTCGATTAAACTCTGTGCTTTTTGATTAAGACAAA
Organism: Stegostoma tigrinum; assembly: GCF_030684315.1. Lineage (NCBI taxonomy): Eukaryota > Metazoa > Chordata > Chondrichthyes > Orectolobiformes > Stegostomatidae > Stegostoma > Stegostoma tigrinum. Next base: position 3,665,178 of record NC_081361.1, on the reverse strand, counting down.
AGAACATTTATCCAATAGATTTGAGTGCTGGACTGGACTTGGGGACTTTAAAGTTTGAGATTCTTGCCTTTATATATACAGTGATTTATTTTCTTTTGTACATGGTTTGCTTACTCATTTATTTTGTTTTCTTGAGTTGATATTGTTTGTCATTTTTACAATCAAGAAAGCCAATGCCTGAAGGGCCAAGCACAGAAAAATTACTTGTGAGCAAATACAAAGGCAAATTTTTGCAGTATTGCATTGAGAAAAATGGTCAATTTGAGGGAGTGAGGATTTTCATGGAATATTTTTACTTCAGATGCAATAGCAAGCGTTCACAACTGGGCTGCACTGAAGTTCGAAATAAAGCTCAAACAATTTATGAAAAATGCAGCAAAGGAAAAATCCCTCTCGTTAATCAAACAAATAGGACACAGTTGGCCAGGCAGCATCAGAGGAGCAGAAAAACTGATATTTCGGGTCTGGGCCCTCCACCAGAAATTTTCTGAAGATCGGTCCAGACCTGAAATGCCAGCTTTCCTGAGCCCCTAGTCTGCTAGCCTGCTGTGTTCATCCAGTTCCACACCTTGTTATCTCAGACTCCAGCATCAGCAGTACCTACTAACTCAGAACACAGTTGGGATGCCTTGTGCATTGCTATTCACTCTAACCCACCCAGTTGGCTTTTTGGGTAAATGAAACAAAGTTTTAGAAATCTAAGCCACAGGGCATGGTGGTTATCTGGAAATTTTTCTCCAACACCTAGCTATTCATGTCTGGATGAACACAGCTAATTGTGGATACCAAATTGGTCCTGATTAATTTCACAATATTCCTGTACTAATGTCTCAAGAGACATATAGGGATGAAGTGTATAAAGGAACCTAAATTATCCTGATTCCCGATTGAGGACAGTGTAATCCTCATGAAAGTAATGTGCTCGTTTGGTATGTTTTTTGGTATGTTAATCTCCTTTTAAATTCAAGTTTTTTGGGTTGAGTTCTTTTTCTACAGAATAGTAGCTTACAACCTGTCAGTTTGACATTGAAGAAAACACAGATATTTAGGGGTTGAGTAAAAGCATGGTTTTAAAGGAACAGCTTGAGTGAGGGCAGAAGAGGCAGGAATCTATCCAGTGAAGTTGTCATCGGTGAAACAATTAATCTCAGATGCGCAAGTGGCCAGAATTGAAAAGAAAGACAAAAGTGCACCCGTACATAATTATTTCAATTCTGGAACACTCTAATACTTTAAGAATACGCTTCTCTCCAGTGCCATTGCAATCTAAGATTATGTTGTGCTCGCTTTAGGAAATGATCCTTTTAGATGGTGGAAGGATGATAATGAGTAATTAAATGAAATGATGTTGTACACTGCAGCTGATTAAAGGTTTCAGATTACTCGGTGGGGATGTAGTAACTTGTTAATGAATCTATTGGAAACAGAGACTTTAATTCTAGTGGGACGACAGAAAAGTGTTTTGGGTCAAATTTTGGACTCAGCACAGTACTAATTAAGTTCTACCATATTGTCAGCAGGGTAGAGGCTCTTTAGCTCAGCAACTTATTTCCCAGCCATGAAGGCTTTCAGTAGGAAATGGAATTTTTTGGTTTTGTGATCTTTTGAATTGATTTTTCTTTATATATATTTTTGGAGGGTTACTGTTCGAGTGTTTGTAATGTGACCTAGGCATTTCTGAATGATTCAGGACCAAATGAGCCCAGGCAACTTCCTTAGGTCATGTTTCCAGTGTGTTTCAGTTAGTCACTGTTTCCGAGAGGTAACATAACAAATAACATTTCCACAGCCTTGTCCCTCCATCTCTGCAATTTCCTTGTGTCCACTTCGGACGTTTCTCTTTTTTCCTGTCCAGTTTCACTTTTTTGCCTATCCCAGATTATGTTTGTCCTGTTGTTACCAGCCATGGTTTCAGCTGTTGAGACTCGAAAATCTGAAATGCACAGTATGCTTTTCTCCATTTTGTAAAAAGCTGATTAAAAACTTCACCTTTTATCAAGCTTTTCATGATTCTTCTGACCTCACTGAAAAACAATCTCTTGACATTTCCAAAAATGAGTCACTTCATTTCATAATTTGCCATGTTCACTAGTTAATATCATACAGCACCTTACCAGTATGGGCCAGCTGTGTTTTTGAATCATTGCAAAAGAGTACAACCTATGCCAACTGATCTGAAAGCAGATGAAGTCAAAATAGCCCCTCCAGTGTGAACTATTTCTAAGTCGTATATCTTTCTCAAACAACAAGAGGCTATTGCTGCATATGGCACTGTGGCTGCCTAGCACTTCCTACACCAACCACTGTTTAACAGGAATGGAGCTGATGAAGTCTGAATCAAGCCCCAATGTCTGTGTGTAATGTTTCACACCATGTAATTTCTGTGCTGTCATGATCTATTATGAACGGGCTCAAATAGGTGATCATCGGTTTCAGTGTAGGGCTGCAGATAAAGAAATTCCAAATTAAAAACTAGAACAGCACTTTCAGCGTAAAATGTTCCATGTAAATTGGCGATGCTAATCAAACAAATGTTTACTTTTTGGAGTCTTTGGAAAGTCAAAGGTTTCTCCGACCTACTGCATCATAGACCATAGCTGCAACTCAGTCCATCTCCCAATTCACAACAAGACTCATCATTCTGATGTTTGCTGGCCCACGTTGTCTCTTGGTTGACCAATGTCTGAACTTTAGATTTTTTTTCGAAAAAACTTTCAATTCTTGTGTTCACATCCTTTCATGTTCTTATTTTGCTTTAGTCTGGAATTATTTTAGGTCCCAAACTTTGCCTGGAACTTTTCTGTTCTGCCACGTCCAGTGTGGTGTGTACTACTTGATTTTTTTCATCAGCCCACCACCGTTAGTGCTACTTCCTGCAGATGTGTAGTTCCTTCCTCGAGACATCACCATCTCTCGCCTTTAAGAAACTCATGAAGAGTCACTATGACCAAATGTTTGGACATCTGTTTGAATATCTCCTCCTTTGTCAGTTTTTGAATGGTTAATCTGCTGTGAAGTGCCCTGGGGAGTTTTTCTGTGCAAAGCGTTCGATTTCAGTGGTGTGATGCCTTCTCTGTGCAGCTGATGTCTTGTTGCAAAAAAGTAACCATTGATTTACCTGTGAAATAATGCTACGTGGCCTCTCAGTATTAGCCAGGCAGTTAAAATAAGTGAATTGAAAGCTGACTATGTTGGAGTATTTCATTATTCACCTGCAACTAGACCCAATTTATCCATGTTACCGAGGTATCCAAGTACTGGCAATGCAACTCCCAGAACAAACGCAAACAAATCATCATTATCCTTGTGTTTTTCTTTGTTCATCTGATTTGTCCCATTTGACTTTTATAAAGAAGATTTTTTGTTAAAGCTCACTTTCTCTTTACTAGTAAACTCTAAACACGAAGAGGTCCTGCTGGTGTAATAAGTAACCTCAGACACATGTGAAATCACTTTATACGTGAGCCTTAAGCTTACCTGTGCAATCTACAAAGAAGAAAACTTGGAAACATGGCCAACTTGCAGTTTCCATCCATGGCCAGCGTAATTCTAACTTGGACAGTCATTTCTTCATCATTGGGTCAAAGTGCCACACAGCCCCCCTCTGATGGCACAGCAGGATCACCATTGCCATGTGCACTGCAGCAGTTCAAGATGGCAGCTCATCTCCTGTGTGAGCACGATGACCCCATATTCCAACTTTAATCTATTGCATTGACATTTGTAGAATTAGAAGCTTTTTTTTCCCCACATGTTTTGCTTCCCCGATGAACAGTTGTTAACTCTGACTTTATTTCCAGTGCTATTCCTGAAATTCTCGAAATCTGGCTGGAGGAGTCTGCCGAAGACTTTCGTCAAGTTCCAACTTACTCTTGTCTCCGGAAGGTACTTTCCTACTTGAACCAAACAGTGCCAGGGTCAGATGCTGAACATCGGGCCCAGAAACTCCTGAGTCGGTTTTTGGCGGAGGAAACAGCGGAGAAAGAGATGTTCAGTAAGATTTACAATTATGTTGCAAAAATGTGGTTTTAATTCAGGGTGCCTCCCTACAAGTTTGTGTGCGGCTTGCCCCTCTGTCTCAGGATTTAGTTCATTTTGGTTTCCTTTGACAAGCTTCAAAATTACTTCCAAATTTTTGGATAAACGAAGTTAATTAAAATTATTGCTGAGTGCTTACCCCTGTACTAATTGCATGATGTACAAGACCAAATTCTGCATAGAATTGATACTCTCATATGGTCCGATAAGACCCAGCAGCATGTAATGCGACTTTCTGGACAATTTCCTTTTGAAATGTTTTCATCAATGACATTTTATTTTATAATCTGATGTAATAATTTTGCAAGTTATTGTGAAACAATAGATTGTGATTCAGAATATTTCCTAAAGCCAGAAATTGGGATGGGAATCTGTCATTAAATACAAGTTCTTTTGCAATTGAGATGCTCCCAACAAGAGGATTTCAGTGCAATATCATATTACTTTCACCAAATCTAGATTTAGAAGTATGAATATTAGATAACTATTGGAAACCAATGCACAATTTCTAGTCACAAGTTCGTGAGATATTTTAGAGCAATGTGAACTTTGGGCACAAAATACATGTCTTTCTTCACTTGCACAGAAGGCTACCGTAGAAGAGTCAGATTCTATGTGGGAGAAGAACACGACCAAACCATCGAACAAGTTGACGAAAAGCTCCTGTCCTACCCATCACGCTTCATTGCAGAGCAGCTGACTTTTATGGATGCTGTGAGTAAACAGGAGTCTGGCGGCCAGTCATTCTGAATAAGATGTTTCAGTCAGCAGTAGGCATCTGAATCTCTCTGTATTGTTTAATGCTATTACTGCTCCACCAGTCATTATAACTGAATTCCCTTCAAAATGCAGTCTTCCAAGATGTTAAAATGTGTTGTTTGACGTGTGACTTCAGTATCTCGCTTGAAATACCTGCCAACTAAAACTTCAGCACTTGTCATTTGTTTTGAATGAACGCCATGTGAAATAAGTGACCCGAGAGAGCACTGAAAATCCTTTGTAACTTAGTGTTGAAACTTTACAAAATGAATAGTATTTCAGGGTAAAAGTTTAATTGTTTCATCATAACAGTCACTGTTTCTTCAAGAGTCCACTGATTTTGTTTGTAGTATCCAGGATGGCAATTTTGTTGTTTTCCCAGAATCTTCTGGAGTGGGATCAGCCACGGGGTATTCCAATCTAGTCTCCAAGGTGGCTTGATGCCTACCTCTACAAAATGAGACTCGTGGTTGCTGAATCAAAATTTGAGTTATGTCAAAGTCTGGTCATAGGCTTAGGCTTGAAGTGGAAGTTCAGTGGTCTGTATGACAGCATTGGGTGTGACTCTAGAATGTAAGTAGTCCTCTAGGTCTCAAAAATCCTAAGCATATGTTCATGTTCAGAACAGGGGTGCAGCAATCTCATCTGGAAGTGACCAGTTTGTCAAAAGTAGGTTTTGGTTATGGGATAAGAGATAATGGGAACTGCAGATGCAGAAGAACCCGAGCTAACAAAGTGCAGAGCTGGGTGAGCACAGTTGCTCCGAAGATGCTGCTTGGCCTGCTGTGTTCCTCCAGCTCCACACTTTGTTATCTCAGTTTGTTAAGGGGCAGCTGCTTTTCTGCACAGAGTTCCAAAGGTAACTGTCTGTTTTCACTGCAGTCTCTGTTGCATATGTGTATGTATATACCGACTGGCACTTAGAGTCTAATCATGTGACATAATGATGACAACAGCCATTTTTGGTGGGAAGCAACCTAGCTGGGTGTCTGTTGAGGAATGTAGCTGCTTTTCTTTTGTTGAACCATCGAGATCTGCAGTGAGGGTTGTGAGTCTTTGTCAAATCAGTGGTTTGACCTGGTGAATATTAAAGCGGTTTTTTTGATCCTCATCGCTAGTTTTTTTCTTTACAATGCAGAGCCAGGGGGCTGAAGCATTAAACAGCAGGAGTTTTATTATGTAGTTTGCTGTCGAGGCAGCAGGGTTACCCGAAGCTATTCCTTGCCGGAAATGATCGCTGACATCATTGTGGTGTGATCAGACTGTTAAAAGTGAGAGCCCACCATGCTTGCATAAACATGCAACAGTTTCCCACTCGATGGTTTCTGAGCATTCCATTCTATTCCAACCTGTCACAGCCAACTCTGGCTTTGAAAGTGACGAGACTGACAAATTTCTCCATTCTGAATGAGTTTACGGGGATCTGAAGGAACTATTTGCCGGTTGTGTTAACTTTCACTGTTGGGGCATAATTGTTGATGGGAGTTGCTCATCTTGAAGAGGGACACAGAAGGACATTATGCAATCTGAATGGCCAGTTGACAAGCTTGGACGTTTGGCAATATTCGTGTTCAGCATGAAACCAACAGTGGGGAAGTGTTGACATTGAGATCTGTTGAACCAACAGAGGGCCGGGCTGCCATTGTGTTCTGTCAACCTGCCTTGGTGCGAGAAGTAGACATGATGCAGGGCCGCTATACTGATGCCCAGCCTGTCTAGCCTGTGGGCCACCAGGGCTGAGCATCTGTAGCAGTGACTATTGCCAGCAGAGCCGTGCATTGATGGTGTGCGTGGAGCCAACAGTCGGAGTTGGGTGGAGATAACCGGTGATTTTAAATCTAACCTACAAATAGGAAGCAGATGACTGAAAATTCGAGGGTTTTGATCTGTCTGAATAGCCAATGTGCCCTTGTGCATCAATGTGAGTATTATATAGCCAGTCGTTGACAATATAGCATGCAGTTTTAATGTACAATTGCAAACTAGCAGGACGAATGTACCCATGGATGGACAAATCTTGTTTGTCGTTCATTGCTTAAAACATGGCACGACTGACACCTTTAACCTTTGTTTCCTTTTTATTTTTGATTAGGATCTTTTTCGGAAACTTGTGCCCAGCCAATGTTTAGGGTCCATCTGGTCTCAACGAGGGAAGGAAGAAAAACAGCATCTGGTATCAACCGTCCAGGCCACCATGACACAGTTCAATAATGTTACAAAATGTGTCACCAGCACCATATTAAGACCTCAACAGTTGAAACCATGGCAGACGGCTAAAATCATTGAGAAATGGATTGATGTTGCCCAGGTACACTATTCTTTATTGGTTTTTAGCCTTTGTGACATGTTAAAGTCCACAGTGCATGAAACAACCATGGTGGAAGAGAGCAAGCCATTAACACTATGTGTTGATATGTCCAAGGTTTGAAAGCCTCTTGAATTGGTGAGCAGAATACTTTTCTGAATAAGAGTTGAATGCTTCATGGAAAATCCTAGCATTCATAATTTCTGTAGTGCTGGCTGCTAATAGTTCTTGCCTCAGTTTACAGTTGCATTGAAATATTAATGTACTTTTTTCTAATCAAAAATATTTATGTGGATAAAAAAGGCAAACTGATTTCAGATTTTTACTGGCCCTTCAAAAATGAAGTTAGTTATTGGGCATTACATAGTGTTATTTGCCTCCCTTCCAAGCCGTAATCAGTTTATGAAACAGTGTACATTTTATTCCAAATGTTCTGCATTCTGTGTGCCTACATGACGGCCCTTCAGTAACTTGCCTGGTTGTCTGTTTCCTATGTGTTTGCCAAAGGAATTTGTCTCAGCATGTTAGTCAGCAATCGGGAAAAGAGTGAGGAAGGGCTGTCAGATCTGATACCAGGTTTGTACTTGTCGCCAACATGTGGCATTCCCACTCGTACATTTGGAAAGGATCAGGATAGGAACCGAGTAATTAACTAATTAAGTAAAGGAAGTAATTGATTCTTACTGATTTTGTAATCCTAAATTGCACTGGATTTTGCAACAAAACTGTACTTTCAATGTATTTTCCCGTATACACGTGACAACAAAATATTCATTGATTACAAAGGTTTGGAATGAAAGTTCACAATAATTCTGTTGCCAGCTAATTTAGAGAAGTCTGGTTTGGGTCTTGGCAACACTGCCTGCATCAGTTTTGACTCGTTAAGAGTCTTGAGGCATTAATGGGACCTTGATGGGGATTTGAAAGTCTGTCTCCAGTTTTACAATATGGAGCAGTTCAACCGAATGTAGGCTGACTCCCAGTAGTAGACATGGATGAAGGAGTTGCTGACATATACACTGGTGCTATCAAAGGCTATTCTGAAGAGGAATCACTTGATCACTTGGCTGACTTTTCTAGTTCTGATTTTGAGTTTTTACAATAGTTGGCAAGGAGTGGCTTCCATGTTGAAGTGCCCTCCGTTACTTCCATTTTACTGCAGCAGCTTTATTTCCCTGAAGCCAGAAGACTCTGGGCTTGAGAACCTACCTGCTGGCCCTAATCAGATAAGGCACTTATGATTATGCCAATTGACACACCTCTAAAGAAATCCCAAATGGTGTGATCACCCTGCACCTCCCTGGCCTTCCTCCCCAAGCAGAAGTGGCTTTGAGACCTGATAACAAACACTTGCAGGCTTCCTCCTCGTCTCCACCACAACCCAAAGTACACATTTGGGAGGTTTGATTTGATCCAGTTTTCTCCCTACCTCCAACAGGTTGGGGGGGTGGTGGAAACAGATGAAGGACATTCAGCTGCTAATCTAGGTAAGATTAGTTAACTCAGTATCAATAACGTAGTGACTCATAAAAGTAGACCCAATTTCCTGATTTGTCTGTTTTCCCTCGAATGAGTATCTCACGTGACTGGTCCTGCCCTCCTATTCTGTCAGATAATACAACCTATCATTCATTTATGAGCAAAATGTGATGGATATAACAAAGATGATTACCCCGCCTCCACCCCCTACCTTTGCCACTTCTACCACTCAGATGCCCATGTCTCAATCCTACTCATTTTAAGCTCTCCTTTGGTGTCAGTAATCATATCTAACCAGTCACAGGCTGGCAGCAAGGGAACTGAAAAGGTTGTCTCAGAGGGATACAAAATGAATATCAAGGTTTGAGTTGCCAAGAATCATGGAATTCTTTCCCTCAAAAAGTTTGTTTGTTAATGCTGTTATTTTCTCAGCTAACATTTTACTGATAGAACCTTTTTAAAAAGTCTGAGGTGTTGGGTAATGGGGAGTCACTGCTTTTTCCACAGAACTCACAGCTTTTTTTCTCTGACAGGAATGTAGGACTTTGCAGAATTTCTCGTCAGCGCATGCAATTACCACGGCATTGCAATCGAATAGTGTGTTCAATTTGAAGAAGACTTGGGCAGCCGTGTCAAAGTAAGTCATTGTTCAGAAAGAGCCTTGTAATATTTATTTAATAAATATGAGGGAGGAAATTGCAGGTTTGACCTCCAGGTTTACTTGCACAAGTGATCTTCACACGCTCGGTGCATTAACAGGATTACCAGAGGCACTACAGTGCAATCCTAACAATTGGCTAATTGGCAGAATCTTTCATATTTTCACAAAGGAGCGAAGAGTTAATTTGTTTAAGTGGAAAAAGAAAACTGTTTGGCAACTTGAAATATTTAACTATCGTGTTCCAAAACTGATCTGCTGTTGGATGTAACGTAACACAGTTTCCTGTGGATATGCTGTGATGGGGTGATATAAGCCAGAGGTTTATGTGGGATACTAAAATACAAAGACAACAATTATTTTAATCTCCCAAGAAAGCACTCTATAACACTTTGAAGTGCACACCTGTAGTTTATGTTCGTGTGCCTCAGACCATTTGATCATGGTTGTGTTTTTGTAGGCAGCTTGGGAATGAAATCTCTCTTGCTGCAATGACATTCACCAAAACGACTGCACACAAGAGCTTTTGCGGCACAATGGCAGTATCCCCATCCCTGGGTTTCAACAATCAGGGTTCAAGTTCTACCTGCCCCAGAGATTGCCAAAACATTTCTGAACAATTGGGTTAAAATAACTATACTTATTGTAAAAATGCTTCACTGCCATTCACTGTCTGTATTACTTGCTTATTTGTCAGGTTCCGTATCAGCTGTTTGTTATCTTGACTCTATTCTGTCAAGAGTAATTTGTCTCATTCTCTTGACTAGGAGCAGTAAGACAACATTTGAAGACCTTTCAAACAATGAAGAAGATAACTTTATAGCAAGTAGAGAGCTGCTAATGGAGGTAAGGTGTTGCACTTGGCCCAGTGTGACTATATTCAGGGCATGATCAATAGTTTATAGTAAAATATCTGCAATGAACTCAGTTGGTGACTGAATGTGTACAGATTCTGTCAATCAATACTGCAACAGGAGTATATGTATTGCAGTCCAGGTGGTCTGGCTTGGCTCAAGTCTTCCAAGATTGTTTTGTCATGATTCTTATAATTGCTGATGATATTGCAGTTAACATTTTAATCGACATCTAATTTGGTTATACTGCAGTGATGCAGCCTTCATAGATTATCTTTCTCAGTGTTCATTATCTTGGAAATTTGAACTGAAGCAATGTCTATGATGCAGTAATGCAGCCTTCATAGATTATCTTTCTCAGTGTTCATTATCTTGGAAATTTGAACTGAAGCAATGTATATGATGCAGTGATGCAGCCTTCATAGATTACCTTTCTCAGTGTTCATGATCTTGGAAATTTGAACTGAAGCAATGTCTATGATGCAGTGATGCAGCCTTCATAGATTATCTTTCTCAGCGTTCATTATCTTGGAAATTTGAACTGAAGCAATGTCTAAAGTGCGATATGTGCCAATTTCTTTTTCTTTTGCTTTGTACACCTCAAGGGCCTTGTAATTAATAATTACAAGGCAAAACATTAAGAGATTTAACTGGTTCTCATAAGTGTTTTTACTCAATTACCATGTCTTCCTTTTCTTGTTCTCTGCAGTCAGAACTATTTGCTGCGTAGGAATGGAGAGATATTCATATCTCTTTGTTCAGTATTTCAGACATCAACTATCTAGTTTCAACTAGCTTGGATGAAAACTGACAAGTTTCTAGCCATTCCTCCTCACTCCTTTTATCATGCTCTTTGTCCACTCATTTTGCTCCTGAATTTGACAAAATAACAGAATAATTGGTCAGATATAAATATTTTGGTGCCACTTTACCAAACTAGTTGTCCAGCTCAGAAAATAGTCAACGTTTTCTTATTCTCTAAATCATTCTTAGATGGAATTGAAACACTTTTAAGCTGGTATTTGAAGAGGGAGAAATGCAGTAATCATGCTAGCATGTTGTCAGTTTGACAGACACTCCATTTTTCAAACTGCTCAATGTTCTAGTTGCAGTGAACTATCTTTTTACATTGCTTTCCAGATGTTTGCCCCAGAATTTCTACTGCCCTGCTGTCACACTTTGTTTATTGTGTGTTGTGATTGGTGCACTGTACAGAATTTCAACATATTTTTCTGATCTAGATTGAATCTAAAAGTAGGTTTGCTTTTATAATCAAAAATGTGTGCTCTGCATGATGATTGTTTTTGTGGTGCAAAATTCTGTAAGTATACAGGGGAAAATGTGAGTTCATGATTGGACAGTTGTATAACTTCCATAAAGCTTTCTCCCAGATTATGCAGTGAATTACAGTGCATGGTTTGCTAATCTTTCAGCATCTTACACAAATGTGCTTTGGCAGTGGTGCAGGGCACCGCAATAGTTCTTGCTGTGTGTACATTAATGTTCAAGACACAAAAGCTCCAAGTGTGAACAGCAGGTTCACAGATGACACAAGAATTGGAGCGGTAGTAAGTAGCAAAATGCCTTAGTTTTGAGGCACACATTGTTCCAGCTGTGGCTCAACTAATGTTATTTACAGTTCCATCATTACCCCTTTGCTGTTATATTCAGGCAAGTATCCAATATTTTACCAACTTATCCACAGGTCCTCCTGCCTTCAAGAATATGTTTATGCACACACCAAAGTCCTTCTGATCCTCTGTCATCCAGACCCAAAACATCAACTTTCCTGCTCCTCTGAAGCAGCCTGGCCTGCTGTGTTCATCCAGCTCCACACCTTATTATCTCATTGAACATATATTCTCCTGACCTATTAGACCGCCAAAATGCTTCACCTCACACTTTTCTGGATTGAATTCTATTTGCCTCTGTTCAGGCCTTCTAACCAGCCCATATGCGTAACCCGAGAGACTAAGGCTTTTTGCTGTTCACAACCGTCCAATTCTTGTGTCATCGGTGAATCGGCTGTTCATACTTGGAGCTTTCGTGTCTTCAACATTAACGTACGCACAGTAAGAACTATTACTGTACCCTGTGGTATGCTGCTGGATGAAAGCATCAAGTTGCTGAAAAGCCCTTCAAAAATCACATTTACTTCCTGCCGCAAACCCAATTTTGGCTCCAATTTGCCAATTCGATGTATCTCCTAGGCTCTTCGGTTCTGAACCAACCCACCATCTGAGACCATTAAATTATTTCTTCGGGTAAGAGAGGTGTCTAATGAAAAGACCTTGAGAAGAATTATATTCTTGAGTTTAGAAAAAAATGACGTTTAAACTTGTTGAGACAAAGTTTTGGAGATCTGGTGAGGTAAATTGTTTTTATCTTCAAGCGAAATTGCACGTTACGTAGAAAATTTCCAATCTCCAAATGATGAGGTTACACAAATATTGAGTTTGGTTTCCAGTTCACAGATGAGGGATCAAACGTTGAACTTGCCTGGCCTTTATAGATCTAACGTTGCATTCCACTGTATAACTGTCTGAAATTTTGAGTCCTAAATTTTGATTCTAAATAGATTTAGTTGTATGATCAAGGGAATAAATAAGACATGGAGTAGTAATTTTGAGAAATAGGACAATGAGTTCACAATGGATTAAACAAATTCACCTCTCTTTTTCTAGGATATCGTTCAGGGAATTGTGCCGTACCTGGGAACTTTCTTAACAGAATTTTCAGCGCTGGATTCGGCTTTCCCGAATTACCATTCAGTAAGTCTCTCTTACAAGATTTGGATTCCTTATTTGCTGATGAGCGCTATTATTATGGTTTCATTGCAAGCTGCTTGTAGATGAGAATCAAAGCAACAAAAAAAATGAATGAGTTTGATTAATAATCCCAATCAGAATAATTTGATGCTTTGTGCTGTGAATCAAACAATTTGTAAACAAAGGAACATGCAAATCACTTTGCAGTTAATTGAATATGGGTTTAGTTTTTCAAAAGGTTGGATAAATTGCACATCATTTTTATTCTGTACAGGTAAATTGGTTACCTGGATGTCACTACCTTTTGAGCAGTTGAACAGCTGAGAATGTCTTCAGCTTGGTACTGACCTACTTGACTGGAGCAAAGGGCTCTATGTAGTGTCCAAGATATGACCTGGTGGTATGACAGATCATTTGTGATTGGCCTTTGACGATATACTAAAATGGAACCAAGTTTACCGAACTTGTATTTCACTTCTGATCTTTTAAATTTCATGATCTTGTTGTACTGTTTGACCTTTGTACATTTGAATTAATTTTCTTTGTCCTTGTCTATCTCTTACAGAATGGCTTGATCAACTTTGACAAGAGACAAAAAGTGAGTACTGAAAATTGCACTGTACAAAATGTTTGGAATTGTATGAAAGGGGAAAAGCATGCTTTTCAATCTTGTGCTGCTTTATTTGCTTGATGGGGGTGTAGGGGGAGTCCCCAACAGCATCCTAAATGTATATGGTCACTAATAAATCCAATAAAGAATTAAGGAGATGCTTTGTTACTCAGAGCAGCCAGAATGCAGAAGCTGCTGCTACCAGGACTCGTTGAGAGGATGAGCACAGATGTATTTGAGAGAAAGTTAGATGTCAGAAAGGACACAGCGGCATATTTAGAGTTTGAAGCAAGGTGGGAGAGGTGTATAGATCAGCATGGAGCAGTTCAGTCAAATAGCCTGCTTTTGCGCTGCTAATGTGCTGCAATTTACCTTTGAACAGTCACAGCCACGCACAGGATATGCTAGGCGTTATGTGTATGAAGATGTTGTTCAATTAATCTCAGTGTCATGGAAGCTATTTCATTATTGAAGACACTGGATAAACAATCTCTCCATATTAGTATTTTCCTTTAGATGAGAGACATCATTTCGTCATGGGATGTCAGAAATTGAGGGAGTGCACCTGTTTGGATTCTCACTGACTGGGCAGTATGTTTTACTCCATATTTCTGAATTTGGTAATACCAAATTCTCAAACATCCCTGTTGTCATGGCTACTGTTGAGGGTATCATCAAATCCCTATAGTGTGGAAACAGGCCATGCGGCCCAACAAGTTCATAGGGCCACTCTGAAGAGGGTCCCACCCAGACCCATTCCCCATGTGTAATTCACTGAAGCTAAATATCCCTGGGCACTACGGGCAATTTAGCGTGGGCAATCCACCTAACATGCACATCTTTGGACCTTGGGAGGAAACCAGAGCACCCAGAGATAACCCACTCAGATTGTATTTTCATCTTGTACTGCAACATTCAGCAGGCAACCTGAGAATATGAATTTGAGAGGAATTTGACCTTATGGCAAACAATGAATTCTTGCTTACAGAGCTGTAACTTGAGGTCCCTATGAATAGAATAGGTTCCGATCAGAAGCAGCTGATGCTGAATTTGCCAAACTGGGCCATGTGATGTAAAATCAGCTGGGTGGCAAAATAGGCATCCAACGCTGTGTGACTCCAATTCACCAGCTCGGAATGTAATCTGTCAAATGGCCCGCCATTTGTCGTGGCTGATGTGGATGTAGTGAAGTGTTTCTTTTCACTGACCTGTTGAAAACTGGCTGGCACTTTACAACTTGGCAGTAACATATTGTCAGAGTTTGACTTAGAAAGGTCTGCCCGTTTTTACATGTCAAATTGTGACAAGATTCAACCAAGAAGCCACTGTGGTTGAAAGAAAATAGTCCAGTAACTTCGAGCTGCTCATGGTCCATTCAATTTCATGGTGGTGCAACCTTGAAAAATTAACTCAACATTTTCACCGTCTGTCTTGGCATCAGTTACTATAGATCAGCCACTTATTTTGTACTTGGCAGACTTCCTTTTGCTTGGATGAATGATCTTTCATAACATTTCTTGTCTTCACCCTAAATCAGCTTATGGTTCTTAAGTGAATCATTTTTTAAAATAATCCATCTTTGAAGCACTGTTTTGGGAATTAGTGTCCTGAAACCATCCTGGATAATCTGTACAGAAATTTATCCTTGAAAAGTCACATTTGTGTCATTTATTTCCAAAGCAGAAATATTTTTGTGACATGATGTACTGTGCACTTTGAATAAAGTTATCGATGCTGTTCAAAATACCACAGACTAGGATTTAGCAGGAGCAATTATAGCAGTTTAAACTTGCCTTAACAGCTCATTATTTATTTGTGTTCTTTCAGGAATATGAAATAATTTTGGGTATCAAATCCCTGCAGTTTGCTTGCTCATCTTACACCCTTCGTCCAAACGAGAATTTTCTAGACTTGTTCTTTATGCAACAATACTTAAGTGAGGATAGCGAGTACGTAACTGGTATTGTAGGAGTGTGCAGGTAAAACAGTTAAGGGTTGTGTGTGAAATCTTCTCTCGTTATAATTGCTGTTTAATGCTAGTGAGCTGCCAGATTGTTTACTGTCTTCCTTTTCCTTGGTTTCAAAGTTTTGACAATGAATTCTGACCTATGAGGATAAAGCCAGTTGCTCAATGAATCAATTCTGTTGTGTTGCATCAAAATGCGTTTCATTGGTATATAATAGTGCAGAGTATACTATCACGAAGCCAATGATTGCAGGAAAATGCAAAAAACTTGATGAGTGACCAATTTTAGCAACATGTCCAAGAGCTCCTATTGTGGGTGCACCTACAAATCCAGATGTAAATTGTACCAGTTTTGAGAAATGTTTCTTTTCCTTCCAATTTCTTTTCAAACACATAATCCTATTACTAACATAAAATTAACAATAACCCTACACAATTGGTCAGCATTTTAAAGTATCTTTCAATGGTTGCCTAAAAACATCATTCCCTCATCTCGAAATAGCCACAGTATATTTTTAATAATGCAACCAAAAATAATCTCCAACTGAAAAACAAAACACTTTGCCATTCCTGGACCAGAGTTGATTAAGGAACCAGATTATAGATCACTGAAACTATTTTTTAGTTTTGACAGAGCAGGCTTTGTAATAATTACATTGTTTGAAAACAGTTTGCTTCTTCATAAATTGATGGGCAGAAGTTCTTATTTAAAATGTACCTGATGTAGCAATTTACATTCCTGCTTTGAAAATCAAAGCTCACTATTAAGCCCATCCTCAGGCTATGGATGACCATGTGCAGCAAGTACCTGGCATTATCGTCAGTTCCATCAGTGGCACAGTCAGTATTGGGCCAACTTCAAACATGGTATTTATTTATAACAGTAATTACAAAATGTTACCGAAATTCACTTTGCATGGATCATAAGTTATATTTAAAGTTCTTTTGGACCTCTCGGATAGTTTGGTTGATTTTCGGACGGTTTGTCTGAAAATATCAGCAACAGAAAGTCTGGTCAAGAGATATACTCCTCATTTTACTACCTCCGAGATGTGGCATGTGGTGTTTTAGTCACCTGAAGTGACTGATTCATGACTACCTTTCATTGCTTGACATTGTCTGTACATTCACATGACAGTGTGGATGAGGCCCAGAGAAACTCCTGTATAACTTTACAACCTATTGTATCACCTTTGGCACTGGAAGTTTGATTCTCATGTTTTCCAGTTAACTTTTTTCAAGCCCAGTCCTTGTTAATTTTTTCTGTACCTGCTGTAGAAGTTCGAGCATTTTGTTCAATTCCACGTGTTCTGCAAAAAGACTGAGGGGGTTATCGTCTTGGTAAAAAATTAAGCAAAGGAACCGCAGATGCTGGGAATCAAAAACACAAAGAGAAATTGCTGAAAACATTCAGCAGGTCTGGCAGCATCTGTGGAAAGAAAGCAGAGTTATCCTTCGGGTCTGGTGACATTTCTTCAGAACTCTTATTGTCTTGATCTGCTGTTCATAAAGCAGAAAAGATCGATGTGCCTACAGTGAGAACTTTTGTCGCTCATTACTCAAAGTAATGTTCAGTGTTCTCCTGCCTGAAAACACGTGCCTTTTGCAAACAAAATTATCATTCTGCAATTTCAAATCTATGTAAATGATTGATTTTGCCATAAATAATAAGAATATTGAACAAAAGCGTCTGATTCTTTTTAAATGAATCTTGTCTGAAAATGTTTATTTGCCACCCTGCAGCTCCTCTGAACTCGAGAAACCGCCAAAGCTCAAAAAGAGTGTGTTTAAACGCCTCAGCTGGTAAGTATCCCATGTTAAGCAGCGCAAATATCTCATTATTTCCTTTATTATTGGGATGAATGGACAGAAAGGTAATTACATCTGTTCCTTGACACATAGAGACATTTGATGTGTGGTCATTATTGCTTCATTGGAGTGAGATTTTTTAGTAACTGTTCGAGTAATTTGAGATGATGCAAGGAGTGGTGCTGTTATTCTCACCTCATGCATGTGTCTCGTGTAGACTGATTGATAGAGATTCTTTGCTATGACCATGAGTGTAGAATGTGGACCTGTGATGAGCTTGGTATTGCCTAGCGATTCTCATTTGTCCAGAGAAGTTTCTGCACCATGGCTAAATTTCACCGGAATAAATTTGTTTATGAGAGACAAGTAAGCAAAAAAGGTGTTACAGTGAATTAAATTTGCATATTTGTGGGCCTGTATAATGAAAACTAGCAATGTTTAACGATTTTGAGTGAAAAATCAGATTTGTGTTCTACTTTGTGGGTCAGCAGGCAGCAGAAATATCTTCTGTTGAAAAATTATCAGCCATGCTTCTCACATCTGAAGCTCCACCTCAAAATTACTGTCTCAATGGAGTCAAGTTAGGTAAAGGAGAAGCACACGAGATCTAGGCGTTCTTGTACATCAGTCAATGAAAGCAAGCGTGCAGGTACAGCAGGTAGTGAAGAAAGCTAATAGCATGCTGGCCTTCATAACAAGAGGAATTGAGTATAGGAGCAAAGAGGTCCTTCTGCAGCTGTACAGGGTCCTAGTGAGACTGCATCTGGAGTATTGTGTGCAGTTTTGGTCTCCCAATTTGAGGAAGGACATTCTTGCTATTGAGGGAGTGCAGCGTAGGTTCTCAAGGTCAATTCCCAGAATGGCGGGACTATCATATGTTGAAAGATTGGAGCGACTGGACTTGGAGACTTGAGTTTAGAAGGATGAGAGGGGATCTGATTGAGACGTATAAGATTATTAAGGGATTGGACACTGTGGAGGCAGGAAGCATGTTTCCGCTGATGGGTGAGTCCAGGACTAGAAGACACAGTTTAAAAATGAGGGGAAGGCCATTTAGAACAGAGTTGAGGAAAAACGTCTTCACCCAGAGAGTGGTGGATATATGGAATGCTCTTCCCCAGAAGGCAGTGGAGGCCAACTCTCTGGATGCTTTCAAGAAAGAGATAAACAGAGCTCTTAAAGATAGTGGAATCAAGGGTTATGGGGATAAGGCAGGAACAGGATACTGATTGTGGATGATCAGCCATGATCATAATGAATGGTGGTGCTGGCTCGAAGGGCCGAATGGCCTACTCCAGCACCTATTGTCTATTGTCTATAAAACTCAAATCTCTTTCCATGTAGGTGACATGAAAGTATGTGTTTGTGTTGTTGTGCATACATGTGTAAAGACTCCAAAGTTATTGTTTTTGATAATTTTCCTGAGTTGGGGATATTATCTTATATTTCTGTTCAATAGCACTGACCAGAACTCAGCAAAGTCAGATTTTCCACCACCTACCCGTGTAGAGTTTCAGAGCAGCAAAACCATGCCTTGTTGCTGTGTTGTGCCTTGCAGTGATCTGGACTGTGACATGTGACTATTGTTATATAGAAACCAAGAAAGAGAAGGGAAACACTTATTCACTTCCTAGGATATCTTCTCTTTACATGAGTGTGGATGTTACATGGATGTGATTTAGGCTTCCATGGCTTAATTGTGATTCTCGAAGTGCAGGCAATCAACGTTGCAGCATTAGTGTGCAATCTCACATTTCAGCAGCCATCTGCTCTTGCTCCCTGTACTATTTAATGCCTAATATACCAACAATCGGGATTTTCAGTGTAGGAATTTTTTTGTCATGCCATCTGCTGTACTTCTTTTGGGAGTTTTGGAAAATTTTCAATGTTAATTACGCAATATAAATGCAAATTGCTGAATAGAAATCCTAAAGTTTGCAGTACCAATATACTGAAGGCCAAATTCAGAGTTCACTGCCCTACCTTACAAAGTGTTGTATACAGTTTTCTATCAATTATCAATGGTGTTACTTTGTTTTACATTTTATTTTTAATAAACTGCAGCTTTCAGGATGAAATTACATACACATTAGCATGTGGCCAGGTTGGGGGAAATTTTCCACCCTGTCGGTATTCAAATCCACATTTTGCCTTTCATGAGATTGAAGTTGATAGCAGGTTGAACAAACACTGCAAAAAGCCCAGATTCTTGTGCCATTGGAATATGCAAACATTGTAACCTATTCATATACTCCCTAACTATTAGACAATGTAACGGTGTTCAATCCTAGTAATGCGAGCTCTTGGTATGAGTGTGCCACTATTAATTTCTCACAGGTCAAATGTGGCGCGCATCAAACTCCTGGTACTCACATCATCAATATACCTTCATTCTAGTTTAATTTTTTTTAACAGTTTCTCTAGAATGCAATGACATTTTCATGTTTGTTGTGTCCCCTTTCCCTTGTGCAGCCTGTTTTCAAAGAGAGGTGTTAAAATACACAACACTCAAACTAACAGCTCTGAGCAGCGAGCATCCCTTCAGAATGAGGATTCAGACGACAGCATTACCGCAGCCAGCATTTTATCCGATTCCAGCCACTTGGAAATGGAAGAGCCGAGCACTTCGCAAAAAGCGCCGGAAAAGGTGAGACAGTGAGGCACTCATCACGTAAAATATGTTGTTCTTGGAGACTCTGGTTTGTCTCATAATGTCCAGACACATTTTTTCTTCTTTCTTTCCTTCCTTTCTTCTGCCTTCCTGCCGTCTTATTATCCTGACTACACTTTGGCAGTCAAGAGGATACAAGGGTACTCAGTGATACCGGCCCAGCCACTGGAGCTGGATGGCTGCCTAGCCAATCTCCTTCGCCTTTCTTTTAAGAGCTATTAGCCGAATAGCCATTTTGATGTTTCAGCCAGACTGAAATCCTTAAAGTGAATGCCGTTCCACCAAGCATCTTCATAACTGGCTGCTGCCAGCAATTTTCCATCCCAGGTCCCACTTGCCAAAGTTGGGTCACTTGCTTTCAGAACGAAGGCAAGACAGCTGTGCAATTCCCAGCCAAATTCAACCTTTGTGCTGGTTACTGAAGCATTTGATTCCAGAAAAGGTATTATTCGCTCACGAAGTGAGAGCTGATTTTATTTGGTTTTTGTTTGAGTTGTGCTGATGGCTTTGATTTGCTTAGATATTTTATATGATTTCACACTAATAGCCAAAATATTTCATCTTTAATTATTCACAGCATGTTTAATTTCTACACAGTAAATTTTAGTGCATGGGGTACATCTGTCGCAGCTTGAAGCGCACTGCCCACAAAAACAGTATTTAGAGTATGTTGGATAGGTCTTGATCCAGCAATTGCAACAAAGTAATGCAGCTCTCTGCATGGAGTCCTCGTGACTGCACGTTTTGTTTTTCTTCAATATTTGGGCTTTGAGCTCTTGGTTCGTGCGTTCTCTGCTGAAGACCATTGTATCTTGGGAGATTATCAAAGTTGTGTTATGGTTATTGTTTACAGAATATGTCTAGGACTTGTCCCAGGGATATTTTCATAATGTATTCCCCTAAGAATTGGGCTAAGTATTATTAGGTCACATTTAGGTGTTTTGGAGTGGTATTTCTTTGTTTCAAAATACCCTCTTCCTTTTTATGGATTCTCCTGTTTAGTGTTGTGACTCCCTGTATGTTAATCATAAACTGAGAGCTGCAGTGACTTGGATGATTTCACTTCTGGTTTCTTTAGTTCTCTGCTGTATGTGGTTTACTGTTGCTGTCTTTCTTTCTTTCTGCCAGTGGTGCTGTGCCGCACACATTCTGACCTGCACAATGCACTGGTTGGCCCATTCGCAGTCACCTGCAATTCATAAATGTGTTTTAACTTCAAACAGTATAGTTGTATTCAAGATTTCTGTGCGTAGCAGGGTGAAGTGGGCAAATAAATATTTATGTAAGCATGTTCACATACTGAGTGCAAACTGAAACCCCAAAGGGTTTATCTGACAAACTTAGAATTGAAGCACCAGTTTACATGGTCAAGTGAAATGACCACAATTATTGTGCCGAAGGAAACTAATTAGTAATTTATGGGCATGCTAAGTACTGAATTGTTGATGTTGACTGAACAGCTAGTAAACACAAGCGGGAGTATAATTCCTCAGAAGTGATCTTTACTGGTAGAGGAAAGAACTGCAAGCTAAATATTTCACAAGACAGCAACGACCAAGAATTCATGTACAACATCATGTTCTTGCAATTGAGCTGTCCTGCGCAGAATGCCTTCACCTTTGTGGGCAGCAGGACAGCATATTTTGTGTAATAATAAATATAACTAGAAAGGGGGAAGTATCTAATATGCAACAATTGACAAACGTTTTCTTAAACAAAATAATTATTCCACAGTCATTAAGATCTGTGGATACTGCCTCCTCTGGAGGTTTATCCAACAGTGGTGCATCAGCAAAATCAAATTATGACAAAGCCAAGTCTCGTAGGCGTGCGGGTTTGGGCAGCTGCTGGTGTGCAACACGTCGGAGGGACAACCGCCAGAATGAGAAAAGCTGCCTCATCCGAGTCAGATTAGAGGAGGACAGAGCACAAGAATTCAAAACTATTTTGGTAAGTCCCTGGACTGTTTGCTCTCGTCATGCTCGGTCCAAGTAATTGCCATTGCTCTCTGCCAGTATCGCAAGAGGAAGTTTTATCCCAATTATTTGTTGCCATGCAGTCATATTCAGCGTGTATTTTCCACATTGCTGAAGCCTTTTTTGGTCAATAGGAGTGCTTTGACCGTCATTTTGATCCTGTTTTGTAATGCAGTAGCAATGTTTAGGTTTTAGGCCTGAACACATTTTCCTTGCATTTCTCCTTTCAGTGTACATGGCAAGGTGCAGCACTCTGTTGCCCCATTTTGGGGACTGGCTGATAACTATTGAAGAGGAAATATCACAAATTAACATGCACCATTAACTGTACAATAAATCAGCAAGGAGGTACCAGATCTTCAGTTAGCTGACCACAGGCACTTTGGTCCATCTGTAAACTAATCGAGTAATACTAACAGAGATATTGAATATTTCTTTCCTGGCTTTGGCTCATGTGAAATTTAAAAGGCTGGTACATGGAAGAAAGCACATCAAAAATGGGTTGGAGAAGAACATAGAACATTACAGCACAGTACAGGCCCTTCGGCCTTCGATGTTGTGCCGACCTGTCATACCAATCTGAAGCCCATCTAACCTACACTATTCCATGTACGTCCATATGCTTGTCCAATGACGACTTAAATGTACCGAAAGTTGGTGAATCTACTACCGTTGCAGGCAAAGCGTTCCAATAGCAAGAGTGCAATCCAAAACAGAATAATTGCCTATTGGCTAGTTCAGGGAAGTCGAAGGAATATTGGCCAAATTAGAAGGCACATAGGTTGTTTTGTTTGATCATGCATTTTCCTTGACAGGATCAGTCGTACTCTGATTGTGCCTCCACAGACGTCAGTGTGATGTGTGGAAATTGCTTCTAGTGTTTAAATATTGTTAACAAACAGCGCCTCTTTACTCTGGTGAAGAGAACATTTGTTAGCTTGTCAGTGAGTTGGAGATGGGGCAGAACCAGCCTAAGATCTGAGGCAGAATTTGGATAAGCAAATGGCAAACAGCTTGTTTAAATTGAACATCTATGAAACACAGAAAACAAAATTCTCAACCAAAATGACGAAAATGTCTCCTGCTGAATGTGCAACAAATTGTTGCCAACTAATACAGTCATGAGAGGCCAACTAGAGAATCGTGGAATGTTATCACAAAGCAAAAAAAAACTTGACTTATTGTGTCTGTGTTAAATCTCAGTAAGAAGTAGCCTAATTCGCCACCCATCTCCCCCACCACAACCACCATTGCCCTTTTTACCCCTGCCCTGCAAATTTTGCTCCATGTAATTATTCAGTCGTCTTATGAAAGTAATTTAATCTGCTTTAACCACCTATTCGTACATTGCGGTTTGGAAAAAGCAGGATTCTTTTTTGTTTTTGCTTTTGCTCCCCACCAATGACCTTAGATTTTGACCTTGGTACATAGTGTCAGAAGGACCAGTAAACAGTTTCCCTCATTTACTTTAGTTAGCCTGAGCAAATGACTGTTCTTCATGATTCTATGTTCTAATCCTTACCCAATTTTGTGTCTATACCGCCACTGCCCATTTCATTCCACAGGCTTCAATTTTGCTTGCACACTTGTGTGGCACTTCTTCGAACATAATTTAGAAAATCCAATTTATCACCAATGAATCACTAAAATTAGTGATTAATCATTTAAAGTCTGAGCATACAGAGTGGAAAAGGTATTGGTTATTCAAAGAAGATCACTTTTGGGGATGTTAGTTAATGTAAAATAACAAGGTATCGAGCTGGATGAACAGAGCAGGCCAAGCAGCATCAGAGGAGCAGGAAGGCTGACGTTTCGGGCCTAGACCCTTCCTTAGAAAGATAATGTAGTTCATCTAATCTCTAGTTGTGTAATATTTGACTCTACCACTTATAGAATTGTCGAGACGTACCGAACAAAATATCCCCCCAAACCTTTCCTATTTATGTACTTATTCAAATGTCTTTTAAACATTGTAATTGTGTCTACATCTGCCACTTGCTCAGGAATTTAATTCCACTACATTTTTTGGATTTTTCAGATTTGTTATCCATTAATATATTTAATATGATCTTTGCTTTTGACTGGGTGGCAAAAGTAGTTTTTTTAGCCATGAACTATAGCAAAATTAAAGTAGAATTAAGTGTGAGTTTACTCAACCAGAAAACATTGCAGTTCTCCAGAAGAAACAGAAAATTTACTGGTGCATTTCATCTTCCAGGTCATTGCTCAAACTTGAGCTGAGAAAAGCATTTTCCAAATATAACAGAGAATTAAACAAAAGCAGACAATTGCCCAAAAGACTGGTCTTCTCAATATCTTGCCTATCAAATATTATTCCTGTACAGTCACATTATGATTGAATATTAAATATTTGCACTGTCTTCAAATCACAAATTGCTAACTGTTTCAAACTGTTAAAGCAATTTTATGAATAATTTATATGAATAAGCATAACATTAGGAAATGTCAGACTTCACAAACAACATTGAGCCATTTGCTGTCATGACAATAAATGTTAAAAGCAGGCAAATTGTATGGGGGTAACAAAGTGGGAAGCTGGATGAACACAGCAGGCCAAGCAGCAGAGCATCTCAGGAGCACACAGTCTGGTCTTTCAGGCCTAGACCCTTTTCTGATGAAGGGTCTAGGCCTGAAACATCAGCTTTTGTGCTCCAAAGATGCTTCTTGACCTGCTGTGTTCATCCAGCTCCACACTTTGTTATCTTGGATTCTCCAGCATCTGCAGTTCCCATTATCTCTGATACAATTTTAACCTCATTGTGAAGCCTCTTCCAGGGATACCTAACCTGAAGAAGTTACCCTCCTCTCTCCGGAAAAACCTCAGTGGATCTTTCTCCCACTGCAACTCTCTTGTAATCTCTTCAGCCTTGAAACAAAGCTTTTCTGTTGAAGGGTCTGTGCCCGAAACATCAGCTTTTGTGCTCCTGAGATGCTGCTTGGCCTGCTGTGTTCATCCAGCTCCACACTTTGTTATCTTGGACTCTCCAGCATCTGCAGTTCCCATTATATCAAATGGTATGGGGTTTTGGGTGGGAGGGGATGGAAGTGGATTATTTAAATTATGAATTTCATCACTAGTTACTTGTTTCAAACTGTGTGTATAGGTAAACTTGATCACTGGGCTCTGTTTCCATTCAAATTCCAACCTTTACTGTTCACAGTAACTGTGTTATGGAGCATCGAATGCAGATTTTACAACAACAGTCCCACCAGATATTATTTCATTCATGTAACTTTTACAGCTTTCAGTGTAATGTCACAATTAGTTTTCTGGGTGAAAGCAGCAATATTTATAAGCCCTTTGGAAATTGAGGCATTATATATTTCATTTGGTGTGTGTGTCTAATGCATTAATGAAAAGTGAATGTTGTTTTAATCAGGTGACTAATCAAGATCGTGTATCTGAAGTTCTCAACAAAGCCATGACCGCGCTCAAATTTGAACCCGAGCGTCCTCAGGAATTTGATCTAGCACAGATCATTGAATCAAATAAAGGTGAGCAGTGGAAATTGCTTCAATTTAAGTTAAATCTATTTCTGAACAGCATAACCACTGCAAGGGAATTGATATTTTCTTTTGATTTCACCAAAAACCTGCAGATATCTAAATTTGTATCATTGAACATACCCAAGCATGTTCAGCAGGATTCAACTCTGAGGAATGTAAAGCTAATAAACAACTAATGCCTGCACCTAATAAAAGCAAATTATTTCATCAGATTGCCCTAAAGCCAAATCAGAACAAAGAACCACAAATGCTGGAAATCAGAAACTGCTGGAAAAGCACAGCAGCAGTAGCAGCACATGTAGAGAGAAGTCAGGGGTAGTGTTTGGAGTCCAGTAGCCCTTTTGTAAAACTACCTAAAGCCATATTGAGTGAAGGATGTACATCAGGATTTGGGTGTGGCATTAAATCCTGAATTATTCGCATTGTTAGCACATTGTTCTGCTTTGTTCATTCTTATTTTAACTGGTTATACCAAAATAAATGTTTCCTGTTGCTGAAATTAATCTGTTCTTCCCCTCTTTTTGGCCCGTGGCTGAGAGACCAGAAACATGGATGGGTCACTGCTGTCAAGTTGCTAATCTGTCGCAACCCTCCCCCAACCATTTCCTGGTGAAAAGTAGAAACGAGGTCTCATGGGTTTAATTCTGCTGTGGTTTAAAACTTGCCATCCAGGCTGTGTTAAGCAGAATGCCTTATGAAAATGAAAGGTCCCAATGCCTTTGCAGCATGCTATCCCTGTCAGATTTCACAGAAAAGAAAAATCAGTTCCCTGGACGTAAGTCTTACTGACAAAGCTGGAATTTATTCTGCATCCATCATAGCCCTCAGAAAATGGCCATTCACTGGATCACTAACTCGTGTTTGATTTAGGTGCACTCAGTGGTGTTAGTTTCAAGATTCCAACACAATGCTGAAGGAGAGGATAGCTTTTCTCAGTGTTTTCGCATTGATCACACTGCACCATTTTGTGTTTGATGCTGGTATCAGCAGAAGTGACCATGTAGCTGCTGGGTCATTCGTGAATCAATTGGGGTTTTGCGTTGTTCTGTAGTAAGGAAAATCTGACATCTTTACCTGGGCTACTGTATGCTGACTCTTCACAGCCTCCTATCTGGTCTAATAAAGCCACTCAATTGTACAAACTGTCATGAAGAAGGCATGTGCCATCGGACAGTGAGAGGTTTGAAATGGATTTTAGTCTTGACCAACAATGCTCATCCTGAGAATGGGTCTCAGATTTAATGGTTTTCAGTTATTGAGTTTACCTAATTTGGTATAACTCCAAGATTTTCTCTTGTGTTTTGTAATACGTTCTGAATCCTTGCAGTACGTTTGTTCTGTTCCTCCCAGCCATTGATATTTCCGTACCCAGGAAGCAGTTGGACCTGTGCACAATTAATATGATGAAAACACGTGTGAATAATAATGTGCTTTCCCTCTGCTTTTTCAGTGCTCATACTTCCGGCCGATGCCATCCTGTATTATGCAATGAACAAGGAAGTGAATCACGACTTCATCCTGAGATTCACCGAAAGAAGATCTTCATGTCTATGCAAGTTTTAGCTCTAAGGAACATAATGTTTCATGGGACTCTGTTGGATCTAAAATCTCTGCTCAGTGTCAAAAACCCTGCAATATATGAATAAATTACTTTGGCAGTTTTCTACTTTAAATTATTGGACAATTTGGAGAGAGTGACTTGACTTCAGACAATTGCTTAACATTAACTTTTGAGTCCAGTGCTTGTTTGTCCTTTTCAAACATCTTGCACATCAGCTATTTTTCTTGGAATGCTGGAGAATTGAACCTTGCCACCTGTCTTCTATGAACATCACAGTCATGTATCAATTGGTTGGATGAGAAAAAGAATCGTTTACGTATCAATCTTGTTGACCAATTGTGATTGAATTTGCTTGGGTTCCTCAATGGTTGTTTGGTTAAAAAGCAAACCAGCCATTTGTTCAGCCAATGGCAGGATGATGAATACTTCAACTGAAGTGTTTGGTTTGGCCTTTAAACTCTTCAGCACTCCATTCCTGCCTTCAATATTTTTATTTCTCCAGTGGTTTAAACTAATTTGGACAGAATGCCATTGACATGCCTTCAACAAAGGGTAACTACAAGAAATAATAGAGTTGTTTATTACTGCCAGTCATATTGCACTTGTTTGAGACCTTAACTGTTTTTACTTAATGTTCAATTTTACAACAATTTAACATAAAATTATTGTGTCATAGTGGGACATATGAGTGAGACAGTGTGAGTGAGAGTCAGAGTAAGCGATGTGTGAGTGAGACTGTCAGTGTGTGTAAGAGTGAGGCTGTGAAGTTAGAGTACGACTGTACGTGTGAGTGAGACTGAATGACAGTCAGTGTGAGACTGTGTGAGTGATACTGAGAGTTTCTGTGTGAGTGGGTGTGAGAGAGTGGGACTGTATGAAGTCAGAGTGAGACTGTGAGTGAGAGCATGTGTGCGAGTGAGACCATATGTGTGAGTGAGACTGTGAGAGAGAGAGTCAGAGTTAGATTGAGAGAGAGAGAGAGACTAGGGATTTGTATGTGAATGAAACCGTGCATTTGTGAGAGTGAGACCATATGTGTGACTAAGAACATGTGTGAGTGAGACAGTCTGAGTGGGATTGTGTGTGAGTGGGTCTGTGGGTGAGTGAGTGAGTCTGTGTGTCAGTGAGTCAGAGTGAGACTGAGAGAGAGAGAGTAGGAATTTGTATGTGAATGAGACCATGCATTTGTGAGAGTGAAAACATGTGTGCGACTAAGAACATGTGTGTGAGTGAAAGTGTATGAGTGGGCCCGTGTATGAGTGGGCCCGTGTGAGAGTGAGTCAGAGTGAGACTGAGAGAGAAAGAGTAGGAATTTGTATGTGAATGAGACCGTGCATTTGTGAGAGTGAGGCCATGTGTGTGAATAAGAATGTGTGTGAGAGAGAGTCTGAGAGAGACTGTGTGTGAGTGAGACTGAGTTAGTGAGACTGCGAGTGATCCGATGTGAGTGTGACTGTGAGTGAGAGTTTGAGTGACACAGTGAGATTAATTGAGAATGTATGATTGAGTGTGAGACTGAATATTAGTCAGACTGAATAAGATTGTGTGAGAATGTATGAGTGAGAGAGCATGTGTAATTGAGTGAGTTTGAACAAGACCATGTGTGATTGAGACTGTGAACTCAGAGTGAGATTGTGTATGAGTGAGACTATGTGGGTGTGAGAGGCAAGGTGTGTGAGAGTGAAATCGTGGGAAGTCAGAGTGATACTGTGTGTTTGAATCTCCAAGTAAGACCGTGTGAGGGTGAGACTGTGTGCGAGTGAGTCTATGTACGGGTGAGACTGCATGCGAGTGAGACAGCGTTATGAGTGAGACTGTGTGTGAGTGAGACTATGTACGGGTGAGACTGCGTGCGAATGAGACTATGTACGGGTGGGACTGCGTGCGAGTGAGAATGTGCGCAGGTGAGACTCAGTGTGAGTGAGACTCTGTGTGGGTGAGACTGTGCACTCAAATGAGACTGGCTCAGAGTGTCAGAGACAGCCTGTGTGAGTGAGACTGAGTTGGTGCATGAGAGTCAAAATTGGGCATGTGTGTTATTGAGCCTGAGTTTGTGCATGTGACACAATGTGAGTGTCTGTGTGGGAGGGAGTCAAACTACATGTGTGAGACTGTGTGAAGTGAGAATGAGACTGTATGTGTGAGACTGAGACCATGTATGTGAGTGAAAAAGTCAGAGTGAGACTGTGTATGCGTGTGACTGAAGCTGCAAAGTCAGCGTGATACTGTATGAGTGAGAGTGTGTGAGATTAGATTGGATTCCCTACAGTGTGGAAACAGGACCTTTGACCCCACAAGTCCACACTGCCCCTTGAAGCATCCCACCCAGACCCATCCCCCTACAACCCACACACTCCCAAACACTACGGGCAATTTAGCGTGGCCGATCAACCTCACCTGCACATCTTTGGACTGTGGGAGGAAACCGGAGCACCCAGAGGAAACCCACGCAGACACGGGAAGAATGTACAAACTCCACACAGACACTCACCGGAGGCTGGAATCGAACCCGGGTCCCTGGCGCTGTGAGGCTGCAGTGCTAAACACTGAGACACCGTGCCACCCTTGAGATTGTGCTTGTGATACTGTGTGAGACTGAGTGTGAATGAGTCTGTTTGAGAGTGTGAGGGAAGGGAGTCAGTCCATATGTGTGAATGAGTCCATATTTGTGAGTGAAACTGAGTGTGAGTGAGGCTGTGTGAAGTGTGAGTCAGACTGACTGAGTGTGTGTGAGCGACTATAACAGGCTGAGTGAGAAATTGTGTGTGTAAGTGTGAGACTGCGAATGAAACTGTCAGAGTGTAAGAGTGAGGGAGTGTGTGTATGAGAGGATATATGAGAGTAAAGTGCAAGCCATCTCAGGGGGAAAAAAAACTAACAAACTAACCATTTATCCAGACCATTAGGTGGGATGATGAGTACTTCAGCTGGTTTGTTTGGCTCGGCCTTTAAAGTCTCCAGCCAACCTTTTGTTTCCAGAGGCTTCAACTAATTCTGCATTAAAAACCCATTGATGTTTTTTTAACTCACTGCAACTGCAAGAAATAACAGCACTGTTTATTATTGCCAGTGGTATTGTACTTGTTTGAGACTTTAATTAGTGCTCAGCTTTATAATGAATTTATTTTGAATGGTTATATTGTGAGATGTGTGTGCGTGTGTAAGAGAATATATATTTGTAAAGTGCAAACCATTTTGGGGATAAAAGGTATTTAAAAGATGCACAGGGGACCAGATCACCTCAGACATGAATACTGTAAGACACTTGTTGTTCTTAGTTTATCTGCTCATGTTCCATTACTCAGATCTGTCATTGTTTCAAGTGGGTCTCATTGGTTAACAGCCTAATCTGACACTCATTCATTGACCTTTTCATCTTCATGCAATCACATCTCACATGCAGAACAGCGTTGGTTATGTATATTCACTTTTCAAATGGATCCAAAACAAAAATCCATTCAAAGTAGCAAAATATCAGGAATTTTTAACAGTATTTGAGCCTCTGTCAAATTCACATTTGCACGATGTATAAATTAACACCAGGAACAACAAGCACTTTAACATTTCTGGTATTCCTTTCTTCCACAGGCAATTTTCGAGCCTCCTTCCCAATGTGAATCAATGAGCTCTGGTGAGGAAGGGCTTTAGAGAGCTCACCGCCCTGATTTTTGAGAGGTCGTATGTATTTTATTTCCTTCTCCTCCTGTAAATCGGTTGGTGCTCGACATAGGATTCACTAATTAGACATTTACACATAACCACTTTAAAATTAAAATGGTTCAACATCGAGGCTATGCCAACAATACCAGCCACAGGTAGAAGAGAAAATCATCTGAGTTCTTTGTCTAAGTTTATTTCTAAAAATAGTGTTCAGTAAATATTTTCAATGTTCTTACATTTGTTTTAAATTAAAAAACTTAAATTGCAATCTTTTGTTTCATTCTTTTGAAGTAGAAGACAAATTCTGGGCTGAGGGAGTATAGTTCATCTCTAATTAGTGCTGCTTCACTAAATATAAGCTCCGATCAGCAATTTGTGTTGAGAGCTCACCTCCACGAACCATGTATCTGGGACAATTGATAGTCATAATCCTAGAGAGCAAGGCAGGTACCTTGGCACCACACAGGAAATCTCTATCGGGGGGAGCAGCTGATGGACAAACTGGTTGAACAAATAATGGCTCTGCCAGGATTGGAACAGTTTGTTTGCAATATGTGGGAAAGGTGTCTCCATTAAAAATGGCCTCTGACATCCATCTACTCACTTGCATCACTGACCCCATGCCATTTGTAAAATGCAAGCTTCAGTGCAAAGGCCACATTGGTCTTGATGCACTTTCAAAGAATTTCTGTGCAAGACTGTTGAATAATGGTGTTTGCAGTGACTGTCACATCAGCGCTGTGGGGCAACTTGTGCTGGCACAAGCATTGGTGGGACAGATTAAAGAGTTAGCTCCAGGAATAGTGGGTGTACTGTTGTAGTTTTCCACATCTTTGGATTCTGGGGAAGTATCTGGAAAACTGCCAATGTGACACCCCTATTCAAAAAGAGAGGGAGGCGAAAGGCAGTAACTTTAGGCCAAACATTGAATGTTGAAAAGGTGTTGGGATCAATCATTAAGGAAATAATAACAGTGCATTTGGAAAGCAATAATCTAATTAAACAGAGTCATCATGACTCCATGAAAGAGAAATCATGTCTGACTATTAGTTTTTTGAAGAATGCTGAACCAGAGCAGTTAGGGGGGAACCAGTACATGTGTTATATTTGGAATTCGAGCAGGCGTTCATCAAGGTACCTCACAAAAGGTTAAGTCTTACAGTAAAAACCATGGTGTCGGAGGTGATAAGTTGACGTGGATGGAGAATTGGCTAACAGCCAGGAAGCAGTGAACAGCGATTAGAGGTTCTTTTCCAACTTGGTGACCTGCGACCAGTGGAGTTTCACAGGGATCAGTACTGGGACGGCAACTGTTTACAACAAATATAAATAACTTGGGGTAATGAAGTCTAAGTACCTGGGCCGAATTTGCAGAAAATGTAAAAAAAAAGTAGAAAAGTGGGTTGTGAGAGATGTACACACATTTCACATTGAAATATTGATATCTGAATAGACAAAAAGCAAATGCAGTATAATGTGGGAAAATGCAAAGTTGTTAATTTTGGAAGGAAGAACAAAAGAGTTGTTTTATTCAAATGGAGAAAAAAAAGCAGAAATCTGCAATAAAGGCAGTTGAGGTCCTTGTGCACAAAACACAGGAAGTTGGCACACAGATGCAGCAGATAAACACGAAGACGAATCGAATATTGGCCCTTGTCTTACATTCCAACCACTTAAAATGAGGGAGTTGTGCTGGTGGGATACATTTGGACTATGTCAGCAGTTTTTCCTCCCTTATTTAAAAGATATCATTTTACTGGAGGCAGCTCAAAGAAGGTTCACTAGATGATCTCCAATGTGTTGGGATGACCTTATGAGCAAAGGCTAAACAGATTGGGACTCTACTGTCCGGAACTTTTTAAAAAATGAGGATGTGATTTCAGTGAATCGTACAGGATTCTTAAGAGGCCTGACAGGGTAAATGTGGAAAGGATGTTTCCTTCATGGGAGACTATATGTCCAGAGGGCATAGTCCCCAAATAAAAGGTGCCACGTTAGAATTGAATCTGAGAAGTAGCTTTATTGTCACATATACTCAAATGTCACAGATCGGGCCATTTCAGGTACAGAGGTACCCAGGTTAAGATTCTTAAGTACAAATTCTTGGTCAGATTGACAATTAGAAAAATAAAGAAAGAAAAGTTCCAGGATTATAGATCAGAGTAATAAGGGAGAAGAATAAGCAAGAAATTCACCGTGATAGTTCACAGGAATAAATTTTAAAATATCAGTAAGAAGTTCAGAATGTCAGTCCTTTTAACCCAGTTCACGCTGGCACCGAGCCTCCAGTCTGAGCCTTAACTCCTGACCATGCCAGGCTTCACTTTGAGCCTCTCGAGGCCGGGAGACTGCTCTGGAATCACCTCAAGGCCAGAAGTCCATGCTGAGGGCATGTCAGCCAATGGATCACCTTGCTGGGCCTACACTGAGGCTGGACATTCAGGGCATCACCGAGAAGAAAGAAGCCAAAATAGGGAAAACAAAACAGAAAAGAAATGGCCAGAGTTGACAGGTCCTACTCCTCAGCCTAAGACTGAGGCGAGGAGGAATTTGTTCTGAGACTTAAGAGTCTCTGGTACTCATGGAGTCATCGAGCTCTACAGCACAGAAACAGACCGTTTGGTCCAATTTTCCCTGCCAACCAAATATCCTAAACTGATCTAACCCGATTTGTCAGCATTTGGCCCATATCCCTCCAAACCCTTCCTATTTATATACCCATCCGCATTCCTTTTAACTGTCATTGTACCCACTTCCACCACTGGAGTCAGGCTCACCGATCTATAGTTCCCTGGCTTTTTCTTACCACCTGTCTGAAATAATGGCACTCCGTTAGCCAACCTCCAGTCTGCTGGCAACTCGCACATGGTTTTTGATGATATGAATACCTCAGCAAAGGGCCCAGTAATTTACCCGAGCTTCCCACAATGTTCTGGGTTACACTTGATAGGTCCCAGGGACTTATCCACCTTTATACATTTTAAAACCTCCGGCACTTCCTCTGTAATATGGACTGTTTTCAGGACATCACTGTTTATTTCCCCAAGTTCCCTAGCTTCCACGTCCTTCTCCAGGGGAAATACTGATGTGAAATATTCATTTAGTATCTCACCCACCTCCTGCGGTTTCACGCACAGACGGCCTTTTTGATCTTTAAAGGGCTCTACTATCTCCCTCGTTACTGTTTTGCCCTTATTATTGTTATAGAATCTCTTTGGATGCTCTTTAACTGCACTTGCCAAAGCCATTCCATGTCCCTTTTTTGCACTCGTGGTTTCCCTCCTAAATATATATTTATTGCCCCTATGCTTGTTCAGGGAGTCACTCAATCCCAGCTGTCCAAACCCAATATATGGCTCATTTTTCTTAACCGGACCCTCAATTTCTCTATTCATCCGGCATTCCTGGCACCTCCCAGCCCTACCCTTCACATTATCGTCAACAAACTGTCTCTGGGCTCTCCTTAACTATTTTTTAAAGGAGTCCTGATTCCCAATCTTTACCTGCAAATAATCTCTCCCAGTCAAATTTTGAAAGTAAAAACCCTGAAGAAACTGCGGATGCTTAAATTGGAAACAAAAGCTGAAATTGCTGGAAAAGTCTGACAGAATCTGTGGAGAGAAATCAGTGTTTGCGTTTCGGATTGAGTGACACTCCTTCAGAGTCTAGGAAGGGTCACTCGACCTGAAACGTTAACTCTGATTTCTCTCAACAGATGCTGCAACACCTGCTGAACTTTACCAGCGATTTCTGTTTTCATAACTTTTGAAAGTTCCTGCCTAATTCCATCAAGATAGGGCTTTTTCCAATTTAATTTTTTGATCAATCTGTCCTT
Source organism: Stegostoma tigrinum (assembly GCF_030684315.1). Taxonomy (NCBI): domain Eukaryota; kingdom Metazoa; phylum Chordata; class Chondrichthyes; order Orectolobiformes; family Stegostomatidae; genus Stegostoma; species Stegostoma tigrinum. The sequence continues at coordinate 3,630,701 of NC_081361.1, read as the reverse complement.
TTCCAGAACTATTTTAAAACTATAGAATTATGTTCACTTTCCCAAAGTACTCCCTTACTGTGACCTCAATCATTTCACCTGCCTTATTCCCAATAGGTCAAGTTTTTCTCCTTCTCTTGTACATATATCCACATACTGAATAAGAAAGTTTTCTTTCACACATGCAATAAATTCCTTCCCATCCCACCTCTTAACACTGTGCCAGGCCCAGTCTATGTTTGGAAAGTTAAAATCCCCAACCATTAGAAACCTATTATTCTCACAGATATCTGAGAATTCCTTCGATATTTTCTTCTCAATTTCCCGTTGACGACTGGGGGTGACTTTTGTACAATCCCAACAAGATGGTCACCCCTTTCTTATTTCATAGTTCAACCCAAATAATTTCCTTGGGCAAACTCCCAGAAATCCTCCCTAAGTACTCGCTAAGTACAGCCATAATGTTATCCCAAACCAAAATCACCATTCCCCCTCCTCTCTTTCCTCCCCTGAAGTCCCTTGTATTGTCCACTAACAAAACTGTTTAATCCTGCTGTCAAATTTAAGCCCTTTAATAAATTCCCAATATGTGCCAATATTTAACCCCAATCCGGAGGTCTAATTTTGAGTATTAACCTATTTAATCCTTTTTATAAAATCTTACTGATGCTTTCTGAAAGTCTAAACATATTACTTGCATGAGGGAAGCAGCAGGGACCTGAGGGGCAATATTTTCACACAGAGGGTGGATTGCATGTGGAATGAACTGCCAGAGGAAGTGGTACAGACAACTGCAGCTGAATTCTGCTTCTACATTTATAAGACATTTGGACAGTTACCCAAAGAGGAAAGCTTCAGAGGGGGATAAAGGCAAATGAGGTTAGTACAGTTTGGGAAACTTGGTCGGCACGGACAAGTTGGACTGAAGGGTCTATTTCTGTGCTGTATAACTCTGTGACTCTAATAAATGCTCTAAGTTGAATGTTTATATTACTACGTTTCATTATTGGAACTAGTAGATTTTCGTGCAATCCTGAAGTGAAAATATTAAAAGCAAACTTGCTTTCAGTAATGTATGTTTCCCATGGCCTGATATAGATGTTTGCAAAAATCTGAGCTCAGACATCCCCACCAAAAGATTTAACTTGGCTGCAGTGGCAAATGTGATGTGTCCTGTTCTGCAGGGAAACCAGGTAATTGCTTACGTTGTGAAGGTGACCCATGGCAGCTGATATGGGGGATTTTCTTAATAGTTCCAACATGAGGGTATTGATATAATCTCAGCTGCATTACGCTTGGCAGTCATCAGCATAGTTTCAGAACACAAATGGCAGGTTCACTAACGTAAATTGTGGTATTTATCAAATCAGATGATCACAATCTGTTTGATAATGCTACTCAACCAGTTTCTGCTCATTACTGAATTGCTCAGCAAGGCTCCCTGTCCGTACCACTTTAATATTTTATATAAAGTGGAAATTATTCTTCAAGGTTAGTGGTGGAATTCCGCATCTTATAACTTCTGCATACTGACCTCTGTTTAGAGCATTAGCTAAATCCCTGGTCATGATGCTTTGCTCACAAGATTTTTATCAAAATGTTGTTTGATGCTCATTGCTTTTTCCTTTTTCTAAAAAGGAAAGCTGCATGTTTATTTTTGCAGTGACTGAGCTCTGAGGTGGTGAGGCTGTTTTAACGGAAAATGCATCTAGGACCAAAGCAGGGCGAAGGAAATGTTAGCTGAAACGTTTGCTGAAATGTTAGTTTTGTCGCTTCACAGATGTTGCCTGAGTATTTCCAGCACTTTCTGTTTTCCCCAATTTCCCCACATTCTGATTTCCTGCTTCTGTAGTATTTTGCTTTAATTTCATTTAGGTTGAGTTAGCCTGTGAAATACATGATTAACTGTTACATATTAACATAAATACTGTCCCAGTAGGATCAAACAGGTTGGAAAACATTAGTCTTTCAACAGCAGACCCTTAACTATTGAAACAGCCATTCTTCATCCCTGTTAAATTTCTGTTGGAATATGCAATTCACAACAAGCAGAATATTCAGTTCTTCACACAGGGTTGGTTTGGCCCCTACAGTGATTATGTGTAGTGAATGAAGAATTGAAAACCAAAAGTAATTTGGAAGAGGATTGCATTGTAGCAGCACATATTGTACATTTCCGCAGAGGTAGCGAAAACAGTTGGAGCAGCAAACAACATATTTTCTGATGAAGGCTTGAAACGTAAATAGGATTCGATGCAGCTAAGTCAGGCTCCACATGGTTTACATAGAACATGGAACATTACAGCACAGTACAGGCCCTTCGGCCCTCGATGTTTGTCTCTGTCCTGTCCACAGTTAGTTGCTATTGAAATATACTGCATGGAAAAAAAGACTAATAGTCCAGGAGTCTGCAGCATGTTCTAAACAGTTTAGTTTCCTGGATGACCTCCTGATGTTTACCTTTAGAATCCCAAATTGGTCCTGTGGGAATTGTGGTACTGTCAACTAGACTGAGAACTGGAAAATGCATCTTTTCAGTTTCTAACAGAATGTAGGAACACGAGTGAGCTAGTCAGACCCCTCAGCCTGCTCTGTCATTCAATTAGAACATGTTTCATCATCTACAATAAAGCTCCATTATCCCTTGATGCCATCAGTGTACAAACATCTTTCCATTTTTGTCTTGAGTGTGCTTAATGTCTGAGCTTCCGTAACACACTGTGGTATAGAATTCTAAAAATTCAGCAAGCTTTGAGTGAAGAAATTCTTCATACCTTGGTCTTAAATGGCCCATCTCTTATTCTGAGATTATATCCTCTGCCTTTAGCCTTGCCAGCTAGAAGAAACATTTTATCTGCATGCATGCTGACAATCTCCATGAGATTTGTATTCGTTTCAATGAGATCTCCAAGCATTCATCGAAACACGAGAGAATATTTATTTTGAGTCATTCATGGGATGAGGGCATCGCTGGTGAGACCAGCATTTATTGCCCATCCCAAATTGCCCAGAGGACAATAAAGAGTCAACCACATTGCTGTGGGTCTGGAGTCACGTGAAGGCCAGACCAGGTAAGGATGGCAGTTTCCTTCCCCAAAGGACATTAGTGAGCCAGAATCATTTTCCCAACAATTAACAATGGATTCGTAGACATCATTAGATCCTCAATTCAAGATTTTTATCGAAATCAAATTCCACCATCTGCCATGCGCATGGTAGGATTTGAACTGGGCTCCCCAGAACATTACCTGGGACTGTTGGTTAATAGTTCAGCAATAATACCCACGAGGCCTTCACCTCCCCCAGGGAGGTCAGCTTCCTCAATCTATCCTCATAAGACACACACACTATCACAAGAATTAGTCTGCTGATCCTTCATTGCACTGTCTCTACTTATCCTTTGTTGGAGAAGGAGCCCAAAACTGTGCACAGTACAGTCTCACCAATGCCCAAAACAGTTGCAGCAAGATGCCTCAAGTCCTGTGCTTAAATCCCATTGTGATAAGGGCCAATGGTTTATCTTCCCAACAGCTTGCTGTACCTGCTGCTAACTGGGAGGCTCAAGATAGTCAGGTCATTATAGACAGCAACACTTCTCAACCTTTCACTGTTTAAGAAAGGCTCTGTCTTTCATTTTCCCTCATTCCAAAGTGGAAAATTTTACATTACATTCCAATTGCCGTGTCCTTACCAAGGCACATAAACTGTCCAAATCCCATTCAGATTCCCTTCTCAACTTCACTTAGAAGCATTAATATAAAAGTAATCCAACTTCAAATGGCTGTGTGTATATACTACACTGTGGCTCTTTGTGACAGATGTAAGTAAATCTGTGTTGGTTTTATGCAACCTTTCGATGCCATATACCAGAGCCAGTCCTAAGAAGATCAGTGTTCTGTCTATTTGATGCTGATACAAATGGAATCACACTTACAGCCACTAGGAAAGCCACAACTCTCCAACTTTCCAGTTCAACAACCCCAGCCTGTTTGAATCCCTTTGGGAATGGCACCACCTCATAAAAAATGACATCAGACTATTAAAATATTGTACGGGTAAAGTCTTGCAATGAAAATTTGGCAGAATGAAACAGTTAATGGTCTGTAGTGTTGGCTGGTCAGAGAAAGCTTCAAGTGAACCAGGTAACTCAATACAGTTTGGAAGTAGGCTATTCGGCCCATCGAATGTACACCGACATTCTGAAGATCCCTGAACCACCTGCGTTGCCCATGTCCACACCACCTAACTTGCATATCTTTGGAGGAAACTGGAGCACCCAGAGGAAACCCACACAGACAGGAGGAGAATGTGCAAACTTCACACAGTCACCTGAGGCTGGAATCAAACTTCAGTCCTTTTCCGACACCATATTGATATCCACTTACTTCTTGATAAACCTAACTAAAATGTTCAGGGAAGTCATAACACAGTTCTGGAGCAGGTGGGGTTTGAACGCAGTACTCCAGGCTCAGAATTAAGGACACTACCACCATGGTTTCACTTTCTGATCGACAATATAAGTAGCTAAAGGCACAACAATAAAACAAATCATCTTAAACTTGAAGGGATTGTGCACTTTGGGATTAATCACGAACTTGTGAAAATGTAAAGTTTCTCAGTGACTTTGTGTACAATGCAACTAGTTAATCCTTGGAAGTTGACCTACGGTGGTATGTCAGAGCTAGTTTAATGCCTGCATTTTGAAGTTGCAATGCAGTTCAAACTGTGTTTTGCCTGTCAATGTTCCAAAGCCGGAATTGATGTAATCACAGGAGGGGATCTCTTGCAGTTTGTAAGAGAGGGGAAACTGGGAATAGGAAATTTTCAAAATCAATATGATCAGTTCTTTAAAAATACATTTAAACCTAATTTGACTGGGAAGCCAAAAATTCCAGCTGTAAATTTAATGCAAGCACTAAGAAGTCGCAGGCAGCAATATTAGACAGTTATGAAATGAAAATTACAATTGATGAGCTTTCCATTTCAAACTGTTTGAAGATATTTCTCTGATAGGCATAGGTAATGGAGAACTAGTGGATGTGGCACATATGGATATTCAGAAGGATTTTCCAAGAGATCGCACAGTGAGTTAGGAAATTGAAGCAAAGGGTGTAGGGAGGAACATATGCAAACTGAAAAGTGAAAGTTAGGTTTCCCTTCATTTGCAGGGTATTGGAATACAGCAATAATGATGTCTTGCAGCAGTTCCATAGAATGTTGGTGAGACGGTACTTGAAGTATTGTGTCCAGTTTTCTGAGAAAGAATATACTGAACAATGAGGAAATGCAGTGGGTATTCTCGAGATTACTCCCACAGATGGCAAAATTGTCTGATCAGAAGACTCATTCTGTGTTCTCCAAGTTTAAAAGAGTGAGAGTGATCACAGTGAAACTGAGAAAATTCACACAGACGGGACTGACTAACACAGGGACATGGAGAACAGCAAGCAGGTGAGATGAGGGAGAATCCGAAAATATTCCACATGTACATCAAGTGGAATGGAATAATCAGGGAACAAATAGGGCCCACCAGAAACAAAGGGACAATCTGTGTGTGAAGCTGGAGAACCATGATAGATGAGTATTTCACGCCTGTTTTAATTTGGAGAAGGGGGATTCGGGGACAGAATTCAAGAAGATGAACTGTGAAGCCCTTTAGCAGATGGATATATAATGCAAGCAGTGATTGATGGTTTTGGCAGGTACAAAATTGTACAAATCCCCGAACCTGGCTGATTTGCAACAGAGGAAGCTGTCGGAGACAGGAGAGGGAAACCCCGATCCAGATTTATAAGAATCGCCGCAGGGAGGCATCAGAGGATTGGAGAATAGCTAGTGTAGTACCTCTTTACAGGAAGGTGTGCAGAGATAGACTGGGCAATAATAGACCAGTGAGTATCAGATCAGTGTTAGGGAAACAGTGGGAGAAAATAGGAAAGCAAAAAAAAAGTTCTGCATTTAGAGAGACAAGGTTTGATCAGGGATAGTCAGGATGACTTTATTAGCGGGAAGTCATGCCTAACAAATTTCATTGATTTCTTTCAAGATGATCACTTATATGGTTTTTCAGCAAGGCCTTTTGACAAAGCCCCACATGGGAAACTGATAAAGAAATTAAAACGCAATGGTATCAATGGTAATTTGGCAAGTCACATTCAAAATTGTCTAATTGGCAGGAGACAGGGGATGGCTATTTATATTACTGGAGACCAGGTCCTTGATGAGCCATATCTTGAACATTGTGCAGTATTGTATGCAGTTTTGGTCTCCTTGCCTCATTAAGGATAAACCTTATATTGAGGGAGCACAGCGAAGGAAGACCAGACTGATCTATGGGATGACAGGCTCATTGTTTGAGCTGAGTTCGAGTCAAATCAGCCGAAATTCCATGAGGTTTAGGAAAATGACTGAAGATCTCAGTGTAATGCATTAAGTTCTCTCAGAGTGAGACAGATTGGAAGCAGGGAGAATAATGCCCTTGGCTGGGACGTCTAAAATAAGGGGCCACAGTATTAGGTCCAGGCAGGCCACTGTACAACAAGATAAGCATTAATGTCTACATAAAGAGACTGGTGAACTTTGGGAACACTCTGCCACACAAGGCTGTAGAAGCCAGGCAATGAATATAAATATGGATTTCTAGACACTAACTAGCAGAGAACAGAAGTATGAGAAAGAGTATCAGCGTCATTATGTTGAGTGGTGGAGGAAAATCAATCGACCGAAGGAATTACTACAGTTCCTAATTAATATTGTTTCCCCAATGATTAATCACTGTAAGGGCTATGTGCACTATGTGAGAGAAGTGCATTGAAGAGATGTTCAGCCATGAACTGGATTGGGGGACACTAAATGGGTTGAATGGCCTTCTCCTTTCCTGATATTTCTGTACCGCCCGTGGGAAAGCTCTTTAAATGTTCCCACAAGCTCTCAGATATCAGGAAGGAGGCCTGTGTATGTTCAGCCATGAACTAGATTGGGGAACACTAAATGGGTTGAATGGCCTTCTCCTTTCCTGATATTTCTGTGCCGCCCGTGGGAAAGCTCTTTAAATGTTCTCACAAGCTCTCAGATATCAGGAAGGAGGCCTGTGTATGTTCAGCCATGAACTAGATTGGGGGACACTAAATGGGTTGAATGGCCTTCTCCTTTCCTGATATTTCTGTACCGCCCGTGGGAAAGCTCTTTAAATGTTTCCACAAGCTCTCAGATATCAGGAAGGAGGCCTGTGTATGTTCAACACAACAGTGTTTCTTTGTCCCTTTTCCGATACCACGGCTGGGTGTTCCATCCGATTTTATCCTTGAAGGCATCAGAGCAGTTTGATACAATTGAGTCCCTTGCTTGGCTGTTCCAGAGAACATTGAAGTGTTCATCACATGTCTGTGTGTCTGGAGAGGCTTTTCGGCCAGATTAGGACAGCGCGGTAGATTTGCATCCTGAAAGTGTGTTGGTGAAGCACATTGATGTTTCCAATCGATATTGGCTTCAAGGTCACTTTTACTGACACCAGATTTGAGACTTCGATGTTTTATTAATTATTCTTAACATCCCCCAGCTGCCAGAGCATTAGCCTGGTCTGGATTAGAAACCCAATGATATTTCCACAACAGCACCATCTCCACATGGGGTACTATCAGAAACCACACTGAGCAGGTTATTTCTGTGCTGCCTGACAGCTCTGTCAAAAACAACTTCCAACAATTCGACGATCTTGATGAGACTGAGGGTGTGGCAGTTGGTCAGATTGTAACTATTCTCCTCTTAGGGGACTGGGCACAGCTGAGTAATTGTCCACATTGCCAGGTAGGTGTCAGAGTTGGGGCTGGAGTGAAACAGCTTCCCCAGGGGCACGGCTTGTTGTGCAGCATAAGCCTTCAGTCCCATTGTAGGAATGGCATCAGGGCCAGTTATCTTTATCGTATCTTTACTTTATCATTATCTTTTCTCTTGGTATCATGTGCCGCGAATCTAATTGTTTGAAGACTGGCTTCTGTGATTTTGTGGACGTCATGATGACGGTGAGGTGAATCATCAACTCGATACTTCTGGCTGAGGAAAGTGGGGATACTACATCCTTGAAGTTGCACTGATGTGCAGGGCTGTTCCATTATTTAGGATGGGGATATTTCTGGAACCCTCTCCTCCAGGGAGTTGTGTAACTGACCATGCAGATGGGCTAAAAGCCCTCCGCTTCATCCTCTCCCGCTGGCCCAACCAGTTATCTACCTAACCAAACTCGTCCTTACCCTTAACAAATTCTCCTTCAACTCCTCACACTTCCTACGGATGAAAGGGGTGGCCATAGGTACCCGTATGGATCCAAGCTATGCCTGCGACTTTGTGGGATACATGGAACAGTCCCTCTTCCACAGCTACACTGGCCCCATCCCCACCAATTCCTCCATTACATTGATGCCTGTATTAGCACTGCCTCGTGCTCCCACAAGGAGATTGAAATGTTCATCCACTTTACTAACACCTCTCACCCAACATTAAGCTCGCCTGAACCATCTCTGATACCTCTCTCTCCTTCCTGGGCCTCTCTGTCTCCATCTGGTAAGTGCCTGGAAAATGATATCTATTTTCAGCCCACTGACTCCCACAGCTCCCTATAATATTCTGTTTTTCACCTGCCTTCCTGCAAGAATGCTATCCCCTATTCCCAATTCCTTCACCTCCACCACATCTGCTCCCAAGATGAGGCGTTCCACTCCCGGGCATCCCAGATGTCTTTGTTTTTCAAGGAGTGCAATTTCACCCCCACAGTGGTTGAAAATGACCTCAGCCACATCTCTTGTGTTTCCCACACCTCAGCCCTCATAGCCGTCCCTGCAATAAAAACAAAGACAGAATTCCCCTTGTCCTCATGTATCACCCCATCAAATTCCAGATCTGATGCATCATTCTCCACCACTTCAACCATCTGCAATCTGATCCTACTCCCAAGGATATATTTCCCTCCCTGTCCTTTACTGCCTTCCGGAGGGGCTGTGCTCTCCACGATTCCCTCGTCTGCTCCACACTCCCCACTAGCCCCACCAGGCCTGGTACTTTCCCCTGCAGCCACAGGAAGTGCTACACCTGCCGTTACACCTCCCCCATCACCTCCATCCCAGACCCAGGAAAACCTTCCACATTAAACAGATATACACCTGTACGTCCGCTAATGTGGTCTATTGTATCTGCTGTTCCCGGTGTGGCCTCCTCTACATCGGGAAAACCAAAAGGATGCTTGGAGACTGCTTTGTGAAGCACCTACGCTTCCCCCTCATTGACCAACCCTGACCCCCACTTCCTATCTACACTCACCTCACCTCTACTAGCCTCATCCCCGCCTCCCCGACCTGTCCATGTTCCCTCCCACCTACCCGCCCCCTCCCCCTCACTGACCAACCCCCGTCACACCTCCCTACCTACCCTCACCTTTACTGGCTTCATCCCCACCTCCTTGACCTGCCCGTCCTCTCTCCACCTATCTCCTCCACTGATTCCATTTTGTTGCCACCTCCCCCTCTCTCTATTTATTTCAGAGCTCTCTTCCCCTCCTTTCTGAAGAAGGATCCAGACCCGAAATGTCAGCTTTCCTGCTCCTCCGATGCTGCCTGGCCTGCTGTGTTCATCCAACTCCACAGCTTGTTATCTCAGCCTTCAGCATCAGCAGTTCCTGCTGCCCCCATCACCATTCATGACTGGCTCCAGCAGGATAGTTGGTCTGTTGATCTTGCAATCATTCCACCCTGTCTGTAATGTGTCAGTTCTGCTGTCTGTAATGCAAGCAGTCGAATGCAGTATCTATAACAGTTGCCATCAGTTTCAGGTACACATGGTTCTGACCCCGGCGTGTTTGCCTGCACTCGTCACTGAACCATTAATCAGCTTCATGGGAATCATAGACTGAGGGATTATCTGGGACAAAGAGTCACAGATTCTGGTGGAATACAATTCTGCTGCTGCTGCTGGGGTTTCCATCACCACATGGATGCCCAGTTTTGAGCTGCAATAAGTGCAACGTAATGTCCCCCAGTTCAGACTGAGTCCCCATTGTACACAGTGACCTACTCTGTTTTCTGGTGTGGTAACACTTGCATTTTAATATTCTCATTCTTCTCTCCATGATAACACACCACCAATTTGTCACATTCCTCAAAACCCTTTAACATATTCATCTGAACGTTTACCCCTCCAGTAGAGGCATCTTTGGGTGGCACGGTGGCTCAGTGGTTCGCACTGCTGCTTCACAGCACCCAGGATGCAGGCTGAATTCCACCTGCAGGTGTCTGTCTGTGTGGAGTTTGCATATTCTCCCAGTGTCTGTGTGTGGGTTTCCTCCAGGTGGCCCGGTTTCCACCCACAGTCCTAAGATGTGCAGACGAGTTGAATCGGCCTTGATAAATTGCCCATTGTGTTGAGCGATGTGTAGATTAGGTAGGTAATAGGGGAGTGGGTCTGGATGGGATGCCCTGAGGGTCGGTGTGGGCTTGTTAGGCTGGAGGGCTTGTTACCAAACCATAGGAAGGTTTTTTTTAAAGTGAATGTTTCTCTCCCTGACCATGATTAAGAGCTCTGCAATGTCAGTGATGCAAGAGTTATGTAGTTTCAGTACCAATTAATTTGTTCACCTTGTGCTGTCATTCACTTCTCAGTTTCTGGTGATCCATGTTGGGCAGGGTTTTTGAGAAAATTTGACGTATGTTTTGGAATTTATTCAAAAACACAAATTGCTGAAGAAACTCAGCAGGTCTGTCAGCATCTGCAGAGTGAAAGCAAGGTTAAGCTGTTGGATCCAGTGATGTCTTTTCAAGGCTCCCAGTTTCTCCAGCAATTTTGCTTGTTTCAGATTTCCAGCATGCACGGTTCTTTGTTTTGTTGAAAATTCAGTGAGTGCTAATTCATTTCTGGAGAAATTCAGCAGGCCTAGAGCATCTGTGGAGATGGAGAAACAGGGTTAAAGTTTCAAGTCCAGCGAGACCCTTCTTCAGACTGAAAAGGGTTTGAAAACAAACTTTTTATAACTTGACAGAGGTGGAGGAGGGGTGATAGAAAACAGAGGGTGTGGGGGAGCAGTGCAAAATACAAATGGGCTTTTAATTCCGGTGGAAGAGAAGCAGGTGTACAGTGGGAATAAATAAAGGTGTGAGTGGGGGAGATGGGCTCTCTCTATTGAGTGCAATGTTAACAAGACACGAACAAGACAAAGTCACATCGTCTGCATCACAGACAACAGGAACTGCAGATGCTGGAGAATCTGAGATAACAAGGTGTAGAGCTGCATGAACACAGCAGGCCAAGCAGCATCAGAGGAGCAGGAAGGCTGATGTTTCGGGCTTTGACTCTTCATCAGAAATGGGGGAGTGGAAGGGAGTTCTGAAATAGATGGGGAGAGAGGGAGAGGTGGATTGAAGATGGATCGAGGAGAAGATAGGTGGAGTGGAGACAGACAGGTCAAAGAGGTGGGGAAGAAGCCAGTGTAGGTGGGGAGGCAGGGAGGAGATAGTTTATTCCAGGGACAACGGACAGGTCAGGGAGGCGGGATGAGATTAGGAGGTAGGAAATGGGGGTGTGGCTAGAGGTGGGAGGACGGTATAGGTGAGAGAGGAGCAGCTTAGAGAGGCGGGTATGAGCTGGGCTGCTTTTGCGATGCGGTGGGGGGGGGTCGATTTTGAAGCTTGTGAAATCCACATTGATACTATTGGGCTGCAGTGTTCCCAAGCGGAATATGAGATGCTGTTCCTGCAGCCTTTGGGTAGCATTGTTGTGGCACTGCATGAGGCCCAGGATGGACATGTCGTCTGCGGAATGGGAGGGGGGTGTGTTGAAATGATTTGCAACTGGGAGGTGCAGTTGTTTATTGCGCACTGAGCGGAGGTGTTCTGCAAAGCAGCCCCCAAGCCTCTGCTTGGTTTCCCCAATGTAGAGGAAGCCACAATGGGTCCAGCGGATGTAGTATACCACATTGACAGATGTGCAGGTGAACATCTGCTTGATGTGGAAAGTCCTCTCGGGGCCTGGGATGGCAGTGAGGGCGGTGGCGTGGAGGCAACTCCGCCCACAGCTGACGCCGACGCAACTTCGCCCACCACCACCGACGCAAATCCGCCCACAGCCGAAGCCAGCATCGCTCCGCCCACAACCTCGACAGACAGCAGCTCCAGAGGAGATAACAACCCAAAGCCCTGTTGAGTCTTCACCATCCCTGCAGACCTTCCCCGTACGGAGGATGAACGTTCAATCCTCAGTACAGGGCTCAACTATGTCTCCCTCCACCCGCACATCAATGGATACCGGTTACGTTTGGGGATTGAGCAGATTTTCCGCCGCCTCCACCTCCACACTTACTTCTTTAACTGTGAACCTAACCCTCCCTCGACTGACCCCTTCTCCCACCTCCAACACAAGCCCCTATCCTGGGCATCACTCCAAGGTTTCCTCCCCTCCCTTGACCTCTTCATCTCCAGTTGCCATCAAGATATCAGTTGCTTCAACCTCTCCACCCCTCTCACCCACTCCAACCTCTTCCCTGCAGAACAGGCAGCCCTCCGCTCCCTCCGCTCCAACCCCAACCTCACCATCAAACCTGCGGACAAAGGAGGTGCGGTTTTAGTATGGCTCACTGACCTCAACATCACAGAGGCCAGACACCGACTCCCTGACACCTCCTCCTACCGCTCCCTGCATCATGATCCCACCCCAGAGCACCAAAACATCATCTCCAAAACCATGCACAACTGCATCACCTTAGGTGACCTCACACACACAACATTCAACCTTATTGTTCCCCAACCCTGCGCTGCCTGCTTCTATCTCCTTCCCAAATCCACAAACCTGACTGCCCTGGTGGACCTATTGTCTCCAATTGCCCCTGCCCCACCAAACGTATCACCACCTACCTGGACTCCAATTTCTCCCCTTTGGTCCAGGAACTCCCCACCTACGTCCATGGCACCACACACACACTCCACCTCCTCCAGAACTTCCAATTCCCTGGTCCCCAATACCTCATTTTCACGATGGACATCCAGTCCCCATACACCTGCATTCCCCATGCAAATGGCCTAAAGACCCTCCACTTCTTCCTGTCCCACAGGCCTGACCAGTCCCCCTCCACCAACACCCTCATCTGCCCAGCCAAATTCGTCCTCACCCTCAACAACTTCTCTTTCAATTCCTCCCACTTCCTACAAAGGGGGTGGCCATGAGTACCCGCACGAGCCCAAACTATGCCTGCCCCTTTGTAGGCTACGTGGAACAATCCCTCTTCCACACCTACACTGGCCCTCAACCCCACGTCTTCCTCTGTTACATTGATGCCTGCATCAGAGCTGCTTCATGCTCCCAAGAGGAGCTCGAACAGCTCATCCACTTCACCAACACCTTCCACCCCAACCTTAAGTTAACCTGGACCATTTCTAACACCTCGCTCACCCTCCTGCACCTCTCTGTCTCCATCTCCAGCAACCACCTAGAAATCAATATCCATCTCAAGCCCGCTGACTCCCACAGCTAGTTAGAATACACCTCCTCTCACCCACCTTCTGCAAAAATTCCATCCCCTTTTCCCAATTCCTTCGCCTCTGCCTCATCTGCTCCCAGGATGATGCATTCCACTCCTGCACATCTCAGATGCCCCTCGTTTTTCAAGAACCGCAACATCCCCCTGCAGTGGTCGGGAACACCCTCAACCACGCCGCCCGCATTTCCTGCAACTCATCCCTCACACCCCGTCCCAACAATAGCAACAAAAAAGAATCCCCCTCATCCTCACGTACCACCCCGCCAATCTCTGGATCCAATGCATCATCTTCTTACACTTCTGTCATCTGCCATACGACCCCACCACCAAAGACAATTTTCCCTCCCCACCTTTGTATGCTTTTGTAGGGACCACTCTCTCTGCCACTCCCTTTCCCGCTCCATATTCCCCTCCGGCACAATCACACCCGGCACTTTTCCCTGTAACCGCAGGAAGTGCTACAACTGCTCCCAAACCTTCTCCCTCACCCCCACACCAGGGCTCAAGAAGACTTTCCGCATCAAGAGATGTTCACCTGCACATCTGCTAATGTGGTATACTGCATCCCCTGCAGCTGTTGTGGCCTCCTTGACATCAGGGAAATCAAGCGGAGGCTTGGGGACCGCTTTGCAGAACACCTACACTTGGTTCACAATAAACAACTGCACCTCCCAGTCGTGAACCATTTCACCACTCCCCCCCCCCCACCCCCCGCCGCATTCCACAGATGACATGTCCATCCTGGTCCTCCTGCAGTGCCACAATGATGCCACCTGAAGGTTGCAGGAACAGCAACTCATATTCCGCTTGGGAACGCTGCAGCCCAATGATATCAATGTGGACTTCACAAGCTTCAAAATCTCCCCTCCCCCCACTGCATCCCAAAACCAGCCCAGCTCATCCCCGCCTCCCTAACCTGTTCTTCCTCTCTCCTATCCCCTCCTCCCACCTCAAGCCGCACCCCCATTCCCTCCCTACTAACCTCATCCCGCCCCCTTGTCCTGTCTGTCCGACCTGGGCGGACCTATCTCCTCCCTACCCCCCTATCTACATTCATCTTTACTAGCCCCATCCCCACCTCTTTGACCTGTCTGTCTCCTCTCCACCTATCTTCTCCTCTATCCATCTTTGATCAGCCTCCCCCCTCTCCCTAATTATTTCAGAGACACCTTCCCCTCCCCCATTTCTGATTAAATGTCTCGGCCCAAAACATCAGCTTCCCTGCAACTCTGATGCTGTTTGGCCTGCTGTGTTCATCCAGCTCTACACCTTGTTATCTTATCTACATCATATTGTATTAACCACGTCTCCATGAATAACTCTGAATTTCATGCACAAATGTGAACATTTATCTATGCATGTTATCTATCTGCACACACGCACACTGATTAAACAGTGTATATAAAATCACTTCTCCTCCATTCCATTTCAACCTACCGTGTTTTGTTTACATTGCCACTCACCATTCCTTCAGCCAAATTTATTCTGTTTCTTTCACTGTGTTTTATTTTATTCCGTCTATGAAGAAGAAATTGGCTACTGGGCGATATCACGTTAGTCCTGTCTAGTCTGCACACACACTGTCTCCTCTTCCTTACTGTTCCTTAATCACTCACAAGGATATTGTCTCTGACCCTTTACTCCCAATAAGCAAAGCAATTGGAAATGTAATGTTTACTTTTGGGCGAAAGCCAAAAAATCGGTAAAGTAAAGCTGCATAAACTGCAAAAAAAAGTTCTTTGTAACGTTAGAAGCAAATTGTTGAAAGTATTGTGTTAAAGATAAAATGTTGCCTTCTCAGAGCTGTGAGAGCAAAGTTCAGCAAAATCCTGTCCTTCTCCAGGCAGTTGTGGCCAGAGACAGTGTTTAGTTTGGCAGTTGTTGTGGTGGAGGAGACTTCAGTGCAGTAACAACCTCTCGATGGGCTCTTAGGAAAGCAGTTACGTGTGATATCGCATGTGGATGACACGGCAGCATCATCGAGCTTGTGTAGAGAAAGCATCACCTTTCTCCTTTACTTCTCTCACTGTGAGAGTAATTGGAGATGGACACTAAGACCAATAGCAGGCAATGTCAGCATCCCACCCAGACCAGGTATTGTTGTTCCATTAAAAGTGTCAGAGTGAAGGGGGTTAACTGGAACTGTTTGTTCTGTGACTCAAATTAATGTCAGTCTCCATAGATCCGAACTGTGTCGCTGGAGGGTTTCCCTCTTCTGTTAATAAGGGGTTTCTTCCAATGCGTTATCCCGTGGTATCAGTGGCTGTGTCATCCTCAACACGATTGGGATCAACAGCTCCAGAGAGAGGGAGAGATCAGAATCTGTGAAGAGCAGGCAGAAATGTTCCAATTATGGATCAGAATCTCAGAACCATAGACGGGAATGTTACGACAATGTACCAGAATCTGACAGGAATAGATTGGAATGTTCCAACAATGGACAGGAGTTCATCCTTAGGCCTTTACTGGCTTTCGATCGATTGGTTACCATTAACATGGCGGATAGAAGCTGTACTGATAGTTATTCAAGCGGGTTACTATCCCATCCTTGGGATTGTTGGTGTTCCTGGTAAGTCTCTCTATCTCTGTCCATTTATTAATTCTGTAAGCCCTTGTGAACAGCATCTCAATTTCTAAGTTCTGTATTTGGCAAAGAAGGAAACTATTGTATTCACTTTCAGTACAAACTCAATTCTTATTCTGTGGCTTTTTTTCACCTTCAATTAACAAACATCTGAGGAGGAATAAAAGTGTTCATAACTTTCCTAAACAGTGGAAAATAACTGTTATGACCCAAATAAAAGCTGGAGTGGGAGGGAAAACAAACAAATTGGCCCATTTTGTCCTGAGCTGATTTATATCACAATATTCCCTTCATCAACAATAATATTCCCAGTTTTCACTTCTGCCTCAGTGCTCTTTCTGAATAAACCATAACATTCTCCTTTCCAGTTGCAGTTCGCTTCTGGCCACACTTGCAGTTACTAATATTTTGATTGTATACTTATTCTTATCTCTACATGGGCCTAAGCCAGTTGCAAAGTGTGAAGCCAGTTTGATTCTAAAATGAGGTGGCCACAGCTTTGTGCCACTGGTTACAGCATAATCCATCGTTGGCCGTAAAATGACAGTTACATTGAACTGTTTAGATTCTAGAACTCTCCTTGTAGGAGTGGGTGTCATGTCCATCATCTCCTAAGTGCAGTGCTCCGATGTATTCACTTGGTGACAGAGGCCATGTCTCTCCATCTCAACCCCACTGACCTCCTGCTGGGTGGGATACAGTACTCTGTCTCCACTGAGGAAGATGCAGAAAATCTTCCAGAAATTCCACAGGGCAGAGTGAATGTGAAAATGAGAAACTGTGGGAGATTTAAATAAATAAAGTGGAATTACATAAAGCTAATTGAACTGAAGCTTGGTACGTTTCTCTGCTATGTTCCAGAATATACATGGAGGTGGCAATAGAGCTAGTGAAAGAGCTACCGGGTCATAATGCTCTTCAGTCCAACCAGTCCATGTCAAACATAATCCCAAACTATCCTAGTCCCACCTGCCTGGGTTTGGCCCATATCTCTCCAACTGTCTCCTGTTCATTTCCTTGTCCAAATGTCATTTAAAACTTGTAACTACGAGAAAGAATTATTGGCAACCATTCACAATTCTTAAGATTGTGGATTTTCTGTTTCCTGCAGAATGGAAAATAGCTCTTGTCACCCAGATAAAATCTGGAATGGGAGGGAAACAAAACAAAACTAAAATTTGGACGACTTGATGCCAGTTATTAGGAAAATATCGGAATCTTTTATGGGGATTGTGAAAACTAGACACTTGGGGAATCATAAGATGACTTGGCAGAATCAACTTAGATTCAGAAAAAGGAAATCATCTTTGGTAAACCTGTGTTAATTAAAGTATCCACAAATTTTGGATCTGCGTCCAAATTATCCGCAGAAATATCTTCCATTGCTGCTTCACAGTGTTCCCTGCTAAGATTGTATTCCTGTTAACTTTGGTTAGTTCCTCCCTCATGTCTTTGTAGTTTTAGTTCTCAATTATAATTGTGTCACATCCAAACGTGAGCAATATATTTAAACTGAAAGATGGAGGTTTAAGAGCTAATATATGGAGAAAGATTGGAGTATTTACTAACTCAATATCTGTAATACATTTATGAGCAAGGGAAAAAGTGAGAGAGCACATGGATGATGAGATGTAAAAGTAGAGAAAACAATATTATCAACAGAAGTAAATGTACTTTCCTATTTGTTTTGGCAATTCCTGTGTGTTCTGATCCTTTGCCAAGTACATGTACGACTGAGTAATATGTATATAACAGTTGAAGCATCCACACATGAGAACCAGTGGGAGTGGAGTATTTGAATTTACAGAACACTTTTGACATGGTTGCACATAGGTGTGTGACAAAAGTTGGAGTCGAGGGGTAGGTGGAAATACACTACATGGATTGAGAATTGTTTCGTTGAGACCATACAGAGAGTCAAGCCCGTTTCCAGACTGAACGCTGCTACTTTTGGTATATAACATGTACCAGTGTTTGGATCACAGGAATTTGAAAGGCATTCAAACAACTTGGATGTGGCCAGCAATAGCGTACATCTCATTTTGTGTTGATTAAATGGTGCAAGGTTGGGAAGTGTTGTTGTCCCAAAAGACCTGCCTGTCCTTCATCATAAGTTGCCAAAAATAGTACATATCAGAGTATCAGGAACAAGGGAAGTAAATGGTATGTTGTCCTTCATTGTAAATGATTCAAGTACATAAATAAAGCCATCTCTCTGCACTTGTAGAGCCTTGATCAGAGAGTATTTAGGGGCATCGTGTACACATTTGGTCTCTTTTGGAAGGAAAGATCTTCTTGCCACAGGCTCAGTGCAAACGAGTATCACCAGTCTCATCACTGAGATGATGGTCCCATGAGGAAACTGACTGTTTAATCTGTAAAGCCGTGAAAGAGTAACAGATAATTCCATTAGAACTTGGAGTTCGTGTTGAATGCTTATGTCCAAAAAAAACGCACTGATAAGATGAGAAATTCCATAATTTGCCTATTTCAATACACGTAGATTTTACATGTAGAATTATATAGAGCCCCATGTCAATTGTGGCAGAAATGCAGACTCTTAATGAAATCTTGCCACATTGATGTGTGACTCTCCACTTAATGTCATGTTGTTCACAATCCCGACATTTTCCGTATTACCCTACTTCTGAAACAGAAGCCATTCCAACCAGATTCTGGGGTCCATAGAGAACACAAGTCTGTCGTGTTGGAGGATGCCACCTTGAGATTTTGCACAAAACATTAAGCTTCCACCTCACTGCTGGAAAACCGTTTTAAAGTATTACATATGTACCACGAGCAATGGACACATGAGGAACAGCGTGAAGCAGACTGTCTGTGCAGCCCCTGCCCCATTTGCTTGTCATGTTGCAGCATCAGTTACCTCACTCTGTTTCCATGTAAGTGACTGTAGGGGCTGAATGGCCTCCTCCTGTTCATATGTCAGTGACTCAAGGGAGTGTACAGCAGGGCCAAGTGCCTAACTGGGCTTCCCCGGGATCCTGTGTAACAGCTCGATGTGAGAACTATTGTGGCAATGCCGGAACTGTAAGAAATTGTTTTGTCCTGGTTTCTTTCAAGAGCGAGATCCAACGAGATGCACAAAGCTGACTACTTAATAAAACTTGAGGAAACAGCTTGAGAGGCTTCAGTTTTTTTTTTGCAAAATCTGTCAACTATTTTACTAATGTAGCTCTGAATAAATGTAAACAGAAAGGCACCACAGATTTCTGGGGAAGAGAATTCCCAGTCAAAATGCCCTTTTCGAATTTCTTCTCATCCATCTTATAGAATCGGAAACTCACACAGCGCAGAAACAAACACTTTGGTCCAACCTGTCCACACTGACCAGATATGTAATACGATCTATTCCCATTTTCCAGTATTTGGCCGATATCCATCTAAACCCTTCCTATGCATTTACCAATCCAGGTTCCCTTTAACTGTGTAAATGCACCCATCCCCACCACTTCTGGCTGCACTTTCTGTACACACACCACTCTCTGCATGAAAATGTTGCCCCACGTTCCCTTCTATATCTTTCCCCTCTCACCTCCAACATAGGCACTTTACTTTTTCACTCCTGGGAAACAGATCCGGGCTATTCAGACTATTCATGCTCCTCGTGATTTTATAAACCTCTGTAATGTCACCCCTCAATCTCCATCACTGCAGAGGAAAAAACTTCAACCTATTCAGCATCTCCCTCTTGCTCAAACCCTCCAATCCAGGAGCATGCTTGTCAATCTTTTCTGCTCCTCTCAAGGTTAACAACATCCTTCCTTTAGCAGAGCCAACCGAAATGTGTGCAGTATTATTAAAGTGGCCTCATCAATGTCCTGTACAGGAGCAACATGCCATCCCAGCCCCTATACCCAATGCTCTGACTGATTAGGGTAACCGTGACAAATGTGTCCTTCCCTACCCTGTTTCACATGCTACTCCACTTTCAAGGAACTATGTGCGTGCCCCCAATGTCTCTTTATTCAGCAACAGTCCCCAGGGCTGTGTAAGTCCTGCCCAGCTTCACCTTACCAAATGCAAAACCTCTCATTTATCTAAATTAAACTCCATCAGCCACACCTTGGCCCATTGGCCCATCTGATCAATGTCCCATTGCACTCTGAGATAATCTTCACCACTGTCCACGGCACCACTTTTTGATGTCATCTGGAAACCTGCTAACCATGCCTCTGATATTCACATCAAAACACTTTATATTAATGATGGAAAGCAGTGAACTCAGCACTGATACTTGCGGCACACCGCTGGTCAATGGTCTCCAGTCTGAAAAACAATCATCTGCCTTCAAGCCAGATTTGAATTCAATTGGCTATCTCCCCTGGATCCCATGTGTCCCACCATTATTAACCTGTCAACCATTTGGAAAATTACCAAACATCATTTTAAAGTCCATATCGACGTCTGCCACACTGCCTTCATCAACTTTCTTTATCACCTCTTCAAAATAATCGAGCCAGTGAGACATGTTTTCCACCACACAAAGCCATGTTTACTATCGCTAATAAATGCTTGCCTTTCCAATTGCATGGAAATCCTATCCCTCAGAATCCCCTCCAACAACTTACCCAGCTCTCATGTCAGGCTCACTGGCCTATGGTTCCCTGGCTTGGCTGCTCATTGTTTCCTTTTCCAGTCCCACTCCTCCACTGGTCACAGCAAATTTTAAATGTAACCGGGTTGGTGATGTGGCCGATGATATATGTATCAGGCTGTGTCAGCGTCAGTGTAAGGAGCAAGTCAGGCAGTTTACTTTGATCTGCTAAAAAGCACGTTTATGACCAACATAAAGTTACTCACGCTATGATGGAACGAAGAAAGTAAAACAGTCTGGATCTGCAAGTAGGTATATCACACACACACGCACACACACACATTAACATACAAATGTTAATTTGATATAACTTTGTTCACATAATAGTTGAACTCATGATAAAAGGAAAAATGTGAGATTTCCCCAGATGTTATTCTGCTTCCAAATGTGTTCTGTTCGCACATGTTGTTGGCAATGGGATTACTTCCTGGAACAGTTAGATTTGGCTGAATTCCCTTTGCTTCACACAGTGGGAGATTCCAGTGAATCCGAGTCATGAATCCTCCACAAGCGGTAAAGATGACTGGCCGGTGTTTAGTTTTCACTTTGCTGTCATGAGGAGGAAGAAAAGACAGTGGGAGCAATAGCCTGTTGCAAAACAGAGACACTGCAATATGTATCCCGCTCTGAGTTGAATCGCACAGTAATGTTATTCGACCCCCAAACTGGAGCATGTGAGGTCTCCTTGAACTTTGTCCGAACTATATGTTTCCGCCACATTCCCTGCTCCATGTCGGTGCATCATTGCTGCTGCCGTACACAGCCATTTCCTCAGCAACAAGTGGGCCTATTTGATTTAAATATATGTTTATATGTGCCTGCGTAATTAAAAAAAAATGTTTACTGTCTTCACAGTATCTTTGTTAAGATGAATGTGTCTTATTCCGAAATTAACACAGAAATTACTAGAAAAGCTCACCAGGCCGAGAGCAGCTATGAAGAGAAATTAGAGTTAATGTTTCAGGCCCAGTGAACCTTCCTCGGAACCTGTTTTTTTTAAATTACTTCCTCAGTTTTATTCTCCCATACACGAGGAAATATTCATCAGGCATTCACCAGGTACACTCCCTTCAATGTCTTATAATGTCTAAGAAGAACATTTCTTGTTCTCAGGTCTGAGCTGTGAATCTTCCATAACATAATGCCTTCATCCCAGGGCAGTGTATAGAGAACCATCTTTGAAAATTTTCAAGCACAGTTTTTTTTTCCCGTTTAGGGCATCATCACTACACACAGAGCATCAAATGTGCTCTCAGCAATGCCCTGTAGAGATTCAGAGAAACATGCCTAAGATCATACCCGGCACCCTTTGCAAGAAACAACATCATTCAATTCACTTTCCAAATCACTTGCAACATCTTCAGAATAATATTACGTGATTTATGTACCAGGACACACAAATCACTCTGGAGCACCAACCTCTGTGTTCCTTCTCCAGTCGTAAAATTCATTGTTGTTTTATCCTTTCCCCAAAACACAAACTTCCCATAACCCACACTGTACTGTTTTATTTGCAATGCCGGAAGTTTGCTCATTCTCATCCCCTGTCTACAGCCCGTTGTAGATGCTCTGCCTTCACTTGACATCTTATTGGATCATTATACTGGCATACTAGCAATTGGAGCTTCAATCCTATCAGCCCTTGATCCAAACTGGTAATCTAGTTTGTAAACTGTTGATGACCTCACACTGATCCCTGAGGAATTCCATGAATTCCAGCTTTCCAAACTGAAAATAAATAAAAATCTCTACTCTGCATTTCGTGTTAGCTAACTAAGTCTCGCTGTGTAGCAGCCCAGAAAGGTTGCAGGGCCTCTCCTGTGGTGTGTCGCTGGTTGTACAGGTGTTTCTGAGCTCAGCAACATACCATTAGGGCTAGTTGTTGTCAGATCATCAGGTAGAGGTTGTACTATCAATGATTCTGATCCTTGAGTGTTTAAAAAACAAGCACAGAATATAGACTGACATGTGGGTAGAATGCTGTACAGTCAAAAATGCTGTCTTTTAGATGCAGCAATAAATCTAGTCTGCCCTCTCAATCAGGTGCCCAATTTTTTCCCGGACAAATATAGAGCAGCAGGGGAGATTTCCTTTCAGCCTAGTTAACATTTGTCCCTTTAACAACACCACGTGTACAGATAATCTTAATGATTCATTTCATTGTTGGCTGTGGGTGCTGTGTGGAAAAATGCCACAATTGGTACACAATAAAATAAAATAAAATGTCTTTGACAAGTGACCTGACAGACGTTTACAAAGTCATAAGGGACACGGGAGTGTAAACAGCCAAGGTCTTTTCCCCGGGGTGGGTGAGTCCAAAACGAGAGGGCACAGATTTAAGGAGAGAGGGGAAAGATTTAAAAGGGACTTAAACGGCAACATTTTCATGCAGAGGGTGATGTGTTTATGGAATGAGCTGCCAGAGGAAGTGGTGGAGGCTGGTACAATTACAGCATTTAAAAAGCATCAGGATGGGTATATGTTTCAGAAGTGTTTAGAGAGGAATGAACCAAATGCTGGCAAATGGGCTTAGATTTATTGAGGATATCTGGGCGGCATGGACGAGATGAAATGAAGGGTCTGTTTGCATGCTGTATATCTCTGTGTCTCTTTGACTCTATGTCTGAGTACTTCATTCTCGTCCTGTGTGACTCCTGAGAGAGGAAGAATGATCTCCTATCTCAATGTAAAAACCACAGCTAGTTGAATGGTGATTTCGTTTCCCTCTGTAGTAGCTTTGAGGGTTGGAGTGAGAGAACAACACACAGGATACGAGCTGCAGTTGGCCATTCAGACCCTCGAGCCTGCTGCTTAATTTAGAAAGATCGTGGCTGATCTGTTTGTGGCTGAACACCCCTTTCCTGTTTATTCCCAATAATGGACTCTCCTGTCCATTAAAGGTCAGTTGAGCCCTGCCTTGAATATCTTCACTGACCCAGTCTTCACTGTTCCCTGGGGATGAGAACACCACAGACAGCATAATATTAAAGAGAAAGAAATATTCTTATCTCAATCTTAATTGCGAGACTCCTTAAAGTATGTTAACCTCACAGCAAGTTACCTCCTCTTTAAAGAGCACAACAAATAGGAGCAGATGTAGGCCATTCATTCCCTCAAACCTATTCCATATTCCAATAGACTCTGTTCAGTAAAGTATCAGTCAATCTCTGTCATCACTGCCCTCTTGGAAATATATTCCTGACAACTTCAGACCAGACAGTTTAAGAAATTGGAGCAGAATTAACTATTTGGCCCATCAAGTCTGGTCTGCTGTTCGATGATGTTTGACATGTTTCTCAAAACAATTCTCTTGTCTTCTCACCGTAACCCGCCATCTGCTTATTAATCAAAACGTATCTACCTCTGTCTTAAAGACATGACTATGTCTGTGTCTCTATATGCTTGTGTGTGTGTGTGTGTGTGTGTGTGTTGGAGGATTGTCCATCAGACTGTGACCAGTGGTGATCCACAGGGATCGGCGCTGGATTTACTTTTGTTTGTCATTTAATAAATGATTTAATGAAAATTATAGAAGGCATAGTTAGCAAGTTTACAGAGGACACAGATTATTTGAACATAGACAAGGAAACGTATCTTAGATTACAAAGTGATTTTGAACAATTGAATGAATGAATCATAAAGCTGTACAGTCTGGGAACAAAACCTTTCGTGCATCATGTCCATGCTGACCAGGTATCCGAAATTAATCTCATCCCATTTACTAGCATTTGGCCTATATTCCTCTGGACCCTTCCAATTCATGTACCCGTCCAGTAATCTTGAAAATGTTGTTTTCACAAGCTTCCAGCACTTCGTCTGGCAGTTCATTCCATATGATTCTTTTAAAATCTTTTCCCTCACACCTTAAACCTGTGCCGTCTAACCTTTGACTCCCCATACACTGGGAAAAAGACCCTGACTATTCACACTATCCATGACCTTCATGATTTTATAAACATATACAAAGTGCAAACTTGACTCCAATCAATTTAAATGGCTGTGCTTTCTGTTATCCCGGGCCTAAATTCTGAAATTCAACATGAATACCGCTTCCTTCTCAATCAAGTCACAATTTTGGAAAAATTTCAACCAACTTGTTCAAACATATTAAGAATTTGAATCTCGACCTTCATGCCCAGAGGTAAGGATATTACCACTGCACTGCAATAGTCCCTGATTCTGCAACATTATTCTTCTGTAAATTTGCTCATCAACCTGTTCTGACAGACTGTGACACACCTCTGCGACTGGCAGGACTTGAATCCAGAACTTCTGGTCCAGAGCTAGTGACATTACCACAGTTTCAGCGATGGGAATGGAAATCCAGAGCTCTGGCACAGAGGCATTAGCGTTACCATTACACAAGACCCAAATCATGCCCAGATTCTGAGTCACATTTTGCGCTCCAGCTATCAACTGAGTTTGGATTTATCAAATTCTGGTTAAATTTACTGAATTACACAGGGAAGATTTTTCAGTGTTGAACAAATGCAAGGTACTTGCCTCAACTACAGGATGTTGAGGGAATGTGCTGTGCCATTGAGATAAACTATTAACATCTTTAATAGCTTGGCCATGATTTTCAGCTTAAATGACGATTATCTGTAGACTGCATCATTATGGAAATAAATCCTGCAGGCATACTCTGCACTATGAAAAGTCTCAAATAGATATTATTGCTGAACACCAGAAATGACAAAAGACCATAAGTTCAGGCCCCGAAAGACCATACTGAAGGTCACTATTTCCCACCTCAAACGTGCGACTGCCCTCCTCCTAAAACAATTAACTGTTACAAAGCAACAAATCATATTCCAGCATCTCCTCACGACTGGCTGGTCTGCAATCTACCCCCACCCCTCCTCCTGCCCACACAAGGCAAAGCAAGCACGGGGTCTTTGGGAAAGTAAAGGCCAGAGTTTGTAGGCCTTCTGGGGATGGGAGGGTCTTTCAAAACATGTCAGGGTTGTGTGGGGGGTGGGAATATCACTCATTGGGCTGTGGTGGGGCAGATTGTGTTTAATTTGCATGAATGTGAAACACTGTTTTTGGAAAACCAAACAAAGCAGGACTTATACAATTTAAATTAGTAGTGTTGCAGAACAGAGACTAGACTGTCAGGTACAGTTCTGTGAAGTCTGTGTCACATATGGACAGGGTGGTTTAGACGGTGTTTAGTTCGGGGCCTTCATCGCTCGGACCTGTGAGTTCAGGAGTTGGGATGTCATTTTCAGATTGTACAGGACGTTGGTGAGGCATTTTCTGAAATACTGTGTCCAGTTCTGGTCGCACTGTTATAGTAAGGATAATATTAATCTGGAGAGGGTTTAGCAGAGATTTACCGGGATGTCGGTGGGAATGGATGGTTTGAGTTATAAGGAGAGGCTGGATAAGCTGGGCCTTTCCCCACTTTGCGAAGGAGTTTGAGCGGTGACCTGATCGAGGCTTATTAATCATGAAGGGTACAGATAACTTGAATATTAGGTACATTTTTCCAAAGGGGGAGAATTTCAAGACAATGGGGATATTTCAAAATTTTAGGAGCATCTTTTAAATAAAAGAGGGGCAATTAATTTACAGAGAATTGATCGTGTACTCAATGAACTTCCGACAAAATGGTGAAAGTAAGTATAGTAACAAAGTTTAAAAGACATTTCAATAAGTACATGAAGAAGAAGTCAGTTTGGATGGTGTTGTGAGCTGCTGCCCTCCCAGGCCCTCTCTGAATAAATCCCTGACGGTCCCCCATCCTCTGCTGCTGCCTGTGCAGTGGCGTGTGGAGACCAGCAGAGTGTGGCATTGCATCACATCAAACAGCACAGAGGCTGTCAGACCTGCCCCACACAGAGACACACAGATACACCCACAAATACACCGATACTTACACAAATAAGGGGAGCCTATCAGAATTTCCCTGGCTCTGTGGTTTGTCAATATTTCATTCATTCCATCTGGTGTGTGTCAGGATTCCTGTTATTCCGTGGACAGCATTTCATTGTTTGAGTCACTCCATGAGAGTACATCAGTATTTGCTCTCTCCAGTGAGTGTGACAGTATTTCAGTTGTTCCATGGGGACTGTGACTCTGTGAGATTTTCAATGCTTGATTATTGAAGATGTAAGGACAAGTTGGGAGACTAGTAAATATTACAGGTTAGTTTCAGTATCTGAGCTATCTGAAGGAGGAGGTGCAGGAGCGAGACTCTGTGCTCCCTTCCTGGGAGCTGGTGGAGACGACGTGTTGTGAGCCCACACTCCTGCCCACCGAGACCGTGGGGATTCCATTTGTACCGGCTCGATATAAAAGGGAGATGGCATCAGGGGCACAGTTTCTAAGCTGTGCCAGGTGGGAATGGAACTGACAGTGGGGTTAAAGTGAGAATTACCCTTCACTGAACATTGCTCCTTACTCAGTCGGTGGGACGTGTATATTTTGAAATCTCCACACGGGCTGTCGTGGTTCTCTCCGGCTCATTCCAGGGCCCTCCCCATGCGGCGGGGGAAGGTGGGTGAGGGAACTGATGTGGGGAACACCACCGCCCTGCTTGGCCTTTCCTGTCCTATTCCAGGCTGTTCCTCCTGGAATGAGGGAAAGGGAGGGAGGGAATGAATGTGAATGTGCATGGCCCTGCTGTTAGTGATGGTGTAGGTGAGGGGGAAGTGGCGAGGTGTCTGGATTGAATCAGTCGACAGTATTAGATCGATGCAGTGTTTTCAGTGTCGGGGAGTAGCGGAGGTGTGTGTGTGAGGGAGAGAGAGAGAGAGAGAGAAAGAGAGTGAGAGAGAGACAGAGGCAGAGAGGGAGTGAGAGAGAGAGAGAGAGAGATGGAGCAGAGAGAATACGGTGATACTTATCCTGACAGAGGGGGGAAGGTTATTGTTGCTTGTCCTGTGTTGCTGGTCATTACTTCAGACTGCAGGCACTGCACTGAGCTGGTGCTGAGCTCAGGCCATGCTCGGTGGGTCTGGTGGTGTGGTTTCCTCTGCTAAAAGAATGGTCCTCCTTTGTACTCGCCCATGCACCAGCATCTCCATGTCCCTTTCGATAAATCTCGGTGCAATTGCCCCGTATCTGCCAGGCTCGGGGTAAACCATGCAGGCTGGCTCCAAACTAAGAAAGTTCAACTGTGTGCCCATTGGCCTTTTAAAGATGGCACCTGCGCCAGGGATGGAATATGCGGGCCATCCAGGCGATGGGAACTATTACAGGACATGATGGGTGGGAGAGTCAGGCTGGCATTGAATGAGAGGAATGGCATGTGCTGGGTGAGGGAGAAAATGAGGGGAGTTTGATAAGATAGCATCAGAAAACGAGCTCAGCCTCCTGCAGACTATCCCTCTGTCACACTCAATTAAAATGTCACTGAGACAAATTATTGTTAGATTCAGCCCAATGAGTCAAAGACTGTGCTCACCACACTCTCAGTCACAAATGCAGAACAAATGCTCATTCAAAACTCTCCATCATCTGAACTCACAGCAATATCCTACTCACACATCATTCCTGAAAAACTGACCCATGCTACAAGATGCTATCAAAGTGTCTACATGCCAGCATTATAAAACTTGTGAGCACATCCTTCCATGACACAGTCTCTCAATCTCCCCCTCTCTGTCTGTATATCCAACCCATCCCATTTGTTCGTATTTAAACTGATTCCCCACCATCTCTCTCTGGCAGTGATTTTCACACCCATGGCACCTTGTCATGGCACATTGGAGTTATGGAGCTGTAAATGGATGGGAGCCCCACATCCTGTCACTTCCAGCGTGGGCTGCAAGTTTCCCCAGGCTGGGCAGCAATTTAACACAGCGTTACCAAGCACTGCACTGGGGTGGTCTGTACAGATCTACACGCTGGGAGGGTAACTGCTCCGGGTTTACAGATCAGTTCAGTGGTGTTCACTTCACAGCCCCCCGTGCTGGAGAGATACCTGGTCCGGGTTTATAGATCAATGCACTGGTGTGGCCGGCACAGCTCCCCGTGATGGATTGGTATCTATTTGACTGGTGAGGCCTGCACAGTGTCCCACTCTGGACAGATTGCCGGGTTGTATTGAGCAGGACACTAGCCTGGTCTGCACAGTGCTCCATGCTGAACAGATATTCCATCTGGCTTTGTTGTGTCTGGGCTGGTTCTGTGAGGTGGATTGAGAATGTGAGATAACTGACCACTTCAGCTGATCTGGCACTTCCTTTAATTTGTGTTTGCCAGTTGGGTTGAGTTTGGGGAGAGATTTCCACCGCGAGGCTGAGTGGGCCTCACCAAAACTGATGGACAGAAGGGCCTTCGCGATGTGGGTCTTTATGATTCCATCACATTCTGTAACCGACATTCACCGGAACATTCTGTAACCGACATTCCCCGGAAAATACTGTAACTGACATTATTGGTGAATGGTTGGATGCCAGTTAATTGAACAAAAGATAAGATCCTGAGGGAAATGATCCCATTCCAGGGAGAAGGAGATACTGTTTCAAATTCCCCTCAGGGAGTTAAAGGGGTGAATACATTTTCCCTGTGTTCATGTTTCTTCACAACTGAAAATTGACCACAATTTAGACAAACAGACAGAAATTTTTATACTCTGTTGTCTTCAAGGAACTGGGAAAGAATCCTTCAGGAATGCAACGTCTTCACCCTCTGTATCAGGAACTGTGAAGAAGTGACCTGTGGCTGCGCAGGTGGGAATGTTCCAGAAAACATCCATTCTTATGGATGTGTGTCTGTGTGTTTTGAGTGGGAGTGCTTCTTGTGTTTCATGTTGTGTTTCTCGCAAACAAAATTGAGAAATTACTATTTGTTATTTGAGCTTTTTTTCCCCCACTAAACCAGTGATATATTTGACAATGTCACTGGTTCCTCAATCAAACTGGTAACTTTGCCTTCAGACTGATGTATAATTTATTTGTTTTCCTTCCTCACAGTTAACGTAGTGACGATCTATGTCCTGCTTTATAAAGATTGTGGATTGTCTCCATGTGTCAGACGTTACCTGGGAGCCATGGCAGTGGCGGATCTACTGGTCATTATCCTCGACCTGATATTGAGACACATTCCCATTGTTTATCGGGACCAGTTTTATTTCCTGCGGGACATCCCCGTGTGTAATATCCACGCCGTCCTGCTTTATGCAGCCACTGACTGTTCTGTCTGGTTAGAACATAGAACATAGAACAGTACAGCACAGAACAGGCCCTTCAGCCCACAATGTTGTGCCGACCATTGATCCTCATGTATGCACCCTCAAATTTCTGTGACCATATGCATGTCCAGCAGTCTCTTAAATGACCCCAATGACCTTGCTTCCACAACTGCTGCTGGCAACGCATTCCATGCTCTCACAACTCTCTGCGGAAAGAACCTGCCTCTGACATCCCCTCTATACTTTCCACCAACCAGCTTAAAACTATGACCCCTCGTGCTAGCCATTTCTGCCCTGGGAAATAGTCTCTGGCTATCAACTCTATCTATGCCTCTCATTATCTTGTATACCTCAATTAGGTCACCTCTCCTCCTCCTTTTCTCCAATGAAAAGAGACCGAGCTCAGTCAACCTCTCTTCATAAGATAAGCCCTCCAGTCCAGGCAGCATCCTGGTAAACCTCCTCTGAACCCTCTCCAAAGCATCCACATCTTTCCTATAATAGGGCGCCCAGAACTGGACGCAGTATTCCAAGTGCGGTCTAACCAAAGTTTTATAGAGCTGCAACAAGATCTCACGACTCTTAAACTCAATCCCCCTGTTAATGAAAGCCAAAACACCATATGCTTTCTTAACAACCCTGTCCACTTGGGTGGCCATTTTAAGGGATCTATGTATCTGCACACCAAGATCCCTCTGTTCCTCCACGCTGCCAAGAATCCTATCCTTAATCCTGTACTCAGCTTTCAAATTCGACCTTCCAACATGCATCACCTCGCATTTATCCAGGTTGGTTAACCGTCACTTTCACCTTTGATCGATTTGTGGCCATTTGTTGCCAGAAGCTGAAAAGTAAATATTGCAGTGAGAAAACGGCGGCTGTGGTTCTGGGAACAGTGACTGTGCTGAGCTGTTTAAAGAACATTTTCTGGTATTTTATGCTCACAGCTCGCTATCGGCTGCAGAACGTCCCCTGGTTTTGTGATGTAACAGACGGTGTTTATGACTCTCGTGCCTGGGTCACAATCGAGTTCCTCCACCACATTCTAACCCCGACTCTCCCATTTCTCCTGATTCTGCTGCTCAATGTTTTCACCGTCAGACACATTTTAGTGACCAGCAGAGCCCGCAGGAGACTCCGGGCTCACACCAATGGGGACGGTCAGGGTGACACAGAAATAAGAAATCGAAAAAAATCCATCATTTTACTGTTTGTGATCTCAGCCAATTTCATCCTGTTATGGTCAATGTTAATGGTGTATTCTATCTGGGGCCGAATGTGGATGATTGCGTATTACTCTGTTTATCGACTTGACTTTGTGCAGGAACTGGGCTTCATGCTGCAGCTCCTCAGTTGCTGCACAAACACCGCGATTTATGCCGTGACCCAGACTAAGTTCAGGCAGCAGCTGAAGAATGTGCTGAAATATCCCTTTACCCAAATTCATCAATCAATCAAATTTACTCATTAATCAATCCATCCAGGATTTTCTCATTTCAGTTCAATGTTTCAGCAATGAAGCAGCCTGTCGCTATGGTAACAGGCTGAGGGTAATGCTGGTCCAAACTTATCCCACAGGTGGTTACAGGGAAATATTTCGATGATTGTCTCAATTCAGTGGGCCAGTGAGAAAAGGCACCATCCCACTGACTGTACCTATCACTTCAATTTGTAATTGATAAATATGTATATTAAAGAGAGCCAAGCAGCAGAGAGAACTGTATTATTGTTGCTGTTCCTCCAGTTTCCGGGTGCCATCAATGTGACACTGGAGGAGGCCCAGGATGGGCATGTCGTTCAAGGAGTGGGAGGGAATGTTGAACTGGTTCGCTACTGGGACGTGCAGTCGTTTGTCACAAACCGAGCGTAGGTACTCCACAAAGCGGTCTCTGAGCCTCCGTTTGGTTTCCCTGACATTGAGGAGCCCACATCGGCAACAGCGGATAAAATCGACCACATTTGGGGATGTGCAGGTGAACATCTGTTTAATGTGGAAGGTATTTTTGGGGCCTGGGATGTGGGTGAGGTGCAGGGGCAGGTGTAGCACCTCCTGCGGTTGCAGGGAAAGGTGTCAGAGGTGGTGGGGTTAGTGGGGAGTGTGGAGCGCACGAGGGATTGTGGAGACAGCAGTTCCTCAAAAGGCAGATAGCGGTGGACAGGGAAGTATATCCCTCATATCCTCCACACTCCCCACTAGTTCTCATCCCAAGTCCAGCACCAACCCCCAATCACTGTCTCCTTGACCCATCCATCTTCCCTCCCACATATCTGCTCCTCCCAACTACCCGCTCCTCACACCTATCCACTCCCTCCACTTCACTGACCATCCCCACCAACCACACTCACCTCCCCGGCTTCATCCACCCTCCTTGACCTGTCCATCGCAATCGATACTATATCCCTCTCTGATGAAGGGTCTAGGCCCGAAACGTCAGCTTTTGTGCTCCTGAGATGCTGCTTGGCCTGCTGTGTTCATCCAGCCTCACATTTTATTATCTTGGAATTCTCCAGCATCTGCAGTTCCCATTATCTCTGATACTATATCCTGGTCTTTTATGTTGTTGATGTAATAATTATTTGGTAACCTGTTTTTGTCTGTTGTTGTAATTGTTTCGTGCATCATGTCATTGTAAAATGTGAAACTGTTTTATGTATCAGGGTAACAAAGTGTGAAGCTGGATGAACACAGCAGGCCAAGCAGCTCCCATTATCTCTGTTTTATGTACCATGTCTTTGTAAAGTATAAAAAGCCGGGACTGTCCGCTGCTCGGGGAGAATTACTTGTGAGACTCTGCACTCTGTGCTGGGTTGAGTACAATAATTCTCCACAGCTTGTACTTGCTTGGTAATAATAGGATTTGTGTTTTTCTAAACAGGTCAGTGTCTTGTTATTGCAGTAAGTCCGTGAGGGTCTCCGAAAACGAACCTGACACCTGCATCTTCCATTGATTGCTTGCTGCCATGTGGCCCCATCTGAAACACAGATATGACTTCCAAAGCTTCACATATGGTTAGGATTCCTGATCTCCCCCAACCCTCCCCTCTCCCCGTCCCATATACAACACCCAGAAGGGGCTAAATTTTGAATAAACAAACAACTGCACAGCAAGATCCCAATGACTACTGATCCCCACCACAGCCCTTGTATCTGTTCCCCGCCTCCCATACATCCCCACCTCCCCACTCCCACAGCCCTCCGATCTCACTCCCATCACCGCCTTTCTAAGCTTTTCCTCTCTGTCTCCATCTCCCTTTCCCCCTAACACTGTCTCTGAATTATACCTCTGTGTCTGAAATGTTGTCACCCCTGCCATTTAGTAACCCTGGCCTGTCACACTGCGGCATTGACTGTCTAAAATGGTGGGATGGTCTGGAGACAGTGGTGGGAGTGGGGAAGCCCTAAACTGAGGAATGGCAATGGAGAGAGGGAAAGGGGGAAGAGATAAAGTAAGAGAGAAAGAAAGAGCCAGAATATGGTTAGAGAGAAAGTGAGGAAGATCCCAGTCTGAGGAAGGTGCGTGGAGAAGGAAATGGACAGAGTGAGACAGAGAGACAAAGAAAATGTAATAGCAAAGGCTCTGTAAGCAGCATTTGGACACTGGGCATCTTGTTGCAATGTAGGCCACACTGTAGGTAATTTGACACACAGCAAGATCCCACAAGCAACAGTGTGACTGCAGATAGATTGTGGGTTTCACTGATGCTGGTTAAGGGCTCAATTCTGGCTCCATGTTGACAGAGAGGGACCAACCCTGCTGCTTGCGAAATTCAAAATACTGCCTTCTCTCCCCTTCACCTCTGATATATCACTCTCTCTTTTCCAGGCTCTCTCTCTTTCCCTTCTAAATCTCTTATCTTTCTATCTTTCTTCCTCTCTCACTTGATCCCTCCCCACCTCCCCATTTCTGATTTTTTTTCTCTCTCTCTCCCAGATTTAATCTTGTGCATTGTAATCGTTATCATTTAAAAAGACTGTGACATTGATGTTGGAGGATATTCTGTTTGATAAACCGGGGCACTGTTTCCCAGCATTCTGTGCCAGTAATGCTGCAGGTCATTGATACACAGTGCGATCCTACAGGTCGCCCCTTCCTGCTCCAAAATGTGTTGAAATCACAATTTCCATTCAGAGAAGAGGCTATCAGTTTCTTTGGGACAAAAAACACCCCCTCTATCCCAGGATATGAGTTGGTGGGTGGCACTTTCTAGAACAAAGTGATTGGAGCTGGGCAGTGAAGAGATATTGGAGACCCCAGTTCTCTCACCAACAACATGCCCCCTCCCGCAGATCCTGTCTCCCTTTCCCAGCACAGATACAAAGACATATCTTGTCCCTTTATCCCTCGCACCCTCCCGCTCACACTTTTTGTCTACATCTGTATTTTTTTTGGTAAAAAAACTTTGTATTGCAAACTATTTCTAACTCCCCCACTGTGTCTGTTTGAAAAAAAAGTGAAAGGAAGCTGGAGAAGGTTCAGGAGAGGAGACAGTGAGAAAGACAGAGATGTCCTCGCAGTTACTCAGGGGATTGAAGTAAAATGGCCAAAAAATATTTTATTTATGTGATTATCAATTTTTTTCATCCTGGCCTGCACATGTCACACATTACTCTGAAGTGAGAATGAGTCTTTGAAGCGAGTTTCGCATTTATGGCTTTAATTTCCTCCGTGGGGAGTCCTGTCTGTCAGACACTCACTGGGAGGAGAATTAATATGTTTATGTCGAATCCCAAAGCCCTGGTTACTTTAACCCCAGGCCTCAAACCTGTTTTTAAAAGTTACCTGGAGGCTCCTAAAAGAAAACCGGGGTACACCAGAGGAATTCAAATCTTGAGGTAATAACCAAATACAATTCACATGGGCCCCGCGGTCTGCAGCCTTTTGAACAGGCCTCAGGCCAATGCCTGAACCCCACCCCTCCTCGCTCTGAAGGAAACTTGTGTCCAAGGGCAGGATTTCTTGTCCTCTTGTAGTTTCAAAATAAATAGACAGAGAAAGGGGGGAAAGTTATTGGAACTGGAAAGGAAGGACATTGTTAAAGAAATCGCCCAGCAAGAGGCTGGGGTTTGATGTCTCTCCTTCACACAAGCCATCCCTCATCAATGCCAGGCTCTCATTGAATTGGGGAAAACTTTGGGAAATTTCAATCCCAGACCCATCAGGCAAGGTTAAAAGGAGGAGATTATCGAGACAGTCGCATTGCTGCAGGACAATGAAGCACAGCAAGATCCCACTGCCAGCAATGTGTCAGGAACAAGATAAACCCAATGTTGGTTAAATGGTAAATATTTTCTGTATTCCCCAGGCACTACCGTGACAGACACTTAAGAATCTCAAATGCCTCTCACTCCGTCCCTCTCCATTTTCTTCTGCCCCTCTCCATGTTGCAAGTCTGTCTCTCAATCCCAATGTCGACTTCACATTCTCACATTATTACTCTGACATCAGAACATGTCTTTTGTGAGATTTCACATTTACAGTTTTAATTTCCTCCCTGGGGAGTCCTGACACATGTTTGTGCCAAATCCCATGGCCCCGATTACTTTAACCCCAAGCTTCAAACCGTGGGGCGCAGCCTGTCCAATAAGCCTCAGGATGATATCCCCCTTCGGAGAAAGCCCTTGTTCCATGCCTTGTGGGCCCCAAAAACCTTCCCTTTGGTTCTTCAAAAAATAACTGATCCCTTTGGAGAAAAAAATGAGAGAGCATTAGTTGAAAGGCAAGGCAGAGACAGTGCAGCAAGATCCTGGGATTTCCTCTCTGTTACATGGACAATCTCTCAGCAACATCTGAACACAAACATATCGGGTGACGCGTTCAGTTTCCATGCCAGTCCCTTCGTAAAGCTTTGAAATGATGGGTTAGCTGATTAAAACAGTCACAGCCTGTAACAATGGCACTGGGACAATTAATACACAGCAAGATCCCACATGCAGCAGTGTCCCAGCAGCCAGATAATCTGATTTTTTTCCCCATCTGTGATGCTGGCTCAGTTTAATTATTTCCTGTGACCCCAGAATCTGACATTACAGTTAATTCACAATCTCAAATACTCTCCCTGGCTCTCCTGTTTGTCCTGCTCTCTCAATTCTTCAAATCTTTCTCTCACTGTCACATCTAATCACGCTGCCCTCCTCCATAACCCATATAAACTTCAGGGTCAGAAAGAGACAGGACTCATATGGGCCCCTCATGGGATGCAGTGGGAACAGGCATCAGGCCAATATTGTCCCCCTCTGGAAGTTGTTTTTTTTTCAAAGCTTTCCCGGCCCCAGACATTTTGGATCTTCACATTGTCACTTTCCAAATCAGAAATTCCAGGGGATAAAACAGAAAAGATTACTTGAAAGGGGGAGCTACAGCATTTTGCAGCAAAATTACACAACAAGAGGCCAGGTTTATCTACGACCCCACCTCCACAGCATTACAAAACATCACAGCAACATCAAACTACCAAATAAATCATAAGCTGGTAATATAACAGGTTTAAAATAATAATAAACACACATACACACACACAATCTCAATCAAACAGGGAGAGCTGCTCACGAGACATTATGTCAGGATAAATCTGACACATTTCTCAGTGAGTGGTTTGCAGATTCCACCTCTGACGCAGTGGCATGTCCCTCAGTCTGCTCATCAGGGAGGCCTCTGTGTGATAGAGATGGTAATTCCCAGGATTAAAGTCTTTTGTTGGATTTTCCTGGCCATTGAAATGTTAATTCTCCGGCAGCAAAGCTTTACCATTCCTTGTTCTTTGAAACCTTTTTAAAGCCCTGTTATTTCTGTCAGTGCAGTTTGAAAATATTTAACATTGGTCTCATAATAGCACCTAAGAGCCTGACTGCAGACGCCCAAGAGACAGGACTGGAAATATAGTGGGGATATTTGCTGAGGATCTCTCAGGATTTTTGTGCTGTCAGTGTGGCTCCCAGAATCAAACTCTCTTTCTCACTCTCTCTCTCTTCTGCCCCTGTCTCTCCCTGGCCTGCACTACATACAGCCATTTCGAACTTGACATTTAAAGCTTTGTTTCTTCTCCTCCTCCTGAATATGTCAGTAGAGTTTGAGAATTTAAAGCATTGATCATATCTCTGCCCCTCAAACACCCACATTTTCCTGTCTCTGCTCCCACTTTGCCCCCAGCACAGGACTGTGGAGAACATGGGAGCACTTCATACAGGTTTTGTCAGGGGGTGTAGTCAGTGAGGTTCAGAACTCAAGGTGTCAGCGTGTTTTGTGTGTGCAAGTGTGTGTGTGTGTGTGTGTGTGTGTGTGTGCGCGCGTGTGTGTGTGTCCAAGGATGTGCATGTATGTGTGAGCGTGAGTTTGTGTGCATGTACACGTATGTGCATGTACGTGTGTGTGTGCATGTGTGTGTGAGCGTGCAGGTGTGTGAGCGTGCGCATGCGTGTGAGTGTGCACGTGCACATGTGTGTGCGAGTGTGCACGTGTTTGAGAGCGTATGCATGTGTGTCTGGGCGCGCATGTGTGACCACGCATGTGTGTGTGTGCGAGTGCTCACGTGTGCATGTGTGTGTGTGAGTATGCATGTGTGTGTGTGAGCACACGTGCATATGTGTGAGTGGGTGTGCATGTATGTATGTGTGTGTGCGTGCACGTGTGTGTATGTGTATGTGCATGTGTGTGTGTGTGTGCATGTTTGAGCATGTGCCTGTGAGCGTATGCTTGTAAGCATGTGCGTTTGTGTCAACGTGTGTGGGTGTGTGCATATGTGTGTGCGTGTGTGTGTGTGTGTGTGTGAGCGTGTGCGTGTGTGTGTATGTGCATGTGTGTATCTGCATGTCATACAGTCTGACAGCACAAAAACAGACTCTTCAGTCCAACCAGTGCATGCCAAACGTAATCCCAAACTAAACTAGTCTGACCTGCCTGCCCCTGGCCCAAATGTATTTTCAGTGATATAATTGTACCCACATACACCTCTTACTCAGGATATTTATTCCACACACTTACCACCCTCTGTGTAAAAACTTTGCCCCTCATGTCTTCTCTACATCTTTCTCCTCTCGCCTTTAAAATTGTGTTCCCTAGTCTTGAAAAGTCCCATCCTAGGGAAATGACAGCTCCCATTACCTCTATCTATAGCTCTCATTATTTTATAAACTCCTGATCAGGTCACCTTTAACGCTCCTACGCTTCAGTGAAAAACATCCCAATGTATCCGGCCTTTCTTTGTACCTCAAATCGTCCATAATCAGCAACATCCAGGCAAATAGTGTGTGCGTGTGCGCGTGTGTCTCTGTGTGTATGCGCACGTGTGTGTCTGCGCGCGTGTCTCTGTGTGTCTGCGCGCGTGTGTCTCTGTGTGTCTGCGCACGCGTATCTCTGTGTGTCTGTGCGCGTGTGTATCTCTGTGTGTCTGCGCACGCGTGTCTCTCAGTGTTTGCGTGCGTGAGAGAGAGAGACCCAAAGAGAGGCTCTGTCTATGTGCGTGCATAAGAAAGAAAGACCATGCATGAGTGTGTCCATTGGACTGCAAAGTTTGTGTCAATGATTCCATACTGTAATTTCATTATGTGACTGTCTATAAATCATGTGTTTCTTCCCCTGCCCCAGTAAAGGGTCTCAAACATACTCAGTCCCTTACTCTCAATCACACACTCTCTCGTGTGTGCAGATGCTCTCACATACAGTCTTGTACATACACACATACACACACACATTTATTCACAGGGACAAAGAGAAAGAGAGAGAGACACACAGAAAGACACAGAGACGGTGAGAGAGAGAATGATTACACTTGTAAACGTATCAGCAATTAGACAATTTATGTAGCGAGGGTGGGAGAGACACAGATTTTCACAGGTTTTGGGAGAGAAAGAGACAGAGGATGACACAGATAGGTGCAGTGACAGAGAGAATCACAAATAGACACAGTGACAGGGCAGAGAGAATCACTGATAGACGCATGGAAAGAGAGAGAGAGAAAGAGAGAGAGGGGGAGAGACATCAATAGACACAGGCTCAGATAGAGCGAGAGAAACAGATAGAGACAGGGTCAGAGAGATAGACAGAGAGGCACCGTGGCTCAGTGGCTAGCACTGCTGCCTCACAGCGCCAGGGACCCAAGTTCTCTCCCATCCTTGGGTGACTGTGTGAAGTTGGCACATGGTCTCCAAGTCTGCGTGCCTTTCCCCCGGGGGCTCAGTTTTCCTTCCACGGTCCAAAGGTGTACAGGCTAAGTGGATTGACCATGCTAAATTGTTCAGCAAAGTGTATAGCAAGTGGGTTATGGGGGTGTGGGTTTTGGTGGGAGGCTCTGAAGGAATGTATAGCGTTGTTGGGGTGAATGGCCTGTTCCCACACTGTAGGGAATTCATGAATGAATGAAACAGATATTCACAGGGACATAGAGAGATTACTGATATATATAAGGAGACAAA
Source organism: Stegostoma tigrinum (assembly GCF_030684315.1). Taxonomy (NCBI): domain Eukaryota; kingdom Metazoa; phylum Chordata; class Chondrichthyes; order Orectolobiformes; family Stegostomatidae; genus Stegostoma; species Stegostoma tigrinum. Next base: position 3,591,456 of record NC_081361.1, on the reverse strand, counting down.
CAGAACCACATATAGACACATGGAGCAGAGAGAGATTATCACACTTATGAACCGATCACAGAGACATCGCAGCTACATTCAGCAACATGGAGTGAGATTCACAGAAACAGAGACAGACAAACAGATTCACAGAGAAACGGCATGAGATAGATAGAGAAAGAGACAGACAAAGCTAAGATGAAAACGATGACACTGTTATCACAAGGAGAAATGGAGACTGAGACAGACACTCTCTCCCCTTTACCATGAGTACAGGGGGACAGAGTTGTACATCATCTAAAGGTCCCTGCAGGGATCACTCAGGATTATTCAGCATCTCCTTCCAAAAATGATCTTCCACAACAGCACCCACTATTCCAGGATTGACTGCTTTCATCCTTTTGGGAACATCCCCATCCCCATTCTCTGCAAACCAGACACAGAGCACACTGACTCCGAACGATATTCCCATTGCAATGCTATCACTGGGTCTGAATCCATGAAGTGCCACCCTCACAACACTGTGAGTGAGCTACATCTCATGGACCGTAAAGGGTTCACACCCTGACTGATTGTCACTCATATCCCATGAAGGAAGTAGAAGAACATTGGAAGCTGGAGAAGGAGAATAGACAATAGACAATAGACAATAGGTGCTGGAGTAGGCCATTCGGCCCTTCAAGCCAGCTCCATCATTCATTATGATCATGGCTGAGCATCCACAAATCCTGTTCCTGCCTGATCCCCATAACCTTTGATTCCACTATCTTTAAGAGCTCTGTGCATCTCTTTCTTGAAAGTATCCAGAGAGTTGGCCTGCACTGCCTTCTGGGGCAGAGCATTCCATACATCCACCACTCTCTGGGTGAAGAAGTTTTTCCTCAACACTGTTCTAAATGGCCTACCCCTTATTTAGACACAAAGACAAGGAGACACAGATGCCGAAACCTTACCAATGGCTCACTGCTATGCTGTCTGAGTGCATCTCCCCCACAGTCTCACTGTGCCCAGTTCCCACTTTTGAGAAATGCTGGGGAATAGTCAGAATAGCAAGTGCAGCCTCATTCCAGTGAAAGACCTCATTTACTGCAATCCTGGATAATCGTAGGGGAACTCTCAGCACCCAGTCTCCAGCAGATCCTTCAACACAATCACAACATTATAATCACAGGGACAGAGACAGTCACAGAAACACACAGGTACATAAGAGGCAAACCATGATATCCGAAAGGACAGAGAAATAGGCCTCATCGTATGATCAATACTGCGAACACACAAACTCAGCTAAAGTCCGGGGCACCCAGGTTCAAATCCAGCTCCGACTGAGGGTGGAATTTAAGTTCATTAAAGAATTCAGAGCTGAGAATGCAACAATGATGTTGAAGCCATTGTCACTGTTTGGGAAAAAAAAACACTTGCTTCACTAATGCTCGTTGTCTGGTTTGGCCTGACATAGAGTCCAGGCCCACAGCTCTCTGCACAGTCAGTGATGGGCAAGAAACGCGGGCCTGTCCAGAAATGTTTCCATCCCAGATGTGATTAAAATAAATAAACATTGGGACAGAGAGATTCAGAGACACGGTAGTGAGAGAGACAAGAGAAATATGTACATGGAGATAGAAAGAGAGAAACACAGTACAGGTCATGTCAGAAACCAAGGATCACAAATACAGAAAGGGACAGAGAGAGACACAGCTCTACTCAGGAAGAGAGAGAGAGCTAGAGATAGACATACACACATAGAAAGACACACACAGATCAACACAGGAATGAGAGAGACCTAGGGGTAGACACAGGCACAGAGAAAGAGACACAAATAGATTAACACAGGGATGACAGAGAGAGTCATAGATAGACACCAGGACACAGAGAGAGAGAGAGAGAGAGAGAGAGAGAGAGAGAGAGAGGGAGAGAGAGAGAAAGAGAGACAGATAGACACAGGGGCACAGTGAGAGAGAGTCACAGGTAGACACGGGGGAGACGGAGTGTCACAGCTAGACACAGGGCTGAGAAATTATTACGGATATGAAATGAGACACAGCTACATTCTGGGCCACAGAGAGAGATTTACAGGAATACACAGGGACAGAGAGTTATGGAGAGATTCACAAAGGACACGGAGTGACAGAGAGAGCACAAGAAACAAACGTAAGATGAAGACAATGACAGCTCTACACAGGGAAAGATGGAGAATAAGAGAGAGAGTATATAAAACCTTAATTACTGTAGCCCTTTACCATCAGTTCAGAAGGACAGACCTATGCATCATTTGCAACATCCTCTGCAAGTATCATTCAGGGTTATTCAGCACCTCCTTCCAAAAATGACCTCCCAAAACAGCAACCACTATTCCCAAACGGACAACAGCAATCCATGCCTGGAACATCCCCATGTCCAATCTCTGCTTCCAGACACAGAGCACAATGGCTTCAAATGATATCCCCATTCTGACCCTGTCACTGGGCTCGAATCCCATCTTCAAAACACTGTGGGTGAGCTACACCACATGGATTGCAGAGGGTTCACTCGCCAACCGATAGACACTCATGTCCCATGAAGAAACTGGAAGAAGGAGAGAATTAGAAGCATGCAGGAACAAAGGGAGGCTCAAAGATACACCCAGAAACAGAGCAGCGAAATTAGCACAGATTTGGTCTGAAGTTGCTCTGTGGGGTCTGAGGGACACTCGATGGGCCAGCAGTCATTCCCCTTCACTACCTGCCCTCAGAAAGGCGATGGTGGTTGGTTTCACTGACCCAAAGCAGTCCGCCTGGCTTGGGGAAGGCCAGAGTATGATTTTGGAAGGAGTTCCTGGGTGAGACACAGTGCCAGGGAAGGAGCAATCATCTTGATCACAGCCAGGATATTGTGCCTTTTGCAGGGACACATGCAGGTGGCTGGCAGATGAATTCCAAGTGCTTCTGTCACCTGGTCATTTTCGGTGGTGAGGGGTCATATAGTTGCTGGGAACGAGTGCTGGAATGTTGCTTCCATTGTTATTGCTGTGGGACACATGCCTGACCCTCTGCATTGAAGAAGAGAGAGAGACGATGAATATACTTGTAAATGTCACATCAGTTAGAGAGTTTATGTAGTGAGGGAGGGAGAGATATTTGTAGATATTTGGGGAGGCAGGGTGGGGTAAGAGAGAGAGAGAAATAGGGACAGAAAGAGAGAAACACACACACACACACACAAAACGATTGAGTGAGAGACAGAGGGAGATACAGAGACAGAGGGAAATTGATAGACACAGTGACAGAGAGAGATCATCACACATGAACTGAGACAGAGACAGTTTCACAGCTGCATCCAGGGATATGGACAGAAATGTACAGGAACACACAGGGACAGAGAGAGACCAAAAAGATTCACAGAGGGACAGAGAGAGAGAGAGCACAAGATAGAGAGCAAGAGTCACAAATGTAAGATGAAGATAACGACAGATTTACACAGGGACAAATGGGGAATGAGAGCAACACCCTTCACCATCGATTCAGAGGGACAGAGTTGTGCTTCATTTCCAAGGACCTACAGAGATCACTTTGGATTATTCAGCATCTCCTTCCAGAAATGGTCTTCCAAAACAGTATCCACTATTCCTGAATGGACAAGAGCAGTCCATGCCTGGAACATGACCATCTCCAATCTCTGCTCCCAGACACAGTGCACACTGGCCCGAATAATATTCCCATTCTGACACTGTCACTTGTCTGAGTCCAGGAAGTGCCACCCTCACAATGCTGTGGGTGAGCTACACTGCATGGGCTGCAAAGGGTTCAATCACTGGCTAATGGCCACTCACATCCCATGAAGGAACTGGAAGAATATTGGACACTGGAAGAGGGGGGGAGAGAGAGAGGGAGGGAGAGAGAGAGAGAGAGAGAGAGAGAGAGAGAGAGAGAGAGAGAGAGACAAACACACAAGGACAAAGGGAGGTTCAAAGATACACCCAGACACAGAGAGCGCGAGCGAGGGAGTGAATCACAGGACGGGTCTGAGGTTGCTCCATGGGATCTAAGAGACACTCGATGAGCCAGCTGTCATTTCCCTTTCCCACCTGCCCTCGAGAAGGTGATGGCACTCTGCTTTGCTGAGCCAGTGCAGTCCATCTATTTGAGGGAATGCCACAGTGTGATTTTGGAGGTAGTTCCTGGATGGGGCACAGTGCCAGGAAAGGAGCGATCCAACTTACTCACAGGCAGCATGTTGTGCCCCTTGCAGGGGCACATTTATTAGTGAGGTGGGTCCTTTCTCTGCGCTCCTGTTGCCCTGGTCATTCTCGGGGTGTGTAGGGCGGGCAGGGCAGGGTCACATTGTTGCTGGGAATGAGTTTTGTAGAGTGGCTTCCATTGTTGTTGCTGTGGGACACATGTCTGACCCTCTGCTCTGAAGGAAGAGAGAGAGAAAGAGAGGATGATTACACTTGTAAATGTCACATCAATGAGGCCGTTTATGTAGTGACGGAGGGAGAGACACACACAGATAGTCACAGGGTGAGAGGAAGACTCAGACCCAGGGATAGAGATAGAGAGATACACACATAGCAAATGGGAGAAACACAGAGAGAGAGAGAGGCAGATAGACAGACAGACAGACACATGCAGAATCACAAGTAGACAAAGAGAAACAGAGACACACATAGGCACAGGGACAGAGACAGACAGTCACAGATTAACATCAGGACCAACACAGACACAGGGCCGGGGGTGTGGGGGGAGATATCGTCACATGGAGACAGGCAAAGAGTGACAGATAAACACAGGTACAGAAACAGAGAGAGATAAAGTCCCAGATGGACACAACAGTCAAGATAGAGACAGATAAAGACATAGAGACAGAGAGAGAAAGAGACAGACACTGTCTGTGTGGAGTTGGCATGTTCTCCCTGTGGCTGTGTGGGTTTCCTCCGGGTGCTCTGGTTTCCTCCCATGTGCTGGCTGGGTGGATTGGCCAAGATAAGTTGCCCATAGTGTTCAGGGATGTGTAGGTTAAGTGGGTTGCAGGGAGATGTGTCTGGGTGAGGTGCTCTGAGGGTCGGAGTGGCGTTCTTGGGCCGAAGGGCCTGTTTCCATACTGTAGGAATATCTGAATTCTATGAAAACAGTGCTAAGTGATCTCTGATGGGAATATTGGAAACAATGCACGGCTCTGTCCCTCTGAACAGATGGTGGAGGGGTGGAGTTATAAAGGTGTTACACACAGTGTTAGTCTTATTCTCCATTTCTCCCTGTCTAAGGCTGTCATTGTGTTCATCCTACATTTGTGACACTGTCTCTATCTCTTGTTCTTGCGCTGTCCTTCTGTATTCTCTGTGCACCCGCCCGTGCTCTCTGTCGCCGTGTGTTCCTGTGTATGCGTCTCCATAATCCCTAAATGCAGTTGTGAATCTTTCTCGATCTCACTTTACATATGTGATGATCTCTCTCTCTGTCCTTGTCTATCTGTGACTCTGTGACAGAGAAAGAGAGAGATGCAGATCGTCACAGGGACAGACAGACAAAGAGAGACAGATAGACACAGTGACAGAGACAGAGTCACAGATAGACAAGAATAGAGAGAGATCATCACACATTTCAAGTGAGATCGAGAAAGATTCACAATTGCATTTCGGGATTATGGAGAGGCATGTGACTGAACATTACTTTCTGCAGATTAAAATATTCTGTGAATCAGTAATCTCACAGAATTACAGTCAAAGGAGATTGTGAACTTGGCAGATTCATATTGAAACAACCGCCTGAATAAAAACAGCTCATGACAAAGGCACTGAATCCTCACTGACAAGCAACACAGGTATTATCAGCTTTACAGGTAGAGATCAGAATTGTACAGAAAATCTTACCAGAACATGCTGATGACGATGTGTGCTAGAAATTTTTCTCAGTGAAATAACTTCGTGATCTGCCACTTATTTGCTCAGAAATGATTCTGTGCATCATCTATGAAAAGCAAGTGTATAGTTTACTGGCCACCTGATTGACAGACAAAGGAAAGCTGATCGGGTAAATTACACTGTTAGTGACAGTCCATCGCACACAACAACAAGAGTTTCTTACACTGAGAACAGAACGGATTCTAGTTAAACAGACGTACATACCAAAATGAAAATCTGCTGCTTTGACAAGCATGCTGCCTGTTTGAACGACATAAACATGTTGCCAATGTAGTGAGACATTTGAACTGCCCAATACAACTGTCATGTCTTTCTCAATTCAATAATCACTGTTTCTATGTATTTTTCAAGCTATTATGAGTTGTGTATGTATAATTAGCTCCTGGGACAATCTAGATATTCTGTTGAATAAACACATTTACAACCTGGATATTGCTTAGTCTAATTTTCTAAGTAAAATATAACTTTTTTCAGTCAATCACAGTAACTATCTTTTAAATGGTAGATTCATAATCACAATAAATTTCTAATTATTCTGAGCGAGGAACACCTTGCAAAGGAAATTATTTTTCATGTCCGCACTGACATTGTGTATTTAACAGTTTCCAGTGCCATCATCCAACTCTGTGTACAAGTATCCCTTAGGTCCATAAAGCTGAAACTAAAGCTCTTTTTCTGATATCCTTTCATTACTTTGTTGTTGAGTTACGCTTAATAGCATAAAATATTACAGGCATCAATTAAGATTGAATTGTCAATGCAAAAACTGGTACAAATAATCGCATATTATTCAGCTCATTAATTGTAGTTAGTTTCTAATGTTTTTTTTCACTGTATGATCACATTAATTTCACTGATGTAATTACATTACACTTTTTAGCTCTATACATATGTAAAATGAATGTCAAGTAATTCATAAGTGATACCAAAAACTGTTCACGTTTTGTTCTTTTTTAGTCCAACAATTACAGAATATGTTTTCCAAAAATAAGTAAATTCTGTCCCAAAGAACATTCTCCAATAATTTCCCAACTACTGACCTAAGGTTCACATTTCTGTAAATTTGCTGAAATGGGAAAATCCTGGATGGATTGATTAATGAGTGAATTTGATTGAATTTGGGTAAAGGGATATTTCAGCACATTAATTAATGTTTAATGTTTCAGGTCATGTTGCTCTTCCTCAGGACTGATTCCCACTTTTTGTTTCAGATCCAATGACTTCATTCCACAGGGACAAAGCTTCCAATTTGTACCAGGTTAACTCTGGCCTACTCTTTTCTTTAGAAAAGAGTTTGATGCTATTCAGTCTTTACTGGCAATTACAACCTGCATTGTGTAAGATTTGTGAATGACCCTTTATTTTCCCAATCCTTGTGAGTGATGCCAGCAGCAGAAATATTTCCTAATCTGCAAGTGATTTTGGTTGGGAAATCTCTATTTACAAATTCACTCTTATCCTCAAATAGACTGTGTAAACCATAAAAGGTCTGAGCACAAACCCACAAAAACACAAAGGCAGCATGACAGCCTGAGCTGAATGAACCTGGTGATGTGTGAGCTGTCATGAGGAAAACATGACCATGAGCACAACTGGTTAGAATCACATCCCTACAGTGCAGAAAGAGGTCATTCGGCCCATCACTATACTGACCCTCTACTCCCATAACTCAGCATTTACCAGGGTTAACCCAACCACTTAACCTGCACACTAGGGGGCAATCTAGCATGGCTTGTCCACCTAACCTGCACATTTTTGGACTCTGAAAGGATCACAGCTTAGCTATAATGACGCAAATTTTTGAATGAAGAATAAAAAAAACTCAATGTTGAAACAATTTCACAGTTTTTGTTTTAAAAATAAAATCTAGGGAAAGCTGCGCCACAAAGATTTCAGATTTTCTTTGGAGGAAGAGAATTCAAAACTCGTGCCACTGACGCGGGGGCACAGTGAGGTCACAGAGGGCTGGGATCCATCAGAAATGTAAAAGGTATTGAGCAAGGTAGGGGTGAGAGAGGGGCAAAAAGGCAGTCTGTCACGGGGGAAGGCAGGAGAGATTAAATTGCAGAAATGTTGTTAGTTTTTCATGGCCACAAAGATTGGAGTTAGGCCTCAAAAAAAAACAACAAAAGATGTGCCTGTGCTGGGTGTGTAGAAGACACAGAAACAAATTGAAACGAGAAATGCAAACAAATAGGGGCAGAGTTCACAGCCTGAAATTGCTCTTCTCAATGGTGAATCCAGAAAGCTGCAAACCTGTGTGTTTCAATCTCAACCAACACAAACATGATGGGCCAAATAATACTGGCCAGCCAGCGACACCCACATCTCACAAATAAATTTTTGAAAATGGTCTTGGTCTGTGCTGGAATGTTCTGATACTTTTGTTTTGAAATTTGGAGTTTGTTTCTGACGATGTTTATAACCTCTCAAATTGGGCTAAAGTTTAACATTCTAGGGAAATGTAAAATAAATCAGCTTTGTTTCAAACACATCACTGTAGCTTGTTGTATTTGTCCTGAGGGTTGAACAGCACCCGGAGCTCAGAAAGGACAATCTCAGGGTTGGGGGGGAGGTGGGTGGCGAGTGGGGGCATTCGAATGGCAGCGACAGAACTTCAGCCAGGACACATCCTTCAGGGTCTCACTGAGGGGGTCAGATGGCACTTTACTCTTTCACGTCTCTATTCACTGACAGCCAAGCCACGGTATGGGTTAATCCTGCTGTGTCTAAGAAATGTGTCCCAGCTACTGTCTTCCATGGCTCACAGCTCCCAGTCATGGAACAGAATTTCATTCCAACTGGGTTTAGAGTCAGAGGAAGAACGACGGTGAATGCTGGAAATGTGCTTCAAATCAGAGGTTAGCGTAAATCAATGACCTGTTCCTGACTGGAAGTGAATCTGCAGGTTTGTAATTCTGTTGCACTGGTAAAGATAAAACAGTATTTGGTAAATGTATAACATGGAGATCAAAAGTACATGAGCAATGGGAGCAGGGGTATGAGCAGGCTGTCACTGCCTCTGTTGTAACCACACAGAATGCGCCAGGGTGACGTGAGAGAAGGGCCTGGGTTAGAAATTATACTTCACCGACAGTGAGTATACAGGAAGGGTTCAAAAATGTTAATTTTCATTTTCAATAACCATGTGCAACATTTATTGGTCAGGAAGGGGTGTAACAGGAGTTTATGCTGGCTGCAGGAAGGCTTTTCTTTCTGAAGAAGACTTTTTGAGGAAAATTTCTGAATGGCAAATCAAGCCAATCATCGCTTCAAAATCTGAAAGGATTTCTCAATTTATCAGGGCCTGCGTATCAGCTGTGGAATGTGGAAAACGAAATAACTGGGAAAGCACTAGGACAGATGCAACATGAATGGGAGACAGTAAACTGATGATGAAAAGAGCTTTATGCAGTCACTGTGCCTGAATGACAGTGCTGCAGTCGGTGAACTCAGATGTGTTCTGTGTGTAGACAAGGTGTAAAGTGATTGCTCAACGTGGAGAAAGACAAGGACATGGTCACCTTGGAGAAACATTGGAATTGTGGGAAATGTGGGAAGGGACTTAATTACCCATCTCAATTGGAGATTCACTGATTCAGTCACACCGGGAGAAGCTGTTCCACTGCCCCATGTTTGGGAAGGGATTTACATTACATTCAACGTTACATTCCCATCAAAGGCCTCACTCTTCCTCTGACTCTAAACCCAGTTCGAATGAAATTCTGTTCCGTGTCTGGGAGCTGTGAGCCATGGAAGACAGTAGCTGGGACACATTTCTTAGACACAGCAGGATTAACCCATACCGTGGCTTGGCTGTCAGTGAAGAGAGACGTGAAAGAGTAAGGTGCCATCTGACCCCCTCAGTGAGACCCTGAAGGATGTGTCCTGGCTGAAGTTCTGCCGCTGCCATTCGAATGCCCCCACTCGCCCTCCCTCAACCCTGAGTGATGCCATTACCCTGCTCTGTGAGTGGGAAAGGGATTAATTCTCTGTCTCAGCTGCTGGGGCACGAGCTGGTTCACATTGATGAGAGATAACAAGGCAAAGAGCTGGATGAACACAGCAGGCCAAGCAGCATTAGAGGAGCAGGAAGGTTAATGTTTCAGGCCTAGACCCTTCTTCAGAAATGGAAGAGGGGAAGGGGGATCTGAAATAAATAGTTAAAGAGGCCGGGATGGAGCCGGTGAATGTAGGTGGGGAGGTAGGGAGGAGATAGGTCAGTCCGGGGAGGACAGACAGGTCAAGGGGGCAGGATGAGGTTACTAGGTAGGAAATGGAGGTGCGGCTTGAGGTGGGAGGAGGGGATAGGTGGGAGGAAGGACAGGTTAGAGAGCTGGGCTGGTTTTGGGATGCAGTAGGGGGAAGGGAGGTTTTGAAGCTTGTGAAATCCAAATTAATACCATTGGGTTGCTGGGTTCCCAAGCAGAATATGAAGTGCTGTTCCTGCAACCTTCAAGTGGCATCGTTCTGGCACTGCAGGAGGCCCAGGATGGACGTGTCATCTGAGGAACGGGAGGGGGAGTTGAAATGGTTCGCGACTGGGAGGTGCAGTTGTTTAGTGTGAACCGAGCATAGGTGTTCTGCAAAGCGGTCCCCAAGCCTCCGCTTGGTTTCCCCGATGCAGAGGAGGCCACAACAGGAACAGCGAATACAGTATACCACATTAGCAGATGTGCAGGTGAACATCTGACTGAGGTGGAAAGTCTTCTTTGGGCCTGGGATGGAGGTGATGGGGGAAGTGTAAGGACAGGGGTAGCACTTCCTGCTGTTGCAGGGAAAAGTGCTGGGTGTGGTGGGGCTGGAGGGTAGTGTGGAGTGGACAGGGGGGTCCTGGAGTGAGTGGTGCCTCCGGAAAGCAGATTAGGGTGAGGAGGGAAATATGTCTTCGGTGGTGGGGTTAGATTGCAGATGGCAGAAGTGTCGGAGGATAATGCGTTGGATTGGAGGTTGGTGGGGTGGTACATGAGGATGAGGGGGATTCTGTTTTGATTGCTATTGCCAGGAGGGGATGTGAGGAATGAGTTGTGGGAAATGAGGGCGACACGGTCGAGGGCATTCTCCACCCCTGAAGGATGGAAGTTGAGGTCTTTGAAAAACAAGGACATCTGAGATGTATGGGACTGGAATGCCTCATCCTGGGAGCAGAAGCATTGGAGCCGAAGGAATTGGGAATTAGGGATGGTGTTTTTGTGGGAGGGTGGGTGGGAGGAGGAATATTCTAGGTAGCTGTGGGAGTCAGTGGGCTTGAAATGGAAATCAGTTTCCAGGTGGTTGCCAGAGATGAAAACAAAGAGGTCCAGGAAGGAGAGAAAGGTGTCGGAGATGGTCCAGATGAGCTTAAGTTTGGGGTGTAAGGTGCTGGTGAAGTGGATGAACTGTTTGAGCTCCTCGTGGGAGCACAAGGCAGTGCCGTTACAGTCATCAATGTCGCGGAAGAAGAGATGGGGTTTAGGTCTCACATAGACGAGAGGCTGTTTAACTGCTCTGATTGTGAGAACAGCTTTAAAAGATAAGCTGGGTCAAACACCAGCTTGTTCACACTGAGGAACAGCTTCATGCTCTCACTGCTAAAGGTCATTTAGACACTCATGGATCCTCATTAAATATCATTAGATTCACACCGGGGAGAGGCCGCTTCCATGCTCCCTGCGTACGAAAGCATTCACTCGCCAATCTGACCTAAATTCCTATCAGCCTGTTCATATGGATAACAGCCATTTTGAATGTTCTGAATATATTCTGAATGTAAAAGCAGAGGACACTGCTGAGACACCAGTGAAGACACATCGGGGAAGAGAGTGTTCATTTGCTTCATGAGTGGGAAGCAACTCACTCAGTCATGTCACTTATAGACATATCAGTGAGTTCACAAGCAACCTTAGGGGATGGATTGTGTTGTTGCTGCTGTTAATTACAACAGAGTTCATGCTGAAAGTTGTGTTTTATTTCTGTTGATGTTGTTAATCCCAAATCTGGACTGGAACTTACGTACTCTATTGAATCAAAATGTATGAATGTAATTTGAAACAGTGTATCCTCAGTTTCTGGAAGATACGATGAGAATAAGTGATGTCCTGTTGATGACTGCTGCATGTTTAGGGCCCTTCTCTTTTCTAACTCGGGATTCTTTCTGTTCCCAAACTTCGGTTACTCCTATGGACAAGAGAGTGTCTCCCTTCATCTTGGTATCCAGCAAAGGTCCTGTGATTACTTAAAAACAAAACCCAATCTTTCTGTCACTTTCAGCATCAAGATCTAATATGTGTCCCTCAGCAAACATTATGTAAAGCTGTTGGGAAAATATGGTGCGACTTCAAAAATGAAATTCTCAATGTCAAAGACTGAAAAGTCAAATTTTCCACCCAAGATTTTAACAGAGACAAAGAGCTTGGTGGTAAGTAGTGAGACTCCTGTTTGCATGCACTTACACCTCATTATTATCTATTCCCACCTGATTTATTTGCAATTTGATATTCTCCCGTGTGGCAGTGAGAAACTTGGTGCTGATGATTTCCAGCATGGAAGTCTGACCAGGTAATCAGTCACTCTTGCCTGCTTCTGCATCCTCCATCTCGGCAGCGTTCCCCAACATTTCAGGGTTCATGCTCCATGTGCAGTGATTTCCTGCATCTTCCTTCTTCTGAGGTTGACATTGGAAATGCACGAGCCTCCCATCATCTCCTGGCACATCCCTGGTTCACTTAGAGAACAGTTCACCACTTCAATATGGAGCATACAGAAAGAACTGGGTGGGAATGTGTGGAAGCTCAGAACTGATAGGGTCGACAGTATCACAAGAAACAAAATGGAATGAAGGTTTGGGAGAATCATCTTGATTAAAGGGCTGAGATATGGCTCAAACTGCAATTGAGGAAACAGTTTCTACCAAACTTGGAGTGGGCAGAGTAAGTGGCTGTTCGTGTCTGAGGACACAGGCTCAGTGAGTAATGTGAGAGCCTTCTGGGGTCAAACTACACTAATCAGACACTCAGAGACTGGGTTAAAGAAATCTGTAATCATGTGTCCTGTATGTGAAACCCATGCAGCGATCAACAGTGTGTGATTCCATTCCTGGCCACAAACAACCTTAGCCATGTCATTGATCATCCCATGTTGATCACTGTCATCTCTGTGAAGCAGAAGTAATCTGAGGTCACCTTAGAATTGTCAAATGCAGGGATCAGAGATTTTTGTGAATGGAATCAAAGGTTGTTTGGAGTATACAGGAGCAGACATGATCTGATTGAATGGCAGAGCAGGCTCAAGGGGCTGAATGGCCTACTTTTCCCAGTATGTATATTTGCAGGTTGGCAGGAATGACTTTGTCACCTGGTACCCAGAAGCAGCAGTACAAACACTATCAGCTTAAGCAACTGACCAGGGCTCCTGAGACAGCACATTCCAAAATGATAACTTGATCACCCAGAAAGTCAAGGGCACCAGATACTTGGGAAATAATGGTGTCTACAACTTCCCCTCCAAGCCACACACTGTCCTGACTTGGAAATGCATCATGTTCTTTGACTGTTTTAGGCCAAATTTGCAAGCCTCATTGTTCAATCATCTGTTTCTAACTGGAGAGTAACTAACATGTTTGATGAAGTGCAGGATGTCCTCTTCAATTAAATGTTAGGTGCATAATTAATTTTATTACCTTACGTCAGTCAAAATAAGTTTAACTGTTCAGAAGATAGAAGCAGAGAAGATAGAAGGATCAGGAGGGCATTTGGCCCATTGAGCTTGCTCCACCATTCATCACATCATGGCTGATCATTCAAATCAATAGCCTAAACTTGCTTTCTCCCCATAACCTTTGATCTCATTTCCCCCAAGTGCTATATCTAGCTGCCTCTTAAATACATTCATTGTTTTAGCATCAGTTACTTCCCGTGGCAATGAATTCCGCAGGCTCACCACTCTTTGGGTGCAGAAATGTCTCCTCATCTCCATCCTAAATCGTCTACCCCGAATCCTCATGCTGTGACCCCTGATTGAACACACCTACCATCAGGAACACCCTCCCTGCAATTATCCTGTCTCGTCCTGTTAGAATTTTATAAGTCTCCATGAAATCGCCCCTCAAAGAAACTGAGCTTCAGCGAAAACAATCCTAACCCAGTCAATATCTCCTCATATGTCAGTCCTGCCATCACTTGAATTGGCCTGGTAAACCTTCATTTCACTCCCGTGAGAGCAAGAGCACCCGTCCTCAGAAAAGGAGACCAAAACTGCACTGAACATTCTAGCTGTAGCCTCACCAATGCCTGTATAACTGTGACAACACATCCCTGCTCTTGATCAAGTTTGATTGAAATTCATTACCCAAGCCATTTTCCTGGTATCTGAAGACATTTGCTTCTTTCCCATATTAGCCCCAATACCTCAAGCAGTGGCCAGGCTATCAAACGCAGTTTTATTGAAATATTCATAGAAAAAGATACAAAAATCTCCAAGAGAAGCTTTCTAATTATTAATCTTACCTAAACTTTCTTTTCACTGAATCTCCATCAGCAAAAAGAGTGAACTTAATCCCTTTCGACTCCTCCACCATTCAATGCAAAGAGGACTGATGCTTATTCCAAATTGCTCGAAGACTTTAACAAAAATCTAACACTGCAGTTTTAAAATGTATAGTTGGTCCTTAGTATCCATAACCTGTTGGAGAAAGTTCTACGTTTTAATGCTCCATATTGCTGTCACACTGATATTTCTGTCATCGGCTCAATGCACTCTTCCAATGATGCTAAATGTCAGCTCCAAGAAAGCAGCACACCTTTCAATTCAGCACTTTACAGTTTTCTGGATTCACCATCGAGACTAACAATTAGTGTGTGAATGCTGCCCCCTATTCTGTTCTCTTTGTTTGTTTCAACTTGTTTCTTTGTCAGCTGCATACCTGTCCCAGCCACATCTTTTGTTTCTGTTTCCTTCACAGCCCCAATTCCATTCCCCATGGCCTTGAGAGGCGAATTAATGTTGTGTTCCCTGCTCGTCTAGTGGTTAGGATTTGGTGCTCTCACAGCCCTTTCCCAGGTTCAGTCCTCATTCAGAGAATTGTTGTTCTTGTACAAACTGATAAATCCCAGGAATTCTTCACAGTGACAACAGCATAAACAGTGTAACTCCATCTGAATCACTGTGGGTTTTACTTCAGAGATGAAATCAACACGCTACACCGGGAACAAATCACATATTTGTCCACTCCTGAGTATTTAGCTGCTCCTAAATACTGGCCACAGGACTACATAAGCCCTGCTCCTTATTGAAACAATAAGACTAATAGACTAATAACTAGAAAGCTTCTCTTAGGAGCTTGACAGCTTCTTGTCAAAGTTGTTTCCCCTTCTGGGACAATCTTAGAACAGAAAATAGAATCTCAGAACGAGGTTCACACATTTCAGACAGAGCTGAGGAGGAATTTCTTCTCTCTGAGAGTTATGAATTTGTGGCATTCTTGACTGCAGAGAGCTGTCGAGACTGGCACATTAAGTCAGATTTCTAATCAGTAAGAGACTCTAGTGGGGAAAGTCAGGAGAGTGGTGTTGAGAATTACCAGATCACCCATAATCTAATTGAACAAACCATGACTCAAAGCCTGAAAATACATTTCACTGGAGTGGCTGACGGTGAGTAAAATAACAGGAAGTTCCAGCACAGACAGAAGGGCATACTGAAGAAACTACCTGAGAACAAATGTGTTTCTTTTTTGCCAGTGAAATTCACCTAATCTCAAAGTGGGGGCCACTGAAGTGCAGCAGTGATGGTGATGTCCCTGTTAACACCACAACTCTGCAGCATGTGAACACTAGCAGGTCAATGGTGTAATGAGTAACACATCTGACTGCAGATCTTAGGTTTGTAGGTTCAACACCTACCTGACTTGTGTGCAGTTTGCAGCTTTCCCATCAGGAAATGCCACTGAGAACATCAGAGTCCTGAAGATGGGTGTTGGGGATTGCAAGTTGCACATGAGCAGCTTATGGGATGATGTCAACTTCCCTTTCTCTGAGTCTGCTGGGACATTGACTCTGACATTCTTGATGATATTTACTTATCTGAGACATTGAAAGGATTCTTGTTTCTGCATATCAGGAATTCAAATCTCACCTTCGCTTGAGCATAGTGAGAAAACTGATATGAGAACTAACTCTGTTCTCGTATTTGTAATATACAGGAGAGCTTGTTAAGGACAGAACTTGGTTGTATTTTCTGTTAATTTGATTCAACAGACAGCAAAGTCAGGCATATTGTCTGATGAAGGGTCTCGGCCCAAAATGTCAGCTTTTGTGCTCCTGAGATGCTGCTTGCCTGCTGTGTTCATCCAGCTCCACACTTTGCTATCAGGCATATTGTGTGCTCTGATTAGACTGTGGTGACCCAGGGAGTCCTGGGGATTGAGAATCAGTGCACAACCCCCCCCCCCCACCCAATGGGAAGGTGATGGCCTAGTGGTATTATCGCTGGACTGTTAACCCAGTGACCCTGAGAATGTTCTGGGGCCTGGGTTTGATTCCCACCGTGGCCCATGGTGGAATTTGAATTCAATAAATATCTGAAATTAAGAAGCGAATGATGACAGTGAATCCATAGCCAATTGTCAGGAAAACCCATCTGGTTGACTACTGTCCTTTTAGGAAGGAAACTGCCATCCTTCCTGGTCTGGCCTACATATGACTCCAAACCCACAGCAATGTGGTTGACTCTAAACTGTTTAGGAATGGACAATAAATGCTGCCGAGTCAGCGACACCCTCATCCTGTGGAAATACATTTCTAAGTGTCTTTTAAACAGTGTAACTGTGCTGACATCCACTACTTCCTCAGAAAGTTCATTCCATGTTAGAAAACGTGTTTTTTTAAAATTTTCTCCTCTCACCTTAAAAATATGCCCGCTTGTCTTGAAACCCCCATCCTTGGAAAATGGCACCTACCATTAATCCTGATTTTATAAACCCAATAAGGTCACCCCTCAACATCCAATGCACCAGAGAAAGCAGTCCCAGCGTATCCAGTCTTCCTCTGTAACTGACATTCCATGCTAGCAACATCCTGGTAAATCTCTTCTGAACCCTCCCTAGTTTAATAACACTCTTTCTTCCTGTTCTTTAGTATCATTCTTTGTTCACTCAAATTTGTACAATCTTCTGACCTACCACTGACCTTTGTAAATGGGTGCAGTGTTTCTTTAAATTTGGAAGTATTCTTAACTTCATTATTTAGTCACTTTCTGACTGGGATACATTGTTGCTAAGATTTGGTAAATGTCTTCTTGAAGGTCTGCCAGTATACCGCTACAGTCAAACCCAGTTTCTCCATACTGTCACACTTACCTGCATTTAGATTTCAAATGCTGTTCTTAGAAATGTAAGAAAATCCCCAAACCTGCCTTATGTATTTTCATGCCCCTAACCATGGACCAAATAAGATGAGAATACCTATGAGCTGTGACTATCACCTGGAACAAACTGTCCAGGTAACTTTCTCCCTGATATTTTGCAGCATTTGTAATATAACATCTAATTCAATGATTATGGGCTGAGGTTCCTCTAGCCACAGATGCTTATTGAAGATATATCAGTCTGGGATCACACCAGTCTCCAGGAGTTCCCACATCCTGAAGTCACAACACATCACCTTCCCTTCCACCTGATTGGGCTTTAAAAACTAATTATTTTATTTAAAATAAGTAAAATTTACTGCATCTACTTATGTTCTTCTTATTTATTATGGGTGTAATTAAACCAGGGGAGGAAATCCACCAAATAATTATAGAATGGGATTAACTTGGTCACACAGCACCACAAACAAACAAGGAGACAGACAGTTCTGACATTTCAAGAGTGCAAAAGGACTTGTTCAATTTTTCTTCCTTCACATGTACAAATTTTGAAACTTTAAAGCGTTCCTTCCATATTCAACACATTTAAACTGAAGAAAGGTTATTTTAAATAGGTTGAAAATTAACAGTAATTCAGTTAATTCTTCTACATTCTTCATAGTTCTCATGACCCCACTAAAAACATTATCTCATTGATTTCAGTCTGTTACTGCACACAATGTGTGGTGAATTCAAAGCAGACAAGGGAGAGGGAAGGAAGAGACTGGAGTGGAAAAATGAAATTGTATAAATGCTCTAATATTTAGATTTCAGCCGACGAGGGCCAAGATTAACAGATTCACTACAAGGACAGGTTTAAAAAGATCCAGCGGAGCACCAAGGTCCCACGAGCAAACACTGCTGCTGCTGCAGGCAGACCTCAGAGTTCAACACAGCAAGGGAAATGAGCAGCAACACTCTCAGGGAACAAAGAGGGTGTTGGGTGAACAGGACCAGAATTCCCGCTCATTTTCATTCCAGTTGTGCAGGCCTCCAGGGATGGTGCACGCTCATGACTTCCAAAACTGGAAGTCAATGCCTCAGTCAGACCACTTAAGCTTGGAGTGACTGCACTCACACAGTTTAGTGGGAATGTCAACAGGAATTGCAGAACACAGATTTTGGGAGACCTCACATTTCCACACGGGTCTGGGGTGAACGTGAGAAGGTGATCAGGAATGCATTGCAATTATCAAGTTTAACATGGGTACAGACAAGGATTTCAGGATCAGATGAGCTGGGCTGAGGTGGAGATGGCTGACTTTATGGAAATTAGAAGATCTGGTGTGAGTGAAAGTATGGTTTTGTGATTGAAAATTCACCTTCAGGTCAAATCTGTGACTGAGACTATGAGCAGTGTAGTTCAGCCTTACTCTCAGGAAAGAGTTACAGGTTCAGATTTTGAGAATGGAATGTGTAGCAGTAACTGAAGAAAATGGATTGTTCTTTCAAACGTTTCCCTGGAGGACATTTCAGCTTTTCCAGTATTAGGTGTGGGATCATTGAATAACAATAGAGGAATAGACAGGGCTGGTGATGAGTTAGAACGGGTAGTTGTCAGTGACCATGTGAAAACTAACAAAATGCTTCTGGATGATGTTTAAAAGTGGCAGCGTGTAGGCGAGAAATAGGAGGGACCGAGAACAGCTCTTTGGTGAACACCAAGTTCAAGTCTTTGCAAATACCATGAAATCTAGGCTTTTCAAAAAAAATTGGGAAGATGAAATTTTAAGGGACAGTGAACTTTAACATTATTAGCAAATATGTTTCGTGAGAATAGGTCAGTGGAACGAACATGGGCCTCATGGGCAAGACAAGCTCTGACAGGAGAGAAACTGGAGAAAGCTGGGGATCCGGGGTCAGGCTAGAAGCACTTGACAAGCAGTTTGACCCAATGAGTTCGAGGAAGGGAGGGGAGCAGCAGAGGCAACCAATCAGATTGTCTCAATTGTACTGGGGTCTCAGCTCCTTGAACGTCTCACCCGTGTCATGAGAAGAAAGAGGGAGAGCCTTCAAAAGGGACTCACTTGTGTTCGAGCTATGAAAAAGACTCAACACACTGGGTTTAACACTAAGCTAATTCATGTGAGTTTTTATTCTGAATATTTGCATTTAAAACTTCTGGAATTTATTAACACCAGTAGAAAAAAGACAAAATGAGAAAATGAATGTGTCTCGCATCTGATTAACAGGAAATCCAACTCCTGTAGTCACTAATGAACTCACTGGCGTCTCAGAAGGTGAAAGGTCTGAGTGAATCTTCTCATGCTCAGACCAAGTGAACAGCTTCCCTATTGTGTGAACACACTGATGCGCAGTGAGACAGACGATTGCCTGAGGCCAGCCCTGCAACAAGAGCACCTGAATGGTCTTTCCTCTGTGAGTAAATACATTGGTGGAAAATCAGACCCATTTTCCAGAGCAATTTTCCCAGTCTGGGCAGAGGCAACTGATCAGATGGTCTTCATCTCAGTGACAATGGAGCTTTCATACTTCTTGTTAAAGGTGAGGGTGGAGGGGAGTGGGACAGCAATTGAAAGGGAATCCCCTGTGTTAGAGACAATAAGAAGATGAAACATTGTATTTTACACAAAACTGGTTTATTTGATACGTATCTACATTAACATATACCTGAACAGGTGGTTATTAATATCAGCAGAAACAGATCACAATGAACCTGGTTAATTCCTGAACGCGGTTAATAGTAAAGCCCAATCACTGCAGTTTCTTGTGAACTCTCTGGTCACTCAGCAGATATGACACCTGTGTGATTCCCTTCCCACAGCTGGGGCAGGTGAATGGTCACTGCACAGTGTGAATGTGCTGGTGCCTCAGCAGATGGGGTGACTGACTGACTTCCCTCCCACGGTCAGAGCAGGTAAAGGGCTTCTCCCTAATGTGAACGTAATGGTATACAGTGAGCCGAGATGATCACTGAAATGTTGTCCCACAGTCAGGACACCCAAACAGTCTCTTTCAGTGTGAGCACATTGATGGAGCATTAGTTCCCCAGACCTTTCATAGCACTTCCTGCAGGCTGGGCATTTAAAAGGTCACTCATCAGTGTGAACTTGCCGGTGTGTCACCAGGTTTGAAGAATTGATAAATCTCTTTCCACACTCTGTGGGGGTGAACAGCCTCTTGCCACACTCTGGTGTGTCAGCAGGGTGGATGATTTGAGTGAGTCTCTCTCCACACTCAGAACAGGTGAATGGCTTCTTCCTGGTGTAACTATGCTGATGATTTTTCAGTACTGATGGATGAAAGAAGTCTTTTCCACAATCCCCTCATCTCCATGGCTTCTAATCATTATGAGTGTGTTACATTCTGATAAGCCAGATGATTGATTGAAGCCTTACCCAAAAACAGAACCAGTTTCTCCCCACTGGGAACAGTGCTTTCTCCTTCCATGTCCAATATTCTGTTGTATTCAGGTTGTGATACGTTTGGTAACTCTCTCAGATCCTGAGTGACGGTTGGTTTCAGTTTGTAAACTGCAAAATCTCCTCTTCTGAAAACCATGTTCAGCTGATTTGGATGAAACAAGGAGAGTGAGACAGAAACCATAAAATCAAAATGGTAGGTTATAAAATGTGAACTGGATGAATCTTGTAATTTGCAGAGTAGAAGTTGATAGCAGAACACTAAAAACAATTTCTGACTATTAACAATTCTGTGAGAAAATCAAGTTGGTCAGTCAAAAGCACACGGTCAGGGGATAGGCAGTGGTGGAAGTCTAATTAAGGCACAATTAGCAGATGTAACAGTAAAACACAAAACAGAGCTAAAATGCAGGGACAGAAGTTAGACAATTGCAGACAGAAGATCTAGGACAGTAGAGATGAAATACAGCAATGGTGAACATGAATTCAGAGCCAGATTAAAGGAGTCACATCAGCCCCGGACCATGCAAACTCTCACAGATAACAGAACACAGCAGTACCAACTCAAAATTTGCTGAATAGTCCATTATGCTCAGCTCTGAAACAATTTCACTGCTTCCTATATTACAGTCTCCTGCTGGAACTTGCAGCTGGAAATATGTCAGAGCACTGTAAACAGAGGATCCAATTCAACACATTACCCTGTTATCCATGCGTTTTTACTTTTGACCAGTTTGCTGTGTGGGATCTTGTCAAATATCCTAACAAAATCTATGAAAACAATATCCACTTCACTACCCACACTGAGACTCCTTACCAATTTCTCAAAGAATTCAGTCAAATTGCTCAAGTATGACCTTCCCTCATCAAAGCAATGCTGACTATCCCGGACAAGTTCATGCATTTCTAACTGACAGTTTCTCTGATCTCTCAGGATTGATTCTTACAGTTTGCCCACCACCAAAGTAAGAGTGACTGGCCTATAGTTGTATGGCATTTCCTTTGTACTTGTTTTAAACAACAACACCACATTTGCATTCCTCCAGCCCCTTGGCACCTCACCTGAGTCAAGTGAAGATTGAAAATTAATCCTCACAACATCTGCTATTTCCTTCAACACGCCAGGGAACTATCTATCTGGGCCTGGTGACTCATCCACTTTCAATGATTCCAGCTCCTCTAACACTACCTCTCTCTATTTTGTCTTGTATTTCACACTACACCTTTTGGATTACTTTATCCACATCATTCCTTTCTTAGTGTGTGTAGCAGGGGGAGGTGGTGGGGTGGGGAGCAGAGCCCTGCAGTGGGTATGCCTAAACCAAACAGTGCCTCAGACAACAAAATGCGAGGCTGGATGAACACAGCAGGCCAAGCTGCACCCCAGGAGCACAAAAGCTGACGCTTCGGGCCTAGACCCTCAGACTCTGTCTTGTTTTGCCAGAGGGAAATGAAGCAAAAGTGAGGGAACATCACCCACTTCCCGCTTTGGGAAATGCTTTAAAGTGTTGTCAACAAGTGACATCATCTCCAAATCTGACTTGAAACCAAGACAGCAACTGGAGCTTCTTCTTGATTCATGGTCAGTGATAACTTCTGTCCCTCACTCAGCAACACAAGAAATTGCTGTTTGCCTGCAGCAAGAATAATGTTTCTTTGTTTTGGAGACCAAACTTGCTCATAGATTTCAATGTGGCCTCACAAAACCCAACACAGCTGCTGTAAGACCACCTTGCTGCCATACTCAAACCCTTTTGAAATGAAGGAGAAAGTTCCATTTGCCTTCCTAACTGCTTGCTGCACCTACAAGCTTGTATTGAATGACTGGTGTACAAGCACACCCAGGTCCCTTTGTACATGAACATTTCCAAATCGACCACCACTTGAATTATACTCTGCCATTCTGAATTTGGTACCAAAGTGGATAACTTCACACTGATACTGCATCTGCTATGCATTTGCTACTCACTCAAATCATCTAAATTACTCTGAAGTCTCTTTATGTCCTGCTCACTCACAATCCCCCTTCTTTTGTGTCAACAAACCTAGAAATAGTACATTGGATTCGCACATACAAATCATTGATGTACACTTTGAACACATGAGGTCCAAGGGCACTGATCTTTGTGGTGTCCCAATTGTCAAAGCCTTAGACACTGAAAAAAGATCATTTATTTCTACTGTTTCCTGTCTGCTAACCAATTCACAATCGACACCAGTAAATTCCCAACAATCTTATGAACTTTGATTTTGCACACTAACCTCTTAAGCGGAACTTGATCAGCAGCTTTGAGAAAATCCAAATGACCCCATCCACCGGGTTCTATCAGTTACATTTTCAAAAAACACTTTTGTAGATTTGTCTAACATGATTTACCCATCCGAAATTGACAGGCTTCAGGTCCAGTAGAAACGCTGACTTGCCTGGTCCCCAGCATAATAGGCAGTCAAAGATTATAGACATGGTCCATGGCAGCTCTTTCTCCACAGCACCCGAGATGGGCAATAAATGCTGATCCAGGCAGCACTGGCCACATCTCACCAACAAACATTTCATAACAAACAATCTAAGGCCCGCTGTTCAGACCCATCCTTATTTTCAAATTCCTCCATGGTCTTCCTTCTTTGCTTCCACATGGTCCATACCTTTCCCCACAGACAGAACAGGCAAACCATAAACAGACAGAACAGTCAGAGGCTGATCATGGTCACCTTCTGATTCAGCAATTGCCGCCGGAGGGAGGGGGAGGGGCAGATCCCGAGCAGCTTCTCGCTCTGATTCGAGCCGCCCGCTGGTTGCCCCGGCAACCCTGGCAGCAGGAGGGGAACAATAGGTGGGGGCGGCGCTCCCGTGTCCACGTGCCTGAAACCTGAGACATCACCACGGAGCACAGCAATTCCTATTGGCTGCTTCAGTTATGGGCTCACAATGCAGATGTTGTCTTTCCAGTGAAACCTCTTCCTCTGTGCAACATCTGGGAGCAAAGCAATGTCTCCTTCCTTTCCATTTCTTTCGTCTTCCTGAGTGGTAGGGTGGGGAAATTGTTCACTTGCAGCAAAGGAAGGGACAGGGAGTGAATCCAGGGAGGGTGCCGACACTGCAAATGTTGGTTCTGGTACGTCTCTTAAATTTACTGTCATCATTTGCTCTCTTAGCTTTACACATTTGTTTTCCTGCTAAAATGGTGGCCTCTTTCCTCATGTTCATGTTTGCATGATTTCTATTAGAGATGATCAAGATTTAGGGGACAGCAAATTGATGAGCAATAAAAGCCAAAATGTGATTTTCGTTCCTCATAATTTGCAGCACCATACATTAGAGCCTCTCATTTGAGGTCTAACTGTGGAGTGAGCAACATGTAGCAAAATTGTCTTACAGCCAAAATCCCCATTTACAATCCAGGACTGTGTCATGGTGTATGTTGATGGGAAAAGGAAATAGCCTTCCTCCCCTGGCTAGTCAACTAATCACAAACTGTTTGATTAACAAATGAATTCAAGGACAGGATAACTTGTCCATGTATTGCTATTCACGAATCTAGATCAAATTCCATTTACCACTGATCAGCCTGTCTGTAAACTAAGGCTATCCATCTCATTATTTACCATCTATTACTTTTGCATCATCTGAACTAACTGATCAACCTTCATACATTCAAATCTAAGGCATTTACCTAAAACAAAAATAAGGGCCCAACATTGGCCACTCTGCCACACCAATGTGCACAGATTTGCGGTCAGAAACAAGAAAAAACCCACCTCTCTGCTTCCTGAACCTCAGCCAATTGTGGATCCAATTTGCTAAATTTCAATGGATTCTATGCGCACTTAGCTTTGCTTTCAGTCTCCCAAAAGCCTTGCTGATGTCCAAAGAGATTAAATAAAAGTATTGGGAACAAAAACAAAGTTGCTGGAAAAGCTCAGCACTTCTTGCAGCAACTGCGAAGGAGAAAACAGAGTTAACGTTTTGGGTCCGGTGGCCCTTCAGAAGGGTCCCTTTGTGGTTAGTGGGGAATTAAGAACCTTGCAAGCACCCTGCTATTTCATCCTAACATCACAGGAGACATTTCACTTGACCTTGGATACTGACCTGCATTTAAACCTTCCAGACTACTCAGTACTTCCTCTCTCTCTCTGTGATAGTTTCTTCACATTCTATCACAGACCTTCTCCCTGATTCATCTATTTCACTAGTGAGCACTGACACAAAGTATTCATTTCGACCCAGGCCAACACTCTCTAGTTCTACGCACAGATACCTCTGTGGTCCTTAATGGACCTTACACATTCCCCCTTATCCTTTAACCATATGTCTACCTGTAAAACAACAGAGCATTTTGCTTCATTTCACTTGACAGTATCAATTCATATTTCCCTTAGAGCTCTCCTTATCTCTCCATTTATGTTCCCTCTTGCACATGTACCTGAAAGTATCTACTTCCTGTGCACTATGGCCAAATCATATCTTATTAAAATCAACCAAGTTAGAACTTTGATTACAGGTCCATCCTTGTCCTTTTCCATAACAATCCCAAATCTTTTCAAAAGAGTTCTGATAACTGCCTGC
This sequence comes from Stegostoma tigrinum, assembly GCF_030684315.1. Taxonomy (NCBI): domain Eukaryota; kingdom Metazoa; phylum Chordata; class Chondrichthyes; order Orectolobiformes; family Stegostomatidae; genus Stegostoma; species Stegostoma tigrinum. The sequence goes on along the minus strand of NC_081361.1, from coordinate 3,566,252 downwards.
AAAATTCTCCCCGCTGATACTTCAAGCACTTGTCCGCGTTGGTTGTCTGAAGTTAGGTCCCCTCTTTCCTCATTGGGGTTTCTACATCCTGGCTTCAAAAACTCGATCCGAAACTTGAGCTCTGACTTCTCTCCAAGATGCTGCCAGATCTGCAGAATGTTGTCAACAATTTCTTTTTTGTTTCTGATTTACAGCATCCCAGTTCTTTCCGTGTTTATTTTATACATCTCAATAGTTCCGGAAATGTTATGACCATTTCTAGCTCGACCAGGCTGCCAGGCAGTGAGTTTCAGTTTCCCCCCATTATCTGAGTGAAAAAAATCCGCTCAACTCATCAAAACTTCCCGCCGCTTACCATCAATCCATGTCGCCCGATACTGATTCCACCACTAAGCAGAAAGATTTGTTCTTGTTTTCTCTATTTCCCTCATAAATTTATACATGTCAGTCATGTCCCCCCCTTAGTCTACAACAAAACGGAAGTTGCTGGAAAAGTTCAGCAGGTCTGGCAGCATCTGGGAAGAAGATATAGCGTTTCGGGTCCGATGACCCTTCCTCGGTCTGTTCTGCTGGAAAGAAACTAACCCCAGTCTGTGAGGGCTGTATGGTCCCTGCTGACAACATTAGAATCTGTCCTGCTGGGCAGAATGATCTGTCATTACCTCAAAAACTAAACCGTCTTCTGTGAACCGAAACCAGCGCCGAGATTGACCACAGCCCCGCATCCGCCAGAGCTCCCTGAGCCAGCAGCGTGTAACTGGGGATTGGGAGAAAGGGGATGAGAGAGGGTTGGCGATATGATCTAACACACAGTGACCTACAGTTCACCTACATTACCGGGAAACCGACAGAGTTCTAAACACTCACCAACTCGACTGCAGGGAAACATTCACCAAGAAAAGGCGGAGCACAGGCTGTTTCTGGACTGAAAAACACCCCCTACCTGTCAATCACAAATTTAGTCCCGCCCACTTCACAGAACTTGCAGTTTCCGGAAACTGAACTCAGACCTGCCCAAAAGCGGGGCGGTCCAAGGCGAGTACCACAGGGAGCCTCGCTGTGCTGTCCCCATTCTCTGACCCAGTTACGTGTCTTTATCCCGCGATTCCCAATCCAGTGACTCCCACTTTTCGCTGTTGACCCTGTATCCCGGTATAACCAACAAATTCCATCCCCATTCCCCTGGTTATCTTGTAGTGTGTGTGCGTCAGACTGTGTCCCGCCTTGCTAAGTGTCTCTTGCATTTCACTGTTAGTCTTTCAGCTTCGAACCATCAGCAGTGTTTTTTCGTTCTATAATCCTGTCACACCGATTAAACATTATTAACAATTCAATTCATTGCTCCATATGTGTTTTATAACTTCCTTGAAATTGTGTTCAATTTTCGAGGGATTTTTCAGTTGGGGGAGGATTTAAATGTAATTGCAATGTAACCTGTTCCTCCGATTCGATCACGGCTGCTGGCACTGATGAAATCCTCACAAAACATCAATGGAAGGACTGCATCCACTGTACATCTGCCAATGTGGTATACTGCATCCACTGTACCCGGTGTGGCTACCTCTACATTGGGGAAACCAAGCGGAGGCTTGGGGACCGCTTTGCAGAATACCTCCGCTCAGTTCGCAACAAACAACTGCACCTCCCAGTCGCAAACCATTTCCACTCCCCCTCCCATTCTTTAGATGACATGTCCATCATGGGCCTCCTGTAGTGCCACAATGATGCCACCCGAAGATTGCAGGAACAGCAACTCATATTCCGCCTGGGAACCCTGCAGCCTAATGGTATCAATGTGGACTTCACCAGTTTCAAAATCTCCCCTTCCCCCACCGCATCCCCAAACCAGCCCAGTTCGTCCCCTCCCCCCACTGCACCACACAACCAGCCCAGCTCTTCCCCTCCACCCACTGCATCCCAAAACCAGTCCAACCTGTCTCTGCCTCCCTAACCTGTTCTTCCTCTCACCCATCCCTTCCTCCCACCCCAAGCCGCACCCCTTTGTACCTACTAACCTCATCCCACCTCCTTGACCTGTCCGTCTTCCCTGGACTGACCTATCCCCTCCCCACCTCCCCACCTATACTCTCCTCTCCAGCTATCTTCTTTTCTTTCCATCTTTGGTCCGCCTCCCCCTCTCTCCCTATTTATTCCAGAACCCTCACCCCATCCCCCTCTCTGATGAAGGGTCTAGGCCCGAAACATCAGCTTTTGTTCTCCTGATATGCTGCTTGGCCTGCTGTGTTCATCCAGCCTCACATTTTATTATCAATGGAAGGAAGGTGCGTGGAAGGTGGAAGACAGAAGGAGAACAGATATCATGTGGTCAGTTCAGTTATAGATTTCAATGTTCCTCCAGGCTGTAAAGTGACGAAGTGGCGTAAAAGAAAACAAAAAGAAAACAGAAAGAGATATGCAACCAGACAGCAGATGAGATTAAAAAAAAACTTATTCAAAATTTTAGGGGGTTGATACCCTGCTGATGGAGATAGATCGTTTTCTGCCTTGTATGTCTGGGCATTATTATCGACATCTGATTAAAATATGAACTGGAGCAGAACAACAATTGTAATACACAGAAATAAAGTCAATTTGACAAGCGAGTCGCTAACCCTCCAACTCTGGCAACATCCTTGTCAATCCTCAGCCCTTTCACAACATCCTTCCTATAGCAGTGAGACCAGAACTGCACACCATTCAGTCATGACGGAATGGCACAATTCTGTTCGGATGCATTATGGTCTTGTGATCTGAACACTCAGCAAAACCACCACAGTTTGAACTGACATATCAAACATGGGGAAAGGCACAGCAGCAAAGTAGTAGACTAATGGTCACTGTTTCAGGTCAATCTCTTCAGAATGAACATTTCCCATTCTGTCGAACATCCTCCCCACTCATCCACAATCACAGCCTGCCTGGACTGGCAATAAGCATTATCTTCTTTTGTGATTACACTTGTCAGGCAGGAGCAGGCTTGGCAGCAGAGCTGGGCTGTGAAGTAACAATCAACTTTATTGAGACAGAGTCAGTAGAAGGTGATCTGCTGTCAGGCAAACTGCAGTGATAAATGCAGACAACAACTTACACTCAAACAGTTGTACTGTTCCTGTCAGTGGCTAAACAACAGTGTTAAAAGGACTTCTGGTAGTTTTTGCAGCCTTGATCTTCAAAGTGTCTGTCTTGGGCCTTCATCTTCTGATTCTGGTTGGTCTCCACTGCACAGACACAGGTCTATTTTATCCTTGTTCTTATCTGATTAACTCCCCACTGTGCCCAGTCACAGTTCATATAAGCAACACTGACCTTAGTCAACCTCGTGATCTTCTGCATATTTATGCCTGTGCTGTTTTCCTCTTAACTCAGGGCTGCTACATCTATAATCCTTTATTTCACCAGCACTTCTGTACTCACTGACAAAAGAACTGCAAGAGCTTTCTTTAACTGTTACCTACACAAAACAGTTTCAAATCTGACTTAAAGTCCCAGCATGTCTAACTTGGCATCTTTTTGAACTTTTACTTTTTATGTTTTGTTTATCTACTGTCCTGCATGTCCATGAAGACCTCACCAACCTTTACAGATGCACCATACAAAGCATCCTATCGGGTGCATCATGGCCTGGTGCAACAACTGCTCAGCCCAAGGGCATAAGAAACTACAGAAAGTTGTGTGCACAGCACGAATCATCACAGAAGCCAAACTCTTATCCAGAGAATAACAGGTGTAGAGCTGGATGAACACAGCAGGCCAAGCAGCATCATAGGAGCAGGAAAGCTGACATTTCGGGTCTAGACCCTTCTTCAGAAATGGGGGAGGGAAAGGGAGTTCTGAAATAAATAGGGAGAGAGGGGGAGGCGGATTGAAGATGGATAGAGGAGATGATAGGTGGATAGGAGACAGGTCAAAGAGGCGGGGATGGAGCCTGTAAAGGTGAGTATAGGTGGGGAGATAGGGAGGAGATAGGTCAGTCCAGGGAGGATGGACAGGGCAAGGGGGCAGGGTGAGGTTAGTAGGTAGGAGATGGGGGTGGGGCTTGAGGTGGGAGGAGGGGATAGGTGGGAGGAAGGACAGGTTAGGGAGGCAGGGACAAGCTGGGATGGTTTTGGGATGCAGTGGGGGGAGGGGAGATTTTGAAGCTGGTGAAGTCCACATTGATACGTTTTGGGCTGCAGGCTTCCCAAGCGGAATAGGAGTTGTCGTTCCTGCAACCTTCGGGTGGCATCGTTGTGGCACTGCGGGAGGCCCAGGATGGATATGTCGTCTGAGGAATGGGAGGGGGAGTTAAAATGGTTTGCAACTGGAAGGTGCAGTTGTTTAGTGTGAACCAAGCGTAGGTGATCTGAAAAGCAGTCTTCAAGCCTCCGCTTGGTTTCCCCAATGTAGAGGAGGCCACAACGGCAACAGCCATGGACTTCATTTACACTTCTCTTTGCTGCAGAAAGGCTGCCAACATCATCAATGACCCGTCCCATCTCGGTAATGCTCTCATCCAACTTCTTCCATTGGGCAGAAGATTGAACACATCCATCAAGGGGTTGAAGAACAGCTTCTTCTCTGCCATTATTCGACTGATGAATGGACTCTGTAACTCCAAATAGTGTTGATCTTGCTTTGCACACCTCCTATGCAGGCATAACCTTGCATGCCTTGCTCTGTCTATGCACACTTTGATCTGTAAATCATTGTTTGCTATGATCTGCCTGCACCGCTCTCAAAAACACTTCACTGTACTTCGGTACACGAGACAACATAAATCAAAATCAAAACATTCTAATGGCAATCGATGTTAGCTTTCAATAATCTTCAAAGTCAATGTTGAAACTCATCTTGTTGCTGACTTCATAAAATTGCAGGATGAAACCAGAGCAAGAGTGACCTGGCCCTCCAGATCTGAGCAAGGATAAGGGTTAGAAGTGGTTCCAAAAAGACATTTCAGGTGACTATTCAAAAAGGAAACTGAAAATTTTGTCAAGTGTCCCAAACCCCCGGCCTGTCCAAATTTGTACAGATGCACACTTAATCAATTCCAGTTTGTACTCCACATGCTGCCTATTGCTTTGACCTGGTGCTCCTGTAAGTTTCAGCAAAGGTGCAGACAGTCTTCTCAAATCTTTGCTCTCACCGCTCCGATGCTTTTGGTCTTCACTCAGAGTTTCAGGGCGCCACATGGTCCTGGAAAAGACTCCCACTTCTCCTTGTGCAGGGGCAGACACAGTTATTGTGGGGCAAAGTGTTGTGACGGGAGATAGAGGTGGTATGTTAGGTGCTCCCTTGGTTTTGCAGTGAAAATAGTGAGAAGAGGAGAGCATTTTATGTGACATTCCTTGCTCCCAGTCTCCTCTTCTGTAGCAGCATCCCAACAAAACCATGACTCTGAGGTAGAGGCGATTACTGACATTTTGCAAGCCCATCGATACAAATATTGATCAGCCTGATTAAGGCATCAGAAATCTTCTGTACCTTTGTGGTCATGACTTGTAATGGATTGAGTGCAGAGTAATGCCTTAAGTTCCATGCGACATCCGTACTCTCTAATGACAGTCTCTGAAACCTTTGCCATCATTAAGGCCATATGTGTTTTTTGCACTCCTGCAATTCCCCTTTCCAGATATTTTTCTGACCCACCCCACTTACAACACTCCAGGGTTGGAGCTGCTGACAACCCAAACTACGGAATTTCCTCCCTAAACCTCTCTCTTATTCTTTCTGATACATCGTAAAATTGATATCTTTAATCGATGTTTTGCTCATCTGTGAAGCACCTCGAACATAGAACGTAGAACAATGCAGCACAGAACAGACCTTTCGGCCCTCGATGTTGCGCCGACTTGTGAACTAATCTAAGCCCCTTGCCCTATGCTACCCCATCATTATCCATATGCTTATCCAAGGACTGTTTAAATGTCCCTAATGTGGCTGAGTTAACTACACTGGCAGGCAGGGTGTTCCATGCCCTTACCACTCTCTGAGTAAAGAACCTGCCTCTGACATCTGTCTTAAATCTAACACCCCTCAATTTGTAGCTATGTCCCCTTGTACAAGCTGAAGTCATCATCCTCGGAAAAAGGCTCTCACTGTCCACCCTATTTAATCCTCTGAACATCTTGTATGTCTCTATTAAATCCCCTCTTAGCCTCCTTCTCTACAATGAGAGAACAGACCCAAGTCCCTCAGCCTTTCTTCATAGGGTCTACGCTCCAGACCAGGCAACATCCTGGTAAATCTCCTCTGCACCTTTTCCAATGCTTCCACATCCTTCCTGTAATGGGGCGACCAGAATTGCACGCAATATTCGAAACGAGGCCACACTAGCATTTTCTACAGTTGCAGCATGACATCATGGCTCCGGAACTCAGTCCCTCTACCAAAAAAACCTAATACACCGTAAGCCTTCTTAACAGCACGATCAACCTGGGTGGCAACTTTCAGGGATCTTAGTACATGGGCACCAAGATCCCTCTGCACAGCCACACTACCAAGAATCTTTCCGTTGACCCGGTATTCTGCCTTCCTATTATTCTTGCCAAAGTGAATCACCTCACATTTAATCCATATTAAACTCCATTTGCCACCTTCCAGCCCAATTCTGCAGTTTATCCAAGTCTCCCTGCAACCCGCAACATTCTTCCACACTGTCCACCACTCCACTGACTTTAGTGTCATCTGCAAATTTACTAACCCATCCACCTGTGCCTGCGTCCAAGTCATTTATAAAAATGACAAACAGCAGTGGTCCCAAAACAAATCCTTGAGGCACACCACTAGTAACTGGACTCCAGGCTGAATATTTTCCATCAACCACCACTCGTTGCCTTCTTACAGAACGCGAGTTTCTAATCCAAACTGCTAATTCTCCCTCAATCCCGTGTCTCTGTATTCTCTTCAATATCCTACCATGTGGAACCTTATCAAAGGCTTTACTGAAGTCCATGTACACCACGTCAACTGCCCTTCCCTCATCCACATGCTTGGTCACCTTCTCAAAAAACTCAATGAGTTTTGGGAGTCACAACCTGCCCTTGACGAATCCATGCTGACTATCTCCAATCAAATTGTTGCTTGCTAGATGATAATAAATCCTATCTCTTATAATCCTTCCCAAAATGTTTCCTACAACAGATGTAAGGCTCACACGTCTATAATTACCTGGGTCAGCCCCACTGCCCTTCTTGAACAAGGGCACAACATTTGCAATCCTCCAGACCTCTGGTACTGAACCTGTAGATAATGAGGACTCAAAGATCAAGGCCAAAGACTCCGCCACCTCCTCTCTGGCTTCCCAGACAATCCTCAGAAAAATCCCATCTGGCCCAGGGGATTTATCTACTTCACACCTTCTAGAATTGATCACACCTCCTCCTTACTAACCTTAATCCTTTCAATTCTAGTAGCCTGTAACTCAGTAACCTCCTCTACAATATTCTCCTGTTTCTCAGTGAAAACAGATGAGAAATAATCATTTAGCACCTCTCCAATCTCCACAGGGTCCACACACAACTTCCCACTTCTGTCTTTGACTGGCCCTATTCCTCCCCGAGACATCGTCTTATTCCTCACATACCTATAGAACGCTTTAGGGTTCTCCTTTATTCTACCTGCCAATGTCTGCTCATGTCCCTTCCTTGCTCTTCTTAACTCTCTCTTTAAATCCTTACTAGCTAATCTGTAACTCTCCATCGCCTCATCTGAACCATCTTGTCTCATCGTCACATATGCCTCCCTCTTCTGCTTAACAAGAGATACAATTTCTTTCGTAAACCACAGTTCCCTTACCTTATCGCTTCCTCCCTGCCTGACAGGGACATACTTATTAAGGACAGCAATATCTGTTCCATAAACCAGCTCCACATTTCGATTGTCCCCATCCCTTGCATTTTGCTAACCCATTCTATGCCTCCTAAGTCTTGCCTAATCGCATTATAATTGCCCTTCCCCCATCTATAACTCTTGCCCTGTGGCATACTCCTAAACCTTTCCATTGCTACAGTAAACATAACCAAATTATGGTCACTCTGTCCAAAGTGCTCACCTACCACTAAATCAAACACCTGGCCTGGTTCATTACCAAGTACCAGATCCAGTGTGGCCTCCCCTCTTGTCGGTCCTTCGACATACCAAGTCAGGAAACCCTCCTGCACACATTGGACAAAAACTGACGCATCCAACATACTAGAGTTATAGCATTTCCATTCAATGTTAGAGAGGTTAATATCTGCCATAATGACCACCCTGTTCTTTTCACTCCTGCCCAGAATCATTTTGCCAATCCACTCCTCCACATCCCTGGAACTTTGCGGGGGCCTATAAAAAACTCCCAGCAGTGTGACCTCTCCTCTCCTGTTTCTGACCTCAGCCCATACCACCTCATCAAAAGTTCTTTCAGCCACCGTTGTACTGTCCTTGGCTAACAAAGCCACACCTCCCCCTCTTTTACCATCTTCCCTGACCTCAATGAAAGATCTAAACCCTGGAACTTGCAACATCCATTCCTGACCCTGCTCTATCCAAGTCTCTGAAACAGCCAAAACATCGAGGAAAATGACAGAGTAAAAGTTTCCACAAAATACAAGCTGTTTTGCCGTACATTAGGAGAATCAGGAGTGGCCCTTTTTTTCCCCATCTCGGGATGAACCCTCACCATCACTCACAGAGCTAATGAACAGCAGGAAAAATCTTCACCACTGACTACCTGCACTCACCTATCACCTTCCCACCTACCTTCCCCAGCCCCCACTCTGTTTATGTCTCAGCTCCCATCCCCTCCCCCACTTCTGAAGAAAGGTCCTGAACCATCAACTTTCCTGCTCCTCTGATGGTGCCTGGCTCACTGTGTTCCTCCAACTCCACACTGTGTCAACTGTGACTCCAGCACCTGCAGCTATTGCTGTCTCCCTGTGAGCGATGTCAGCTTTGGTTCAATAGGAGCACGGGACAGGGCTTGGAGGACCCAATGGAAGCGGCCTACCCTCCAACCAATCAGAGCGAGTGAGAGATAATGGGAACTGCAGATGCTGGAGATTCCAAGATAATAAAATGTGAGGCTGGATGAACACAGCAGGACAAGCAGCATCTCAGGAGCACAAAAGCTGACGTTTCGGGCCTAGACCCTTCATCAGAGAGCGAGTGAGATGTTTGTCTGAAAATCACGTGATCGTCTTTGTCCGGAGACGCAATATCTCTGCGACTGAAGGTTAGCTGCTTGCCGAAAGTACAGTACACGGGACAAAAAGGAAAGCTGCAAAAAAACGGGAGGGAAATACTTTCGGTATTGACTGAGAGGCTTTAATAGCCGTTGATGCATGTCAGAAAACAAATTTTAACATGCCGGCCCCGTGTTTTGCAGGAAACGGAAAAACTGCTGCGGACCTGAGGCTGCGATAGGCAGAGGTAATTGCCACCATCTTTATTAGGGGCAATGATCTTCGGGACTCATGCCGGATCGCCATATTTATAGGTGGCAATCTGCAGTGGAACGCAAGCGCAGCCTTTCTTGCTTGGGAGGGGAGATTAAGACAAGAGAAATGTTTGTTTTTGTTTTTCTGGACTTCTTTCCCAGACTGTGGGACATGGCGTGTATTTCCTGGGAAGGACTTTTGACACTGGCGGAGTACTGGCTTCAGGCAGTATAAATTGCTGCAAGTTATACGTTAGATATTTAATGGAGGAGAAATGCCGAAAACGCGTTCAGAACTGCATGTTCAAAAACAAAGTTGCTGGAAAAGCTCAGTAGGTTTGGTAGCATCTGTGAAAGAAAAAAAAATAACGTTTCGGATCCGCTAACCCTTGCTTAGAACTTCATGTTACCTGTTGCACTCTCACTGTAGGAAGTCCTGCTTTAAATATTATGATCTATTAAAGCATATCCGTTTGCCCAGTATTCATATGATTGGGATCAAATCACTGAAAGTGCTCTGAGTCCCCTTGTGCTCCCTGGTCAAATTTATTAATGTCTGACTTCCTCAGTCTCTAATAATGGGTGTATTTTACCTCTGCATTTTTCTGTGTGGGGGAGCAGGGTGCTTTGAAGAGGAGGATTTATACATAACTAACAGAAACCAAGAGAAATGTTTGCCTTTTCCAGACAATCTTGTTGTTTTTTCTGGATTTCTGTCCAGGGCTGACTGTTATTTGTCTCTTGTGGATTTGCTTTGCAGGATATTTATTGAGAATAATTTGCAGACCAGGATCACAAAGCAAGTTCTCCATTAAGCGGAGTGATCAGGATCTGAGTATCATTGACACTTAACTGGGAAAGGGAAGAGGTTTAACCATTCTATGCGTGGGAGAATATTCCTGGTAAGTTTGTAACTTGAAAGCAGGATATTCAAATTTTTGGTTTGATCACCCCTGGGACAAGTGTTCAGTTCTATATCCTGCAGCTGAGAAAGGAGATATTGGCCTGAGAGGGGTAGATTTGTCCAAACAACACCTAGTCTCTTTGAAAGAACTGCCATATTTAGTCCCAATCGCCTACTTCATGATTTTAATCTATACATTTTTCATTCTTGAATACCTGCAAACTTCCTTTTAAAATTCCTTATGGGCACAAATTCCAGCACCCCTCCAGGTGGAATCTTCCATTTCCTGACAACTCCATTGATCCTGAAACTGAAGTCTGTGTTGATTCCTGAGGGTTATAAATTACTGCATTTAATGTGAAGATGCTGTTCCCTGAGCTTCCATTGAGCTGTGTTGAAACAGTATGGGAGGCTGAGATCAGAGTGGGTGTGAGCAGACAATGAAAATGAAAAGGCTGCACTGTGGGGAAACCAAGCGGAGGCTTGGGGACCGCTTTGCAGAACACCTCCGCTCAGTTCGCAACAAACAACTGCACCTCCCAGTCGCAAACCATTTCCACTCCCCCTCCCATTCTCTTGATGACATGTCCATCATGGGCCTCCTGCACTGCCACAATGATGCCACCCGAAGGTTGCAGGAACAGCAACTCATATTCCGCCTGGGAACCCTGCAGCCATATGGTATCAATGTGGACTTCACCAGTTTCAAAATCTCCCCTTCCCCCACTGCATCCCTAAACCAGCCCAGTTCATCCCCTCCCCCCACTGCACCACACAACCAGCCCAGCTCTTCCCCCCCACCCACTGCATCCCAAAACCAGTCCAACCTGTCTCTGCCTCCCTAACCGGTTCTTCCTCTCACCCATCCCTTCCTCCCACCCCAAGCCGCACCCCCAGCTACCTACTAACCTCATCCCACCTCCTTGACCTGTCCGTCTTCCCTGGACTGACCTATCCCCTCCCTACCTCCCCACCCACACCTTCTCCACCTATCTTCTTTACTCTCCATCTTCGGTCCGCCTCCCCCTCTCTCCCTATTTATTCCAGTTCCCTCCCCCCATCCCCCTCTCTGATGAAGGGTCTAGGCCCGAAACGTCAGCTTTTGTGCTCCTGAGATGCTGCTTGGCCTGCTGTGTTCATCCAGCCTCACATTTTATTATCTTGGAATCTCCAGCATCTGCAGTTCCCATTATCACTGTGAGTACTGCTTGGCTAAGTGAGAGTGCTTTGGAGTTGGGTGAAACAGAAAGTGAAACTGAAAGATTGAGTGTGATGCTCAGTCTCAGTTTGGGCAGTTCAGAAAGTCTCTCAAATTGATATTTGATACCGTAAAGAACTTTCTTACAGTTTTTAAAGTATGTATTAGCTTAAATAAAGTTAGGGGCTTTAGGTTTATAATAGTAATGTTTGAAATTAAGGGGGAGGACCTAGCTTAATTAAATTCTTTTTAAGGCAGAAACTGGTTTAATCTGGAGAGAAGTCATAACAGAAGACATCACATCTGTGGTGTGCTCCTCTTGCACAATAGAACATAGGCTCTTGATGTTGTGTCGACCTGTGAAACCACACTGAAGCCCATTTAACCCACACTATTCCATTATCATCCATATGTTTATCCAATGACTACTTAAATGCCCTTAAACTTGGCGAGTCGACTACTGTTGCAGGCAGGGCATTGCACGCCCTTATTACTCTGAGTACAGAACCTATGTCTGACATCTGTACGATATCTATGACCCGTCAATCTAAAGCTATATCCCCTCGTGCTAGCCAGCTCCATCTGAGGAAAAAGGATCTCAGTGTCCACCCTATCTAATCCTCATATCATCTTGTATGTCTCTATTAGGTCACCTCTGAACCTTCTCTTTAACGAAAACAGCCTAAAGTCCCTCAACCTTTCCTCATAAGACCTTCCCTTGATACCAGGCAACATTCTGGTAAATCTCCTGTGCACCCTTTCCAATGCTTGCACATCCTTCCTGCGATGCGGTGACCAGAACTCCGAGTGCGGCCGCACCAGAGTTTCGTACGGCTGCAATATGACCTCATGGTTCTGAAACTCAATCCCTCGATCAGTAAAAACGAACACATTGTACACCTTCTTAACAACCCTATCAACTTGTGGAAACTTTCAGGGATCTATGTACATGGACACGGAGATCTCTTTGCTCATCCACACTACCAAGAATCTTACCATTCGCCCAGTACTCTGTATTCCTGTTACTCCTTCCAACGTGAATCACCTCACAGTTTTCCGCATTAAACTCCGGGACATTACCAGTGTCCCTATTGGCTATTTGCGCAGGAAGTGTGTCCATCTGCAGCTACTGGTTAACTGCTTTTCAGAGCTTGAGCTGTGGGTGCAGTCAGTATGGAGCATCCATGGTAACTGAGAAGGTTGTGGTCGCATTCTCAACAGATTGGTCACGCAGCAGGTGAAGATTACACAGACAGCAAGGGAATGGGTGACCATCAGACCAGTAAAAGGCTCAGAAAGGAAGTGCTTGAGTCATCCCCCTCAAATAGATATACTGTTTTGGGTACTGTCCGGGGGTGGGGGTGATGTTGGGGTGGCCACTTGGGAAGCAGCATCAGTCGGGTTCATGGCACTCGGAGTAACTCCGCTGCATAGAAGGGGAGGGAAACGATGAATATGACTGTAGAGACAGGGGATTCGATAGTAAGGGATAGAGAGAGACATGAATCCAGGATGGTATGTTGCCTCCCTGGTGCCAGGATTAGCAATGACATGGAGCAGCTTCAGGACATTCTGGAGTGGGAGGATGAACATCCGATTGTACCAGTGACATAGGAAAACCAAGGGAGGAGGACCTGAAAGCTGAAGATAGGAAGTTAAGAGATACACTAAAATACGAGATCTCAAATGTAGTATTGTCAAGCTTACACCCAGTGCCACATTGTTGTCGGGAGAAGTTTGTGTTGTGGTCAGTTGTACAAGTGACCTTTATTCAGAGCTCTGTTACCGCATGTGTGGGAGAGGCCAGAGTCCACTCCAAACCTGGCTTTCACATGAGGCCTAATTCCCCTCTTAAATACAGCTCAGATTGGAAGAGTGGACAGTGACACTCAAACTTTCCCTGGCTGATTGTGATATTTTTATTCCATTCGCTAGGTGTTATTTACATGCAATATTGTTGTCATTGTTAGCCACACACCCCAAATCAACATACCCAATCCAGTAAGCAAACCATTTTCCTAGGATGGTGACGGCGAGTAGGAGGGGGCATAGCTTTAAATTGAGGGGTGAAAGATATAGGACAGATGCCAGAGGTAGTTTCTTTACTCAGAGTAGTAAGGGAATGGAACGCTTTGCCTGCAACGGGAGTAGATTTGCCAACTTTAGGTACATTTAACTCGTCATTGGACAAGCATATGGACGTACATGGAATAGTGTAGGTTAGATGGGCTTGAGATCGGTATGACAGGTCGGCACAACATCGAGGGCCGAAGGGCCTGTACTGTGCTGTAATGTTCTATGTTCTATGTTCAAACAATTGTGGACAACACTATGTTCAGTCCTAAACCCTCCTATAATCTCCTGAGGTTATCTAGAAAACTACTTCGTCTGTCTTTGGGACCTGGCAATGCTTTTGACAGTTACATCCCTCCTCAGACATTTGCCAGCTGCACCACATTTTTTGCCAAAACCAAAATAGTAGCTTCTCACTAAGAACTTTTCCAAATTCTCTACTAACTGTAATGTGGATTGTTAGGAATTGTGATTAAGTCTTTTAAACTCAACTCTGATATAAAGTTACAATTTTGTAATACAAATTGTGGAAAAATCCCTCTCTCACTTCAGCTTAAGAGATCAAACAGTGTTTCTGACTTGCTGCAGTTTACAATCCCAACGATTTGCATTCTGTAAATGATTTTTAAACTGAAGTTTCATTTTCTACTCTAAGCGCTTTCCATTATTACTTTCTTGTTCTAATAAAAAGCATCTATTCAAATTCCACCGAGGGTGAAATTCAGTCACCTTTAGAGCTTTACCAAGCCATGAAAGAGAACTTGTTTAGATTTCACAAATAACTAAGGCACTAACCATATCTTCATTTTGGATTTTGTAATCCATCTTTGTCACTCTTCCCTTGATCTTTGGATGTAAGAATTTATTCAAATTATCCATATCTACATTTCAATTGTTTTATCTCTCTGCAGCCCTGACTTCTCTCTTTATAACCTTTCTTTGCCCCTTCCTATGTTGTTGGTCTTTTAGAGGTTGTGTTTACACCATTTATTGCTTTGCCTTCCATAATGATACAGTGAGCTGCTTTTATTGCTGACAAACATTTGCTCAAGGAATTCAACTAACCATTTCACGTTAATTGGTTGTTTGCATTTCTGGTTACAATTACCTAAACAGTTCAGAATGCTGTAGGATCAGACTTTTGCTTCTACTTTTTATTAAGTAACAAACTTGTGATTGTGGCTGAACCAGGCCTTTAAAAACTGCCTCTTGTTAAAATGCTTATGTGTTTTGAACTGTCTGTTTACAGAAACCCCAGTAAATTCCCTAATGTTCCTTCTCAACAGGACTCTTTTATACCCCCACAGGACCTTTTGTGATCTAATCCAGTAACAGTGTGAGCTGCTACAATGCACGTGCTAGTAAAAGCATAAGAGGACAGATGAGATGAGTGCATGGCTGGAGCTATAACTTAAAAGGTTTGGATTCCTGAGGCATTGAGACTTTGTTTGTTTCTGGGGAAGGTGGGACATGCACAAGCTTGAACAATTGTCCTGGGCAGAGCTGGGACAGATATTCTTGTTGATGCTTTTGCTAGTTCCACTGGTGAGGATTTAAACTCGTATGACAGGGGAATGGGAACCAAAGTATACCTTTAGCAGTAAAAGACTCAAATCAGCAAATGGGACGTGAAATTAGTTCATGATGTTTTCGGTGGCTGAAAGATTAAAAGAAAGAAGGATTAATCAAGATCAAATCGCTTTTCATACATCAGTCCTGTGATCCCAGGAATTGGTCTGGTGAACCTTCTTTACGATCATTCAGTAGCCAGGGCATCCTTCCTCTGGAAAGGAGAACAAAGGTGCACACGACTCCAGGTGTGGTCTCACCAAGGCCCTTATAGAAAGATATCCCTCTTCCTGTACTCGAATCCTCTCAATGAAGGCCGAAATATCATTTGCATTCTTCACTACTTGCTGCTGCCTGTTTTCTAAAAGAGAACAGGAGAGAAACACGGAACTAAATGGGGTCAGACACTCGGGTAAAATTGTTGAACACAATGTCCCCATTGTATCGGTGCTGGCCATCAAGCACCTATTGAAGCTAGGCCCATTTTCTGGCACTTGGTGTGTAACCTGTATTATGGTGCAATGGATGATCATCTCAACACTTCTTCAAGATTGCAATGGTTCCTGCATCTATCACCATTTCAGATGCTGCCAGATCTGCTGTGTATCTCCATCTTTTTCTGTTTTTATTTCAGATTTCAGGTATTTTGCTGCATCTTAGTCCTTCAGAAGCATCAAAGGGTATGGGGAGAAAACAGGAATTGGATTCATTTTCAGATGTATAAAATGCATGTCTGTCCAAACTATCTCTTTTTGTAGTTTTGGGCAAACGCTGAATGTTTCCCTTCCCTGAAGGACATTTAATGAACCAGTTCAGTTTTACTGATAATCCAGCTGTGGCCCTAAGTGTTGGATCCACAATTGACCAGATTTATTTCTGAGTTTCACAATCTTTATGTGTGTTCTTCTGGTTTCTCTCTCTCTGCTTTTCTGTTTGAAATTTTGATTGCATTCAGAGAAATCAAACAAAACCACACCCAGATCTGACACTCAATCTGTTTGTCATAACCTAATTATCTCAGGATTTTGAACATTGAAGGAAGAAGCACTGTTCACACCAGGGAGAAATGCGTATTGTTTGTGTGTCGAAGAGTCTGTGAAGATTCATCTGAAATGTCCAAACACCAGCGCAGTCGCACTGGGGAGAGACTGTGGGAAGGGATTTATTTACCCATCCGAGCTGGAAATGCACCAACGCAGTCACACTGGGGAGAAACCATTCATTTGCTCTGATTGTGGGCTGGGATTTACTCAGTCAAACAACCTGCTGATACACCAGCGAGTTCACAGTGGGGAGAGACCGTTTGCCTGCTCTGTGTGGGAAAGGATTTGCGCAGACATCTCACCTGCTGAAACACCAGTGAATTCACACAGGAGAGCGGCCATTCACTTGCTCTGTATGTGGGGAAAAAATTTGCTTTGTCATGCAGCCTGTTGACACATCAGCGAATTCACAATGGGGACAGACTGTTCACCTGCTCTGTGTGGGAAAGGATTCATTTCGTCAACTAACCTGCTGAGACACCAGCAAGTTCACACTGGAGAGAAACCTTTCACCTGTTCCGAGTGTGGGAAGGGATTTACTCACTCCTCCAACCTGCTGACACATCAGCGACTTCATACTGGAGAGAGACCATTCACCTGTTGGGAGTGCGGAAAAGCATTCACTCAGACAGTTCACCTGCTGATACACCAGCGAGCTCACACTGGAGAGAAACCGTTCACCTGTTCCGAGTGTGGGAAGGGATTTACTCACTCAATCAACCTGCTGAGACACCAGCGAGTTCACTCTGGGGACAGACCATTCACTTGTTCTATGTGTGGAAAGGGATTCACTCAATCATGCAAACTGTTAACACACCAGCAAGTTCACCACAACCACATTTGAAGGATTTTGCTCTTAAATCAAGGAATGAACTTTGATCTTTGGGCTGTTTGTACTTGTGTCACTAGTCCCTGCTCAAAACTTGATCTTCTCTTGGGAAATAAGGTAGGGCAGGTGACTGAAGGGTTAGTGGGGAAAATATTTTGGGGCCTATGATCATAGTTCTATTAGTTTTAAAATATTTATGGAGAATGATAGACTTGGTCTAAAAGTTAAAGTTTTAAATGGGACGAAGGCCAACTTTGACACGATTATACCCCTTCAAAGCACAGTAAGACCGCCTATGTGTGGGAATGCATGAGATGGGTGAGATGCAAAACAAGTATTTTACATCAGTATTTACTGTGGAAAAGGATATGAAAGCTAGAGACCTTAGAGAAATGAATGTGTATCTTAAAGTTCCATATTATAGAGGAGGTGGTGCTGGATGCCTTACAGAGCATAAAGGTGGATAAATCCCAGGACCTCTTCAGGTGTACTGTCGAACTTTGCGGGAAGTTAGGCTTGCGATTGGGCCCCTTGCTCAGATATTTGCACCATTGACAGTTATAGGTGAGCTGTTAGACTGGGGGTTGCCTAATGTGGTGCCATTGTTTAAGAAAGGTGGTAACATAAAACCAGGGAACAATACTTTTGGTGAGCCTGACGTCAGTTGTGGGTAAGTTGTTGGAGGGAATTCTGAGGGATAGGATTTACATGTATTTGGAAAGCGTGGACTGAATGGGGATAGTCAAGATGGCTTTGTCCGTAGGAAATTATGTCTTACTAACTTGATTGAGTTTTCTTTTTGAAGAAGTTACAAAGAAGATTGATGGCAGAGCGGTGGATGTTTTCGATTATGGATTTCAGTAAGTAAAATTCCGCATGGTAGCCTGATTAACAAGGTTAGATCACATGGAATCCAGGGAGAGCTGGCCATTTGGAAAGGCCTTTGACCTGCAGTATGCTGCAAGGATTGGTACTTAGTAACTATAACTCCTACATTCACATCCAAATCATCTTTATAAATGACAGAAATGAGTGGACCCAGCTCTGATCCTTGCGGCACACCACTGGTCACACACCTCCAGTCTACAAAGCAACCCTCCACCAGCACTCTGTCTCCTACCTTCAAGTCAGATCTGTATCCAAATGACTGGTTCTCTCTGTATTCCATGTGATCTGACCTTGCTAATCAGTCATGAGGAACCTTGTCAAACGCCTTACTGACATCCATAGAACACATCCACTGCTTTGCCCTAATCAATCCTCTTTGTTCCTTCTTAAAAAAAATCGTCAGTGAGACATGATTTCCCACACACAGCTACGTTGACTATCCCTAATCAGTCCTTCCCTTTCCAAATATTTCAAGTACTATCCCTCAGGATTCCCTGCAACGACTTGCCCACCACTAATATCAGGCTCACTGGCCTATAGTTCCGTGGTTTTTCCTTACCACCTTTCTTAAATAGTGGCACCACATTAGCCAACTTCTGGTCCCTCACCTGTGGCTATCGATTGATACAAATATCTCAGCAAGGGGCCCAGCAATCACTTGCCCAGCTTCCCTCCAAGTTCTCTGATACACTTGATCAGGTCCCAGGAATTTATCCACTTTTATGCATTTTAAGCCGTTCGGCGTCACTACCTCTGAAATATGGCTAATTTTCAAGATGTTGCTATTTATTTCCCCACAGTCTATATCTTCCATATCCTTTTCTGTAGTAAATACTGATGCATAATACTTGTTTTATTATATTCCCCATTTCTTGCAATTCCACACATAGGCGGCATTACTGCTTTTTAAGGGGCCCTATCTCTCCATAGTTATCCTTTTGTTCTTAATCTATTTGTAGAATCCCTCTGGATTTTCCTTCATGCTATTTGCCGAAGCTACCTCATGTCCCCTTTTTGCCCTCCTAATTTCCCTCTTAAGTATACCATTGAGTGAATTCTTATAAGAGTATAATGACAATCTCTGCTGTCTATACCTGACATGTCCGTCCTTTTTCTTGACCAAAACCTTGATTTCTGTAGTCATCCAGAATTCCCTACACCTACCAGCCTTGTCCTTCACCCAAACAGGAACATACTGTCCCTGAACTCTCGTTATCTTATTTTTTGAAGGCTTCCCACTTCTGAACCTTTCCGTTTTACCTGCAAATATCTGTCCCAATCAACTTTTGAAAGCTGTTGTGTAATACCATTAAAATTGGCCTTCCTCCAATATAGAATTTTAACTTTCAGACCTGGTCTACTCTTTTCCATCACTATTTTAAAACTAATAGTATTATGGTCACTGGCCCCAACGCCCTCCCATGCTGATACCCTAGTCAGCTGTCCTGCTTTATTTGCCAAGAGCAGGTCAAGTTTTGCACTTTCTCTAGTCGGTACATCACATACTGAATCAACATTTTCCTGCACACTCCCAGCAAATTCCTCTCCATTCAAACCTTTTACACCATGGAATTCCCAGTCTGTGTTTGGAAAGTTAAAATCCATTCCATAACAACCCTGTTATTCTTACAGATAACTGAGATCTTCTTTCAAAATTGTTTGTCACATTCCTGCTGACTATTGGGAGGCCTATAGTGTAATCCCCATAAAGTGATCATCCCTCTCTTATTTCTCAGTTCCACCCAAATAACTTCTCTGGATGTGTTCTCAGATATATCCTGCCTAAGTAAAGCCATAATGTTACCCTGGCTCAAAAAAGCCACTTTTCACTCCTCTCTTGCTTTGCTTTCCCCTCCCGCTTTTGACTTTCTATCGTTTCTATAGGATCTATATCTTAGAACATTAAGCTGGCAGCCCTGTCCATCCTTGAGCCTTGTCTCTGTAATTGCAATGATAACCCAGTTCCATGTTTCCAACCTTGCCCTGAGTTCATCTGCCTGAGCTGTTAGGCCTCTGGCATTGAAATAAATGGTGTCTAATTTATTAGTCCTTTTACATTAATCTTAATAACAATTATGTAACTGTAGGGTCGGTTTGGAAAATGATGACTTTTTTTGCTGTATATCAACACATTCACACTGGGTAAAGACAATCCACCTGCACACTGTGAAAAGGGATTTCCTAGTTCATTAGGACTGGTTTTTATAGAATTCAGAGTATTCCTACAGTATGGAAACGGGCCATTTGGCCCAAGAATTCCACAAAACCTCAGAGCATCCCACCCAGACACATCTCCCCGTAGCCCACCTAATCTACACATCCCTGAACACTCTGGGCAATTTAGCTTGGCCAATCCACCTAACCAACACATGGGAGGAAACCAGAGCACCCAGAGGAAACCCACGCAGCCACAGGGAGAACATGCCAACAGCCACACACTCAGTTGCCCAAGGGTGGAATCAAGTCTGGGTCCCTGGCACTGTGAGCCAGCAGTGCTAACCGCTGAGCCACTGTGGATAACCACCAATGAGTTCCCCAGAATCTGTAGGAATTTTTGTTGTTGCTCGTATTATCTGTGTCCACGTCATGTTATCTGGGCATGTTTCTCATGATGTTTGAAAACACCACGTGTCTGGTTACCTAGTTGGGAGAAAAAAAACAATATAAGTCAACCTTTTAATAAAACTACTGTGCATTGAGTCTTCATCTCAAAAGCAGACTAGTTTATTTTGAAAGGCTGTCCATCTCCCCTAACTCCTCCATCCTCACCTCCAACATGTGCGAGGAACCTGTGGTTTTTATTTTTCACTCAGAATGACAGTCAGTACACTTCATATGAGCAATTGGGAACAGGGTCATCCCATAATGCTTGAAACTTAGTGTACTAATGGTACACTATTACAATAATAACCATTACAATTCTTTTCCAAACCTTTTCAAGTTTTACAACACCCTTCCTTTAGCAGGAAGACTAGAATTACACACAGCGGTTACACCTAAACCAGAATGGGACCTGCATCCTTGTGGGGGGTGGGGGTGCGTTTCCAGTACTGTTGAGGGTCTTGTAAATCACTTAGCAGTGGGCTGAAATCCAGAGAGAATGTTCAAAATAATAATAAGGGCCAAAAAGAGGAGAGACGAGAGTCTGGAAGGCATTGTCACAGGCCAGTTTAAGGTATCAGGGAGTTTAAGGGTGAATGGTATTTAATGCTTGGAGTCAGATGAATAAGGCAGATGATTCAAGGATACAAATTAATGGGGCCATAAAGACATTGCTGTCACTTGGACATGGTTAGCAGCTCAGTCTTCCAGGATACAGGGTCTTCATGCAAGGCAGTGGAGGTGGTAAAGGAGGAGGAGATATTGTTATTTTGTTTAGGGAATCGATTACAGCAATAAGGAGGGGTGGCATCTTTGAAAACTCTACAAATAAATAAGGAGGCAAATTTTGAGCAAGTGTAAAAGTAGCAGGAGCTTTCAACTTCCTCGACATTAATGTAGTCATCACAGTGTGAAGGATTTATCAGAATTTTTAAAATACATCCAGGACAGCATTTTTTTCAGCCACTAAGTAGAAGTCCCAACAAGGAAGGGGAAGGTCCTGGACTTAACTTTAGGTTACAAAGTCGAGCAAGTGGTTGAAGTTTCAGTGGGATGGCATTTTGCAGGTAGTTATTATAACTTTTTGATTCAGGATTTGTAAGAAAAGGACAAGGACGGGTCTTAAGTCCTAAACTGCTGCTGAAGTTATGAAGAAAGTAAATGGAATTTTGGCCTTAATTGCGAGGTGTTGGTGTTTGAGGATAAGGACATCTTGTGACAACTGAATTGGATGTTGGTGAAGCCATACTGGTATATTATTTACAGTTTTGGTGCTTGTATTTAAGAAAGGATATGCTGGCGTTGAATGCAGTGCAAAAGAGCTTCACTAAGCTGATTCATGGGATGAAAGGGTTAGCCTATCATGAATAGCTGGAGGAAGGGAATTTGCAGAGGGGAAATACTGAATAATAAATAGGTGGTGCCCAGTGTTGGGCTCATATTCACAACCCTGCACTTAAGCAGCATATGTTCTGACAACTCAGCTAAATTGGCCTCCCACAGTCAGTGTTCAAATCCTGCTTTATAAGATGATGAATGGGTTTTTCACTGACGCCACACAGTCCAAGGAAGTAAAAGTTGTTTGCTTTAGAAAATCCCAAGGTTCCAATGTATTCTTCTCATTCACATTGCAATCCATTTTCAGTACTTGCTCCATGATTTAAATTCAAAATTAATTTGGTGATGTTGTTGCCCTCATCTTTAAGCAGCCTGTATGACTCCAGTCACTCGGTCAAATGGTGAATAAAACTGTTTCAATAAACCAATTCTTTTCAGCTACGGTATAAGAAATGTTCCTTTATTTGCTGAGTCTCACACAACATTTTCTTTGTTCTGTGTGTCTACAACTTTTGCCAATTCTCATGTTATGGACTACATGTTCAGACACTGGTTAAAAAGATTCTAAGGATCAGAGGTTTCTGGTGCAGTTGTATGACTTACTGCTAAGCAGTACAAAGAAATAAACAGGCAAAAGATTAGGAAGGAAATATATTTTTGTATTTTTAAGTGTAGACTTCAGTTTCTGTGTGCTTGCTTCTTATAAAATGGCTTTGAAGTCTTCACAGTGCAGTGTTCAAACAACAGACACCAAGACCTTGTGAGCAAGTATTTAAGGCATTTGACACGTTGAGGGGAATTAATTTAGAAACACAAATTGTCCAAAAAAAAGTGCTGGATAAATGCAGCAGGTCTCTCAGTTAGTTATTATAGCTCTTTTTGATTCAGGATTGGTATGGAAAAGGACAGAAAAGGGTCTAAAGTCCTTTGCTGGTGCTGCAAATGATAAAGAAAGAAAATAGAATTTTAACTTTAATTGCTACATAATTGTTAAAAATTGTAACAACTGTGTAGGATGTAGTGAAGCCATTCCTGCAGAGAGAGGGTGTGAGAGAGAGAAATAGTGGTAAGATCTTGAAACTAACATGATTTCACTTGTCTAGACATTGCCAGACCTACTATGTTTCTATAGCACTTTCTGTTAAACAGCAAAAAGTTCTTTTCTTGAGAAGAGAAAAGCTTGAGAGGTGACCTGAGAGAAATTGAAGACTTTGCAGGGATTTGAGGCAAAATTGGTGTTGAGGTTGGGAACCCATTAGAGATTTGAGAAATGGTAATGCAGTCTCGAGGCCTCCTGCTCCATGACTCAAATTTGGTGCAGAGTCATTATCATCGAAGACAATAAGGATGACCACGACTTGTCAGTTACTGTGGCTGAACAGTCTAAGGTGCTGAATTAAGACTCCAGTCTTTTCATTGATGTGGGTTTGAATCTCACTGCTGTGAATGTCCCTTGAGCAAGTGGCATTTTCTTCTCCACAGGATTTTGCTGTGTGTCAGAAAAGAGGAGACAATATGCATAATTTGCTGCGTGAAGAAAAAAAAAGAGATATACTTGAAGTTCTATTAAAGTTATTTTTCAAGGAGCTACACAGATATGTTTGAGTGTACAGGAGACGTAGAAACAAAATAGGTACAGCAGGGATGAGGAAGAACAGTGGGAGAGAGGGAGGGGAAAACCTATGTTACCTCATCCTCAGCATTCGGTGAGAGTAACCATTGCACTGTCTTGTGGAAAGTAGGTCCCATTCTCACTTTGAGAAAAACTTCTCATGCTGCATGGTACTATCACGATGCTAAATTGGATAGTCTTTTAACAGATCTGCTGACTTATTTTTCAGCACCTGTGATGCACTTTGGGCCAATAACACGAACTGAGAGAGCAGAGATTTGAATCACTCCAACATTACAGGAAGGTTGAATGTGGGGGACCGGTCAGTGTCAGGGCAGTTAAATCTAGACGTAACAAAGAATGGATAGAGTTTCAGCAGCAGATGAGCTGAGACGTGGATGGAGTCAGGTGAGGTTACTGAGATGGAAACAGTTGGTTTGGTGATGATGTGGTTGAAAGCTCATCTTAATGTGAAGTATTTCATCAGAGTTGTGAACAGTCTGGTTCAGCTTCACACAGTTACTAGACAGAAGGTTGGAGTCAGTGTAGAAGCTGTCTGTGTTTAATTGGAGGAAATTGCTGTTCATCCTGCACTGGATTCGGACAAGTCAGGATGATATGTGACTTGGAGGGGGTCCTCATGGTGATGGCATTCCATATAGATCTTCCACACTGGACATTCACAATAGTGAAGATTAAGGGTTTGTGACATGATGTCAAAGTCCTGATTTGAGATGTGGATTTAGTCAATACCTGTATTTCACCTCTTTCTCCACATTCTTTCTTCGTCTGACCACTCACAAAGAGGCCAGAGTCTTGTAAGTCCAGACCAGGTGGCAGGTTCCATTCCCTGAATCGACATAGTGAACCACTTGGCTTTTGTGGTCACTTTTTCATAGTGCATCATTAATCCTACAAACTACCAAATTCATTACCAGCTGTTCAGAGGCAGCCTGGTGTTTGTGTGGACTCTCTCTTACTCGCATTGTTCTGTTTTAAATTGATTTTGCAGAGTATTCAAAGGGAAATTGACACCAGGCACAATCCCAGGGTCTTATGGACCCCTCAGTTTATTGTGAACAGAACATTATCAGATTTTGAACATGGAAGGAGGGTGGGAAGGGATTCACTCATTTATCTCAGTTGCTGACACAGAAGTGAGTTTGTAGGTAGCTGTTGGATGTTTGGACTTTGCTTTCAATCACAGTCAGTACCGAACCGTTTGAACGGAATCTGTTTCCACTGGTTTGAATAACTCCAGTTCTCAGTCTTTATATTTAGCATAAGAGTCAAATCAAACAGCTTTCTGTGTGACCTGCAGTATGTTTTTTATTTATGATATCTCGAATACAAGTTTGTTCTCATTGAAGATCTCTCCCCCTCCCCCATGTATCCTCCATCCTCACCTACAACAACAACTGAGGAGCTCAAAGAGCTTCATTGTCTCACTCATGGTGACAATCAATCCATTGCCTCTGCTGCTTCTGATGAGGCCAAGGGGCTCCTAAATTTTGCCCTGTGTCTGATACCAGAACCTGCATGTTTCTCTCCTACATTGTTATAGCCAGTGTGTTATCAGCCCCTCTCAACTGGCTGCCAACCTTTTCTCCTAACTGTCTCCCTTCCTTGTGTGCTTTTTCATCTGCTTGCCCCAACTTCTGAACCTTCTGTATTCCTTGTGACTGTCAATTTGGACTTTTCTCCTTGACACCTATCATAAGTGCTTTTCTTCTTATCTTAAATTCTATTTGTCATACAAGCAGCCCTGAATATTTGCCCTTCCCTTCCTTTTTGAGTGTACTTGAGCCATCTTCTCTTTGAAAGTAGCCCTTATTATTATTTATACTTTGTCCCATCAACCTGCCACTCAGTCATTGCTGTCCAGCATTGACCTTGCTCTGTCGAAGACAACTCTCCATTAACTGAGCTTTCTTATTCTGAATTAATGCTGGGTATTATCTGACATTATTCTGCACCTTCCTACACGTGATCATGGTCTCCTGAATGGTCTGCCACTGACACTTGATCTACTTGGCCCCCATCATTCCCAAGAAGTAGGACCAAACGAGCGCTCTTTCTTTTTGAACTGAATGCACTGTTTTCGTAGATTTATCGTGCATACAATCCAGGAAAACTTACCGTCACTGCCTGTTACTCTACCAATGTTCCAGTCTGTATTTGAAAAACTGAGGCCTCAAAGAACACTAGAACAGGAACAGTCCCTTTAGCTCACAAGCCTCCATTAACACATGATTTTCTAATCATGAAATCTCTTTCTTTCCCTTGCACAGTTTGTATCTCTGTGTTCCCTGCCAGTTCACGAATCCATCAAGATGTCCTTTTAGCATTGTGATTGTATCTGTTTGTCCCACTTCCTCTGGCAATGCATTCTTGGCACATGCTGTCCTGTGTGTAAAAACTTACATTTCACACCTCCTGTACATTTTTCCCTTTTACTTTCAGCTTATGTCCCCTACACAAACTGTCATTTCTACTCTAGATGCCAACTATCCATGTCTCTCTCAGTTTTGTAAATTTCTACCGGATTGCCCCTCAGCCTCTGATGTTCAAAAGAAAATAAACCAAATTTATCCAACATCTCCTCATAACTAATATCCTCCAAACAAGGTGACATCCTGGTAACCTGTTTCCGTACCCTTTGCAAAGCCACACATCCTTATGGTGGTTTGGCAAGTAGAACTGTACGCAGCATTGCAAATGTAGCCGCACTAAAGTTCTAGTGAGCTGCAACATGCCCAATTTTTATGCACTTTGCCCTGACCATCATCTCCACTACGGTTGCCATTTTCAGGGAACTGTGAAACTGTATACCTAGATACTGCTCTATGATTGTGCTTCTCAGAATTCTGCCATTTACTGTACACTTTGCTCCTTCATTAGACCGTCCAAAATGCATCACCTCACATTTGTCCGGATTAAATACCACCTGCCATTTTTCCATACAAGTCTCCAGTCAATTTATATCCTGCTGTATCCTCTGGCATTCCTCCTCACTCCTCACAGCTCCCCAGATATTTGTCATTCAAATATTTACTAATTTGATCACCTACATTCTCCTCCAAATTTTTTTTGTAATAAATATGTTAACGACAGGGGTCTGATTCCTACAGAAAGGCACTGGTCACAGATCTATAGCTACTCTTCATCTTCTATGACAAAGCCAGTTCTGTACCCAACTCAGTGTAACCTAGGTTACTTAAACTTCTCTATCAGCCTGCCATGAGGGACCTTGTCAAAGGCCTTGCTAAACTTCATGTGGATAACATGCATCTCGGCTTCCTGCAGAGAAGGTCATGTCTCACAAACTGGATTGAGTTTTTTGAACAACTGACGAAGATGATTGAAGGCAGCACAGTGGATGTTGTCTGCATGTACTCTACCTAAGCATTTGACTGGAGATCTGTGACCAGTGGTGTTCCACAAGGTTTGTAATTTTTTTAAAAGATTTGGATGAAAATCTAAGTTGTCTGTTTAATAGGATTGCTAATGCAGTGAAAATTGGTGCAGCTGAGGATCATGAGATTGGTTGTCAGAGGACACAGCAGAGTGTAGATCAATCGGAAAGTTGGATGGAGAAATGGCAGATGGACTTTAATTCAGAGAAGAGTGAAGTAATGCAGTTTGGGAGGCTAAATGCAAGAGGAAAGTATACAGTAAATGACAGGACCGTTAAGATCATTGGTATAAAGGGGGATCTTGGGGTCCAATTCCATATAGCTCCCTGAACACAGTTGGATAAGGTGGTAAAGAAAGTTGAGTGGACCAGTGCACTGTCATCAGTGTACGGTAGAGATTTGAAGACAAGCTTTATTTTTGTCTTTTGTGTTCAGTCTGGATTGAGAGTCGAGCTCGCTGCCTGACCAGGTATACAGGTAGACTTCTTCATTTCAGAGGGGAATGTCAAGGCTGAGAGAATGAAGAAGAAAATGTGAAACAAAGTTGGGGTTCCGACACAGCCCAGTTTCCCTTCATTCTTTACCCTGGACCTCTCAGATGTGATGCTGTTAATCTGTGCAATACAGGGCAATGAAAGGAGCAGTTGGCCCTGGAAGCATTGATGAACAAAGCTTTTTAAGCCATCACTTTGTCAGCTTTCTTTCTACAAATTGATGATTTTTGTGCTTTCCCTTCCACAAGGCATCTGTTTCTTT
The DNA here is from genome assembly GCF_030684315.1 of Stegostoma tigrinum. Lineage (NCBI taxonomy): Eukaryota > Metazoa > Chordata > Chondrichthyes > Orectolobiformes > Stegostomatidae > Stegostoma > Stegostoma tigrinum. Next base: position 3,538,628 of record NC_081361.1, on the reverse strand, counting down.
CTCCAAACACAATCTTGAATTAGAATGACCGTTGGTGCTTTTAAAAGGGACACTTGTCCAAACCATCAGCAATATATCCAGATTACCAAACTGCAGCCAGTTTTAGGTGTGTTAACGTCAGTTGAAACAAATCTAATATTGTCAGACTGTTAATTTTGGAAGTGATCAATAACAGCAGAATTCAAATCTTTCATAAGATACAGAAATCTCTGGCTGGGCCATCATTAGTCGCCCTGGAGAAGATGATGGTGAGTTTCCTTGTTGAACAATAAAGGTTATTGAGGTTCACTTATGTATCAGTAGGTTGAAGGACTGAATGAATCCCTTCCCGCACATGCAGATAAAAGGCCATTCTCTGGTGTGAACTCGCTGGCGAGCAGAGAGAGGATAAACACCTGAAACTACTCCCACAGGAAGTACAGCCAAATGGCTTCTCCTGCGTGTGAATGAGCCGGTGATACTCGATTGTGGACAAAATGAAGAATCCCTTTCCACACACAGTGCAAGTGAACGGTTTTTTGCCAGTGTGCAAACAGGGTGGATGACTGCCAAAAATCTATCTCACAGGCAGTGCAGCTGAACAGCTTTTCTCCAGGGTAAACTCACTGGTGTCTCAGCAAGCTGGATGATTGACTGTACCCCTTCCCACATACAGAGCAGATGAATGGCTTTTCCCTAGCGTGAACTCCCTGGTGTCCAATGAGGGCAGATGCATGTCTGAACTTCTTTCCATAGGAGGTGCAGCCAAATAGTTTCTGCTCGGTATGAGTTTGCTGGTGTGATTGAAGGCCAGATGAATGAGGGAATCTTTTCCCATGCACAGAACAACTGAATGGCTTCTCCCCCGTATGAACTAGCTGGTGTATATTCGGGTCAGATGAAGATATGAGCCTTTTAACACAGTAAATTCAGCTGAAGGGCCTCTCCTCAGTGTGAATCCACTGATGTCACATGAGCTAGGATGTTTGTGTAAATCTCTTCCCACACTCTGAACAGGTGAACAGTCTCTCCCCAGTGTGAATTCTCTGGTGTGACATGAGTTTGTTTGTTTTGATTAAGTTCCTTCCCCCACACACAGCAGGTAAATGGCTTCTTCCTGGTGTGAATTCATTGATAGATTTCCAGCTGGGATGGGTAATTGAATCTTTTTACTACACTCCTCATATTTCCACAGTGCTGTCACCTTTGTATTACTTCAGAATGGTTGATCAACTGAAGCCTTGACAGCACACTGATCGAGCACAGTATCTCCCCACTGTGAATGGTGTAAATGTTTTCCCAACCTGCTTGATTGGTTCAATTTCTCTCCACTGGAAATTCACTGGAATGCTCCCACTTGGGACATGCAACAGGGTAAATCTTTTATGCAGTCCACTCGCTGCAACACTCTCTCAGCTGAATATTGTGTGTATCACCTACATGCAGGTCAAACATTTCTCCTTCCATATTCAGAGGCTGAAGGTACTCAGGTCCTTGTAAATTGCATGAGTCAACCAGTCTCAGCAGGAATTTTGATTTGTGTTTAATATCTGCAAACCCTTCTTTTCTAATATCCTGCAAAAGGAGTTTACAAAAGACATTTACTGTCATTGCAGGCTAGAAATTCAGAACAGACAAGTCCATTATTCTCCTCTCTTATTTCTCAAATCTGTAAATTCCTGGCTGTACCCTCCTTCCAGAGGAAATCCAGATCTATCCCCCTATCTCTGTTCTCCTCTTCCAGTTTTCTCCCTTTCTCCGTCCTCTCCTCTCTGGATAAAGTTCCCAACTCCTGTCTGCTGACTGAAAATCAAACCAATGAGTCTGATTCAGGATTTGAGTCTCCAGCAGGTGTTGGTGAATCCTCCCCACACACGTCTAGGGTTTCTTTCCTAGTCACAGCCTCATCGATTTCTCCCCAAGTCGGACGTGGCTTCCCTTTACGAAGATGGTGGCCAAGTATCTGGAGAGAATTCCCGTCCCCAACCTAGCCAAGATGGCGGTTAGTGATCCGTGGGCCTGGTACTCGGGTCCCCAGGCCTCCCTCACGCGATTATAAACTGCCCAGGCAACAACCCCCGATGGTTTCTATTCCTACCCTGCCTCGAGAGCAGGACAGGGATTTTGTTGCTTGGGCCTGGAGAGCTTCTAAAAATGTGACGCCTCTCCTCCGATTTGGCACCACCTACGATCTGCTGCAAAGCCCGCACCGCGCATGTTCCGGGTCACAACTCGGCCCATGTGATTGGTCTCGAGCTGCTGTCAATGTGAAGGTTGGGTGGGAGGACACAGGAGTGACCAACAAAGCACGGGCGATCCTCCCACCAATCGGAGTGAATGACGGGCGAGAGTTTATGTAGCTCTTCCTCATTGGCTGAAACTCGTTCCAAGTGTCACAGTGCTGGGGCGGAGCCAATGTAACCCACACTCGGTGAACTGAACAACACTGCGTGACACCAGGGCAACCGCTGCCACAGTGTTCTGTGCAGTATTGTTCTCCTTATCTAAGGAATGATAGACTGTCTTTGTAGACACAGTGCTATGGAGATATACCAGACTGATTCCGGGAAGAGGGTTTCCTCATTCAGAGAGGAGTGAATCTGTGGAGTTCAATTACCAACGAAAGTGGTTGTGGCAAAATATTGAACGTTGTGAAGAAGGTTTAGCTTATTGTTTCGAGTGACAAAGGGATCAAAGGGTGTTGAACGTGAGAGGGTACTGAGTTTTAGATCAGCAATATCAGCATGAATGGCAGAACAGTCTCAAGGGCGAAAGAGCGATCTGTTCCTGAAGAAGGTCTGAGGTTCCGAGAGATAATAGGAACTGCAGATGCTGGAGAATCCAAGATAATAAAATGTGAGGCTGGATGAACACAGCAGGCCAAGCAGCATCTCAGGAGCACAAAAGCTGATGTTTCGGGCCTAGACCCTTCATCAGAGAGGCTCTCTGATGCTGCTTGGCCTGCTGTGTTCATCCAGCCACACATTTTATTATCTGAGGTTCCGAGAGCTTGTGTTTTCAAATAAACCTGTTGGACTAATAAGCTGGTGTTGTGTGATTTGTGACCTTGTCCACCCTAGTCCAACACCGGCACCTGATGTTCTTATTTCCTAAGACTCTATATCACTATTCTTAATTTCCCTCCGAGTCATGGCTAGGCCACATTTCTCATTTCATTTTTGTGCCAGAAAGGAATGAACAACTGTTGCAGTTCCCAATATTTTCTTTAAGTGTTTTCACTAGCCTATCCACTTCTATCCCCTGAAGTAATACTCCCCAATTTATTATGGCCGGTTTGTGTGCCATGCCATCATGGTTTCCTCTTTTTAAATTCAGGATCTTAGTCTCAGAAGCAACTCTGCCACTCTCCAACTTAGAGCCACAGAGTTGCACAGCATGGATTCAGAATCTTTGGTCCAATGCGTCCAAGCCAACCAGGTATCCTAATTAATGTGGTCCCATTTAATACCATTTGGCCCACACCCCTGCAAACTCTTCCTGTTCACGCACCCATCTAGATACCTTTTAAATGTTGTAATTGTACCAGCCCCTACCACTTCCTCTGGTAGCTCATTCCATACACGCACTACCCTCGACATGAAAAAAAAATGCCCCTTAGGTTCCTTTTACATCTTTCTGCAATAAATTAACAAAATTATCTTATTTATAGATTCAGACTTGAAATATTGAAAAAGTAAATATTATGTATACATTGTCTATGAATAGGAAGGGAACAGAGGGATGTAAGAGAACACAGTTTTAATATGCAAGGGCAAAACCTGTCAGCGCATGCTTGGAGGACTGAAGAGCCTGCTTCTGTGCTGTATCGTTTTTTTGTCCTGCACCGTTCTCCATCTGCTGCATCACAGTAAAATTTTTATTGATTGAGGGTTTTCAATGGCAGTGCCTCTACCCAGCAGTCCCCGCGCTGATAAAGGTCCCTGATTAACATTACAGGACAGCACTGCGCAAGCGTCATGCCGTTGAATTCTTTGGAATGTGTGCGCTGAGAGTAATGGCGACGGGGAAAGACGTTCTTTTGTCATATTCGCAGTCGGTAAAGGTTGAAAGTGCGACGGGAGCGATGGAAACCACAGAGGCCCGGGAGGGGTTTCTAAACACCTCTGGAAGGCAATGAAAACTAAAAATGAATCTACAGGTGCTGTATTTCCAGATCCAGGCCCTTGCCCAAAAAGCGGTTTCCGGTTTAGTGGTCGCCATCTTGACTGGGTTCCTATCGTGAGTGGGGTTCGAACGGTCTCAGCTGGGTCCTAGCGCCAGGCGTGTAACCGTAATTAACAATGGGGTTTTTAGCAGCTTCACCCATTCCCAGCCACAGCTGACCTATGCAGCCTCGAGTTGCCATGGGCCTTGGATACATTCAGTTGAGTGGCTGTGGCTGCAACTCCTGATACGTAGAAGAGCTGAACTTCTCGTTTTGTGTCACTTCAGCCCTGATTTCTCATCTGTGGCTGCTCAACGTGGAGAAGAGTTGGTGAGTCAGGGAATTCTGGCTAAAACAGCATTGTGTAATATAGAACATATAGAACAATACAGCACAGAACAGGCCCTTCAGCCCTCAATGTTGCGCTGACCTGTGAATTAATCTAAGCACCTCCCCCTACACTATCCCATCATTATCCATATGCTTATCCAAGGACTGTTTAAATGCCCCTAATGTGGCTGAGTTCACTACATTGGCAGGCAGGGCGTTCCACGCCCTTACCACTCTCTGAGTAAAGAACCTGCCTCTGACATCTGTCTTAAATCTATCACCCCTCAATTTGTAGCTATGCCCCCTTATACAAGCTGAAGTCATCATCCTCGGAAAAAGACTCTCACTGTCCACCCTATCTAATCCTCTGATCATCTTGGATATCTCTATTAAATGCCCTCTTAGCCTCCTTTGTATTATTACTGAGCATTCTTATTTAAGAAACTGGAACAGTCGTCAGCGCAGCGAGCTTTCTCTATCATTCTGGTAAGATCATGGCTGATCAGATTGTTACTTTAATTCTACTTTCCTGCCTGCCCTCCATGAGAAGTGTCTTCCATGCCCAGCTGTCCCTGGGCACACACTGCTAACCATTACATTTGATACCTTCCACAATGGTAACATGTCAGCATAAGGGGAGGCAATCATCTCGTGGTATTCTCACTGGCCTGTTAATCCAGAGACCCAGGTGTTGTTCTGGGGACCTGGGTTTGAATCTTGCCACGGCAGATGGTGGAAATTGATTTCAATAAATAGCTAGAATTAAGAGTCTAATGATGACCGTGAATCCATTGTCGATTGTTGGAAAAATCATCTGGCTCACTAAAGTTCTTCAGGGATGGAAATTGCCATCCTTACCTGGTCTGGCCTACATGTGACTCGAGGCCCACAGCAATGTGGTTGACTCGTAACTGCCGTCTGGGCAATTAGGGATGGGCAATAAGTGTTGGCCTAGCCAGCGGTGCCCTCATCCCAGGAAGGAATATGGAGTAAAAAAAAGTCTCATTGACGCTGGGAATTTCCTCATGACTTTGTTCTTTATTTTTGCTTTTATTAGTTTGAGTGGAAAGAACATTCTGTCACTGAAATATTACAGTGTGGAAGGAGACCTTTTGACCAGCCGTGTCTGCACTGGCTCTTCACAATATCAATCTGACTGACTGAGAAGCTAGAATTATTTACTCTAAATTGCCATCAATGGACTGATCATGATTCTGGCATTGAGGTTGTTGACTTGCTCACCGAGCTGGCTTGTTTTTGTTTTCAAGGTGAGCAAGTCAACAATCTCACCCACGACCTGAGCTACAAATCATTGCAAAATACTGACATTCTGTATTTCTTTTACAGAGGATTGGGAGAAGCTGATTTGTGAATGGCAAATGCAAAGTAAACATCACTAGTCAGGATCTGATTATCATCAGCTTTTCAATGTGGAAATAGAAATGCTTGCCTCTTCTGTCTGTTGGGGAAAACTTCATCGTGAGACACAGAAACACCCAAATGAGAATGTTACCGTGCACTGACTGTGTAAAGAGCTTTAACCAATTACGATGCCTGAATAAGCATTCCACCATTCTCAACCCAGAGAAATTACACGTTTTTTTATGTAAAAGAGGTTTCAGCAAATCATCCAACCTGGAGAGGCACAAAGACACCAGCACCATGGACAAACCATGGAAATGTGAGTACTGTGGGAAGAGATTCAGTTGGCCATCCCAGCTGGAAATACATGGACGCACTCACACGGGGGACAGGCCGTTCACCTGCTCCAAGTGTGGAAGAGGATTCAGAGAGTCATCCAACCTGCTTGCTCACCAGCGGGTTCACACTAATGACAGACCTTTTAAATGTTCAGACTGTGGAAAGTGCTACAAATGTTCTGGTGACCTGATGTCCCATAAACGTGTTCACACCAATGAGAAACCTTTCAGGTGCTCTCACTGCAAGACTAGAGTCAGAAAATCATCTGAACTCTGTGTACATCAGCGCACCCACACTGGGGAGAGGCCATATACCTGCTCTGCATGCAGGAAGGGATTCATTAATTCATCCAACCTGTTGAGACACCAGCGAGTTCATTCTGCGAAGAGAACTTTTAAATGTTCTGACTGTGAGGAGACTTTTAAAAGTAGCAATAACCTGCTGAGACACCAACGCACTCACACTGGAGAGAAGCCATTCACCTGCTCTGTGTGTGGGAAAGCATTTACACGATCATCGACCCTGGTCACACACCAGCGAATTCACACTGGGGAGCGACCATTCACCTGCTCCATGTGTGTAAAGAAATTCACATGTGCATCTCACCTTCTGAAACACCAACGCACTCATACAGAGGACAGGCCATTTACTTGCTCTGTTTGTGGGAAGGGATTCACTGAGTCATCCAATCTGCTGCAACATCAGCGAGTTCACAACTGACTGGGAGTCAGATTCTGACAGTATTGCTGCTGGTCATTACAGCCAGGACTGAACTAGCAAGTTGATCTTGAGGAGAGCAAGAAGTGCGTTCAAGCCATTTTCTTCCATGGCACAGAAATCCTAGCCCTTGATCAGAAAACCCTTTTACAATTGTGTATAAAGTCAGAAATAACAATGATGAAAGCTGGAAATGTGCTATCAAATCAAAATTTATGTAGAACGATGACCTTTCCTGGCTGGAAGTTAATGGGCACATTTCTGCTTTCCCTACATTAGTAAACACAAAACTGGAACAAAACCTTCCATTGCTAATATGGCATCTCTCAGCCTTCTCTTTTCCAAGGAAAAGATCTTCAGGCTTTCCTAGTGAGTATAACCTATTCCTTCATGTGATATTTGTGGTTGAACTTTTACTTTCCTAGCCTTTGCGAATTACGACACATTCAGAAATGTTTCAGATCTGAGGGGTTCAGATTGGAATATTTATATTTACATCATTCTCTCTGTGTCTGTTGGCTTAACCACTTAACCATAGGAGTTTGCTGTTAGTCTGTTGTCGATCAACCAACAAGCATTTATTAGCGAAGCACATTCCACTAAAAAAGAAAACCAATTTTTCTCTTGCATCTTTTAGATCTTTCTGCTGTTTTATCCCGCTAACATTTTAAATCAAACCCATACACCTCAGTGAATAGAGTTTATATTTTTAAAAATGCGGAACTGAATGTGTGCATCAGTGACAGAGGAAATACAAACATAACTGCTGAGAATGAGAAGAGCTCAGCAAAACAAACACCTGGAAAGTAAGGACATCCCCAACTTGACTGTGAGCACACAGCTCATGAAAGATTAAAAATAGAACAGAATTATTGAATGAAACACCTCCCAGTACTCTGTGTACTTAACTATCTAGTGAACTCTTAATATTTGCGAACTATGCTTAGTCACTTAGAAGTGAAAAGTTTTAAAAGCTCAGTTAATTATCACTAAACAATTGAGTATTAAAACTCTAAGAAATGGGAGAATTTAAGAAATAGCGGAAAACGCCAATTATAATTTATTTTCCCATTAATTTGGAAGGATTGGGAAAGAAATTTTTTTCCAACTCCCATACCAAGTGTTCATGACACTCTTGTTTAGTTGGAGGACTGAGCATGAACAGCCGTTCCTCCAACCTTTTGGGGTGTCTGAGGAGTGGGACTGGATCTGGAGCTCCCCTATTGGCTGAAACTCTGCCTCACTTGGAAACTGTTTGTGATTTTAAACCCTGTGCGGCTGGAGCAGACATTTCAAAGCTTTGTTTACACTTTAAACCAGGCAGATTGCCTGTGATTGGCATTGACCTGAAAAATTAACCACCTAATGGCTGATGCCTATATTTTTTTGAGTTGAAACAGGTACGGCATCTGTATATGTTTTGCCTTTCAACAAATAACAGGGTCTTGTGTACTAACACACATGGATTCCAGTGCATGCAAATGGACCACACTGTGAGCTGGACTGACAACTCTAAATTGATTGTCAGTGTAATTCTTAGCAATTAGCAACTGTAATTCATAACTATGAAATACTTTGAAAATGTTGTCAAATTGCAGAATTACATCTAATGCTGTCGTTTGCATTTTACAAGCATGGACTAGTTGAGTATGGTCAGTACCTTGCCATTGCAAACATTCAAAAGGAAATGCTGTTTGATACGATCAGCCAGTCTTTGGGATTATGGCAGACATGCCTAGCATCACACATATCCCATATTACACATTTATGTGATTGGCAGAACATTTTTTGGTTGGACAGCAGCATTCCAGTACTGTTGAACACCAATCCTGTAATTCTGAATGGCAGTAGCAGTTTGAATCAGCTGGTTTCATTTAATGCTCAAAAATTTAAGATACCTTGCCATTTCAGAGTAATCTGAGGTACACAGGGCACTTCTGAGTTTGGAATGTGATAGCTTCTCGTTTGTCATTTGGTGTAAGTTTGGAAAGAGATTCACTCACTCATCCAATCTGCTAAGATACCAGCCAATTCACAAGTTACTTGCGTGACAGAGATTTGCTGCTAAGCACATTTGGAGATGAACAGTGTTCATTGAGGTCTGTTTCTGATAATATTGGATAAATCTCATCCCAGTTATAGGGATTAATATCCTCAATAAAAGTCAAATCATTCAAATATGTTAAACATACAGTGTGTTTAAACTGCTTCTACAATTGTAGTACAATTGATTTGCTGTCAACACAAGGCCTATCTGCTCTAGTAGTGCAAGAAGTGATTGGGAAAGGTTTTCCAGTTGGTTACTTTTCAGACCTAGTTAACCCCATAGATTGACAAATACCTCCGTGTACTCAACATATGTTCAGTATTCACTGTTTATTTCAGGACAGAGTACCTCAAAGTTTAATTCAGTAAATCTTCACATCCCATATCCTGCCATGACATTATTAACGTGGGGCCAAGTTAACTCAGAAATAATGCAACAGCGGAAGAAATGCAACATTTGTACATCTCTAAACACTTAAACTCCAGTCAGATGGTTGACAGGGAGCTGTTGATATGGTCAAGATCACTGTCTTGCCTGCCGCGCTCATCATCAAGCTCTCCACTCCTGTTCACTCTCTTGTCACTGCTCAAGACAATTTGGCCAAATCAGATTGTTCCCATGACTGGGATCCCACTCCCTTTCGCTACTCATCAGACTCAGGATCATCAGATCTGTTTCTTCAACCCTCCAAAAAACCTCCGCATGGTCCCTGGTACAGGCAGTGGAAAAGATTGTGTTACACATTTTAATACACCAGGGACAACCACCCAATCCTTATATTATTTATGGACGGTAAAGTAACATTTAAACCATTAAAAGGAGCTCACCGGTGAGACCAAACAGGAAAGTCCACATGATAAAATTAAAGATCAAAGTACAGGGGATCTAGGATAACTTGATAAGTTGGATACAAAATTGGCTGACTGATGAGACAGTGGGTGATGGGAGGAGGCTGTTTGTGTGACTGGAGGCCAGTGTCCAGTGGTGTACCATTGGGATTAATGCTAGGTCCCTTGCATAATCTTAGCCCGCCTCATTTCCAAAAACCAAGTCTAGTCGTACATCCTTTCTCGCTGGACTGAAAACATATTTTGGATTAAAATCCTCATTTACAGCATTGTGGGTGTCTCCAAACCAAACGCACACAAGCTCACTGCCACCATGTCAAGGTCATTTGAGGACAGGCAGCAAAACTTAGCCCAGTTAATAAAGTGCAAATCCATGAATAAATAAAACAATGCTGTTGAACAGTTCCCTGAAAATATTTAGGAATTCTTGTCATTTACACTTATTTCCGTACTATTTGGTTCTAAGTTACATTGATTGCCATCCCAATTCACTCTCACATCATAGCTAACAATCTCACCAATGGGAATATCTTTACCCACCATCCCGTGCAGTAGTGAATGTCTCATCCTCACCTTAGCAAGTTTCTTCTTCCTTGGAATGAATTTCTGCAGTGTCTCTTGAATTATCCCAAGAAACCTGTGCCATTATGCTCCATTGGTTCCCTTTCATCAAGAATGTGTTACTTCCTGAAAGAATGACAATAAATTGTTTAAAGTTGATTTCTTACCGAACCACGGACTGCTCACCTTAAAATTTGCTTCATGCCCTGCTAAGTCATCTTTGATCATAACATCCATCACAGGGAATACGTTATAAGTTAATTGGTGCGCAGTTACCTGCATTCTATGTCTATACCCATTTGAATAAAGGATTTAAATTTCTTTGTTTCCCAATCTCTGAATCTTCCCCAAATCTAGGGAATTTTCAAATCCAAATCCAAAACCAAAACCAACACATCAACTCTCTGGTCATTTCCTTTAAATTCCAGGATACTGTCCATCAGGACTCAGCGTGTCTCAGCATGTAGTTCCGACAATTCACTCAATATGTTTCTCTGGTGATTGTAATTTTCTTCAGTTCCTCCATTTCCTGATTAATTCCTGCTTATTGAATAAGGCCAATGAAAAATACCCGTTCAATTCACCTGCCATCTGTTTGTTTTCTATTAGTAATTCGTCAGACTTTTCTCCTTTAGTACAGATGCTTCCTTTATGAACTTTGTTTTAAATATGCAGGGAAACTGCTAAACTGTCTTCGTATTTTGGCTAACTTTGTCTCCTACTTTTTTTTTCTCTCCTTATTAATCTTGTAGTCATTCTTTGCCATTTTATACCTTCTGCTTTGTCTAATCTGCCACCCATACTTCAGCAATTGTATGCTGCTTCTTTGTAGTTGACATCATCTTAAATGCATTTTATAGTTACCCGCAGATGATGTAATATTTCCTCCATTTTTTCCCAGTTTCCAATCCTCCAATGTCATGAATCCTTCAATATCCTGCTCCAAATCCATGTCATCCTGTCACCATATCTGTGTGATGATTACTGGAGCATACTTATTGACTTGGAACTTTTCTTTCTCACTCAAATGTATCTGATGGGTGTATACTGATGTATCCCCTTAATTATTTGCCATTGTATCTCAACCGACCTCTGAAGCTAAATTGCCACTTCACTCTAGCTCTGATTTCACACCCACATGACTGCCCTAATTTAAGTTTAAAATAATAGTCTGATACCCACTCCTGTCCCCGAAAATGGTTGTAAAATTCCATCAGATTAGGGTCACTGCTACCTCTGAGTGCCTTCACTGTGAGGTTGTTAATTAAACCTCTGTCATTGCACAACATCAAGTCCAGTACAACTGGCTCTCTGGTCAGCTTTAGAATATGCTGTTCAAAGCGACTATTTTGAGAACATTTTATGAACTCTTCATCAAGGCTACATTAGCGCATCTGATTTTTCCAGTTTAGGTGCAGTTTAAATTCCTCATTTCCCACCATGCTGGTGCTGGTGCTGGTGCTGGTCCCACACAGCCCTGAACCCACTTGTTCTCACCAGCCTGTGATGCACACATTCATTTCTCTAATCTGATTTGAATGTTTGGGGATGGGGGAGGTTATGAGAGCCACATGCAGTCCCAGAATTCCCTGCATCTTGTTACAGAATCGAAGGACAGAATTTGACCCCCAGTGTCTGTGCATGAGCACCACATCGTGTCCCAATCCCTCATCGTTTTCATTCACGTAATTGTCCAATTCTCTTCTAAAGGGGCTGAATGAACCTGACAATGCATTCTCCCACTTGCAATGGGAAAGATGTTTCACCCTCCTCATATGAGAATTCCTTTGTTAGTCTCATTGAACTGGTATCCTCTGCTTCTGATTTCACCAACACAGTGAACAATGTCTCACTATCGACTCTGTTCTGATATCTCAGGATTCTGCACACACAAATCAGATCTCAAGTTAACTTCCCTTCTCCAAGGAGAAAAGCCTCATGCCACCAATAAAAGCAAAATGTTGCAGACGTTGCATAATTGGAAACAAAGAATACAGGACTACATTCTCAGGGTTTGAAATGTTAACTATTCTTCCTCACCAGATGCTACCAGACCTGCTGTGTTTGTCCGATTTCTGTTTTAGTTTAAAATTTCCAATGTTCACAGGGGTTTGTTTTATTGAAATGAAATCTCCATACTGCTTTGATTATCTACAGTTCTTTTGTACCAGTGCACCAGTCTTCCTTCTATCCAGTTGCTGCATCCTTTATTTTCATTTCAAATTCATTGTAACTTGTGATATTTAACACCCAGTTATGGCCACCTTCTGGCCAGACTGCCTGTGATGTCACTGTCAAACCATCGAAGCTGCATTTTGCGCTTCAACTTCAGTCCATTTGTGTATCTGACTCTATGACAGTCCATAAACCTCATTCTCTCAAGTCTTAGACCTTCCCTTGTTCTTGTTTGCAAATACTACCTTTTTCACACTGTTTGAATTCTCACATTTCTTATGTGTGCCAATCATCTAAATCCTGTACCATCACTTTGGGTGTGATAACATACTGGCTGTGTGTTAGAAGGATTTCCTCATGCTGAGGAAATACTACATTCTTTTTGGTTCCAACAAGAATTGACTGAGAAAGAGAGAGAAAAGAACATCTCCAGTGACATAAAATCAGGTGAGATGAAATATCGCCATACATTCATTTCTCCACATATGTGTCTGTGTGAGATAGTAACAGTATCTGCCAGATTTGCTGCTTCACTGGTCATGAACACTTGGTGCTTATCAAAATAAGTTTATAAATTTGAAAGACTGCTATTTGAATTATTTCATGATGGTAATTTCCCATAACTTCTCAAAATGTTTCTCTAACTTCAACTAAAGCTGAGTTTCCTGACATACGCAATGCAGAAAGCTCTACTCGTGCAGACTTTGTGAAAACCCTACTAGTTACAAAACAAAATGCGGTGGGGCCCAAGTAAGCTTGAAGATTAACAACCGGTTGGTAAGAATTCATTGGCAGTACAAGCTGGTGTACTGCACGTGTGTGTTTTGCGCATGTACACTAATGGAGGTTTCAGGGGGGTATCAGTAAATGTCACCCTCAATTCATAAGCTTTAGAGACGAGCAGATAAGCATTCATTGTTGTCACTTAGAAAATTTCCTACATTGCAGACTGTTCTCCTGGGAAGCTGGTGTATACTGTCATAGCGTGCCAAAATACTTTGTAACATGGGAGTCCAAATCACTTTTAGTCATTTAATCTGTGCAACTACCTTCTTAAATGAGGTAAAGCATGTCTTGGCTCCATCCTTGTTAATTTAGATACAAAGCATAGATTCTTGGGTATATCAATTCCCTCAGTGGAATCATTATTACCCTTCAGGGTATTACCTGTTTCTTACTTCTCTATTCTCACCTTTTCCTTGACAAACTCATGTTCTCCAATTCTTTATCTCTTTGGAGTTTGATTTTTAAAATCCACCTCCTTTTGCATTTCTCCTTGCTTTTCTGTCTCCATTATTCCCTGTTCACTTTGCCTTCTAATTTCATTACTCTCTATTTTTCATTTTCTATAATTTCAGGTATTTATATTTTTCTCAAAGTCCTGTCTCTTTTCATTTATAACTATATATCAGCCAATTCCAACTGTGATATCCTGCTTCAAAGTTTCCTTTCTTCCAACTCTAAATGTTGTAAAATGACTTGAAGTTTCTCATCCTCACAAGATCCTACTTGTACTTCTACCTTCAATTTATTTGCTAATTCTCTCGGTTTAGTTTTCAAAGATTTTAGATTGATCAGTGAATTATCTTTCACTTCCGGAAAACTCTTAGCCACATCTAAACCATTGTTAGGTTTTGTGCAACGAACATGCCCACTACACTCTGCTTTATGCCCTGGAACTATTCTGTAGTTGTTATTTGGACAAGAAAGACACAGATCGTTTTTAGAGCTAAGGAACTCCAAAATCCCATCAAGAGACCCCATGACCCTCCACATGTTATGATCCCAGCTGAAGTCATTGTTAGACAAGCCAGGCAGAAATCTAATAGATTAACAATGTTATCTCTCACTAAAACATAAGCATATAGTGCTGCAGATTTTGCTTTAACAATTAAATAGAAACTAACTAGCAAAAGAGATGAATATTAAAATAGAATAAAACAAACCATTTACTTATAGTACAATTTGAAAAAAATTATTTTTAAAAACACAGTAAACATATAACTACACAAATTGCAAAAACCCAGTCATAAATTAAAAAGAAACAAAATAGCTTTTGTACATTACCCAATACAGCACTCATTGAAACATAGTAACTGGGAGCAGGAATAGACCATTCAGCATTTGAGCCTGCCTTGCCATTCATTGTGATCGTGACTGATCCTCATCTCAGTACACCATTCCTGCTTTTGCCCTGCACTTCTTGACACCTTTAAAATCTAAAAAAAATCCATCTGCTTGTTGAATATGTTCAGACTTGGCTTCACAGCCTTCTACGGGAGAAAATTCTACAGGTTCACTACCCTTTCAATGAATAAGTGTTTTTCATTTCAGTCCTAAATGGCCTAGCCTGTATCCAAGAGTTATGAAGTACTCACACCAGAGCCTCTGTGTCTGCACCTTTGCAGGTTTAACACACTTTTGGCTTTAATGCTTTAATGCTAGAGCTTCTCCCTGGAGCTATTATATACTCGAGCTTAAATATGCTCAGCAGCTTTAAAGTTTAGTTACAACATGTCTGGTGTGGGGCAAACTCTAACTCCTCATTCTAAGGTTATCTAGTTCACGATATCTCCTTCACTATTTAGAGAACTGAACTGCAGGGAATTCCTATTCCAATAACCTCAGAAGTCCACTCAAAACTCAAAGTGAAAGTGAAAGCTGAAGTCTCTCTCTCTGAGCTATGGGCATTTTGCTCAACTGTTTAAAAGAAAGTTTTGTAAATATCAAACCTTGAGGCCCCATTATTTTCCTTATCGGGTTAGAAGATAATCTAAGAAGAACAAAAAATCCGTTAGTGGTGCTCGCAAAGATATCCAATTTACAGCCAGGCCTCAAAAACCTGTTTTAAAATAAACTGCTGTGGCTACAGTAATACGAGATAATTATTAATTTCAGATGCACAGGAAACACACTGCTTACTAACCAAAATCCAAAGAAAAATTGCAATAAATGGAACTTGAGGAGATCTGTCTAATCCAAGTTCCCCACTGAGAAGGCGATAGTTTTCCTGTTGTTGAACTGTTGCAGACAAGGTGGTGAAGGTACAACCATAAGCTTTCTGATAAAGATTTATAGAATCTTCATCAGCAACAATTCAGGAACAGCAACTTATGTCCAAATCAGAATGTGACTTGAAGGGAATTTGGAGATAATGTTTACACAGATCTGCTGCTCTTGGCTTTCCAACTTGTGGAGGTGACAGTTTCCATCAAACATCACATTGAGATGCAAGTGTAGAAATCCTTCCTTGCTAACTTCCCAACTTCTCTTGTGTTGGCCAAAACCTGGTGGTAGGTTGCATTTCCTGATGGACACTTATGTAAGTTGGTAAAATCTGGCAGCTTTCAGACTCTCCCTTTCACCTGCTGACCCCATGAAAGAGCAGCTTTATTCAGCTCAATTTCACAATCTTGCTTTGAATTTTTGTTTAAAAACCAGAAGTTGCTGGAAAGGCTCAGCAAATCTGACAACTTCTGTGAAGAAAAATCAAAGTTAACATTTCAGGTCTGGTGACCCGGATGTTCAGAGGAAGGGTCACTGGACCCAAAACATTAACTTTGATTTATCTTCACAGACGCTGCCAGACTTGCTGACCTTTCCCAGCAACTTCCAGTTTTGTTCCTGATTTACAGCATCCACAGTTCTTTCAGTTTTTATTTTGTATTTTTGTTGTTTCTTTCTCTCTCTCCCTCTCTCTCTCATTCCCTTTTTTCAATTTGTTTCAGCAGATATTGGATGGAGAATATGTACAAGTGGAAAACTCAAATATCACATCGGGATCTGACAGTGATGCTTGATTCCTGGAAACAGAAAGCACCCCATTCACAGAGTGAAGAAACTGCAGCACGTTGTGGATGTGGATGAGGCTGCAGTTGATCATCTGGATTGCAAAAACACAAGCAGAGTCACATTGGGGAGAAACCATATAAATGTAGGGACTGTGAGAATGTATTCAATTATTCATATGAGCTGGAATATCATTGACGCAGTCATCCAGGAGAGAGGTTGTTCTGTTGCAGTGAATGTGGTGAAGCATTTTTTCATTCATCCACCTTGCTGATGGCCTAGCAGGTTCACACTGGAGAGAGGCCATTTAACTTTTCTGTGTGTGGGAAGAGGTACATATTTTTATTTGCAAAATTGAGACAGTGTCATTGCTGTGACTGGGATAAGAGCTTTAAATGTCCGTGTGGACTGAGGGAGAACCAGCACATTCCCATTGGATACTCCCCATTCCAAAGCTCTTACTGCAGCAAGAAATTCAGGCGATCATCCAGCCTGTCGATACATCAGTGAATTCACACTGGGGGGAGAGCTTTCACATGCTCTTGTGTGTGGGAAGGGATTCATTAATTCGTCCAAGCTGCTAGTACACCAGTATCTACGCTGGCGAGAAATCTTTCCAATGCCCAGGTTCAGGAACAATCAAAAGGAAATTGGACAAGTGCTTGAAAGAAAATAGTTTCAGGCTGATTGAGGAGGCAGCGGCGGAGAGGGTGAAGTTTGAAACCCAGTCATGTCACTGCAGACAGGTCGCCATGACAACACTGACAAACATTCCGTTCCACATTGTTTCACACAAGTGGCTAGAATGTCAGAGTAAAATCTTAAATAATGGGGAAGGTTATTATCTGAAATGTGCAGCCAGAGAGGGTGGTAGAGGCAGATTTACTGGAGATTTACAAGAGGAGATTGCCACTGGATGAATTTCTCAGTCAGGTGGTCACCCAAATGTTACAGGAAGTAGCTGAAGGATTGACAATTGCTGATTTGAGACTCAGGCACCAGCACCAGCACCAGCATCAGCTTCCATCCCCCACTCCCTCAATAATAAACCCTCCAGTGCAGACTGTTAACTGGTATCAATTTCCCTCTGCAGCGTACATTTGGGGCACTGTTGAAAGGAGGTTAGTGCTTGTTCAGCAATTCCCTGTAACTACTGCAGTACAATTTCTGTTCTGCAGCCTCTGAGCTGAATGGCCTGAAAACGTTCCTGTTGCCCTGCCCTTGCTTGGCCTGTTTGGGCCCACGACCTTCTGGAAAGTTGCTCAGTGGCAAAGTGTAAAAATATTGCCCACTTGAATTGAGGTTTGTGTCCTACAGAAAGGAGACTGGAGGCGTGGTGTCATGATGTAATGATAAACAGCCTCGCTCTCCATGTCAGCAAAACAAAAGAACTAAGCATTGACTTCAGGAAGAATGGAGGAGAACACATTCCCATCTCAGCCAACAGAGCAGAAATTGAGAGTTAAGTTTCTAGGAGTGATGATAATCAACAAACTGGTCTGGACTTACCAGTTAGACATGACAGTCAAGAAGGCACAATGACGGCTCTTCTTCTGCAGGCAGCATAGGAAATTTGCCAAGGTCATAAGGACCATCACCAACTTTTACAGATGCACCATTGAAAGCATACTGCCCAGGTTCAAAATGCCCTGGTACGGCAACTGCTCTGCCCATGACTGCACAGACTGTAGAAGACGGTGTGCGCAGGCCACACCATCATGGAAGCCAACCTTCCACCCATGGACTACATGCCTACAAAGAAAGGCTACCAACATCATAAAAGACCCCTCCCACTGTGTAATGCTCTCCCACAACCTCTTCCATCAGGCAGAAGATACAGTAGCTTGAACACACGCACCAGCAGGTTCAAGAACAGCTTCTTTCCAGACATTATTAGACTGATGAATGGACTATCTAACTTCAAATCATGTTAAAATGTTGATCTTGCTCTGCACATCTCCTGTGTGACGTAAGCTACACACCTCACTCTGTGCCAGCATCCTATGACCTGTATATCCTTGCTTACTATGGTTTGCCTGTAGTGGTCACAAGACAAGGTTTTACACCGTACACATGGCAGTAAATAAATAAGGTCAAATCTCGAGGTGTTCTCTCGTCTAGACAGGGCTGTCCTCACCACAGTCCTCCCTCCAGTCTGATTGCTAGGTTTCACCTCTGAGCCCTTCACTTACTGCTGTCCTGCTGCTGATCTTCACCTCAGGCATTTTCTTGCTACTAACCACCATTTCTCTCGGTGTCGTCACTGTGTGCCTCAAAGTCTGAATATCAGTTTCTGAGACCCTTGGACAGACTGGACAGGACGTAATACCATTTCAGACAAGCGCCATTGTTTACGAAAGCCCATGTGCAGAGCCATCTGATGGGCCGAATAGTCTACTCCCGTGTTGCTATGACTTGTAATTCTTGTAATGTATATTTCTTTATTCTGGTATTTTAACAAAATAAAACAGAGAAATCCTAGAAAGATACTAGAAGTCCTTGCTCACCTGGCAGATGAAATGACAATTGTATCATCGTGTCTGAGGTTAACATTCTCCTCCAGCTATTTTAATGCAGACTTTGAACAACTTATTTCAACAGGTCTGTTTTAAAAGTTAGCACCAGGCATGGTTACATTGTGATGGCAAAAGTCAATTTCAGATTAGAAATTTCAACCTGTTTACTTTCATTCTGGAACAGTTCACAGTTTGACACCAGTATCTGAACTGACACACATTTCTGGGATTCAGTAACGTTGTTCCTGACTCGAAACAGACTTATAAAGTGGCTTCTGTTCTGTGTCTAGGAGTTGGAACCATTAAAAAGTACCGCTGGAAAACATTTCCAGCACACCTCACTGTTAACCCACGTGGGGAATTTTCTGTGAGAACAGAAAGATGGGAAAGAGCAATGTGCTATTTGCCTCTCTCAGTGTGACCCCGAGGAGTGTGTCCAGGCTAAGGTTCTGTTCCTACCAATGATCCCTCTCCAGATTATCCTTTGAGCTCCAGCAGATGATGTTAAACACTGAGATGGGAAAGAATATCAACAACAATGTTTTTAATTCAGTAAAACTGAATTGTTAACCATGTATCTAGAATACCAAGAATTGTCAATATGAGCAAAAGCAAAACCCAGTGATCAGAACATTATTTACTCCAGGATGTGATTAACTGGAGGATCTAAACCCCTGCAGCCACTGGCGAACTCACAAGTGTCTCAGTTGGTGAGATGACTGAGTGACTATTGGCCCACACAAGAAGCGGGTGACCCGCTTCTCACCAGTTCCTCCGACACTTCTGCCATCCACAATCCGACCCCACCACCCAAGACATTTTTCCATCCCCACCCCTGTCTGCTTTCTGGAGAGACCACTCTCTCTGTGACTCCCTTGTTCACTCTACACTGCCCTCCGACCCCACCACACCTGGCACCTTGCCCTGCAACCACAGGAAATGCTACACTTGCCCCCACACCTCCTCCCTCACCCCCTATCCCAGGCCCCAAGATGACTTTCCACATTAAGCAGAGGTTCACCTGCACATCTGCCAATGTGGTATACTGCATCCACTGTACCCGGTGTGGCTTCCTCTACATTGGGGAAACCAAGCGGAGGCTTGGGGACCGCTTTGCAGAACACCTCCGCTCAGTTCGCAACAAGCAACTGCACCTCCCAGTCGCAAACAATTTCCACTCCCCCTCCCACCCTTTAGATGACATGTCCATCATGGGCCTCCTGCAGTGCCACAATGATGCCACCCGAAGGTTGCAGGAACAGCAACTCATATTCCGCTTGGGAACCCTTAGCCTAATGGTATCAATGTGGACTTACCAGTTTCAAAATCTCCCCTTCCCCCACCGCATCCCTAAACCAGCCCAATTCGTCTCCTCCCCGCACTGCACCACACAACCAGCCCAGCTCTTCCCCTCCACCCACTGCATCCCAAAACCAGTCCAACCTGTCTCTGCCTCCCTAACCTGTTCTTCCTCTCACCCATCCCTTCTTCCCACCCCAAGCCGCACCCCCATCTACCTACTAACCTCATCCCACCTCCTTGACCTGTCCGTCTTCCCTGGACTGACCTATCCCCTCCCTACCTCCCCACCTATACTCTCTCCACCTATCTTCTTTTCTCTCCATCTTCGGTCCGCCTCCCCCTCTCTCCCTATTTATTCCAGAACCCTCACCCCATCCCCCTGTCTGATGAAGGGTCTAGGCCCGAAACGTCAGCTTTTGTGCTCCTGAGATGCTGCTTGGCCTGCTGTGTTCATCCAACTCCACACTTTATGATCTTGGATTCTCCAGCATCTGCAGTTCCCATCATCTCCCGCCAGTGTCAGTGGGTTTTTGTGGACAGCAAGTCCATTTTGCTTTTAAGACTTTGTTCACAGAATATTGAGAAGTTTTCTTATCAAAATAAGCAAGTCACTGTATAATGAGGTAAATGACTGATTTGAATCCTTTGCCACACGCAGAACAGATGATGGCTCTCTCCCTGCTGTATGAATTTGCAGATGGACCGTGAATTCCCATGATCCTCTCCAGCCTTTCCCATGGTGAGAACACCTGAATGGTCTCTTGTCAATGTGAGCACCTTGGCAAGTCAGGTCCACAGAACACACACATACACCACACCCTGCAATCAGATATTTAAAAGCTCTTTTGGCAATGCACACTTGGTATTAAACAAATTTCTGTTTAATTTGGGAATCAGCAGTTATGGGGATAAGGCAGGAAGGTGCAGTTGAAGATTTTCTGGAACAACCAAAGTTGCTGGAAAAGCTCAGGAGGTCTGGCAGCATCTATAAAAAAAAACAGAGTTAGTGTTTCAGGTCCGGTGACCCTTACTCAGAACTGGGTGAGTACGCAGAGGAATAAAGCTGAGGCCTTTGCTGAGTACAGAGCGTTCAGCATCAGAGAGCAGAAGGTTAGGCAGGATGGTGAATACCCGCCAGGAGGTGGAGTTGGGGGAGGAGATGGAGGCTGAGGGACGGGGAGGAGAGGAAGTTTCCAAAGGGTCATGGGTATCTCTGAGTTGTTGCATCTTGTGGGCCTTGATGCCTCGAAGGAAAACAAGTTTCTTATTAGCACAACGAATAAGCCGGAGGATGAAGTGGAACTACAGAGTGGTGCAGCCCTGAGTCAGTGTGATGCGATGCTATTGGAAAGAAAGGTTGAGAGTGTGTATGTGGCACCGCATGGCAGTGAGTGTGGATCTCTGGGTGCGGCAACAGCAGCTATCTATGGAACGTTGAACATCTCAGAGATCTATGACAGTGGGAAGATTCAAAACATTAGGGATAAAACTTCAGCTGGAATCCACGTGAGGGAAGTCTGAGCTGGAGGTAGTCACTGAAGAATGTGATATGGCCGTGCGAGGAAGTTTTAGCAAATACTTGGGCAAACACCAGGAGTGACAGTGAAATTGATGTCGGTTGACAAGAAGAAAGATCGGAACAGACATCCCATTGGAGAGAGGAGCAGAAATTCTTCAAGGTGGGCATGCCTGGAAGAGATGTGACAGTGAGTTAAATATGAAATAAAAACTGAAAGAACTGCAGATGCTGTGAAGCAAGAACAAAAACATAAAAACTGAAAGAACTGCAGATGCTGTGAAGCAAGAACAAAAACATAAAAACTGAAAGAACTGCAGATGCTGTGAAGCAAGAACAAAAACAAAGTTCTGAGGAAGGGTCACTGGACCCAGAACATTAACTCTTTTTTTCTTCACAGATGCTGCCAGACCTATTGGGCTTGTCTGAGATAATGGAAACTGCAGATGCTGGAGAATCTGACATAACAAAGTCTGGAGCTGGATGAACACAGCAGGTCAAGGAGCATCTTAGGAGCACAAAAGCTGATGTTTCGGGCCTAGACCCTTCATCAGAGAGGGGGATGGGGAGAGGGTTCTGGAATAAATAGGGAGAGAGGGGGAGGCGGACCGAAGATGGAGAGAAAAGGTGGAGAGGAGAGTATAGGTGGGGAGGTGGGGAGGTGGGGAGGGGATAGGTCAGTCCAGGGAAGATGGACAGGTCAAAGAGGTGGGATGAGGTTAGTAGGTAGGAAATGGAGGTGCGGCTTGAGGTGAGAGGAGAGGATAGGTGAGAGGAAGAAAAGGTTACGGAGGCGGGGACGAGCTGGGCTGGTTTTGGGATGTGGTGGAGGGAGAGGAGATTTTGAAGCTGGTGAAGTCCACATTGATACCATTGGGCTACAGGGTTCCCAAGCGGAATATGAGTTGCTGTTCCTAGAACTTTCGGGTGGCATCATTATGGTACTGCAGGAGGCCCACGATGGACATGTCATCTGAGGAATGGGAGCGGGAGTTAAAATGGTTCGTGACTGGGAGGTGCAGTTCTTTATTGCGAACCGAGCATAGGTTTATGCAGAGCGGTCCCCAAGCCTCCGCTTGGTTTCCCCAATGTAGAGGAAGCCACAACGGGTACAGCAGATGCAGCACATTGGCGGATGTGCTGGTGAACATCTGCTTAATGTGGAAAGTCATCTTGGGACCTTGGATGGGGGTGAGGGAGGAGGTGTGGGGGCAATTGTAGCACTTCCTGTGGTTGCAGGGGTAAGTGCTGGGTGTGGTGGGTTGGAGGGGAGTGTGGAGCGGACAAGCGTGTCATGGAGAGAGTGGTCTCTCCCGAAGTCAAGCGGGGGGATGGAAAAATGTCTTGGGTGGTGGGGTCGGATTGCAGATGGCGGAAGTGTCGGAGGATGATGCGTTGTATCCGGAGGTTGGTGGGGTGGTATGTGAGGTCTCGGGGAATTCTCCTTTGGCGGTTATTGCAGGGACGGGATGTGAGGAATGAGTTGTGGGAAATGCGGGAGACATGGATGAGGGCGTTCTCGACTACTGCGGGGTGTGGGTGGGGAGGTGGTGGTGGGGCGGGAGTGAAGTTGCAGTCCTTGAAGAACGGGGAGATCTAGGATGTACGGGAGTGGAATGCCTCATCCTGGGAGCAGATGCGGTAGAAGTGCAGGAATTGGGAAGAGGGAATGGAATTTTTGCAGGATAGTGGGTGGGAGGAGGTGTATTATAGGTAGCTGTGGGATGAAATAGACATTGGTTTCTAGGTGGTTGCCTGAAATAGAGACAGAGGGGTCCAGGAAGGTGAGGGATGTGTCGGAGATGGCCGAAGGGGAACTTGAGGTTGGGGCGGAAGCTGTTGGTGAAGTGGATGAACTGTTCGAGCTCCTCTTGGGAGCAAGAGGCGGCGCCGATGCAGTCATCAATGTAATGGAGGAAGAGGTGGAGTTTGGGGCCTGTGCAGGTATGGAAGAGGGACTATTCCATGTAACCTACAAAGAGGCAGACATAGCTTGGGTCCATGCTGGTACCCATGGCCACCCCCTTTGTAGGAAGCGGGAGGAATCAAAAGAGAAGTTGTTGAGGGTGAGGATGAGTTCGGCTAGGCGGATGAGGGCGTCGTTGGAGGGGGATTGGTCAGGTCTGCAGTACAGGAAGAAGCAGGGGGCCTTTAAGCCATTTGTATGGGGAATGCAGATGTATAAGGTCTGGACGCCTATAGTGAAAATGAGGTGTTGGGGATCGGGGAGTTGGAAGTTCTGGAGGAGGTGGAGGGACTGGGTGGTGTCATGGATGTAGGTGGGGAGTTCCCAGACCAAGGGGGAGAAAATGGAGTCCAGATAGGTGGAGATGAGTTCGGTGGGGCAGGGGCAGGCAGAGACAATAGGTCGGCCAGGGCAGGCAGGTTTGTGGATTTTGGGAAGGAGATAGAAGTGGGCGGTGCGGGGTTGGGGAACAATGAGGTTGGAGGCTGTGAGTGGGAGGTCACCTGAGGTGATGAGGTTGTGAATGGTTTGGGAGATGATAACCCACTCTATTCTCCTGGCAACGGCCGACAAACCCATCCCCATGCTGATCCCCTAGAAAAGGCATGTGAACCCTTCATTATTCTGATCTCCTGCCAATGGCCTGTGAACCCATTCCCACTCTGTCATCCTAACAGTGACCTGTGAACCCATCCCCACTCTGTCATCCTAACAGTGACCTGTGAACCCATCCCCACTCTGTCATCCTAACAGTGACCTGTGAACCCATCCCCACTCTGTCATCCTAACAGTGACCTGTGAACCCACCCCCACTCTGTTATCCTAACAGTAACTTGCGAACCTATCCCCACTCTGTCATCCTGCAGTGACCTATGAACCCTTCACCACTCTGTTATCCTAACAGTGACCTGCGAACCCATCCCCACTCTGTCATCCTCACAGTGACCTGAGATCCCATCCACAATCTGTTCTCACACTAACAGCCAGTTAATCCCTCCCCACTCTGCTCTCCAATCAACGGCCTCTGAACCCACCCCACTCTCTTTCATAGCAAAATCCTGTGAACACGTTCACACTCCATTTCCTCAGCAAGTACCTGTGAAATTATTCCATTCGGACACCCTCACAGTGGCCTGTGAGCCCATCCTGTCTATGTTAGCCTAGCTCTGACCTGTGAACAATCCGCAATCGTTTCTCACAGCAACAACAAGTAAACCCATCCCCTCTCTTCTCTAACAGCCAAACCCTGTGAACGTGCCCCCACTCTGTTAACTTAGTAACGGCCTATCAGCACATCTCCACTGTTCTGCAAGCAACAGCCTGTGAACGCATCCTTCCTCAGTTCCCCTACCAACATGCTGCGAACTGGAACCCACAATATTCTTCTTGCTATAGTCTCCAAAACCATCCCGACACTGTTCCCTCAGTAACGGCCTGTGAAAGCATTCACACTTCCTTCATGCAATGATTTATGTCGTTGCGTGAACTCATGTTCACTCTTTTCCACAAGCTACAGGGTGCAAAACATCCCAATCTCTTCCCCTGGCAATGATCTGTGAACCAACGCCCACCCTTTTCTCATCACAATAGTTGTTATTGCGGGGACGGGGCGTGAGGGATGATTTGTAGGAAATGCGTGACACATGGTCGAGGGCGTTCTCCACCACTGCAGGGGGTGACTTGCGGCACTTGAAAAACGAGGACATCTGAGATGTTTCGGAGTGGAATGCCTCATCCTGGGAGCAGATGCAGTGGAGGCATTGCGATTATGGGATGGCATTTTTGCAGGAAGGTGGGTGGTAGGAGGTGTATACTAGGTAGCTGTGGGAGTCGGTGGGCTTGAAATAGATATCAGATTCTAGTGGTTGCCCAAGATGGAGACAGAGAGGTCCAGGAAGGTGAGGGAGGCGTTGAGACATCAATCGCCTCAACCTCTCCACCCTCTCACCCACTACAACCTCTGCCCTGCAGAACTTGCAGCCCTCCGCTCCAACCCCAACCTCACCATAAAACCAGCAGGCCTTCCAGTCGCGAACTATTTCAACTCCCCCTTCCATTCCTCAGACATCATGTCCACCCTGGGCCTCCTGCAGTGCCACAACGATACCACACGAAGGTTACAGGAACAGCAACTCATATTCCGCTTGGAAACTCTGCAGCCCAATGGTATCAATGTGGATTTCACAAGCTTCAAAATCTCCCCTCCGCCTACCGCATCCCAAAACCAGCCCAGCTCATCCCTGCCTCCCTAACCTGTCCTTCTTCTCAACTATCCCCTCTTCCCCTCTCAAGCCGCACCCCCATTCCCTACCTCCTAACCTCATCCCACCCCCTTGACCTGTCCGTCCTTCCTGGACTGACCTATCTCCTCCCTGCCTCCCCACCTACACTCACCTTTATTGGCTCCATCTCCACCTCTTTAACTTGTCTGTCTCCTCTCCACCTATCTTCTCCTCTATCCATCTTTGATTCACCTCCCCCTGTCTCCCTATTTATTTCAGAACCCCGTTCCCCTCCCCCATTTCTGATAAAGGGTCGAGGCCCGAAAAGTCAGCTTTCCTGCTCCAAAGATGCTGCTTGGCCTGCTGTGTTCATCCAGCTTCACGTCGTGTTATCTTGTAAAGTCAGTGAGTTTACATTCACTTTTGCCCTGACAATAAAGTAAGGGATATCAAGGCACTTTCCCACTTTCTGACTGACATTTCATCATGAAAGACTGGGCATTATCTGATTAACAAAAACTATGTTAACGGTGGTTAATCTCAGCGCAGTGTCAGTTACTTTATATAGAATCTGTATGTGTATGCTTTGTTTCTGTCTCCCTGTGTGTGTTTCTGTGTGTTGGTATATATGTGGCTGTGTTTGGCTGTATGTGTGTCTGTCTCTGTGTATTTGTGTGTTAGTGTGTCTGTGTGGATGTCAGTATCGGATTGTATGTCTGTGCCTCAGTGTGTGCCTCTGTGTCTATCAATGTTTTTGTTTGTTTTTCTGTGTGTATAAATGTGGCTGTGTGTTTCTAGGTCTGTGTATGTTTGTGTCAGTGTATAAATATGCCTGTGTGTCTCTGTAACTGTGTGTGTGAGTGTGAGAGATATCATGGGAACTGGAGATGCTGGAGAATCTGAGATCACAAAGACTGGAGCTGGATGAACACAGCAGGCCAAGCAGCATCCTAGGAGCACAAAAGCTGATGTTTCAGGCCTAGACCCTTCATCAGAAAAGGGGAGATAGGGAGAGGATTGTGAAATAAATAGGAAGGGGGGGAGACAGACTGAAGACGGACAGAGGAGAAGATAGGAGGAGAGGACAGTATGGGTGGGGAGGGGATAGGTCAGTCCGGGGAGGACGGACAGGTCAAGGGGATGGGATGAGGTTAGCAGGTAGGAAATGGAGGTGCGGCTTGAGGTGGGAGGAGGGAATTGGTGAGAGGATGAACAGGTTAGGCAGCTGGGGGGGAAGCTGGGCTGGTTTTCGGATGCGGTGGGGGAAGGGAGATATTGAAGCTGGTGAAACCCACATTGATACCATTGGGCTGCAGGGTTCCCAAGCGGAATATGAGTTGTTGTTTAGTGTTTCTGAGTGTGTGCGTTAGTATCTGTCTCTCCCTTTGTTTGTGTCTCTGTACAATGGGCTGTCTCTTGTCTTGGGGGTGAATCTATTGAAATGTGTTTTGCCCCCATTCCTCTTGCATTCTGTCTCTCCCTCTTTTGTTTAAAGTGATACACCTGTCCTGTTAATGTTTGTCTCTGTGTGTTTGCATCTGTATTTCTATCTCTGGCTGCAGTGGGACTCCCTGGGGGGAAATTAGAACAAATGAATCATGAATGAATAAAAAAGTTATGAATCAAGGACTCATTCTCTCGCTCCCTCTTGCCTCCCCACGACACTACACAAGCCACCGATTTTCTTTTTTGCTTCACAAGGCATCACAGTCTCTGAACCTCTCTGGTTGCAGTTGTTTTGTTCTTCAACCAATGTCTTTGGAGACACAAAGCAGTTTTGTCCGGTAGATGTTGTCCCTGAGATATGAACAGAATGAGGCATGAATAAACCCACTGCTTATCTCACTCCCTTCACATTTGAATTTTTTCCCGCTTAGGATCTGAGAGAGTAGATTCCAAATCATGACAAATTGCAGAAAGTGCAATAAGATTCACCATGCCTCCTCACAAAACAGTTTACTCGAAGGTACCTGAATACAATTGCAAAGGGAATACTCTATTAACTGTGTATAATGTCAGGACAATGCTCAAAGGCAAATCATTTCCTCATTTGCAGAGGGAACACAAACATTTCTGAACATTAGCATATTTATTCAGACCAGTCTCAGTACAGTTGCAATCCTCTCTACACCAGCACACTCTGTATGTGTGTTGCTGTTGCTGTGAGCTAGCTCCTCTCTCTTTCTCCCTGACTGAACCTCTGATGCTTTTCACCCATCACCATCCCCTGTGTAGTGGCGTGTGGAGGCCAGCAGATGTCGGCATTGTGTCACTTTAACCAATAGGGACCAGTCAGTGGTGAGACGGGGGCTTTTTCTTTCCCTCTCTCTATCTCTGAGCTCGCACATCCTCTCTCTCTCCTTCTCTCTGTCCCTTTCTCACCCTCTCCATTTCTCTCCATCTCCCCCCTCATCCACTCTCTCACCATCTCTCCCCTTTCTTCCACCCCCCTTTCTCTCCACATTTCTCTCTCTTTCTCTCTCTGTCTCCCTCTCTGTCTCGTCCCTTGGCTCTGGCCCACCATTCGGAAAGCTCATGTTTGATGTGATTGTGTTTGAACGCCACCTCCCTGCCGGAAGGAAGGTGATAAATCTAAAACGAGAAGCAAATTGAGACTATGAACAAAGACAGCGAGCATTAGAAGGTATAGAGTGTCAGTGAGCAGCGAATTGTTGAGAATGTGATGCTTGAGAGTCCTGTCCACTTCCCTGCCATCACTTCATTGAACATTGGGAGACAACTGACTGGATGTAAATTCACTCGACTGGGTTTTTTTTTTCTTCCTTTTGCGCTCAGAATGTTGCTGGGCAATTGCCCACATTTCTGGGTAGATGACAATGCTGTAGATATACTGGCATAGATTGGCTCGTGTCCATGCCAGTTCTGGAGCATGACCCTTCAGTGTTATTGCTGGACGGTTGTCAGCATCTACAGCTTTTGTCATATCCAGTTCCTTCAGCTGTTTCCCGATATTCCATGGAGTGAGTCAAATTAGTTCAAGATTAACATCAATGACATTGAGGTTTTCAGGAAGTGGCCACAACAAGAAGATACAAAAGATATACCTGTGTGATCTGCCTGTACTGCATGCAAAACAAAACTTTTCACTGTATCGCGGTACATGCGACAGTAATATATCAAACCAAATCAAACAGGTGGGTCATCAACTCAAAACTTCTGTTTGAGGATGGAAGCAAACAGTACTGCCTTGTCAGTGGAATGATGTCCTGTGTTCCCTCAGCATTGCCTCTGGGAATATTTATGGAGATGCGTCTTCCTGTTATGGCTCTAATTGCCCACCTCCATTCACAATCCCCCTTGGCAGACCTGCATAGCTCAGACCTGGTCTGCTGTTTGGGTCGTCTCTGAGCTGTGCCAATCACAAGCTGCTTTCACTGTTTATTCTTAAGTAACTCCTATGTTTAATACCACCAGATTGACACACTGAGTCCTTGCCCACGGCAATGGCATGTGGACCCACACCAAGATGTTTCCCACAGCAGTGTCCATTGTTCGTAACCCACACAGAGATGACTTTCAGCCCCACAACAACACTGTTCCCCTGGAAAATGCCAAGGATACTACACCCACATTGTTCCCCAACCACTGACCTGCTGCACCCCCACTACACTAATCCTTTAACAACAGGCGTGGCCTTCACCCAAACCCTAGCACCATCCTATTCCCCAATCCACACTGTTCCCCCAGCAATGGGAGGTGAGAGAGGATTTATATGAAGTGAGCCATGGAGGCTGTCAAAAGCTGAGAGAGAGGGAGATAGGGAAGGGGAGAGTGTGAAGGAGAATGCGGGAGAGAGGGTCCATGAAAAAAGAGGAGAGTAAAAAGAATGAGGAGAGAGAGGGACATGATGAGATTCGAAGGGACATATGGAGGAAGATGGAACAAGGGAGAGGCCAGGTCAGAATGGGTGACCCACAGGTGAAAGCAAGGACAGAGTGACTTAAAACCAAATTCTGAGCTTGACCCCATTCCCCACCCCTTCCCTGAGGGCAGGACCTGGGGCTGGGTCTGTCTCTCTCCAGCTCAGCTTCTACAACACAAAGAGAAACAACAATATTCTTTGCTATGCTGCTTGGCACTTTTTAATGAATATCTTGATTAAATTACAAATTGAAGTTATGGATAGAGTCAGTGGAATGGTGCCTTTTCTCTTCGGCCTGTGAGTTGAGAGAAACATTGACATGTTTCCCTGTAACCCCCTGTGGGATAAGGTTGGATAAGCCAGCACTACCCTCAGTCTGTTACCATAGCGACAGGCTGCTTCATTGCTGAAACATTGAACTGAAATGAGAAAATCCCGGATGGATTGATTAATGAGTGAATTTGATTGATTGATGAATTTGGGTAAAGGGATATTTCAGCACATTCTTCAGCTGCTGCCTGAACTGAGTCTGGGTCACGGCATAAATCGCGGTGTTTGTGCAGCAACTGAGGAGCTGCAGC
Source organism: Stegostoma tigrinum (assembly GCF_030684315.1). Classification (NCBI taxonomy): domain Eukaryota; kingdom Metazoa; phylum Chordata; class Chondrichthyes; order Orectolobiformes; family Stegostomatidae; genus Stegostoma; species Stegostoma tigrinum. The sequence goes on along the minus strand of NC_081361.1, from coordinate 3,508,330 downwards.
ATGAAGCCCAATTCCTGCACAAAGGCATCGAGGTACACAGAGTCATACCCAATCATCCACATTCGGCCCCAGATAGAATACACCATTAACATTGACCATAACAGGATGAAATTGGCTGAGATCACAAACAGTAAAATGATGGATTTTTTTCGATTTCTCATTTCTGTGTCACACTGACCGTCCCCATTGGTGTGAGCCCGGAGTCTCCTGCGGGCTCTGCTGGTCACTAAAATGTGTCTTACGGTGAAAACATTGAGCAGCAGAATCAGGAGAAATGGGAGAGTCGGGGTTAGAATGTGGTGGAGGAACTCGATTGTGACCCAGGCACGAGAGTCATAAACATCATCTGTTACCTCACAAAACCAGCGGGGGTTCGCCAGCCAATAGCGAGCTGTGAGCATAAAATACCAGAAAATGTCCTTTAAACAGCTCAGCACAGTCACTGTTCCCAGAACCACAGCCGCCGTTTTCTCACTGCAATATTTACTTTTCAGCTTCTGGCAACAAATGGCCACAAATCGATCAAAGGTGAAAGTGACGGTGAACCAGACAGAACAGTCAGTGGCTGCAAAAAGCAGGACGGCGTGGATATTACACACTGGGATGTACCACAGGAAATAAAACTGTTCCAGATAAACAATGGGAATGTGTCTCAATATCAGGTCGAGGATAATGACCAGTAGATCCGCCACTGCCATGGCCCCCAGGTAACGTCTGACACATGGAGACAATCCACAATCTTTGAAAAGCAGGATGTAGATCGTCACTACGTTAACTGTGAGGAAAGAAAATAAATAAATTACACATCAGTCTGGAGGCAAAGTTACCAGTTTGATTGAAGACCCAGTCACATTTTGAAACGTATCACCGATATATTGAAAAGAAAATGAAGCTGAAATAACAAATAGTAATGTCTCATTTTTCTCATAAGAAATGTAATGTAAAACACAAGAAACTCTCCCTCCCTGAAGACACAAACAGATATCCATAAGAACAGATGGTTTCTAAAACATTCCCACACACTCGATCGGTCCAGAGCAGGCATAGGTCACTTCTTTACAGTTCCTGATACAGAGGGTGAAGACGTTGCAGTCCTGAAGGATTGTCTCCCAGTTTCTTGAAGACAAACAGAGTTTGGAAATTTCTGTCTTTGAGTCTAAACTGTGGTAAATTTTCAGTTGTGAAGAAACATGAACACAGGAAAAATGTACTCACCCCTTTAACTGCCTGAGGAGATTTTGAAACAGTGTATCCTTCTACCTGGAATGGGATCTTTTCCCTCGGGATCTTATCCTTTGTTCAGTTAAGTGACATCTAATCGTTCACAAATAATGTTGGTTACAAAATGTTCCGGGGAATGTCCGTTACAGAATGTTCCAGGGAATGTCGGTTACAGAATGTGAGGGAGTCACAAACATCCACATCACAAAGGCCCTTCTGTCCATCAGTTTTGGTGAGACCCACTCAGCCTCGAAGTAGAAATCTCTCCCCAAACTCAACACAACTGGCAAACACAAATTAAAGGCATTGCCAGATCAGCTGAAGTTGTCAGTTATCCCACATTCTCAATCCACCTCACAGAACCAGCCCAGGCACCACAAACCCAGATGAAATATCTGTTCAGCATGGAGCACTGTGCAGACCAGGCTAGTGTCCTGCTCAATACAACCCGGCAATCTGTCCAGAGTGGGACACTGTGCAGGCCTCACCAGTCAAATAGATATCAGTCCAGCACGGGGAGCTGTGCAGACCACACCAGTGCATTGATCTATAAACCCGGACCAGGTATCTCTCCAGCACAGGGGGTTGTGAAGTGAACACCACTGAACTGATCCTTAAACCCGGAGCAGTTACTCTCCCAGCGTGTAGATCTGTACAGACCACCCCAGTGCAGTCCCTGGTAACGCTGTGTTAAATCACCTCCCAGCCTGGGGAAACTTGCAGCCCATGCTGGAAGTGACAGGGTGTGGGGCTCCCATCCGTTGACAGCTCCATATCTCCAATGTGCCATGACAAGGGGTGCCATGGGTGTGAAAATCACTGCCAGAGAGAGATGGTGGGGAATCACTTTAAATACGAACAAATGAGATGGGTTGGATAAACAGACAGAGACGGGGAGATTGAGAGACTGTGTCATGGAAGGATGTGTTGACAACTTTAGAATGCTGACATGTAGACATACTCCCCTACACTGAAAACATTGCATGGAATCAACATTGTCGACTGATTCAATCCGGATTCCTCACCACTTCTCCCTCACCTACACCATCACTAACAGCAGGGCCACGCACATTCAACTTCATTCCCTCCCTCACTTTCCCTCATTCCAGGAAGAGCAGCCTGGAATAGGACAGAAAAGGCCAAGCAGGGCGGTGGTGTTCCCCACATCAGTTCCCTCACCCACCTTCCCCGGCTGCATGGGGAGGGCCCTGGAATGAACCGGAGAGAACCAGGCGACCTGTGTGGAGATTTCAAAATATACATGCCCCACCGACCGAGTAAGGAGCAATGTTCAGTGAAGGGTATTTCTCACTTTAACCCCACTGTCAGTTCCATTCCCACCTGGCACAGCTGAGAAACCGTGCCCCTGATGCCATCTCCCTTTTATATCGAGCCGGTACAAATGGAATCCCCACGGTCTCGGTGGGCAGGAGGGTGGGCTCACAACACATCGTCTCCACCAGCTCCCAGGAAGGGAGCACGGAGTCTCCCTCCTACACCTCCTCCTTCAGACAGCTCAGATACTGAAACTAACCTGTAATATTTACTCGTCTCCCAAATTGTCCCTACGTCTTCAATAATACAGTATTGTAAACCTCACAGAGTCACAGTCCCCATGGAACAACTGAAATACTGTCACACTCACTGGAGAGAGCAAATACTGATGTACTCTCATGGAGTGACTCAAATAATGAAATGCTGTCCACGGAATAACAGAAATCCTGACACACACCAGATGGAATGAATGAAATATTGACAAACCACAGAGCCAGGGAAATTCTGATAGGCTCCCCTTATTTGTGTAAGTATCGGTGTATTTGTGTATGTATCTGTGTGTCTCTGTGTGGGGCAGGTCTGACAGCCTCTGTGCTGTTTGATGTGATGCAATGCCACCCTCTGCTGGTCTCCACAAGCCAATGCACAGGCAGCAGCAGAGGATGGGGGACCGTCAGGGATTTATTCAGAGAGGGAGTGGGAGGGCAGCAGCTCACAACACCATCCAAACTGATTTCTTCCTCATGTACTTATCTAAATGTCTTTTAATTGTTGTAACTGCACTCACTTCCACCAGTTCATCTGGAATTTTATTCCATACGCGAACCACTGTCTGTAAAATAATTGCCCCTCATGTCTCTTTTAAAATGTTTGATCCTCAAAATTTGAAACATCCCCACAGCCTTGAAATCCTCCATCCCCAAGAAAAGGTAACTGACATTCAACTTATTTGTGCACCTCATGATTTATAAGCCTCAATCAGGTCACCCCTTATCCTCCCTGTGCACAAGTCAGCCTATCCAGCCTCTGAAAACACTCTGAAGTGGTGATGTATCCGGATTGAATCAGGCGACAGTGTTGGGCCCATGCAGTGTTTTCGGTGTAAGGGAGTATGTCTACATGTCAGCATTCTGAAACTTGTGAACACATCCTTCCATGACACTGTCTCTCTATCTGCCCCTCTCTATCTATATATCCAACCCATCCCATTTGTTCATATTTAAACCGATTCCAGACCATCTCTCTCTGGCAGTGACACCCATGGCACCCCTTGTCCTGGCACAGGCAGCACAGTGGCTCAGTGGTTAGCACTGCAGCCTCACAGCACCAGGGACCTGGGTTCAATTCCAGCCTCGGGCAACTGTCTGTGCGGAGTTTGCACGTTCTCCCCGTGTCTGCGTGGGTTTCCTCCGGGTGCTTCGGTTTCCTCCCACAGTCCAAAGATGTGTAGGCTAGGTGGATTGGCCATGCTAAATTGCCCGTAGTGTTCAGGAGTGTGTGGGGTATAGGGGGATGGGTCTGGGTGGGATGCTTCAAGGGGTAGTGTGGACTTGTTCTGCAAAAGGGCCTGTTTCCACACCGTAGGGAATCTAATCTAATCCTTGTATCTCAAACCACCCATTCCCACCGACATCCCGGTAAATCTCTGCTGATCCCTCTCCAGATTAATATTATCCTTCCTATAACAGTGCGACCAGAACTGGACACAGTACTTCAGAAGATGCCTCACCTACATCCTGTACAACATGAAAATGACATCCCAACTCCCAAACTCAAAGGTCTGAGCAAAGAAGGTAACACACCAAATGCCTTCTTCACCAGCCTGTCTGTATGTGACACAGACTTCGAAGAATTATACCTGATGGCCTCCTCTCTGATCTGCAACACTACCAAAGGCCCTAATTAAAACTGTGTAAGTCCTGCCCTTGTTTGTTTTACCAAAAGCAATGTCTCGCATTTATGCAAATTAAACACAATCTGCCACACCACAGCCCAGTGAGAGATATTCCCACCCCCCGACACAACCCTGACATGTTTTGAAAGACCCTCCCATCTCCAGAAGGCCTACAAACTCCTGCCTTTATTTTCGCAAAGACCCTGAGCTTGGTTTGCCTTGTGCGGGCAGCAGGAGGCGTGGGGTGGTGGTGGTGGGAGTGTGGATTGCAGACCAGCCTGTGATGGGGAGATTCATTTTCTTCAGGGTACAGAGTTTGCCAATGGGCACCCAGATGGGCCCTAGTTATGCCTGTCTCTTCATTGGGTACGTGGAACATTCCTTTTCCCAGTCCTATTCTGCTACCCTCCCCCACCCACAGCTCTTTCTCCACTGTATCAATGCTATCACCGGAGATAGTAGGAACTGCAGATACTGGAGAATCTGAGATATCATCAGTACTGCTTCTCTCTCTCATCTGGAATTGGAAAGCTTCACATATTTTGCTTCCAACTTCCACCCTGCCCAAACTTTCACCTGGTCTATTTCTGAGCCCTCCCTTCCCTTCTTCAACATTTCTGTTTCCATTTCTGGGATAGACTGGCCACTGATATTCATTACAAATCCACTGTCTCCCACAGCTACCTGGGCGATATGTCCTCACACCCTCCTTCCTGTAAAATTCTGTAAATGTCTTGCATTTATGCAAATTAAACACAATCTGCCACACCACAGCCCAGTGAGTGATATTCCCACCGCACCCCCACACAACCCTGACATGTTTTGAAAGACCCTCCCAGCTCCAGAAGGCCTACAAACTCCGGTCTTTATTTTCGCAAAGACTCCCTCCATCCCATTCTCTCAGTTCCTCTGTTTCCAGCACATATGTCCAGATGAGGCTAACTTCAACAAGAGAGCCTCCGACATGTCCACCTTCCTCCTCAACCAAGGATTCCCCAGCTCCTTTGTTGACAGGGCCCTCAACCAGGTCTGATCCATCTCGCACACTTCTACCCTCACTCCTTCTCCTTCCTCCTGCAACAGCAAGAGGGTTCCCCGTAGCCTCACTAACCATCCCAACAGCATCCACATCCAGAAGATCATCAGACGCCATTTCTGCCACGTTCAGTGAGATGCCACCACCAGACCACCTCTCCCTTGATAACAAAGTGTGAAGCTGGATGAACACAGCAGGCCAAGCAGCATCACAGGCCTGCCTTCCGCAGGGACCGTTCTCTCTGGGACCCCCTGGTACACACTTCCTTCACCCCCAACAATTCCCCACAGCCCTATGGCCCTTCCCCCGTAACCGGTGAAGGTGCAACACCTGCCCATTTACCCCCTCACTCCCCAGTATCGCCAAATATACCTTCCAGGTGAAGCAACACTTCACTTGCACTTCCCAGAATCTGGGCGACTGCATTCGCTGCTCACAATGTGGTCTCCTCTACATTGGGAAATGAAGTGAAGACTTGGTGACCGCGAGGTAGAACATCGATGCTCAGCTTGTAAAAAAAGTCTCTGAACTGCCTGTTGCCTGCCACTTTAATGCGCCACCCTGCTCCCTGGCCAACATCTCTGTCTCTGGCTTGCTGCAGTGTTACAGTGAAGCCCAAAGCAAGCTGGAGGAACAACACCTCATTTTCCACTTGGGGACCCTGCAGCCCTCTGGACTCAGTATTGAGTTCAATAATTTTAGGGCCTAAGCTCTCCCATGTCCCACACCCCACTGCACACACCAGGCCTTGTTACCACACAACCTGCCATTACACACTCCCTGTTGTTCGTCACTAACAGTCCCTATTAACAACTACTCACCCTCCCAGCCTGATCGTTATTAACTCCTTTGTCTGTCCAACTTCTTTCTCTCTCTTTGGGCCCGAGCGTCTCGTTTACTCTCTACCCCACCCACCTCCCTATTTTCAGCATATAAACTGACATTTTCTCAGCCACCATCAATTCTGAGGAAGGGTCACTGAACCCCAAACATTGACTCTGTTTTTTTTCCTGCAAAGATGCTGCGAGATCTGCTGAGCTTTTCCAGCAACTTTGTTTTTGATCCTAGAATATAATTTGTTGCTTTGTAACATTTAATGCTTTTAGGAGGAGGGCAGGCACACCTTAGAGGTGGGAAATAGTGATCTGCAATATGATCTTTTGGGGTTGGAAATTATGCTCTTTTGTCGTGTCTGGTGTTCAGTAATGGCTGATCGAGATTCTTCATAGTGCAGAACACGTCTGCAGAATTTCTTTCCCGAACATTGCAGTCTCCAGATATAGTAGGAACTGCTGCTGCTGGAGAATCTGAGATAACAAAGTATCGAGCTGGATGAACACAGCAGGACAAGCAGCATCAGAGGAGCAGGAAAGCTGACATTTCGGGTCTGGACCCTTCTTCAGAAATAGGGGAGTGGAAGGGGATTCTGGAATAAATAGAGAGAGAGAGAGGGGCAGGTGGATGGAAGATGGATAAATGAACAGATAGGTGGAGAGGAGACAGACAGGTCAAGGAGGCTGGGATGGAGCCAGTAAAGGTGAGTATAGGTGGGGAGTTAGGGTGGAGGTTGGTCAGTCAAGGGAAGAGGGACAGGCCATCGAGACAGGGATGACACTGGCTGGTAGGAGGTAGGGGTGGGGGTTGAGGTGGGAGGAGTGGATCACTGGGAGAAAGGATGGACAGGTCAGGGAGGCAGGGACGAGCTGGGCTGGTTTTGAGATGCAGTGGGGGGTTGGGAGATTTTGAAGCTTGTGAAGTCCTCATTGATACCATTAGGCTGCAGGGTTCCCAAGCGGAATATGAGGTCCTGTTCCTGCAGCCTTCGGGTGGTATCATTGTGGCATTGGATGAGGCCCAGGATGGACATGTCATCCAGGGTGTGGAGCGTAGATGTTCCACAAAGCGGTTTTGAAGGCTTCGCTTGTTTTCCCCAATGAAGAGGAGGCCACATCAGGAAGAGGGGATACAATATACATCAGCAGATGTGCAGGCGAACATCTGTTTGATGTGGAAGGTTTTCCTGTGGCCTGGGATGGATGGTTCAGGGTGGTGGGGTAGGGGCACGTTCCGCACTTCTCGCAGTTGCAGGGAAAAGAACCGGGTGACATGGAGCTGGAGGGGAGTGTGGAGCGGACAAGAGATTCGTGGAGAAAGTGGTCCCTCCGGAAAGCAGGGAAGAGTGGTGAGGGAAAAATGTCGTTGGTGGTGGGGTCAGATTGCAGATGGCTCAGGTGCTGGAGGATGATGTGTTGGATCTGGAGGTTGGTGGGGGTGGTCGGGGCGGGTGGGGTATCAAAGGACAAGAAGATTCTGTTTTGGTTTTATTGAGGGGAGGGGGTGTGAGGGATGAGTTGTGGAAAACATGAGAGATGCGTTCGAGGGTATTTTCAACCACTGTGGAGGGGGAGTTGCAGCCCTTGAAAAACGAAGACATTTGGGACGTCTGAGAGTAGAATGCCTCATCTCAGGAACAGATGAAGAGGAGGTGAAGGAATTGGGAATACAGGATGACATTTTTGCAGGAAGGTGGGTGGGAAGAAGTGTATTCTAGGTAGCTGTGGGAGTTGGTAGGCTTGAAATGGATATTGTTTTCCAGGTGTTTTCCAGAGATGGAAACACAGAGGCCCAGGAAGGAGAGAGATGTATCACAAATGGTCCAGCGAAACTCAAGGTTGGGGTGGAAGGTGTTGGTGATGTGGATGAACTGTTTGAGCTCCTTGTGGGATCACGAGGCGGCATCGATACAGTTATCAATATAACGGAGGAAGAGGTGGGGTTTAGGGCCAGTGCGGCTTCGGAAAAGGGATTGTTCTATGTAACCTACAAAGAGGCAGGCATAGCTTGGGCCCATGTGGGTCCTACGGCCAACCCCTTTGTCTGTAGGAAGTGGAAGGACTTGAAGGAGAAGTTATTAATGGTGAGGACGAGTTCAGCTAAGCTGACAAGGGTGTCAGTGAAGGGAGACTGGTCGGGCCTGGGGGACAGGAAGAAGCAGAGGCCCGTTAGGTCATCTGTTTGGGGATTACAAGTATACAGGGATTGGAGGTCCATGGTGAAGATGAGGTGTTGGGGACCAGGGAATTGGAAGTTCTGGAGGAGATGGAGGGCGTGGGTGGTATCATGGACATTGGTGGGGAGTTGCTGGACCAAGGGGGAGAAAATGGAGTCCTGATAGGTGGAGATAAGTTCCGTGGGACAGGAGCAGGCAGACACAATGGGTTGACTAGGGCAGGCAGGTTTGTGGATTTTGGGAAGGAGATAGAAGCGGGCGGTGCAGGATTATGGAACAATGAGGTTGGAGGCTGTGAGTGGGAGGCCACCTGAGGTGATGAGGTTGAGGATGGTCTGGGAGATGATGTATTGGTGGTCAGGGGTGGGGTCATGATCAAGGAGGCAGTAGAGGGAGGTGTCAGAGAGCTAGCATCTGGTCTCAGCAATGTCGAGGTCAGTGCGCCATTCTGCAACTGTGCTTCCCTTATCCTCGGGTTTCATAGTGAGGTGAGGGTTGGAGACAAGGGAGCGGAGGGCTGTATGATCAGCGGGGCGAGGTTGGAGTGGGTGAGAGGGCTGGAGAGGTTGAGGCAATTGATGTCTCAATGGCAGTTGGAGATGAAGAAGTCGAGGGAGGGTAGGAGGCTTGGGGATGGTGTCCAGGAGGAGGAGGTGTGTTGGCGGTGGGAGAAGGGGTCAGTAGAGGGAGGATTTCAGATAATAACCATTTGAGCTGGAAATCATAGCCAAGCAATTAAAGATGTTAATAGTTTATCTCAATGGCACAGCACATTCCCTCAACATCCTGTAGTTGAGGCAAGTACCTTGCATTTGTTCAACACTGAAAAATCTTCCCTGTGTACTTCAGTAAATTTAACCAGAATTTGATGAATTCAAATTCAGCTGAAAGTTGGCACGTAAAATGCGACTCAAAATCTGGGCATGACTTTGGTCTTGTGTAATGGGTAGCGCCAATGCCTCTGTGCCTGTGCTCTGATTCAATTCCAATCTCTGAATCTATGATAATGTCACTAGCTCTGGACCAGAAGTTCTGGATACAACTCCTGCCAGTTGCAGAGGTGTGTCACAGCCTGTCAGAACAGATTGATGAGCAAATATACGGGACAGTCATATTGTAGATTCAGGGGCCATCCCAGTGTGGTGGCCTTCACCTTTGGACCAGAGGTCTCGAAATAAATCCCACAGCAGTGTTTCATAAAATGTCTAAACAAGTTGGTGAAATATTTTCCAGAATTGTGACTTGATTGAGAAGGACCAGTGTTGAATTTCAGAATTCAGGCCCGGGATAACAGAAAGCACAGCCGTTCATGTTGATTGGAGTAAAATGTGCACCTTATATATGTTTATAAAATCATGAAGGGCATGGATAGGGTGAATAGTCAGGGTCTTTTTCTAGAGTATGGGGAGTCAAACATTAGAAGGCACAGGTTTATGGAACAACAGGAAAGATTTAAAAACCATACGAATGAACTGCCAGATAAAGTGCTGGAGGCTTGTGAAAACACCATTTCAAAGGATGGGTATATGAATTGGAAGGGTCCAGAGGAATGTAGGCCAAATGCTGGCAAATGGGATGAGATTAATTTCGGATACCTGGGCAGCATGGATATGTGGACCAAAGGATTTGTTCCCATACTGTGCATCTTTATGATTCATTCATTTGCTCAGGATCTCTTTGTAATCTTGGATAACCTTGTCTGTCCATGGTTCAAATAATCTCAGTGTCATCCGTAAACTTGCTAACCTTGCCTTCTATAATTTTCATCTAAATCATTCATTTAAATGACAACCAAAAGTAAATGTAGCACCGATCCCTGTGGATCACCGCTAACCACAGGCTTCCAGTCTGAAGGACAATCCTCCATGACCATCCTGTCTCCTTCCATAAAGCAGAAACACACACACACACACACACACACACACACGCACACACATACACACACACATGCACGCACGCACATGCACACAGCCATGGAGATCGATACATTCTGATGAATAAGCAGTTCAAGGGTTATGGTGAGAAGGCGAGAGAATTGTTTTGAGAAATATGTCAAGCTTAATCGAACAGCAGAGCAGACTCGATGGGCCAGATCGCAAATTCTGCTCCAATTTCTTATCCTGTCTGGTCTGAAGGTATCGGGAATATTTCGAGGAGGTAATTTGCTGTGAGGCTAACACACTTTAAGGAGTCTCCCAATTAAGACTGAGATACGAATATATCTTTCTCTTTAACATTGTGCTGTCTGTGGTGTTCTCATCCCCAGGGGATAGTGAACACTGGGTTAGTGAAGATATTCAAGGCGGAGCTCAACTGACATTTAATGGACAAGAGAGTCCATTATTGGGAATAAACAGGAGAAGTGTGTTCAGCCACAAACAGATCAGCCATGATCTTTCTAAATTAAGCAGCAGGCTCGAGGGTCCAACTGGCCAACTGCAGCTCATATCCTGTTTGTTGTTGTCTCACTCCACCCTTCAAAGCTGTTGCAGAGGAAAAGGATGTCCCCATTCAAACAGTCATGGTTGCTATCATAGAGACACAGAGATATACAGCATGAAAACAGACCCTTCGGTCCAACTCATCCACGCCATCCAGATATCCGAAATAAATCTGGACCCATTTGCCAGCATTTGGTCCATTCCTCTCTAAACCATTCCGAAACATATACCCATCATGAAGCCATTTAAATGTTGTTATTGTACCAGCCTCCACCACTTCCTCTGGCAGCTCATTCCATAAACACATCACCCTCTGCATGAAAATGTTGCCCCTTAAGTCCCTTTTAAACCTTTCCCCTCTCTCCTTAAAGCTGTGCTCTCTCGTTTTGGACTCTCCCACCCCGGGGAAAAGACCTTGGCTGTTTACACTCCTGTGTCCCTTATGACTTTGCAAACGTCTGGAAGGTCACTCATCAAAGACTTTTTATTTTATTGTGTACCAATTGTGGCAATTTTTCCACACAGCACCCACAGCCAAAAATGAAATTAACCAGAAGCTTATCTATATTTGTGATGTTCTTAAAGGGACAGATGCTAACCAGACTGATAGGAAACCTCCCCTTCTCCTCGATACATGTCCGGGGAAAATTGAGCACCTGATTGAGAGGGCAGACTAGATTTATTGCTGCATCTAAAAGACAGCATTTTTGACCTTACAGCATTTTACTCAAGTGTCAGTCTATATTCTGTGCTTGTTTTTTAAACACTCAAGGATCAGAATCATTGACAGTACAACCTCTACCTGATGATCTGAAAACAAATGCCCCTAATGGTGTGTTGCTGAGCTCAGATACTTCTCGACAACCAGCTACACACCACAGGAGAGACCCTGCAACCTTTTCCAGCTGCTACACAGCGAGTCCTGGTTAGCTAACAAGAAATGCAGAATATAGATAATTATTTAGTTTCAGGTTGGAAAGCTGAGACTAACGGAATTCCTCAAGGAATGTTGTGAGTTCATCAACAGTTTACAATCCAGATTAAAGATTTCGATGAAGGGCTGATCGGATTGGAGCTCAATGTGCGAGTACAGCATTATAGTCACCAAATAAGATGACAAGTGGAGGGAGGCGATCTACACTGGTGTGCAGACAGGGGTTGTTTGGGAGCAAACTTCGGCAACGCAAATAAAACAGTACAGTGTGGGTTGTGGGACATTTGTGTTTTGGGGAAAGGATAAAACAGCAGTAAATTATATGACTGGAGAAGTAACGCAGAGATCGGTGCTACTGAGTGATTTGTGTGTCCTGGTACAGAAATCATATAAAGTTAGTGTGAAGATGTCGCAAGTGACTTGGAAAGTAAATGGAATAGTGCTGTTTCTTGAAAAGGGTGCTGGGTATGATGTTAGGCATGTTTCCCTGCTTCTGTACAGGGCATTGCTGAGAATCAATCTCATCCTCTGTCTGTAGGTATGATGCCCAAAACTAAAAAATATCACAATGGCCTTTGAAACTTTTCAAAGATGGTTCTCTATACACTGTCCTGTGATGAAGGCATTATGTTATGGAGGATTAACAGTTTAGTTCTGAGAATCAGAAATATTCTTGACTATATTAGAACTTAAGGAGAGTGTAAATGGTGAATACGTGACAGATAATTTGTCTTGATTGGGAGAATACAACTGGGGAAATAATTTGAAAAATAAAACAGATTCTGAGGAAGGTTCACTTGACCTGAAACATTAATTCTAATTTCTCTTCATAGATGCTGCCAGGCTGCTGACCTTTTCCACTAATTTCTGTATTTCTTTAGGAGTAAGACACATTCATTTTAATATAGATGTTGTGAAAACCACAAGACTTGTTATTTTTAAATTATGCAGGCACATATAAACATGTCTTTAAATCAAGTCGGCCCTTTTGTTGCTCAGGAAATGACTCTATGTATGACAGCAGCAATGATGCGCCAACATGGAGCAGGGAATGTGATGGAAACTAATAGCTCGGACAATGTTCAAGAGGACCTCACATGTTCATGTTTGGGGGTTGGATAGCATTATTGCGCGATTCAACTCAGAGAGGGGAAAAGAAACACAACCCACCTGAAAAGCAACAGCCTATCGCTCCCTCTCTATTTCCCTGTTCCTCATCGCATCAATGTATGAGAGCTGAAAACGCACCAATCATCTTTACCACTCATAGAGGATTCATGATGAGGATTAATTGGAATCTCCCACTGCCTGTAGCAAAGGGAATTCAGCCAAATCTATCAGTTCCAGGAAATAATCCCATTGTCAACAACTTGTCCAAGCAGAATAAATTTGGAAGCAGAATAACCTTTGGGACAATCTCTCACATTTTTCCTTTTATCATGAGTTCAACTGTTGCGTGGACAAAGTTCTTTCAAATTAATATTTCAGCTTGTCATCAAATATACGTGTGTGTGTGTGTGTGTGTGTGTGTGTCTGTGTGTGTGTGTGTGTTTCTTCTTTGCATCATAGTTTGAGTAAAATTGGTTTGGTCATAAATGTGTCATTTTAGCAGATTCAAGAAAACTGTCTGACTCTTTCCTTACACTGACCCTGACCCAGTCTGAGACCTATATTATCAGCCACATCACCAACCTGGCTGCATTTAAAATTTGTAGTGATCAGGGGAGAGGTGGGACTAGAAAAGGAAACAGTGACCCGGCAAGCCAGTGTGCCAGAGACCAGTGAGCCTGTCATGAGAGCTGGATAAGTTGTGGGAGGGGATTCTGAGGGATAGGATTTACATACATTTGGAAAGGCAAGAAGTGAATAGGGATAGTAAACATTGCTTTGTGCAGTGTAAATCACGTCTCACTAACTTGATTATTTTGAAGAGGTGATAAAGAAGGTTGATGAAGGCAGTGTGGCAGACACTTTCCAAATCGGCTTCAGGAAGGTGTTACATAACATTCCGAATGGTAGACAGATTAGTCATGGGTAATCACATGGGATCCAGGGGGAGCAAGCCAATTGAATTCAAAATTGGCTTGAAGGCAGGGGATTGTTTTACAGACTGGAGACCAGTGACCAGCCGTGTGCTGCAAGTATCAGTGCTGAGTTCCCTGCTTTCCATCATTAATATAAAGGGTTTGGATGTGAATATCAGAGACATGGTTAGTAAGTTTACAGATGACATCAAAAAGTGGTGCCGTGGACAGTGGTGAAGTTTATCTCAGAGTGCAAAGGGACATTGATCAGATGGGCCAATGGGCCAAGGAGTGGCTGATGGAGTTTAATTTAGGTAAATGAGAGGTTTTGCGTTTGGTAGAGTAAAGCAGGGCAAGACTTTGTGCCCCACACCTCAGGAAGGACATACTAGCCCTGGAGCATGTCCAGCGGAGATTCACATGGATGATCCCTGGAATGGTAGGTTTAACGTATGATGAACGGCTAAGGATCCTGGGATTGTACTCATTAGAGTTTAGAAGGCTGATGGAAGACCCAATAGAAACTTACAAAATAATGGATGGCTTAGAAGGGGTGGACGCTCAGAAGTTGTTTCTGTTCTGGGGGAGACTAGGGGAGACTAAGTTGTTTCTGTTAGGCGGGAGGAGAGCGAGGGCCAGACAGAGAGAGCGCCAGGAGGCTGTCGGGAAGGTAATGTTTTTTATTCCCACTTTAAAAAGCTTACCTCAAGCGGGGGCCGTCTTCATGTCCTTGGGCAGGAAAAAGAGTGGAAGGGCGATAGTCATTGGGGATTCAATTGTAATGGAAATAGATAGGCGGTTCTCCGGTGGAAAACGGGACTCCCGAATGGTATGTTGCCTCCCAGGTGCACGGGTCAGGGATGTCTCCGGTCGGCTGCAGAACATTCTGAAGGGGGAGGGCGAACAGCCAGTTGTCGTGTTGCATATAGGCACCAACGATATAGGCAGAAAACGGGATGAGGTCCTACAAGCAGAATTTAGGGAGTTAGGAGCCAAGTTAAAAAGTAGGACCTCAAAGGCAGTAATCTCAGGATTGCTACCAGTGCCACGTGCTGGTCAGTGCAGAAATGAAAGAATAGCTAGGATGGATGTGTGGCTTGAGAGATGGTGTAGGAGGGAGTGGTTCAGATTTTTGGGACATTGGAACCGATTCTGGGGAAGGTGGGACTATTACAAATTGGATGGTCTACACCTGAGCCATACTGGAACCAATGACTTTGGGGGTACTTTTGCTAATGCTGTGGGGGAGGGTTCAAACTCATGTGGCAGGGGGATGGGAACCAAATATTGGACAGAAAAGAGACAGTAACGAAAGCCTGTAGGGAACTAGTTAATGGAGTCAGTGTGACTAAAGGGAATAGTAGTCGGGAAGCAGATGATGAACACAAAGGGACAGGTGGTCTGAGGTGCATTTGTTTTAATGCGAGAAGTGTAGTTGATAAGGCAGATGAGCTTAGGGCTTGGATCAGTACCTGGAAGTATGATGTTATTGCTATTACCGAGGCTTGGTTGAGGGAAGAGTATGATTGGCAATTAGTTGTCCCAGGATATCGATGCTTCAGTGGGGTGAGAGAGGGAGGTAAAAGGGGTGGAGGAGTTGCAGTACTTGTCAAAGACGATAACACAGCCGTACTGAAGGAGGGCCCCATGGAGGACGTAAGCAATGAAGCAATATGGGTAGAACTCAGAAATAGGAAGGATGCAGTAACAATGTTGGGGCTGTACTACACATCTCCCAACAGCGAGCGTGAGATAGAGGTACAAATATGTAAACAGATAATGGAAAGGTGTAGGAGAAACAGGCTGGTGGTGATGGGAGATTTTAATTTTCCCAACATTGACTGGGATTCACTCAGTGTTAGGGGTCAAGACGGAGCATAATTTGTCAGGTGTGTCCAGGAGGGTTTTCGAGAGCAGTTCATATGTAGTCCAACTCGGGAAGGTGCCACACTGGACCTGGTGCTATGGAATGATAATGGTGGTTGATATTACAGCAGGGGACTACCTTGGAAATAGCGACCACAATTCCATACGTTTTACAATACTGATGGACAAGGATGACAGTGGTCCTAAAGGAAGAGTACTAAACTGGGGGAAGGCTGACTATACCAAGATTCGGCAGGATCTGAGGAATGTAGATTGGGAGAAACTGTTTGAAGGTAAATCCCCATTTGGTGTGTGGGAGGCTTTTAAGGAGAGATTGATTAACGTGCAGGAGAGACATGTTCCTGTGAAAATGAGGAGTAGAAATGGCAAGATGAAGGAACCATGGATGACAGTTGAAATTGTGAGACTAGCCAAGAGCAAAAAGGAAGCATACATGAGGTCCAGGCGACTGGAGACAGATGAAGCTTTGCAAGAATATTGGGAATGTAGATCGAATCTGAAACGAAGGATTAAGAGGGCTAAGAGAGGACATGAGATATTGCTGGCAAACATGGTTAAGGAAAACCCCAAAGCCTTTTATTCATATATAAAGAGCAAGAGTGTAACCAGAGAAAGGATTGGCCCACTTCAGGACAAAGAAGGAAAGTTATGTGCTGATTCAGAGAAAATGGGTGACATTCTTACCGAGTATTTTGCATCGGTATTCTCCAAGGAGAGGGACATGACAGATGTTGAGGTTAGGGATAGATTTTTGCTAACTCTAGGTCAAGTTGACATAAGGAAAGAAGAAGTGTTGGGTATCCTAAAAGTCATTAAGATGGACAAGTCCCCTGGTCTGGATGGTATCTATCCCAGGTTACTGAGGGAAGTGAGAGAGGGCATAGCCGGGGCCTTAACAGATATCTTTGCAGCATCCTTCGACATGGGTGAGGTCCCAGAGGTCTGGAGACTTGCTAATGTTTTCCCCTTGTTTAAGAAGGGCAGCAAGGATAATCCAGGTAATTATCGACCGGCGAGCCTGACATCAGTGGTAGGGAAGCTACTGGAGAAGATACTGAGGGATAGGATCTATTCCCATTTGGAAGAAAATGGGCATATCAGTGATAGGCAACATGGTTTTGTGCAGTGAAGGCCATGTCTTACCAACTGAATAGTATTCGTTGAGGACGTGACAAAGTTGATTGATGAGGGAAAGGCTGTAGATATCATATACGTGGACTTCAGTGAGACGTTTGATAAGATTTCCCATGGCAGGCTGATGGAGAACGTGAAGTCACATGGGGTCCAGGGTGTGCTAGCAAGGTGGATAAAAAACTGGCTAGGCAACAGGAGACAGAGAGTTGTAGTGGAAGGGAGTTTCTCAAATTGGAGACCTGTGACCAGTGGTGTTCCACAGGGATCTGTGCTGGGACCATTGTTGTTTGTGACATATGTAAATGATTTGGAGGATGGTGTAGGTGGTCTGATCAGCAAGTTTTCAGATGACACTAAGATTGGTGGAGTAGCAGATAGTGAAGGGAACTGTCAGAGATTACAGCAGAATATAGATAGACTGGAGAGTTGGGCAGATAAATGGCAGATGGAGTTCAATCCGGGCAAATGCAAGGTGATGCATTTTGGAAGATCAAATTCATGGGCGAACTATACAGTAAATGGAAAAGTCCGAGGGAAAATTGATGAACAGAGAGATCTGGGTGTTTCGGTCCATTGCTCCCTGAAGGTGACAACACAGGTCAATAGGGTGGTCAGGAAGGCATATGGCATGCTTTCCTTCATTGGGCAGGGTATTGAGTACAAGAGTTGGCAGGTCATGTTGCAGTTGTATAGGACTTTGGTTCGGCCACATTTGGAGTACTGTGTATAGCTCTGTTCGCCATATTACCAAAAGGATATAAATGCTTTGGAGAGGGTGCAGAGGAGGTTCACCAGGATGTTGCCTGGTATGGAAGGTGCTAGCTACGAAGAGAGGCTGAGTAGATTAGGATTATTTTCATTAGAAAGACAGAGATTGAGGGGGGGCCTGATTGAGGTCTACAAAATCATGAGGAGTATAGACAGGGTGGATAGCAAAAAGTTTTTTTCCCAGAGTGGGGGATTCAATTACGAGGGGTCATGAGTTCAAAGTGAGAGGAGGAATGTTTCAGGGAGATATGCGTGGAAAGTTCTTTACACAGAGGGTGGTGGGTGCTTGGAATGCGTTGCCAGTGGAGGTGGTAGACGCAGACACGTTAGCGTCTTTTAAGATATATTTGGACAGGTGTATGGATGGGCAGGGGGAAAATGGCCCCAGACCATTAGAAAATAGATGACAGGTTCGACAGAGGATCTTCTGGATGTGAGTTTGCTCGCTCAGCTGGAAGGTTAGTTTTCAGACGTTTCATCACCATTCTAGGTAACATCATCAGCGAGCCTCCGATGAAGCACTGGTGTTATGTCCCGCTTTCTATTTATCTGTTTTGGTTTCCTTGGGTTGGTGATGTCATTTCCTGTGTTGGTGATGTCATTTCCTGTTCTTTTTCTCAGAGGATGGTAGATTGGCTCCAAATCAATGTGTTTGTTGATGGGGTTCCAGTTGGAATGCCATGCTTCTAGGAATTCTCGAGCGTGTCTCTGTTTGGCTTGCCCTCGGATGGATGTGTTATCCCAATCAAACAGGACAAATGGGCAATCAAATGGACAAACAGGCAGAAAGCTAGCCACCAGGATATATGAACATCAACTTGCCACAAAACGACATGACCCACTATCACTAGTATCCTTCCATACAGATGAGGAAGGACACCACTTTGATTGGGACAACACATCCATCCTAGGACAAGTCAAACAGAGACACGTGTGAGAATTCCGAGAAGCATGGCATTCCAACCGGAATTCCATCAACAAACACATTGATTTGGAGCCCATCTACCATCCTCTGAGAAAAAAGAACAGGAAATGACATCATCAACCCAAGGAAAAAAGGCCAAAAGTCAAGTGCTAAGTTCAAAGCTGAGAGGGGAACAACTAAGAAGGGAATTTACAAAGCTCAAAAAACAAAGAAAATTTGGCCCTCCAAGCCTGGTCAAGCCCAGGCAGGTGGGACTAGGATAGTTTGGGATTATGGTTGAAATGGACTGGTTGGGCTGAAGAGCTGTCTGACCCTGTAACTCTTTCACGAGCTCTATTACCACCTCCGTGTCTCCTCTGGGATGTACCAGAGCAATGTATCAAACTTCAGTTCAATTAGTTTTGAGCAATTCTTCTTTATTAATTCTAATCTCCCACAGTTCCTCATTTTCACATTCACTCTGCCCTGTGGAATTTCTGGAAGATTTTCTGTATAATCTTCTATGGAGACAGAGTAATGTATCCCATCCAGCAGTGGGTCAGTGGGGGTGGGGTGAAAAGAGATGCTACGTCACCAAGTGAATACATTGGAGCACTGCACTTAGGAGATGATGGACATGGCACCCACTCCTGCTCGGAGAGTTCTAGAATCTAAACAGTTCAATGAAACTGTCATTTTACGACCATTGACAGGTTATGCTGAAACCAGTGACACAAAGCCGTGACAACCTCATTTTAGAATCAAACTGTCTTCACACTTTGCAACTGGTATAGGTCCAGGTAGAGACAAGAATCAGTCTCCAGTCAAAATTTTAGTAACTGCAAGTGTGTCCAGAAGAGAACTGCAACTGGAAAGGAGCAGATTATGATTTATTCATAAACAGCACTGAGGCAGAAGTGAAAACTGGGGATATTATTGGTGATAAAGTGAATATTATGGTATAGATCAGCTCTGGGCAAAATGGGCCAATGGTGGTTATGAACACTTTTCTTCATCCTCAGATGTTTGTAAGTGAAGCCATGGCACAAGAATTGAGTTTGTTACTGAAAGTGAATATAATAGTTTCCATCTTTGTCAAATACAGAAAATAGAAATCGAGATGCTGTTCACAAAGACTTACGGAATTAATAAATGGAAAGACACAGAGAAACTTACCAGGAACACCAACAAAAGTGAGAATGAGACAGTAACCTGCTTGAATAATTATCAGGACACCTCCTATTCGCAAAGTTAATGGTATCCAATTGAAAGTAAGCCAGTCAAGGCCATCGGATAAACTCCTGTCCATTGTTGGAATATTCCAATCTATTCCTCTCAGATTCTGGTGCGTTGTCGTAACATTCCACTCCATTGTTCTCACATTCTGAGCCATTGTTGGAACATCCCAATCTGCTGGTCACAGATTCTGATCTCCCCCCTCTCTGGAGCTGCTGATCCCAATCGTATTGAGGATGACACAGCCACTGATACTATGGGATAACACATTGGAAGAAACCCCTTATTAATAGAAGCGGGAAACCCTCCAGTGGCACAGTCAGTATCCATGGGGACAGACATTAATTTGATTCACTGAACAAACAGCTCCAGTTAACCCCTTTCACTACAACACTTTAAATGTAACATAAATACCTGTTCTGGGTGGGAAGCTGACATTGCCTGCTATTGGTCTTTGTGCTCATCTCCAATTACTCTCACACTGTTAGACATAAAGGAGAAAGGTGATGATTTCTTTTCACAGGCTCGATGACTCTATTGTGTTATCCACATGAGGCGGTCGGTGTAACCACATTCCTAAGAGCCATTCAAAAGGTTGTCCATGCTCTGAAGCCTCCTCCACTATAACTGCCAATGTAAGCCCTGTCTCTGGACACAACTGCCCTGAAGAAAGACAGGAAATGCTGAACTTTCCTCTCATTGCCCTAACAAGGCAACGTTTTATCCTTAACAGAATACATCCAATAATTTGCCTCTAAATTTGCAATCATTTTTTCACAGTTTATACACATTTTCTTTCCCGTTTCCTTTGGCCTGAGCTGAAAAGTAAGCAGTACATTTCCAATTGCCGTGTTTATTGTGAATGAAGAGTCAGAGACAGCATCTATGTGATTGGTTAGCAAACAGAAAGGAATAGGAGAATAGGAAATGCAGACTGGGCAGGAGTAAAGCAA
Source organism: Stegostoma tigrinum (assembly GCF_030684315.1). Taxonomy (NCBI): domain Eukaryota; kingdom Metazoa; phylum Chordata; class Chondrichthyes; order Orectolobiformes; family Stegostomatidae; genus Stegostoma; species Stegostoma tigrinum. Next base: position 3,487,613 of record NC_081361.1, on the reverse strand, counting down.
TATCCCCCAGACACCAATATCATCTTATAGTCAGAATAAAATAAAATACAGAGAAGGAAAAAGAATATCCTTGTCCGAAGGAATGGCAAGTGACAATGTAAACAAAACACAATAGTTTGGAATAGAGGAAAAATGATTTGATATGTACTCTGCCAGTGTGTGCTGATAGAAAAGACTGTTCATGTATGCACAAGACATACAGAGTTAACAACTGAGACATAGTTCACAAAATATGATGCAGACGATGTACAAAATTTATAAAACATTTAAACATTGTTTGATTCTCAGCTGATGTGTTCTGTTCCCATTCTCTCAAGAATTTCCCCTCTCTGGGTTTCCATGCTCTCCTCTCTCATTCTTATCAGTTTGTGTGTTATAAATTTCTGCTTTGTGTGTCGCACCTTATTTCAATTAATTAACACACTGCAAGGAAATAAATATACTGACCTGCTGGGTTCTGTCAACGGCTGGCGTCTGTCATATTAGGGTAGATAAAAGTTCTGGCATCAGACAGACAATGCGAACATGTTACTCTGTTGTACCTTCATTGTACTGAGGAACACAGCACACAGAAATTGCCAAAATAGCGAAGTACATTTACTTCTGTCAAGAATCTATTTTTACACCTCTTAATCCATATTCCCTCTCTGTTTCAGACTCCCTCTCTATTTATATCTTGTTAATAAACCCTTCAAAAGTCCCCAGTAAATCTCTCAAACCTCCCTCTTTCAGTTAGATCTATTGCTCATTTGTGGATGTGATGTGATAATAATGGAGGAACATCACTATAAAGGAGGAAGGATGTTGCCAGAGTTGATGGGAAGGGAAGCCGAGCAGGGAAAACAGTGGAGCGGCAATGGCAGGACTTTCTTGGGATAATTCGAAGGCACATTTTAAATTCCTCCCAAGGGAGAAGAAGCATACTCAGGGAGGACAAGGCAGCTGTCGGTAATACAGGAGGTCGGAGACAGCATAAGAGCAAAAGAGAAAGCGTTCAAAGTGGTGAAGGCTATTGGAAATCCAAAGGATTAGTAAGACTTGAAATTCCAACTTAGGGTAAATGATAAAAGCAATAGGGAGGAGAAGATGAAATATGATGGCAAGCTTGTTAATAATATAAAAGAAGATTGCAAGAAGTCTTTAGATATATAACAAGGAAGAGGGGGAAGCAAGACCAAACACGGGACTGCTGGAAATGAGGCTGGAGTACTTATGGGAAACATAGAAATGGTAGAGTATCTGATTAGGGACTTTGCATCAGTCTTCACGGTGGAAGACACCAGCAGCCAGCCAGAACATAAAGCGAATCAGAGGCAGAGGTAAGTGAGGTGACCATCAGTAAGGAGAAGGTGCTGGGGAAGCTGAAAGATCTGAAGGTCGATAAATTAACCAGATCAGATGGACTGCGCGCCATAGTTCTAAGGAGATAGCGGACAAGTTTGTTTCGCTTTGCTGGTGATCTTTCAGGAATCGCTGGAGTCAGAGAAGGTCACAGAAGACTGGCAAATATCACCCCGCTGTTTAAGGAGAGAGAGACACAGAAATCAGGAAATTATTGGTGATGGGGCAATGAAAAATATTTTGAACAAGGCTCAGTGGATCCTTAGTTTTATGAGTAGAGGTCCAGAGTATAAAAGCTGGGAAGTGGTGGAGTATATTGAAACGATATTTGATTAAGCTGCAGCATAACAAGGGTTAAATTTACAAATTATATCACAAACAGAAGACTTGAAAGTGCAGTTGAAATGAAGGAAATCGGTTTAAAGCATACAGGAGCGCACATGACAAATTGTTGCCTAGACCCTGTAGTTAAGGATGTCGGGAACAGCCTGTGAGTAAATTGAGTTTTAAAAAGTCTAAAAAGCACAATGAAAGCTGTTGCTGCAGAGTTCCCAATGTACAACAATGTCGTCAATACTGAAGATGAAATAAAGCCGGATATTTGAAAAGATCGCAGACTCATTCCTCCGTTCTCTGCAACCCAAAACACACCTTCCAGGAGAAGCAGCATTTCACTTGTACTCTTTCAATCCAGTCGACTGTCATTGCTGCTCACAATGCTGCCTGCTTTACACTGGCGAGACCAAAGAGAGGCTGCTTTGCCAAACACTTCCACTCTGTCTGTAGGAATAACCCTAACCTCCTCATTGCTTCCAATTTCAATAATATACCTTGTTCTCATGCTAACATTTTGCTCCTGGGTTCCTGCAATGCTTCAATGAAGGGCATCCCAAGCTCAAGTTATACCTCATTTTATGCTTTGTGCTTTATAGCTTGTAGGCCTTAATATTCAATTCCATAACTTCACAGCCTGACACCATTGGGAATGTTCTCCATTTTTCGTACATTCTCCCTCCTGGTCTCCCTGTGACCATGTCATGTTTGTGTCTTGTTTATCTTGCACTGAATGGAAGGAACCCATCTCTCCCATTCACACCTGTATTTACTCCCATTCTACATCTGTTTTTCTTTCACCACAACTAAACGTCCATTTGTCTTTTGCACTGTACAACACGCCCTCTGTTTTCTGTCACTCCTCCTCCACCTCTGTCAAGGTATTTTCCAATCCTTTTCAGTTCTGAAGAAGGCTCACGCTGGACTTGAAACCTTAACTCTGTTTCTCTGTCTCCACAGATGCGTCCAGAACTGCTGAGTTTCTCCAGAAATGAATCGGCACAAAATAAATTTTCAACAAAACAAAGAACTGTGGACGCTGGAAATCTGAAACAAAGACAAAAGTTGCTAATGAAACTGAGAGCTTTGAAGAAGTGTCACCGGATCCGACAGATGAACTTTGCTGTGACTCCACAGATGCTGCCAGACCTGCTTAGTTTCTTCGGCAATTTCTATTTTCAAATAAATTCCAACAGTGTGTGTCAAAGCTGCACAAACGCCCTGTCCAACATGGAGCACCATACACTGGGAAGTGAATGGCACAGCGAGGTGCACTCATTCATTGGTTCAGGCTGGCATCACTGGCACTACAGAGCACTTAATCATGGTCAGGCAGAGAAACAGGGAGAAGCACATTCACTTTAAAAACAGAAGATTTCACTGGGGGAAGGGAAAAGATTCAGATGAAGATGTTAAATGTGTCTTGAGGAATGTGAAAAATTGGTAGCCTGAAATCATGGAGAGACTCTCAGAAGAAAAAGAACAATAAAGTAGAAGTGTTACCATATCAGAACCCAGAGTAGGTCACTGAGTACAGGAGCGATGGAGACTGGGTCTGAACTGGGGAAAGGCAGTACAATGACATTGCACATATTGCAGCTCAAAACTGGGCATTCATGTGGTGATGTAAACCACAGCAGCAGCAGAAGCAGAATTGTGTTCAACCACAATCTGTAACTTTTTGTCCCAGAGAATCCCTCAGTCTATGATTACCATCAAGCTGAGCAATGGTTCAGTGACGAGTGTAGGCAAACACGCCGGGGTCAGAACCATCTGAACCAAAAACTGATGCCAGCCCATTATAAATGCCAGATTTGGCTGCTTGCATTCCAAACAGCAGAGCCAACACATTACAGACAGGGCAAAGTGATTGCAACAGCAACAGACCAGAAGTCCGGCCATAACCAGTCATAAATGGTGATTGACAGTTAAACAACTCCCTGGAGGAGAGGGCTCCACAAATATCCCCATCCTAAACAATGGAACAGCCCCCCACACCAGTACAAAAGTCAAGGATGTAGTATCTGCACCATCCTCAGCCAGAAGTATTGAGTGGATGACTTAGCTCGCCCTCATCATGACCCCCTACAAAATCACAGATACCAGTCTTCAACCAATTCAATTCACTCCACATGATACCAAGAAAAAGATGATAAACTAAAGATACGAAGAAGATAACTGGCCCTGTCGCCATTCCTGCAATGGGACTGAAGGCTTGTGCTGCACAACAAGCCGTGCCCCTGGGGAAGCTGTTTCATTCCAGCCACAACTCTGACATCTACCTGTCAATGTGGACAATCACTCAGCTGAGCCCAGTCCCCTAAGAGGAGAATAGTTACAATCTGACCAACTGCCACACCCTCAGTCTCATCAAGATCGTCGAATTGTTGGAAGTTGTTTTTGACAGAGCTGTCAGGCAGCACAGAAATAACCTGCTCAGTGTGGTTTCTGATGGGTCCCCATGTGGAGATGGTGCTGTTGTGGAAATATCATTAGATTACTAATCCAGACCAGGCTAATGCTTTGGCAGCCAAGGAATGTTAAGGACAATTAACAAAATACCAAAACGTCAAATCTGATGTCAGTAAAAGTGGGCCTTGAAACCAATATCAATTGTAAAAACCAATGTGCTTCAACAATGTACGTTCAGGATGCAAATCTACTGTGCTTTCCTGGTATGCCTAAAAGTGACTCCAGACCCGTGTTGAACTCTTCAATGGTCTCTGAGACAGGACAGGCTGCATCATTACCTGCCAATTTTTATACTCAATGCCCAGGCCGATGAAGTTAGGCATGCCATATGCCTTGTTGACTACCTTTTCCAACTGCGTAGCCACTTTCAGTGATCTGTGTACCTGGACACCCAGATCCCACTGCCTATGAGTGTTCTTCAGGGCTCTGCCATTTACTGGATATTTTCCATCTGGATTAGACCTTCCAAAATGCATTACCTCACATGTTTCCAGATTGAACTCCATCTGCCATCTCTCTGCCCAAGTCACCAACCTATCGATATTCAGCTTTGTCCTTTGACGGTCGTCATTGCTGTCCGCAATTCCAACAACGTTTGTGTCATCAGCAAACTTACTAATCAGACCAGTTACATTCTCCTCCAAATTATTTATATATATGACAGATAGCAAAGGTCCTAACACTGATTCCTGAGGAACGCCACAGTTTTGATCTCAATATGACCCAAACTATCTGCACACCCTTCCCCAGACTCATCATCCACCACGTCCTTCTCCATGGTAAATACTGACACAAAGTGCTCATTTAATACCTCGCCATACTCCTCTGGCTCCACATGTAAATTCCCTTCCCTGTCCTTGAGTGGGCCATCCCTCTGCCTGGCTGCCCTCTTGCTCTTTGTATGTATATATGGGATTTTCCTTAATGTTGTTGGACAATGACCCCTTTATAGCCGCCCTGACTCCACGTTTAAATTTCTTTCATCTTTCCTTATATTCCACCCTCGCTTCGTATATTCCCAGCCTCCTGGCCTTAATAAATGCTTCCTTTTTCTGTTTAATTAGGCTCACAATATCTCCCATTATCCAAGGTTCCCTAAACTTGCCGTACATTCCCTCATCCTTATAGTAATGTACTTGTCCTGAGTTCCCAGCAACTTACACTTGAAAGACTCCCACATACCAGATGTGAATTTGCCCTCAAACATTTGTCCCAATCTACATTCTTCAGTTCCTGCCTAATATTGTTATAATTAGCCTTTCCCAATTTAACACCTTCACTCGATAACTACAACTATCAATGTCCATCAGGACCCTTAAACTCACTGAATTGTGATCACAGTCTTTGAGCTATTCCCTTATTGTGACACTGACCACCTGGGCAGGTTCCTTCCCCAATACTAGGTCCAGTACAGCCCCTTTCCAAGATGGACTGTCTACATTGTGTTTCAAAAAGCCCTCCTGGATGCTCTTTACAATCTCTGCCCCATCTGAGCCCCAAGCACTAAGTGAGTCCCAGTCAATGTATGGGAAGTTAAAATTACCCACAACAATAACCTTGTACTTTTACATCTTGCCAAAGTCTGGCTACAAACCTGTTCTCCTATCTCCTGCTGACTGTATGGAGGCCTATAGTACACCCAAACATTGTGATTGCACCCTTCCTGTTCCTGAGTTCTACCCATATTGCCTCGCTGTGTGAGCCATCCGAGGTGTCCTCCCATGGTACATCTGTGATATTCCCCTTAGCAAGTAGTGCAACTCCCCCACCCATTATCTACCTGCCTCAATCCTGCCTGAAACACCTGTATCCTGGAACGTTAAGCGATCAATCCTGTCCCTCCCTTAACCAAGTCTCTATAATACCAACAACATCATAGTTCTAAGTACTAATCCAAGCTCCAAGTTCTTCTGCCCTACCTGCCCCACACTTCTTGCATTGAAACAGGTGAACTTCAGTCTATGAGATCTGCTTTGCAACCACTCCCAGACTGTTCTTTCTCTGAGTCTTACTGGCCCTATTCTCTAGTTCCATTTCAGTCCATTCACTTTGCATTGATTCCCACACCCCTGCCAAGCTAATTTCAATCCTCCTGAGTGACACCAGCAAACTTTCCAGCCAGAATATACACCTATCCTTTTCAAATCCCAAAACATCAACTTTCCTGAACCTCTGATACTGCCTGGCCTGTTGTGATCATTCAACTCTACACCTTGTTATCTCAGATTCCAGCATCGGCCGTTCCTACTATCTCTGAGGAAGTTCTGGAATGAAACCAGTTCACTTGATGACCATTGTCAGTACTGCCCTCTCCCTGGTGCATACATGGCACACTCTCTCAGTGTTGAAAATGCCTTCCTCTCCTTAGTTTATTTTCCTGGCTGATAAATCATTATATCTCTGTGCGGTCACAATGAACTGAAATTTTAATGTGCCCACACTGAATAGAAACAGTTGACAATGTAATTGCACAATTTTCTGTACCACAGTGACAGTAACAGCAGCACCACTATTGCTGCTGGAGGTGACTGGGGATGTTGGGGATGAGGTGGCCTTGTGGTTATTTCTAGACTATTAATCCAAGGATCCAGGTAATGAACCACACCCCAATTCAAATCCTGCCATGGCAGATTGTGGAATTTGACTTCACTGAAATACCTGGAATGATGAAACTATTACGCCATCATTGATCATTGGGAATAAAAAACACCTGGCTTACTAATGGCCTTCAGGGAAGGAATCTGCCATCCTTATCTGGCCTGGCCTACATGTGACTCCAAACCAACAGCAATGTGGTTGACTCTCAACTGCCATTTGAAATGACCAAACCATCCACTCAGTTATATCAATCACCACAAAGTCTCACAGAAATGACACAACACAGACCTATTTACCAGCAATACACAGCATGTGTATGGTAGAGATGCAAGAAAAAAGCTCATAAACACCTTCTCAAGGGCAACGAGGAAAGGGAAATAAATGCTGGCCCAGCCAGTCACACCCACAAACCATTAATCCATAAAGAAGATGACCACATTCAGGAAAGACAGACTGAGGTGACACAGCTTACTTTAAGCAGGGACTTAGAAGTATATCTACATGGGCATGATATTCAGGAATATGGGAAAAGGCAAAAAAATGTAATTAATTTCACATTTTATTTCCGTCTCACCTGATCATCAACAATCCCTTTGCTTATATTTTTCGCTCGCTGTCTCTTTGTCAATTTATTCAACTCATTCCTTCCCCCTTCAAAACAGACATCCCTGTCACCAGCATAAATCACAATATTTGCCAGCAGATTTCAGTTCTGATGTTTGTTCAGTCGACTTGAAATATTAACTCCGCTTTTATTTCATCAGAGCCTGCCAAGCTGTTTACTTTCCTCAGCACTTTGTTTTATTTTTGTTTCAGATCTCTGACATATTTCTTTGGTTTTACCGTTTCTTTAAAATAAATTTCACGGGATGATGAAATCATTGGCAAAAGAAGCATTTGATGACCTTCATTAATTGCCTTTAGCTGTGACCATTCTACAAGGCAGTTTGAAGCCAAACATATTTTGTGGGTCTGAATTCACACTTAATCCAGCCCGGGTAATAACTTCAGATTTCTTTACCAGAGGAGATCAGTGAAATGAGATAGGTTTTTTGCCAAATTGCTGCTGGTTTTATGGTTGCTATTGGTGAAATTGGCCTTGGTTACAATTTTTATCATTTGAATGAAAGTCCTACCACCAATTGTGGTAAGATTTGAATCAGTATCTATCATGTAATAACCAGTGTCTCTGTATTACCTGCTGAGTGACTTAACTACTCTAATATGGTGTCCCTATCGCTAGTTACTTTGAAAACAAGAACAAGGGTGTGATCAAATTATGTGTAACTTGGAAGAATGGTCAGAAGACAGCTGGAACCATAAAGTCTTAATTTTACCAAGGCATAGACAATGGTTTATCCAGCCACAGCACAGAGGCAGAGGGGGAGAGTGCAGATATTATGGAGCTGGTGTTGGACAAATTTGGTGATGGAGACAATCATAAGACATAAATCAAAAAAGGTCCTCAATGTTGTGAACAAGCCTTGTTTTCAGATGCTTGTGAAGGATGAGTCTGAAATGCATGGACAATAAAGCGAGGTTTTAATTGAAACTGAAGGTAATTGTTTCCATCTTTTCCAAATACAGGTCACAGAAACGGCAACAAAGTTGTATATGCCTTGCGGAAGTAGTGACTGGACAGAGATAGAAAGGCTTACCAGGAACACCAACAACAGCGAGAAAGGGATAGTAACCAGCCTGAATAATCATCAGTACAGCTTCTATTCGAAGTGGTAACGTTGGCCAAGATGCGGTAAGAAAATAAAGACCCGAGGATAAACCCCTGCCCATTGTTGTAACATTCCAGTCTATTGTTCTCAGATTCTGATCCATTGTTGTAACATTCCAGTCTATTGTTGTCAGATTCTGATCCGTTGTTGTCACATTCCAGTCTATTGTTCTCAGATTCTGATCCATTGTTGTAACATTCCAGTCTATTGTTCTCAGATTCTGATCCATTGTTGTCACATTCCAGTCTATTGTTCTCAGATTCTGATCTCTCCACCCCCTCTCTCTGCAGCTGCCGAACCCTGTCAGTGCTGTCGCTGATGCTCCCGCTTATACTATGGGATAAGAGATTGAACAGAGCGCCTTAGTTATAGGAGAGGCAAAGCTTCCTGTGACGCAGTTAGAATCCATAGAGACTGACATCAATCACAGTCACTGAACAAACAGTTCCATTTAACCCCTTTCAATACACCTACAGTGAACCTTCGGTTCACAATTGAAACTGGGCTGGATTGGATGTTAACATCGTTGGCTATTTGTCATATATTCCATCACCAATTACTCTAAAGTTGTATGTGGTGAGGGACAATGATGGATGTTTTCATTCTGCAGGTTAAGAGGCTCAGCCTTGTTGTCCACATGCAATGCTGTAACCACCTGCATCAATACACTACCCACCCCCCCAAAAAAAGACAAGCTAAATGTCATTACTGTGTTGATTGCTCCTACACAAAAAAAATGCTGACCAAAATTGGGTTGGCCTTGCAGAGAAAGTGTGGATTTCTCCCTGCTGTAATAAAACAACATTGTATGTTGAAGATACAAAGTTCTTCATTGCAGTTTATGAACTTTAAAGCAGTAACATTTACATTTCTTGATTCAACTGACCAAAACTAAAATCAAATGTGGTGTATACAAGGATGTTGTTCATTAAAGCCCATGGGACTAAAGAGCCTGGGACAGAATGAATGTGACATTGGTTCGGAGACAGAGAGGAATGGGGGCAATGTCTGTAGAGACTGGAGAGGAGCGCAGTGATATCCCAATGTCACCAGTATTTAGCAAGCACTTATTCTAACAGATGGAATGAAATGTAATGCAGAGCAAGGAAACAGGTTATATTTGGGAGATGGAATACCAAACAACAATATGAACACACCATGATAATTTAAAATGTAACAGGAAATTATATTTTATGTAAACACTGTTTAATCATGGGGTATGCAGAATGATAAAATTGTTCATATACGCACAGGGTATTCAGAAATAAAAGCAGACAAAGATTTCAAAATAACAAGGTTTAGAGCTGGATGAACACAACAGGCCAAGCAGCATCTTCGGAGCATGGGATTTCAAAATGTTAGGTGTATAGGGACTTTACAGGATAATAATAGTAGGGATATAGTTCACCCCCTGCTGCTGCAGAGATGATGGGCTGAGTGACCTCCATCTTTGCTGTAATTATTCTGAGATTTGTATGAAAATGTTTCAGAGAAGGGCACAGATTGTGCCGTCATGAGTAATCTATTTCTGTTGTCTCATGAAGTGCAGCTGCCTTGGAAATTTATCTTCAATCAAAATCGATTTCCTGAAATTCCTGCATTGAGGAAGATATTCACAAAATGTTTTTAATAAAGAAACAGACGCTGGTGTAATACACGTGTAACCAGGCCAATGGCTCTCACAGAATCAGGAATGGACGATATTGTCCAAATATAACCAAGTTCAACATCTGGACCTATCAAGAAAAGCAAAATTCTGGAGATTAACGAAACCTGAAATAGAAGTTAGTGGAGAAACGCAAAATATGAGGCAACATCCAGAGACAGATTTAAAGTTAACAGATCTGGTCTGTTATGAATCTGTTCTGAAAAAGTCATGTTGCAGATGCTGCTAGACATGATCATTTTTATTCCAACATTTCTTTTCTTTCTTTTGGACTGTCACAATTTGTCTGATCTGAATCAGTACAGTGAAGCTGCCATTTGAGTTGACCTTCAAGTATTTGTGAATGGTCATTAAAGGAGACATTGCAAAGTTTCTTTAATAAAGATCCCAAGTATCGATGGCATGTTACATTGAGATAAACTGCCATGAAAAGTTTGAACTCAGTGGCACTGGTATCGCACGATCAGTCCTCTTATTGAAAATGATGTGGGTCCTTACCTCAATGTCATACCATGCTCCTGATGTCGCTGGGGTTACACTCATCCAGCAAAGTCTTACCTTTCTGAGACTTTGGGCTCAACTTTGAAAACAGAAAATATCTTGATATTTTTAATAGGATGCACTCAACCATGGGTTTTAGCAGGCACTAGCAATGGCTGAGTTTATTTGTCATCACCAATAGCTCTGGAGAAAGTAACAGCGAGCTACCTTCCTGAAACACTTCCAATCCAAATGCTGCAGACATGCACACAGAGCTGTTTGTTAGGGATTCCAGGATTTTTTTTCAATACATTATAGTCAAGGAACAGCAATTTAGTGCCTATCCAGGATGACAAGTGACTTGAATGACTACTTTCAGAGATTGATTTCCCCATTGTCCAGTCGAGGACATTACCAGTGCAGGAGTGTCTCCAATTTGCATTGATCACATTTTTGTTCAGGGTCCATAATGCCACAATGAGTGAAGTAACATGGGTGGCATGGGAAGTTACTCTGATCTCACTTCAAATGATGTTGGAACATGAGCTAAAACACTAAAGAGTGAAAGTACAGAACACCGTGCTCATTGTTCTCACAATATTCCAAAGCTTTTTTTCGGTACGGACTTCCGATTCTGTCAGCAGATGTTTGTCCTATTTGTGATGAGGCTAGTTGGTGTCTGGATTGCACTGCTTAGGAGGGTGGTTGAGGCAGGGAACATCCCAAACTTTAAAAGCATTTGGATCAGCACCTTTTGGTGTAGTCTCAATGGGCCTTTTCTCAATTGTATGGTTCTGTGTGGGAGCAGCCATGAAAGGTCTGATGTATTCTGAAGTACTGGCCAATGGCACTTGTTTGTCTGTTCCATCAACTCTGTTCAGAAAGTTTTTCAAAACAGCATCACTCAGACAGTATCAGCACTTACTCAGCCGAGGACAGCCCAGCTATCTCTGAAGACATACAGGATTTTTCAAATGGTCAGTGCAAGGTTATTCCAGCTATTTATCACCATTATTTTAACGAAACCAATAAAATGGATACAGCTTTCCCTTCATTAGAATAAAATATTTTATCTGTTATGGCGTCATTCCTCAAAAGAAGAGCAGACTCCTTCTTCCCATGCACACACTTTGAGAATGTATTTGTTTTCCTGCCGGTTCTTAATCCCCACTCCCCTCCAGTGCTGTTTCCATGATCTGGTTCCATGTTCATGCCACACAAATATGCATTTCCAAAGAGAATGTTTCTGTTTGAGCCAAGATCGTGAATGCTCACAAACTAACAGATCATATTCCTCAGCACCGTTTCACAGTCCTCAGTTCTTGCAGCAGTCTATGTCGTTATTCCAAATTATGTGGCATCATTCAGGTTTAACTGATGAATGGCTAACAAGAACAGTTCTTCAGTGTTGCCGGGCAGGAATTATCTCCAACAGGAGGCAATCCAAAAGCACCACCTTGATATTCAATGATATAATCAACTTCGAGTGACAAATATCCAGTGTGTAACTATTCATCAGAAATTCAGCAAATCATAGAGTCAGAAAGTTGTGAAGAATGGAAACAGAGGCTTCAGTTCACTTCATCCATACCAATTACATATACCCAGTAAATCTTGTCCCATTTGCTAGCTTTTGACCCATATCCTTCTAAACCTTTCCAAGTCACATACCCATCTTTTCAAATGTTGTAATTGTACCAAACTCCATTACATCCCCTTGCAGCTCATTCCACACACTCACCTCCCTCTCTGTGTGAAAAAGTTACCCCTGAGGTTCCTTCTGAATCTTTTCCAGCTCACCTTAAACTCGCACCCTCCAATTTTGGACTCCCCCACCCCGCTGAAAACACCTTGTCTAGATACCCTATCTATTCCCCTCCTGACTTTATAAATCTCAGTAAGGTCACCCCTCAGCTTCCGAATCTCCAGGCAAAAGCTATTCGGTTTCTCCCTGCAGCTCAAACCTTCCAAACCGGGCAAATTCTTATGAATCTTTTCTGAACCTTTTCAATTTTTACAACATCCTTCCGATAGCAGGGAGACGAGAATTGCATGCAATATTCCAAAAGTGGCCTAACCAGTGTACAGTCGCAACACGACCTCCCAACAACTACACGCAATGCACTGACCAATAAAGGCAAGTTGTACCAAATACAACAGGAGTAGACTCCCAACTTTAAGGGCATTTAAATGGTCATTGGATAAACATATGGATGATAACGGAATAGTGTAGTTTAGATGGACTTCAGATTGTTCACATTTCGGCACAAAATCGAGGGCCGAAGGGCCGGCACTGCACTGTAATATTCTGTTATATGTTAAATGCTTTCTTTACTATCCTATCTATCTCTGAATCCACTTTCAAGGAACCAAGCGCCTGCACACCAGGACTCATTGCTCAGCAATACTCCCCAGGGCCTTACCATTTAGAGTACAAGTTCTGACCTAAGTTATTTTCCAAAACGCAACATGTCAGATTTATTCAAATTAAATCTACCTACCATTCCTTGGTCCATTGTCCCATCTGATCAAGATCCCATTGTACGCTGAAGTAACCTTTTTCAGTGTCCACTACATTTCCAATTTGGTGAACTTCCAGCTGGAAGTTTTCAAGGTCAATTGATGCTGGTCTAGCTCCACTAAAATCCCAAATGAATTAAAAAGAAAGTTTGATTTTCCAGAAAAAATATTGATCTATAGAGCTAATTGCTAAAATGTTGTGGGACATATTTGCAAAATGCAGTTCATGTATAATGTGAAGGAAAAAGATAAATCACAGCTCAGGTCACAGATAATTAAAGATAATGCAGCATTTTTTGAAGCAGCTGGAGGAGCACTCAAAATGCCATGCCGAGTGGGTGTCGACTTCAAGATAAGTGTGATTAATGTAGTTTTGTTTTTTTGATTGGAATAGACATGTTGAGCTGAAGGTCCTGTTTTTATGCTGAATGGATCTCTGACCTTAATTTTTGAAAACAGAAAAAGCAGTCTCACAATTTCCATAATATGTCAGCTTTTGTGCTCCTGAGATGCTGTTTGGCCAGCTGTGTTCATCTAGCTTCACACTTTCTTATCGTGGATTCTCCAGCATCTGCAGTTCCCATTATCTCTGATCACAATTTCCATATGTTGCGAGCATCAAGTGATGAGGATTGCAATCTCCAAGACCACACAGCTTCCTGGCTTGAGTCTATATCATTGTCCATTCATTGACACTTCTTCAAAATCCTGAACATCTGCATGAAACATATGTTAGTGTCCCGGGGTTTCACCATCATATTCTGAACGGAAATTAGACAGAGGCAATAAATGCTGGTCTTGCCAACAAAAGTCATCTCACCAGAACAAATAAAAGTAATCTGTACTATTAAAGACATATATTCAACCCAATCTGTTTATTAAAGCGGTTTTATTGAGATTTTAACTTTGTTCTATGTCTCTGATCTTTCTGAAAATCCATGAGGCTTTCTTGAGTATTTTCAGAGTGTCGTTTCAAAATCGTATTTGGAAGTTATACCCATCATTCTGAAAGGGACAGCCTTCGTGGCCAGCTGCCCCTAACCCTCGCCCCACACCTCGATCCCAGGCCGCACATCTGCTAATGTGGTAGACTGCATCTGATGTTCCCATTGTGGCTCCGCTACATCGGAGAAACCAAGCGGAGGCTTGGGGACAACTTTGCAGATCACCCATGCTCGGTTCGCACTAAACAACTCCCCCTCCCATTCTGCAAATGACATGTCCATCCTGGGCCTCCTGCAGTGCCACAACGATGCCACCTGAAGGTTGCAGGAACAGCAACTCATATTCCGCTTGGGAACCCTGCAGCCCAATGGTATCAATGTGGATTTCACAAGCTTCAAAATCTCCCCTCCCCCACTGCACCCCAAAACCAGCCCAGCTCGTCCCCGCCTCCCTAACCTGTTCTTCCTCTCACCTGCCCCCTCCTTCTACCTCAAGCCACACCTCTATCTCATACCAACAAACCTCATCCCGACCCCTTGACCAGTTCGTCCTTCCCGGACTGACCTATCCCCTACCTACCTCCCCAACTACACTCACCTTTACTGGCTCCATCCCTGCCTCTTTGACCTGCCTGCCTCCTCTCCACCTATCTTCTCCTCCGCAGCAGCAGCTACGCACTGATGATGGCTTCTCGACTGGAGACAAAACGTTTGTAATTCATTTGCCAAACTCGGGGAACAAACCAACAGCCAACTATCTTCTCCTCTATCCATCTTCGGTCCGCCTCCCCCTCTCTCCCTATTTATTCCAGAACCCTCTCCCCATCCCCCTTTTCTGAAGGATGGTCTAGGCCCGAAACACCAGCTTTTGTGCCCCTGAGATGCTGCTTGTCCTGCTGTGTCCATCCAGCTCCACAGCTTGTTATCTCACACTCTCCAGCTTCCGCAGTTCCCATTGTCTCCCCCTGGTTGGTGGAAGAATAACCCCGCCCACCCGCTGCGCGAATGACGTGAACAAAAACAAAGCCCCGCGGGTCCGGCAGCTTCTGTGACGGAGTAAACACAGTTGACGTTTCGGGTCTGGTGATCCTTGCTCAGAACAGAGTTTACGTTTCCGGTCTGGTAACCCCTACTTAGAACTGGGCCCTGCCCTTGTCCTCTGATTGGTTGGAGGAGAAGCATTTCCGCTGCCTTTTCTGTCCAGCCTCTTGCTTGCTATTGGTCGTTCGATATCAAACCGGCGTATTCAGCTATGGAGCATGCGCACAGCTCATTGTGATTGTGAGCATGCGTACTGGGAGGGATATCCGGAATGAAATGGTTCTCCATGAGAGCCACAAGCGGTGAGGACAGGTTAAAGGGGAGGGCAGCTTCGGTGCTGTATTCCAGCAAGAGGGCTGCGTGATTGCTCAGTTTAGGTCTCAGGTCTCAAACAGGGGTCTTCCGGTGCCGCTTTTAGTTTGCAGAGAGCCTCAGGCTTCCTCCCTGAAACAGGCCTAGACTGTCCTGTGAGAGGGAAGGTCCTGTCAGCTTTTACCCTGTCAAGCCACTTCAGAATGTGATTACAGCAATGAGAGGTGTTCTCAGTAAAGCAGAACTCCAATGTGCACTCACTGGTTAGAGGTCTTTCCACTGTGTCCTGTGTCAGCACCCTCACTGAGTTTTTAAATAATGTTTGGCTTGAATCTGAGAGTTGAACGGCGACGTCTGGGCTGTGAGCAGCAGTTGTGCTCCAAAAAAATACAAAATCAATTATTGGTTTCTGAGGCCAGGCCTGGAAGTTAATTGCAGGTTGTTTCTTATTTGAAAACTGTGTAGACGCTTTTGGCCATTAATAAGGTCAGCATCTGAGAACTGGTGCCAGCAAGTCTGGGAGACAATGTGGTCAAACAGAAGGACTTCAAAACTGGGCCAAATTCACATCTTTGATGCTGAGCTGGCTGCTGGTGTGATAGAGGCTCAGAGAAAGACCACATAGTGGAGGGAGAGAGCTGAACAGGGTCGGGCTGTGTGGTTTGGATATTGGGGTTATTCTTTGCCCATCACCCGACCACAAAATCCAGCCAGTTGTTTCTCTCATTGTCCCTCTTCCCCCACTTTCCCCACTTCTGTACCTCCAGCCCCTATCCCACCCCTTGCTTCCCCCAGTATCAGCAAACTTCCAAAGATATTTCTGACATACTATGTTACTTTTCTCAGAACATTCAACAACTTGAAAACTGGATTGAAAATGAGAGACAGAGCAGCCACTGCAGAAGCTTCCAAAATCACTCTGCACTTTCTTGAACTGCTGCAATCCACGTGGTGATGTAGCTCCCATGTTGCAAATTGGTAAGGAGTTGTAGGATTTTCATCCAGTGGTGATAAGGTTGTGCTGTTTTTTGTGTCAGTTGTTGTCATTTTGTTCTTATGTTCCACCTTCAACAGAATAGAAACATAGAAAATAGGAGCAGGCGCAGGCCATTGTAGCTTTCGATCCTTCTCCGCTAGTCACTTTGATCATGGCTGATCATTCTACTCAGCTTCTTCCCAGTTTAGAGCCAGACCCTTTGATCCCTTAAGCCCCGACAACTATACATATCATCTTATTCTTGTTAACATCCAGTGTTCGCCCTTGACTGCTTTCTGTGGCAGCAAATTTCACAGGGTCACCAGTCTCTGTATTTTTTTTAAAATTTCCTCATTTCAATTCTTAACAGCCGAGTCCATGCCCCTAAGCTCCGACTCCCTGGTCATTGACAACATCCTTCCTGTATTTACCTAGAATTTTATTGGTTTCTGTGAAATCTTTCCTCGTTCTTCTAAACTCCAGTGAATTTCATCCTAACCAATCCATCCTATTCTTATATGTAAGTCTTGCCATCCCAGGAATCAGTCTGATCAACTGTTGCGAATAGCCTCCATAGCCAGAAGTTCCTTCATCAGATAAAAATTCCAAATTTACACATACCATCCCAGGTGTGGTCTCACTAAGATCCTGTAGAATTTCAGTAAGACATCCCTGCTCCTGTACTCAAACGCTCTAACTCTGCAGGTCAAAATACCATTTGCCTTCTTCACCCCCTGCTACACCTGCATGCTTACTGTCAGTGACTTGTGTTTTCCTAGTTCTGTAATCCAACTGGATAATCTCGAACTGAGACGCATTTCTCATTTAAATAACTAATTGATTGTATGAATACCTGGGATCCACCACTGACCACCGTACAACACTGGTTACTGACTGGCACACAAGAAATGACTGTTTATTCTGACTGTTTCTGTGTGCGAAACAGTTCTGTATCCCTGTGAATACTCAATCTCCCATGCTTTAAATTTACGTGCTTATCTCTTCTGTGGGACCTTTTGAACACTTTCACAAAGCCCACGTAAGCTATGTCCACTGCCTTTTCAACTCTAAATGTTGCACTCTTGAAACATTCCAGCAGATTTGTCCAGCATGATTTCCCTTTCATAAATCCATACTGACTTTAATTCTGTCACTGTTTTCCAGTGTTAAGTTTAAGGTTTATAGTTCTCAGGCTTCTCCCACATCCCTTCTAAACCAAAGGATTAATATCAGCCACTCTCCAGTCATCTGGCACCCACCAAATATTTACAGCTGATAAAAATTCCTGCAATTTCCTCCCTTACTTCCCACAATGTCCTGGAACACACTCGATCAGGTCCTGATGATTTATCCACCTTTGTATTTTCGAAGACATTTAGCACTTTGTCTCCTGTAATGTGAACTATTTTCAAAATATCAAAAATTATTTGAGTTCTCTAGCCTCCTTCGTTACAACTTGTCCATGCCGACCAGGCTTCCCAAACTGAACGAGTCCCACTTGCTTGTGTTGAGTCCATATCCCTCTCAATCTTTCCTGTTCATGCAGCTGTCCAAATGTCTTTTAAATATTGGAAGTGTACCTGCATCTGCCACTTCCTTTGGCAGTTCATTCCACATAGAAACAACCCTCTGTTTGAAACAGCTCCTCATGGCTGCCCTTCAAATCTTTCTCCTCTTCCGTTAAAAATTACGCTGTTGTTTAGACTCCCCGATCCAAGGGAGAAGACCCTTGCTGTTCACATTATACCCCTCACGATTTTATAAACCTCTCAAGTCAATGCTCAACCTCCTATTTTCCAGTGAAGTCCCAGTCTCTCCTCATAACTCATACCCTCCAGTACTGGTAACCTATAGACTGTAAGTGTAGCATGAAGCCACCAGGAGTAGAAAGTTAATCCAGCCACGAGAAGCATCACCTAACCTCCATCTCTTTGGCCCTTCGTCAAATAGTATGGCAATAAGCACTGTCCAGATTCAGGCATGAACAGGGAACATTTCAGCTTGCTTTCTGCAGCCCCCGAGTCTTGAAATTCCCCTCCCAAATGAAAAGGGATCTTCCATTCACCTTATCTGTACTCTTCATGATTTTATATACATATAAATCACCCCTCCATTCTTAGACTGCAGTGGAAAAATGCCTCAACCGATCAAGCCTCTCCTTGTGATTCTCAGCCTCCATTCCTGGCAACTTCCTGCTAAGTCTTTGCTGAATCCTCCCCAGGTTGATGATATCCTTCGAAGAACAGGAGATCTGAAGTGGACACATTACTCCAGAAGAGGCCTCACTGATGTTCTGCACAATTTCAACATAACGTCCCACCTCCTATACTCTAAAGGCCTGAGCAGTGAAGGCAAGTAGGCTAAACTCCGACCTAACCACCCTTTCTACATGTGACGCCAACCTCACAGAATTCAGGGCCTGAACCTTGAGGTCTCTCTTTTCGACAACACTAACCCCAAGGCCCTACATTTAATTGTACAAATACTGATCTTGTTTGTTTTACCAAAATGAAATACCTCGCCTTTATCCAAATTAAACACCACCTGCCATTCCTCAGCCTCTTAACCCTATAAATCAAGATCTCTTTGTAATCTTGGACATCCTCACATCCTTCTTAAATCTGCCCCCTCTCACTTTAAATCTGTACACTCTTTTCCATTCCCCATCCCTGGGAAAAAGACGCCGTGCATTCTTCCTGTCTAAGCCCCTCATGATTTTATCCACCTCAGTAAGGTCACCGCTCGTTCTCTTACATTCCAAGGAATAAAGCCCAATTCTGGACAACCTCTCCTCAGAACTCAGGCCTACTATTCCTAGCAACATCCTTGTAACTCTTCTTTGCACGTTTTCCAGTTTAACTGTGCCTTTCCTGTAACAGGGTGACCAAAACTGTACACCACACTGCAGGTGTGGCCTCACCAATGACTTGTATATCTTTAACATAACGTCCCAACTCTTAAATCAACCGAAGAAGGCCAGCATGCTAAATGCTTTCTTCACCACCCTGTCTACCTGTGATGCTGCTTTCCACCAACTATGCGCTTGTGCTTCTTGGTCTCTCTGCTCCACAATATTCCTCAGAACCTTACCATTCACTGTATAACTCCTACCTTGGCTGAACTTTCCAAAGGCCAACACCTCACGCTTAGCTGTATTGAATTTAATTTGGCAATCCTCAGCCCACTTCCCCATCTGATCACAATCCCCCTGTAATTTTTGATACCTCAGCGATACCTCTTAAGTTTGCAGATGATACAAAATTACTAATCGTGCCATATACATTCACATCCAGATTATTTATGTAAGGGACAAATAACAAAGGTCCCAGTATCGGCCCCCGTGGCACACCATTAGCCACAGGCCTCCAGTCCGAGAACCAACATTCAGCCATCACGCTATGCTTCCTACCGTCGACCCAATTTCGAATCCCATAAGCTAGCTGTCCTGGATCCCACACAACCGAACCTTCATGACCAGGCTGCTGTATGGGACCTTGTTAAAGGCCTTACTAAAGTCCATATAGACAGCATTCGCTGCCCTAATCTCATCAATTCTCTTGCTTACCTCCTCAAAAAACTTGAATAGATTGTCAGACATGATTCCTGTGCACAAAATCATGCTGACAATCCCTCATCGTATCTTGAATATCCCAGCTTTGGTTGATCGACTCCCTAAATATCATCTTCAATACCTTGTCTACCACTGGTTCACTGGCCTGTAGTTCCCTGGCTGGTCTTTGCTACCTTTCTTAACCAATGGGACAACATTAGCCAACCTCCAGTCTTCTGGAATTTCAGTAGTGAGAAAAGATGAAGGGAAAAATCTCTGCAAGGGCCTCTGCAGTTTCTTCCCCTGCCTCCCACAGTGTCCAAAGATGGACTTCATCAGGTCCAGTGGAATTAACAACCTTAATGTGCTTTAAGGTTGCAAATGCCACCTTGATGGTCCGAAACATCCCCACTTGCTTCCCTTGTTTCCTTAGCATCCATGATTCTCTGCTTAGTAAACACTGAGGAGAAATACTCGTTAAAAATCTCCCCCATCTCCGTGAGCTGTTTTCAAACCAAAATATTTCGACCCCTGACTTGTCCCCCCTCCATTTCTTTCTCAACAGTAAAACTTGATGCAATATATTCCTTTCAAATCTCTCTCCTCTCCAGATGCTCAACACAGAGTTGATCTCTTTCATCTTTATGGAGCCCTGCTTGCTCTCTCGGTGCTCTCTTGCTCTTAGTGCACTTGCAGAAACTCTTGGAATTATTCTTAAGCTTATCAACCAAGGCAGTTTCATGTTGCCTTTTTGCCATCCTGATCTCCTGTTTAAGAATGCCCCTAACACTGTTTACACTTTCAAGACATTTATTTGAGCCGAGTTTTTATTTATATCTACTAATTTATTTTTTTTTATTCTTGACTAAAACCTGAGTATCTTTTTTCACCCATTGTTCTCTAATCGTACCAGCCTTACCTTTCACTCTTACGGGGACATAATGACTCTGAATTGTCACATTTTTGAAAGCCCCCCCACACTTATCAGACATCCTTATCCCTGCCGTCTACTCATGTCAACGTTTGAAAGTTATCAAAACAGAAGCTGCTGGAAAAGCTTAGCAGGACTGGCAGCATATTTGAAGGACAAATCAGAGTTAATGTTGTGGGTCTGTTAATCCTTCCTCAGAAGTGTTGAAAGTTCTTTTCTTACAGCATTAAAATTTGCCTTACTCCAGTTAAAGCTTTTTCTTTTTCTGGAAGGCATATCCTGTTCCATAATTGTTTTAAAACTGACAGTAATTCTGTCACAAGACTCAAAGTTTCCCTGTACTGTCACTTCAGTCACTTGCTACGCCTTATTTTTTTTTTCCATAGGAGCATCGATTTATTGATAAAGAAAAAATTCTTGAACACATTTCAGAAAATACTCCCCATCTAAACCTTTAACACTATGGCAGTCCCATTAAATGTTTGGAAACTGAAAATCACCGATTATGACCTTGTTATTCTTACACATATCTGAGATCCCTCTGCATATTTGTTCCTCAGTTTCCCTCTGACTATTAGGAAGCCTATGGTACAATCCCATCAGATGATTGTTCCTTTCTTATTTCTTATTTCTTATTTCTAATTTCAGCATATGTTTTCATGGGATGATTTTTCAGAAACATCTCTTCTAGTGATAGCAGCAATGTTTTCCTTATTTAAAAAAAATTCCTGCAATTGGCCCATATTCGCTCCAAACCATTCAAATTCATGTACTTACCTGAATGTTTTTCAAACATCGTAACCACCCACATCCTTCACTTCCTCTGGCAGTTCATTCCACACACTGAGCACTCTATATAAAACAAAAAGATGCCCGTCATGTCTTTTTTAAAATCTTTCTCCTCTCATTTTAAAAATATGCCCCTGGTTTTGAAATCCCCCACCTGAGGGATAAAACCTTTGCTATTCCTTATCTGTGTCTCATTATTTTATTAACCTACATAAGGTCATCCCTCAACCTCTTACCTTCCCGTGAAAGAAGTTCCCACCAATCCAGCGTATTTTTATAACTCAACGCCTCCATTCTCGGCAATATCCTGGTAAGTGTTTTTCCAAACCCACTCCAGTTTAGCAATATTCTTCCCAGAACAGGACAACCAGAGCAGCACACAGTTCTCCAGAAGAGGACTCTCCATCATCACTTCCCAGCTCCTGTACTCAGGCCTGAGCAATGAAGATAAGTGTGCTAAATGCCTTCCACATACCGTGTCTACCTGTGATGCAAATTTCAAATAATTATGTGCCTGAAACCCTCGGTTTTTTCTGATCTGCAACACTACCCAGAGCCCAACCATTAATTGTGTCAGTCCTGCCTTTTGAAGTATTGCGTTGTGGTAAAACAAACATTTATCCAAACAAAATTCAATCTGCCATTCCTCAGCCCATTGCCCCAATTGATCAAGATCTCTCTGAAACCCAGAAAGCTACGAGGCCATCTCCCTTACTTTGACAACAAATAATAATCAGTGAAATGATGTTCTCCTTCATTTGTACAAGGAAGGGGTCAGACCAAATCTCGAATACCATATGCAGGTTTTGGTCTTCTGTTGTTTTATTCAAAGTGGCTCAGAGGAGGTTTACTAGATTGAAACCTGGAATCAGTGGGTTGTCTGAGGAAGATGGATTGGGCAGGAAAGAGGGAAAAGGGTTTGTCAGGAGCTGCTGATTAAAACAGGAAGCTGACGTGAGCCAGGATATAGGGTGTATTGTATTTTATAAGGTGAATTTATTCAAACTTGTGCCGCATGCATGCGGAAGAGGTCTATAAGCCTAGCTCGGAGACACTCTTCCATTTCCAGCTACTCGGAAACGGCATATTAAGGCATTTTCACGTCAGAATGGTTGCATGTAACATTGATATAAAATAAATTTCAATGTCAGTTACTTACTACAAAACAGGATGCCGTTCAGTTTCTGTCAACGTTCTGAGTCCTCGAATTTCAACAGGACTGCCACTTCCATACTATCTTCAGAGCTTCTCTACCCCACCGTCAGCTCACAGCTGGGTGAGTAATACTTACATGACTATCAGAAGCTATACAGATAGTTTCAGAGCCCTAAGTAACTGTTGATGTTTCGCTGTTATGGACCTGCAGTTAAACTGTCTGAGAGATGTTAATGTGAAATCATCTCATTCATTTACATACTTCTATAAATTAAAGTCTTTTGTCTTCATTTGATTCCTACGCAGAGGCTTTAATTTATAGAAGTAAACTCTTATCTACCGACACATCGGTATGCAGACACTGCCCTGAAACTTCCTGCCCAGCTCGGAATTCAGTGTAATGCTTTTGTAACTCCTTATCTTCTCACACATCGGTATGCAGACACTGTCTTAAGCTTCCTGACTAAATTAAAACTAGAATCAAACTGTTTCAAATAGGGTTCGGTGGGGAAATTTTGTAAAGGTGTGAAACCTCTGAAGCATGTAACTTCTGTCACTGGCAAAGGGGCCAGGGCACTGATTTGGTTCTAGCAAGACAAACTGGCCACTTGAAATCTCAATCTGTCCCAGTCAACAACTCGAAATTGCCTCCTGCCATTAGCAGCCACTTTACTAGCAATCGATACTGTATCCTGGTCTTTTATGTTGTTGATGTAATAATTGTTTGGTATCCTGATTTTGTCTGTTGTAGTAATCGTTTTCTGTATCATGTCATTGTAAGTTGTGAAATCGTTTTATGTATCATGTCTTTTGTAAGTATAAAAAGCGGGGACTGTCCGCTGCTCGGGGAAAATTACTTGCGAGACTCCGCACTCTGAGTACAGTGATTCTCCACAGCTTGTGCTTGCTTGGTAATAAAGGGATTTGTGTTTTTTAAACAGGTCAGTGTCTTGTTGTTATTGCAGCAAGTCCATGAGGGTCTCCAAAAACGAACTTGACATTTGGCGCAAGAGCAGGGTTCCAACATGTACAGCAGTCTCACCTGGAGGGCTGAATAAGTGATCGTTCGAGTGTCAGTGGAGTCAGACAGATGGGCCCGCAAGGTACGATTCACCTTGGTCTCTCTTACTAACCTGCCATCTGTGCGACCCCCTCATCCCTGCGTGTCTCTGTACTGACGGAACCCGGGATAACTCATGGCCTTGAACACTGCTAAATCCTGATGCCTGGAGGTTCGAGTCCCCTGGTGGCCGGGGTTGGAGTCCCCAGGTCAGATAACGGGTAATTTTATAAATCCAGGAGGATAGATTTCACCCGGTGACCGGGGGGTGAAATCCTGTGTCGGGCAATAGGGAAAAGGTAGGGCGTTTCTTGTAAGACCTAGGTACAGTGTAGTTACCGTGTCTGTCTGTTTCCACCACCCTGCGTTCGACCGGTTGTTAAGAGGGGAAATCCCCCACGCGAAGGTCAGGACCCTGAAGTGGGTGTTGAGACTAAGTGCACTGCGGTAGTATACAGGGATAGTAAAAAGTGAAAGCGCTAATAAAAAAAAAGCAAAGGAAAAAATGGGACAAACACTGGATAAATGAGGTGTTGGCACTCCTTTACATCGATTATGCTGGGATAATCCCGAAAATGAAGTACAGTACAGACGCCTGTCAGCATGCTTAAACAAAAGATTGGGAAATGAGAATTGGCCATTGGGGAGAACGCGGGATATCGATCTATGCACTAAAGCAGGAGAGGCACTGGAAAGGGTTAATGTCATTCCAGAGAAAGAGAGCTGAGGAGCTGACTGAAAAATCAAAACTGGCCAGTTGGGTGGATAATGCACGTAGCAGAGGGATCAGTGCCTGTGATAACGAGGGGAAACCAAAAACTTGGGAAGTTTTAAAACTGCAGTGTGAGGATCATGAGATGATGAAAGGGAAAGAGTTAACCAAGAAAGACAGGAGAGAGAACAACGAGACAAGGAATGGGGGCTAGAGCGGCAGGCCGCATTGACAGAAAACAAAAAAAAATCGAAGGTACCTCCTAACGTATCTGGCATGCCGATGTTCCAAATTAATGACATGGATGAGCAAGACCGAGGAGGACTGGGGAAGGCATCCCTGTGCCTCATCGGGACTGCTTCCCCCTCCAGAACCCTACCCGTCCTTGGCCAATCTACATCTGCAGGCAGCCCAACACCGCCATCAGTCCCAGCAACCGCCACCGTACGCTGCCCAAACTAAACCTCCCATAGAATCTCCAAGCGCTTCAGTAGGCAGCCCACATGAATCCCCTGGCAAGCCCACGGCTTGTACAGACCCAAACCTCCTGTCATACCAGATCTAAAACAAAACAGGGAAACAGGAAACAGGGCGCAGGCCAGACGGTCAGTGAGCAAAAGGAGGGACGACAGGATCCTTTTAAAACCCATGAGAAGCCCAGGAAGACATAAGTCCTGGGTGCAGCCTCCTTGACCCTCTAACGACTGTTTACTGTTTCCTGGGGATTCCACAAGTAGTGAAGAATATGATCGTCCCAACTCACATGCAGAGGATAGTGAATGTGAGGACAGAGTTTGGAAGAGATCCTCGAATAGCCCTCGCCTAAAGAAGGACCCCTGTCAGAAAATAAACCCGGCAATTCCCTAATCTCAGACTCTCACCCGAGCCCAGAACAAGGGGGTCAAAATGCAATGCAAATCGATGCGCCTTCGAAGCCACAAAAGATGTGTTTAATTATGTCAAGGGCTCCTGATCGAGCCTGTGCTGCATCTATGCTGCGCTCTCCAGCCCGAGGGGTCAGTCCCAGGAACTTGACCTCCCTCAACCCTATCTGTGCCGCCTTCGGGTTTACCTTCAACTCGCTGTTGCGCAGGAAATGTAGCAACTCCCTCAGTAGGGGGCCATGTTCCTCACTCTTGTCTGTGAACAACAGGATGTCATCCACGTACTGTGCAAGCCTGTGTGGCTCACTGAAATCTTTTAAACAGTCTGCCATACACTGGTGGAGAATGCTGGGGCTATAATGGAAACCCTGTGGCAGACAGCTCCACGTGTACTGTTGTCCTGTAAAAGTAAATGCAAATTTGCACTGGTCCTGCCGAACCGGGATAGACCAGAAACCATTCGAGATATCCAGCACTGTGAAATTCCACCCCACCCCGTCGCTTTAAGGCAGGAGAGCGCCTTTCCATCAATGGCACACGCCACTGTTTTGAAACTCACGCCCATTTCTCCAGGTAATGGATACCTCTTGAAACTTGCAGTTTCTCCCATAGCTATGGCTCCGCTGGGTCCGAGGGCCCACCTGCAACATTAATTCTTTTTTTCCCAAGAATTTCTGATTTTTGTGTCTGGTAAATTTTTGGGGTTTTTTTTAGCATGTATAAATCCAACTCTAGCTTGAAAATTTTTGAACGAACTTTAGTTTCCTTCCCCTCCTGCCACACTCTAAGTTCAGGACACCATTGTAATGTTAGTGCCCACACTGCCTCCCTGGTTCAGTTTGGTAAATGGGATATGGTGACACTGTGCAAATGAGACATGACACGGGGCAGAGATTCCTCCTGTGTGCTCACCCTGTTGCCCTTCCTCCTGACTGATAGCAATCGTCATGCGGAGTGGGTATTGAAACTGCCCTACCCCGTGTGG
The DNA here is from genome assembly GCF_030684315.1 of Stegostoma tigrinum. Taxonomy (NCBI): domain Eukaryota; kingdom Metazoa; phylum Chordata; class Chondrichthyes; order Orectolobiformes; family Stegostomatidae; genus Stegostoma; species Stegostoma tigrinum. The sequence goes on along the minus strand of NC_081361.1, from coordinate 3,461,134 downwards.
TACTACATCACTTACACACGCACAGACATCATACCGAAACTGACAGGTTTACAATAGCCCTTTAAACTTGAATTATAACGACCAGTTGCCTCCTACTCCACTCATCTGGACACTGTATCTCAGGGATTACCCCCTTGTTCCCAGGTTCTCCCTGCGATTTGTTCCTTATCTCTTCCTGCTCCAGTATTAACCCAGCCACATTTCTGAGCGAACCCCCACATGACTGCCTGCTGAGAAACCAATTTCTAACCTCTCCCTGCCCGGCCCTTACTGATGCCCCACTTCCTTCTCCGGATCCGGTGTGGATTTTTAACGTCCTCAGGTACACCCACCCAGGATTCCCTGTCTGTTGAAAACCTCCAGGCATTCCTCCTCCCTAAACAATTTCACACTTAAATCTAAACAATTGGCTATTCTCAAATGCGCTGCCCATGTCTCTGTTGATTCAGTAGTTACTCGGGGCAGCGCTTGGGCTGCTCTGGCTGCTAAACAGGCTGCTGCAGACCAAATTTTTATGATACCCTCTATGAACAAGCAGGCGGTAAATCGCACGCCTTCAGACAAGACGGGCATGCCAGATATGGTCACTGTTCGGCACTTACAGGGGGACGCCCCTGCTTCTGAAAAGAATATTTGGAAGACGCATGGATGTTTTCATTCTGCGTCCTCAGGCCTTTGGGTTACACCAATCGGCCAAGTGTGCGTACCTGATACTTTATTACCTATGCTTGGTGACTGTGTGCTTCTGACACCCACATTGACAAGGAGGGAATGAGTGGTATTATGCTACGTACCTGGTGGCAACCCTGAATGACTGAGGCAGCCCAGTCTCGTATAGCATCTTGTCCCACATGCCAGCAAAACAATGTGGGTCAGGGGGTGAGACGCTCACCAGGAAAAGCACCCTTGCCAGGTGGGCCGTTTGAATGCATTCAGCTAGATTTTATTGAACTGCCACGCGTAAACTGTTACGAATATTGTCTTGTCATCGTAGATGTATTCAGTAGGTGGATAGAGGCTTTCCCAAAGACAAACAACAAAGCCTCAACACTAGTAAAACTGTTATTAACTGAAATAGTACCAAGGTTTGGAGTACCGCGACAAATTAGTTCGGAAGACGGCTCTCACGTTGTGGGGAAAATTAATAAGGAACTGTGTGGTACATTACACATCCAACAACGATTCCACTGTGCCTACCACCCTCGGGCAGCAGGGATAGTAGAGAGAGCTAATGCAACACTTAAAACCAAACTAACCAAGTTGACATCCGAAACCGGCCTTAATTGGTTAAAGGTTTTGCCACGAGCCTTGTATCACATGCGAATAACACCCCACTCTACTACTGGGCTCTCAGCAGCGGAAATAGTCTATGACTGACCCAGCAGAACAACATGGGATGCCAATACCAGCCCACCCAGCAAAACAGACCTAAATGTGATGGGAGAAGAAATGCGAAGACACTTCTGACAACTAACATCATCTTGAAAGTTTCTCCATTTGCCGGTGAAGTGCGCCTTCGGACCACCTCCGCAGACACCGGAACAAGGCCTCGAGATTCAGGATCGATCATCATGGCCGCAGATTGGAGATTTTGTACTTGTCCGGGACTGGGGTCGCCCCAAGGTGGAAAGGACCGTACCAAGTGTTTCTTCAGACTCCGACAGCTCTTAAAGTTAAAGGACAGAATCGCTGGATCCACTTAAGTGACTCTAAATGATGGATTTCCTCATCGGCATGCAGTTAACCATTGGACTGAGTATTAGTCTGACCATGCATGGCCAGCAGGACAATTTTGTTTTATAAAACACACATACGGCTGCACGGGAATCGGACAGCATGTTACCCGTTGGCACGATCTGTAGAAGCATTATTTGTGGCAACATCTGCCTGGAACCCTAGTCAGCTTTATGAAATAGAGTATTCCGGTAAGCCTTGCTGAAGGGAGAGGGGATGTTGGACACAGGTGTGCAGGGTACATGTGTGAAACTGGTAGTTAGTGGTCTCTCTGGTTGTGTGGACACTCGACCTGGGCATGGGAAGGAAGGGGCTAGCTGTACAAATCCCAACAGCTATCTGTTTTGCTTTAATGGAACTGGAACTTGTTGCGTGCCTGCTCTCGTTACTCATCACCCCCAAAATACTTCCTGGCCCCATCGGTGCATAAAGAGAAATTGCACCACTATAGGAGAATTGTTGAATTGCCCCTGCTTAGAATCTAAGCCCATATCTGTGACCCCGGGCATACAGTAGAGTTGTGGGGATTGCAATGGCACTCATGTAGAAACAGACTATGGGTCATTTCCATTTAACTCCACAAGTTTCCATCCACGTAAGGATCAGTCCTCCTGGCACAGCTATCAAGAAATACGTGAGTCTGTTTGCCTTCTTAACGAGACCTTCACTGCTACCACTCCAACTCTGCCAGTGCTGTTTGCTGTTGGGACCATTGAGCCCCTCACTGTCCCTTGTCCCCAACAAGTACAAATTCAATGGCGAATTGTCACACGATTCCTGAGCTGGGAGTTTTGCGCTGCATGGCAGAATCCAGTTGTGTTGGGCTCTTCCTTAGGATATGGTTTCCTGGGAACTGTCGGCTTGGGATGCTCTCCTGGGGTGGTGGCCACAAAGGAAAATTCGAAATTACCTTGTATGTTGACTCACCGCCTTGGGAAACAGCACAATGACGGCATTGGAGGCAGTCAACCAAGAATTAGCCGAACTTTGGCTCTATGATCAGCAAACCCAATATGCAGTGGACTATCAGCTGGCTCAGCAAGGAGGTGTATGCACTATTATTGGGGAAAAGTGCATTACCTACGTCACCAACGAGTCCTATAACATTACCCAGGCTATCCAAGCCATACAGGGGCAGTTGGAACAGTACAGTGAGGGAGTCCAGCCTGGACAGGGTTTGTTGGGATGGCTTCTGGGTGGTTCTTGGGGTTCATATTTGCTGCATGGGTCAGTTGTTCTAGTGGTTGACATAGCTGCCTGCTGTACATTTATGGCATGCATGAGCCCTTGCTGCAGATTTGTGTTTGACAGGTTAGCAGCTCTCCTCTCGGCCCTGTTATAAGTTATCATGAAATGATAGAAGGAGGGAATGAGCTGTTAATGTGATAACATCTCATTGATTTCTATACTTCTATAAATTAAAGTCTTTGTATAGGAATCAAATGCAGATAAGAGACTTTAATCTATAGAAGTAAACTCTTATCTACCGAAACATAGGTATGCATGCACTGCCCTGAAGCTTCCTGCCCAGCTAGGAATTCAGTGTAAAGCTTTTGTAACTCCTTTTCTTCTCACACATCGGTATGCAGACACTGTCTTAAGCTTCCTGACTGAATTAAAATTAGAACCAAACTGTTTCAAATAGGGTTAGGTGGGGAAAATTGGTAAAGGTATGAAACCTCTGAAGCATGTAACTCCTGTCGCTGGCAAAGGGGCCAGGGCACTGATTTGGTTCTAGCCAGACACACTGGCAACTTGAAATCAGAATCTGTCCCGGACAGCAACTCGAAATCGCCTCTTGCCATTAGCAGCTACTTCACAAGCAATCGCTACTGTATCCTGGTCTTTTATGTTGTTGATGTAATAATTGCTTGGTATCCTGTTTTTGTCTGTTTGTAGTAATTGTTTTATGTATCGTGTCATGGTAAATTGTGAAATCGTTTTCTGTATCATGTCTTTTGTAAAGTATAAAAAGCGGGGACTGTCCGCTGCTCGGGGAGAATTGCTTGCGAGACTCTGCACTCTGTGCTGGGTAACTACAGTGATTCTCCACAGCTTGTACTTGCTTGGTAACAAAGGGATTTGTGTTTTTTTCTAAACAGGTCACTGTCTTGTTATTGCAGCAAGTCTGTGAGGGTCTCCGAAAACAAAATTGACATGTGACACAGAAATAAGAGGAGGCCATTCAGCCTTTCGAGACTCTTACAGAGCAACAAGAAGCCACTCAGCCTCTTGAGCCTGTTACACATGAACAGGAAGAGTTCGTTAGACCTCCCAAACCTGCCACAGTGTAATAGGCCATTGAGCATCTTGAGCCTTTCACAGGTGAACCTGAGGTGGCCATTCAGCCTCTCGAATCCAAGGATGATTGATGAACAAGATTTACTGTGTTACAGAGATAGCAGGAGCTGCCGATGGTGGAGATCTGAGATAAGGTGTCGAGCTGGATGAACACAGCAGGCCAAGCAGCATCAGAGGAGCCTGCTGTGTTCATCTCGCCTCACACCGTGTTATCTAAGATTTAGTCTGTGTTCGGATGATAGAAATTATTGAATGAGGTTTTCTTCTGTGGCGTTGTAACTGGGAGTGGAATCAGAGCATTTGACTCCTTTTGGCTAAATCTTACATTAATATGGTGGTGTCATTTTCATTGTGTTTGACGGAGGGTTTCTCTCTGCGAGGCCAGGCTGGTTTTCTGGTGCTATCTTATTGACCTCCCTTCATGATATACCTACCTCACACCATGACATCCATTTCAGTCAATGCCAGCCCCATTCTCCCACCCATCACGGCTGAAGCTACTTCCTATTGCCGGGTGCTGCTGGATATTCAATTATCCCTGGCACAGGTGCCATCTTTAAAATGCCAATGGGTACATGGTTGAGCTTTCTCATTTCAGTGCTGCCAGACTCAGTTTGCTGCAGCCTGGCTGGGCAGGGGCAATGGAAAAAAAAAATGCAATGGAAAGCTCGCTGCCGTGGAAAGGCTGCCAATATCATCAAAGACCAATTGCACCCCGGTGATGATCTTCAACAACCTCTTCCATCAGGCAGTAGATAATGAAGCCTGAACACGCGCACGCACGTGTAGGCTCAGGAGCAGCTTTATCCTGACCATCGTTGGACTGATGAATGTATTTTTTCATCTCAAATGATGCTGTTCTTGCAAATGTTGGTCTTGCCAAATACACACCGGTGCATTGCAACCTGTCTGCCTCTGTCTAAGTCTATTTGATCTGTCCATCCTTTGCTTTCTGTGATCTGCCTGTGAGATAAACCCAAGTTTCTCCAACCTCTCCTCGTAGATAATGCCCTCTATACCAGGAAACATCCTGGTAAATCTTTTTCTCTACTCTTTCCAAAGCCACCACACCCTTCTGGTAGTGTGGCAACCAGAACTGAACACAATATTCCAAATGCAGCCTAACTAAGGTTCTATGAAGCTGCGACATTCCCTGCCAATTTTTACCCTCAATGCCTAGGCTGAGATAGGCAAGCATGCCATCTACCTTGCTGACTACCTTTTCCATCTGTGTAGCCACTTGCAGTGACCTGTGTACCTGGACACACAGATCCCACTGCCTATCAGAAATCTTTAGGGTTCTGCCATTTACTGTGTATTTTCCATCCGGATTAGAACTTCCAAAATGCATTACCTCACATGTTTCTGGAATGAACTCCATCTGCCATCTCTCTGTCCAAGTCACCATCTAATCTATATTCAGCTGTATCCTTTGACGGCCCTCATCGCTGTCCGCAATTCCACCAACCCTTGTGTCATCGGCAAACTTACTGATCAGACCAGTCATATTCTCCTCCAAATCATTTACATACATTACAAATAGCAATGGTCCCAACACTGATTCTTGAGAAACACCACGAGTCACTGCCCTCCACTCAGAAACACAGCCTTCCACTGCTACCCTCTGTCTTCTATGACTGATCCAGTTTGTTTTCTTTTTCTATCCATTTTTCAAGCTCACATCTAACCTGGTGCAACTTTACCATCTCTATCAGTCTGCCATCAGGGACCGTGTTAATGGCTTTACTGAAGTCCATGTAAACAACATCCACTGCTCTACCCTCATCGATTATCTTAGTCGCTTCCTCAAAAAACTCAACGAAGTTAGTGAGACACAACCTCCCCTTCACAAAACCATGTTGCCTCTCGCTAATACGCCCATTGATTTCCAGGTGGAAGTAAATCCTGTCTCAAAGAATCCTCTCCAAGAATTTCCCTCCCACTGACATAAGGTTCATCAGCCTGTAAATAGCTGGATTATCCTTGCCACCCTGCTTAGACAAAGGAGCAACATTGGCTATTGTCCATTCCTCTGGGACCTCCCCTGTAGCCAGGGAGGATACGAAGATTTGTCTCAAGGCCAGAGAAATTTCCTCCCTTGCCTCTCTCAGTATTCTGGGGTCTATCCCATCAGGCCTTGGGGACTTGTCTACATTAATGTTTCTCAAGGTCCCCAATCCCTCCTCCTTTTTGATCTCAAAATGAGCCAAACGATCTGTACACCCTTCCCCAGACTCATCATCTGCCAAGTCCTTCTCTTTGGAGCATACTGATGCAAAGTACTCAGTTAATACCTCGCCATATTCCTCTGGCTCCACACATAAACTCCCTTCCCTGTCCTTGTTTGGGCCAACCCCCTCCCTTGCTACCCTCTTGCTCTTTATATGCATATATGGGATTTTCCTTCATCTTGTTGGTCAATGACTTTTCATGACCCCTTTTTAGCCTTCCTGACTCATCGCTTAAATTTCGTTAATCTTTCCTTGTATTCCACACTCGCTTCATAACTTCCCAACCTCCTGGCATTAATAAATGCTTCCTTTTTCTTTTTGATTAGGCTGACAATATCTCTCGTTATCCAAGGTTCCCTAAACTTGCCGTACTTTTCCTTCATCCTTTCAGTAATGTGCTTGCCTGGAATTCCCAGCAGCTTACAATTGAAAGCCTCTCAATACCAAATGTTAATTTTCCCTCAAACATCTGTCCCAATCTACATTCTTCAGTTCCTGCCTAATAATGTTATAATTAGCCTTTCCCCAATTTAACACTTTTACTTGATAAATACAACTGTCAGTATCCATCAGTACCCTTTAGCTTACTGAGTTGTTATTTCTGTTTCTGAGCTATTCCCCTCGCGAGACATCGACCACTTGGCCAAGTTCATTCCCCAATACTAGGTCCAGTAAGGCCCCTTTCCTAGTTGGACTATCTACATTGTTTTTGAAGAAGCCATCCTGGATGCTCCTTACCATCTCCACCCCATCTGAGCCCCAAGCACTAAGTGAATCCCAGTCAATATACGGGAAGTTAAAGTCATCCACAACAACAACCCTGTTACTTTCAGAGCTTGCCAAGTTCTGGCTACATGTCTGTTCTTCTATCTCCTGCTGGCTGTTGGGAGGGTTATAGTAAACCCCAAACATTGTGATTGCACCCTTCCTGTTCCTGAGCTTTACCCATATTCCATCACTGTATGAGCCATCTGAGGTGCTCTCCCGCAGTACAGCTGTGATATTCCCTTTTGCAATTAGTTCAACGTCCCCACGCCTTCTCAACTCCCTCAATCCCGCCTGAAACATCTTTTTCCTCGAACGTTAAGCTATCAATCCTGTCCCTCCATTAACCACATCTCTGTAATAGCAACAACATCATAGTTCTATGTACTAATCCAAGCTCCAAGTTTTTTTGCCCTACCTGTTACACTTCTTGCATTGAAATGGGTGAACTTCAGTCTACTAGACCTGCTTGGAACAGCAACTACACCCAGTCTGTTCTTTCTCTGAGCCTTACTGGCCCTATTCTCCAGTTCCCTTTCAGTCCATTCACTTTGCATTGATTCCCACACCCCTGCTAAGCTAATTTAAATCCTCCCGAGTGACACCAGCAAACCTCCCAGCCAGAATATGTGTGCCCTTCCAGTTTAGATGTAACCCGTCCTTCTTGTACAGGTCCAGCTGCCCTGGAAGAGACCTAATGGTCCAGATATCTGAAACACTCCCTCCCACACCGTCTGATTAGCCACATGTTGAGCTGTACTATCTTCCTATTTCCAGCCTCACTGGCACGTGGCACAGGGAGTATTCCCGAGATTACAACCTTGGAGGTCCTGCTTTTTAAACTTTCTACCTAACTCCCTGAACTGCTGCTGCAGGACCTCGTCACTCAGCCTACCTGTGCTGTTAGTACCAATATGTATCACAATCTCTGCCTGTTCACCCTCTCCCTTCAGAATACTTTCTACCCGTCCAGAGACATCCTGGACCCTGGCACCAGGTGGGCAACATACCATCATGGAGTCTCTTTTACATCCACAGAAATGCCTATCTGTACACCTAAGTATAAATTGCCCTATAACTACTGCTTTAGTGCTCTTTGTCCTTCCCTTCTTGGGAACAGAGCCAGCCCTGTGTGCCTGCTGCTGCTGTTACCCTCTGATAGGTCATTCCCCCCAACAATGTCCAAAACAGTATGCTTGTTACAGAGGGGATTCCTGTACTGGCTGCCAGCTCCTTCTAGCAGACACCCATCTATCTGCCTGCACCTTGGGTCAACACATCTCTAAAACTATTGTCTATGGCACTTTCTGCCATCCTTGTGCTCCGAAGTGCATCCGATTACTGCTCCAACCTTTCAATAGGGTCCGCAAGGAGCTGCAATTGGGTGCACTTCCTGCAGATGTAAGCATCACCAATCTCCCACATCTCAACAGTGCAGTACTTAACCCCACTGAATGATACTTCTATTCCCAAACCAGAAAGTTTATTTAACACTTAACCTTACTCATTGCTGCAAACATCCAATGTAGGTCTACCCTCACTCACCTTCCCAGGCTGCAAACCCCATCCCCCTCTTTGCCTTTGCTGTCACTTTACGACAGCCCCTCCACAAACCATCTTCTGGAAGAAGTGAATGCGCTGATGCAGATCTTCCCATGTTGGCAGATCAGCATTCACACTCTGCTGCCATCTTGAAGGTGACTTGTTTTCAACTTTTCAATAACCTGTGCTCATGTACATCGAGGACGCTCTGCTCCTGAAACCACTTTGTAACAGTACAGCCTATTTTATATTGTCTTTCCACCAACTGCATCGCATCACTCTGACCTATATTGGTCCTCTTCTGCCATACACTTGAACACGATACCACCTTGTCTCTGTCCTGTTGGTTTTCCGCACTGTCCTTCACACACTTTACAATCCTTCTAGGTTTGGTGTCTTCAGGCATTGAATTGGTAACATCGCCCCCTCAGAGCAACAGAAATATTGACACACACACACCAGACAGATTGAGTGAAATATTGAGAAAATCATCACAGAACAAAATAAATGTTAGCAGACACCCCTTATCCGTATAAATGTCAGTGCATTAGTTTGTATATCTGTATTTCTCTATTAGTGCCTGTGTGTCTTTGACTGTGGTCTGTGTGTGTGTGTGTGTGTGTGTGTGTGTATGTGTGTGTTGGGGTGGGGGCGGTGGGTCTGGCAGACTCTGCGGTGCGTAATGTGATGCAATGTTTCCCTCTGCTGGCCTTTACACCATAATGCACCAAGGGCAACTGAAGGTGAAAAGGGATTCATTCAGTCTGTGAGGGAGAGTGGGAGGGCAGCAGCTCAGAGCACAATCTAAACTGACAGCCCATCAACACAGCCATACACACAGACATACACATACAAGGCTAATGTCGGGAGGATTGCATTTGTACTAAGGTCCTGAACAATCGGAAATGCTCATGTGGAGAACTGTCTCTGCCCTCCCTGCAAGGTGGAAGTGATTTGTCTTTGGACATTATTTGTGGCTCTTGGTGTACACATTAAAGAGTATTTCCACTGCAATTGTATCCAAACAATTCTGAGTGAACCATTTTGTAAGGAGATGAATTGAATTTCATTCCATGGTCTTTAGCTTGCAATGTTTTGTAATGAACTCTTACAAATTAAAAGTGAGAAAGGATTGTAAAGTGCTAAAACATACACGACGGTGATGATAATGTGTCAAGAACAACGTCGCTAGTTATCGAATGAGACTGATTTGTGCCTCCAAGGATATTATTGAAGAAACAAAAGGTCGTATAATGTAAGAGATTCAGTGTTTGATGTTGTCTCAAAGAAAACTGCAAACTGTGTAGTGGTGTAGGGAGGCCAGCAGGGGGAGAGATTGTGTGATTGTAAACACAGCAGGAACAGACAGCGTGAACGAGTGGAGATAACAAGGTGTAGAGCTGGATGAACACAGCAGGCCAAGCAGGGAAGCTGACGTTTCGGACGTAGACCCTTCTTCAGAAATGGGGAAGGGGAAGGGGTATCTGAAATAAATAAGGAGAAGGGGGAGGCGGACAGAAGATGGATAAAGGAGGGAATAGGTGGAGAAGATACGGACCAGTCAAAGAGGCAGGGATGGAGCCAGTCAAGGTGAGTATAGGGGGAGGGGAAATTTTAAAGCTTGTGAAGCCCACATTGACACCATTGGGCTGCAGGGTTCCCAAGCGGAATATGAGTTGCTGTTCCTGCAACCTTCGGGTGGCATCATTGTGGCACTGCAGGAGGCCGAGGATAGACAAGTCATCTGAGGAACGGGAGGGGGAGTTGAAATGGTTCACGGCTGGGAGGTGCAGTTGTTTAGTGCAAACCGAGCGTAGGTGTTCTTGAAAGCAATCCCCAAGCCTCCGCTCGGTTTCTCCGATGTACAGGAGGCCACAACGGTTACAGCGGTGGAGTGGGTTTGATTCCTATTTCATTGGATTTCCTGCAAACACAAGTGGCCTCATTGCACAGGGATGCAGATAGTGATTCACACACGAATACACACAATACATATGCACAGAGATATGACACACATCAAATGCAAATACATAAACAAACGCATACACACGGACACAATGGTGTCTTTAAGACAGAGATCATATGTTTTCCATCAATAAGGGGATCATTGGTCAGTTATAGAAGGCAAGGGAATGGGGTTGAGAAAAAAAGCAGACATGATCAAATGGCATTGCAGACTTGACAAGCCGAGTAGCCTAATTCAAAATGCTGCTTGGCCTGCTGAGTTCATCCAGCTCCACATTTTGTTATTATTGTCCCTGGACTTGTCTTTCTGTGATTACAGTGGAGGTTAAATTCATTAAGTAATTCATTAAGACCGTACCCGAAACGTCAGCCTTCCTGCTCCTCTCGTGCTGCTTGGCCGGCTATGTACATCCAGCTCTACACCTTGTTATCGCAGATTGCAGCATCAGCAACTCCGACTATCTCTGAGGAAAATCTAGAATGAAACCAGTTCACTTGATGGCCATTGTCAGTACTGCCCTCTCCCTGGTGCATATATGGCGCACTCTGTCAGTGTTGAAAATGCCTTGCTCTCCTTAGTTTATTTTCTTGGCTGATAAACCGTTATATCCCTATGCAGTTGCAGAAGCCTGAAATATTAATTGGCCTGCTCTTAATAGCAGCTGTTGACAATGTAATTGCACAATTTTCTGTACCAGTCACGATAATAGCACCACTATTGCTGCTGGAATTGACTGGTGATGTTGGGAATGGGATGGCCTTGTGTTACTATTTCTAACTATAAATCCACGAACCCGGGTAATGACCCAGACCCCGATTCAAATCCTGCCACGGCAGAATGTGGAATTTGAATTGAATGAAATACCTGGAATGGTGAAACTATTAAGCCATCGTTGATCGTTGGAAAAACCCACCAGGCTCACTAACAGCCTTCAGGGAAGGAAATCTGCCATCCTCACCTGGTCTGGCCTACACGTGACTCCAGGCCAACGGCAATGTGATTACCTCTCAACTGCCTTTTGGAATGACCAAGCCAGCCACTCAGTTATATCTGTCACCACAAAGTCTCAAAGGAATGACACAGGACAGACCTATGTACCAGCAATGTCGTGATTCAAGAAAGCAGCTCACAGATACCTTCTCAAGGGCAACGAGGAAAGGGAAATAAACGCTGGCACAGCCAGTCACACCCACATCCCATTAATGAATAAGTGAAGATGACCACACTCAGGGAAGACAGACTGAGGGGTCATAACTTACTTTAGACAGGGATTTCGAGGTTTACCTACATGGGCATGAGATTCACGAATATGGGAAAAGGTGAAAAATGAATGTAATTAATTTCGCATTTTATTTCCATCCACCTGATCATCAACAATCCCTTTCTCTGATTTTCTTTTCCCTCTATCTCTCTTTCTCTATTCAATTCATTCCTTCTCCCCTTCCAAACTAATATCCCTGTCACCAGCATAAATCACAGCAGTTACCAGCTGATTTCAGTTCTGATGTCTGTTCAGTGGAATTGAAGTGCGAACGCTGTTTAAATTTCATCAGAGCCTGTCAAACCTGTTCATTTTCCTCAGCACTTTGTTCCTTTTTGTTTCAGATCTCTGACATCTTTTTTTCTTTGATTTAAATGTTATTTTTTTTATTTCATGGGATGTCAGAATCACTGGCAAGAGCAGCATTTGTTAACTATTGTTAATTACCTTTAACTGTGACCATTCCACAAGGCAGTTTGGAGCCAAACACATTGTTGTGGGTCTGAATTCACACTTAATCCAGACCAGGTAAAAATGTTAGATTTCTTTACCAGAGAAGGTCAGTGAAATGAGATGGGTTTTTAGACAAAATGCTGCTGGTTTTATGGCTGCTATTAGTGAAACTCACTTTGTTTACAAATCTGATCATTAGAATTTAAGCTCTACCACCGACTGTGGAGTTATTTGAAACAGTATCTTTAGTGTAATAACCCTTGTATCTGACTTACCTGCTGAGTGACTTAACTACTCTGACATGGTGTCTCTATCATTAGTTACTTTAAAAACAAGAACAAGGGTGTGATCAAATTATTTGTAACTTGGAAGACTGGTCAGAAGACAGCTGGAACCATAAAGTCTTAATTTTACCACAGCGCAGACAATGGTTTATCCAGGCACAGCACAGAGACAGAGGGGGAGAGTGGCGATGTTATGCAGCTGCTGTTGGACAAATTTGGTGATGGAGACAACAGTAAGACATAAATTAAAAAAGGCCGTCAATGTTGTGAACAAGCCTTGTTCTCAGATGCTTGCGAAGGATGAGTCTGAAATTCATGTACAATGAAGTGAGGTTTTAATTGAAACTGAAGATAATTTTTTCCATCTTTTCCAAATACAGGTAACAGAAACAGCAATAAAGTTGTATATGCCTTATGGAAGTAATAACTGGACAGAGATAGAGAGACTTACCAGGAACACCACTTATAGCGAGAATGGGATAGTAACCAGCCTGAATTATCATCAGTACAGCTCCTATCCGAACTAGCAATAATGACCAATACACACTGAGATAGTAAAGACCCAAGGATAAACTCCTGTCCATTGTTGTAACATTCCAGTCTATTGTTCTCAGATTCTGATCCATTGTTGTAACATTCCAGTCTATTGTTGTCAGATTCTGATCCATTGATGTAACATTCCAGTCTATTGTTCTCAGATTCTGATCCATTGATGTAACATTCCAGTCTATTGTTCTCAGATTCTGATCCATTGTTGTAACATTCCAGTCTATTGTTGTCAGATTCTGATCCATTGATGTAACATTCCAGTCTATTGTTCTCAGATTCTGATCCATTGTTGTAACATTCCAGTCTATTGTTCTCAGATTCTGATCCATTGATGTAACATTCCAGTCTATTGTTCTCAGATTCTGATCTCTCCGCCCCCTCTCTCTGCAGCTGCTGATCCCTGTTAGTGCTGTCGCTGATGCTCCCACTCATACTATGGGATAACAAACTGAATGGAACCCTTTAGTAATAGAAGAGGGAAAGCCTCCTCTGACACAGCTAGAATCCATGGAGACTGACATCAATCACAGTCACTGAGCAAACATTCCAGTCAACACATTTCAATACACCTTCAGTGAACCTTCAGGTCACAATGAAAACTGGACTGGATTACATGTTAGTGATAATGGGAACTGCAGATGCTGGAGAATCCATGATAATAAAGTGTGAAGCTGAATGAACACAGCAGGCCCAGCAGCATCTCAGGAGCACAAAAGCTGCTCCTGAGATGCTGCTTGGCCTGCTGTGTTCATCCAGCTTCACACTTTATTATCTTGGATTACATGTTAACATTGTTGGCTATAATCTGAGAAACCATCGCCAATTGTTCTAACAATATCTGTGGTGAGGGAGAATGATGGACGTTTTCATTTTGCAGGCTAACTGGTTCTGCCCTGTTATCCATGTGCAATGCTGTAACCACCTGCATCTACACCCTCCCCCTCCAAAAAAATCAAAATGTTATTACTGTGCTGATTACCTTTACACAACCAATGGAAAAAGAGATCGCTGGCATAGGTGGGCTGACCTTGCAGAGAATGTGTGGATTTCTCACTGATGTAACAAAACAATGTATCTTCAACATGCAAAGTTCTTCATTGCAGTTTATGTGCTTTAAAACGTAACATTTACATTTCTTGATTCATTTCACCAGAACTATAATCAAACATGGTGTGTACAATGATGTTGTTCATTAAAGCACACCGACTGAAGAGCCAGGGACAGAATGAATGTGACATTGGTTCGGAGACAGAGAGGAATGGGGGCAGTGGCTGTAGAGACTGGACAGGACAGTGAGATCCCAATGTCGCCAGTATTTGACTCACACTTACGCTAACAGACAGAATGAAATGTCATGCAGAGCAAGAAAACAGGTTATATTTGGGAGATGGAATGCCAATGAATGATGTGAACACACCATGATAATTTTAAATGTGATGCAGGAGATGAAATATCAGGAAAACACTGTTTAATCGTGGGGTGTGCAGAATGATAAAATTGCTCATATGTGCACAGTATATTCAGAATTAGAAGCAGACAAAGATTTCAAAATGTTAGGTGTATAGGGAGATTACAGGATAATAATAGTCGGGATATCATTCACCCCCAGCTGGTGCGGAGATGATGGACTGAGTGACCACTGTAATTATTGCCGTAATTATTCTGAGATATGTATGAAAAGTTTTCAGAGCCTGAGGGGAAACACTTTCAGGAGAGGCACTAGTTGTGCCACCATGAGTAAGCCATTTCTGTTGTCTCGTGAATTGCAGCTGCCTCTAAAATTTATTTTTAATCAATATCGATTTCCTGAAATTCATGCATTTAGGAGGGTATTCGCAATTTTGTTTTGGAACTTAAATAAGGGACAGACCCTGATGTAATACAAATGTAATCAGCACAATAGCTCTAATGGAAACGGGAATGGATGATATTGCCCAAATATAGCCAAGTCAAGCATCTGGGTGCATCAAGAAACGCAAAATACTGGAGATTACGGAAATCTGAAATGGAAACAGAAATTGGTGGAGAAACACAATAGATGAGGCAACATCTGGAGACAGGTTTTGAGTTAACATTTCCAGTCTGTTATGAACCTGTTCTGAAAAAGTCACATTGCAGATGCTGCTAGACTTGATTTTTTTTTATTCCAGCATTTCTTTTCTTTGTTTTGCACTGCCACAATTGGACTGTCTGATCTGAACCAGAACAGTGAAACTGCCATTTGAGTTGACACTCAAGTATTTGTGAATGGCCATTAATTGAGGCATTTTTTCATAAAGATCCGTAAAATCGATGGCGCGTTGCATTGAGATAAATAGCCATGAAAAGTTTGAACTCAGTGGCACTGATATTGCACGATCAGTCCTCTCATTGAAAACGATGCAGACCCTTACCTCAATGTCATGATGCACTTATGATATCGTTGGGGTTACACTCATCTAGCAAAGTGTTACCTTTCTGAGACTTTAGACTAAACTGTGAAAATATAAAATATCTTGATCTTTCTAATAGGACACACTTCTCCATGGGTTTTAGTGGGCACGAGCAACGGCTAAGTTTGTTTGACATCACCAATATCTCTGGAGAAAATAACATAGAGCTGCCTTCGTGAAACACTTCTAATCCAAGTGCTGCAGAAGTAGACACAAAGTTGTTTATAAGGGGTTCAATGATTTTTTTTCAATACCTCATATAGTCAAGGAGCAGCAGTTTAATGCCTATCCAGGATGACAAGTGACTTGAATGACAACTTTCAGAGATTGATTTTCCCTTTGTTCAATCGAGGACATTACTCGTGCAGGATTCTCCCCAATTCGCATCGGGCACATTTTTGTTCGGGGTCCTTGATGCTGCAATGACAGAAGTAACATGGGCGGCATGGGAAGTTACTCTGATCTCACTTCAAATGATGTTGGAACATTGGCTGAAACAATAAAGAGCGAAAGTACAGATCACCGTGCTCACTGTCCTCATAATATTCCAAAGAAATTTTCGGTATGGACTTCGGATTCTGTCAGGAGACGTTTGTCCTATTTGTGATGAGACTATGTGCTGTCTGGAATCCACTGCTTAGGAGGGTGGCTGAGGCAGGCAACATCCCAAACTTTAGAAAGCACTTGTATCAGCACCTGGTGGTGCAACCTCAATGAGTCTTTTCTCAATTGTATGATTCCATGTGGTAGCAGCCATGAAAGGTCTGATATATTCAGACGTAGTAGCCAATGGCACTTGTTTGTCTCTTCCATCAACTGTGCTCAGAAAGTGTTTCTTTTTCAAAACCACATCGCTCATAAAGTGTCAGCACTTTCTCAGCCTAGGAAAGTCCAGCTATCTCTGAAAACATCCAGGATTTTTCAATGGTCAGTGCCAGATTATTCCAGCAGTTTATTGCCATTATTTTAATGAAACCAATAAAATGGATACAGTTTTCCCTTCATTATAATAAAGTATTTTCGCTGTTACGGTGTCATTCCTCAAAGGAAGAATCAACTCCTTCTTCTCATGTAAAAATTTTGAGAATGCATTTGTTTTCCTGCCAGTTCTTAATCCCCACTCCCCTCCAGTGCTGTTTCCATGATCTGGTTCCACGTTCGTGCCACTCGAATGTGCATTTCGAAAGAGAATGTCTCTGTTTGAGCCAAGATTGTAATGCTCACAAACAGGCCATATTGACAGGGAGTGAAAACATCAGTGACACAACTGTACTGAAACTGATTCCTCAGCACAGTTTCACAGTCCTCAGTTACTGCAGTCGTCTGTGTTGTTATTTCAAAATATGTAGGCACCATTCAAGTTTAGCTGATGAATGGCAAACAAGAATAGTCCTTCAATATTGCCGGGCTGGGATTATCTCCAACAGAAGGCAATGCAAAAGCACCCTGCTTGATATTCAATGGGATAATCAACTTCCAGTAACAAATATCCTGTATGTAACTAGTCGTCAGAAATTCACCAAATCATTGAGTCATAAAGTTGTGAAGAATGGAAACAGACCCTTCAGTTCACCTCGTCCATGCCAACTGCATATCTCAAATAAATCTTGCACCATTTGCCAGTATTTGACCCATATCCCTCTACACCCTTCCTAAACACAGACCCATCCTTTCAAATATTGTAATTGTACCAAACTCTATCACTTAACCATGCAGCTCATTACACACACACACCACCATCTGGGTGAAAAGGCTACCCTGACGTCCCTTCTAAATCTTTTGCAGCTCACCTTAAACCCACACCATCTAATTTTGGGCTCCAATGTACCAAGTGAATATATATTTTGGGGAACTTGGTGGCAACGCGGGAAGTCAGTGCAGAGGGTAAGAGGTGCCATTTGCTTGCTTTTTTTGCCTGATAGTTCATAAGCATTTTTTTTTTGAGACAGGGTGAATTGAAGCCAGAATCAGGGACCGAGAGGGTGAACCAGGTTCATTGGTTGGTGATCGCTACTGGTTTAAGAATCTATTATCGGTAGCTTTCAGATTGAAAGTAAATCGGAGAAATATTTACAGGCTACAAACTAAAAGACCAGAATGTTTTCAAATCAAATTAAGATCGAAGTAATTGAAATGGAGATGCCAGGCCAGATGATGATTTGTACCTACATGACGGGCGAGTGGTCAGGCCCCAGACTCCAGCTTACGGTTGATGAACTGGAATCTCAGTTTTGACCAATCAACAAATCATGTGGGGCAGAGTTACCAGGGAATGCTGTGCTTCAGGAGGCAGTCACACACCTTAGATTAACTAGCTGAAACTCGGTCAGTGGCCAATGACAAAGAACAGGGCAGGTGGAAGGATCCAGGATGTAGTGCAGAAGGAACCTTGGCCTTTGATCTTATCTAACAGGTTTGAGATTCTTTCTTCCTGTGTGGATGAGAGTGCAGGGTATAGGGAAGATGAGTAAACTGACTGTAGCACTGTGGTACAGGTGGGACATTCAGGAGGGGATAAAAAGTGAAATGTGGTTATAATCAGAGGTAGTATAGTTCGGGGAATGAACACTGTTCGTTGTGACCAGGATTGAGAGTCTCGAAAGTAGTGTTGCCTGCCTGGTGCCCAGGTTCAGGATATTCCATCTCGGCTACAAAGGAACTTGAAGTGGGAGGAGTAGAAATCCAGCTATCGTGGTCCACACAGGTACCATTGATATGGAAGAAAGAGGAAAGAGGATCTCCTGAGGGATTATGAGCACCGAGGTGCTGAGGTGAGAAAGCAGAACCAGAATGGTAATAATCTCTGGATTATTACCTGAGCAATTTGGCACGGTGTGAACATAATTATAGATGTACGTTGTTCAAATGGTGGCATGGCAGAAATGTGTTTGAATTCATGGGACATTGGCATCGGTATGGGGAAGGAGGGAGTCGTTCTGGTGTTATAGGCTCGACGAGAATCATATTGGGACAAGTATCCTCGCAAAATACAGAGCTAGGTCTGGGCTAGGGCGTTAAAATAAAAAGTGTGGAGTGGGTGAGCTCAGTTGCATGGAAAATTGTGGAAAAAGTTAGAAGCTGGTAAGTGCTCAGCAAAGTTTCCAGAGCAAGTAATAGGACAAAAAGTATGGAAATGGTCAGGAGTCTCACTTCAGCTGCAGCAGATAAGAAGGGTGGCTGCAAATGCCAGACTGAAGATCTTGTATTGAATTGCAGGGAGTGTATGAAACAAAGTGAATGACTTTGTGGTGCAGATTGAAATTGACAGATGCATCACTCTGGGTATCACAGAGAGGTGGTTGTTAGGGGATAAGTGTTGGGAACGAAATAACCAATGATTCATGTCCGATAGAAAGAACAGGCAAATGGACAGAGATAACAAAGTGTGGAGCTGGATGAGCACAGCAGGCCAAGCAGCATCTCAGGAGCGTAAAAGCTGACGTTTTGTGCCGAGACCCTTCTACTTCTGTGTGTTCATCCTGCTGCGTTCATCCAGATCCACACTTTGTTATCTTGGATTCTGAAGCATCTGCAGTTCCCATTATCTCCGATACAAATGGACAGAGATGCCAGGGTTGGCTTGTCGGTAAGAAATGAGGTCGCGCTGAAGGAACCACAGCTCTTGTGCTTGTTTATTAATGACTTGGAGGAAAGAGGTGCATGTGCTGTGGCTAAATTTGTAGATGACTGAAAAATTATTTAGAAAGACAAGGCATGGCACAGAAACAGAGATTTACCAGGATGTTACTTGGATCGGAATGTATTAGCTATAAGGAGGGTTTGGTGGAAATGCTGTGTCATGATAAATGTAATGAGATCAACCATGATCTCACCGAATGATGGAGGAATATTCAATGGGGCAAATGACTTTTTTTTTGTGAGTCTTCTTGTTTGACAATGCATTCATGAAGGTGTTTTTTTTTCTCTCTTGGAGAAGATGTGAAAATGAAATGTATACGAGATAATGGGAACTGCAGATGCTGGAGATTCCAAGACAACAAAATGTGAGGCTGGATGAACACAGCAGGCCAAGCAGCATCTCAGGAGGACAAAAGTGCTCCTGAGATGCTGCTTGGCCTGCTGTGTTCATCCAGCCTCACATTTTGTTGTCATGAAATGTACACACTTCCTTTTCATCTGGGAATAAATAATTGTTCTGAACGATTTCCATTGACTAATAGCAATCTGACAAGCTTCGCAATGTCAAGAGATTTTTAGCTTCTTTTTCATTGTAAAGATATTCTTTGGAATTAATTTGGCATATATTATTTGCATCTCAGGAAGTATGTTCATCACTGCATCTCAAAAAGTGCTCTGTTGTATGACAACAGCTTTTTAAAGATCACTTCAATGGTTGTGATTTTGAGTTGCCATAACACACATTAAATTACACTGTTGGCCAATCTGTCCATGATTATTTCATTATGTTATGCTTCAAACAGACAAGGAAATATTGATGATGCAATGAAGTGTTTGACTCTCAAATATAATTGCTGTTACAGTTTCCACTTGGAAGAAAGATTCACATCAAATTGACTGGCCAAGGAAATGGGACACTGACTGTGAGTACTTTGAATGTTCGAGTTATTCCGAAAATGAAAGTTATGACCTTGATGATTTCTCTTTCATGCAGACATGAAGAGACTCTTTTAAAATATCCTCTAGGTTAGTGGTTCAGGCATAAAAGTGCAAGATGTATATTTATGTATATACATGTACATGCGTCATCTGAAAAGATAATGAGTATAAATCACTTGTGACAAGGTGAGAATGAGTTATCCAGATAGTACGAACTGCCAATGTTGGTGTCTGAGATAACACATTGTGGAGCTGGAGGAACACAGCAGGGCAGGCAGCATCAGAGGCTCAAGAAAGTTGAGGTTTTGGGTCAGGACCCTTCCTGAGAAATGGAGGGTGGAAGGGAGCTCAGAAACAAATAGCGTGGAGGGGGAGGAGGTGCTGGGGAAGGTAGGTGGGATGGTAATAAGTGAGTACTATCCAGATTGGAACAGATTTTCCCCAGCGGGTATTGAGTACGAATTCCAAATCACTCTCAAAATCTTAATGACCGTTAACATTGATGTTTTTTGTCTGTGTGTTTCAGTATTTGCATGACAGTTGAATGATTCGTTGAGAATGAGGAACCTATGGACTCTCAGACACCAAGATGGAATTTAGTTCAGAGAGTGACTTCAAAATAGTTGCTTGCTTTTAAAATCTTGACCGTTTTTGCTGTCCAGTTGAATGAATTTAGCTTCATACTGCTTCAATAGGAATTAGTGTTTAATAGGAACATATTTGTGAAACTTCCAGTTCCGTAAGTTTCAGCATAAACTGGTGGAGACTTTCGGTGCTTGCAAAAAGGCTCACCTCTCCGTTCATACCGAAGGAAAATTGGAGTTTAAAATTAAGTTCACCCGCTGTCAGGGAATGAAATGTTAATGTTGACTCGAACTAATTTTTAAAAAAGTCATATATTTGTGTAACACTGAACTCAAATTAAAATTTGGATCTGCTAGTTTTACAGATGGTTGGATATTGAATTCATTTTAAATGAGGGTGAAGATCACTTTAAAACCAGCATATTTGTGAAGAAAAGAAATAGCATGTCAAATAAAATTAACTGCATGACTCTTCATAGCCCTATATGTAGAATTTCATTCTGAACTATGAGACAGTTGTGACCCCATACTACCTCAGTGCTCATGGCAAGAGTAAGACTCCCGTTTGACGTGCTGTGCACTGCACGGAATGGCGGCAACATCAGATTCATTGATGCTTGAGAATCAAAAGAATATGACGATAAGATTTCAAATCAAAATCCCATTGAACACTTCAAGGAATGTATTACAGGAAGATGGGGAAAGCATGTATGACTAATAGAAGGTGGTGGCGCAGATCACATAGACCTGTGTGCGAAAACTTATGACAAATTTCACATTGAATGGAACAGTTTAAACAGGCTGGAGGAAGCAGACATGCCAGCCCAAACTTTTTGAATTTGAGCATTCTGTTCGTAAACATCAGCAAAATTGTGGGAAACATGTTTATTCTTTCTCTTTTATTGCACAGAACCATATGATTAGACTGTTTTGATGAGGAATTTAAAGATTATGTGTCCCATCCGTTTGACTCACAGTTTGGGACCATCGGTTGGTACGATCTTCGTTCGAGAAAGAAAAGGGATGTTCCAGATACAGAAAATCGTCAAACCATTTACTACAAAGTCTGTTTCTGGTCAGTATTAATTAATGCAGTGAACATTTTTAGCTCGACATGATTGCACAATGGAGTCAATAAGAAAATTCCATCTGATATTCCACATAAATTTTAAGTGGATATTAAAGCAGCTCATTTCTTTTTCACGCTGTTTGCTGCTTTTAAGAATGGTTGTCTTATTGTCGAAATGTTTAGCTTTGACTCCATTAGCTTCTTCCATCAGCTCACATTGAAACACATGTTTCTTCAGCCAAAAATGCACGTTTACCCGGTGTAGCTTGACTAACCTTCCCCTGTGGTCGTTCCCCTGAAAAACAACGATACCATTTTGGATACTGTTCCGGGCGACGACTTAGCAGGGGTATGCAGTAGGGTGCAGGTCTCTGGCACAGAGTCTGTCCCTCTTGCACAGAAGGGAAGCGGGGATAGCAAGAGAGTGATAGTCATTGGGGACTCAATAGTTAGAGGGACTGATAGAAGATTTGCCGGGAACGAAAGAGACTCACGATTGGTGTGTTGACTACCAGGTTCCAGTGTCTGTGATGTCTCGGATTGTCTCTTTCGGGTCCTGAAGGGAGAGGGTGACCAGCCCAAGTCGTGATCCACATAGGCACCAATGGTATATGTAGAAAGAGGGATAGGGATGTCAGGCAGGATTTGAGGGAGCTCGGGTGGAAGCCGAGAGCTGGAACATCTCTGGTTTGTCACCTGTAGACGTGATAGCGAGGCAAAGAACAGGGAGAGATTTCAGCTGAACACGTGGCTGCAGGGATGGTGCAGTTGGGAGGGCTTCAGGTAGATGGACAATTGGGGCTCATTCTGGGGAAGGTGGGACCTGTACAAACAGGACGGTCTCCACTTGAACCAGAGGGGCACGAATATCCTGGGTGGGAAATTGGCTAGTGCCATTCGGGTGGATTCAAACGAGCTCAGAAGGGGGATGGGAAACTGAGGTGTAGTCCTAGTACACAGGAGGATGAGCGTAGGGAGGACATGGTCAGGACCTCACTGTCACAGGACTGTGCTGGCAGACAGTAAGCTGGATTGAAGTGTGACGACTTTAATGCCGGGAGTATCCGGATTAATGTAGGTGAGCTTGCAGCTAGGATAGGTACCTGGGACTTCGATGTTGTGGCCATTTCGGAGGCACGGATAGAGCAGAGTCAGGAATGGATGTTGCAGGTTCTCGGGTTTAGATCTTTGATTAACGTCTGGGAAGGTGGTAAAAGAGGGGGAGGTGTGGCTTTGTTGGTCAAGGACAGTACAACGGTGGCTGAAAGAACCTTTGAGGACTCGTCTACTGAGGTGGTATGGGCTGAGGTTGCCAAGGAAGGTTTGTCGACTGAGTCAGTATGGGTGGAAGTTCGGAACAGCAAGGCAGCAGTCACTTCACTGGGGGTTTTCTACAGACCCCCCAAATAGCAGTTGGGGGATCAAAGAACTCATTGGCCGGCAGATTGTTGAAAAGTGCAAACGGATCAGGGTTGTTGTTATGGGTGACTTCAACTTTCCCAACATAGATTGAAACCTCCTTAGTGCAGATGGTTTGGATGGAGCCGTTTTTGTCAGGTGTGTTCAGGACGGTTTCCTGAATCAGTATGTGGACAGGCCGACGAGGCGGGAGGCCATTTTGGATTTGGTGCTCGGCGATGAGCCAGGACAGGTGTCAGATCGCATGGTGGGAGAACACTTTGGCGACAGTGACCGCAAGAGCCTCACATTTACCATAGCCATGGAAAAGGAAAGGAGCAGTTACCAGGGGAAGACATTTCACTGGGGTCAAGGAAACTATGATGCTATCAGACAGGAGTTGGAAAGTACAGATGGGAGCAATTGTTCCACAGAAGGGGCGCGGCAGACATGTGGAGGCTGTTCAAGGAGCAGTTGTTGCGAGTGATGTATAAATTTGTTCCTCTGAGACAGGTAAGAAGGGGTAAGATTAAGGAGCCTTGGATGACGGGTACAGAGGTGCTTCTTGTCAAAAAGAAAAGGCAGCATACGTAAGGTGGAGGAAGTGAGGGTCCAGCACAGCTTTAGAGTATTCCAGGCCTGCTCGGAAGGAGCTCAAAAGATATTGCCTGTACAATTGTTACCTGTTACAACCTTTGCGTCCACGCTTGCTCATTCAATGGTGTCAAGATGCCAGCAGTGCATGTACCTTCTCCATCCCCTCATGCTGTCAGCTCACACAAGACATAGTCCTTACTTAAAATCTTCTGATCAACCAAAGTTCATTGTAATGGACATTTTAGTTATCTGTCATGAAACGAAAACTGATTCTGACTGGCATGACCTGCAGTGCAAATGAATATAATCTGCGAAACGAGATTCCTTATGGGCTTGCAGCCGCTACAAATAATCGCTTTTCAAAGACGTTGCATACATACATTTTTTTCTCCTATCACCTTAGTTTTTTTTTGTTTATGCATGTTGTGTGGGTTTCCAGTCAGGCCCATAAACACAGGTTGATGCAGTCACTGTTCCAACACGGTATTGAAGGAGAATTTGTGATCTTTGGAGTTTCATTCCAGTGTCTGAAGGAGTGCACCATCAAGCCACTTCAGAGCACTACTGGCGACGAATTGTTGCAAGTTTTCAAGTGTTACCGATCGTCACATAAAATATGGCCTTTTTGTTGTTGCACTATTCATTTTAACTGCACCATATCTAGTATTTAGGCTTGGAAACTATTTCAATTTTTTTGATTTACTTATTCAAAATCATTTATGATTGTTGTCATGATATCTACAAGATGTTATTTTGATTGGACGTAGAGGATTGGATCTGTCTTAATGGAAATAATGTATGTGCTTATAAAACCCCTTCTGGGCAAAGTAGTTGCTCAGTGGTTAGAGCTGCTCATGCACTGGGGAGCCAATTGAGATTCCAGTCTTGGGTAACTATCTGTGTGGAACTGACATGTCCTCCCCGCGTCTGCGAGGGGCTTCTGCCAGGTGCCGCAGTTTCCTCCCATTGTTCAAAGATGTGCAGGTCCTTATATGTGATTTGTGAAGCATTTCTTAAATGTTTCAATCCTGCCAGCATCCAGTGCCTTGGACAAAATAACTGGAGATGAATAAAAGATACTGTGCCTTTTGACACCATTTCCTGCTGGATTTTCATCAATCCTGCTTTATATCGGTGACAACTTCCATGACCTTTTTTGATGTTATGTCTGAATTGACAGTCTAGTTCCAAATATTTGTTGTGCAGTATTTCAAGGTCTCTGTTATAGCATACCCATGAATGTCCACTTCAAAAGATACTTCCATGTCATAGAATCCCTACGGTGTGGAAACAAGCACTTTTTGACCCAAAACGTCCACGGCCACCCTCCAAAGAGCATCTCACCCTGACTCATCCCCCGACCCTTTCCTCAGTAACCCTACATTTCCCATGACTAACACACCTAATCTACACATCCCTAAACACAATGGGCAAGTTTGGCATGGCCCATACACCGAGCCTGCACATCTTGTGGGAGGAAACCAGAGCACCCAGCAGGAACCCTTGCAGGCATGGGCAGAATATACAAACTCCGCACAGAAAATCGTCCAACGGTGGGATCGAACCTGGGTCCCTGGCGCTGTGAGTCAGCGGTGCTAACCACTGAGCCACCGTGCTGCCCTTGGAGTTAGACAGAGCTTGCTTGTTCCTGGGTGGCCTCAAACTGCCAACCTCCACTTAGTGGCAAAAGTGCTGACCAACTGCACTCATCTTCACTGGTTTTTGCTTTGTATCATTGAATTCAATCCTTCAAACTCTATGATAAATATTAAATTTCCATTGATATGTGAGGGTTGTTTTTAGTACGTAGTATTGGTTTATTATGTTTCATTGGTACATAATGAATATTGTATGTATATGCAAATGGGCAAGTTGGTAACGATGCAGTCCGCAGACCTGGAGGATAATAACACTGTCCTTCAATCGCCCACGATGCCCTCTGCAAATTGGTAGAAAACAAAAATTTCTATAAAATTCATCTCCTCCCGTCAGTCGATCAAAATTAATTCAGGATTTTGTACAGGCCAATAACCGTAAGATTACACGAGCCTAAACAAAACTACTGGCTCATATTAGTTCAGTAAAGTGAAAGGGCAACAATAGAGGCAGTAGGAACTGCAGATGCTGGAGAATCTGAGATAAGAAGGTGTAAAGCTGGATGAACACAGCAGGTCAAGCAGTATCATCCAGCTTTACACCTTGTTATCTCAGATTCTCCAGCGCCAATTTTCTGAAGTAGGGTCTCGTCCCGAAACATCAGCTTTCTTGCTCCTCTGATGCTGCTTGGCCTGCTGTGTTCATCCAGCTCTCCACCTTGGGCAACAATAGAGTATGTTTTAAGTGACTAGATATGTTACGTGGGTTTGTCTTCCTGAGGGTGGAGTTAGTGGAACCGAAAAAGTTGTCTCCCTCACAGCGTTTGTGACAAAAGATTTGCATCGTTCCTTGGCGGCCTTTCAACAGAAGAATATTCAGAGATTTCACGAATGGTAAGAATGTAACTTCTTTCACTTCTCTTTATCTCACTTTTTCCAACAATTGGAAAATAGATTTTAGAAATAACATCGAGCTGATGAAGTGTGAAAAGAATAATAATTCCAAGCAGTGGTGGGAGTTGGTCAGTGAGGTGGGAGGAGTGGATAGGTGGGAGAGAAGGCGGACAGGTCATGGAGGCGGGGATGATGGGAGGAACGAGTCTTGGGATGAGGCTGGCGGGTGGGGAGATTTTGAGGGTGGCCAAGTCCACATTGAGGCTATTGAGTTGGAATCTCCCGAGGCGGAATATGAGGTGCTGCTCCTCCAGTTTGTGGGTGGTTTGGTTGTGACACTGGAAGAGGCCCAGGATGGACATGTCATTCAGGGATTGGGAGGGGGAGTTGAAGTGATGCAATGATTTGGATATGAAAATAGAAGGTGTGGTTAGTAAGTTTCCCAATGATTGAAGGTGTAGTAGCCAGCCCACAAGGTCACCTCAGAATACAATGGGGCATTGACAAGGGCCAATAAACTGAGGACTGGCAGATGGTGTTGAGCTTAGACAAATGTGAGGTGCTACATTTTGGAAAGACAAATCAGGGCAGCACGTTTACACTGAAGGTTGTGGGGAGTGTTGCTTAATAAAGAGACGCTGGAGTGCAGTTTCGTAGTTCCATCAAAGTACAGCCACCGGTCGAAAGGATATGAAGGAGACATTTGGTGTGCTCGCCTTTATCGGTCATTGCATTGAGTATAGGAGTTGGGAGATCACTTAGCAGCCATGTAGGACGTTGATTCGGCTGCTTTTGGAATACTGCAATCGATTTTGGTCTCCTTGCGAGAGGAAGGATGTAGGCGCAACATTGAGGGCTGAGGGGCCTGTTCTGCGCTGTATTGTTGTATGTTGTAAACTTGAAAGGGTTCAGAGAAGATCTACAAGGATGTTACGAGCACCAGAGGTTGGAGGTATACCGTGGGCTTGAACAGGCAGCTATTTCTTGGAACTTTGGAGTTCAGGGCTGACCAGAAAGAAGTTTATACAATTACGAGGGACGTGGATAGAGCGAACAGCCAAGATCTTTTCCCCGGGTTGCTGGAATCCAAAACTGGAGGGAATAGGTTAAAAATGAGAGAGGGAAGATTTAAAATGGACCGGATTTTTTTCATAGTGGTGCATGTATGGAGTGAGCTGCCAGAGGAAGTGGTGGAGGCTTGTACGTTTAAAAGGCATGTGGATGGGTATATGAATAGGATGGGTTGAGAGGAATATGGGCCAAATGCTGGCAAATGGGACTAAATTAATTTAGGATATCTGGTCAACATAGACAAATTGGGCCAAAGGATCTGTTTCCCGACTGTACATGTCTCTGATTCTAAGTGTCTTTTTTCTTAACCACGTGGCCACAATTAGAAAAACTTGAATCAGGATTTGGGAATGTGACAATTCTAATTGGATCTGTTTGATGAAATTAACTCTGTAGGTAATGGTGGTTGAATTATGATTTGTCAAATTTGAGTTTATTGCAGCATCTTATAGAATAGAGGAAACACATGTAATCAAAATTGAAAATCAAAACTTGGTAAAATTTTGCATTGGAAATACATGACAAGCCATTGGAGGAGATTCATGACCATTGCATTCAAGTGAGAACAACAAATGCGATTCAGTGACTCAGTGAAACGGGATGCAGTGACTCAGTGAAACTGGATGCAGTGACTGTGTGAACTGGGATGCAGTGACTGAGGGTAATGGGATGCAGTGATTGACGGTAATGGGATGCAGTGACTGAGTGAAATACGATGCAGTGACTGAGGGTAATGGGAGGCAGTGACTGAGTGCAATGGGAGGCAGTGACTGAGTGTAATGGGATGCAGTGACTGACAGTCATGGGATGCAGTGTCTGAGGGAAATGGGATGCAGTGACTGAGTGAAATAGGATGCAGTGACTGCGGGAAATGGGTTGTAGTGACTGCGGGAAATGGGTTGTAGTGACTGAGGGAAATGGGATACAGTGACTGATGGAAATGGGATGCAGTGACTGATGGAAATGGGATTCGTTGACTGATGGAAAGGAGATGCAGTGACTGTGGGAAATGGCATGCTGTGTCTGAGGGTAATGGATTGCAGTGACTGAGGGGAATGGGATGCCGAGACTGATTGAACTGGGTTGCAGTGACTGAGTAAACTGGGATGCTGTGACTATGTCTAATGGGATGCAGTGACTGAGTGAAATGGGATCCAGTGTCTGTGGGAAATGGGTTGCAGTGTCTGAGTGAAATGGGATGCAGTGACTGAGTGAAATGGGCTGCAGTGAATGTGTGAACTGGGATGCAGTGACTCATGGAGATGGGATGCTGTGACTGAGTGAAATGGGATGCAGTGACTGAGGGTAATGGGAGGCAGTGACTGAGGGAAAGGTGATTCCGTGTATTTGGGAAATGGGATGCGGTGACTGTGGCGAATGGGATGCAGTGACTGAGGGAGATGGAATGCAGTGACTGAGTGAAATGGGATGCTGTGACTGAGGTTAATGGGATGCAGTGACTGAGGGAAAGGAGATGCAGTGACTGTGGGAAATGGCATGCTGTGACTGAGAGAAATGGCATGCTGTGACTGACGGTTTTGGGATGCAGTGACTCTTAAATGGGATGCAGTGACTGCGTGAAGTGGGCTGCAGTGACTGTGCGAAATGTGTTGCAGTGACAGTGAAATGGGATGCAGTGACTGAGGAAAGGAGATGCACTGACTGTGGGAAAAGGGGTGCTGTGACTGAGGGAAATGGGATGCAGTGTCTGAGTGCAATGGGATGCAGTGAATGAGTGAAATGCGCTGCCCTTACTGAATGAAATGGGATGCAGTAACGGAGGAAAGGAGATGCGGTGACTGTGGGAAATAGCATGCTGTGTCTGAGGGGAATGGGATGCAGTGACTGTGGAAATGGGCCGCAGGGACAGAGTGAAATGGGCAGCAGTGACTTCGTGAAATGGGCTGCAGTGACTGAGGAAAGGAGATGCAGTGACTGTCTGAAATGGGACGCAGTGACTGAGTGAAATGCGATGCAGTGACTGAGTGAAATGCGATGCAGTGACTGAGTGAAATGCGATGCAGTGAGTGCGTGAAATGGGACGCAGTGACTGTGTGAAATGGGACGCAGTGACTCAGTGAAATGTGATTCAGTCACTGTGTGAAATGTGATGCAGCCATTGAGTGAAATAGGATGCAGTGACTGAGGGACATGCGATGCAGTGACTGAGGGACATGCGATGCAGTGACTGAGGGACATGCGATGCAGTGACTTAGGGACATGCGATGCAGTGACTTAGGGACATGGGATGCAGTGACACACGGACATGGGATGCAGTGACACACGGACATGGGATGCAGTGACTGCGTGAAGTGGAATGCAGTGACTGAGTGAAATGCGATGCAGTCACTGAGTGCAATGTGATGCAGTGACTGCTTGAAATGGGATGCATCACTGAGTGCAATGGGATGCAGTGACTGGGTGAAATGGGATGCAGTGACTGGGTGAAATGGGATGCAGTGACTGATGGAAATTGGATGCAGTGACAGAGTGACATGAGCTGCAGTGTCTGATCGAAATGGGATGCAGTGACTGAGGGAAATGGGATGCAGTGAGTGTGGGAAATTGAATTCATCGTCTGTGAGATACGGGAAACAGTGACTGATGGAAATGTGATGCAGTGATTGTGGTGAAGGAGACGCAGTGATTGAGTAAATGGGATGCAGTGACTGAGTGAAATGTGATGCAGTGACTGAGGGAAATGGGATGCAATCACTGAGTGAATTGTGATGCAGAGACTGAGGGAAAGGAGATGCTGTGATGATGGGAAATGGGATGCAGTGAGTGTGGGAAATTGAATGCAGTGTCTGTGAGATAAGGGAAACAGTGACTGATGGAAATGGGATGCAGTGACTATGGTGAAGGAGATGCAGTGATTGAGTTTAATGGGATGCAGTGACTGAGTAAAATACGATGCAGTGACTGAGTGAAATGTGATGCTGTGACTGCATGAAATGGGATGCAGTGACTGTGGTGAAGGAGATGCAGTGACTGAGGGAAAGAAGATGCAGTGACTGAGGGAAATGGGATGCAGTGACTGAGTGAAATGCGATGCAGTGACTGAGTGAAATGGGATGCAGTGACTGAGTGAAATGGGATGCAGTGACTGTGGGAAATGGGATGCAGTGAAAGTGGGAAATGGGTTGCAGTGACTGTGGGAAATCGGATGCAGTGACTGAGTGAAATGGGATGCAGTGACTGAGAGAAATGGGACGCAGTGACTGAGTGAAATGGGACGCAGTGACTGAGTGAAATGTGGTGCAGTCACTGAGTGAAATGTGGTGCAGTCACTGAGTGAAATGGGATGCAGTGACTGAGGGAAATGACATGCAGTGACTGAGGGTAATGAGACGTTGTGACTGAGTGAAATGAGATGCAGTGACTGAGTGAAATGGGATGCAGTGACTGAGTGAAATGGGATGCACTGGCTGCGTGAAATGGGATGCACTGGCTGCGTGAAATGCGATGCAGTGACTGAGGGAAATGGAATGCAGTGACTGACTGAAATGGGAGGCAGTGACTGAGTGAAGTGGGAGGCAGTGACTGAGTGAAGTGGGAGGCAGTGACTGAGTGAAATGTGGTGCAGTGACTGAGTGAAATGTGGTGCAGTGACTGAGTGAAATGTGGTGCAGTCACTGAGGGAAATGAGACGCAGTGAAAGTGGGAAATGGGTTGCAGTGACTGTGGGAAATGGGATGCAGTGACTGAGGGAAATGGGATGCAGTGACTGAGGAAATGGGATGCAGTGACTGCGTGAAATTGGATGCAGTGAATGAGTGAAGTGAGATGCAGTGACTGAGTGAAACGGGACGCAGTGACAGAGTGGAATGCATTGCAGTGACTGATGGGAATTGAATGCAGTGACTGATGGAAATTGAATGCAGTGATTGATGGAAATTGAATGCAGTGACTGCGTGAAATGGGATGCAGTGACTGCGTGAAATGGGATGCAGTGACTGCGTGAAATGGGATGCCGTGACTGAGGGAAATGGGATGCCGCGACTTTGGGTAATGGGATGCAGTGAGTGTAGGAAACGAGATGAAGTGACTGTGTGAAATGTGATGCTGTGACTGCGTGAAATGGGATGCAGTGACTGCGGGAAATGGGATGCAGTGACTGAGTGAAATGGGATGCAGTGACTGTGGGAAATGGGATGCAGTGATTGAGTGAAGTGAGATGCAGTGACTGATGGAAATTGAATGCAGTGTCTGATGCAAATGGGATGCAGTGACTGTGTGAAATGGGATGCAATGACTGTGTGAAGTGGGATGCAGTGTGTGAAGGAAATGGGATGCAGTGACTGAGGGAAATGGGATGCAGTGACTGAGGGAAATGGGATGCAGTGACTGAGGTAAAAAGGATGCAGTGACTGAGTGAAATTCGATGCATTGACTCCGTGAAATGGGTTGCAGTGAGTGAGGGAAATGCTATGCAGTGACAGATTGGAATGCGATGCATTGACTGTTAAATGGGCTGCAGGGACTGTGGGAAATGGGATGCACTGACTGAGGGGAATGGGATGCAGTAACTGAGTGAACTGGGATGCAGTGACTGAGTGAAATGGGATGCAGTGACTGATTGAACGGGGATGCAGTGACTGATTCAACGGGGATGCAGCGACTGATTCAACGGGGATGCAGTGACTGAGTGACCTGGGATGCAGTGAGTGAGGTTCATGGGAAGCAGTGAGTGAGGTTCATGGGAAGCAGTGACTGAGGGTCATGGGAAGCAGTGACTGAGGGTCATGGGAAGCGGTGACTGAGGGAAATGGATGCACTGTCTCAGTTGAATAGGATTCACTGTCTCCGCTAAATAGGATGTAGTGACTGAGTCAAATGCAATGCTGTGACTGAGTGAACTGGGATGCAATGACTGAGTGAATATGATAAAGTGGCTCAGGGAAATGGGATGCAATGACTGAGTGAAATGGGATGCAGTGGCTGAGTGAAATGGGATGCAGTGACTGAGTGAAATGGGATGCAGTGACTGAGGGTAAGTAGATGCAGTGACTGTGGGAAATGGAACGCTGTTACAGAGGGTAATGGGATGCACTGTCTCAGTTGAATGAGATTCACTGTCTCAGTTAAATGGGATGCAGTGACTGCGTGAAATGAGATGCAGTGACTGAGGGAAATGAGATGCAGTGACTGAGGGAAATGAGATGCACCGTCTCAGTTCAATGAGATTCACTGTCTCAGTTAAATGGGATACAGTGACTGAGGAAAATGGGATGCGCTGACTGAGTGAAATGGGATGCTGTGACTGAGGGAAAGGAGACGCAGTGATTGTGGGAAATGGGTTGCAGTTACTGTGTGAAATGGGTTGCAGTGACTGAGGAAAATGGGAAGCAGTGATTGAATGAAATGGGATGCAGTCACTGAGTGAAATTTGATGCAGTGACTGAGTGAAATGGGATGCAGTGACAGAGTGAAATGGGATGCAGTGACAGAGTGAAATGGGATGCAGTGACTGAGTGAAATGGGATGCAGTGACTGAGTGAAATGGGATGTTGTGACTGAGTGAAATGGGACGCAGTGACCAAGGGAAATAGGATGCAGTGACTGATTGAAATGGGAGGTAGTGACTGACTGAAATGGGACGGAGTGACTGCGTGAATTGGGAGGCAGTGACTGAGTGAAATGAGATGCAGTGACGGACTGAAATGGGAGGCAGTGACTGTGCGAAGTGGGAGGCCGTGACTGTGCGAAGTGGGAGGCCGTGACTGAGTGAAGTGGGAGGCCGTGACTGAGTGAAGTGGGAGGCAGTGACTGAGTGAAGTGAGATGCAGTGACTGAGTGAAATGGCAGGCAGTGACTGAGTGAAATGGGAGGAAGTGACTGTCGGAAATGAGATGCAGTGACTGAGTGAAATGGGATGTAGTTACTGAGTGAAATGGGATGCAGTGACTGAGTGGAATGGCATGCAGTGACTGAGGGTCATGGGAAGCGGTGACTGAGTGAAATGGGATGCGGTGACTGAGGGAAATAGGATGCACTGACTGTGGGAAATAGGTTGCAGTGACTGTGGGAAATGGGTTGCAGTGACTGAATGAAATGGAATGCTCTGACTGAGTGAACTGGGACGCAGTGACTGTGTGAAATGGGATGCCATGACTGAGTGAAATGGGATGCAGTGACTGAGTGTAATGGGATTTAGTGACTGAGTGTAATGGGATGCATTCTCCTGAGTGTAATGGGATGCAGTCTCCTGAGTGCAATGGGATGCAGTGACTGAGTGTAATGGGATGCAGTGACTGAGGGTAATGTGATGCAGCGACTGAGTGAAGTGGGCTGCAGTAACTGAAGGAAAAGAGATGCAGTGACTGTGGGAAATGGGTTGCAGTGACTTTAGGAATTGGGTTGCACTGACTGAGGGAAATGGGACGCAGTGGCTGACGTAATGGGAAGGAGTGAATGAGGTAACAGGGATGCAGTGCCTGACGGGCCTTGGGGTGCAGTGACTGAGTGAAGTGGGTTGCAGTGACTGAGGAAAATGGGATGCAGTGACTGTGGGAAGTGGGATGCAGTGACTGAGGTAAGTGGTATGTAGTGACTAATGGAATTGGAGTGCAGTGACCGCATCAGATTTGGTCCTGGGTCATGAGCCTGGCCAGGTGTTAGATTTGGAAGTAGGTGATCACCTTGGTGATAGCGATCACAATTCTAAGATAATAAAATGCCAACCTCAGCGATCACAATTCTGTTATGTTTACTTTAGTGATGGAAAGGTGTAGGTGTACACCACTGGGCAAGAGTTATATCTGGGGGAAAGGCAATTACGATGAGATTTGGCAAGATTTTGGGAGCATAGGATGGGGAAGGAAACTGCAAGGGATGGGCACAATAGAAATGTCGAGCTTATTCAAGGAAAAGTTCCTGTGTGTCCTAGATAAGTATGTACCTGTCAGGCCGGGAGGAAGCTGCAGAGCGCGGGAGCCGTGGTTTACGAAGGAAGTGGAATCTCTGGTCAAGAGGAAGCAGAAGGCTTCTGTTACTATAAGATGTGATTGCTCAGTTCGGGTGCTTGAGGGTTACAAGGTAGCCAGGAAAGACCGAAAGAGAGAGCTCAGAAGAGCCAGGAGGAGACTTGAGAAGTTGTTGGCGGATAGGATCAGGGTAAACCATAAGGTTTTCTATCGGTATTTAAGAAATAAAAGAATGAGAAAAGTAAGAATAGTCCCAATCAAGGATAGTAGTGGGAAGTTGTGTGTGGAGTCAGATGAGATAGGGGAAGCGCTAAATGAATATTTTTCAACAGTATTCACTCGAGAAAATGACAATGTTGTCGAGGAGAATACAGAGATACAGGCTACTGGACTAGGTGGGATTGAGGTTCACAAGGAAGAGGTATTTGAAATCCTACAGAGGGTGAAGATAGCTATGACCCCTGGGCCAGATGGGATTTATCCTCGGATCCTTGGGGAATCCAGGGAGGAGATTGCCGAGCCTTTGGCATTGATCTTTAACTCGTCATTGTCTGCAGGAATAGTGCCAGATGACTGGAGGATAGCAATTGTGGTTCTCCTGTTCAAGAAGGGGAGTAGAGACAACCCTGGTAATTATCGGCCAGTGAGCCTGACCTCAGTTGTTGGTAAAGTGTTGGAAAAGGTTCTAAGGGACAGGATTTATAATCATCTAGAAAAGAATAAATTGATTAGGGATAGTCAGCACAGTTTTGTGAAGGGTAGGTCGTGCCTCACAAACCTTATTGAGTTCTTTGAGAAGGTGACCAAACAGGTAGATGAGAGTAAACCGGTTGATGTGGAGTATATGGATTTCAGCAAGGCGTTCGAGAAGGTTCCCCATAACAGACTATTGTACAAAATGCAGAGGAATGGAATTGTGGGAGATATAGCAGTTTGGATCTGGACAACTGCACAATATTCAATGAACGTTCATGTCTCCACTTTGGTTCAAATGAAGACATGACTTCAA
Source organism: Stegostoma tigrinum (assembly GCF_030684315.1). Classification (NCBI taxonomy): domain Eukaryota; kingdom Metazoa; phylum Chordata; class Chondrichthyes; order Orectolobiformes; family Stegostomatidae; genus Stegostoma; species Stegostoma tigrinum. The sequence continues at coordinate 3,425,895 of NC_081361.1, read as the reverse complement.
CCAGTGCAGGTATCCAGTGAATGCCACTGACTCAATTTTCCATTCCTCTGCTTCACACCACATTCAATCAGAAGTTGCCTTGGTGGAAATGACAGATTGCACTTTCCTTCCTTTTCAAGCTCAGTGTCTCTGATCATATTTGTGGTCAATCCTGAAAGAGGTTACGAGAAGTGTGGCATGACGAAAAGTAAACTGAGCCGAAGTGTGCAGCTGTTTGACAGCACTGTCATCCAGATGTTGCATTACTTTGCTGATGATTGAGAATACATTGAGGTCATAATTGGTCAGGGCAATTTGTCTGCCGATTGCGTGACACGTCATCTTTCTCTGAAATGTGAGTGTTGCAAGTGTTTAAAAATGTACTGGAGAACATTTACTGTTGGTGTGGTGAATTGGGGCACATTGTTCCAGTACAGTTTGTGGGATGCTGCCAGGTGCCATGGCATTTGCAGTATCCGGAACATTCAGTCTTGTCATTGCATGAAATAATTTGAATTGCGTGTAAGTTAAGATCTGTGATGCCTCCTCAGGATGAGGGCAAGAAGATCATCCAGACTGGTGAATGGTTTCATCTGCTCCTACACCTTTTGTTCATAACATCTTGTAATAACTGCCATGTAGCCTGATGAGAAACTAAAGCTCATCTTGATTCATTTGCATTCGAAGGTGCCTATTTTTCCCAAACAAAAGGACCCATCACTGAGCGGGAAGTATGGAGAATGTTGTAGACATCAGTGGTGAGATAATGCTGGATCTTGACCAGCAAAACCACTGTTGTGTTGGTGAAATGCAAACAAAAATCTATATGATGTAAACTTTATTGTCAGCTAATCCCTTTGTCAAATGACAGATTCTGATGTTGGTTCCTGGAAAGCCTCCATTGTTGGAGGACGAGAAGCCGTATCCAATTGAAGCAGCACAGGCTTCTGCGATGACTGTGGAAACCATTGCTTATGCCTTGCTTCAAGCATTGTCAAGGAATGACATTGACTACGCAACACCGATTGCGAGGTGGCCAACGATGCAACAGAACTATGGTGGTGGATTTCACTCGACGCAGGTAAATGCTTGAGATCACAACAACAGGCATTCAGATATTTCCATTGATCATGTTACTAACTGGTGGTTGTTGCAGTTTGCAATCAAACTGGACACTGCATTTTCATCTGCAGGTTTGGTGCATTAGCACAAATTCCAGTTCTTCAATGGTGTTAATCCTTGGTTAAATTCTTACATGCACTTTGCCTGCGCATCACTTTTCCTCTTGGCATTGTCCTTGAAAACTATCTGTTTCTGTAAACCTTCACTTACTTGTTATAGGATCATTGAGGGACAGCATAATAGAGTGCGGTGGCAATGGAACAGACCCTTCAGCAAATTGTATGTGCCCTCACAAGATGCAAGTCCCGAACTATTCTCATCACATTTCCCAGCACTCGACCCAGAGCCTTGTATGCCTTGGCATCGCAAATGCCCAATCAAAGACTTGTTAAATGTTATCACGGTTTCTGCCTCTACCACCCACACAGTCGGTGCGTTCCACATTCTCACCACAGTTTGGGTGCAAAAACAAGTAAGCTTCCTCAAGAGATAGTAGGAACTTGCCAATGCTGGAGAATCTGAGAGAACAAGGTGTAGAACTGGATGAACACAGCGGGCCGAGCAGCATCAGAGAAGCAAGAAAGCTGATGTTTCGGGTCGAGACCCTTCTTCAAAAATGGGGGAGGAGAAGGGGATTCTGAAAAAAATAGGGGGAAGTGGGGAGGCAGATAGAAGATTGGTAAAGGAGAAGTTAAGTGAACTGTCCTGTGCTGTCCACTCACTGTCCCCTGCTCCAGAATCATAGAATAAGAGAATTCTCCAGATTTAGACCATAAGGCCATGAGACATAGGAGTGGAGGTAAGGCCATTCGGCCCATCAAGTCCACTTCACCATTTAAATCATGGCTGATGGGCATTTCCACACCACTTCCCTGCACTCTCCGCGTAGCCCTTGATTCCTTTTGAGATCAAGAATTTGTCGATCTCTGCCTTGAAGGCGTCCAACATCCCGGCCTGCACTGCACTCTGCGGCAATGAATTCCACAAGCCCACCACTTTCTGCCTGAAGAAATGTCGTCTGATTTCAGTTTTAAATTGATCCCCTCGAATTATAAGGCTGTGCCCACGGGTCCTCGTCTCCCCTGCTAACGGAAACAACCTCCTAGCGTCCACCTCTTCTAAACCATACATTATCTTGTAAGTTTTTATGAGTTCTCCCCTCAACCTTCTAAACTGCAGTGAGTGCAATCCCAGGACCCTCAGCCATTCATCATAGGTTAAGCCTACCATTCCAGGGATCATCCGTGTGAATTGAACAAGCACTTCATTCCATTGTGTCTGTAACCACTGAAGCCACACTAAGTTCACATTCGGCTCATGTTTTTGCAATAGGCCCGTTGCCATGAATGTTATTTCATTTTAAGTGCTGTACCAACCCTTTTTCTTTAATGTGAAAAGATTATCCACCACCTCAACTAAAGTCCCAGACAATGAATTCCAAACACCCAGCACCTTCTGGGTGTCTTTTCTTTCCTGAAATTCCTTCTGAGCCTTTTAGCTTAAATGTATGTACCTCTTCCCCCCCGCACCCCCGTGACCTCCCACCCCATGAATGGTCGTTCTGCTTCCCTCGCCTAGACCCATCAGAATGCAAACCATTTTTTCAGGACCTTCTTCAACCTTCTCTATTCGGAAGAAAACAAGCCAACCTTATCCAGATAAAACAGTGATGCTGCCTGGCCTGCAGTGTTCCTCCAGCTCCACGCTGTGTTATCTCAGACTCCAGCATTGACAGTTCCTGTTATCTCAAACTTATCCAGACTCTCCATCGAGTTAAAATGCTTCACCCCCTCAGAACATCCTGATGAATGTCCTCCACACATGCTCAAATGCAATCACCTCTCTTCTATAATGAAGAGACCATTAGAACATAGAACATTACAGCGCAGTACAGGCCGTTCGGCCCTCGATGTTGTGCCGACCTGTCATACCGATCTGAAGCCCATCTAACCTACACGATTCCACGTACGTCCATGTGCTTATCCAATGACGACTCAAATGTACCGAAAGTTGGCGAATCTACTACCGTTGCAAGCAAAGCGTTCCATTCCCTGACTACTCTCTGAGTAAAGAAAGCGCAATGTCCAGTTTAGAATAACAAGCTCACAAGAGAGATGACCTGGTTTTGGATATCACTCGGGACCACAGACTCAGAGAAAAAGCAAGACGACTCTGCGATTTGATGTAGAAACTGCTGACACTCCGAAGCCTGCAGCCCTCCTCCAATTCTCAAGTCAGAAGTCTGTCAATGACGGTGCAGCTCCAACAACACTGAAAACAATCTTGAGTCTAGGCCAAAGCAGCCCCTTGATTGGCACCGTATCCATTCTCTCCACAGCCAACCCCAAGAGACAATAATGTGTCCCTGTACAAGATGCACTGCCACATTTTTTACCCACTATTCTGACACACACCTTTCCAGACTTAGAAACCTCATCTTCAAGGGCAAGGACATCAGACATGGTAGCACTAACCCCAGTAAAATTCACCTCCAAGCTACTCACAAACTTATTTGGAAATGAATGGTTGTTACTGAGTCAATCTTCGTAATCTCTTTTGGAACAGCATTGTGGGTCTCTGTACAGCAACATGAAGCTGTTCAAGAAGTCAGTTCATGCTGGACAATCAGCAACAGCTATGTCTCATTAAAGAATAAACAAATCGGAAAGAAATCCATCTGAGAGTCACAGGCAAATGGGTACTTTTTTTGTTCACTCAGCAGATTGTGGGCTATACCAATTTTGAAAATTACAAATGAAGCTTTTGTTTGGGTGGGTATTGACAGCAGCTGCCCCCAAAATAAAAAGAAAATGGGAACTGTAGATGCTGGCGAATCCAAGATAACAAAGTGTGGAGCTGGATGAACACAGCAGGCCAAGCAGCATCTCAGGAACACAAAAGCTGACATTTCGGGCCGAGACCCTTCATCAGAAAAGAGGGAGAAGGAGACGGTTCTGAAATAAACAGGGAGAGGGGGAAGGCAGATTGAAGATGGACAGAGGGGAAGATAGGTGCAGAGGAGACAGACGAGCAATAAGGAAGGAGAGGATCAAATATGAAGGTTGGCTAGCTAGTCATATTAGAAATCACAGTGAAAGCTTCTTTCAATACATAAGAAACAAACATGAGGCAAAAGTACACAGTGGGCCGCTCCAAATTGATGCTGGAAGGCTAGTGATGGGAGATAAGGAAGTAGCTGAAGGACTTAATAAGTACTTTGCGTCAGTCTTCACCGTGGAAGACATGAGTAGTATGCCAACACTTAGGGAGAGTCAGGGGGCAAAGTTGAGTATGGTAGGCATTACAAAAGAGAAAGTGCTAGAAAAGCTAAAAGGTCTAAAAATTGCTAAATCTCCTGGCCCCGAAGGGCTACATCCGAGAGTTCTGAGGAAGGTGGCTGAGGAAATAGCAGAGGCTTTGGATGTGATCTTTCAAAAGTCCCTGGAGTCAGGGTAAGTCCCAGATGATTGGAAAATTGCAGTTGTAACCCCCTTGTTTAAGAAAGGATCAAGGCAAAAGGTGGAAAATTACAGGCCGATTAACCTGACCTCGGCAGTTGATAAAATTCTTGAATCATTGTCAAGGATGAGATTTGGAAATTCCTGGAAGTGCAGGGTCAGATTAGAACAAGTCAGCATGGATGTAGTAAGGGGAGGTCGTGCCTGCCAAACCTGTTAGAATTCTTTGAAGAGGTAACAAGTATGTTAGCCCAGGGAAACCCAGTGGATGTTATCTATCTAGACTTCCAAAAGGCCTTACAGAAGTGTCTCACGGGAGGCTGCTGAGCACGGTGAGGGCCCATGGTGTTCGAGATGAGCGACTGGCTTGGATTGAGGATTGGCTGTCTGATAGAAGGCAGAGAGTTGGGATAAAAGGCTGTTTTTCGGCATGGCAACTGGTGACGATTGGTGTCACAGGTTTCGGTGTCGGGGCCGCAGCTGTTTACCTTACATATTGATGATCTGGATGAAGGGAGCAGGGTCATTCTGGCGAAGTTTTCCGATGATACGAAGATAGGTGGACAGGCAGGTAGTACTGAGGAGGTGGAGAGGCGGCAGAAAGAGTTAGACAGTTTAGGAGAGTGGTCCAGGAAATGGCTGATGAAATTCAATGTGAGTAAATGTGGGGTTTTGCACTTTTGTAAAAAGAATACGGGCATGGACTATTTTCTGAATGGTGAGAATATTCGTAAAGCTCAAGTACAAAGGAATCTAGAAGTGTTGGTCCAGGATTCTCGAAAGGTTAACTTGCAGGTAGAGTCCGTAATTAAGAAAGCGAATGTAATGTTGTCCTTTATCGCAAGAGGGTTGGAATATAAAAGCAGCGACGTGCTTCTGAGGCTTTATAAAGCTCTAGTTAGGCCCCATTTAGAATACCGTGTCCAATTTTGAGCCCCACACCTCAGAAAGGACATACTAGCCCTGGAGCGTGTCCAGCGGAGATTCACACGGATGATCCCTGGAGTGGTAGGTTTGACATATGATGAACGGCTAAGGATGCTGGGATTGTACTCATCAGAGTTTAGAAGGTTGAGGGGAGATCTAATAGAAACTTACAACATAATGTCTGCCTCAGAAGGGGTGGACGCTAGGAAGTTGTTTCCGTGAGGCCGGGAGACTAGGACCCGTGGGCACAGCCTTAAAATTAGAGGGGGTAAATTTGAAACGGAAATGAGATGACATTTGTAAAGCCAGAGAGTGGCGGGCTTGTGGAAATCATTGCCACGGAGTGCAGTCGGGGCCAGGACGTTGGATGCCTTCGAGGCAGAGATCGACAAATTCTTGATCTCACGAGGAATCAAGGGCAACGGGGAGAGTTCAGGGAAGTGGAGTTGAAATGCCCCTGAGCCATGATTTAAATGGTGGAATGGATTGATGGGCCGAATGGCCCTACTTCCACTCTGATGTCTTCTGGTCTTAAGTAAAAGGGGCGGACATGAAGCCACTAGCGGTGAGTGTGGGTGTGGAGGTAGGGAAGGGATAGGTCAGTGTGGGGAGGACGGACAGCTCGAGCTGGTGGGAAGAGGTTTGGAGGTCGGGCATGGGGGTTTGGCTTGAGCTGGGAGGAGGGGATCGGTCAGAGGAAGAACAGATTAGGGGACGAGCTGGGCTGGTTTTGGGATGCATTGGTGGGAGGGGAGATTTTAGAGCTTGTGAAATGCACGTTGATACCATTGGTCTGCAGAGCTCCCCAGGCTCAGTTAAGGAAGGACAATAAACACTGGTCAGTCAGTCACACATCCAGCGAAAAAAGTTTATTTTTTTCAAAAAATGGGATGCACCTGTTAATCAAGTGGCAAAGCATTATCGAGTTTTGAGAAGATTTGTAGCTCAGGGTTGAGGTTCTGGGTGTAAGATTGCTCACTGAGCTGGAAGGTTAGTTTGCAGACGTTTCAACTCCGTTCCCGGTCAAATCATCAGGGAGCATCCGGGGAAGCGCTGGAGTTAGGTCCCGCCTTCTCTTTAAGTGTTCCGGTTTCCTCGGGTTGGTGATGTCATTTCCGGTTCCTTTTCTCAGCGGATGGGAGGGGGATTTGGCGCCAACGTGTTCTCCCGAGTGTAGCTTGTGTGTGGCATGAACTGCCAGAGGAGCGGCAGAGGCTGTTATACTCACAGTATTTAGAAGTCACCTGCAGGGACACATGAATAGGAAGGGGCTGGAGGGATGTGGGCTCCAGGCTGGCAAACAGAACGAGTCAGTTACGGTGTCTGGTCGGCCTTGTGGAGTTGGACTGAAGGGTCTGTTTCCCTGCTGTACAACTCGCGACTCTGTCTCTCTCTCTCCCATTTCCTCCAAACCCACCCCCCGCCACACACACAATCTCTGTCTCTCCATCTCTCTGTATGTGCCTCACTCTGTGTCTCTGTCTCTCTCTGTCGTCTTGTCTCTGCCACCTCGCTGTGCACTTCTGTCTCTCTCCTCTCTCACTCTGTCTCTTTGGTCTATGTGTGCGCCCCTCTCCATCTCTCGTCTGGTATCTGGCTCCCTCTGTGTGTGCTTCTGCCGTTCTCTCTCCCGTCTCTCCCTGTGAACATGTCTGTCCCCACTTCCCTGTGCCTCTCTTCCTCTCTGTCCGAGCCTCTCCACCTGCTCAGCAGGGAGCGTTGAGTTTTTTTGAACAAAGTTTAAAAATCTCTGTTTAAACCCAACCCATCCGCAATCAGACTGCATTTCTAATCCCCTCTTTCTCACACACACACAGAATCTGTCTCTTTCTCCCTCTCAGTCAATCCCCTTCCTCTCCTGTTCCTACTCACGCCTTTCTTCCCCTCTCCCTCGACGACGAGTCCGCTGTCTGGAACCCTTTTCCCGGGAGGGTTCTGAGGACCCAGCTGTTCGGCACTAGGGATCATCGCACCATGCTCCCGGACCCCTACAACCTCCTGTTCTCCAGCGGCCTCCAACATGACCACGGGGCTGGGAGCAGGCATCTGGGCTGCTGGAGTGCTCGCTGCTCAGTGGCTCGGCCCTGCGCCGCCTGTGCCGGGAGCGGGGATCCAAGGTGGGAGAAGGCCTCTTCGCCCGGCGCCTGGGCACAGCTGCCTGGCACCGAACCCGCGCACCCGGCCGCGGGTCCGCGACGCCTTCCGTAGCTGAGCAGCGTACAACTGTCTCCTACTGCAAGGTAAGCTGGGGGTGGTGGTTTGGGGTGAAGGGAGGATTGGGGACATGAGCACGGTCCCTGTTTCACATCCTGCGCCGCTCCTATCCCAAAGCGAGGTGTTGGGAATGGATGTTTTGGGGGTGAGAATTCCCCTCCCCGGGTGAGGGGAAGGCTGGGGACATTGGGAGGGTGTCTATTATCCAGCCCTGCGCGGGTTTCCGTAGCCGACCAGCCTGCAGCTCTCGTACCACATGGTAAAGGGAAGGAGGCGGATGGGATGGGGTCGGGGTTGGAGGATAGCCGCCCTGGAAGTGAGTGGACATGGGGAGAGTCACTATTGTGCAGCCCAGTGACTGAGTGGCCTACAGCTACTGCAAAAGGGTCGGATTAGGAGAGGGGTGTTGTCGGGAGGTTTGGGGTCACGGGCAGCGCCGCTTTCTGCAGCCGAACAGCCATTGCCACAAGATTGGATGGGAGGGGGTGTTTTAGGAGCGAAGGGATGCCCCCTCCCCCTGCTGCTGTGGGAAGTAGGATCTTTATCGCACAGCCCTCCGTAGTCGAATAGCACCCCGGCGACAAGGTGAGAAGGCAGGAGGGGCTCCCGGGGATGAGGGAAGGACACAACCACTGTCAGTATAAGGTTAGGGGGTGATCATACCCCTTCCTGGGGCTGAGGGGAGCTCCTGACGCCAAGCGAACAGCCGAGATCGACCCGCAGCTCTCCGACCTCAAGGGGACCCTGTCTCAGAGGCTGGAGCATTTCTAGCCAGAGCTCGAAGGGAAAGGGTCATCGCACCCAAAACGCTACCTCGGGACTTTTTCTTCACAGATGCTGAGCATTTCCAGCAACTTGTGTTTGCATTTCCACCCGGAGGTGGGTTTGTGGAGAGACACCATGGGACGGGAATGGGTGTGGGGTTTGATGGGACAGTCGCAGAGACTGTCGAGAGAGAGAGAGGCAACCCCTGTGTCAGGGTTTGGAAAATCTCCGGCAGTTCTTCATTTCTCTCTCAGCCGAAGGCGCTGCGTGCTTTGGTTTCCTTTCCTCTTGTACTCTCTCCCCCTGTGAATAAAGCCAGAGTGAGTTTGTGGGCGGAGAGAGAGAGAGAGAAGGGCCAGAAAGATGGAAATAAGGGAACATGACAAGGGAGTGAAATTAGAGCCAACAGAGGTGAGAGAGGGGGTGAGAATCAGAGGGAGGGAGGAAGAGCAAGAAAACACAAACAAAGGAGAATGGGGGGTAACAAGGCGTTGATGTGGATGAACACAGCAGGACAAGCAGCATCAGGGACGCAGGGAAGCTGATGTCAGAGATGATGGGAACTGCAGATGCTGGAGAATCCAAGATAATAAAATGTGAGGCTGGATGAACACAGCAGGACAAGCAGCATCTCAGGAGCACAAAAGCTGACGTTTCGGGCCTAGACCCTTCATCAGACAGGGGGATGGGGTGAGGGTTCTGGAATAAATAGGGAGAGAGGGGGAGGCGGACCGAAGATGGAGAGTAAAGAAGATAGGTGGAGAGAGTATAGGTGGGGAGGTAGGGAGGGGATAGGTCAGTCCAGGGAAGACGGACAGGTCAAGGAGGTGGGATGAGGTGAGTAGGTCGATGGGGATGCGGCTTGGGGTGGGAGGAAGGGATGGGTGAGAGGAAGAACCGGTTAGGGAGGCAGAGACAGGTTGGACTGGTTTTGGGATGCAGTGGGTGGAGGGGAAGAGCTGGGCTGGTTGTGTGGTGCAGTGGGGGGGGAGGGGACAAACTGGGCTGGTTTCAGGATGCGGTGGGGGAAGGGGAGATTTTGAAACTGGTGAAGTCCACATTGATACCATTAGGCTGCAGGTTTCCCAGGCGGAATATGAGTTGCTGTTCCTGCAACCTTTGGGTGGCATCATTGTGGCACTGCAGGAGGCCCATGATGGACATGTCATCTAAAGAATGGGAGGGGGAGTGGAAATGGTTTGCGACTGGGAGGTGCAGTTGTTTGTTGCGAACTGAGCAGGGGTGTTCTGCAAAGCGGCCCCCAAGCCTCCGCTTGGTTTCCCCAATGTAGAGGAGGCCACACCGGTTACAGTGGATGCAGTATACCACATTGGCAGATGTGCAGGTGAACCTCTGCTTAATGTGGAATGGCATCTTGGGGCCTGGGATGGGGGTGAGGGAGGAGGTGTGGGGGCAAGTGTAGCAATTCCTGCAGGTGCAGGTGAAAGTGCCAGGTGTGGTGGGGCTGCAGGGGAGTGTGGAGCGGACAAGGGAGTCACGGAGAGCGCGGTCCCTCCGGAAGGCAGACAAGGGTGGGGAGGGGAAAGTGTCTTTGATGGCGGGGTAGGATTACTGATGGAAGTGTCAGAAGATGATGCGTCGGATCCGGAGATTGGTGGAGTGGTATGTGAGGATGAGGGGGATTCTTTTTCGGTTATCGCAGGGACGGGCTGTGAGGGAGGAGTTGTGGAAAAATGCAGGAGACACAGTCAAGGGTGTTCTCGATTACTGCGTGGGCGGGGGGAGAAGTGGTGTGTGAGGTTGCGGTCCTTGAAAAACAAGGACATCTGAGATGTACGGGAGTGGAACCCTGGGAGCAGATGTGGCGGAAGTGAAGGAATTGGGAATAGTAGATGGCATTTTTGCAGGATGGTGGGTGGGAGGTGGTGTACGGTTACTAGATGGTTGCCCAAGTCGGAAACGGAGGCCCAGGAACGTGAGAGGTGTTAAGAGATGGTCCAGGTGAACTTAAGGTTGGGGTGGTCGGTGTTGGTGAAGTGGACGAACTGTTCAAGCTCCTCGTGGGAGCACAAGGCAGCGCCGATACAGTCATCCATGTACCGGAGGAAGAGGTGGGGTTCAGGGCCAGTGTAGTTATGGGAGAGGGTTTGTTCCAACAAAGAGGCAGGCATAGCTTGGGCCCATGCGGGTATCCATGGCCACCCTCTTTGTCTGTCAGGTGTGGGAGGAGTTGATAAAGAAGTTGTCGAGGGTGAGGATGAGTTCGCCTAAGCACATAAGGCGGGGGGGGGGGGGGGGGGTGTCAGTGGAGGGGTACTGATTAGCCCTGCAGGACAGGAAATAGCATAGGGCTTTGAGGCCATCTGTATGGGGAATGCAGGTACAAATGTGGTATACTGCATCCGCTGTATCCGTTGTGGCGTCTTCTACATCGGGGAAACCAAGCAGAGGCTTGGGGACCACTTTACAGAACATCTACACTCAGTTCGCACTAAACAACTGCTCATCCCCACCTCCCTAACCTGTTCTTCCTCCCACCTATCCGCTCCTCTCATCTCAAGCTACACCCCCATTTCCTACCTGCTAACCTCATCCCAACCCCTCGACCTGTTCGTCCTCCCGAGACTGAATATCCCCTCCCTACATCCCCACCTACACTCACCTTTACCTGCTCCATCCCCACCTCTTTAACTTGTCTGTCTCCTATCCACCTGTCTCCCCCACTCTCCCTGTTTATTTCAGAAACCCCTTCCCCTCCCCCATTTCTGAAGGGTCTAGGCCCGAAAACGCCAGCCTTCCTGCTCCTCTGATGCTCCTGGACCTGCTGTGTTCATCCAGCTGCACACCGGGTTATCTCGAATTCTCCAGCATCTGCGGTTCCCATTATCTCCCCCGATTGGTTGGAAGAATAACCCCAACCCACCCGCAGCACGAATGACATGAACAAAAACAAAGCCCAGCGGGTCCGGCAGCATCTGTGACAGAGTAAACAGAGTTAACGTTTCGGGTCTGGTGATCCTTCCCTGGAACTGTGCCCTGCCCTTGTCCTCTGGTTGGAAGCAGGGTGCTGCTTTCCTTCTCAGTGGAAGTCTTCAGCTTCTGCTTTGGGCGGGCCTCCTCCGAATCTCCCTGGATCTGCAGGGAAGAGGGACATCTTGCAAAGGATTGCTCACAAGAAAAAAAGCTGCAACCATTGCGTGGAAGCCGGCCACCTCTTATAGGGCATGCCGCGGCGGGGGACCACCTACGCCCAAGTTGCCGGCAGGGGCAATGCGGGGCAAGCCTCCCTGGAGGAGAGAAAGGCACCAGGCCCCTGCAAGGACCCCCCTAATGTGCAGGAGGGCCAGGTCGTGCAGGAGGGACAAGCCCCGCAGGATGGACCCGAGGCCAGCAAAGCGCCCCTGCAGATTCCGCTCCCCCCAACAACCCGGAGTTGATGGAGGAGGTGACAGGTGACCCAGGGGAGTGGACGACAATCCGGAAAGCGAGGAGGATGGCGCGCCAGCGGGGCACGGCCCCGCAGCCATCAGGCAGGAAGAGGCAGCTACAGAGGGGCTGTGAGAGCTCCTCTGATGAAGGGCTATAAGAGCTCCTCAGAGGAGGCCCGCCCAAAGCAGAAGCTAAAGATCTCAAGGGAGAAGGAAAGCAGCACCCCGATTCCAGGTGACGGGAAGCGTCATGAGGCTTTGTCCGACACCCAGCCACGCGCTGCTGGGACCCTGGAGAACCACCCCCGGAACATTCAGGCAGGAAGCAGGAAACATCATGTCCCCAGTCTGACCCAGAGCCAGACTCTCCTGACTCCATACCCGCGACGGGGGGGTGCCGTCTGGAAGGCAGCACGGATGGTTTCCTGAGCCCGGAGAGCGTCGGGCAGTTAGCCCGGGCAATGGACATGAAGGGACAGATAGAGGGGGCTGGACCTTGGAATCGGGGAGGGTACTGCGGTCACTGCGGGTACGAGTTGCGAGCATTAATGTGCGCAGGGTCAAGTCCACCGCAAGATGTGTGTCCACCTTGGCCGACCTGACCACCGTCAAGGCAGACCTCCTGTTTCAGCAGGAGTGCGGGATACCGCAGCTCAGCAGGTACGGGAAATGGTTGGGTGCCTGGACCTGTGGGCCTTCGATCTGGTCTGGGGGGCGTAACGACTGTCACTTCTCGGGCCTGGCTATTCTGCTGCGCGGGTGCAACTTCATAATCTCTCAAGTTCAGGTGGTGGTGGTGGAGCGCCTCCTAGTGGCTGATGTCACCTACAGGAACGGTCCCCTGAGGCTGATCAACGTGTACGCCCCAGCGGTACGGAGTGAGCGGTTCGCCGTCATGCAGCAGCTTCCACCTCTGCTGGCCATGTCCAGCCCGGTCATGCTCGGCGGAGACTTCAACTGCATCATCGATGCAGATGGAAGATCCGGCCTGGGGACAGCGGGTGGGGGGAGTCAACTGGACGTCACGTCCCAGATTCCTGGTGGGCACGGTGAAGGACGCGAAGCTGCTCGATGTCTTCAGCACCCCTGCAGACAGAGCGCAGCGGAGATACACCTGGTGGCGGCCAGACGTGTCTATCCGCTCAAGGATAGACTTCCTGTTTGTGTCACGGGCGTTCTCGGTCAGGTCCACCGGCCTCGAACCGGTGTTTTTTTCTGACCACTGCCTCCTGCTGGCCGACTGTCACTTACAGGACGACCAGCCGGCCGGCAAGTGGACGTGGAAGCTCAACACGACTGTTGACCCCAGAGAACGTCAAGGAGCTGAAGAGGGAGGACGCTGGTTGGAGAGCCGTGAAACCCCTCTTTGAGTCTCGGGGCGACTGGTGGGAGACGATGAAGGAGAACATCGAGAGGTTCTTTGTCCTCGAGGGTGTTCGGAAGGCGAGAGAGGGGCGGGGAAATCTGTCGCAACTCCAGAAAAGGATGCAGAACCTGCTCTTCCTGCAGTCGATGGGGGTCGATGTCACGGAGGACCTCCGCGAGGTGAGGGGCCAGCAAGCCTCGCTCTTCGCCGCGGAGGCCTCCAGGATTATCTTCCGGTCCAGGGTCCGCTCTGTGGAGCGGGACGAGATGTGTTCGCGTTTCTTCTTTCAGAAGGTGCACAAAGAGAACTCTGTGCTCAGCCGGCTCAAGGAGCACGACGGCTCGGTGACGTCATCTCGGCCCGACATTTTGAGGACCAGCAGATTCTTCTATGCCAGACTGTACGACGCGAAGCCCACGGACGGCACGGCCTCCGAGTCGTTTCTCTTGTCTATCACGGTGGTCTTATTCGATGGCACGATGGAGTAGCTGGACCGGCCGATATCCCTGGAGGAGCTGACCAGAGCCCTCAAGTCCTTGGAGAGGAGAATAAGGCTCCCGGGAGCGACAGACTACAGGTCGAGCTGTATTCTGCTCTGTGGGACCTGGTCGGCCAGGACCTGCTGGAGGTGTACGATAGTGCGCTTCGGGCAGGGGAAATGTGCAAGTCCATGAGGAAGGGCATCATCACCCTCATTTACAAGAGGAAGGGGGAAGAGGGAAGAAATTAAGAATTGGCGTCCCATTTCACTATTAAACGGGGACGACAAAATCCTGGCCAAGGTCAGAGCCAACCGGGGCAGGTCTGTCCTGGAGTCGGTTATTCACCCTGACAAAACCTGTGCTGTGCCGGGCAGGAAGATCGTTGGGAGCCTCACGCTCATCAGGGATACGATCGCCTACGTGCAGGACAGGCGGGTGGACACCTGCCTCATCAGCCTGGACCAGGAGAAGGCCTTTGACAGGGTCTCTCATGCTGACATGAGGGACGTCCTCGCCAAATTGGGGTTCGGGGAGGGCATCCGCAATTGGATCCGGTAGGTCTCCACAAACATTGTTAGTGCAGTCTCGATCAACGGGTGTGAATCAGACAGTTTTCCTGTCAGATCTGGAGTCAGGCACGCTCTCTCCTGCCTTGTTCGTGTGCTGTGTGGAGCCCTTCGCCACATCCATCAGGAAGGACATGAGCCTGAAGAGCGTGACTATCCCAGGCAGCGGAGGCCTTCAGGTCAAGGCGATGTCGTCGTCTTCTGCACCGATTGTTGGCTGGTGAGTAGGCTGTCGGACATCTGCAGCCAGTTTGAACTGGCCTCGGGTGCCAACGTCAACGGGGTAAGAGCGAGGCCATGTTCTTTGGGAACTGGGACGACTGCTCCTTCATCCCCTTCACCGTCAGGACAGACGACCTGAAGGTGCTGGGTGTTTGGTTCGGTGGAGCTGGGGCATGCGTTGAGACTTGGGAGGAGCGTATCACCAAACTGAAGCAGAAGCTGGGCAGGTGGACGCTCCAGTCCCTCTGCATCACGGTTAAGAACCTGGTTGTCAGGTGCGAGGGGCTTTTGGTACTGTTGTACGTGGCGCAGGCCTGGCCTATTCCCTGGACCTGCGCCGCTGAGGTCACCTGGGCCATCTTCCACTTCATTTGGGGATCAAGGATGGACCGGGTCCGCAGGGACACCATGTACAAAGACCTGGAAAATGGGGGAAAGGGCGTTCCGAACACCACACTCGCCCTGACGGCTACCTTTGTGTGCGGCTGCATCAAGCTGTGCATAGATCCTCAGTACGCAAACACCAAGTGTCACTACTTACCGAGGTTCTACCTGTCTCCGGTGCTGCGAAGGATGGGCTAAGCCTCGTTGCCGCGGAATGCTCCGAGTAGGTGGACTGTCCCGTACCACCTGTCCTTCATGGAGAAATTTTTGGAGGGAAACATCTTTGACCACAAGGCCGTCAGGCAGCGGTCAGCACGTAGTATCCTCGAGACCCTTCGGGAAAAGGAGAGGGTGGATCCCATCGTGTGGTTCCCCATGCAGACTGCCGAAGTCATTTGGCAGAATGCCTCATCACCAGAACTTTCAAACAAGCACAAGGACATTGCTTGGCTGGCAGTGAAAGGGGCTCTGCCAGTGAGATCCTTCATGCATGCCCAGAATCTCTTGCACCACCGCACGCTGCCCTCGAGACGGCTGCGGGGGCGGGGGGGGGCCGCGAGACTGTCGATCACCTCCTTCTGGAGTGTGCCTATGCGCATGAGGTCTGGAGGGGGATGCAGTGGTATTTGTCGAGGTTCGTCCCGAGCAGCTCCGTGACACGGGACTCCGTCCTCTACAGGCTGTTTCCTGGGAGGCACACTGAGACCAACATCAACTGCGCCTGGAGGACTATCAATGTGGTCAAAGATGCTCTTTGGTCTGCCCGCAACTTGCTGGTCTGCCAGCTGAAAGAACTGACACGGACTGAGTGTTGCAGACTGGTGCACTCCAAGGGACGCGTTAAGCCTGGGGCAGCCGCCGCCGAGGCACTGTGGGGAAAGACCACCGTGTGAAACCCCTCGTCCAGAATAGGAAAAAAAGAGCCCTATCTGGTAACTGGGCCCAGCTGGCACCTCCCCCAACTGGTCAGGGGGCCAAATGGGACTGCGTGGGGAGACAACTGCCGGGGTATTTTCTTTGCTTTGTTTTTTTCTTCTTTGTTTTGTTTTTTTCCTTTAGTTGGTGTATGCACCCCCGGGTAACCTGGAGCGGCTTGCATGACTGGGTAGGTGTATAAATATGTTTTTTTTTGTACATCTTATGAATAAAGTATATTTTTTCAAATAAAAAAAGTGACGAAACGTGTGAAAATGAGCCTTCCAGCTCAGTGAGCAAATTTACATCCAGTCTTGTTGTCTATTCCAAAACGTAATACCATGCCACACCTACCACAAAACATGGCAGTGGACAGACAGAAAGGAAATTAGCCGTCAGAATATGTGAACGTCAGCTAGCAGCAAAATGGCACGATGAATTCTCCTTGATATCTGTGCATTCAGACAATGAAGGCCGTCAATTTAACTGAGGCTAAGTGGCCATAGTAGCCCACGCCAAACACACACACGCATGGGAATTCCTGGAGGCATGATTCTCCATCCATGCTTCAATCAACAAATACATAGAATCGGACGCTACTTACAAACCCATACAGATCAAAACTGAAAATGACAGTACTCACCATAACGGACCGGACAGCATAAATTCCCAGCAGAGTAGAATAACATCGGTTCAAAGGCTGTCTCCAGGCACGGTGACACAACACCTGAACAAATACAAGCCAGTTCGGTGAGCAAGTCAACAGTCTTATCCACAACCCAAGCTATTGAACTTTGCCAAAATTTTAGACTACATTTTTCATTCTGTCCCTTTGGAGAACAATTCTTGTAGCTCACAAAACTGCTACTTCAAAGTAACATCAAAAAAAAAGTCCAAATGAATGCATTGATGAGGGGAGTTCTGGCCAGTCATGCAGACGTGGGTATCATCTGATGCATGGAGAATGCTTTCTGACCAGAGCTGCAGCAGATGAGTGTCAGATACACAGACAGACTGGGCAAATAGATTTACATCAGAGCTCACATCTCCCAGCCTGGGAATCTGAGGCGGCGCTCAGACATTCAAGTAATGAGCCTCAATATCAGCTCAGCAAGATCTCACAATTGCATTTGCAGATACAAACGATTTTGTTTTACAATTTCATGATGCAATCAGGAAAATCTATGACACAAAATGTAACCTCCTTCTCATTCCACACCTTTTCTACCTCGGTACCATCCGACAGGTAATATACATCCCCCGATCTCTAACATTCTGCAGGATCCCACCTTTTCCTACATTTGCACTATTCTCCCATGTCTGCAAATGTCCCTTTCTCTGGAACATGTCCAGGTTCTATAACCTTCCTATCTCTGAAACATCCCCAGAACAGCACCGGAGGTAAATGGAGGTGACTGAGATCAGAATGATTTTGTACACATGAGAATTTTACATAAATACGGAGGGTTGCAATCACAGGAAGGGGTTTCAGGGAGCTACAAAGCATGTGATCTGAATGCGTTAATACAAATAGGAAGGGTTGTCAGGAGTAGAGGAGATTACACAGACGTCAATAGATGTCAAGATTGGGAGGGCTGTGCTAAGTGGACGAGATTTCATAGGTAGACAGGATCTTAGAACTAAGAGGAGTTCACGTCAAGACAAAGAGATGTAGGGGCTGCACGAGTTCATCGAGAGGGGGAGGTTAGGAGGGCTGGAGCAGTTTGCAGGGATAAGGACGCTTACAGGATGGGGGTGCTTTACAAAAACAGGGAATGTTTTATGGAATGGTGCATTGTACACAGAAAATAGGATCCAAAACAGAAATGGACACCTGTAGCGACTGAAGAAATGCAATGTAGAGATGGAGCAAGACTTAGATGGGAAGGCTGGAGTCCAAAAGTGTCTTCAAAGAGACAGAAACAGCAATAGGGGCTGGAGACAGTTATACAGATAAAGTAGCATTGAACAAACCGGATGTGATCCTGAGACACAGAGTTGTAGGGGTGGGTGAAATTTGCAGAGCTATTTACAGAGAGGGGGACATTTTTAAGCTACAGTAATAGGAAACATATTGCAGCATTACACAAAGAGACAGTGTTTGAGATGCTGGTTTACAAAGAATGGCAGGGCTCTAGGCAGGGGAGGAGCAAACAGAGAAATGGAACATTGCAGCGGCTACAAAAAATGTACAGAGTGTAGGGAGATTTATTGGGCCGAGGGGAGGTTAGAAAGACTGTGGACTGCAGAGTTTGCAGGGACTGGAGGAGGCCTGACAGATGGGGAGTGAGACAGGGGCTGGAGGCCTTTACTGGAGATAGATGTTTGCAGGAAAATGAGGAGTTTACAGATATAAAGGAGGGCAACAGAGGCTGGTTCAGATTGCATACACAGGGTGGGCTGATGAGCTACAGAGCATCAGACAGGTTTAAAGGAGCAGGAAACGGTAACAGAGATAGGGAAAGTTTCAATGTTGTAAGAGGTATGAGCGTGTGGGACGAGGTCACAGAGGCAGGGGTGGCTATAGGGATTGGAGGAGCACACGGAGGTCGGGACACTGGAGGATATAATGTTACACAATAGGGAGAATTCCAGCATCTGAAGGGAAAGAAAACATGGAAGGCTATTGGGCTGCAGGAGGAAACAGACCGTGAGTAATGCAGGTACTGGAGCAGGTTTGAGATATACGCAATACTCTGCAGTGTAAGAAAGTTCCAGTGATAAGAGGCTGTGTAAGTTACACATAGGGAGGATAGCAGGAGCCAGAGGTGGTTATGGAGAGAGGCAGTGTTACACAGAAACATAGGAAAATGGGTTAGGTGTAGACTATTCAGCCCCATGGGCCTGCTCCACTCTTCAATCAGATCACGACTGATCATTTAGCTCAGTTCCCTCTTCCTGCTTTCTTGCCATACGGAAACGGTCATGACTGGAGCAATCTACAACGATCGGGAGCGTTGGAGTGAGTGGAGTAAGTTACAGAGATAAAGAGAGCTGTGGAGCACTGTCAAAGTTAAAGACACAGGGAGAGTCATTCAGCCTGGAGAAGATTACAATGTTACACAGAAGTGTACAGGCTGAAAGAGGTGACAAAACTGGAGGTATGTAGGGGTTAGAGGAGGTTACTGTGACAGGGAGGATGGTAGAAGCTTTTCTTGGTTATAAAAGTAATTATCTTCTTTGTTTTTGAAAGAGATAACAGACAAAGGTTTTGAATGACTCAGGAGATTACTTGCACAAGGAGGAGTAGAGCAAGATGGTATCAGAGATAATGGGAACTGCAGATGCTGGAGATTCCAAGATAATAAAATGTGAGGCTGGATGAACACAGCAGGACAAGCAGCATCTCAGGAGCACAAAAGCTGACGTTTCGGGCCGAGACCCTTCATCAGAGAGGGGGATGGGGGGAGGGAACTGGAATAAATAGGGAGAGAGGGGGAGGCGGAGCGAAGATGGAGAGTAAAGAAGATAGGTGGAGAGAGTGTAGGTGGGGAGGTAGGGAGGGGATAGGTCAGTCCAGGGAAGACGGACAGGTCAAGGAGGTGGGATGAGGTTAGTAGGTAGCGGGGGTGCGGCTTGGGGTGGGAGGAAGGGATGGGTGAGAGGAAGAACCGGTTAGGGAGGCAGAGACAGGTTGGACTGGTTTTGGGATGCAGTGGGTGGGGGGGAAGAGCTGAGCTGGTTGTGTGGTGCAGTGTGGGGAGGGGACGAACTGGGCTAGTTGAGGGATGCAGTGGGGGAAGGGGAGATTTTGAAACTGGTGAAGTCCACATTGATACCATATGGCTGCAGGGTTCCCAGGCGGAATATGAGTTGCTGTTCCTGCAACCTTCGGGTGGCATCATTGTGGCAGTGCAGGAGGCCCATGATGGACATGTCATCAAGAGAATGGGAGGGGGAGTGGAAATGGTTTGCGACTGGGAGGTGCAGTTGTTTTTTGCGAACTGAGCGGAGGTGTTCTGCAAAGCGGTCCCCAAGCCTCCGCTTGGTTTCCCCAATGTAGAGGAAGCCGCACCGGGTACAGTGGATGCAGTATACCACATTGGCAGATGTGCAGGTGAACCTCTGCTTGATGTGGAATGTCATCTTGGGGCCTGGGATGGGGGTGAGGGAGGAGGTGTGGGGACAAGTGTAGCATTTCCTGCGGTTGCAGGGGAATGTGCCGGGTGTGGTGGGGTTGGAGGGCAGTGTGGAGCGAACAAGGGAGTCACGGAGAGAGTGGTCTCTCCGGAAAGCAGACAGGGGAGGGGATGGAAAAATGTCTTGGGTGGTGGGGTCGGATTGTAAATGGCGGACATTTTCCATCCCCTCCCCCCATTTACAATCCGACCCCACCACCCAAGACATTTTTCCATCCCCTCCCCTGTCTGCTTTCTGGAGAGACCACTCTCTCCGTGACTCCCTTGTTCGCTCCACACTGCCCTCCAACCCCACCACACCCGGCACCTTCCCCTGCAACCGCAGGAAATGCTACACTTGTCCCCACACCTCCTCCCTCACCCCCATCCCAGGCCCCAAGATGACATTCCACATCAAGCAGAGGTTCACATGCACATCTGCCAATGTGGTATACTGCATCCACTGTACCCGGTGCGGCTTCCTCTACATTGGGGAAACCAAGCGGAGGCTTGGGGACCGCTTTGCAGAACACCTCCGCTCAGTTCGCAAAAAACAACTGCACCTCCCAGTCGCAAACCATTTCCACTCCCCCTCCCATTCTCTTGATGACATGTCCATCATGGGCCTCCTGCACTGCCACAATGATGTCACCCGAAGGTTGCAGGAACAGCAACTCATATTCCGCCTGGGAACCCTGCAGCCATATGGTATCAATGTGGACTTCACCAGTTTCAAAATCTCCCCTTCCCCTACTGCATCCCTCAACTAGCCCAGTTCGTCCCCTCCCCCCACTGCACCACACAACCAGCCCAGCTCTTCCCCCCCACCCACTGCATCCCAAAACCAGTCCAACCTGTCTCTGCCTCCCTAACCGGTTCTTCCTCTCACCCATCCCTTCCTCCCACCCCAAGCCGCACCCCCCGCTACCTACTAACCTCATCCCACCTCCTTGACCTGTCCGTCTTCCCTGGACTGACCTATCCCCTCCCTACCTCCCCACCTACACTCTCTCCACCTATCTTCTTTACTCTCCATCTTCGGTCCGCCTCCCCCTCTCTCCCTATTTATTCCAGTTCCCTCCCCCCATCCCCCTCTCTGATGAAGGGTCTCGGCCCGAAACGTCAGCTTTTGTGCTCCTGAGATGCTGCTTGGCCTGCTGTGTTCATCCAGCCTCACATTTTATTATCGTGGAGCAAGATGGAATGTGTTATCGATACAAAATGAGTTTATTGTGATCGTGAGGGTTGTAGTGATGAAACGACATGACAGCAAGTGTAGTAGAGAGTTGATGGTGGTACCGAGATAGGGAGGAGCTGCAAGAGGTGATGGCGATAGTGAGTTTGTGGCGGTGTGGGATGGTTACATCAAAAGCGAGGGGTTTGGGGGATGAAAAAAGAAGTTATCAAGGTAGAGAGGTTTCTCCTGAATGGAAGAGACTACATGGATGGCGATGGTTCAAGCGACTGGATTTTTTTCACAGATACGGAGAGTCAATGGAGCTGGTGAAGGTTTCGAGGATCGAGAGGGTTGAAGGAGTCAAGTCGAATACACAGGCATGGAGGGTTGTGTTGATGGGAGAAGCTACAGGGATAGGGACTGTTGTCGGGCCATTTCTTAGTTTTGTGTCTTGGTTACCTGCCTCACATTCATGAGTCACTTCAGTACCTGGGTGATCTGTAGGGGTTTACATAGAACTCTCCCTGTCTATCTCCATGAGAAGGTTACACTGGTACAGACAATGTTAGGGATTGGAAGAAACTGACAGAGCCACTATGCATTCTACAGACTAAAGATGGTTACGAACACAGCAAAGATTACAGGGTCTAGAGGGGATTACAGACAAAGGGAGGGTTGTAGGGTGGGGAAGAGGTTAGAAAGACAGTTGGTGTTGTAAGGATGGGGGGCACTGATTGTGATCAATTGGCGTAATTGACATAGAGAGGATCTGTGCAGGTTACAGTACAAGAGAGGTTTGTACAGGCAATATATGAGTTTACACAGACAGGAATGGTTCTCAGGGCTGGAGGAACTAACTGTGAAAGGGAATGCTATAACGAATGGAGAAGGTAACATTCACGGAGAATTTCAGTGGCGAAAAGAGGTGACAGTCATATGGCCCTTTGTTTGGACAGGAGAAGTTTACATTGGCAAGCAGCACTTTGGAGAATGAGGGGCTTGACAGAGAGAGGGCGATGAGCAGGAACTAGATAAGGTTTGAGAGAGAAAGACAGTTGACAGCTTTGGAAGATGATGCAACATACAGAGCATGACAGAGTTTGGGCAAGATCTAGAAGTTCACAAGGGTTATAGGAACAGGAGGAGGAGGAGGATGCAGATAAGTTGCGGTTTGGAATGGGATAAGGTTACAAGAACAAAAGAAGGTTCCAGGAATGTGAAGGGCTATGGGGGCTGCAACCAATTCCAGAGATAGGGAGGGATTCACATGTTGCAGGTTACAGAGTTCAGGATGGTTTTTGCAATTGGATGAAGTTAGTAATACAAAGTATTGTAGACACTGGATGAGGTGACAGTTTGCACGGATCTTCGGACTGAAGGACGTTAGAGAAACAGAGAGATGTAGGGGCTGGAGTTGGATACAGCAATCAAGAGGATTTTACAGGTATATGGATGGTTTTAGTGGCTTCAAGAGGTTAAAGAGTTAGTAAGGCTAATAAGGCCTGAAGGATGGAGAATGAGGAGCATTGTCACGATAGGAGAGATTGTACAGACTGAACGAGGCTGCAAACATGAGGAGGATTAAAATGGCTTCAGAATGCAATATATTGGAGCAGTTTACACAGGCAGGAAGAGCTATCAGACTGGAGAAATTTAGAGATAGGGAGGTCTGTAGGAATGGTCAATTGTCACAGAGGTCATGTGGTGCTGTGTTACGGGAGGCAGGAGTGTTCTCGGGACTGGAGAAGGTTACAGTGATATCATGTGTTGCAGGGGCATGAGGATGTCGTCCAGACGGGGAGGTGAGTTGGGGCTGGAGGATATTACAGAGACATGGTGGACTGTAAGTAGTGGATAAGATGACAAGTGTCAAAATTATTGTTATGACTTGAGGAGGAGGACAATACCAGGATTGGACACGTTATCAAGACTGGAGCAATTTGCAAAGATGGGAAGGGGAGTCAGAATTGGCAGAGGTTTTAAATATACAGAGGGATTTTAGCGAGGACTGGAGGAGCCAGAGATATCAAATGTTCGAGGAGTTAGAAGGATTCAATGCACTGAAGATGATGAGTTGCAACAAAGGATCTGTAGACTTACTATATGACTGACTGTTGGAGAGAGAACATGGAACGGAAACATCCCAGGGTTCAATGCCACCGTCTTGAGAGAGGCCCGCTTTTAATTCTGCTGTTCTTATCCTCACGAAGACAGCACAGGCCTGGATTGAGAATTATGGACTTCCTATGCAATCCTCGGAAGCTTTAGTACAGAGCTGAAAGTAGGGTGGTGAGGTTTTTGAGAAGACTTGCAGCTCAGGTTGTGTATGATGTTTTAGACTTGCTCGCCGAGACAGTGTGTTTGATTGCAGATGTTTCATCACCCTGCTAGGTTACGTTGTCAGTGTGCCTCCAGTGAAGGGCTGGTGTTCTGTCCCACTTGTTATTTATGTGCCTCGGTTTGCTGGGGTGGTTGGCATCACTTCCAGTTTTGTTTTCCAGTGGTTTGTATATCGGGTCCAGATCAACGTATTTGTTGATGGATTTCCAGTCGGAATACCAGGCCTCCAGGAATTCCCTAGCATGTCTCTGTTTGCTTTGTACTATTGTGGATGTGTTGTCCCAGTCAAATTGGTGTCCTTCTTTGTCAGTGTGTACTGAAATCAGTGAGAACTGGTCATGTCTCTTGGTGGATAGTTGGTATTTGTGCATCCTTGTTGTCAGTTTTCTTCCAGTTTGGCCTGCATAATGTTTCTCACTGTCCTTGCGTGGTATTTCGTATTGGTTTTGGGTGTGGGATCCCAGACATTTGTCAAGAGCAGTCGTAGGTGGTTGTTGGTTTGTGGGCGAGCCTGATACCTCAGGATCTGAATAGTCTTGTGGTCACCGCTGATAGGTCTCTGATTTGTGGTAGGATGACTGGTGTATGTGGCTGTATTGTGCCTTATTGTTGTGGTCTGTCCTGTGGGTAACAGTGGATTGTGCCTTTTGGGTATCCATTTCCTTTAAAAACTCCGTATAAGTGCTCCACGTCTGATATGAGCAGTTCCAGGTTGCTGCAGTGTGTTGTGGCTCGTTTGAATTTTGTCCTGTTGTATCTCCGTTTATCACACCAGCAACTATCCACCAATACCTGTAAAGTATCTGGTCCGTATGAGCTGTACACATTCCGTACACGATGATCTGGAGTTCCCTGTTGCTCTTACATTCCACCACAGCTGAGGAAGGGTTATTGTTCTCTTCTTTTATGAATTTTATTCTAGTGAGGATGTTGTTTATCCGTCAGTGGGTTTCTTCTGGTCTTCTAGATGTGATCATCAAGGTGTCATCTACCACAGGGGACCCAGAGTTTGGGTTAGATAGTGGGGAGCGTTTTCCATTCTCATCTTTGCATTACCACTTCTGCAAGCTGTCCTGATATAGGGATCCCACTGGTGTTCCATTGATTTGTTTGAATTTCGGGAGGTGAGACACATATCCAGCATTTTCAGGGTGCTGTCCTTGTTGATTCTGTTAGTTTGCAGCGCCTGCCATCCTGGTTCATCCAGCAGAGTGGCCATTGTCTCTTTGGCTCAGTCAGTGTTTATGGATGTAAATCGTGCCGTAATATCAAAGAATATCATCATCTCCTCCTCTTCTGTTCTGGTGTCCTTGACGATGTTGAGGAATTCTAGGGAAGAGTGTATTAGGTGGATAGTGTTGTCCATGAAGTATTTCAGTTTCCGTTATTGTTCTTTGGCTAGCCTATATGTTTGTCTACCTGCTCCTGGCTCGGTGAGCAAGCCTACAACATCAGCAGGTTTGTGATTGAGTCTGGGGTCTTTCTGCACTGTGCGCCCCCTTCTGCACTGTAGCTACATCATACCTCATGGGTCAATGTTTTAAGCCTTCTGCTCTGCTCTGCTCACTGTGAGTATCTTACCTGACTGCAAGATCTGACGAATGCTCCAGATCTCCCTGTCCGTTGTCGCTTGCATTGACCAGTTGACTTCAACATGGTGATGGACCAGACTGGAGTCAGGAATTCTGCTCAGTCAGCAACTTTCAGTATTTGCCGAAGACAGAAGCATAAACAGACCGAGAAATTAGACTGATGCAGTGAGGATTACAGATGTGGAAGAGGGCTGAGCACTGCAGATATCTGGACAATCCCTGTCTCCATCCCTGGCCTCTGCTGCCACATCTCTGGAGTGGAGAATTCTGCTGGCTCAGGATCTCATTGCAGCGGCAATCATTAGATCCACACTGTGACAGTTACTGTTTGAAGAGATACTGGCTGATATCACCAGGAAGGTGTCAGGATCACCCAATGGTCAGGAAGAAGGAGTTTTGATTCATGGTGCACTGGTATCAGTACTCAGGGATACACGAGCTTCGAGTGGGACAGGCGATGGCCGTGTGTTCCTCTCACGAGACTATTAATCCATAAATTAATGACAATGTCTGAAATACCCATCTGATTCCATGATATCCTTCAGGGAAGGACATCTGCTCTGCTCACCTGGTCTGGCCGACATGTGACTTCAGACACAGAGCAACATGTCTGACACCCAACTCCCTCTGAAAAGGCCCAGCAAGGCACTCAGTTCAAAGGCAGCTTGGGTTGCAAATAAGAGCTGGCCGGCTTGAAACACCCACATCCCGAGTGAATAAATAATCACGGAACGGTGTAAAACATTCAACAGAAGGACATTCCATTGGAGCAGACAAAACCTCCGCAAGAAATTCCCATTCTCTCTCACTCAGGGAACCAAGTATCGGATTCAAAGAAAACCAAAGAAAGAATCAAAGAAAAAAAAATTCTGAAGTGAAGGAATGTGTTCCAGCAAATGACAACGGGCCATTGTATATGGAAGTAGGTGTTAAAGGGACTGCAGATGGGCTCCTTGCAAGAGGAAACATTGTTGGGGCTCAATGAGATGACAGGACCAGGGAGAGTTGAAGGAGCTGGAGGTGGTGAGAGCGTTAGAGAGTGGCAAGGGCTTGAATGATGTTACAAAACCAGTACAAATTGCTGCAATGCTTGCAGAGGGTGGGAAGGGAAATATACCCTATTATTTCTTCATTCGTGGAATGAGGGTGTCACTGGAAGGACCAGCATTTAGTGCCCATTGATAATTGCACTGGGCAATTGCTAAGGGACAGTTATGAGTCAACCATTTTGTGGTGGGTCTGGAGTCACATTTTGGTTAGATGTGGTCAGTTTTCCTTCCCTTAGGGACATTCGGTAAGGAGTTGGGATTTTGTTTTTCAACTGATAATCAACAATGGACACATCATTACAGATTATTTTTATTGAATTCTAATTCCACTATCTGCCACAGTGGGATTCGAAAGGAAAAATAAAACAGTGGATTGACAATCTTCTCAGTTCAGGGGAATGACTCGGAGCTGGCTGGCCATAGGCAGTGTACTGAGCAAGGGTAAATAAAGGGTGATTTGATGATAGGACACCGGCCTCTGTGCAGTTATCTCTCATGTACACAGACAAAAGCAGTTTGCAACACAGGATTGACCAACTGCAGGTCACAGGTTGGAAACAACTCCTCACACAGGACTGAGCAAGTGCAGTTTGCACACATACAATTGTGAGCAATCACAGTCCACAGAACATTTAAAAAAAAAGACTCGTTCCACTCAGGAAACTGACTGTTTGCTCTCATTGCACACGTTAGCAATTGCTGGGAGAACACAGATTGAAAACAATCACAACTGAACATGCAGAGGCCTGGCCACTCTCAATCTGCAAGAAAATAAAGCACAGTTCTCTGGACAGAACTGGCCATTCATCATTGACAGGACAAAATAAATGTTCCCAAACACCGAACCGATATTTTGCAATGAAAAGGAGTTTTAAAAACAACAGCATCCCACAGAATACGTGCTGTCCATCTGCACTGCACAGGTCAGCATTGTCTTGGAATTCCCTTCACTTGTCTGGGTGAATGTAGCTCCAACAATATTCAATAAGCTTGACACCATCCAGCACAAAGCAGCCTCATGTTTGGAACGATATTAACTCACTTCACTCGCAACGCAACGTGACAGCAGTGTCCACAATCTACGAGGATCATCAGCAGCAGCATTTCACAACACCATAAACAACCTGGAAGGAAAACAGCAGCAGGTGTATGACACCAGCAGCATTTACAAGGTCCCATCCAAGCCATGCTCCTTCCTAACAGCCCTGTGGCTGTCTGCAACCCAAAGGATTTCAGTGGGCCAAGCAAGGCAGCTCACAAAAAAAAAAGTTACTGGAAAAGGTCAACATCTGTGAAGAGAAACCAAGGTTTACATTGCTTAGAACCACCACCACCAGCTTCAGCAATAAAAGATGGGAAGTAAATAATGGCCACATCACATGCATGAACATGCGATAGAACTCAGGGACAATTCATGTCCCTTTAACAGCTTTGTATTCTCTATGCAACTCACAATCCTATGTTTATGCCATCAACAAACATGGAAAAAAATTATTTGATCTGTGCATCTAACTGATCGACAGATACTGTGAATAGCTGGAACCCAAACATGAATCCTTCCTCGAACTCTCAAGGTACAGCCTGCAAACTCACAAATCAACAAATTTATAAGCACGTGCTTTACCATCTGTTAAACAATTTTCAACACATGCCAGCACATCACCTCCAAGTCCATGTGGTCCAAATTTGTTAATTTGCTTTTTCAGTGGGAACCTTTAATATGCATCTGAAAAAGCAAATAAAGTTTCCTCCTACCATCATTTTTTTGGAGATAGATATAATAATTCTACGTTTGGATGTCATAATGGAAAATGACAATTTAGTACCGAAGTTAAGTGTCTAAATTCGAGGAATGCAGCTTATTATTAGATTACCTCTACCACTAGGCATTATCACTTTCATTAGACAGGACCTGGCACATATCGATGTGGGGGAGGAATTACTTGGATTTGAGTCTATATTCGGAAAGTTGGACTGTTATAAAGTGATACAATGAGAATGCATGATAAAATAACAAGGTGTAGAGCTCGATGAACACAGCAGGCCAGGGAGCATCATAGGAACAGGAAAGCTGACGTTTCGAGTCTGGAACCTTCTTCAGAAAAGGTGGGGGGGGGAGGAAGGGGATTCTGAAATAAATTGGGGGGAGGTGGTGGTGGAAGTTTGCTAAAAAAACAGATTAGTGGAGAGAAAATGGACAGGCCATTGAGGCAGATCTGGAGCCAGTCAAGGTGAGTGTCGGCAGGGAGTCGGGATGGGGACAGTCAGTTGAGGGAAGATGGACAGGTCACAGAGGCGTGGATGCGGCTGGTAGGTAGGCGGTGGGAGTGGGGAGTGGTCAGTGAGGTTGGAGGAGCAGAAAGTTGGGAGAAAGGACGGAGAGGTCAAGGAAGAGGGGCCAAGCTTCGCTGGTTTTGGGATGACGTCAGAGGTGGGGAGATTTTAAAGCTTACAAAGTTCACACTGAGACCATTGGGCTGCGGGGTTCCCAAGCAAAATATGAGGTACTGTTCCTGCCGCCTTCAGGTGGCATTGTTGTGGCTCAGGATGGTGAGGATCTCCAACATGTTCCGATTAATAAGGAGCAAGAATTAAATGCTTTTCAGGCATACTGGTGGATAAATTACCAGCGCCCATTGAAACTTATCCCAGGCTACTATAAGAGGCAAGAAAGGAGATTGCAGAGGCCTTGCAGATATATTAAATCGCTTAGTGGCCACATGTGTAGTGCTGAATGACTGGAAGATAGTTAATGTGTTTAATTTGTTCAAGAAGGGGAGCAAAGATTGGCCAGGTAATTGGAGAAGAGATCGCCTGATATCGGTCGCAACAAAATTATTGGAAGAAATTCTGAGGGAAAGGACAAATCAACACTTGCAAATGAAGGAATCATTGGGCTAATCAGCAGAGATTTGGTCAAGAGAGATCCTGTCTGATGAATTCAGTTGAGTTCTTTCAAATTGTGTCAAAAATTATTGATGAGGTCAGTGCAAATGAAATGGTTTGCATGAAAATCAGTGAAGCCTTTGACGATGTTGAACATGGAAGGCTGGTTCAAAAGGGAGGAACCCATGAGATTGAGACAAGTCGGCAAAAATAGATCCTAAACTGGTGGAGAGTTTTTTTTGTGATTGACAGCCTTTGACTATCAGCAGACTGCAGGGATCGCTGCAAGGCCCATTACTGTTTATTCTGTACATTAATGTCTTGGTTGTGAAAGTAGATGGTATCATCAGTAGGTTTGTAGATGACAAAAGTTGGACGCGCTGTCCATCGTGAGGTGGATGGTCTCAGACGACGGTCCGATATTGATCGGCTGATAAACTGAGCAGCGCAATGGCAGACAGAACTTATTTCTAATAAGTTTGAGGTAATACACTGTGCGAGTTACGGCAAGTGAAGGACATACATAATGAACAGTAGGTACAGGCAGAGTACTGAGAAACAAAAGGACCTTGGTACACAAGTCCATAGATCCCTGAAGGCATCAGCACAGGCAGACAGGGTGGTGAAGACACATGAACTGGGGCCACGTCCTCACAAGGTGAATTAGTAGAGGTACCCGAAAGGATCTATCCAGCCTCGCAGGGGTGTTGGATCCGAAACAGCAGAGACTGGCAAAGACGTTGAAGACAGCAATTTAAATAGACAAGGCAGGCAACAGCACGGCAAGAAATGAAGTAAAAGTGATAAAATTG
This sequence comes from Stegostoma tigrinum, assembly GCF_030684315.1. Taxonomy (NCBI): domain Eukaryota; kingdom Metazoa; phylum Chordata; class Chondrichthyes; order Orectolobiformes; family Stegostomatidae; genus Stegostoma; species Stegostoma tigrinum. Next base: position 3,396,132 of record NC_081361.1, on the reverse strand, counting down.
AACTGTACTTATTTCCATGCAATGGACCTGACAGGAAAGGCAGATAAACTCAGAGCATGGATGAGGACATGGGGCTGGGACAGCAAACATATTACAGAAAAAAAACAGTGAGGGGAAAATAAGGACAAGCAGCTCAATGTACCAGGGTACAGACACCACAGGAAGATTCGAAGGAGAGGCAAGTTAGGAGGGGAAGAGGTATTTTTGAATTGGAGAATATTCCTGGGGTTTGCCCAGCAAAACTATTTTTGTGGAACTGAGAAATAAGAGTGGGCGATTGCTTTGATATAATTGGACAACCCAACAATTGGTGAGAAATTGAAGAGCAAATATGTTCAGAGGTCTGAGCTGTCTATCAGAACAATCAGGGTGTAATGGTAGGGGATTATAATTTTCCAAACAGAGACTGATACCGCACAGTGTTATGCGCTTTCGATGGGAGGAATTTGTTAAGTGTGTTTAAAAATAACTCCCTCAAACAATACGTAGACAGCCCGACTGAAGAAGGGGCAGACCCTGACCTCCACGTGCGAAACAAGGTCGGGCAAGGGACTGATGTGGTATTGAGGCAGCACTTTGGCAAAGAGATCACAATTTTATTAGTTTGAAAATTGCTATGGAAAAAGATTGGCCTGGTCCACAAAATAAAGTTATAAAGTAGGTCAAGAGCAATTATGATGGTATTTGACGGGAATTTTCAAAAGACGGTTGGGGAGGCTATTTGCAGGGGCATCTGGCAAGTTGGAAGCTTTCAAAAATGAGAGGTCAGAGCCAGCATATTTCTGTTAGTGTGATGGACGATGCTGACAGAAGTAGGAAACTCTGAATGACTTGTGATATAGAGGCTCTGATCAAGAAAAATGGGACACTGCTGGATCAAATGAATCCCTTGAGGACTATGGGAGTGTAGGAACAAACTTTATGAAGGAAATCGGGAGAGCAAAGATGGGGCATGAGACAACTTTGGCCGATAAGGTTAAGGAGAATCCAAAGAGATTCAATAAGGATATTAAGGGCAAAAGAGCAACTGGGCAGAAAATGGGGATTCATACAGATCAAAGAGGCCACCAATATGGGCAACCACAGGAGATGGGTGAGATGCTAAACAGTGTTTCATATCAGTCCTCACTGTGGGGGAAAAACCAGTAAATTCAGGTAAATAAAGAGTAATATCCTGAAAAGAGTTTACACGACAGAACAGTGATGTTAGATGTCTTAAAAAGCTTGATCAAGTGTACCTGATGTCTTTTGGGGAACCAGGGACGAATCTGTTGTACACCGAGCAGAGATATTTCACTCAAGCACAGGAGGTTGTGGGGTGACCTTTTACAAGTTAATTAATGCCTGAGGAGCATCAATAAGATGAATAGCCAACATCTCTCCCCCAGGGTAGGGGTGTCCAAAGCTAGAGGCCATAGGTTTGAGGTGAGAGGGGAAAGGTTTAAGGAGACATGAGAGGTAACATTTGCCACACAGTGAATGGTGCATATATGGAACGAGCTGCCAGAGAAAGCGACAACATTCAAAAGATAATGGGGCAGGTACATCGACAGCAAAGTTTTGAAAGGATAGGGGCCAAACTCAGGCAAATGTGACTTATTCCGTTCAGGAAACCTGGGCCTTATGGATGAATTGGGTCACACAGTCTGTTTCTGTGCTGCAAAATTCTATGACTCCAATTACTGGAGAAAGAGACGACTCAGACGAGACAAGTTGCAGACATTGAAGCAAGTTATAGAGATAGGGATGGTAGTCAGGATTGGAGTATATTTCAAATATATGGAGGGACTGTCGAGCGGGGAGGTGGTTACAGAAATAGGAGCAGTTAGAGGAGTTGGAACAGTTGAAGACTCTGGTCCACAAGAGTCTACATTTGACCACATAGACACAGTCATGGAGGAGGAACACAGAGTAGAAAGATCAGAGGCAGCATTACCGCCCTCTTGTTGGAGCTTTCACTTTTATGTTGAACCTCACAAAGACAGCACAGGCCTGCAATGATAACTGAACTTCCTATGCTATCTTTGGAAGGCATAGTGCAAAAATGCTTAAAGTAGGCCTCCCATGACAGTAGTGAACGAGTCTGGCTCAGTAATTAGGGAAAGAAGTCTGCCATTCTCACTTGGTCAGGTCAGACTCACAGGCATGTGGCAGACTCTCAACTACCTTCTGGCTTGCTGTGCCATTTCATTCAGTTCAAAACAGTTTAGGCTGGGTAATAAGTGCTCTCCAGGCAGAGACACGCACATCTCGTGAGTGAATAAATAATAACTGGCACCACTGTCCTGGTCAATCAAGTCGGCAGGTTTCTGGACAGTCCTGTAAACTGACAGAGAGGATGCTGAGACTGGGGTCAGGTGAAAGGAGATTCCCAGACCAAAGCAAAAGCTGAAGAATTATAGCAGCACGGTGATGTTGGTGAAAACAAGCATATCGGGACAGGAAGTAACAGGGTTTCACAAAAACAGTACATTTGTGAACCGGTATGTGTCGGGGAATTTTGGTAAAATGTACCTTACGATGTTCCTTTTGGGAAGGGCAAGGTATATGCAATAAGATAGTGTCATTCGAAGGGGAGCTCGGGGATTGTTTTTGTCAGTGTTCCTTTGAATAACACGTTGTGCAACAGGCTAGGGATGTAACTGTCCCAGATCGACCGCTGTATCATGAAGTTGAGTAAATGAGTAATGTCACACCGAGAGATCCTCAGGGAAATTATGAAAAAGTGGAATTCAAAGTAAGTATGAAGTTTTGAAGTGATCGTACAAATTACAAACAAAAAGAAACAAGGCCAATTGCATGAGTTTGGGCGGGGGGGCGGGGGGGAGAGAACCGGCCAAGTTAAACAGTGTAAAGAGACTGTAATGTATGGCCGCAAATGAACACAGAAAAACATTTGAAGGAACATTGTAAAATATTTTTTAAAACATGATATTCCACTGAAACAGGCAAAACCTCAGCAAGAAATTCCTATGTGCTTGTCAGGCGGAGTAAATGAGCAGATGCAATTAATACAGGCTGAGAAGACAACCCAAAAAAATACCCTAAAATTCTGAAGGGGAACAATGTGGATCAAAAAAATGACAGCAGACTACCAAAGTATAGAAGTCGGTGTTAAACAGATTGTAAGGGGTCTCTTCGCAGGAGGAACATGGTAGGAAGTGGAATCATTGTTGGGGTTCCATGAGATGACAGGAGCAAGGAGTGTTGAAGGTAGTGAAAGCGCTGCAGGGTTTGGCAAGGGCCTGAACAATGTCACAAACCCAGTACGAATTGCTGCACTGTTTGCAAAGGGTGTGGAAGGAAATACACCCTTTTATTTTTTCATTCCTGGGACTCGGCTATCACTGGATGGGCCAGTACTCAGTGCCTATTGCACTTTTGAGTTAAGCGTCAGCCATTTTGTTGTGGGTCTGCAGTCACATGTCAGCCAGGCCTGTTCAGATGCTGTTCCCCAAAGGGCATTCGTGATTGAGATTATCTTTTCTTTAAAAAAAAATATCAACAACGGACATACCATTCGTGATTATTTTTATTGAATTCTAATTCCACAATCTGCCCAGGTCCCCAGAACATTATCAATGTCTCTGGATGAACAGCCCAGTGGTATTATCACTAGACTGTGGCCGACCCCACAATGGAGTTGGTTGAAGTGATATGGAGTGTCACAGAACATGGAGACCATTACAAATGCAAAGCACGTTGTGTAATCCATAACAGACTTCAAAAATGGAAACTGTCAAAGCGGTATGAGATATACCAGAGACCAACAGGGCAGGTGGCGATGAAACAGGTTCAATATTGCGAGGAGATGTCTCAACAGGAGAATGTTAGGGCTTCTGTCATTTACAGACGTAAGGAATGCTGCAGGGACTGGATGAAGTCACAGTAATAAGGGTGTGTTTGTTATTTGAGGAAGAGGTGCCAACACAAGTACAAAAATGGAGCATTCACCGAACACACAAAGACCACACATACGAATAATCACAATAAAGATCAGCTCCACATTCATGTCAGGTGTGTGTGATCTTACTACTCAAAACTCCTAGGCATAAAACCTGCTCTCCACACAACACTGACTATTTACAATTCATTTGATGAACATTAGATCATAAATAACTGGCCATTTGAAGTCCACAGGATAAATAAAAGCTCCCCACAGATCACTGACAATTTGTAATTCACAACATACGAACCAGCAGTCCACGCAGAATTACCGAGACGCAGGCGTGAAAGGATGGGGAGGCTTTCAAGAGGAGGGAAAAAGAACTTAACGAGATGTTAAATGGGTGCGAGTGTATGAGCGAAAAGAACAGGGTGGACAGACTTGGATTGTTTCTGCTTGAGGGTCAATGGCTGAGCGGGCAACTTGTCGAAATATATAAAACTGTAAAGCAAGGATAGTGAATAATCGGAGTCTCTTCCCTCAGGTGAAAAAATATCAAATACAACGGTAATAAGTTTAGGCTGAGAGGGGAAAGTTTAAAGCAGGCATGAGAGTTTTTACTCTCATGGTGAGTGAGTGCCTGGAACAGATTGCCAGGGTATTTGGTCAAAGCAGAGAGGAGAGCAATGTTTAAGAGGCATTTGGACAGATACATCAATGGGCAGGGAAGGGCGGGATATTGATTATGTGCAGCCAGATAGCATCAGTTTCGAATAGTGTCATGGTCATCGCAGAAATGATGGGCTGAAGGACCTGCTCTGGTTCATGACTGTTGTATGCCCTAACAGGTGAAATTAAAGCTTTAAAATTAAACATAGAACTGCGAAATCTGAAGATCTGAAACAGAACAGAAATTGGTGCACAAAGTACGTCGGTTGGCAGCGTCTGTGTAGAGAATTGAGCTCTTCAGAAATGAGAGACATACAGATGCACACACACACACAGACATGTCTAGCCATTAAAAAAAAACAAAGAATAAACTCAGTTCCCCGCAGAGAAATTAAACGCAGCTCTGCGCAGACAACTGACCAGAATCCACAAGATCAATTGCAGCCTTCAGACAAAAATGACGACAGTCCACAGAATAAAATCAAGATCTACAGGCAGAACTGATCATTTACAAATGTGTAGGATTAACAATGCCATACACAAAACTACCTGCTTACAGTCCGCAAGATAAATAAAAGCTTCCCAGACAGTATTGACCATTCTCAGGCCACCGGTTGAGAACCAGCTTAATTGATCCACCTAACCATTCAAAATCCAGGGATTAAACCCAAACCCTAGTCACAATTAGCCAAACACAATTTGTTGGTGTGAACCCACTCCCCACTTCTGCAGTGTTGGGGAAAACAAACGAAGAAGAAAAAAAGAAATAAAAAAAGAAGAAAAAAATAGCAAAAAGAAAACAGCGCTTTTATAATCTCCTGAGTGCTGGAGAATGACTGAGAGCTGGCTGGGCATAGGCAAAGTTCTGCGCAGGAGTAAATAAAGGGTGACTTAGTGATGGCATACCGGCCTCGGTGCAGTTATATAGAACATGGAACATAACAGCACAGTACAGGCCCCTCGGACCTCGATGTTGTGCCGACCCGTCATACCGATCTCAAGCCCATCTAACCTACACTATTCCATGTACGTCCATATGCTTATCCAATGACGACTTAAATGTACCTAAAGTTGGCGAATCTACTACCGTTGCAGGAAAAGCGTTCCGTTCCCTTACTGCTCTCTGAGTAAAGAAACTATCTCTGACATCTGTCCTATATCTTTCACCCTCAATTTAAAGCTATGCCCCCTCGTGCTCGCCGTTACCATTCTAGGAAAAAGGTTCTCCCTATCCACGCGATCTAACCCTCTGATTATTTGATGTTTCAATTAGGTCACCTCTCAACCACCTTCTCTCCAATGAAAACAGCCTCAAGTCCCTCAGCCTTTCCTCGTAAGACCTTCCCTCCATACCACGCAACATCCTGGGAAATCTCCTCTGCACCCTTTCCAAAGCTTCCACATCCTTCTTGTAATGCGGTGACCAGAACTGTACACAATACTCCAAGTGCGGCCTCACCAGTGTTTTGTACAGCTTCACCATAACCTCTTGGTTCCGGAACTCGATCCCTCCATTAATAAAAGCTAAAACACTGTATGCCTTCTTAACAGCCCTGTCAACCTGGGTGGGAACTTTCAAGGATCGGTGTACGTGGACACCGAGATCTGTCTGCTCATCGACACTACTGAGAATCTTACCATTAGCCCTGCACTTGGCCTTCCGGTTACTCCAAAGTGCATCACCTCACACTTGGCTGCATTAAACTCCATTTGCCACCTCTCAGCCCAGTCTGCAGCTTATCTATGTCCCTCTGCAACCTACAGCATCCTTCGTCACTATCCACAACTCCACCGACCTTAGTGTCATCTGCAAATTTGCTAACCCATCCTTCTACGCCCTCATCCAGGTCATTTATAAAAATGACAAAACAGCAGTGGACCCAACACCGACCCTTGTGGTACACCACTAGTAACTGGTCTCCAGGATGAACATTTCCCATCATGTCTGTGTGTGTGTGCATCTGTATGTCTCTCATTTCTGAAGAGCTCAATTCTCTACACAGACGCTGCCAACCGACGTACTTTGTGCACCAATTTCTGTTCTGTTTCAGATCTTCAGATTTCGCAGTTCTATGTTTAATTTTAAAGCTTTAATTTCACCTGTTAGGGCATACAACAGTCATGAACCAGAGCAGGTCCTTCAGCCCATCATTTCTGCGATGACCATGACACTATTCGAAACTGATGCTATCTGGCTGTACATCATCAATATCCCGCGCTGCATCCTGTCAATGTCCTGTTGCAACCTCCAACAGCCCTCGATGCTGTCCACAACTCCACCAACCTTCGTATCATCAACAGACTGACTAACCCACCCTTCCACTTCCTCACCCAAGTCATTCATAAAGTGCACAGGTCCCAGAACAGATATGGAGAAGCAAGCTGTTTGAGATTCTAAACAGTTTCTCATCTGTACTTACTGTGCAGAAAGAAACAAAGAAACCTACAGCACAGGAACAGGCCCTTCGGCCCTCCAAGCCTGCGCCGATCAAGATCCTCTGTCTAACCTGTCATCTATTTTCTAATGGTCTGTGTCCATTTGCTCCCTGCCCATCCATGTACCTGTCCAAATATATCTGAAGAGACGCTAAAGTGTCTGCGTCTACCACCTCCGCTGGCAACACGTTCCAGGCACCCACCACCCTCTGCCTTATCTAGACAGAAGGACCAGTAAATTCAGGGAAATAAAGAGCGATGTCTTGAAAAGAGTCCACACGACAGAAGAGTGCTGTTGGAGGTCAAGAAAAGCTTGATGAAGTGTATCTGAGGACGTTTGAGAAACCAGGGCTGAGTTTGTGGGAACCCGAGCACAGATACGTCCCTCAAGCAGAGGAGGCTGTGGAGTGACCTTTTAGAGGTTCATGAATGCCTGAACAGCATATAAAAGGTGAATAGACAGGTCTTTGCTCCCAGGGTAGGGGAGTCCAAAAGAACAGAGTATCGGCTTGAAGTGAGAGGGGAAAGGTTTAAAACAGACCTGAGGGGTAACGTTTTCCACACAGAGAATGGTGCAAATATGGAATGAGGTGCCAGAGGGAGTGGTGGAGGTATGTACAGTTACAAAAGTGAAAAGACATTGGGGCAGGCACACATACAGTAAAGGTTTGTAAGGATGCAGGCAAATGTGACTTGTTCAGTTCGGGAAACCCGGTCAGCATGGACGAGTTGGGTCAAAGGGACTCTTTCCGTGCTTCACAACTCAATGACTCCAGTTACTTGAGGAGGAGACGCCTGAGATAAGGCATATTGCACAGACTGAAGCAATTTACAGGGATCAGGATGGTGGTCAGGATTGGAATATGTCTCAAATTTATGGAGGGATTGCAGAGAGGAGAGGTGGTGATAGAAATAGGAGTTAGGATGATTGAAGACACTGGTCCACAAGACATGACACAGACTCAGTCATGGATGGAAAGCACAGCACAGGAAGATCAGAGACAGCATTACCGCCCTATCGAGGGAGATTTGCTTTCACTTCTGTTGGGCTGATCCTCACAAAGAAGGCACAGGCCTGGATTGATAACTGTGAACTTCCTCTGTCGTCTTCAGAAGGTAGAGTATCACAAAGCTGAAAGTAGGCCTCCCACGATGACGAGTGATTGAGTCTGATTGTAACTAGGGGAGAAAATCTGCCACCTTCACTTGGTCAAGCCTACATGTGACTTCAGACCCACAGGAATGTGGTTGACTCAGAACCAGCCTCTGAAATGGCACAGCAAGCCATTCAGTTCAAGGGTAGCTCGGGGTGGGTAATAAATGCTGGCCAGCCAGAGACACCCACATCTCACAAGTGAATAAATAATAACTGGAACCGTGCTGGGACCAGTATCCTGGCCAATCATGTTATAATGTTTATGGACAGGGCTTTAAACTGACAGAGAGGATGCAGGGACAGGGTTCAGGGGAAAGGAGATGTCCAAATCCAAACAGAAAATGTGATTGGAACAGCATGGTGATGTGGCTGAAGACAAGCAGAAAGGGACAGGAAGCACAGAGCTTCACAGAAACTATACATAAGTTTGTGACAGGAAATTGTAGTATAAAGTACATGATAATGTTACTTTTTGGAATGTTCAAAGTATGTGCAATAAAATGGTGGCATTCGAAGAGGAGCTTGGAGAATATTTTTGTCAGTGTTTCTTTGAATAACATGTTGTGCAACTGGCTAGGGATGGAAATATCCCAGATCGACTGTTGTGTGATGAAGCTGAATAAATGAGTCATGTCACACAGAGATCCAAAGGGAAATTATGAAAAAAAAGTGGAATTCAAAGGTATAATGAAGTTTTAATGTGACCAGGCAAAGAACAATCAACAATTAGAAACAGAAACAAAGCCAATTGTATGACATTGAGAGGGGAAGTGAGCAGTGTAGACAGAGTAAACTAACTGAAATGCAAATGAACAGTGGAAAACATTTGAAAGAACATTGTAAAATATCCAACAAAAAGGCCATTCCATTGACAAAAGCTCAGCAAGAAATTCCTAGCTGTGTCTCACTCAGGGTGTAGAGGAATATATTCAATTGAAAGAGCCCTAGAAGACGACAAAAAAAAGAGCAAAATCAGAAGAAAGAGACTGTTCAGCAAAAGAGGGCTACGAAAGTATGGACGCAGGTATTAAAGGGATTTCCTAGCAGAGGAATGCAGTAGGAACATGAAACATTGTCGGGATTTATTGAGATGATAGGAACAGGGAAAGTTGAAGGTGCTGGAGGTGATAACTATGTTATGGAAAGTGGCAAGGACCTGAACAATGTTACAAATCCAGGAGGAATTGCAGATCTGGAGGTGTCTGTAGAGGTAGGGACGGAAATATGTACTTTTATTTAAATCATTCATGGCATGAGGATGTCACCAGCTGGTCGAGCAATCATAGCCCATCACTAACTGCCATAGCACAGCTCAGAGTCAGCCATACTGCTGTGGTCTGAAATCACATGTCGGCTAGAGCAGCTAAGAATGTCAGATGTCCTTCACTAAAGGACACAAATGAATCAGTTAAGTCTTTCCTGATAATTAAGAATGCTTTTATGGTGGCCTCATGAATATCCTGTACAGCCACAGCACGACATCCCAATCTCCTATTCCCAATGCTCTGGCCAATGAAAGCAAGCATGCCAAATGTCACCTTCATCACCCCATCTATCTGTGATACCGCTTTCAGGGAACTATGTATCTGCACCCCTAAGTCTCCTGCTTGACAACACCATCTGGGGCCTTAACATTAGCTGTGTGTGTTCTGCACTGGTTTGTTTTTGCAAGATTCAACACTTCACATTTATCCACCTCAATCTCCATCTGCTATTCCTCATCCCAACAACCTGATAGATCATGATCTCGCTGAATTCTTAGATAACCTCCTTCACTGTCCATGATACCACCAATTTTACTGTCACCCACAAACTTACTAAACATGACTCCTATATTCTCATTCAAATCATCAATATAAATGACACATAACATAACCGAACCTGGTGGCACACGCATCGGCCTCCAGGAAGAACAACAAACCTCTGCCAGCACCCACTGTCAAGCCAATCTTGTACACAACTGGCAAGCTTTCATCGGACGCCATGTGATCTAAACTTGCTGAGAACCAAGTACCACTCTGCCTTCATCTATCTCCTGGCTACCTCCTCAAAGCAAAATCAATCAACTTTCAAAGCCACAATTTTCCACACACAAAGCTGTGCTGACGAGCCCTAATCAAGACTTGCCTTTCCAAATGCATGAAGATCCAATCTCTCAGGATCTCCCCCAACAAACTACCCACCACTGACGTCAGTGTCACTGGTTTGTAGTTTCCAGGCTTGGCCTTGCAGTCCCTTGAGTGATGCAACAACATTACCCACCCTCCAGTCTTCTGACATCTCACTGTGGCTGTTGATGATATAAATATCTTGCTGGAGCAGCTCACAATTTCTTACCTAGCCTTCCACGATGTCCTGGGATAAACCTGATCAAGGCCTGAGGATTTATCTACCTTTGTGCACTTTAAGACTCCTAACACCTCATTGTCTCAATTGTGGACTCTTTTCTAGTCATCACTATTTATTTCACCAAGTTCCTGAGGTGCTATGTTTTTCTCCACAGTAAATACTGAATCCTAGCCATTTCCAAAGAGTGTTGTCACTCCCTTTCCTTTCCTCACAGACGAGGGTAACCCCAACTCCAGCCTGTCTGCCAATTCCAACAGCTTTGCCGTGGTCACTTTTTGCAAAGACCCCAAAGTCACTGCTTCCATCCCCAGAAATCTGAGTGATGACTGAAAGAGCCATTCCGACACAAGGCACGCCCTGTTTAAACCAAGGGAATGCAACACCCGAACCAAAAGACACTAACAACTAGCACTCACCACCCTGGAGTCAATTAACCCTAAACCCAAAGTGGAATTGTAGAATTATTGCAGCAAGAGCGCCCAATCTGTTATGGGCCAGGCGGGAATTTCCTCATGATTTTAACAAAGTAGCCTAGACCCTAATTTTGAGATAGTCAGAAGGGTCCCAACCTGAAAGATAACCAAGTGTGGGGCTGGATGAACACAGCAGGCCAAGCAGCATCTTCGGAGCACAAAAGCTGACGTTTCAGGACGAGAAACGTCATCAGAAAAGGGGCGGTTTCTGATGAAGGGTCGAGGCCCAAAACGTCAGCTTTTGTGCTCCTAAGATGCTGCTTGGCCTGCTGTGTTCATCCAGCCCCACACTTGGCTATCTTGGATTCTCCAGCATCTGCAGTTCCCATTATTCCAAGCTGAAATGCTAACTTTTCTGCTCCTCTGATGTTGCCTGTCCTGCTGTGTTCTTCCAACTCCACACTTACCTTTCGACCCTAACTTTCTTATTTTAAGAGGCAAATGTCATGTGGGTGCTCCAGGTATGATGCACTTGGTTTGAAGCAAAACAAATTTATTTAAACACAACAATTAAAACATGAACAGAAGAAAGTGGAATTTAGAACAACAAAATATCGGAAAGCCGAACACACCCAATACAGTAACTATTACAAATTAACTGCTCCAATCTTGTCACATCCCATAAACACACCCGTTGGCTAAAAGGTAATTTCAAACACAGATTCTTAAAGGCAGGAGGGAACAACATCCAGAGAGAGATTTCCGAGAAAGCCAATTACGAATTATTTATTGAAGCTTGCAAACCTTCTGGACGCACAAATCTCATGGCTGCTACAGCTGAAATATAACTAGAGAGCCTGAACTGGCCACTCCTCTTCCATTGTTAAGTTGCTTTTAAAACAAAAAATCCAAAGGCCTCCTAAAACCCCTGAACACTTCGCACTTCTGCCTTTACAAGCAATCTTAAAAAAAAAACGACAAAATAACCTTTTTAAAGTCATACACTACACCCACCTACTACGAGCTGAGACCCTTGAAAAATTGGAAACAGCTTCAGTTCATCCAGCATGGTGCTACACTCTGTACATACCCATGAAAGACCGATGCATCCCCTGGGACCCGCCATAAATACTGATGCAATGCCCAGGACCCCTGGAACCCACTGGAAACACCAACGCACGACCTGAGACCCACAGTAAAAACTGATGCAATCCCCAGGACACCATGGGACCCACCGTAAATACTAACACATTCCCCATGGTCCCTTTTACATCCTGGCCTGCTCACTGGGGCCCCTAAACATGTGTAAGAACATAAATATGACTGAGGAGCACAAGGAGAAGATATCTGCCCACTCAAAACTTGTGCTACCAATAACTATGGCCATGACTGGTTCTCGAACTCAGTCCTCTGATCTAGCTGACTCCCTGTATCATGTGCTCTCTTTATTCCCGTAACTAGATTAAACTTCTTCTTGGAAACATTCAATGGTTTGGCCTCAACCACTTTCAGTGGCAGTGAATTCCACAGACTCAGACGCGATGGCCTAGTGGCATTATTACTGGACTATTAAACAACAGACCCAGATAATATTCTGGGAACCTGGATTCAAATCGCACCATGGCACAGGGTGGAATTCGAATTCAACAAATACCTGGAATTTGGGGTTTAATGATGACTATGAATCCAGTGTTGATCATTGAAAAAACCCATCAGGTTCATTAATGTCCTTCAGGGAAGGACACTGCCATCCTTACTTAGAACATAGAACAGTACAGCACAGAACAGTCCCTTCAGCCCACAATGTTGTGCCGACCATTGATCCTCATGTATGAACCCTCAAATTTCTGTGACCATATACATGTCCAGCAGTCTCTTAAATGACCCCAATGAGCTTGCTTCCACAACTGCTGCTGGCAACGCATTCCATGCTCTCACAACTCTCTGCGTAAAGAACCTGCCTCTGACATCCCCTCTATACTTTCCACCAACCAGCTTAAAACTATGACCCCTCGTGCTGGCCATTTCTGCCCTGGGAGAACTGTGCTGGCCTACATGTGATTCCACAGCCACAACAATGCGGTTGACTCTGAACTGCCCTCTGGGCAATTAGGGATGAGCAATAAATGCTGCCTCGCCAGAGGCGTCTTCATCCCATGAATGAGTGAAAAAAAAATCTCTGGCAAAGACATTTTTCCTCATTTCAGTTCTAAGTGGCCTATCCTGTGTCCTCAGACTGGAAGCCCTGCTTCCAGGTTCTTTAGTCACCGGGAATATTGCTCTTACTGTTATTATGTCTAGACCTGTTAGAATTTTTTTACATTTTCATGAGATCCACCCTCATTGAATGCTCTCCTAATCAATCCAACGTCTCTTCATATGTCAGTCCAACCTAATATCAGTCTGGTAAGCATTGCCTCTATGGTCAGAGCATCCTTCTTCAGATAACAGAAGCCAAAACTGTACATAATACTCCAGATACAGTCTCACAATGGCCCTGCACAAATACAGCAAGATCTCCCAGAATCCTCTCCCTATTAAGGCCAACATACCATTTGCCTTCTTCAACCCCTGCTGCACCTGCACCCACTGTGTAAATACGAACACGCTCACTGGGGAGTCTCTATACACACTGACTCATTACCCCACAAATCCTTTATAATTATGAACACAGTCCGAAAGGCACAAATTCCTGAAACTGCCCTTGGACTCACCTGAAAATTACGGTCAGTCACTGGAGACTCACTGTGCAAGTCTGTTACACAGGCACACCACCCCCGGACCCATGCAAACGTGGACACCATCTTATGTAAATGATGACACACTGTCAACAACATTCTGTGAAATACACCCTGAGAGAATCCTGGCGAATACTAACAATTTCCTTGTGAGAAGCCTCTACAAACTGACACACTTCTTGGTGATTCCTTGTGAACTCTACCTCATTACATTGGAACACTTTTTAAAATACTGACAGTCCCACTGAACAGAAGTAAACAACATCAGAAGAAGGGTCCCAACCGGAAACATCAAGCTTTCCTGCTCCTCGGATGCTGCTTGGCCTGCTGTGTTCATCTAACCTCACGTCGTGTTATCACCAGAGTCACTCTAGACCGGCTGTAAATGCTGACAGACTTCCCTGGAGATGCACTGTAGAGACTGTTGTATTCCCTCTGGAACACCCAGTAATTATTGACACGCTCCCTTTGGATTCGCTGCAGATACTGATATACTGCCCAGAGACCCCTCAACACACTAACATATCGTGCACGAATTCCCTGTCAACATTACTCACTCCCCAGTCCTCCTGTAAACACTGAAACACTCCCAGTCAGGTTCCCAGAAATTGTTAACACACTCCCAATGGTTTTGTTGTAAATATTGATGCACTCTCCTGGGATTTCCTGTAAAAGTCCGTCACACTTCTCAGGAATGCCCTTTAAATATTAACGCCCTCCCCAGAAACACCCAGGACATGCTGAAAATCCTCCCAGGGCATGCTGTAAATACTGATGCATCCCCTCTGGAACCCCTGTAAATATTAACGCACTGATCCTGGATTCCCTGTGGATACTGCTTTTACAGATACAGAGCCACATCGCCTAGAATCAGATCCTTCAGTCCAAGCCGACCACAAACCCAAACTGAACTGGGGCCAAGCACAGGAAGGTGGGACATGCCCCTCCAAATATTTCTTATTCGTGTACTGACCCAACTGCCTTTTAAATGCTGTAACTGTACCCGCACCCAGTACTTCCTCCGGAAGGCCATCCCATACATGAACCCTGTGTAAACAAAAATAAAATTCCATGCATTTATTAAAATCTTTCTCCTCTCCCCTGGAGAGTGTGACCCAGCCTTGAAATCCCCACCCTCTTGAATTGCAATCTGCCATTCACTTTATCAATACCGCTCAGGACTTTTAAACCTGTCGGGTTGCCCCTCAATCTGCTCTGCATGGAATCCATCAAAATGCTGTAACGATTCCCTGTAAATACTGACGCACTCCCCAGGGATACTGTATTAACATCAGAATCTCCCCGAACACCCCCATGTAAATAGTGATACACTACCAGGCACCCCAAGTAAATAATGACAAAATCCCTTTGGACCCACTGTAAATACTGAATGAATACCCCAGACACACTGCCAATACTGTCACACTCCCCAAGGACACCTTAAATATCGTTCACTCACTTCAGTGAGGACAAACTCCCCAGCACCTTCTTGGGGTACGGAAATAGTTCCAAGTGATCATTCTGTAAATAGCACTCCACACCAATCACTGGAAAAAGTCTATAGATACTGACTCATTAACCACAGGCTCACTGTGAATACTGACACACTCACTGGGAAACCTGCACAAGTACTGATTCAAGCAGGACCCACTAAAATAAATAATATAAAAAAACACCAATAGTAAAACATTTTAACCAATCCTGCGTTTTTAGGCAGAATCCTAGACTTCCAAACTTTTCAAAGAGAGAGTTGGACTGAATCTGCGAGAAATACACAACACAATAATCATGCCTGGGAACAGAGATTGCTGTGTGGGTTTATTGAGATAACAAGGTGTGGAGCTGGATGAACACAGCAGGCCAAGCAGCATTAAACGAGCAGGAAAACTGACGTTTCGGGCCGAGAGCCTTCTTCAGAAAATTATTGTTCGGCCTGGAATCTCACGTTGCACATCCTCACTCAAAGGACAATTAACCGAAGCCAACAGACCCTGATCCAAAAGGAACTGATCCAAGACAGCTTTTACACCTCGGGCTACGCAGCACAGACGGGACAGCGCCTACAGAGATACTTGACATTCCAATCCATTCACACACACTCTAACCATCGGAAAGCTAAATAACCTCAGAAAAGAACATCAAGAGCAGAGTGAAAACTACAGATCTGGTGTGAAGATAATGGGACTCTCAGTCAGTATAACTGCCAGCCCCGATCTTATGGGAGGAGGAAACTGAACAAAGAGCTTCCGAACACGGGATCCAAACTTTCTGAACTGAGAACACCAACAGCAAAAACCTGACCCAGGCCATCCAAACCAGACACTGACTAGCACAAGCAATCATTGACTTCACCGAAGCCACGAGTCCTCAGTCACAACCTGAGGTGAAAACCCAAAAGGTGAAGAGAAACGGCTCCTCACCAAAACACACCGTAGCGCATCAGCTGACTCAACCCAAACTTAAAAACCCACACAGTCCCAAGTCTTCATCCAGGCTCTTGGTGTGGTGATCCAGAATGACCACTGGGACTTCAAAATCGCATTCTGGGATGGGAGTATAAACCCCGAGATCCCAAATTCCAACATCAGTGGCAGTGCATTGGGACCCTATTGGGAGGAATTCAGGCAGACAGTGTAAATGCTTGTTTTCTGTGTGTCATAAAAAATGTCTCATAGTGGTGGTCTCTTTCCATCGTGTATTGTATTAACTTCATAGAATTTACTGAGATACCCATTTCTTAAATTCTAATTACCTTTATGCTACTAAATAAAAAGAGATTCCTTTACCCTTAAATACTTGTCTAAAGTCTCCTCATTCACATCCCCATAAATAAATCCAGTGTTCAGAATCACAGGTTTGGAAGCTGCCTAGACATCAGGAAAGTTCTGCAAACCAGAATCCGATACTCATTCCCCACAGACACTCTGTAAATGCTCATACACTCACTGGAGATTCTCAATAAACACTGACACCTTTCCACAGGCACATTTTGATCGTCCCCGTAAACACTGACATTTCCGCTCCCCCACCCAACTCCGAGAAAACACTGATACATTTCCCGAGGAGCTCCCTGAAAACAGTGACATGTTTCCTCAGAAACACCCCTAAAGACTGATACATTCCAGCTCCCACTTGAAATAAAAACTACAGGCACATCCATAAATGATTAAAATGAACAATCCAGACAACACAGTTCAATTACTTCTGCGAGAACAGTGACGGCACTTCAAGCAGTCTAGACTTCACTATAACTAAATATTTTGTCAGGAATGTGTTCTGAGGGAAAATGTGGATAGTGGGTCTATGCTGGTTTGTCCCATATATAGGGAATGTGTGTACATTGAGATCCTCTTACTCAGAATCATGAAGCTGGGGTGTGGGGAAAGACAGGACTGTTTGAGTACAGTCGAGCACATCTGACTGTGTTAATCACAAAAATAACCTCTAGGTATGAGTCCTGTCATGGTCATTGAGGATCAGTGATCATGCCCTGATTCCCTGCGTAGGAGAAAGCCTTCCTGATCTTCAAACAAAAAAAACAGCATTTTCAATTGAAGATTCCAGTGTATCAGAACTCCCCTCCAGTCTCAGCGATGAACAACAGACACTAATTTATCCCAAGACATAGAAAGTGTCTTTTCTGTTTCACTAGTGCACTCTCAGTGCCACGATCAAACAAACGGGAAGATTGTCTCTCTGAAAAAGAATTTCAGAGATAGAGATAACAAGGTGTAGAGCTGGATGAACTCAGCAGGCCAAGCAGCATCAGAGGAGCAGGAAGGCTGACGGTTCGGGCCTGGGCCCTTCTTCAGAGACTGAGTCAGATTTACATTATTTCACACCTGGAGCCTGACTTGCATTTTAACCACACTGTTTGTTCCGAAGGAGAGTCACATCAGACCTGAAACTTGAACTCTGTTTCTCCAGCTGATCACTGACCGGTTTAATATTCTGCTCACAATGCAGAATGTTGGAGGAGAAACATAAAAGAGGGGTCGAGACACAATGAGTCGATATTCGTGATGCCTGTAGAACTGTACAGTGAAATATATTTACTTTGATTCATGGATTTGATAATAATGAAACATATTCTGTGATTATTAGAATACAGAAGAACAAAGTGTGACATTTTAAAGATGTATCAGAGATAATGGGAACTGCAGATGCTGGAGATTCCAAGATAATAAAATGTGAGGCTGGATGAACACAGCAGGCCAAGCAGCATCTCAGGAGCACAAAAGCTGACGTTTCGGGCCTAGACCCTTCATCAGAGAGGGGGATGGGGGGAGGGAACTGGAATAAATAGGGAGAGAGGGAGAGGCGGACCGAAGATGGAGAGTAAAGAAGATAGGTGGAGAGGGTGTAGGTGGGGAGGTAGGGAGGGGATAGTTCAGTCCAGGGAAGACGGACAGGTCAAGGAGGTGGGATGAGGTTAGTAGGTAGCTGGGGGTGCGGCTTGGGGTGGGAGGAAGGGATGGGTGAGAGGAAGAACCGGTTAGGGAGGCAGAGACAGGTTGGACTGGTTTTGGGATGCAGTGGGTGGGGGGGAAGAGCTGGGCTGGTTGTGTGGTGCAGTGGGGGGAGGGGATGAACTGGGCTGGTTTAGGGATGCAGTGGGGGAAGGGGAGATTTTGAAACTGGTGAAGTCCACATTGATACCATATGGCTGCAGGGTATCAATGTGGACTTCACCAGTTTCAAAATCTCCCCTTCCCCCACTGCATCCCTAAACCAGCCCAGTTCATCCCCTCCCCCCACTGCACCACACAACCAGCCCAGCTCTTCCCCCCCACCCACTGCATCCCAAAACCAGTCCAACCTGTCTCTGCCTCCCTAACCGGTTCTTCCTCTCACCCATCCCTTCCTCCCACCCCAAGCCGCACCCCCAGCTACCTACTAACCTCATCCCACCTCCTTGACCTGTCCGTCTTCCCTGGACTGACCTATCCCCTCCCTACCTCCCCACCTACACCCTCTCCACCTATCTTCTTTACTCTCCATCTTCGGTCCGCCTCCCCCTCTCTCCCTATTTATTCCAGTTCCCTCCCCCCATCCCCCTCTCTGATGAAGGGTCTAGGCCCGAAACGTCAGCTTTTGTGCTCCTGAGATGCTGCTTGGCCTGCTGTGTTCATCCAGCCTCACATTTTATTATCTGTGACATTTTAAACTTCACTTAATAATAAATTGACATTCATTTTATATATCTACAGAGCTGAAAGTAGACTGATTATTAAAGTGATATTTTTTGTGATCACAGCAAAAAATATCATTCGGAGCTAACAATAATTAATAGAATAAGCAATATGATTATTTGCACTAATTCTTGTATTGAAAATCCAGCCTTGTTTAATGCTTCTAAAATACTACGCTAGTCATTGTAATTCAAGAATACAGTAGCAATGATGTCAATTAAAAAAGACTTTAATTTTAGCTTCACTGTGATAATGGACCAATGCAATTATTGGATGACTGCACTGTAAACTGGAAAGATATATAATATCGGCTCTGATGAGAAAATTAATTTGGTTTACAAGGTGTTTTGTACTCGGAATAATTAGAAATTATTTGTGGTTATGAATTAGCCATTTAAAAGATCATTACTGTAATTGGCTAAAAATATTTACATTTTGCTAAGATAATTGGACCAAGGAGCATACAGGTTGAAAATGTGTTTATTCAACAGAGTACACAAGAGATAGTTTTCCCCAGGAACTAATTGTAAATACACAGCTCCAAGTAGCTTGAAAAAGATATAGAAGCCAAATGATCACTGAATTGAGACAGTCAGGCAATCTGGGAAGTGACACCTGGGACCCAATCACAAGCAGGAACATGGGCTATTATCTGTAAACCCTGGAAAAGATCAAAGGCCCTCTCATTCCACCGCAAAAAAACAGTTCCCCATCAAAGCTGGGGCCAAGGAGGCAGTAATTGTGATCTTGAACAATTGGTTGAAGCAGGTAATGGTCAGACCGACAGCATCCCAAACTAATTCACTGAAGCCTGATGACTCAGATTGCCTCCCTATTGATTATACCTCCCTGAACACATTTGTCACTGAAGAGTATCCTACAGTAACAAAAGCACACTGTACTTGATGGGCTGAAATCGCAACAGGATGCTATCTGAGTCCAGGTTCATACCTGTGTACCTGGAATCCCAGAATAAGCTGTTGTTTACTCTCTGAGGAAAACAGCACACATGTTCCCAGTTGTTCTGGCAATTCCACAATAATCCGGCCATATTCCACTGACGTATGGCTCATGGAATTGGCCAAATTGATCTTACCAAGACGCCATCACCTGAGTCAGTCAGAAAGAGCATATCTGGATCTTCAATAGAGTATTGAATCACATCTGCCATGCAGGGCTTAAAACTAAACCACAGAAAGCAAATTGGAATGACAGAGAACGATGTTTCTGGGAGATCAGTCAGGTAGGGACACAGAATAGTCCCGTAAACACAAAAGAATGCGATTTTAAACTACCCAGTCACACACCGTATAAGGAGTAAGGCAAACTTGAGGGTTGTTCAATTATTGTAGGAATTATGCAGAAAATGTTCAGAACTGGCACAACTACTAAAAGCCCTGACATCAGCCAGGAACCAGAGAGTCAACATATACACAGAGAGTCCTGACGTCTTTGGTACAGTTCACGACCATATATAGGCCTGGCCTCAGCGCGGGTACGTCACCTTGTCTGGGGGCCACATATAGCACGAAGACCAGATTAAAGAGTTGATCAAGCAGCTAATTTTGTGACTGAAGCAGCAGTAATGAAGATTAGAGCTCACAGGAAAGTAGAAACCCCACAACAACAGGGCAATGAGTATGCGGGTCAGGCAGCTAAAATACTTACTGAAACAGTACAGATATTTGAGGAAGTGGCAGTGGCAGCAGTTACTGGAGTAAGAGAAGAAAGTTTGAAGACATTTCAAGAAACAGCCCCACAACACGAGAAATTTGAATGGGAAAAGGGTGGGACAATGAAAGGACAAGATGGAATCAGGAAGACAGAGGTTCAGACAGTGCCACCACATACCATCGGCTGGCCCATGCTGGGTGGTATAAAATTCAACATCAGATGCCTCATTGCTGGTGGTGGCCTGGAGTAGGGGATGATATAATAAAGTGTTATCAAAGACTCTGGACACACAGTGTCAGGGAAAAGATTAAATGCAGACAGGAGACATAACCAAGGGGGCTCATGGGACCAATTGCAGATGGATTCAACGGGTTCCCTACCCCAGAAAAATAAATGCTGAATGTCTAAACATTCAGAAACAGAAACGTAGATGCAGGAGTTGGCTATTTGACCCTTTGAGCCTGCACAACCATTCAGTATGATCATGACTGATTGTGTAATCTCAGCAGAACATTCCTACCCTCTCTCCATACTCCTTCCTCCCTTTAGCCATAAGGGAAATGACCAGCTCCCCCTCAAATATATCTAATTAATTGGCCCCAATAGCTTTTTGTGGGAGAGAATTCCACAGGTTCACATTCTTGGTGAAGGGATTGTTCTGCATCTCAGTCCCGAAGGCTTTATTCTTAGACTGTGACCCCCAGTTTGAGATTTCCACATCATCTGGAATACTCTTCCTGCACCTAGCCCATCCAGGCTCATTAGAATTTTATGTTTCTATGCCATCCCCCCTCATTCTACTAACTTCCCATGAGGATACACCCAGTCGATCCGGTCTCTAACCCAGCTGATCTAGTCTTTCCTTAGATCGTAGATTGTAGAATCCCTACATTTGGGATGGGTCATTCAACCCATCAAGTCCACACTGACCCTTTGAAGAGGGACCCATTCCACCCTATCCCTGTAACCACGCAACTACCATGGTTAACCGATTGAGCCTGCACATCCCCGCACGCTATCAGTAATTTTGCATGGCTGCCTCACCCGAGATTTACTAGGTGGGTGGAAACATTCCCCTGCAAATTCTGAAAAAGGGACACAATTACAGGGAAAGTAATTAAACAGTATGTGTGCTGTGAGGTACTGAACGGAGATTCCATCTCCCGTACCAGCCCCAAAGTTCACATCGAACAAATTAACCGAACACTGGAAACTGGTCTAAGACCCTGACAGAGACAAGGCAAGGATGGTTTAGAGTACACCCCACCATTCTAATGAAACTGAGGTTAACCCGAGCAAAGCCGCTGAGGTTGACCCCCTTTTGAATTTGTGACTAGACAGGCTATGCAGCTGCGGGAGGGTGTGGTAGGAGAACGACTGGAAATGTACGATGGAAATAATAGGGTGAAACAATTGAGAGAGAACTGGCAAAACAGCTGCATGAGCTGAGAGGGCAAGTTGGAGACGGACAGAGAATCAGAGATTGGGAAAGGGAGCATAGCAACATCCGAGCTGGCATTCCTAATCCAGGAGATCAGGTCCTGGTGAAAATATTATCCCATCATGTGGCACTGTGACCACGATGGGTCATACCCTACTAGGTGATTATTACATTGAGATATGCACTCTTGTAGATATTTAAAAAGTGGGGGCCAAAGTGGAAGCAGTGGTCCCAAGTGAAGTTACACAAAGTCCAAACACGATCGTTCACCCTTTTGGCAAGTTGTGTTGGGTTCCTGTTCTTTCCAGGCTGGTGGCCACCGCCATCACCCGCTTGGAATTATTCACATTCAAACCTCACTGGCCTTTGTCCTAATCCCATAATTCAGGCTTGATTATATGTAATACCTATTGGGGTCCATATTAATCAATTCACTTTCATTCTTATTTCAGTTTGCTGCATGCCTGCCACAGCCAGCTTCACCCCTTCCCTTTCCACACTGCCATGAAGCCCATTTCTATCACTATCACTCCTAGGGTCATGTGCTGCACACAATTCACAATTTAACCTTCTCATTACATAGCCAGGAGTGGGGACAAAAGATGGCTGTAAAAACGCAGTAATTAGGACTGCAGAAGGATAACCACCCAGTGATCAACGGAAAAGTGGCAGAAACAGATTACAAAGTAGAGTGAAGATGTGGTTATGTCGCCTAGAAATTGAAGAATATAAACAAGTTTCTTTTAGTGACTTGGTAAATTTGTGAAGAGATTGAATTTAACTCTCATCTGTGGAATTCTAATTGATGCTGTCTCACTAAATAAAGAAAATTAGTGATGCAGAGCGTTTAGAGAAGTGGCAGTAAAGATTTATCCATGAGTTAAATACTGATTCAAAACTCACTGGCCACATCTGAGTGCTGGGGCTTGTAACTGGAACTGCAATTTAGAGAGACTGTTTGTTTGATTTCTCAGGCCAAGTGAGAGAGCGGCTGTTCCCAATCTGTCAGCTGTCACAGAACTGTAGAAACGTTAGCGTTTATTTTAAAGAACTTACAATAAGTAGTAGAAATTAATATCATTTCTAATCTTATGAATTCGGGTTAACAGCGAAAATAAAGCCCAACAAAATTTGCAAGTGCCCTCAGCGATAAGGGAGTATTGAGGTTATTCGTAATTAATGTGGTGCAGCTGGTAAATATTTGGGAAGGATTATAAAACTGTCAGGATTGAAATGTGGTTTAACAACAGGTATTCTAAAGGCAAATAATAAAGGAATCAGGTAAACATCAACAGACTGTGGGAGCACCAAGTTCTGCAGAGCCATTAACCATGTGTTTACTGGACTGGATGTATCGCTTCGGCAAATGTGACTAACGATTACATTATAACATTCCATGTCATTGCTGTAATGTGAAATGCATAAAAATGTTACACTTGGTTGGGGGGAAGAGAGACAGCACCAGAAAATCTCCCACAATGAATTGCTAAGGAGCTCCACATAAAGGTTGCCCGTGCTGCTGAACACAGAACACAAGACTCCTGTTTGATATTTCACCCGTCAACAGTTGTGGACTGTGTTTTTCTGACTGGAGGTCAGGGCTTGCGTGGTCCCACAAAGATCAGACCTGAGACCATACATGCACGCACACGTAACTGTGAGCTGATGCATTCTGGGAGGCCAATTGCAAGGGGAGTGTAAACCATGAATGGAAGAACCCTGAGTAGCAAAGATATACAGACGGATCTTCAGGTCCAAGTCCATTGGTCTCTGATAGTGGCAACACCTATGCATAAAGTGGTAAAGGAGGATTATGGCATGCTGTCTTTCTTCTGTCAGGGGGCTGAATAGAAAGTTGTAATTCGGCCACCTTTGGAGTGACGTGTGCAGTTTCAATCACTACATTACAGGAAGGGCGTGGAGGCTTCGGAAAGGTTGCAGAAGAGGTTTACCAGGATTTTGCCTGGCTTGGACAAACTTGGATCGTTATCACCACACAGAGCGAGGGGCTGAGGGTCGACCTGAAAGGGAGACAGTGGACAGTCTGAGCCTTTTTCCTCAGGTGAAAATAACAAATTCTAGGGGCAAATGGATTAAGGTTAGAGGGGGAAAGTTAGAAAGAGTTGTATGAGGCACGTTTCTTATACAGGAAGTGATAGGCGGCCACAATGTACTCTCTTGGGAGGTGATAGTAGCAGAAACGATCAATCACGACATTTAAGAGGCATTTAGGCAGACATATGAACAGGCAGGGAAGAGAGGGGTATAGATCATGTACAGGCAGATTGTATTACTTCAGAGTGGCATCAATATTAGAACCGATGTGATGGGCCAAAGGGCTTCTTCCGGTGCTGTACTGTCCTGTTTTCCAAGTGGCAGGAATAGTGGAGCCACAGTTAATATTTTGAGTAAACATCTCTTCTTTAGAACACACAGTGAGTTTATGCATCTTGAGGGAAACAACGTGGAAGGGGAATATATATTTGAATGGCACAGATGCAAAGAGCAGGGAGCGGGGAGTTACTACGAACAAATCTTTATCGGAGAGAGAACATAACTAAAATGCATTGAGGAGACTGTATGGGATCTTGGGCTTCATTATTGGAACCTGCAGTTTCATCACAGTTCGACATGTGTTCGGCTATACGACCCAGCACTGTGAGGAGATAAGTAAGAATGTCTCCGGTGGCTATCCCTCTGCCATATATTCAGCTTTTGGAACTGTTGAGGGACGTGGTCTCTCTGAGGAAAACGCAATGGCCAGTCACTTTTTCGACACTTGGAATGATTCTTATGTTATGCAGAATTTCAGGAGATTTTATAGAATTATTTTTGTAGGGGACTCTCCTGTCAGAGGCTTAAACAGGAAATTCTGTAGCAGTGAGTGTAAATTTAGGATGGTTTGTTAATTGCCTTGTGCTCAGATTAAGGACGTCTCTGAACATTTCAAATCTCTTGTCAAAGGCGAGACTGAGAGGCCAGAAATTATTGTACACATTGATAGCCATGACATTTTTAGGGAAAAGATTAAAAGCACTACAAAGTGAATTGGACCGGTTAGGTAAAATATGTAAAGAAAAAACTTGAGGAGTCATACTTTCTTGTTTACTCCCAATGCCAAACGAGGTAGGGAGAACAAGGTGAAAGGAGACAAATCGATGGTGAAGATCTCGTGTATTGTTCAGGGATTCAGGTTTTTGGACAATTGCAATGTCTTATGGGGTAGAAAAGACAAAGAATGCGTCTAATGTAAACTGGAAAGGGATCAATATCTCAGCAGGTAGCTTTGCTCATTCCATTAAAGGAGACTTTATACTGACAGAGATGGGGAGTGGGGGAATTATACGTACCTGCATAAACAGAAGGATTGATGAGGAACGTTCTGAATGTGAGGAGAGCACAGCAATTACAAAAGAAAGACGAGAGAATCAGAGTATGTTGTAACTCTGAAGAACTTTTCTTTTCAATGCAACGAGTCTTCAAGTTAAAGCTGATGAACTCATAGCTATGGCATTAAACTTGTCTGAGAGATGCACAAAACCGGCAGCTCACTGTTCTAGGTTGTAGGTGATGTAGGAACAATAGAAAAGGGGTGTGTGTGTGCATAACAGCAGGAGCCAGCGAGTAATGGCAGAGGGTTGCTTTTCAGACTGGGAGCCTGTGACCAGCAGGATCAATTCTGGATCCTCTTTTGTCATTTTAGATAAATGATTTGGATGAGAATATAGAAGGTACAGTTAGTAAGTTTATGGGTTACACCAAAATAGGGGCATAATAGACAGTGAAGAAGGTGATCTAAGATGACAAAGGGATCTTGATCAAATGGGCTCAAAAAATGGCATATTGTATTCAATCTGAATAAATGTGAGGTGTTGAATTTTGGTGTAACAAACAAGGGCAGGACATATACAATTAATGGTAGGGCCTTAGGTAGTGTTTGAGAACAGGGGATCTAGGGTTGCAGGTACATTTCTTTTTAAAAGATTGCATCACATATACCCACAGGGTGGTTAAAAGGCATTTGGCATTCTTGCTTTCATTGCTCAGTCCTTGGAGTATAAAGAGTTGGGATGTTATCTTGGAGGTTGTACAGGACATTGGTGAGGCCTTTTCTGGAATACTGTGTCCAGTTATAGGAAGGATATTATCAAACTGTACATTGTTCTGAACAGACCTACCAGGATGTTGCCTGACATGGAACAATTGAACTATAAAGATAAGCTGGAACTTTCTTCATTGCAGTGTAGCAGGTTGAAAGGCAATCGGATAGAAGCTTATAAAATAATGAGAGCTATAGATAGAGTTGATGGTAGTTGTCTTTAGATGGGGAATTTCAAAACTAGGGGACATACTTTTGAGGTGAGTGGAGAAACATTTTAAAAGGTCACGAAGCTTTTTTTAAAACACAGAGGGTGGTTTGTGTGTGGAATGAACTTCATAAGGGTGTGGTGGATGCAAGTATAATCACAATATTGAAAAAAACATTTGGATAGCTACATGAATGGGAAAAGTTTGAAGGGTCAGGAAAAGGCAGATAGAACTAGGTCAGTTTGGGATTTTGTTCAGCTTGGACTGAAGGGTCTGTTTCTAGAGGGTCTGAAGGCTCTATGACTCTGGCTTTAAGAAATAATAGAGGTAATGAGAACACACTCACGGAAAAGATGCTGAACCTTGATAAAGCTCTGGTGAGGTCACAGTCAATCAGTGCTCCAATTCTGGTCAGAAAAGATACGAGGGCCCTTTAAGTTGCGGAGTACAGATTTACTGTGGTAGTTCATTGAGAAAGAAAACGCTTCCAACCCCCAGGTCCTCAGTGCAAAGCAGGGACCATTCTGTCCGAAACACGCGGGGCTTTGGGGCCAATAAATATTTTGGCGGTAACCTGGGCCTCTCGTGGCCGGAAACCTGCAGCCCTTTTCAGTTTACTGAAAACGCATGACCAAGAAGTTCTAATTCGGATCTAGTTGTACACAAGCGGTGATAAAGTCTCCCAGACCACACTAACCTTCACTGTTTCCCCAATAGCTTATTCTTTGTTCCTTTACCAGCTCTGACAAAACCGGTAATCACCAGCTTACGGCGGTCAGAATAACGCTGCGCATGCGTGCAAACACCAGCCGGAACGTTGCTGTTCTGAGGAAGGGTCACCGGAGATGATTTTTTTTTCTTTTTTCACAGATGCTGCCAGAGCTGTTGAGCTTTTCCAGCAACTTCTGTTTTTGTTCCTGATTTACAGCATCCACAGTTGTTTCAGTTAAGATTGAGCACCTGTCACCGCACGGCCACGCCCCTTGCTGTTTCCGAATGGTTGGAGGACTGACCTCTCCAGCTCAGTCCTCCAGGCCTTCCCCATCCGTTCTATTGGACCGAACCCACCGTCAATCACACGTGCGCTGTGCTTGAGGAGGGGAGAAGTATTCACCTGGGCCATCTCCAGTTCATCCCTCACCTTCCAGGTTCTCTCAGTCTCCATCTCAGGCAACCAGCTTGTAACTGTTGTCCATTTCAAGCCCACCTCCTCCCACCCACCCTCCTACAAAAATTCCATCCCCTGTTCCCAATTCCTCCGCCTCCACCGCATCTGCTCCCACGATGAGGCATTCCACTCCCGCACATCCCAGATGTCGAAGTTCTTCAAGGACCGCAACTTTCCCCCCACAGTGTCCGAGGACGCCCTTGACCGCGTCTCCCGCATTTCCCACAACACATCCCTCACACCCCGCCCCCACCACAACCGCCCAAAGAGGATCCCCTTCGTTCTCACACACCACCCCACCAACCTCCGGATACAACGCATCATCCTCTGACACTTCCGCCATCTCCATTCCGACCCCACCACCCAAGACATTTTTCCATCCCCACCCCTGTATGCTTTCCGGAGAGACCACTCTCTCCGTGACTCCCTTCTTCGCTCCACACTGCCCTCCAACCCTACCACACCTGGCACCTTCACCTGCCAGCGCAGGAAATGCAACACTTGCGCCCAACCTCCTCCCTCACCACTATCCCAGGCCCCAAGATGACTTTCCACATTAAGCAGAGGTTCACCTGCCCATCTGCCAATGTTGTATACTGCATCCACTTTGCCCGGTGTGGCTTCCTCTACATTGGGGGAACCAAGCGGAGGCTTGGGGACCGCTTTGCAGAACATCTCCACTCGGTTCGCAACAAACAACTGCACCTCCCAGTCGCAAACCATTTCCACTCCCCCTCCCATTCTTTAGATGACATGTCCATCATGGGCCTCCTGCAGTGCCACAATGATGCCACCCAAAGGTTGCAGGAACAGCAACTCATATTCCGCTTGGGAACCCTGCAGCCCAATGATATCAATGTGGACTTCACCAGCTTCAAAATCTCCCCTTCCCTCACCGCATCCCTAAACCAGCCCAGTTCGTCCCCTCCCCCCACTGCACCACACAACCAGCTCAGGTCTCCCCCTCCACCCACTGCATCCCAAAACCAGTCCAACCTGTCTCTGCCTCCCTAACCTGTTCTTCCTCTCACCCATCCCTTCCTCCCACCACAAGCCGCACCTCCATCTCCTACCTACTAACCTCATCCTACCTCCTTGACCTGTCTGTCTTCCCTGGACTGACCTATCCCCTCCCTACCTCCCCACCTATACTCTCTCCACCTATCTTCTTTTCTCTCCATCTTTTGTCCGCCTCCCCGTCTCTCCCTATTTATTCCAGAACCCTCACCCCATCCCCCTCTCTGATGAAGGGTCGAGGCCCGAAACGTCTGTTTTTGTGCTCCTGAGATGCTGCTGGGCCTGCTGTGTTCATTCAGCCACACATTTTATTATCTATGCTCCATGTTTCCCGTTTTCCCTGCTGTAGCTCAGCTTCAGGAGTGAGGGTAACAAAGTGTAGAGCTGAATGAACACAGCAGGCCCAGCAGCATCTCAGGAACACAAGAGCTGACGTTTCGGGCCTCGACCCTTCATCAGAGAGGGGCATGGGGAGAGGGTTCTGGAATAAATAGGGAGAGAGGGGGAGGCGGACCAAAGATGGATAGAGGAGAAGACAGGTGGAAAGGAGAGTATAGGTGGGGATATAGGGAGGGGATAGGTCAGTCCAGGGAGGACGGCCAGGTCAAGGAGGCGGGATAAGGTTACTAGGTAGGAGATGGAGGAGCAGCTTGAGGTGGGAGGAGGGGATAGGTGAGAGGAAGCACAGGTTAGGGAGGCGGGGACGAGCTGGGCTGGTTTTGGGGCTCAGTGGAGGGAGGGGACGAGCTGGGCTGATTTTGGGATGCAGTGGTCATATTCCGCTTGGGAACCCTGCATCCCAATGGTATCAAGGTGGACTTAACAAGCTTCAAAATCTCCCCTTCCTCCACTGCATCTCAAAACCAGCCCAGCTCGTCCCCGCCTCCCTAACCTGTTCTTCCTCTCATCTATCCCCTCCTCCCACCTCAAGCTGCACCTCCATTTCCCATCTACGAACCTCATCCCGCCTCCTCTACCTGTTCGTCCTCTCCAGACTGACCTCTCCCCTCCCCACCTCCATTCTCCCCTCCCCACCTCCACTCTCCTCTCCGCCTATCTTCTCCTCTATCCATCTTTGGTCCACCTTCCCCTCTCTCCTTATTTATTTCAGAACCCTCTCCCCATCCCCCTCTGTGATGAGGGGCCTAGGCCCAAAATGTCAGCTTTTGTGCTCCTGAGATGCTGCTTGGCCTGCTGTGTTCATCCAGCTTCACGCTTTGTTATCTTGGATTCTCCAGCATCTGCAGTTCCCATTATCTCTGCTCAGGAGTGACGGTTCATTGTGAGGTAGGGAAGAAATGTGTCTCAGCTGCTCTCGTCCATGGTTCACAGCTCCTAGACTCGGAACATTGCAGTCAGTTAGAACAATGGGAATGCTGAAAACGGGCTGTCAAGTTTAAGTTTCCAATTTGAAAATGATTGTGGCCGTGATGGTACGGGAATGTAAAGCCTTTGAGTGATAACCCTGTTCTTCTCAGTGTAAGCCAATAAAAAGCAACGATTTGCATTATTATGGAAAGTTTCAGATATTCATCAAACTAAAATGTTTCAAGCATTGAATAAAAAGGTTTAGTTTGCATTGTCTATCTTAAAGAAGTTTGTAGAGATTTAAGGAGGGAATTCCAGAGCTTGTCGTCTCCACAGCTAAAAATGGTGAATGTTGTGTTAGAATGGGGTTTCGGAAAATGTTTGTAGCAAGTGTACTTGGAGGAGTGCCAGGAACTCATTGGGCCTTAAGGCGGGAGGAGTTGAGAGAAACTGTAACAGACGCCACAGCTGTACAGGAGGTGTCTGCTGCCTGAAACAATGTGATGGATACTGTTCAGAGGACAGGTCAGTCAAGCCAAAACTTTAGCCATGATTTCTCTCTGCAAATGTTGTCAGACCTGCTGAGATTTTCCAGCAAATTCTGTTTTTGTGTTAATAACAGGTACTGTATCATGCCCTTACAAATTGTCACTGATTTCTGGCAAAGAGGTCTTGGTCTGATCGGTACTGACTGGTGTTCCAGAACAGGGTGTTGACCTCCACACAACGTTGTAGACTGGCACATTCAAAGTCTAGGACTTCATGATGAGGACTCACTAAAGCTTGGGGGGAACTGCTGCCAAGGTGCAGTGGGCAACAGCCACTGTACAGGGCTACCTGCCAAAGTTAAATGGGTGTCCATTCAGGTAGTGGACCCTCCTGGTGCCTGGAATGCATGTAAATACAGGTTGGGTGAAGTAAATGATGCCTTTGGTTTGGTTGGACGCAGACAAAGAGTTATGCTGCATGGACACAGACCCTTCAATCAGCCCATCCATGCCAATCAGATATCCTAAATTAAACTACCCCCATTTGGCCCACAACGAAACCCTTACTCCTTATGTACCCATCCAGATGCCTTTGAATGTACTTGCCTCAGCTTCTGCCATGTCCCATGCTATCTCATTTCATACAAGCAGACCTTCTGCATGAAAAATTGCCCCATATGTACCTTTTATTTCTTTCCCCATCACCTTTAGCATATACACTCTTGTTTTGTACTCCCTCAGCCCATGGAAAAGACCTTGTTTATTTACCATATCCATACGCCTCATGATTTTATAGACCTCGATAAGGTCACCCCTCAGTCTTTGATGCCTCTCTGACAAACATACCCCACCAACCAGGCTATTCAGCCTCTCCCTATAGCTTAAACCTAGCCACTGTGGCAACATCATTGCAATTTTACTTTCTCAACCTTTTCAATATCCTGCCTGCAGCAGGGAGAACAAAAGTGCATACAGTATTCCAAAAGTGGACGAGTCAATGTGCTGTGAAGCAACAACATGACCTCCCAAATCTTATACTCAAGGCAATGACTAATAAAAGCAAGTGTAGCAAACACCTTCCTCACTATACTGCCCTTAGATTCATCTGAAGCAATTGTCTCAGGCAATTGGTCTTCAAAATTACGAACCTCATCTTTAATGTCCAGTATGGACCAGCCACTTGTTAGTTTAATCCTGTATCATCATTAATTTAGTTTTACTAGTGTTCCATGATGCCACGCAAATTCAAGTGAGTCCCATTTTGTGACATCACACCACAGCCTTGTGCCAAACATCAACATGATTCAAAATTTGAGCTTCAGGTTAATTTCAGTAAGGCACCTTGGAATTTAAATTGCTTTTGGAAAGTTAATTGTAATTCAGAATTCACAGAGAAAGTAAAAAGAATGTGAATAATATGATTGGTATCCAACAATCATAATTACTAAAAACTTACATTCCAATTTTTCACGCTATTTTATCAAATGTATTATCAGGTATGAAGATGCAACATGAATGTTGGAAATTTGTCAAATTCAGAGCCTGACTAAAGTCTGAGTCTTTAGAAAAAGTGTATGCAGTCTGAAAATTAGATCAATTTCTGGCTCAACCTTCACATAAATTGAAGTTGCATCATTCAAATGGGCTGTATATCCCACAGTCACTAGTTTAGTGAAAGTTTTAGTCTCCGTTTGTTAGGAAATGTATGTTTGGTTGATGTGCCGCTGTGTATATACATATACACACACATATATACACACAAGACTTTTTTAAAGAATAAAGTATATTTTTGGAAAAGGAAAAGGTCTGCAGCAGAGTGGAGACATTGAGGTAACTGCTCCCCAAGGGAGGAGTGATGGAGGACACAGGGAACTCAGTTCTCTCCACAACCAAACCAACTGAATGCAGTTTGGTTTCGGGAAGTGGTGTTGAATGATCCTAGAGAAGTTACTTCAGTGCATATTGGTCTTGGTCAAAACTATTGCTGCTTTCCACCAATGTTGAAGGGAGAGAATGTTGAAGGTTTTCATTGGAGTTTGAATCACATAACTGATGCAGCACACAAGGAAACCATTTGACCATACTATCTGCACTAGCCTTCAGAATAAGAATATCTCACCCAATACCATTCTCCTGCCTTCTGCCTCTAAACCTGTACATTGTTCCTTTGCAGCTAATAGACTAATTCCCTTATTGAATCATTTGCTTCATGGACAAAGATTATGGTCTGCTTTGTGCAGGATGGATTTGAGTTGCTTAGTATTTTTGGAGCCACACTAATCGAGGCAAGTGGGGAGTATTCCATCACATTGCTGACACATGCCTTGTCGATGGTGGGCAGACTGTGAAGTCACTGTAAATTTCCTAGCCTCTGACCTATTGTAGTCACAAAGTTTATATGACTGGTTACTTTCAGTATGTGGCCAAAGAAAACTCCAAAATGTTGATCGTGCAGGATGCAATGATGAAAATTCCCTTGATTGTCATTGCAAGTTCCTTAGATTCATTCCTCTTTCAGATGACCATTGCCTGGCAATTGCCTGTAATCATTCCACGAATCGATCTTGTCAAAGTCTTGCTCTACATGGATATACACCATTTCAGTGATTGAGGCAAACTGAATAGCCTGGAATGTTGTACAATCATCAGGGAATATCTCCATTTCTGACCATCTGAAATAGGCAGATAACGCAGCTGAAGGCATGAGAGGCTGAAGACACCACCCTGAGGAATTCTTGCAGAGATGCCCTAGGGCTGAGATGATTGGACTCCAATAAGCACAATCATCCTCTTATTTGGTTCAGGAGTCCTCCAACCAATGTAATATTTTCACACTCATTCAAATTTTGGTTCTGGATATGACACTCCATCCAATGCTTCCTTCATTTCACAGGCAAACATTTCCCAGTTTACTCCCGGTCTGACGACAATTGTATGCAGTGAGTTGAAATGAAAGTTTGAACCCAGTCCGACAGTCAGAGTACTTGAATGGTGTCTTCCCATTGTGAAAGCTCTGGTGTATCAGCAGGTTGACTCACTGTGACTCCTTCCCTGCAGTCAAAGCAGAGTTTCTGCTGTGACTATGTCAGTGAATTCCCAATTTCAGATGGGAACGTGAATCTCTTTCCACATACCTTATGCTTCCATGGTTTCTCTGAGTCAACAGTATATTTATGTTCTGATCGGCTTCATGATCAGCTGAATCCTTGTCCAAACGTAGAACATGTGTATAGCTTCTCTCCAAAGTGAACAGTGATATTTCCTTTAATGTTCAAAATCCAGGAATATTCAGGTTACCATGAATTGGTTGTCTGTCAGATTCTGATCTGCTGTTTGGGTTGAGTTTCCCAACTGCACATCCAATCATGTATTCCTTACAATGCAGAAAGAGGTCATTTGGCCAATCAGGTTTGCACCAACCCGTCGAGAGTCATCCGACCCAGATCTACCTCCTATCCCGTTCACATAGCCCTACATTTCCCATCGTTAAACCACGTAACCTATACACCCCTGGATTTAATATGCAATTTAGCATGGCCAATCCAGTGGCCTGCACATTTTTGATCTGTGGGAAGAACCCACGCAGACACGGGGTGAGTGAATCAACCCACATGGTCAGCCAAGTCAGGAATCAAAGCCGGGTCCCTGGCCGTCTGAGGCAGCGGGGCGAAACATTGAAACACCGTGCTGCCTCCCTCTAATAAAATGTGAGGCTGGATGAACACAGCAGGCCAAGCAGCATCTCAGGAGCACAAAAGCTGACATTTCGGGCCTGGACCCTTCATCAGAGAGGGGGATGGGGTGAGGGTTCTGGAATAAATAGGGAGAGAGGGGGAGGCGGACCGAAGATGGAGGGAAAAGAAGATAGGTGGAGAGAGTATAGGTGGGGAGGTAGGGAGGGGATAGGTCAGTCCAGGGAAGACGGACAGGTCAAGGAGGTAGGATGAGATTAGTAGGTAGGAAATGGAGGTGCGGCTTGTGGTGGGAGGAAGGGATGGGTGAGAGGAAGAACAGGTTAGGGAGGCAGGGACAGGTTGGACTGGTTTTGGGATGCAGTGGGTGGAGGGGGAGAGCTGAGCTGGTTGTGTGGTGCAGTGGGGGGAGGGGACGAACTGGGCTGCTTTAGGGATGCGGTGGGGGAAGGGGAGATTTTGAAGCTGGTGAAGTCCACATTGATACCATTAGGCTGCAGTGTTCCCAGGCGGAATATGAGTTGCTGTACCTGCAACCTTCGGGTGGCATCATTGTGGCACTGCAGGAGGCCCATGATTGACATGTCATCTAAAAAATGGGAGGAGGAGTGGAAATGGTTTGCGACTGGGAGGTGCAGTTGTTTGTTGCGAACTGAGCGTAGGTGTTCTGCAAAACGGTCCCCAAGCCTCCGCTTGGTTTCCCCAATGTAGAGGAGGCCACACCGGGTACAGTGGATGCAGTATACCACATTGGCAGATGTGCAGGTCAACCTCTGCTTAATGTGGAATGTCATCTTGGGGCCTGGGATAGCGGTGAGGGAGGAGGTGTGGGGGCACGTGTAGCATTTCCTGCGGTTGCAGGGGAAGGTGCCGGGTGTGGTGGGGTTGGAGGGCAGTGTGGAGCGAACAAGGGAGTCATGGAGAGAGTGGTCTCTCCTGAAAGCAGACAGGGGTGGGGATGGAAAAATGTCTTGGGTGGTGGGGTCGGATTGTAGATGGCGGAAGTGTCGGAGGATGATGCGTTGTATACGGAGGTTGGTGGGGTGGTGTGAGAATGGGGGGGATCCTCTTTGGGCGGTTGTGGCAGGGGCGGGGTGTGAGGAATGTGTTGCAGGAAATATGGGAGACGCGGTCAAGGGCGTTCTCGATCACTGTGGGGGGAAAGTTGCGGTCCTTGAAGAACTTGGACATCCTTCCCCTGCAACCGCACGAAATGCTACACTTGCCCCCACACCTCCTCCCTCACCCCTATCCCAGGCCCCAAGATGACATTCCACATGAAGCAGAGGTTGACCTGCACATCTGCCAAAGTGGTATGCTGCATCTACTGTACCCGTTTTGGCTTCCTCTACATTGGAGAAACCAAGCGGAGGCTTGGGGACCGCTTGGCAGAACACCTCCGCTCAGTTTGCAACAAACAACTGCACCTCCCAGTCGCAAACCAATTCCACTCCCCCTCCCATTCTTTAGATGACATGTCCATCATGGGCCTCCTGCAGTGCCACAATGATGCCACCCGAAGGTTGCAAGAACAGCAACTCATATTCCACCTGCGAACACTGCAGCCTAATGGTATCAATGTGGACTTCACCAGCTTCAAAATCTCCCCTTCCCCTACTGCATCCCTAAACCAGCCCAGTTCGTCCCCTTCCCCCACTGCACTACACAACCAGCCCAGCTCTTCCCCTCCACCCACTGCATCCCAAAACCAGCCCAACCTGTCTCTGCCTCCCTAACCTGTTCTTCCTCTCACCCATCCCTTCCTCCCACCCCAAGCCGCACCCCCATCTACCTACTAACCTCATCCCACCTCCTTGACCTGTCCGTCTTCCCTGGACTGACCTATCCCCTCCCTACCTCCCCACCTGTACTCTCTCCACCTATCTTCTTTGTTCTCCATCTTCGGTCCGCCTCCCCCTCTCTCCCTATTTATTCCAGAACCCTCACCCCATCCCCCTCTCTGATGAAGGGTCTAGGCCCGAAACGTCAGCTTTTGTGCTCCTGAGATGCTGCTTGGCCTGCTGTGTTCATCCAGCCTCACATTTTATTATCTTTGATTCTCCAGCATCTGCAGTTCCCATTATCTCTGCCTCCCTCTAATATTGTCTGTCGCTTATTAATCTGAAATTTAATAAAAAAAACTAGAAAATAGAATGCAAGAGAACACACAAAAGCAAAGATAATAAAATGTGAGGCTGGATGAACACAGCAGGCCAAGCAGCATCTCAGGAGCACAAAAGCCTTTGTGCTCCTGAGATGCTGCCAGCTTTTGTGCTCCTGAGATGCTGCTTGGCCTGCTGTGTTCATCCAGCCTCACATTTTATTATCTTGGAATCTCCAGCATCTGCAGTTCCCATTATCTCTGACAGAAAAGCAAAGGGCAGGTTGTGAAATGGAACTGAATGAAGCTGGAAATTTGTGGGGCTGGTCGTCGTGAAATTTGTCGTGAAAGCTGCTGGATTGTCATTCAAAACACAGGTCGCTTCGCGCTGTCCTGCAGTCCCACCCCTCATTCACTCCCGTTGGTTGGAGGACCAGCCGCATCGGCTCAGCCCTACAGTCCCACCTCTCATTCACTCCCATTGGTTGAACTAATTGATTGATGGCCTTCCCTGCGGATCCAGCGGCATGTTTTGCAATCGCTTTGAGCAAGCACTGACCACTCAGGAAGCCGACGATTGCGTTTAGAGCGGTTTCTTTGCCTTTTGGAATTGTGGGATTGTTTTGCAGCCATTGGCCAGTATTTCTCTGGTATTTGCATCTTCAGCTGGAAAAGGGATCGAGAGAGTTACAACATTATTCAGGTGAAAGTTTATCTCCGACCAACAGCATTTATGAAGCTGTTGGTCAACTAACATTAACAAAGCAAACTTTTTTTTGCTGGAACAGAATAAGAAATTTCTGGATAAACGCTGGAAGTGTGGCAGCAACAGAACAGAGAAAGAAGTTACAATTTCAAGTTCAGTGGCTCTTTGTCGGAAATGAAATTATTTCAGTTTGTTACAGTAGTTGTTTGGCTCCAGTTCGTATTTTGATCAGAAGTTAGGAATAGAGCTCGATTTTTGACCCACTATTCCACACGATTCAGGATGCTGTCTATCTTCATTCACAGGATACCAAACCATCTAGATATTTCACATTTTGAAAAGCATCGTCCATCCACACTGACCCTTTTTCTGGTCAACAGACACAAAACGTTAACACTGACTCTTCTTCATAGAGGCTGTCAAACGTGGTCAGGTTTTCCAGCAACTTGTTTTTGTTCCTGATTTATGGTATCTGCAGTTCTTTCGATTTTTGTGAAGGGTCACTGGACCTAAAACGTTAACTCTGATTTCATTTTCTTCTTCACAGATGCTGCCAGCGTTGCTCAACTATTCCAGCATTTTTTGCTTTTGTTCCTGATTTACAGTATCCACAGTTCATACAGTTTTTAAAAAAAATTTATTTTGCATGATATCTGTTCTCCATCTATTCTCTTGCATCCACACAGTTTCCACTGATGTTTATTCAGGATTTTCTATTAGTACCAAGGACTGTGATCGAATCGGGGAGGTGGTTACATTGCAACTACATCTGAATCTTCTCCCAGCTGAGAAAGAGCTGAAAAATTAATCACAGTTTGTGCAGAGGCTATAAATTACAGAGGAATTGAATGATGTAGGCCATTTTCGAGACGAGAGAACTGAAAAACAGTGCCAATGGTTTAAATCCAAAAGACTAATAGTGAGTTCGAGTGACAATCAGCAAATCAGGACACACTCTGACACCGCCCCCCCCCCCCGACCAAGGCCAACAAGATCACCAGAGGAATGGGGAGGAAATTTTTCATTAAACTGGGAAACAGGGGCAACTGCAGACGGTTGGAATTGCTGGGAAGAAAACAATAGGGAAAAAAAAGCACATGATTGGGTCAGTGAAATAAGATCTCACAGTGAGGTATTGAGGTACTCACTTTGAATGATCCCACTCCTGGACATGGCTGTGTTAAGTACCTGGAAGCAGTGAGATAGAAGTTTGCTCTGAACTGGGCAGCAATTCGGGTGTGAGTGACAGGTCTGTGGGGATATTGACCCTGGGACATCGAATTGGTGAGCGTTTCTGAAATGTCTGGCCCTGTATTGGTCGGGTTGATGGATTTCAGTTCTCCGCAAGTGTTAGATTTATTTCCTTCCCCATTTTTGTTGTCGTTTCTCCCATTCCCACTTACAGGATGCAGGCTCTAGGTCTCGAGCGAATAAAGGACTATGGTCTACCTCAGCATTGATTTGGGTGTGCAAGAAGAATTTGGTGGCAATAACAGATCCTCCTCCCCAAAATGTCTGGCAGAATAGAATCTGATCACTGTTCATCAGCAGGGAACCACACACACCGCAAAGCTTGGGGTTAGATTCTTTGGAGCAAAGAAAAGTGAGAGGGGACATGATTGAGATGTGTAAAAATGATGAGGGACATGGATTGTAGATACCTGATGGACAGCACGAATAGTTCCCCTTGTTGGAGGGATCAATGCCGGGTGGCATGAACTAAAGTAAAGGACTGAAAGTTCAGCAAAAGTGGGAGACTTTTTTTTCACCCGAAGTGCAATGGGAATCTGGAACTCATTGCCTGCAAGTGTGGTAGGTGCAGAAATCCTCAGTACACTTAAGAAGTGTTCAGATATATATTTGAAATGCCAAAGAATTGGCAATGGTCCAGGTGCTGGAAAAAGGATTAGGGCAGTTAGTCTGTTGGTGTTTGACTGGTACAGACTCAATGGGTCAAAGGATCTCTTTCGTGGTTCTGGATATGTGGACCATGAATCCAGCCACGTCGGTGGGAACAAACTGGGTGAATGTTCAGGCCAGTGAGCAAGGAGTGGAGGTGACAGTGAACAAGAGGAATGAGTGGGTGAAGAGCAGGAAATATTCACTGACAAAAGGGTTCATGCAAAATCAGAGGGGATGATGGTGCAGAAGTTAAGAGATAAAAGAAGTGTCCGGATGAAGTGTGACTAGGCCGTGAGCAATCCCGAATGCATAGTAAAGACAATCAGTGAAAAAACATAAAGAAAAGGACCAGATGAAAACCATTTAGACTGAGGTGAGAAGATTTTCTTTTAACCCGGAGAGTGGTGAGCATGTGAAATTCTTTGCAAAAAGAAGTGGCTGAGTCGAGCACACTCACTGTTTTCCAGGAGGAGTCAGATATCGTTCCAAAAGCCGAAGGGATCGAAGGATATGGGGTTCCTGACTGGTCAATCAGTCATAATCATATTCATGACAGAACAGACATGAAGGGACAAGTGGTCAATACTTGCTGCTATTTTTGAAGTTTCTATGATTACCACAGAAATGAAGAAGAGTGACCAGAATAAGCAGGGAGCTGGGAACAACAGCATAATGTATAACTCGCTGGGAATGGAGAAATGGGAACAATACATGGGGTGGATTCAGAGAATGAGATCAGAGCAGAAAAGTGCTGTTCTGCACCAGAAAGGCCCAGACTAAGTCTGCACACCAAGGTCCATCAGGTATCTACAATCTGTGTTTACAGAGCCATGGAGATGGTTAGGAACTGAACAATTTGGGACGCGAAAAAGGTCAGGAGATCATCCATCACGGTCCAGCCACCCCCACCTAATTGGATACAGAGGCTCGTCTTGGTCTGATCCACTCCTGAACAGGACTGGGTCAAGCTTCAGGAAATTGCCAGCTAATAGATGGCTCTGTCAGCTGGGAGGGATTGGAGTGGTTCAATGAACAGGTTTTGAGCGATATAAGAGTAGGCATCTTCCCTGCTCCTCTTCCTCCTCCTCTCATGGCTCTTTTACTGGAGCTGTGTTGGTAAACGCTTCTAAAATCTTTTTTTTCCCGCATCCCCCGAATGTACCTGTAGGTGGTCAATGTGAGTATTAGAATTTTAAATGGGCGATGTTCTATCAATGTTTCTTATGCAGTTATTGTAACAAATCTTTCTAAAAAATAGAACTGCTTAATCCATTTCGCTCCGCCAGTTCTTTTTTTTTAAATAAAACTCCATTCATGAATGAGGACAAGTTTAAGGCCAGTTCTTTTTTTAAATAAAACTCCATTCTTAAATGAGGACAAGTTTAAGGAGCAAGAGACCAGGGAATATGGTTCATCCCCAGGAGTCTGTGAGCACGTGAACCATGAACATCTCTAAGCTTTCTTTCTGAGAATTCTCACACTGTAATGATGAATGAACTCTGATAGGTGTATAAGTTAACCAACAAAATTGACATTTATGTAGCAATCTCCGTACAATGAGATGCTCTCTGGAATTTCACAGACATTTGATATTGCAGGATTTGCCACCAAGAGACATAAAGCTGATGAACAAGAACATTGCGAAATCTATCAGCTTGAAGGGAAATTTTGAAATGGAGGGAGAGTTACAAACGTTGAAGGAGGCAACTACATAACTTGAGGCTGAAGTTCGAGGTTATAAATGGGTGGAAAAGGACAATTTCAGATGCTGCCAGAACTACCGAGTATTTACAGCATTTTGTTTC
Organism: Stegostoma tigrinum; assembly: GCF_030684315.1. NCBI lineage: Eukaryota > Metazoa > Chordata > Chondrichthyes > Orectolobiformes > Stegostomatidae > Stegostoma > Stegostoma tigrinum. Next base: position 3,355,683 of record NC_081361.1, on the reverse strand, counting down.
TTCATCTATTCTTAGTTCTGAGGAGTAAAGGGATCAAATTGTATAGGGAGAAAGCTCATTGGCTCCTGACTTGCCCACCTCGGTAGTTTTGTGTAAATACTGACTAATTTTTATGGTAATCATACAGTTTACATTTAATTTATTTTCCCCAAGCCTTGACTTCACAAATGGCCAGATTAATTTCTCTCAATTTTGCAACCCGTGTGTGTTCTTCCGTTTTCGATGTCTTTTTCTTTTCTGTTTGAAAGGTTGGTTTGCAATTTAAGATGCAGATGAAACCATATCCAGATCTGACAGTCCCTGTCTTTATCATAACCAAATTGTTAAAAGATTTTGAACATTGAAGGAAGAAACACTATTCGTAATGGGGAGAAGCACGTTTTCTCTGAGTGTGGAGGAGTCTGTGAAGATTCATCTAAAATGTCAAAACGCCAGTGCAGCCACACTTGAGAGAGTGTGGAAATGTGGGGACTGTGGGCATTATTTCTTTTCATTTTTCACAGCTGATAGCTCCCCAACTCATTCTGATGTGGGGTTATGTAGACTAATCGTGAATTTGAAGGCAGGAATTGGAATTTATTTGTAAAATAATGGATGTGCCAAGAGTGCATGGCCCCATTAAGAGGCATAGTGCTTTTCCTTAGCTTTGGGATTTATACAGAGAAAAAACAATGCCTGCATGTACCTGAAGATATACAGCCAGTTCTAAAACGGAAACATGTATCAAACATAGAGATAATGGGAACTGCAGATGTTGGAGAATCCAAGATCACTTGGAATATTGGAATAACTTGGAATACTGCGTCCAGTTCTGGGCGCCCTATTATAGGAAAGATGTGGATGCTTTGGAGAGGGTTCAGAGGAGGTTTACCAGGATGCTGCCTGGACTGGAGGGCTTATCTTATGAAGAGAGATTGACTGAGCTCGGTCTCTTTTCATTGGAGAAAAGGAGGAGGAGAGGGGACCTAATTGAGGTATACAAGATAATGAGAGGCATAGATAGAGTTGATAGCCAGAGACTATTTCCCAGGGCAGAAATGGCTAGCACGAGGGGTCATAGTTTTAAGCTGGTTGGTGGAAAGTATAGAGGGGATGTCAGAGGCAGGTTCTTTACGCAGAGAGTTGTGAGAGCATGGAATGTGTTGCCAGCAGCAGTTGTGGAAGCAAGGTCATTGGGGTCATTCAAGAGACTGCTGGACATGTATATGGTCACAGAAATTTGAGGGTGCATACATGAGGATCAATAGTCGGCACAACATTGTGGGCTGAAGGGCCTGTTCTGTGCTGTACTGTTCTATGTTCTATGTTCTATTACAAAGTTTGGAGCTGGATGAACACAGCAGGCCAAGCTGCATCTCAGGAGCACCTGAGATGTCGTTTGGCCTGCTGTGTTCATCCAGCTTCACACTTTGTTAACATGCATCAAATATTTGTGTGATTGGAAACCCTAGGCTTGTTTTGATGTTTTGGTAATGAGTTGGAATCAGCCCATTAATGTAAACCAGTGGGGAGCGCTGTTCATATTAATCTTTGTATTACTGTTTCTGCAGTCAGTCCTGATTTGGGTTTTTTTTTCCTATATTGTCATTGAAGGTGAAGTGTGTTGTGAGGCACAGATCTGGTAGTTACATGTTGGTGTCTTTTATTGAGGTTATTGGTCTTCTGGGTGCCTGGCTACCTTATCCTCTTCTAGCCTGGTGTCCTTGATAATATTGAAGAACTCCTGGGATGAGTGAATGGAGTGGGTCTTATTGCCGACAAAGTATTTCACTTTGTTGTAGTTCATTGTCAACTCAATATGTTGGTGTGCCTGAGAGTGAGACAATGGGTCTGAGAGGGACCCCCGGTTTGTGTACCTTGGGTGTCCATAGTTTTGGGGTATGTTGGATCCGTCTGCCTTCTGTTTTTTTGGTCGTCTGTCTTGTTGATGTCTCCAAAGTTGTGTAATTTCTTCAGGGTAATTATAATGAAGTTTCTGAACGGTGACGCAGTCGTATTAATGTTTAAAGAGGATATACACATATTATTGATGAAAGGTACTAACTCATGCAGTCTAGAACCCATGTGTAGATAATTGAAAAACAAGGTAACAAGTGTTAAATAGCGCACCAAACTGTAGTGATGATGTTGGGATGGCTTTAATCAGGAAATCAGAGATGCATGTGGTAAAACATTATCGATCGTTGTGAGAGATGTTACTCTTCATACAGATATGGTGAATAAGAAATAGCGTCAATACTGTGGAGGGGGAATTAGTAGAGTGTGTACAGGATGGCTTTCTTGATAAATAGTTTGTGGAACCAACGAGTGAAGAGAACATTTAGACTGGGGTATTTAAGCAATGTAAAATGAATAATCGACAATGTCGTCGCGAGAGACCATTTAGGAATGAATGAACATAAAATGACAAAATTTTTCATCAGGTTGAAGATTAAGGATACGATGATATGAGGCATATTTTGGCTACAATGGATTGAGAAATGTTTCTTACATGACAGTGTTCCAACAATGGCAAACATTCAAAGAGGGAATCAGTGAATGACAAAAATTGTCATTCCTGTGTACTGCAAGAGCACAAAGAAAAGAATGGTCAAACCATGGCTTATGTGACAAGTTCGAGTTAATGTTAGATACAAACAAAACAGGGCATACAGATGTGCAAGGAAAAAAAATAGATCTAAGGATTGGGAACAGTTTAGAAGTCAGCAAAGGAGGACCAAAAGATTAAATATTAAGGGGAAGTTGAGTATGAGAGTAAACTTGTGGGCACATAACAACTGGCTGTAAAAACATTCTGTATGTATATAAAGGGGAAAGTATTTGTTTTAACTAATATAGGTCTATTCCAGTCAGAAACAGGGGAATTGATAAAGGCAAGCAAAGGAATGACTGACGAACTAAATTCACACTTTGTTTCTGTCTTCATAAAATTACATACAAATAATGCGCCAGAAAAATTGGAAAACACAGGATTTAGTGAACGGGAGGATCTAAAGAAAATCTGTACTTGTGGAGAAATGACTTTAGAGACATTGATGGATTCAAAGTCTCATACATCCCCAGTTGACTTAAAGAAGTAACCTTCAAGATAATGGATGTATTTCTGGTTATCTTCTACGATTTCTTAGACACTTTGACACTTCCTACAGACTACTGGGTAGTTAATGTAACCAAACGATTTAAAAGGGAAGAGAAAAACCCTATAATTGTGGACCAGTGAGTTTGAGATATGTCGTATGCAAGATACTTAATTCCATTATCAAGGATTTTGGAACACAGTACTGAGAATACAATACCAGAAGCAGACAGTCACCATAGATTTACAAAAGGGAAATCATTCTTGACAAATCTGATGACTGTCTTTCAGGATGTCATGAGTAGAAGGTGAACATGGTGACCCAGGACATGCATTTATTTCGTTTTATGGAGGCTTTTGAAGATGTCATACATTAGAGATTAATGTGTACAGTTGAAGTGACTGGAATTGTGGTTAGTGCATTGAGTTGGTTACAAAACTGATCAGGAAATAGTCACTGAGGATTCAAAGTAAATGTGTCTTTCGCACAATGTCAGACAGTAACTAATGGGGTATAACAGGGGTCTGTTCTTGAATCCCAGCTGTTCACAATGTATGTTGCTGATTTAGATGAGGAAACTCAAATTTTTTTCAAACTTTTTAGATGGCACCAAGCTGGGTGGAAGCATGTGCAATGAAAAGGGTGCACACGTTGCAGTGTGATTTGAAGAAGCTTCGTGAGTGGGCAAATGAATATTGGCTACATTATATTTGGATAAATGTCAGCTTATCCACTTTGTAGCAACAAAATGAAGGCAGATTATTATATGAATGGCACATGGGAGTGTTCAATGAGACCAGAGGATCCTTGCGCACCAGTTGCTGACAGTAAGTGCACAAGTGCAGCAGGCAGTAAGGAAACGAATTATGTGTTGGCCTTCGCGGATTGAGGATCCGAATACAGGAACAAGAACGCTCTGCTGCAGTTACACAGGGCCTAAGTAAGTCCACAGCTGTTTTATTGTTAAAGTTTTGGCATGCCTATCTGAAGAAAAGTGTTCTTGCTTTCGGCAGAGTTCAATGTGTGTTTACCAACTTGATTCATGGAATGGTGGGAATAACGCATGAAGAGAGGTTGAGTCAGTTAAAATTGTATTCATCTGAGTATAGAAGAATGAGGGGATCTCATCGAATTCTCTAAATTCCAAACAGGACTGGACAGGTTAGATACAGGAAGGATGTTCCAATGATGGGGAATTACAGAACAAGGGGTCACAGTTTAAGGATTATAGGGGAAATATTTTAGGACTGAGATGAGGAGAAATGCCTTCATCTGGAGAGCGCCTGGAAGTGCATTCTTTATTTTGTTTTCCCTCCCTTTCAAAATAAATTAATCTCCATCCCTTGTTTTAGCAGTGTCTTCCTGATACCACACCTGCTTAACAGGGACCCATTTAGGAATAGCATCCCAAGCAGATATTATATGCCTTATTTCATTCAGTCAAATGTCTAAGCTTTTACTTCAACTTCTAATGTTTGAGCTTCCACCTGAATGTCTATGAATAGCTTCAAATGACCATACATACACATGTCTGCATCAGTAGCAGCTATGTGCCATTCAGACCCTCTCGCCTGCTGGGTCATTAAATAAAATCATGTCTGAACTGAGTGTAGCTTCAACTCCGCAATGCTAGATTTCATAATAACCTTTGATTTCTCTTGTTGATCATCAATATATTTCGCATTAATATCAAAAAACCTACCCCCGTCATCTTAGATACCGCTCACCAATGTTTATTTGTTAATTCGTTTGTGGGATGTGAATGTTGGTAGCTGGCCAGCGTCTATTGCCCATCCCTTATTGCCCTTGAGGGAGTGGTGGTGAGCTGGCTTCTTGAACTGCAGTGGTCCAACATTTATAATACACCCCACTATGTTTGAGGGAGGGAGTTCCAGAATTTTGACACAACAACTGTGAAAGAATCGCAATACAGTTCCAAGTCAGGATAATGAGAGATCAGCAGGGGGAATGGCAGTTGTTGATTTACCAGAGTATCTGCTGCCCCAAAACCCATAGATGCAACTGAAGGTCGGCAGTGGAGGGAGTGGATGTTTGTGGATGTAGGGCCAGTGATGCGGTTTTCATTGTCCTGGATTGTTTCAAGCTTCTTGAGTCTTGTTGGAGTTGCACCCGTCTAGGCCAGTGGGAAGTTCTTCCATTACACTTCTACAGATGATGGACAGGCTTTGGGGAGTCAGCAGGTGAGTTACTCACGGCATTATTTCCTCGGTTTTCACCTACATGTGTATTCACTGTGTGTATATGGCAAGTCTAGTTGAGTTTCTGGTAAATGGGACTCCCCTGCATGTTAATAGTGTGGGATTCAGTGATGGTCACACCATTGAATGTCAACGAATTGTGATTATATTTTGTTTTATTTGAGAATATCATTGCTTGTCGTTTATATGGAGCAAATAATACTTGTCACTTGTTAGCTAAAGCCACGATATTGTCCAGCTCTTGGTGTGTTTGGGCTTGTATTCCTTCACTGTGTCTCTGAAGTCGTCTCTCTCCACAAGGCAAGAATATTTCTGGATGCTCTTTTTTTTGAACAAAAAAGAAAAGTAACGCCTTAAAACATAGGATAGAAGTGCTAACTTGATGCGTGGTTGGAACTGTCATCTAACTCCTGCATTAAGCCTGACTGACAGATTAAACATGGAAGATATTTCCACTTGTGTGTGGACACAAATAAATAGATACTAGCCACAAATGAATCGATTGTACAATTCATAAATGAGTTCTTTGAAGATGTTGGAAATATTCAGTCTGGATGATAACATCTCTGGCTTAAGAAAAAGACTTAATGTTTCCCTTCTGTGGACTGATGCAGAGAAGTCATGTAATATAAAGTGCATTTCTCTCTCAACAGTTGCTGAATATTTCTAGTTGACTGAGTCTGCTTTTGTTTGTTCAAAGAATGTTGAGAATGAAACTCCTTACAGGAAGTGATTGACATCTCAGTCTGTTCTGAAGCTCGTGCATGACATTTCACGCTTGCCTAAACATCTTAATTTACTGGCATATCAGCACTGTCACCCCACAGGAAGACTCTTCAGACTTCAGTTTGAGATTGCATTTATGTAGTTTTCCTACTTGGCATCATTCAGCTTCGAAATTTGAAATGATTTTATCACCAGTAAATGCATTCTTCTTGCGACGAAATTCAAATATTCCACACAGGAAAGGTATATATTTTGTTCACCATACCCGTTGAGTGTGTGTTCACATCCCTTTGTTCAGCTGTTAATGCGAACCAGGACAGAAATATGCTAAGGGACCGTGCACTTGTATCAATAGATTCCATCATCATTTGTCTTAGCATATTCCTGAATATCTTTGTGATATCAATATCATTGCTCAATGGCAGCATTCTTTCCCAGCATTCCGGGCGGGAATGCATATGCCCACTTGCTTATGCGCAATCTGTTGCGTTTCAAACATGCGCAGTACCGGAGGCAAAGGAGAGCTGGAGGAATCGGACGTGGAACAGGCGCGATAAGGGATTGAAAGGAGAAAATTGGAAATCGCGTGAGTGAGTATTCCACGAAGTGAGGAGAGAGGCTTTATCCACTCTGAGAGTAGCCACCGACACTGAATTGGAAAATACCGATCCCGGTTTTGTCAAGAATAGCTGAATGTCTGGAAAGTCGGGAATTGCTAAATTCCTTTGTTTGCCGGGCCGGGATGGGTGCCGCCATGTGTATTGGCGTTAGGCGGCAGGATTTACCAACAGCAAATTCAAACCAAGAGAAACGTTTGTTTGTTTTTCTGTTCTGAATTTCTGTCCTGGAATGATCGTGATGGATTTTGCAATCTTGCAGATCAATGTCAGCAGTGGCAGACTTGAACCTCAAACCAAACTGCGAAAGAGTAATGCGATTGATGAGGATCTGACCATTATCAGCAAACGAATGTGGTAGCATTCAAATATGTAAGATATCAGAAAATGTATTGAGATACACTAAACTGTGGTTTGATTGCACTCGATTAGCTGTTTCCATTTCTCGGACGTGCTCTCAGGAACGATCTAACAGCCGTGGAGTGGATGTAGCACAGATTTCCCTGATTGATAACTTATCCTGTAGGTTCAGAATATGAGAAGGAACATATAAAAAAAGTGCAGACCATTCAGCCCATGCCAACTCTTTAGAGCAATCCAGTCAGACCTGTCCCCTTGTTTTATGCCTACACCTTTGCATATTTCTCACAAATACTAGTTCATTTTGTTTTGAAATCAGTCAAGATCCCATTTCCTTTGCTGACTAATTAATCTATTTTGTTACCTTCAAATATCTGTACATGTGAATCCCTCAGACTCTGCACACTGTTTAGTGTTGTGTTATCGCCTCTTCCTATCCCTTCTGCTCAAACACATCACTTCACTATGAGAGAGGTATCCCTGGAAATTGATTAATGAGAAATATTTTTGATCAATGTTTTGTGACTGATAGCGGAGTTACAGCGAAACTATTTCCACTGAGTAGGGAATTGAGGATGAGCAGTAACAGTCTGAACACGATGTCAGTACCAACATATTTTCATGTTAAGTTTTCCCGATTGTTAGAACTGTTTAATTGTGCAGGGACTGCAGAATTCCACGCTCAATCTGGAAGGTTGGAAAGTGTCAAATTGAAAGAAAGCTGCTGTGCCTTCAGGTCCTGTGAGCTTCATTAGAACGGTGCAGCAGTTCATCAGAGCAAACTGGTACAAAGGATGATGTCGCATGAGCGAGAGAGAGATACAGAACTACGCTTTTCACTGTCCGCTGGTACAAATGACAAGCAACCATCTCCACAAATGATGCCAGTCGTGCTGAGTTTGACCAGAAATTTCTGCTTTTATTCAAATATCTTTATTCCATTTTGATCATGAGACTGCAGCGAGGGTGTACTGGTACCAGCGGGTGTTCAGAGCTGGTCTTTCAAAGGGGAGGTGATGGCCCAGTGCTATTACGGCTCGACCGTTAATCCAGAGGCCTTGATATTATTCTCAGCACCCAGGCTCCAATACTGCCAAAACAGATGGTGTATCTCAAATATACTTTATTTAAAACATCTGATGACAACCATGAATCAATTATCAGTAAAAAAAACAAAACTGATCTGGTTCACGAATGCCTTTTAGGGAATGACTCTGCCATTCTTACTTCGTCTGGCCTACGGGTGAATGCAGAACACTGGGCAACTGGGATGGGCCTGGCCAGCAATGCCCTCATCCTCTTAATGAACTAAAAAAAAAGACTAGAATATTGTCTGGGCTTGACCACTTCCTCTGTGAAGATAGACGAGTCAAGCTAGATCTGTTTTTTTTTCTGAGAGCAGAGAAGGCCTAGTAGAGAAACTGATTAACGTATGCAAAAATATGAAGGGGTGAGAAACATGAGATTGGAATAAACTTTATCTTTTGAAAAAGGATGGGGAGCCATTGATGTAGATTAAAAGCAAGGCACAGAAGGGTTAAAGGAATTTTAGGAAGATGTGTTCTCCCCCAGAGAGTTTTGGGCATCTGGAATTCATTGCCAGAACTTGTGGTTAAGCTAAGAATGATCAGCACATTTTAGAAGTGTTTAGATGATCAGTTGAAGCGCCAGATCACACATGGATAGGAGCAAGGTTATGGAAAGTGGGCAGGGAGAAACAGATACAAAAGCAGAAGTTGCTGGAAAAAACTCGACAGACGTGGCAGCATCTGTGGAGAAAACGCAGAGTTAAGGTTTTGGGTCTTGTGACCCTTGCGCCCAAGGCCAAAAGAAAAGCAGATGCTTGTTGAAAGACGCAAAGATAATGCACAAAAGCCAAACTTCTGTACATTAACAGTTCAGTAACTGAGGCTGTGTGGTGCACTTGAGAGCATGTTGGGCTTCTATGTTTGTGTTAAAAATGCAATTCAAAGATTTGTGGGTTCAAGTCCCACCTTATTCAAGTTTTAATTAATGTTTGAGACAAGCCGATAATGATTTTCAGGAGTCGATTCATCGTCACTCTCTGTTGCCCAGAACATGTTGCTGACCAGAGGAAATTCACCGGATTTTCAGGGCAAGATTTCTGGGAATAATATCGTTTGAAAGACAATGAGACTAGAGTCTGTTGCTCACCCGACAAAACTGCAATTTCGTTGTGAAGCTCAACTGGTTGCCAACACCAACTTTCCTTTTCACAGTTGACAAGTTACTGTCGAGCTTTTCGATGGTGGAAATCCAAAAAAATTCTGATTCCCAACGGTAAACAGGTATATGTGGACAGTTGGGGAAAAGTCGTTGAAATGTTCGATCAACCTTCACTCTATCAAATTGTTCCCATTTTCAGTTATGTTTCCAGTGAAGAGTATGAAATCGTAACATGATGAGGACAATGTGAATCAACAGCATTGATTATCAACTCATCAACTTCAGTGTCCCTCTCACAGCTGGAATGTTCCAGCATCAGATCAGACTGTGGAAGATTTATTGAAATAAAACAGTTTCTGTGGGTTTCTGTGTTGAATGCATTAGTGAGGATTGTGCAATTTGCGATTTTGGAATTGCCCACTCTGTGCAAAGGTGCAGATCATTAATATCTGTCCAGAAGAGAAGTAGTCCCAAGACTGACACCAGAGAACAGCGTTGTGCGCCCTCATTGAATCTGGGAAACAATTCCTCACAGACAATGTTACACCCTGTCTCTCGTGGAGCTTTTCATTCCAACTGCGTCAAATCCTCACAGAAGTTGATTCAACAGATCTTGTCACTGAGTAATTTCTTTATTTGTGTTCAACTCATACAAGCAGAGTGTCACAGTGGGAGTGCGATGGGCCCATGAATCACAGCTCATATCATGCTTTGGAAACTGTCATCTACTTTTTATCATTTTCCGAACACCAGGGAGCGGTAGCTGCTACTCGGTACAACTTACTCAACCATTTTCAGAGACAAGATAAACTGACTCACTGTTTCCTGCTATCTGTAATTCGATGAATCTCTCAAATTGATTTTATCATCACATGGGCCATGGTTGTAAATGATGAAAAATACCACAGTAGAGACAGTGCGTTGTCGAACATCTCTTTTCTCTCCAGGAGCTGTCAAGATGATGGTCTGAAGTGCCTTCTCCCGTTCTCAGTCACTCTGGGATGGTTCGCAGAGTAAACTCTATTCGCTGAGCTGGGAATAAGATGGTGAAGTTTATACACATCAGGCGCAGTGTGCCTGAGGGACAGAGCTTGCTGTAGTAATACGCCACGATGAGTCGGACAGCAGTGACGGCCCTGTGATATTGAAAATGCCACAAGCACGTTTCCCCTAAATTTGGGAGGACTTCTCCTTCTTCAAATTAGCACTGCACTTTCTGACTATCTTAGATGCAATAATTTGGACAAGGTTCCCGACAGAATGTTCGTTCCTGCACGTGTGCAATCTCCCTTTTGCACAGCCTCCCAGACTTTCCATACCTCTCACTCCCACAGTAAACGGATCTCATCACGGGTGGTGAAACGTCCAATATAAACGCAACTCTCTTTAGCATTTCTGAAGAAGGATCCAGATCTGAAACGTCAGCTTTCCTGCTCCTCTGATGTTGCTTGGCCTGCTGTGTTCGTCCAGTTCTACAACTCATTATCTCGGATTCTCCAGAATTGGCAGCTCCTACTATCTCTCTCTCTCTTCTTTATTTTCTTTGTTCTTAGAATCCAGTTCCCTAGAAATAGTTTCTAACTGTCTGCTTCAGCCAAACTCTCGTGTCATCTCCACTTAATCCTCTTTGTTTTAAACAGAACAACTCCAGCCTCTGGAATCTCTCCACAAAACTGAATTCCTTCATCCCTAGGGATGAGGAAGACAGAGAAGTGCGACGAGATTTTGGGATAAAAATCAATTAGTAGTTGGAAACATGGAAAGGGGTAAAAAAAAACAAATACACGGTCTCCGGCTTCGTTATTCTTTCAATACTTTCATGACACAAGTTGAAGAAATTGATTTGATCCACCATCTGAGATGCCCAGTTCTGTGGAAGGGACAAACAGCACCGGCCCAGGAGCAGGGAGACAGAATGAGATGAAAATGTTGTTGAAACTGTTTGCTGCTTCGAATTCCTGGAGCAACGTGGGAGCTATTTCGCTCATAGCAATTCTCAGCTGGTTTGTAGCTGAGTAAGCAAGTATGGGGCTGGCCTTTTGGTCTCAGGGTATGATTCTTGCTGATGGCATGATATGGTATTGAGGAGCAAGAGGTCACTGGCTCAACTCCCCGACAAGACCCGCTTTCTCCTTTCCCTTTTTCCACAATGCCTGAGCAGCTTTTCCTCATAGCAGCTTCGTTGAAAGATGACGGATTGCCTGAAATGTGCATGGGGCAGAAGTACCATTGCAGTGAACACAGCAAAAGGAATCAACTGTTCAAAGTGAGAACAAGTGTTTCGGGTTGTTCGCCCACACAATCCGACTCTGAATGAATCTTCCAGCTGCATTATTGCTCAGTTCTGGGTGTTAAACTTCGAGAAACTGTGATTCAAAGTGATCAGAAACAACACTGAACAGATTCATGTGAATGGTGCCGCGTCTGAGGGATGCCAGCAATAAAGTTACATTGGAAAGTTGGGAAATCTCACCTTGTAGAGTAGAAAGCTGAAAGCTGGTCTGTTTGAAGCTTTGAACAGAGAAGGATCGAGTCTGCAAATCACTGTCTGACAGTTCCCAAGGTGCAGATTCTGTCGATATGAAAGGGTATTCAATGGTTATGTTAAAAGGAACAATGTGCACTGTTACACGGAGAAGGCAAGAGATAACATTAAAAGAGACAATCATTTATACGTTGTGAAGAGCAGCACAGATAAGAAGGGCTGCATGGCCTTTGTCTGCATTGTGATAAATTTTGTGATTCTCAGTGAAATCAGAGTTCAACCAACACAATGTGGTAAATTAGACAAAGGTTATGTTTATACAAGCGAGACACACCTACGCAACAGAGAATCACGCACATCAATGAAATCTTTTGAATTCATCCTTGAAGGTACATGCCACACACCAAATGGAATGCTGAATGCTTGCCTCAAAAATGCATTTTGCCACCAAGCAGAATGGTGCAGTGGGAGCATGCTGGGCCCATAGGCCAGAGGTTAGTGGATCAAAACCATCCTCTGCTATTTGCTATTTAGTTCTGTATCTCACGTTCTGATCAGCTTTCTGCTTCATAAATCTGTAATAAATTCTTCATGCTGATACACGGGTGAGGTGACCCACTTATCAAGTTCTCAATAGCCCTCTCCAATTTCATTTCTTTTTTCTGAGTTGAGATTAAAGTGGTGAAGCTGTAATACATTACTTCCTTTTCTTCCCCATGCCATTCAGTAATTTCCTACACCGTTTCAAAGGTGAATAAGAAGAGGAGCATCATGTCGGAGACAGCATCACGGCACATACACAGTTCATCAGTATTATGATAGACATCAATGAATGTGCATAACCACAGAGAAATACAAGTGACAGAGAGTCGCCAGGGTCTCGATGGGCTGAGCGGCTTCTTTCTGCACGGGAATGATATCGTAGGTTTAGGACGTCACTCTCCCTGTCCCTGTGATGGAGCGGGTGAGGGAGAAACAATGGTTCATTATTAACCCTCCCTTTTGCATTGTAATGTCCGCCGCCCCAAATCTCAGGGCCATGCGGGGTTTCTCTTAATCCGGAACTGCTGGTGTCACATAATAACTCCTGCTCTGGCAGTAGAAAACGGACGTACACCCGCATTGCCAAAGTGTTTCTGTAGGATTGCTGCGTGCAGACAAATCCTGAACACCAAACAGGATGCACAGAAAGATCCCACTATAAGTTGAAGAAGGGACTAATTTCCAGTTTCGCCTTGTTGCTCTCCCAGCAGCTGTCCATCCTTCTGTCTGTCTCTGATGAATGTCATTGAGAAAGTTCCAAATCACGGTTTATCATTTGCTGAACAAACCTGATTCCACCCCGTCTGCTCTTTCCCACTTCCAGCGATTGAGAGGGAGCTGTAGTGCATATACCATCTACCAGGGCTGCCTGCCTGTCAAGGGAAATGGTTTAATGCATCTGCCAATGGAGATAGCCCCGTCTCAGCGGAAGAAACAAATAACACTGTCCCGGGAACAGGGAGACAGAATGAGACGAAGTTGTTTATTGTTGTTTTCACTGCCTGAAACAATGGAGAATAATATTTCTGTCTACTCAACAAGTTCGTATATATTACTGCACATCTCTGGAACAGAGAGAACGTGAGCTCTGGTCTTTTACATGTGAGGTTATGGACACTATCACTGCCTGAGTGGCACCTGATGTATTGTTAAGTAGGACATCACCAGGCTAGATTGCTGGTTTTGTGGTCATTCCGGTGGATGCCAGGTGTGAGAGATGCTGCAAGTTTGAATTCTGCATGAGCCCTTGTAGCCTTTGAAGTGTTTTTATTTGATCTTCGAGAGAGCATGCAGGTGTTTCACAATGAAATATATTTCGGTGTATGAACCCAAAAGGGTCCTTGCTGTGAATATATTGCACCCATCCACTTCACCTGACGAAAGAGCCATGCTCTGATTTTTTGCGATTTCAGTTAAATCTGTTGGACTATAACCTGATATCGCGCGACTTCTGATTTTACATCACATTCGAACGAAAATGAATCACGTTTAAGCAATGTCTGCTATCAGTAAACTGGCTCCACAGTGCTGTTGATAAGTGCTATATAAATGCAAATACACCTCTTTTAAGTGTCTTTAAATCCATCTAATCTGTTTACTGACTCTGGTCAGTGAATAGAATTTCTCGCTAACAGATTAATCAAACTGCCCAAAACCACTGCTGCCCACCTCCAACATTATAAACAGCACCAACATTGTCAGTTGGTAGTTGGAACATGGAAAGGAAATAAAGCAGATAACCCAGTTTCCAGCCTCATAAATCCTTCAAAATGATTTGTGAACCAGACTCAGGGGAGAGACAAGCGTAAAATTTCTGATTGACCAGAGTCACTGAGAGCACTTTTCCCTTCTTTATGATGGGGGTTATTGAACCTTATGCTCTCGGTGTCATTATCTGAGCTAAAACATTGAGATAACAAGAATTCAATGCAGAAATCTGGGGATTGGCACCATCAGATACTTGGGAACAGACAAAAAGCAGGCAGGCTCGAAGGGAGGTTGACCTGGGTGCAGGTGAACCTGTTCATGGTAACACGGATGTCTCTGCTGTGGATGGGATCACACTGTTTCTGTGCCTCCACAATGAATGGCCCAGACTTTACTTTGGGAAAGTAAAAGTAACAAAGGACAATTGCTCTTCTTTGTCAAATCACAATTTCCATCTGAAATTTCATTGTCCATCTCTACTGACTCCATAGGTTCAGGTGATGAAACACTTTCCTGACATTTTTGGAACGTTACCTCTCTGTTTCAAACAAATTGATGCTGTCCAGCGTTATTGACATTAATAAAAATAAAAGCTACCACGTAAAATTGGCCAGAAAATATTCACGGGAATGTTACCAGTTGCAGGATTTGGACTGTTGGGCGAGGCTGAACCGACTTGGGCTATTTTTCCTGAAGCATCAGAAGCTGAGGAACAAGCTGGTAGAAGTCAGTAAAATCATGAGGGATATGGCTAGGGAGCATAGTCAATGTTATTTTCCAAGAGTGGGCCCGAGCACAAAATGAGCAGGCATACATTTAAGGAGAGAGAGGAATAAATTAAAAGGGAACTGAGGGGCATTTTTTCACGCCGAAGGTGGTGCATTTCTGAAATGAACTACCAGAGGAAGTGCTGGAGGCTCGTAAAAATTACATTTCAAATGCAGCTGAACCGTTTTGGCTTAGTGGAATGAGAGCTTTCCAGAGGTGAAGTGTTCATTCACTTTAGCCCCCAAGAACTATTCTCGGTGTCACCTCCCCAGGTTCTCAATGAGGATTTTGGATGCAGGACGATACCTTAGAAGCCGTGTTAGCGCCTCAGGTATCAAGCGAGTTCCCAAACAGACAGATCTTAACGTCTAAGTAAAAATGACAATTCAAACGTATTTCCAGACACACCGAAGCGTGAAAGCTTTCTGTGAAACACCTCCAGTTTTCTGCGTCACAAGCGACTCACACAACTGGCATCAGGGCAATTCCAAACTGCTCCTCCAAATGCGCTGGATGTTTAGTGCAACACCATTTACTGGAAACTGCTCAAGTCAGGAAATAAAAGAATAGCTTAGGAATGACCCACTAAAAGTGAATGCAAGCAATCACAGTCTCGATTAGATGAGGTTTCCGTTCTGGTGAACAATGTGCATGTGTCTGCACCAAGACGATTTCAGCTTATCAAGAAAGTGGCTCATCAGCTCACTTCAGGAATAAAGTGGAAGAAATTTCACACCTCAGTTACCGTCATTTTCACCAAAAAATGGCAAATAACTGTGTGCTGGTCCAATGCAGGATTTTGTTTCACAGGAGCGGTGAAATAACAATCAGCATTCACTTGCAGCATAGCCTGCTTGTCCCCACTGTCATGCTGGGGGAATTCTGCATGTGCTAAACTCTGCACCGTGGAAGCTGACCTGATGAATGCTGTGTGCTCTCCCACACTAAAGTTTCCGTGAGGCGAAACAAAGACAAGCTAAATGCAGCCCATCCTCTGTAGCCCCAATATAACAGCTGGCAGTGGTGAGATTTGAAACCACGCCTCCACAGAGACTGGAGCCTTAATCCAGCACCTTAGACCGCTCGGCCACACTACCAGTCTCCTGGTAGGTGACACTTTCCATTGTTGTTACTGCACACAACTAAAGCAAAGGCGCAGGGAAATGCTTGGAGGGTTGCTGTCTCCTCATCCATTTTCTTACCTGCCCAGCCTTGCCTGGCTACAATATTAATGTCGATAGCTCTTCAATCAAAACAAATACCAACAGAAAGCTGAATGCATCTTGTGAGATTCAGTTCAGCAAAAAATGTAATGTGCCAGGGAGAAAGTATGCTCGGCTATACTTCGCTACTTCAACAACGAACACAAGACTGCATCAGATTTCTGGAATTTGGATTTTTGTTTTGGTCAATGATTTCGCTCATTGCTCGAAACAGAATGACTTTCGCATTTACACAGAACATGAAAAGCCCTGCAATGCAGGGCAATGCCCCAAGCTGAGCAAGCCGTGTACGAGATCAGGCCGTGTAGTTTACTTACAGTTACCACGCTGGTTTAGCAGACCAAGTGGCTGAAAGAAAGTTTTCCATCTGATAAATCCAGGTTGGCATTAGAATCCCAGAATGATAGATCACGTTGCAAGGCCTTTCAAAACGCGGTGGAGGTACGAGTTGCTTCTTTTTTTGTCTTGCTTCTAAACCATCCATTTTCCTGAAGAGCTTTCCGGGCCTGGACATGAACAAGTGTCAGACGGCAGGCAGCTGGTTTGGAAACCTGTGTGGGAAAAAAAGAAAAGTGACTCACTACATTTCACTAAATTCCACTGCACTTGCGCAGACACGCACAAAAGGCACTTGGTAAACATATTAACAGAACGTAAAAGATGATCAGAGATGTCAAAGATGTGCTAACAGCACGTGATTGCGTTTTGTTCAAGAAGTGAAAAGCTCTCGCGCCTGAGTCACCTTCACATCTCTTGCTGCTGACGGAATAAGTTAGAAGTTGTTTCACCAGATCTGCATTGGCTGCGCTTTCCTATCCCTCCTTGTTTAGATTTTCTTCCTCCTTTGCGACGAAAGTGAAAACAAAATGGACACAATCTTATTTAGTAATCTGTCTTGTCATTTCTTAGTTTCAAACCCAACATGGCTTAGATTCAAGAGCGCACTTTAATTTCAGTTTCTGTACGAGAGCGCGAGCCTGTAAATCCATTCGTTCCTGTTGTTGGCTCAACAAGCCGCTAATATTGTGCCCGGTGCTTAGAAATGCGACCATGTTTCTCAACTCCAAAACATGATTGAGGACATCTGGTTCTGATTCACGAACTTTGTAACAGGGCAGACAGTAATGGAATTAGGCCTCTCAGAGACTACTTTGAGGTGCATTTGACAGAGAGAGTAAATCATGAATGAGTGGTGTACTGTGACACCAGCACATCAGGCTTCTCCTTGAATTTGAACCGGAATGCTCTTGCAACTAATTCAAAAGCGACACGACTGCACTACAGAAAAAAAAATCACGGGCACGTCAAATGAATTCATAAAAAGGTTGAGCACCTGTACTCTTCAAATCAGCCCATATTCAGGAGCAGGAAGGAGAGAAATTTAACAAAGTCTTCTACAGCAATACATTGCAACTACCCTCCTTTCCTCAAAGTGGTATGACAGCAGCAGTTTCAAGTGACTTCCCAGAATGAAAGGCTTGCTGATGACAAGGGCAAGGCAACTCTCTCCACAATAATGCAGAAACCTGTCATTGTCATAAATAGAACACCACCGCTTCTGCCTAGTTTTGGACCAGGGGCCTTGCGCATGTTAGATAAATGTGATAACCACTACACGACAGAAACACTGCACCCAAATTGTCTCCCCACTGTCCTTCAAACACCATTGAAATTTGCAGCCATCCAACGTTTGTTTTCAATAGATCGATGCTGTCCAGCGCTATTGACATTGTTAAAAGTAATTGATACCACGTAAAATTGCCCAGGAAATGTTCACAAGGATGTTGCCAGAGTTGCAGGGTTTGGACCGTCGGGAGAGGCTGAATCAACTGGGGCAATTTTTCCTGAAGCATCAGGAGCTGATGAACAACCTGATAGAATTTTGTAAAATCATGAGGGATAAGGATAGTGGGGATAGTCAATGTTATTTTCCACATGTGGGCCCGAGAGCAAAATTAGAAGGCATACATTTAAGATGAGGGGAGAATCAATTAAGAGTTCTGAGGAACATGTTTTTTCACACCGAATGCAGTGGGTGTATAGAGTGAACTGCCAGTTGAAGTGGTCTAGGCTCGTATAAATTACAACATTTCGAAGGCACCTGAATGCGCATATGAATCAGTTGGGCGAAGCGGGATGAGAGCCTCCCACAGGCGAAGTGTTTATTTACTTTTGCCAAAAATGACCACTCTCTATGACACCTTCCGAGGTTTTCAGTGAGGATTTTGGAGTCAGGAAGATACCTCAAAAATAGTAGTTGCACCTCATGTCTCGTGTGAATCCCCGAACAGACAGATAGTATCATGCAACAGATGCAAAAATGACAAGGCCAACATATTTCCACACACACTGAAGCATGAATGCTTTCTGTGAAACAACTCCAGTTCTCTGGGTTACAAACTACTCACACAGCAGGCAACGGGCCAATTCCAAACTGTTTCTCCAAATGCGCTGGAGGTTTCGTGCAATGACACTTACTAGAAACTGCTTAAGTCAGAAAATAAAGGAACAGCGTAAGAACGCCCTGTGAAAAGTGAATGCAACGCATCACAGTCTCGATTAGATGAAGTTTCCCTTCTGCTCAGCAATGCGGGTGTGCTTGCACCGCAACGATTTCAGCGTATCAAAAAAGTGGCTCATCAGCTCCTTTCCTGAGGGAAGTGACAGAAATTTGACATCTCAATTACCTCCCTTTTCACAAAAAAAACATATAACTTCAAGTAGGTTCAATGCAGGATTTTGTTTCACAGCACCAGTGAAATAAGGATCTGTATTCACTTGCAGCAAACGGGTGAGCAATGCAACTTGCCTGGACTGTGAAGCATCAGCGCAGCCTGCTTTTTCCCATTGTCATGCTGGGGAATTTCTGCACATGTTAACGACTGCACCATGGCAACACAGTATGGACGCTAACCCAATGAATTCTTTGCGCTCTACCACATCAAAGATTACATTGGGAAAAGCAGAGACAAGCTAAACACAGCCCATCCTACATAGCTTTGATATAACAGCTGGCAGTGGAGGGATTTGAACCCACATTTCTGGGGAAGGTGGGACCTGTACAAGAAGGACGGGTTGCATCTGAACTGGAAGGGGACCAATGTCCTGGGTGGAAGGTTTGCTCGAGTAGTTCGAGAGGGTTTAAACTAGTATGGCAGGGGGGTGGGAACCTGAGCTGTATACCAGAGGTGAGCGTTGATGCAGGTGAGGCAGTAGCAAGAGGTAGACCAGCTAGTGGGAAGGATTTTCCTGGGAAGGAACCAAGGGATCGGTTAAAGTGTGATTGCTTTAATGCAAGGAGTATCAGGAATAAAAGTGATGAACTTAGAGCATGGATCAGTACCTGGTGCTATGATGTTGTGGCCATAACAGAGACATGGGTTTCTCATGGGCAGGAATGGTTGCTGGATGTTCCAGGGTTTAGAACTTCTAAAAAGAATAGGGAGGGGGGAAAAAGAGGAGGGGGTGTAGCACTACTAATCAGAGAGGGTATCACAGCTACAGAAGCTTCCTTTGTCGAGGAAGATCTGCCTACTGAGTCAGTATGGGTGGAAATTAGGAACAGCAAGGGAGTAGTCACCTCGTTAGGGGTTTACTACAGGCCCCCCAACAGCAGCAGGGAGATTGAAGAAAGCATAGGTCGACAGATTTTGGAAAAGTGTGCACGCAGTAGGGTTGTTGTAATGGGTGACTTTAACTTTCCTAATATTGATTGGAACCTCCTTCGAGCAGAAGATTTGAATGGAGCTGTTTTTGTAAGGTGTGTTCAGGAGGGTTTCCTAACGCAGTACGTTGACAGGCCGACGAGGGGAGAGGCCATTCTAGACTTGGTGCTCGGAAACGAGCCGGGGCAGGTATCAGATCTTGTGGTGGGGGAGCATTTTGGTGATAGTGACCATAACTGCCTCACATTTTACATAGCTATGGAGAAGGAGAGGATTAGGCAGAATGGGAGGATATTTAATTGGGGAAGAGGAAACTATGATGCGATTAGACATGAGTTAGGAAGCATGGACTGGGAGCAGTTGTTCCATGGTAAGGGAACTATAGACATGTGGAGATGGTTTAAGGAACAGTTGTTGGGAGTGATGAGTAAATATGTCCCTCTGAGACAGGCAAGAAGGGGTAAGATTAAGGAACCTTGGATGACGAGAGCGGTGGAGCTTCTAGTGAAAAGGAAGAAGGTAGCTTACATAAGGTGGAGGAAGCTAGGGTCAAGTTCAGCTAGAGAGGATTACATGCAGGCAAGGAAGGAGCTCAAAAATGGTCTGAGGAGAGCCAGGAGGGGGCACGAGAAAGGCTTGGCAGAAGGAATCCTGGAAAACACAAAGGCATTTTACACTTAGGTGAGGAATAAGAGAATGGTCAAAGAAAGAGTAGGGCCGATCAGGGATAGCATAGGGAACTTGTGTGTGGAGCCTGAGGAGGTAGGGGAAGCCCTAAATGAGTTTTTTGCTTCTGTCTTTACGAAAGAAACCAACTTTGTAGTGAATGAAACCTTTGAAGAGCAGGTGTGCATGCTGGAATGGATAGAGATAGAGGAAGCTGATGTGCTGAAAATTTTGTCAAACATTAAGATTGACAAGTCGCCAGGCCCGGATCAGATTTGTCCTCGGCTGCTTTGGGAAGCGAGAAATGCAATTGCTTCGCCACTTGCGAAGATCTTTGCATCCTCGCTCTCCACTGGAGTCGTACCTGAGGACTGGAGAGAGGCAAATGTAATTCCTCTCTTCAAGAAAGGAAATAGGGAAATCCCCGGCAATTATAGACCGGTAAGTCTCACGTCTGTCGTCTGCAAGGTGTTAGAAAGGATTCTGAGGGATAAGATTTATGACCATCTGGAAGAGCATGGCTTGATCAAATACAGTCAACACGGCTTTGTGAGGGGTAGGTCATGCCTTACAAACCTTATCGAGTTTTTTGAGGATGTGACTAGAAAGGTTGATGAGGGTCGAGCTGTGGATGTGGTGTATATGGACTTCAGTAAGGCATTTGATAAGGTTCCCCATGGAAGGCTCATTCAGAATGTCAGGAGGAATGGGATACAGGGGAACTTAGCTGCTTGGATACAGAATTGGCTGGCTAACAGAAGACAGCGAGTGGTAGTAGAAGGAAAATATTCTGCCTGGAAGTCAGTGGTGAGTGGGGTTCCACAGGGCTCTGTCCTTGGGCCTCTACTGTTTGTAATTTTTATTAATGACTTGGACGAGGGAATTGAAGGATGGGTCAGCAAGTTTGCATACGACACAAAGGTCGGAGGTGTCGTTGACAGTGTAGAGGGCTGTTGTAGGCTGCAGCGGGACATTGACAGGATGCAGAGATGGGCTGAGAGGTGGCAGATGGAGTTCAACCTGGATAAATGCGAGGTGATGCATTTTGGAAGGTCGAATTTGAAAGCTGAGTACAGGATTAAGGATAGGATTCTTGGCAGCGTGGAGGAACAGAGGGATCTTGGTGTGCAGATACATAGATCCCTTAAAATGGCCACCCAAGTGGACAGGGTTGTTAAGAAAGCATATGGTGTTTTGGCTTTCATTAACAGGGGGATTGAGTTTAAGAGTCGTGAGATCTTGTTGCAGCTCTATAAAACTTTGGTTAGACCGCACTTGGAATACTGCGTCCAGTTCTGGGCGCCCTATTATAGGAAAGATGTGGATGCTTTGGAGAGGGTTCAGAGGAGGTTTACCAGGATGCTGCCTGGACTGGAGGGCTTATCTTATGAAGAGAGGTTGACTGAGCTCGGTCTCTTTTCATTGGAGAAAAGGAGGAGGAGAGGTGACATAATTGAGGTATACAAGATAATGAGAGGCATGGATAGAGTTGATAGCCAGAGACTATTTCCCAGGGCAGAAATGGCTAGCACGAGGGGTCATAGTTTTAAGCTGGTTGGTGGAAAGTATAGAGGGGATGTCAGAGGCAGGTTCTTTATGCAGAGAGTTGTGAGAGCATGGAATGCGTTGCCAGCAGCAGTTGTGGAAGCAAGGTCATTGGGGTCATTTAAGAGGCTGCTGGACATGCATATGGTCACAGAAATTTGAGGGTGCATACATGAGGATCAATGGTCGGCACAACATTGTGGGCTGAAGGGCCTGTTCTGTGCTGTACTGTTCTATGTTCTATGTTCTATGTTCTATTTCCTTAGAGCCTCGAACTTTAATTCAACACTTTAGATTGTTCGGCCACACTAGCAGACAGCGGCAGTGAAACATTTCCCAATGTTGCTACTGCACACAACGCAAGCGAAGGTGCCAAGAAATGGTTGGACGAATGCTATCCTCCTCGTCCATTTTCCTAGCTGCTCGGCAATGCCCAGCTACAATATTAATTTCACACCAGATGCTGATCGTTCTTCAATCAAAACAAATACCAACGGAAAGCTAAATACATCTTGCCAGATTCCATTGCGCAAAAAAAGTCATGTGCCTGTGAGAAAGTATTTTTGTTTATACTTTTATAAAGAACACATGACTGCACCATACTTCCGGGTGCACCCAGATCACTGCCTTTACAGCGTGAAAAATCGCAACTTTTTCCCCCTTTTGCCGATAATGAAAATTTTAATGATTAAACCCACGTGGCCACAAACTAAGATAATTTTCCCATTCAATTGAGTATCATTCAAGTAGACTTCAGTGACGTTTTCTGTGGTATCCTCAGAGTTACTTAATTCTGTTTCAGCTCCATTTGTCATGGACCCGCCCAGGAAGTGACCATTCTCATTTTGCGTATCTGAATATACTTATTGGTGCAGGATTGGAGTTGGATTGGTGCCTTTGTAAGTCTTGTTATTTATTACATAAGCGGCTGCATGTACAAACTGATCTCTGGGATTTCCAGTGAAGTGGAAACAATTTTTTTCAATTCACAACTGGAAACCAGTATTTTAATCGAAGCAGTAGAAGGGAGCTCATGCTTTCAGCACAGCAAAAGCTGCTGGTTTCACTAACAATACTGGAAAGCTGTGCTTCACTTCAGAAAGCAAAGCAGTAAGAAGCTAAGTCGCCCAGCGTGGGGCTCGAACCCACGACCCTGAGATGAAGAGTCTCATGCTCTACCAACTGAGCTAGGCAGGCTTGACCAAGTGATCCTTATCTTTTCATTTCACACTGTGCCATATTCCGTGCAAGCTCATTTCAAAGTGCCGAAGATGATCCACATCGAAAATCACATGTTTCCAGCTCGTTCCTCTCAATCACAAATAACATCATTTACATCTTCCACTTTTCAGCTGTTACTCCTTCAGACCATTATCATCCATTTTCATTTAACATTCAAAATTCATATTTTAATGTCAGCGCCCTCATCCTTTAGCTGCCCATATGACGGTCAATCACTCTGGGAGATGGTGAATCTGCTTCATTTCTGTTACAGACTGTGTGAAATGTGTATCTGTCAGCCCAGTCTCACTGAACACATCCAGCACTTTGTTTGCTCAGTGCATCAGCAAAATCTGCACCTTCACATTTGGGGACTGGATTTTCACAGTTCTGTTGAAAAAGCTTGGAAGATCAAAAAGAATTTGCTGCAATCCTGGTGAAATGTCCTCTTTCACAGGAGATGAACCAATCGTAAGGAACAGGTTTCCACTAGTTGTGTCAGTTGAGTTTTCCCAATTGGAGTTAAGAGAAATTTCCACTCACTCGGAGATTGTGTCGATGCTGCTCTGGGGTTTACTGAGTGGGATGTAATCTCCCTGTTTTTTTCTTGAGGCTGTGCTCGGTGGAGGGAGAAGATTGGCCCTCGTTGTAGAATCTTCCCTCCCAGATGCAGTGGACATGTTCTGCTGATAGCGGAGGATTGGACAATGTCGTGTCAAATTCTCCTGCTTGCCCCTGTCTCACTCAGTGTGGAGCTGTGGAAGAGACAATCATTGATGATTTTGTTTGATTTCAATCTCTTCATAAACGTTTGTGAATTAAACACAGGTACATAGCTGGTTTAATTATTAGATCACAATGTTAAGAATAACTACATCAAAACCTGTATGTCTGGGGTCTGACTGGATAACTGTGGAGCGCACAAAGTTTCAAAGCTACCTCGTGAAGGCACAACCACGATTGACAATCTTCTTTTTCACCGAAAACATCAAAGGGCAGTAAACAAAAGAGGCTGTGTCCCTGGGCAGTCTCAAAACACCATTCTTTCTCCCAATAAACTCATGCACTGACCATTTGTAGAGCATGAGGCTCTTCAAAAGCTCCTATGCAGAGCGTCAGCCTTGTTGCATAACTGAAGGTTTCTCAGTTTTCAAAACCTATTTCCAGTTTAGATGTGATGCTTATATTCCGCAGAATAGTAATGGTGACACAAACATGAGCAACAATGGTAACATTCACAGTGTGAACAACCAGTAAAAATAATCACTGCCACTGTTTCGCGTCAATGGTCCCCGCTCTGTGAGGCTTGAGTTTTACTGGCAAAGAAAACACATTTGTCATCACGCAGCTGCTTCAGGGTGTCCTCTTTTACTGCTGGATTCATCATGGAGTTCCTTTCTGCTCTTCCACAAGCACATCTGTTTCTCCTTTTCTTCTATTCTGATCCCTTCATTCCCACTTCAGTACAAATAACGAGGCGAGGCGGGAAAAAAAGAAACCTGCAGCCTTACTGGAGAATGTTGTGATAATGGCACAGATACCACGAGCTGATCACCCTCGTTCTCTGCCGTCACCATTCATTCTTTTTTACACCAGAAGTAAAGACATTGTTATAATCCTATAATTGTGGTTGCATTGTTTTTTTTTCTGGTGGATTAGAAATTCCATTTTGAGTTCTGAAGATTCACAATCTTTTCAGACAAGAAATGTCTCCTTACCTCAGTCATAACTGACAAACACATTACCTGGGGAATGTGAGCCCAGTACCAGACACTACGCTCTCAAAGTGTCTCTGAATTTCAGACTTTTCAAAGAGGTGAAATGGGAAATGAAAAGTATGGACAGATGGATTGTCGGAGAATGTTAAAGAGGGTGTGATGGATACAAAGAGACAAAGAGAGACAAATGGAGACTGATTTGAGGTAGACACAGAAAAGACCAATTCTCTATTCGACAAGGCTTCGAGCTGACACAAAAGAAATGAAAAGGCAGAGGATTTCACCACTTCATGGCAAGGGAAGCAACATTAGAGCTGATTAAGTCTCTTTAAATGTCAAAAGTTGACGTTTGTAAGCTAATGACAGCACGGTTTTGGTAATTACCTTGATTCGACAGATAAAGCAAATAATTCCTCCCGGCATTATACAATCAAAATGCATAATTTACAGATAGTTACGAATGGTCAGTGGTCCTCTCTTCAGATGCTGCTAGTCTTGCTGAGTTTCGCGATCAATTCGTCTTTTTTTTCTGTCAGATTTCTACAGTCCTTTGTTTTATGCTAATCAATAATACGAAGGTGAAAACTGATCAGCTGCTCACTCCTGAAAAATCAGGGAGAGGTGTTATCACTACGATAGATTAGTAGTACAGAACTCCTACTTACTAATGGGGAATCAAACCCAGGCGAAGGCAGTGAAAGGACCAAATCCTAACCACTGGGCCACCACTGAATATAACAGAAAAGCTCGTGCTTTTACGCATGACATTGCTTTTTGTTTTCCTTTCTGACCATTTTCATTGCAGAGGGAATTCTCCATCTCTGAGATTTTACAATGTGTAAGAAGACTACTTGGCCCCTCGTTTCAGTGCAACTCATCAAGCCTCCATTCATTCTAGTCCCACTTTCCAGCATTTGGAGCATCGCCTTGTGGGCTTTGTCTTTATGAAGGCAAATGTCAATGCATTTATCCCTGTGATGTCACACAACACAACAAATGGGCCCGAAGTTTGATTTGGTAAATCTGTGTTATTACCCCCTTGAGGATCTCATCTTCATTTTCACCCACAGCAGGAGACACAGGAGCACATTCCCGAGAGTGACAGAAACCTCAGGATTATACATGCTCCATGTCCTTCACGCCCACTCTAAGTCCCCAGGCAAAGCTTCTGTGATAAAAGGCAGCTTTAGTTGGAACACAAGTAACTTCTCCAGACAATGAGAACTTTTTCTGTGAGCTGGGATATAAATTGGACAGTTGAGCTGAAATAGACTCACAGGCTGCTCATGTGCAACTTTCAATTTCAAATACGCACTGACCCAATCACTGCAGCTCCTGGAATCTGATAGCACAGCCTCCGGCAGGTATCCCTAACTGAAAGCATCTGGTACACGACATGTCTCATCTCTTTCTGCCTGTGTGCCCATCTCACCTCCATCTCTCTCTGACTGCCCAACTCTGAGGTCAATGAGTTGCTTGATACAAACTCAGGCAGATTGTGAAGCCAATCTTTACCTGGAAAGCAGGGCCAGGAATTGTAAGGCACGAGGGATTGAGAAGCGATGGATTTGCAAACAGCTGGGTAAAGAGACACCAGGATCACACTTTCCTGATTCTCCAAGATACTGATTCCAGGAAGATGCACAGTGCCAGTTACCCCAAATCACACTGTCTAAATGCCTAAAGTGTCTGACAGATTGATCAGGGAGAGTTGTTTCAATCCCTTCCTGGCTCTGGTGCATTTTGTTCTATCACTTCACAATCTAAGCTTACTGCAGCTGACCTAAGAGATCCCCAGCACAGAAAAAGACCCCTCAGCCCATCAGGTCTGCAGCAGCTGAGCTCGAGCCCCTGACTGTTCTCGAACCCTTTTCTGGCACTTGCCTTATTGACTCACGCAAGTTAGCAACATCAGTCTAAATTAAAATGCACCTTAAATCGTATGAGGTTTACAGGCTTCTTGCTCTCTGACAGGCAGTGGTTGGCCTATGCGCCTGATAACCGATTTGGGTGAAATATTCGTCGGCCACCTCTCCTGTAATACCTTTACCAAACAAGAATACAAGGAGTAAATCCCTTTTAGCTCTCAACTGCAGTCAGCAAGACTCAAACAGAGCAGGGATAGCCAACTGATTTCCCGCTCATAGTCTTAGCCACTCAGCCACGGCTAAAAACGTCACAGCACTGATCTGCTTTCCAGGTCTCACTCTCTCTGTGCGTCTGTGTGTGTGGAGCAGAGGAAGAGTGAATCATTGCTCAGTTTGTTTCAATCCAATCACTTCTCAGATTTCTAAAGGGTTAAATTCAGTACATGATAGATCCGGCTGTTTCATCCCAATAGATGGGATAGACATTAATTTAAAATAAAAACATGAATTTCAGGAATAGCTCAGCAGATCTGGCAGAGAATCGGAGTCAACGTTTGAGGACTCTGTTTTATCCCACAGGTACTGCCAACCCTGCTGAATTTCTCCAGCAGTTTTTGTTTGTCTCATTGTCCAGTAGCCGAGATGGGATTTGAATTCCTGATGTGCAGGAATGAGAATTTTTTCCATGTCTAAAGTCACTTCATGTCCCATGAACATCAGAGTGAATGCCCAAGCCTTTAAAAGAAGGGGCAGGTGTCTGGATTGTTTGTGCTCAGTCGGAAAATTTACCCTTCATTCTCCTGTGATTCCCATTTCCAAGAGTTTCAAAAGGTTCAAAAAGCTGGAGATTGGGCTTTCTGTTTTGCTTTCTCAACACTGCCCCACCCCACCCCTCCTCACCCTCACCCTCCATCCAAATGTTAATATTTTCCCAAAATCTCTTCACAATCCTCTGCCTTGCAACGTATCTAGGGATGAGGAAATCCCGTTAAGTGGAGTGATTCCCGAGATCGGAAATGTTCTCTTTGGAGCAAAAAAGCTTACCCACAGATATCCAGGTGCTGTTCACAGCGGTGGATGAGGGGTGGCGGGAATAGGCGGGGTGATGGTCAGGAGAAACTGTAGCCACTGACCAGGATCAGTTACCAGAGGGCTGCAATTCAAAATAATTTATGCAAAACCATTTATATGAATTAAACACAAGAATATTGCAGAAACTCAACACATTTAGTGGCACGTGTGGAAAGAGAAACAGACCTCAAATTTTGAGTATGGTAAGTTTCTCGTTCAGAACGCGTGCTTCCTGAATGTCAATAAATGACCAGGGGGGTTGGTGAGACAGATTTTCTCGAGTTTGAGCAATAAGTCGTTGATCAGAAAGTTATTTAAAATAAAAAAAAAACAAACGTGCAATGTTCAGGAAACAGTTGGCAGGATTAGAGCCTGCATAGGGAAACCCCAATGAATTTCTATTCTATCACCTTAACCACTCAGATACAACTGGGCAGGCAGAACCTGCCACACTTTACTATTTCTCAATAAATGGCCAGACTCTCTACTGGGTTGGTGAGACAGGTTTTCTCGAGTTTAAGTGTTAACTCATTGATTAGAAAATCCTTTGAAAAAAAATTAGACGTTCTGGACATGTAGTGGACATGATTCTAACCTGTGCAGGAAAGTCAAATTAATTTCTCGTCCATCGCCTTAACCACTCGGCCACGACTACAGGGGGCATGCTACACTTTAACATTTCTCATGGAATGGTTTCAACAGGAAAGAGGAGCATTCGGCTTGTGTTGTGCATGCCACAACCCTTATATTTCTTGTCATCCAGTATTTGATCAGAGCGGAGATTGAATGGAACTAGATTACTGAGAAATAGAGTGAATTGCAAGAATCCAGTTCCATGAGCAGAGAGATTAATAGTCTGATCATGGATCGAAAAAGAAAGATGAATTTGTATTTTTAATGCGCCTTTTCCCACCAGCTAAATCACAACCAAATGAATAATTTTGAAGCATTATCTGCACTGGCCAATCTAATACGGGGAGAGTGCAGGGAAGTGGAGTTAAAATGCCTATCAGGCATGATTTAAATGATGGAGTGTACTCGATGGGCCGAATGGCCTTGCTTACACTCCTATGTCTTATGATCTTATGGTCTAATGTGCAAATCAGGGCACGTTGTTTAACCGTGGGTCAAAAAGGAAATTGTTTCAAATACTCACAATTGCCACTGGGTGTGCCAATGATTTCTTGACTGACTTTATGTGTTTGCTGTGCTCTGATTTACACCCGGGTGAGTAATCTCAGGGGAAGTCGTTGCCCAATTAATACAGAGATGAGGGGGATTTTCTCCCATTCAGAGAGTAACAAATCCGTCGAATTCTTCCAACAAAGTTCTGATAAGGCTAGGTGTATTCAAGGTTAAGAAAGACAGAGAATTAGTCATTTAGGGATTCAAGAGCCACTGTGACAAGGCAGAAAAATGGTGTTGATGTTTAGCCATGATCTCAATTAAAGATGTAATTGACCTAATGTGCCAAAAGACTTCCATCTGACCCAATGTCTTATTAATTGACATTTGAAAAAAAAGTGAGACAATTGTAAAGGAAGTAGTAGAGAACGTTTATAAAAGGTTATTGCAGTCAAACACAGTAAACATTGTTTGTTGAAAGGCAAATCACACTTGATAATGTTGCAAGGCTTCTTTGGTAATATTGCAAGCACAGCTGATAGAGAAAAGTGGCAGACGAATTGCATTTGAACTTTTAACCAGTACTCTGTAAGGAACCATATCTCACGTCATTGCACAAGATCGGGGTTTATGCTGTTAGGTATAAACGGGCATGGGCTGCCCATTGTTAATTAACATAAAATACAAAATGGGGATTACTGGATGTTTTTCACGTTGGAAAGATAGGATTTGTGGAGTGGCGGAATGATCAGCCATAGGACTGCAATTATTTATCTCCGTGTTAATGGCTTGGAAGAAGTGCAATGTGTTCAGTTTTGCTGAAGATACAAAATAGGCGGAGGGCATGCTGTGTTAATGACATGCAAATCTGCAAAGGGATATAGGTAGGTTAAGTGAGTGGACAAAAACTTGACTAATACGAATTCATGTCGGCAGTGTGAGTTCTTGTATTTTGGTAGGAAGATTCAAAAGGTAGACTACTATTAAAATCGAGAGAAATTTCCGGAAAATACGGTACAAAGTACCCTGGGTGTTCTTGTGCATGAAGCAAGCAAAGGGGAATGACATATTTATTTTTCTGGCAAAAAATTGCCTCATTTTCCTGAAGCTTGCAATGAAAGATAAGGTTTCCCAGGAAAAGACAGAAACTAAGTATAACAAGAATGTTGCCAGAACTGAATAAGATGAAACTTTGCGGAATGTTTGGTTAGGCTGGGACTGTTCTCCTTGGAACACAGGAGGCTGACTGGAGTTTATAATCATATAAAAGCATTTATTAACATTCAATATTCTTAGGGGCCTTGACAGTCGAGACAGGGACAAATGGTTTTGAAGAGCACAAGAGAGAGGAACGAGAGGGCATCATATCCGAATATGGTTTAGCCCATTTAATTCAGAAATGAGGAGGAATCTGTTCGCCCAGGGGTCAGTGAACTTGTGGAATTCTTTCCTGCAGATGGCTGTTGTGACTGGATTGTTGGGTATTGTCAAACTGAGCTGGACAGACGTCTAATCAGTAAGATGGTCAAGAGTCATCCAGGTCACGCAGCAGGATGGAGTTGAAGATTATCATTGAAATATGCAGCAGACTCGATGGGTCGAATATTTCTGCTCCTAATTCTGTCCTATTGCTCCTTCATCATGTTGTTCTTAGTCTTATTTAATAAATAGGTCCACAATTGTTTGGTCGGTCTTGGATAAAATTATAGTCTTAGTTTCACGCCGTCACGCCTTGTAGATAATCTCGGTCCTTTCACTCTGCTCCCTCTGTATTTGTTTTCCAGCGATGGCATTTTGGATTCTTTCAACTGAATTGAAAGTCATTTTAAATAAAACTGACTGCCACCACTCCACAAACACTCAACAACCTGGTTTATCTTTGTTAAGAAGCCCTGCCCACTGTGACTACTCACACAACAGCAACACGGAGTCATTCTCTGTCTGAACTTTAAAGCAAGGCTACAGTAGGGAAAGCTCGTTCCGAACAACGAGACCATTAAAGAAGCTACAACTTAACAGTAAAAGTTGGTTTATCAGCATTTCTTCTGCCTTGTTCCTTATTCCTTGTGTCAGTGAATCAAATGTGTCTCTCAGTCTGTCAAGGCTTTCACTTTTGCTGTTTTTACAGAGCCCTGCCTTTACACTTAGAAAATGCTGGGAATACTCACAATCCCTCCCTACCTGCGAATGAACGTTTCTTTGATCAAAATAAAACATGCCACACACGAAGGAGAAATCTTCAGAATCTTAGAAAAACTTCAGGAGGAGTCCTCTTAGTTTTCTTCTGTCATCTTAGCAAAAAGATGATTATCACTTGGATTCTGTTTGTCACAGAGAGTGCAGGGAGATCGTAAAGTTCCGATGCATCTTCTGCGCGTTCTGTTCCTTGAATTTCAAAATTAGGCGACTTTGAGGCTCCTGACTTTAGACTCATTGTCCTGTTGTCCTGGCAATTCATCCACATGATATATATTTCCTGGAGACTTTGACTGTAACTCACACAACAATCAGGAAGTGGACAGCACCAACCAGCATTGGAACTGAACCATTGGATTTTACCGATACAGTCGATAAAATTCAGCCTCACTCTTAATGTGGAGGGGTGGGGAGGGTGGTTGCGGGACTGCAGATTCATCCCCTGCTGTTCAGTAAGGAGCATTCCATCTGTAAAAGAATTTGTTGTTGATTGGAAACATTTCTTCCTGAACTCACTGCCATCTGCTTTAACAAGAGGAGCTGAAATATCGTTATAGATTGAAACGTAAAGTTGCATGTTCACAAATTAAGTGAGAAAATATCTGTATAATGTTTGCAGCATGACATTGTTACTGAAAGAATGATGCAGCGGCCCACAGGGAGGCAGGTGTGTGATTAAATCCTACGATGAACACGTTGTGTATGGGCAAACAACATCCCTGCAGCAGTGTTCCCAATATAAAGCTAACAGGGAAGTGCCATATGTAACTGAACAGGAGAAACGCTATCAAGCAGCACTCTGAATCAACAAGCTCTGCTGCCATATAAAGGAGAAGTACTTTCCAGAGCTGAGAAGCCATGAGCCTGATGTGATTTGAACACACAACCATCTGATCTGGATTCAGACACGCCACCGTGGCACCACAAGCCCACAGTCGATAGAGGCACTGCTGTGCAGAATAAGTGAAGTGGTCATTCCCAATGAGAACGTAGTGAAAAAAGTCGGTAGAAAGGTCGGACATTTCCTGCATCTTTTCTGCCCGCTCTCTCCGTGTGTCTCCAAACTTCTTTTTTTTTTCACTCTCCACCTGTTTGTCTGTCTCCTATTCCCCCTCATCCTGCCCTTCTGTGCTACATTCTTTCGGCCTCTCTTTTCTTGCCATTTAAGTTTCCCTTTGATACATTCTGATCTGAACTGGGAAGATCGATCTCGGGTTGTGTGTCACAGGGCGGATCTAGGAATTACTCTCGAAACTCCATCAGTTACAACGAGAAATAAACGATTTGGTTGTGGGATGGAGGTGGTGTAGGTTCCAAGACAGATATGCTCAGGCATTTTCCACAAATGTTGTTGTGAGTAAACAACAACATAAAGAAAAGCTGACTGTATTCCTGTATTTGCATCATTAGAAGCCTAATGTTCTTGGTTTTAAAAAAAAACCTGACTCGCTTTCTTCAACGCAGTCCGGGGTAGCACAATGGACAATGTAATGACGTCTGCTTAGGGATCAGGAGATTGCAGTTTTCTCTCTGGTCGAGTGCAGTTCATGAATTCTTTATCTATCCAAATTACTTTTTCTCATTGGCCTGAAGCCGTGATGCGGTTTGAATTACTTTTGCACATGACCGAGAATCCTTTCACAGTCTAAAATCAGTAAATGTTACCAGAAATATCTGAGTGTATGTCCCAGCATCATCAAAGGAGTGGAACATGAAATGGTGCCACAAGCTGCTCATGGGCACTTTTCAATTTCCCAAATCCACCGACCTAATCATGCAGTTCCTGGCAATGGCAAGGAAACAAAATAGAAAACCCATTCTGAGCTTTGTGAATCTTTAGAAGCACTTTGGGAAGTGGAATCAGAGAAGAATTAAAGATGCAACTGCCCCACTGGGCAGAGACAGTCGCCTTTGAGAATCTGGACAGTGACTCATGTTCTCAGGATCATTAACTGATCTGAGACATTGAAAGGATTCCTGCCACAGATGCTCTGCTTCTGCCGTCGTCACTATCAAGAACAATAAATCCTGATTCCCTCAACAGGAACGGAGATAGGCCATGGCGGTGAGCATGCCGAAACCTAACTGCTCGCAGGAAGGATTCAATTATATTTGCATGAATATTTCTTCTGATTTATTTTCATCAAACTCCCGTTCTGTCACTCATCTCTGTTTGACATTAGAATATTGTCTACATAGAAAATGAATGAAAACACAACTCTGGTGGAATTTGAACCAGCTAGATAAAAACAGGAATTGTATCTCCAAGAGCGGGTCCACTCCCTAATTATTAGGGGATGACTTTCCTTACCAATTGGGGAAAAAAAGCTCAGTTCCATTGATAATGCTTAACAGGGAAACATATGCCAAACATTTCAAACCATGAAATATTTTTACAGTCAACGCTATTCAGCTGCATGCGTTCACAAAATTTATTTACACCTAAATTTCAGTTATCTGTTTCTGAAAATCATGATCAGCTGTGTTGCAATTTACAATGGGCTTCACTTTCAATAATATGCCACACTTTTCAAAACCATGAGTGTTTTCACACTCAGCCTTAATCATCTGTTCACAAAATTTCTTTGCACCTAAGGTCATCCCCTCCCTACCTCCCCACCTATACACTCCTCTCCACCTATCATCTCCTTTACCCATCTTCGGTCCGCCTCCCCCTCTCTCCCTATTTATTCCAGAACCCTCTCCCCATCCCCTCTCTGATGAAGGGTTTAGGCCTGAAACGTCAGCTTTTGAGCTCCTAAGATGCTGCTTGGCCTGCTATGTTCATCCAGCTTCACACTTTGTTATCTTCAATTTTCTTTGACTGTTTTTCTTCATTTTTGAAGAAAATCACATGTTTCTGCACAATGCTTAGAACAGTGGAATACCATCTACTTGTGGTTGGTTGGCTCACTGAGCTGGTTCATTATTCTGAAGATGTTGCATTACACCAGAAAGAAAACGAGTAACTCTTCTAAAGACAGTGGGTTCCCAAAAAACTGGGTCAGAAGATGCCTATCACACGAACGACACCAGAAAGACACCACGCACCCCGAAATACTCATCAAGTTGCCATACATCAGGAACAAATTGGAATTGAGTGCAAGACTCCGACCACCACTGGGCATCAGAGTAGCACACAAACCCACATCAACACTACGTCAAATGCTCATCCAGAACAAAGACCCACGACCCACTGTGAATAAGGACAATGTCATTCACAGGATTCCCTGCAAAGACTGCAGCAAACAGTATGTTGGACAAACAGGAAGGAAATTAATCACAAGAATACACAAACATCAACTGGCAATCAAAAGACACACCCAATACTGACTAATCTCCATCAACATGAAGAACAAGAACCATCAATTCGATTGGGAAAATGCCAGAACCCTGTGACAGGCAAAACAGAGAAAAGCATACGAATTCCAATAAGCCTGATACTCCACTCAGAAAGCCATCAATATACAAATACAGCTCGACCCCAAATGCACTCCATTGCAAAGAAAACCGGAAGTGAGGTAATCCAGCTGAACGGACACACAGAGTTTAAATATCAGGCGGGAAAACTCAACAGCGCTTCATCGGAGGTTGCACTAATGTTGCTTACCAATAGAGAAATGAAACCTTTACTGAACAACAAACCAGCTCGGTGAAACAACCAACCACAAAATCAACAACTCTAGCGACGAGTCTACTCAAATTTTAAAGCTATTTGCTGTTTCTCCAGTCAAATCTCGATCAGTTAACCCTGTATCTTCCTCAAATTCTTTCTTCCAGTAAGCACTTCAATCCGGAACAAATCTATCAAACCGTTTTCATTCAAAAACAGACACAAGGCTCACCTTGCAGAAGGCATGTGATGGCACTTTCAGTGATACACTGCCTCCCCGGGAGCTGCAGACCTGTCCAGCGCTGCTTCAGACAGCACCATCCTTCCTGTGACATGTCCCACCGTGAATGGGAGGACTGATAGAAATAACACACTCTTGTCAATGTGTCAATGCGAAGCGAATCTTAGATTGTGCAGTGCCTCAGTAACGTGGGAGGAATGATGCTACAGAGGGCTTGTGATAGTGGGAGGGTAGAAATGTCTGTGAGAAGAGGCGAGTTTGAATTCTGATACATCAAACGCAGACGTATGAGAGAGGGTGAAATTGTGATCAGTGATAATGGGAACTGCAGATGCTGGAGAATCCAGATAACAAAGTGTGAAGCTGGATGAACACAGCAGGCCAAACAGCATCTCAGGAGCACAAAAGCTGACGTTATGGGCCTTGATCATTCATATCTAGGCCCGAAGCGTCAGCTTTTGTGCTCCTGAGATGCTGCTTGGCCTGTTGTGTTCATCCAGCTTCACAATTTGTTGTGTGAGAGAGGGAGAGTTTGAGGGGAAAAAAATCACTACCTCAGAGCATATTTTCATGTAAATCAGTTAATTTCTTAATGAATGACGAGTTCCAAAGAGGAGAATGGGGAAGAATAACAGCGACCATGACACGGATTCGAACCAAGGATACGGCAGCCACAATGCAGAATATTAACTACTATACAATCACAGCAACACAGTAAAAGACATTATTAAAAATCATCATAAGAACAATGGCTGAGTATGTGTTCGAAACAGCACCAGATACAGAGTGGGAACACTTGGCGATCAGCGGACTGACGTGTAAGAACTCAGAGTGGGCTGCAATCGTTAAGTTCGATGCTCCCAGGCACTATCATTGTGTAGGTCGAAGACTGAGATTGATAGATTTCGACAAACATTGACAGTTCAGGGGAGAGTGCAGGATATCGTTCAAATGTACATTTGAACAGTGTTGTAGTTTAACATCAGTTACTTCACCAGTTTTCTCACACAAGGAAGTAACCGCTCCTGCAGAAGACGACAAAATTCCTGTACCCAGGCCCGGAGTCAGAGAAACTCAGTGGTGCAGCCACAAATATACAACCGGAAATGGAGATGGCAATGAGCGCTTGGGGCGACGCTGCGCCTCCAGTGACACAATTGGGGAGCATGCGATCTTTCTATGATGGTATAGAGGTGCATGAAATTCCGAGGCTGTGAGCTCCAACCTCACACGGAGCAGCTTTTAGCGCCATGGAGCAGGGATTATTGGGGCATCAGGCTGAGGGAAAATGCCATTGAGCAAAACAGAATTTATTGGACCCAACCAGCCTCTCTATTTGGATAATGATCAGTACCCCTGGAAAATGCCCTATTATCGTATTATTCAATTTTCTGTAAACAGACACAGGTCATTAAAATAATCTAAACTTACGAAAAGTAACAGGAATAGACAATGGTGTGATTAGGCTCGAGTTTTCCTCACGTTGTGGAGGAAAAGCAGGAAGTTGGAGATGAGAATTATCAGAACAGGAGTGATCTCATTGAATGACTGAGCGGCCTGGATAAGGTGAATGGTAACTCGCTGAGGACAAATGTGTTTTCTTTGTCAGTGAAACTCGCTGCATCACAAATTCAGGACCATTGAATTGAAGCAGTGATGGTGATTGTCTCTGATGGCTGTACATGTTGTGACTGTTGCCAGTTCTCCTCACGTCCATGTTAACACAGTAACTGCAGTGTGTAAGCCCACAGCGGGCCAGTGGTGCATTGGATAACGCACCTGACTATGTATCAGGAGTTTGTAGGTTTGGCTCTTACCTGGCTCGAGTTCAGTGAGGGATTTTATTACTTCTCCCTGCTCTGAAGCCGAGGTGATGTTTCACTTCCTGCAGGAACGAGAACCCTTTCACTATCTCCTATCAGTGAGTGTCACCTATGTCCCTGCCTCTTCAGAGAAGGAAAAGTTTAAATTTCGTAAAAGCTGTTCATACTGACCTGCTGGTTTCCGAAACCCAGCGACTCAAGCACTGAGACTACTGGGAATAGCGAGGAAATGAAACAAATTGACCGGTCTCAGCTTCAACGAGCTTTAGAATATCTTTGGGAAGTGGAATCAGAGGAGAATGAAGGGTGAACTGTATGACTGAGCAGAAAGAGTTCCGGCACCATTCCCATCTTTTTGAGGCTGGGGCGTTGATTCGTATGTTCTCGGGGGCATGAACTGATCTGAGACATTGAAAGGATTCCCTTCAGAACAGCTTTACATTTGCTGTTGTCCCTGTCAGGAACAAACAGGAACGATCAGGAACCTTCTGAGGAACGGTCACAAGACCCGAAACATTAACTCTGTTTTCCCCTCCACAGATGCTGCAGGCCTACTGAGCTTTTCCAGCAACTTTGATTTTGTTCCTGATTTACAGCATCTGCAGTTCTTTTGGTTTTTATTCAGGAACAATCAGTCCCGATTCCCTGACTGGGAATCACACCCAGGCCGCAGAGGTGAAAGTGCTAAATCCTAACCACGAGACCACCAGAGCAGAGGGCAAAAGCACGTGAGTTGTTTCTTAATCATGCAACTTTTCACTTCTTTCCTCTTTCAAAATGATAGCATCATTAAGTATTTATCTGCCCATCAATCCCTGCTTCCAGCACTTGGCCTGTAGCCTTGTATGCTCTGAGATTTCAAGCGTTCATCTCAATAATATTTTCCTTGTGATGTTTTAATCTGATCTGAAATGTTACAATAAATAGGATTGAAGTTTGAGATGGTAAAACTGTGGTCATATCACCTTCAGGGAACTGAACCTCATTTTCACCCACAACCACCATTAATCAGAGACATTCCCTCAACAGTGACAGAGGTATCAGGAGAGACCAATTCCCAGAAAGTAAGGATTTCACCCACCTGGCTTATATTGTTCACTTTCAGACTTCAAAATCAGAGTCTGTTTACAGCAAAGAAAATAATCATTCGGCCTCTCCCCTGTCCTTTTTACTGTCCCTTTGTTTCCCCATCACTCTGCAACTTATACTACTCCACCTCATTCTTCCTGCCAAACTGGAACTGTTAGCAATTTGTTCTGAAAGATCTTTCGCAAATACCTGGAAGGAGAAACAGGAATGTGGTATTCCAAATGCATTTCTGGCTGGTGAAGGAAATGACATGGCGGTGTTAACACTGTTGCATCAGAAATGATTTCAAATGATGTTTAAGGAGCTCCTTTGGATGTTGGATTCAGAAGGTGGTGACAATTCCTGCAGATCCCAGAAGGAAATGAACTCACGGACATTGGCGAATCACCAATCTACAGATCCAAAACTGCAGGCATAGGTGTCCTCTGAGAGACGGTCTCATGCATTAGAAACTGCACTGTAAGAGATAAATGAATAGACTGTGCATAATAGAGCAAGCCAGTGTTCAAAAATAGTGTCGTTGGGCCCACAGTCTTTCTGCGATTTCGTGGGTATTACACTTGCCTCTCAGCGTTGTGCCCTCATTATCCAAACTAGTTGTGTGTTTCCCATTTTTCAATAACTGTGAGCAGAGTTTGTTTTTATATTGCTGTTCTCATCACAAAATCTTGCTGTTTCTAATTGGAGACAGGGAATTGGAAAAAAAAGGTTCTGAAGGCCGAGAGAATCTGCTGCAGACATTGTCAAATTGATCAGAAGCTTTCTCGACCCTTTCACACGATAAGAGCCAAACGTGAGAAATGAAGTTTCTGTAAATTGTATCCCAGGGATGGGCAGGAAGCCGCTGATCAAAGCTGCAGTGGCTGCTTTCTGCTGGCAGCAGGGAATTGGAGAGAGGGGTCAAATCGCATTGCTTGTCTCTGTCTCACTCTGTGTGGAGCAGGGAAAGAGAGACTCTTTGATGGGTGTGTTTTGAATTCAATCCTATAATGGATTTTGCGTGGGTTAAATGGAAGGACTTGGAGTCTTAATTGCTTGACCAAAGCAATTGAAGCACACGGTCTCGATCCAGCATCTTTTCCAATTTACATTCTGATGCTGATCCAGTGAGCCACAGAAACGGACTTCAACAAGCTGTGCAAAATCCCAGAATGTGGAAGTGCCGATATTGGACTGGAACAGACAAAGTTAGACACCACACGAGGCCAGGTTATAGTCGAACAATTTTATTTGCAAACACAAGCTTTCGGAGCCCCACTTCCTCATCAGATGTCAGTGAAAGAGATGTCGGACACAGAATGTATCACTAAAAGATCAAAGGACCACAACACTCTCTGATTGGAGAATACACTGCACTAGCCTGCTCCTTGGACCTCTTCCAGTCCCACTCTGAGTGGAGCTATGGTGCTGTTTAAACACAATCTCATCATCGC
Source organism: Stegostoma tigrinum (assembly GCF_030684315.1). Classification (NCBI taxonomy): domain Eukaryota; kingdom Metazoa; phylum Chordata; class Chondrichthyes; order Orectolobiformes; family Stegostomatidae; genus Stegostoma; species Stegostoma tigrinum. The sequence goes on along the minus strand of NC_081361.1, from coordinate 3,316,497 downwards.
GTTCTCGTGGGTGAAATGTCAGTATGTGGTCTGTAAAATTGTTTGATCTGAAACCGCTAAGCCAGTATATCTGGGTGGTCTTGAGCCACTGCTCTTTCAGCCACTGGCCAATGGAGACACAGGAACTGGCACCAACATGGCATTCAACGTCTCCAAGCAGAGATCTGAGGAGGCGCTGTACAGCTGGAGCTCTCACTGATTTCAGTACATGTTGCCCATTTTACTACTTTCATCACTGAAACTTTCAGAGGGTCGAGGAACTGTAAAGACTCGGAAGAAAGAAGACATTACAAAATTGACCTTTTCAAGCATAAGTGATGCTGGTAACACTGGGATTCAAACCCACACCTCATTAGGTAATGGAGCTTAAATCCAGCTCAGCCACACTACAACTTGAAACAAAAGCTTCAAAATAGCCATGACTAATGTTAACAGTAAATTAGAATATTTATTAATCTGATTAGTGTGAAGAAACTTCAAACTTCTTTTTTTAAAAATTCTTCCCCGAGACGTGAGTACTTCAGCATTTATTACAACGTACCAGTTGTCCCTGGGAAGATTGTGGTTTGCTGAAATTGTATCAATCTGGCCAACTGTCCGATGCTGACTGAAGGAGCTGTTCAGTCATCACTTCAATCAGCCTCCACTTGATACTGAAATAGAGGCCCTCAGATATGCCCACTACGACCAGCACGGTGGCTCAGAAATTATCACCACTGCCTCACAGCACCAGGTATCCAGGTTTAATTCCACCCTTGAGTGACTGTCTGTGTGGAGTTGGCGTATTCTCCCTGTGGCTGCATGGGCGTGCTCTGGTTTCTTCAACATCTCCCAAGATGTGTAGGCTAGGTGAATTGGCCATGCTAAGAAGCTCTTGGAGATCAGTGTTGTGTAGATTAGGTGGGTTATAGAGGTAGGATGCTCCGAGGGCCAGTGTGGACTGTTAAGCCGAAGGGCCTGTTTCTACACTGTAAGGATTCTATGTAATGGTCTGAGGAATGACAATGACCCAGAAACCAAGGGCGTATCTCACTTGGCGAATGATTGAACCATTTTTGGACAGCAACATTCATGAAGGTTTTGAATTGGAGTTCGTTGTAATTGTTAAAAAAAGGGCCTGCTGTGTGAGTCTATTCAAACAGCAGCAGAAAATCTGACCAATTAGCACCCACAATGAGCCTTCGAGGTCCAAATCTTGAGACAGATCCCCTGTGCCGCTTTCCAAAATTTCATCAACCTCGTTTTTCCTCCTCTTTCACTGCAAAGCCTCTCTTCCATGTTGTTCCTCAGACTATTGTCTGACTGGGATCTCCAGCTCTGATGTGAAAGTGAACTGTCAGTCCAATGATTCTGCCAGAACTACTGTGTCCATTTAGTTTTCAGACACTTTGCAATTCACCTTCCTTCAGAAAATATGCACAAAACAAATAATGCATTATTCCCTGACTAGGGACCGTATTGTAGTGGAAACGAAGACGCGGGAGCATCAGGCACATAGTTCTGAAATCTTGCAGGTTGCTGAATCATGGGAGCTTCAACATCACTTCGCATCAATCACTTCCTCCACCTAGACACAACCAATGACTTCCATTATGGAAGTGAATGTATCATTATCAACTATGTGGATGACACAAAAAATAAATAAGAAGCTAAAAGATGAGTCAGAAGTCAAGAGTCAACCATGTTTATTTGAAATCAAACGCATTCGGAGAGCTGCTCCTTCATCTGTTGATGGAATTCAACTTTCATTTTGCCTGTATTTCTGTATGTATTTCCGTATTCTGCATGTCCCCAGGAGAATGGACAATTAATGCAGAGAGGGATTATTATAGTTATACAAGCTACAGTCAGAATACAGTGAACAGCTTTGGAACCCATATCTAAAGAAAGATACATTAGCAGTGGGTCAGTGCAGTGAAGGTTCATCGCATTCTCTGGTGTGTCGAGGGAATTTTGCGTGAGTGAAATTGAGGAGGTTAGGCCTATACTCATTGATTTTTCAAAGAATGAGTGAAGACCGCATTGAAACAGTTAATATTCTTAGGGGGCTTGACAAAATAAACGTGGGGAGGATGATTTCTCTGTGCGGAAGAGTTTAGGACCAGAGGTCATCATCCCATTCTGAGGGGGACAGGGACGAGGAGGATTTGTTTCCTCTCAGGGGCTATGAACCTTTGGAATTCTTTACTACATAGGGCTCTCAGGCTGGGTCGATAAGCATAAAGAAAGATCAAATGGACATCTATAATTGGTAAGGATTAAGTGGATAAGGCATGGCAGTGGAGTCTGCGGATTGTCAGATTATCTCTGATCTTGTGAAATGTGGAAGCGGATAAAATAGGCCATGTGATTTATGTTTGCTCCTGCATCTTATTCAATACAACAAACTTATCCATTCTAATGACTTATTTTTCTCATTGTCATACTTGATGTCAATTTACCCACTCTCTGATTCGCTGGCTGCTTCTCTCCCGAATTTAACTCGATTTTCCTTTGCCTGTAGAGTTATCAGAATAACCAGCTGTTTGGTGCAAATATAGGCTGATGGTGAATCCAAACTTTAACTGGAAAGCAATGAGTGGGAATGTAAAACAGAAAACGATAAGCTTACAGACGACATTTTAAATGACAGATGGTGCTGATCTTCCGGTTTCACCAATATGTTAGTTATATGAATATGCCCAGTGCCCATTACCTTCTTCCACTCTTTCCATTGTTGTGCATATTGTAAACCTTTGGAATGCTGCATGTTTAAACACATGTTCAAACTCTGAGAAAGGGCTTTATTTTGTTTATTTATCAATAATACCTAAAAGGCTGGGCGATATCAATCTATTTGAAATTCTTAAGTAAAATGTGAATGGCTGCAAATTACAATGCTGTAGGAAAGTCAGTGGGCAGAACGGCAGCAAGCTGTGTTTCTGTAATGGAATGGTTATCATGTTCGCCTCACACACCAAAGATGTTCAGCTGAAACTGTCGAGAAGCAGTAGGGCTGCCACTTTCTTACCAACATTAGGCTTTTGCAGTGACGTAGAAGGAGATTTCCTGCTTGCTCTCCTCATCAGCCACCCTTAATTTCTATTTATTCAGCCATCTCTGCAGTTGTGGTGAAAAAGAATGCAATTCCAAATACCTGAAGTTCTAAGTTTCGTTAGATTTCTCCCCAGGCTGGTTCTCTATTCCGTTGATTTCTACTGCACAAATGGTCTTCATTTTTAAGAGTGCACTTGGCGTGCCCTGGCCCTTTCTGAAGAGTAATAGTTTCACATTTGCTTTACGTGTGAAGGCGCCCTGGATCAATGCCAAGTAGAAACCTGATTTGCTGGTGTCACTAAATCTCTGGCATATTTGGAAGCGTGGTTTGGGATTGCCCTGCTGCTACTTGCCTGAGTAGTTCATGACCCTGGCAACCCTGCACTGGGTTGAATTGTGGGAAGGGATTTTTAGCTCGTTTCAAAATATTCAATTTACTGCAAGCATGCACAGGTCAGTAAAATTATCTAAGTTTATGAAAAATGACAGTGATGTACAATATAACAAAGTGCGGAGCTGGATGAACACAGCAGGCCAACCAGGATCTCAGGAGCACAAAAGCTGACTTTTCGGGCCTAGACCCTTCATCAGAGAGGGGGATGGGGAGAGGGCACTGGAATGAATAAGGAGAGAGGTGGAGGTGGACCGAAGATGGAGAGAAAAAGATTACAAGAGAGTTGCAGTGGGAGAGAGATTACCTGAGGTTGGTCCGGAGGGAGGAGGTTAACTCGATGTACAAAGTTGTGATTAGGATCGAGTTTAACGGGGTTGTGGAGGAAAAACATAAAAACAATGTTGAGAATTTTTCAGATCAGTGGTGAACTAATTGAATGGTTGCTTCCTGACGACAAAGATGTTTCATTTGACATTGAAACTCATCAGAAGAGGAAGGATAGACTATTGAGATGAAGCGGTGATGGTGATTCTCATTGCTGGTTGTTTCACTTGTGAATGTTACTATTACTGCTCATGCCCCTGTTAACATCGCAACACAAAGGTGAATAGTCCAAATGAGCAGTGACAGTGAAGGCACCTTTCCTCTCTTTAAGAGGCAGGAACATGGAATCCGATGTTCTCATGGACATTAAATGATCTGAGACTTTGAAATAAACACTGTCAGAGCTGCATGGCTTTTGTAGTTGCCACTATCAGGAAAAATAAGCAGCAATTCCCTGACCAGGAATCGAATCGGGCCGTGGCAGTGAGAGCGCCAAATTCTAACCACTCGACCACCAGGGACATTGATAAGGGCTCCTGCATCATTTCTTAATGACGAAGCTTCTGACGTTCTTTTTCCACTGCCGTTCTGTCTCCTCCAAAATGATTGCATCATTGTGCTTTTACAACACGGAAAGAGGCTCAGCATCCCAGTTCACAGCACTTGGCTCATAGCCTTGTGTGCTCTGACACAACCAATGAGGCAGAGGGGAGGAGGCGGTGAAACGTCTGTTTGAGATGCTGACATCTATGTGAGAGAATGGGGGTTTGAGAGAAGATTGTCATCACCTCAAACAATATTTTCACGTAAAAACGTTTGATACTTTATCACATTTCCGGGCCATATGCCACAAGGAATAGAAAACATTGCCGCAAACACCCATGTCATGATTCAGATTCAAATTGAGGTTGTTGTGGTCATAAGGCAGGTACGAACCACTACACAATCACACCCCCATACAGGAGAGCACGCTTGTAAAGTGCACTCACTACGGTGGCAGAGGAAATGTTAGGAACAGCAAAAGACACACAACAGGAATACTTTCCAAACAGTGCGTTGTAATGGTCTGGGATCTTTATCGTCAATGTTTCAAGAGGCTGTGGACATTCCATCATTTAGTGTTTTGAAGACTGAGACTGATAGGTTTATACAAAATATCAAAGACTTGGGGAGTAGTTCAGGCTGTTGTTGTAATGTATTTATCAAAAGCAATGCATTTTATCATTGGTTACTTCACCAGTTCCCTCCCACGAGGAAGTAACCATTTCTGCAGGTGACCATACAATCCCAGTTCCCAGGCCCAGAACCAGAGAACCTCAATGAACCAGCTGCGATGATATAACCGGACATGGAGATGGCAATGAGTGCGTGGAGCTATTCTGTGATAATAGATGACAGGATAGTCTGTGCACTTTAAACCAAGACAATGTAACAAAACTGAGATAGAGCCAAGGGGATCATGTGCAGAAGGATGAGAGAATGCAAAGCTGAAACAGGAGTTACCAGGCTGATATGGATAGAAGTGATACAATCAGGGAGCATGCGGCCCTTCTATGATGGTGTTGAGGCGCGAGAAATGCCCAGGGGGAGAGATCCAACGTCTCCCGGAGCAGCTTTTATTGACATGGAGCAGGGATTATTGGGCATCAGGCTGTGCGAAAGACTATTCAGCACTTTTAATCTGAAGCAAAATAGTTTTCTGCAGCACAGATATTTGTGCATTGTGGGACGATCTGTCCATGAAAATGTCTCAACTTTAATGTAAAATGCTGCAAATATTCAACTCATCAAGAGAGAAATCTGTGCTGGGAAAAATGGAGACAACATTTTAGCCTCCTTATTTTTGTCATGAGGCTCACCATCCACTGGGTTGAAATGTGGGAAGGGATTTTTCGCTCGTTTCACATTATTCAATTTACTGCAAGCATGCACAGGTCAGTAAAATTATCTAAGTTTAGGAAAACTGACAGTAATATACAATGTTGTGATTAGGCTCGAGTTAACTGAGGTTATGGAAGAAAAGCATGAAAGCAATATTGAGATTTTTTTCAGATCAATGGTGAACTAATTGAATGGTTGCTTCGTGACGACAAACATGTTTCATTTGACATTGAAACGCATCGGAAGAGGAAGGAGAGACTATTGAGATGAAGCGGTGATGGTGATTTTCGTTGCTGGTTGTTTATCTTGTGAATGTTACTATTACTGCTTAAGCCCCTGTTAACATCGCAACACAAAGGTGAATAGACCAAATGAGCAGTGACGGTGAAGGCATCTTTCCTCTCTTTAAGAAGCAGGAAAATGGAATCTGACATTCTCGGGGACATTAACTGATTTGGGACATTGAAATGAATCCGGTTAGAGCTGTGCTGCTTTTGTTGTTGCCGCTGTCAAGAACAATAAAACTGGATTCCCTGACCGGGATTCGAACGCAGGCCGCGGCAGTGAAAGCACAAAATCCTAACCAGTAGACCAACAGGGATACTTATAAGCCCACCTGCATTATTTCATAATGACACAGCTTCTGGCTTTCTTATAACACTGGCGTTCTTTCTCCTCCAAAATGACTGAATCATCATGCTTTTACAGCTGGGAAAAAGGCTCAGCATCCCAGTTCCCAGCATTTGGCTCATAGCCTTGTATGCTCTGACACAACAAATGAGGCGGAGGGGAGGAGGTGGTTGACCGTTTGTTTGAGATGCTAGCATCAGCCTGTGGCGAGAAAATAGTCATTGACCAAAATAGAATATATTGGAGAAAATCACCCTCTGTGTTCAGATAATGACCCCTATCTGGGGGATGTATCTCAATTATCAACTGCTTACCATACATTTTCAACCGGAGAAGGGTCACCTGAGGAGACATAAAAGAAGGTGATGTTTTCACTTGATGACGTTTCCCGTATCGCTGACACTGTGCTGGGATAAAATCGGCAAAATCTGTTATCTGTTTCGTAGTACTCAACTTCCCGCATGCATATTCCTACACGTTGTCCAAATGATGGAAAGAGAATTAGATTTATCTCATTGAGCTCTTTGAACGTTATTGTCAAATGATTGAGACAGTGAAAGTAGAAAAGTGTGACTTCTGCAGGTTTGCAGCTTCAGTCTGTATTGGACTGTAAAGAATTTGATAGATTTGATCCTGATTGAAGGGTTTACTGGAAACAGGGAGCTGAGCAAGATATTGGATAAACCAATTCAGCTCTGAGAGCAGAAACAGTAAATTCCTTTCTTGCAATACAAATGAGGTTTTACAGCAGAGAGAGGTTTGCTGCATTGAATACGCGTTAACGGGACCATCATCCCTTCACAAGACTGGGTTAACTAAGGAATTAGGAGGGGAGCTGTCTCGACTTGCTTGTATTTAGTTGTAATGAAGTTACATGGAGAAATGTCGCACTTATGATTTATTATTACAAAAAACATGGTTTTTAAAGGTGTGTTTTATTATTCCACGTGACTCATTGAAAATTGCAAAGGAACTGAGTTTGTTGTGTTTTAAGTGTTAGATTGCGGAAATTTGGTTAGCTCAGATCACTGGACGGGATTTGCGTAGCCTAGTGATCCATTTAATTCCTTCTCGAAAGTCTGTTGGGTTGGAATTTTCCTGACATTTGACTCCTAATTCAAGTATTTTATTGAATTCAAAGAACAACACCTGTGATTCCAAATTAATAGCCGAACGGAAATGCCACTAGTGCCACGCCTCTCTGCAAGTTGGTTATTTTCCCATTGTGTGGGCACACATCCAAAATATTTGTCTTCACTTTCTCCATGTGTGTTCCTGCGCTGCTTTTGCCTCAACGAACCCAATTGCCAAAACCCCGATATCAGGGAGTCTGACATCATTGAGAGCAGTTCTGTACGAAAACCTGATCGAGGTATTTGACAAAATGGAAGGCAACCTGGGTCTGCCAGGGTTTTGAGGCATTGTCAATGCAATAGTTTTAAGAACAAACTTCGTACAACTCTTTCTAAACTAAGTCAATTCCCTGTTGCTTCGGGAGAAAAGGCAGCAAATTGTGTCAATAACAACTGCTTCCCGTTCTGACTCCGTGCTCCCAGAAAGCCTGCTGTTTCTGCCCTTTCTCCTGGACCGGCGTTGGTCCATTTCCTTCCTCTGGCAGGCAGTGCTTTGCACTTGACCAAGCTAATGCATTTTGGGAAACTGCCCTTGTCTGCACAATCCGACAATGTACAGCATCCAAAGAGCAATAGAAGCAGTTCGGGAGATTGCATTTAGATTGAAGGGAATACTCTCAGCTTGTGGAAAATTGTGTCGATGAAACAAATGAAACTGGCAGGTCAGCATACAAGAGGATCTGGTTTTGTGGATCATTGGAGAAAATGTTAATAGCATAGGACCATTTGAAAACACTGATCCCTGGTTAATGAGTCCAGCTCGCTCCCACTTCACAAGGAATGCTCTTGCCTGCTATTTAGTGATGACTCACTGAAGGAGACAAATATTCACATATTCATTCCACACAACAGCAAATAGACATGTTGAGGAGATGTTCAATGTAGGACGAAGAAAGTTGTTAAGAGAGAGCCACCAAGTGACTGAGATCAGCCAGTGATCAGTTATGTAAAGGTGCCTTCTCGCTGACATTAATCTATTTGAAAATTTTGTGAAACGTGCAGCTGAGAAGGAGGTAACTCTGTCCAGTGTCTCTGTGTTGAAGGAGAAACGGAGGACTTACCCCAGGCCACTTTCCACAATTGCAGCAGTAGAGCTACAGATTATAGAACACGAGTGGAAATTCCAGTGAGGTTTTAAATGAGCTCAGTGCTTCTCTGTCATATATTGCCTGCTGTGAGCTCCATACACCTACTACCTTCTGTCTGAAAAAAATGCCCACACCCCATAAATCGTTCTGACTCCATTAGCACATATCCATCCTCAAAACATCCCACACATCTCTTGGTATTGTTTCCTAAATTGTGCATTCCATGACCTTGTTGGATCTCCCCAAACACATCACTTCACACATTCAAGGGCTAAGTTCGATTCACCATTTTTTTTTCTGCTTGCCTGACCAGCCGATCGATATCTTCTTGCAGACTACACCGACACTCTTCATTTTCGATGAAGTTCCCAAGTTTTGTGTTGCCTGCAACATTCTTAATCAAGACTCCAATATTGATCCGCAAATTATTCAACATATCTGTAGGCCAATGAGGGGCATTTCCAAACAACCTATAAAATACCAACAGGACGAGGCAAGGTAAACAAAAGGTACATGTTCCCAATCACTGGAGAGTCCAAATCCAGAGATCAGAGTTTGAGGATAAATTAGATTTCCTACAGTGTGGAAACAGGCCCTTCAGCCCAACAAGTCCACACTGCACCTTGGAGCATCCCATCCCCCTATAACCCACACACCCCTGAACACTATGGGCAATTTAGCATGGCCGATCCACCTAGCCTGCACATCTTTGGACTGTGGGAGGAAACCGGAGCACCCGGAGGAAACCCACACAGACACGGAGAGAATGTGCAAACTCTGCACAGACAGTTACCTGAGGTTGGAATCGAACTCGGGTCCCTGGTGCTGTGAGGCTGCAGTGCTAACCACTGAGCCACCGTGCCGCCGAAAGCAAGTTGCAGCCATGTAGGAATGAAGTGAAGGGACGATCATCACCAGAAAACAACAAACCTGAGGTATTCTGTGCTTCACAGAGCAGTTGACGCCAAAACATTGATTATGTTTACAAGAAGGAGTTAATTATACTTCTGAAGAGTCAAGGGGCAAAAGGATATGGGATGAAAAGTGAAACAGGGTACTGAGTCGAGTGATCTCTATGATCTCATTGAATAGTGGAGCAGGCTGGAAGGACCGACTGGCCTCTTCCTGTTACAATGTCTCTGTGTCTGTCACATATATCACGTGACCTTGCATAGACCTTGTTGAAACAACACTGGAAACAGATTATCAGTGAAAAAAAACTATCGACAAAAATCCATTGTTTCTTGCTGAAAATTTGTATCTGATTAGTGCGGTGCTCTGACACTGATTTCACTCTTCTTTGAAAGATATATGTAAATAGCTTTGCATTCTTTAAGGTAGAAAAGGTGATGGCAGTTGGTGTAGTGTGGGTCATGTCATGGAATGAAAAAGCTACATGACAGCAGGGATGTAAAATTGTCTATGAGGAGTGTTTTTCAGATTTGTGAACAGTGCACGATGTTGTTAAAAGGAGTTCTATTGAGACCACCTCTCACCTGAACAGATATTAATGAGCTGCATTTTTGGGTGCAGACAGTTTAGAAATCCAAAATCATATAGAAACACATAGAGTCAGAGATCACAGAAACCCGACCGTACACTCAGAGGCCATTTGGCCCATTAAGGCTGTACTGACCTTCAGAGTGAAACAAATTTGCTGGAAGAGATCAGCAAATCTGGCAACATCTGTCAAGAAAAACTCAGAATTAACTGACGGGCCAGGTGACACTTACTCAGACCCGAGAGCTTTCCGGAAATGTGTGCTTACCACGGCTGAACTTTCTGGTCTACACATCCCTGCACACTATGGTCAATTTCCAATGCCAATTCACCTGATCTGCATATGTTTTACCTGCGAGAATAAACCTCAACAGAGAAAAGGGGAGAAGGCACAAATTCCACACAAAAAGCTTAGATCGTCCCCAGCTGGGAAGTGATCCACGGTCTCCTGCATGACAGGCTGGGATACTAACTGTTATCCCACCAAGGACAGTGTTTGCACGACTCCCTCCCCCCCCCCCCCCGACTCCCCCCCACCACACGCACCGAGCCCCCTAAACATGCATTAGGCTCGTTAATTTGTTTACTATCCTAATTTTATTTTCCATCTCTTGGCTCATAGTCTTGACTGCCTTGGCATCACAAATTCACATCTGTATGCTTCTTAAAATGATTGAGACATCCGCTGTTACGGCACTTACAGACAGTGGCTTCCAGGTTCCAAACACCCACTAGCTGAAAAAAAAAGTTTCCTGCCCATCTACTCAAACCTTCCGACGTCTTACTTTAAATCTCTTTCCCACTATTGATCAATATTGCAATGAAGAGCAAACGTTTCTCTCAGTCGACCCTATCTATAACAAACATTGTTTTATACATCTCAATCTTGCTTCCTGTAAATCTCCTCTGCTCTAATAAAAACAAACCCAGTCTGTCCAATCTCACTTCATAACTGAAACTCTTCAGCTTCCTGGTAACTCTCTACTGCATCGTTTCCAGTGCTATCACATCCCTGCTGTAATGTCAATTTGCAGAACTGCACACAATACTCTAGCCATGGTCGAACAAACAAGTGAAATAAATGACGCAGAAACCACAGGAAATGGTTTTTCCTTCGAAGTCTCTTTTGATCAATGTTGTTCTGTGTTATTTCCCTGAGTCTGATACTCCAATAATCACTGGTAGATGTCAGGAAAAAGCTGCTACATGATGTTTGGTCTCACAACCGTAGTATCTAAGTGGATCGAGTGTTTTGAAGGTTCCATTACGAAGTCTGGAGCACGTTTACTCAGCAGGAGTGACCGTAGCAGGACAGACTGAATGGCGTCAATGTGAAAATGAGTGTAAGATTGTGCAGTGCCTCGGTGAAACGAACCTAGGAAGGTTAAGGATCGTTGGTGATTGTGGAATGGAGAGGAATCTCCAAGAGCTGTGTTTGAAATCAAATAAATCAAACACAGTTACGTGAGATAGCAAAGGTTTGAAGGAAGAAAATGATCTCCTCTTGGAATATTTTCATGTAAAATGTTTGATATTTTGCCTCATTTCTGCAGCACATGTTGCAAGGAATAGAAGATGCAATCGGTGAGCATGCAATCCTTATATGATGGTATAGAGGCGTGTGAAATGCCGAACCTGTGAGCTCCAACGTCGTCCAGAACAGCTTTTATTGACATAGACCAGGGATTAATTGGGTATCAGGATTTGGGAAAGCAATTTTAAACTGAATTAAAGAGATAATCAGAACAGCAGATGCTGGAGAATCCGAGATAACTAAGTCTGGAGCTGAATAAACCCAACAGGCCAAGCAGCATCCCAGGAGCCCAAGTTTTCAGCAGCACAGATATTTGTGGATTTGGGGAGTATCTGTCCGTGAAAATATCGCAATTATGAAGGAAAATGTTGCAAATATTTAACTCATAAAGAGAGATATCTGTGCGCACGGAGAAATGGGGGTAATGTTTTCACTCTCTGAACGTTCTCATATGGTTGACTTTGCGCTGGGTTAAATTGCAGGAAGGGCTTTCTTTTGCTAATTTCGTATTATTCAATTTCTTGCAAACACACAGAGGTCATTAAAGTAAATTAAACTTCCAAACTATACCAGGAATATACGATGTTGTGATTCGACTTGGGTTTTCCTCACATTATAGGGGAAAAGCAGGAAAGTGGAGTTGAGATTTATCAGGACAGTAGTGCTCGCATTGAACAGCTGAGTGGTCTGGTTAGGGTGAATGACAGCTCCTGTGGACAAATATGTTTTCTTTGACAGTAAATCTCGCCGCATCACGAAGTAGGGGCCATTGAGCCGAATCAGTGATGGTGACTATCTTTGCTGACTGTTCACATTATAAATGTTCTTGTTGTCACTCGTGTCCATGTTAACACCCCAATGCTGTGTGCAAAGGACAATAATGTTGTGGGCTGCTGTCGTAATGGAAAGCGGACCTGACTATAAATTAGGAGATTTTAGTTTGACTCCTACCTGGATTGACTGCAATGTCGAAATTTATTGCACCTCCCGACTCATCTCTCTCACTGCTCTGAAGACGAGATGACGTTTGAATTTCTGCAGGAACGAGAACCCTTTCTGTCTCCTGTCAGTGAATGTCACGAATGCCCCAGCCTCATCAGAGAAAGGGAACCTGAAATTGCCTCACAAGTTGCACATGAGTATCTCTTAGTTTCCCAAACCCACCGACCCAATCACTGCAGCATGTGGCAATGGCAAGGAAGCAAAACAAATCGGCCAGTCTCAGCTTCAATAATTGTTCGAATCTCTTTGGGAAGTGGAATCAGAGGGGAATGAAGGTAGAACTGTCTGACTGAACAGAGACACTTCAGGCACCATTCCAATTTTTCAGAGGCTGGGGCATTGACTCTCACATTCTCGAGGACAATAACTGATCCTAGATATTGAAAGGATTCCCGTCTGAACTGTTTTACCTCTGCTATTGTCCATGCCAAGAACAATCAATTCCGTTTCCCTGACTGGGAATCACACCCATGTCGCGGAGGTGAACGTGCTAAATCCAAACCACTAGGCCACCAGGAATGAAGGCAGAAACGTGTACTTTTTTTAAAATTACGCCGCGTTGGACTATATTTTTCTTCCAAAATGATTGAATCATCGAGTTTTTATAGGCCCGTCAATCCCGTTTCCAGCACTTGGCCTGTAGCCTTGTATGCTCTGATGTTTCAAGTGTTCATCTTAGTAATATTTTTTTCCTGTGACGTTATAATCTTAAAAAAAATCTCAACAAACGGGACTGGAGTTTGAGATGGTAAAACTGTGTTCATGTCCCCCTCAGGGAACTGAACTTCATTTTCTCCCACAAACGGAAGCAATGAGACACATTCCCCAAGAAGTGACAGAGACCTCAGGGGAGACCAACTCACAGAAAGCAGGGATTTCACCCACCTGATTTATATTGTTCATTTTCAGATTTCAAAATCAGAACTGGTTTAAAGAAAAGGACAAAATTATTCCGTCGCTGCCTTGTCCGTTTTCATGCCCCATTGTTTCCTCATCACTCTGCAATTTATACTGCTCCACATCATTCTCACTTCCAAACTGGAACATTCCTCACATCAGCTGCTTCCAAAAGATCTTTCTCAAATACCTGGAAGGACAATCGGAAATGTGGTATTTCGAACACATTTCTGGCTGGCGGAGGAAGTGACACGATGGTGTTAACACTGGTGCGTCAGAAATAATTTCAAACGACGTTTAAAGAGTTCCGATGGATGTTGGATGCAGCAGGTGGTGACAATTCTCTCAGGCCCCAAAAAGGAATGAACTCAGGTTCACGTAGTGAATCACTAAACGACAGAACCAACACTGCAGTCATACATGCCCTCTGAGAGAGGGTCTGATGCATTAGAAACTGCAATGCAATAGAGAGCTGGATAGCCTGTGCATAATACACCAAGCAATGAAAAAAATAGGGTTATGATTCTGCATGCAGCGGTAATTCCAATCGCCTCACAGCACTGCTCCCTCATTATCCAAACAAGATGTGTTTTTCTCACTTTTCATTAAATGTGAATGGAGATCGTTTTTATATTGCTGTTCTCATCACAAAATCTTGCCACTTCTAACTTGGAGTCAGGGGTTTGGGCGGAATGTTTCCAAAGACAGGGAGAATCAGCTGTCGCCGTTGCCAAATTTAACACAAGAAAAGCTGTTCAGGAAAAACGAGTTTCTGTAAATTGTGTCCAGGGATGGGCAGGAAGCCACTCATTGAAACTGCAGTGGCCGCTTTCTGCTGGCAGAGGGGAGTTGGAGAGAGGGGTCAAATCCCACCGTTTGTCTCTGTCTCAGCCTGCATGGAGCAGGGGAAGAGAGAGTCCTTGATGGGTGTATTCTGATGTCAGTCTTGTCATAGATTTTGCTTGGGTTAAATGGAAGAACTTGAACCAAAGCAACAGAGACCCTGCATCTGCATGGCCTCGAGCTGGTATCTTTTCAATTTACATTCTAATGCTGATCTGTTGAGCTAAGGAAACAGACATTTACAAACTGTGCAAACTCCCCTGGTGTGGATGTGCTGATATTGGACTGGTGCAGACAAAGTCAGAAATCATACAACGCTAGGTTATAATCCAACAGGTTTATTTGAAAACACAAGCTTTCGGAACCTCATTCCTTCATTAGGTGTTAGTGAGAGAGGTGTCAGATACAGAATTTAAAGCGGAAAGATCAAAAGGGACACACTGCACTCTGATTGGAGAGTACGGTATCACAGCCTGCTACTTGTCCCTGTGCCTGTCCCACTCCGCGTGGAGCTGAGGTGTAGCATTGATGGTGCTGTGTAAATCCAACCTCATCACAGAGGTCTCGTGTGTGAGATGTAGATACGTGGTCGAGAAAATTATTTGATCTGAAACTGCTGAAGCAGCATACCTGGGTGGTATTGAGCTACAGTCCTTTCAGCGATTGTCCAATTGAGATGCAGAAACTGACGCCAACATGACATGCAAAGCCCCCGTAGCGAAGATATGAGGAGGCGTTGTGCAGCTGGAGATCTCAATGTTTCCAGGACCTGTTGCCCATTTTACCGCTTTCATCACCAAAATTGTCAGAGACCTGAGGACTGCAAACATTGAGAAGAAAAGAAAGCATTACTTTTTTGACATTGTCCAGCCTCCATCTGGGGTACATCACCAGCAATTCAAGTAGCAGTGGGATTTGAACCCAAGACTCAACACAGGTGGGAAATTAAATCCTGCACGTTACACTGCTCACCCATGCTAGTGCATGAAGCCCCTCTGCTGAAATTGTCATAGCTAGTGTTTGCATTGAATTAGAAGATGAATCTGAAGAAACTCACAGCCATTTTGTATTCTTCCCTTGGATGTGAGTACTTCAGCATTTATTACAACTTCCCAGTTGCCCCTGAGAACATGGTGTGGAACAATTTGTTGCAATTGGATTGATCTGACCAACTGGCCTGATACTGACAGAAGCAACTGTTCAGTCAACATTTCAATCATCCTCCACTTGATACTGACAGACCGGCACTCAGATGTGTCCACTGAGAACAAGAAAGTTCTGAGGAGTGACAATATCCCCCTAGCCAAGGGTGTCTCTCACTTACAGAAATACTAAACCATTTTGGGACAGCAACATTCACGAAAGTTTCAAATTGAAGCGAGTTGCAATTGTTAAAACAGGGCTGCTGTGTGGGTCCATTCAAACGGCAGGCGGCAGATTCTGATCATTTAGCGCTCACAATGAGCCTTCGAGCTCCAAATCTTGAGACAGATCCCGTGTGCTGTTTTCCAAGATTTCATATCGCTCGCTTTTCCTCCTCGTTCACTCCAAAGTCTCTCTTCCGTGTTGTTGCGTGATCTATTGTCTGTCTGGGATCTCTAGCTCTGCCGCGAATGTTGAACTCTCACTCCACTGATTCTGCCAGATCTACTGTGTCCATTTAGTTTTCAAACACGTTGCAAGTCACCTTCCTTCAGAAAATATGCACAAGATCAATAAGTCATTATTCCCTGACCAGGGACCGTATTGTATCGAAAACATAAAAGCATCAGGGACACAGTTCTGAACTCTTGCAGGTTGGTCAACATGATTTCACATCAAGCACTTTCCCCCCAAATGCAACCAATGACTTAAATGATGGAAGTGAATGTATCATTGTCAACTATAAGGATGACACGAAAATAAGTAAGAAGCTAAATAATGAGCCAGAAGTCAATAGTCCAACATGTTTCTTTGAAAACAAAAGCATTCCGAGAGCTGCTCCTTCGTCAAGTGTCAGAATTCAACTTTAATGTAGGCAATGTGACAAATAGAATGGACAATGAACGTGGAATGGGATTGTTATAGTTATACAAGGTACAGCCAGGATACAGTGAACAGCTTTGGAACCCACACCTAACGAAAGGAACATTGCCATTGGATTAGTGCAGTGACGGGTCACCACATTCTCTGGTGTGTTGAGGGATTTTTGTGTGAGGAGAGATTGAGTAGGTTGGGCCTGTGCTCATTGGATTTTAAAATAATGAGTTAGGACCGCATTGAAACAGTTAATATTCTCAGTTGGCTTGACAAGATAAATGTGGGCCTGATGTTTTCTGTGTGAAAGAGTTCGGGACCAGAGAGCATGATCCCTGTCTGAGGAGTCACCCACTGAGGACAGAGATGAGGAGGATTCATTTTCTCTCAGAGGTGATGAATCTGTGGGATTATTTACTGCAGAGTTAGGCTGGGTCGATAAGTATCATCAAAGCTCAGACATTTGTAATTATTTAGGTTATGCAGGATTAGGTGGGCAAGGCATGCAAATCGAATCTCCGGATTATCATATTATCCGTGATCTCGTGGAATGGGGGAGCGGATTGAATGGACCACATGATTTATTGTGTCAACTTGCATCTTATTCCATGCATCAAGCTTATCCTTGCTCATTATTTGTTTTTTTTTCCTGGTTGTCATATTTGACATCAATGTACCCCCCTCTCTGATTCACTGCCTGTTTCTGTTCCGATTTTAATTCGACATCCTTCTGTCTGTCGAGTTATCAGAATAATTAGCTGCTTGGTGTAAATACAGACTGATGGTGAATTCAAGCTTTAAATGGAAAGCAAGGAATGGGAATGTAAGACAGAAAGTGATAAGCTTACAGATGGCAGTACAAATGACAGAGGGTGCTGATCTTCCTGTTTCTCCAATATATTAGTTACAATTATTTGCCCAGTGCTCATTATCTTCTTCCACTCCTCCCCGTCTTGTGCACATTGTAAACCTTTGGAATGATGGATATTTTAACACATGTTCAAACTGTGAGAAAGAACATTACTGTCTTTATTTCTTAAGAAGATTTGTAAACGCGACAGCTGTTCTGCTTCACACAATGAGTGAAATCATTCTCCAAAGTGAATATCTAAGTTCCAGAAACGTTGTACAGTTCATATCTTCTTTATCGAAGCATAACCAAATACAGTTGATCACAGATGCATTACATTTGTTCCACAAACAATTCTCAAGACGTAGATTCAGCTTTGCATTAACGTTTGTTTTGATAGATGGGCTATCGGCATCTGGTGGGAAATTGATCTTGTAACCAGGCATACCCAAATGGATAAGAAAATGTGCGAGTGGGGTAGGGATCCTCAAAGCCTTTCTCTGTGCCTTCGCTGTTGTTGTGTTGCACTCGCAACATCGGAAAATGTCATATCTGAGCAAATGACTCCTTGTGGTTTTCGGAGCTGGATTGAGGTTCCAGTCTTTGAGGAGGCTTGGGTTGTGTGGAAGCAAGGTGGGGAAGATCTGCGTTTAAGTCAAACGCAACAAAATGTGTTTGCTGCTCGCAATCTGATCTATGATGTTGAACAGCACAGACCTTCCTTTGGGTCAGCATCCAAACTGTGTTTATATGGTGCATTGGCATGGAACGTCCTCAGCATGATGTCGGGAACACGCAGGCTGCACTGCTGCTTCATGTTCCAGGCAATATGCATTATTTACGCTTTTCACTGAAAGCGAATGAAGATTGCTGTACAACTGCTGCTGTGAAATCAAATCCTGCATTAATTCTAATCAAAGTTATTTGCTGTGGCGGTGAAAAGAAGGGTCATTCTGATGTGAAATTTTGTTAAATTTCTCTCATATCCTGAATTTCTGTCCTGGAGAAGGGAACTGATGAGCCGCCTTCTCGATCTGCTGCAGTCGTTGCCATTCAGGGACACCCGCGTTGTTGATCAGAAGGGAAACCCAGCCTCTTTGAGACTGTGATTGCTAATCGTCACTTTTCATGGGGCATTCACATCCTGTTCTTTTTTTTGGTTATTGTTGTTTGTTTTCCTTATTAGAGCATTTTCCAGAACGTGGCATGAGACTAAACTCACAGTCTAATTGGAAGTGCAGTTTCGGATTTCCCCGCTGCCTCTTGTGCGAGTGGGTCGTGACACAAACAAGTTGAGGTGTTTCACAAACAACATTCATGCTTTGGTATGTCTGCAACTGTGTTCGCCTTGTTATTTTTGCTTCAGTTGCGTGTTAAAACCTGTTTGTTTTGGGTTTCGCTCGATTTGTAAGGAGCTGACACTGTTGTCTTCTTGTAGCCTTAAAATCCCCCTCATAGCAGTCAGCGGGGTTAAAAGTGAAAAAAGCCTGTCGTCGCTGGATGGGCTCGAACCACCAACCTTTCAGTTAACATCCGAATGCACTGACCGATTACGCCACAGAGACTGGTTTGCAGTTTTTACAAATGAACAATTAAATCGGGGATCAGTAACTGTCGCGTCATCTGGATGGAGAGCACAAAAAGAGACAGTTCGGTGCATCTCGTCCATGCCAACCAGGTATCCTAAATTAAGTTAGCCCCATTTGCCATCATTTGGCCCAAATCCCAAACCCTTACGATTCATGCACACTAACAGGTGCCTTTGAAATGTTGTCATTTCTCCAGCCTCCACAACTTCCTCAATCAGTACATTCCATCATTCCACACCTTCTGCGTGAAAAATGCCCCTAAGCTCCCATGTCATTTCCCCCCTCTCACCTTAATAAATATCCTGTAGTTTTGCACTCACACACCTGGTGAAAATAATCTCAACCATTCACCCTGTTCATATCCCTCATGACTTTATGAATTTCTCTGGCTTCTCATCCTCCGACCCTGAAGGGATATTTCACCCAGCCTCTTCAGCTTCTCCCTAAAGTCCAAACCATGTAACCCTGACAACCACATTGCGAATATTTTTGAGTAATTTTACGTGACTTTCTTTGTTTCTCAATAATAGCAGTAAGGTTAGTCAACATCAAGCTATTTGAAATTGAAAAGTAATACGTGATGTGCTGCAAATTTCAATGCTGTATGAAAATCAGCGGGGCACGACAGCACTGTATGGCGTTTCTGTAATGTAATGGTTACCACGTTCGCCTCTCACGCGGAACCAGAAACAAGCTGTAAGGTTTTCCCCGCCATTACCAATAACAGGCTTCTGCACTGATGTCGACAAAGCTTTCCTATTTGCTCTTCGCGTCAGCCCCACCTTGTTTTGAAAGTATTCGGACATCTCTGTCGTTGTGTCGAAAAGGAATACAATTCCACTGAATTGCAGTGCTATTTTTCATTAAGTTTCTCTCCTGCCTGGTCCTGAATATGCTCTGTTTGTGCTGCACAGATGTTCATCATTTTTAAACGTACACTTGGAGTGTCCTGATACTTTCCGCAGAGTAGTAGTTCTGCATTTGCTTTGCATGCAAAGGCATCATGGTTCAATGCCAAGTGGAAGCCCGATTTTGCTGGTGTCACAGCGCACCGCGGATTCCTGATTTACCCCCTCTTTCAAATGCGTCTTAACTTAGTCTCCGAGATGCCTACTTCCGATACTATCTGTCATGTCGCAAACTCTCGAATCACATGGTAGGTTCAGCTTTCCCTTGATGTTTGTTTTGATTGCTGGGCTTTTGGCAACGAGTTGGAAATTGATATTGTAGTTGGGCATTGCCAGCAGCTAAGAAAATGTGCGAGCGGGATAGGGATCCTCAAAGCTGTTCCCTGTCCCTTCGCTGATCTTGTGTTGCAGGAGCAACATCGGAATATGTCATATCTGAGCAAATGGCTCGTCGTGGTCTTCGGTGCTAGATCGAGGTTCCAGTCTCTGAGGAGACGTGGGTTATGCTGAAGCACAGTCGGGATGAGCTGTATTTATGCTGAAAGCAACAAAATGTCTTTTTTGCTCGCAAACAATAGACTTTAGACAATAGGTGCAGGGGTAGGCCATTCGGCTCTTCGATCCAGCACCACCATTCATTATGATCATGGCTGATCATCCACAATCAGTATCCTGTTCCTGCCTTACCCCCATAACCCTGGATTCCACTATCTTTAAGAGCTCTATCTATCTCTTTCTTGAAAGTATCCAGAGAGTTGGCCTCCACTGCCTTCTGGGGCAGAGCATTCCATATATCCACCACTCTCTGGGTGAAGAAGTTTTTCCTCAATTCTGTTCTAAACTGTGTCCTCTGATTCTGGACTCGCTCATCAGCGGAAACATGCTTCCTGCCTCCAGAGTGTCCAATTCCTTAATATTCTTATACGCCTCAACCAGATCCCCACTCATCCTTCTAAACTCAAGTGTATACAAGTTCAGTCGCTCCAATCTTTCAACATATGATAGTCCCGCCTTTCTGGGAATTGACTTCATGAACCTACACTGCACTCCCTCAATAGCTAGAATGTCCTTACTCAAATTTGGAGACCAAAACTGCACACAATACTCCAGGTGCAGTCTCACCAGGACCCTGTACAGCTGCAGAAGGACCTCTTTGCTCCTATACTCAATTCCTCTTGTTGTGAAGGCCAGCATGTCATTAGTTTTCTTCACTGCCTGCTGTACCTGCATGCTTGCTTTCATTGACTGATGTAAAAGAACACCTAGATCTCGTTGTACTTCCCCTTTACCTAACTTGACTCCATTGATATGATACCATTGAAATGACACCAACTGATCTATGATATAGGACGGCACCAATCCTCCATCAGGTCAGTGTCCAGGCTGTGTTTACATCGTGCAGTGTCATAGAAGGTCCCCAGTATGATATCGGAAACAAGCAGGCTGCACTGCTGCTTCATGTTCCAGACTAGAGGCATTGTTCACCCTTTTCACTGAAAGTGAATGAAGATCTCTATACCACTGCTGCTGTGAAATCAAATCCTGCATTAATTCTAATCGCAATTTTTGCTGTGGTGGTGAAAAGGAGGGTAACTCCGATGTGAAATTTTGTTAACTTTCCCTCAGTTCCTCCATTCCTGCCCTGGAGCAGGGAACTGATGAGCTGCCTTCTTGACCCGCTGCAATCGTTGCCGTGCAGGCACACCCACATTGTTGATTAGAAGGGAAACCCAGCTTCTTTGAGATTGTGATTGCTCATTGTCACTTTTCATGGGTCATATTAATCCCATTCTTTTTGTCCCCCTATTTCAGCTTTTTCCAGAAAGTGGCATTAGACTAAACTCCCAGTAAAAATGGAAGAACAGTTTGGGATTGCCTGGCTGCCACTTGTGTAAGTGGTTCCTGACACAAACAAGTCGAGGTGTCTCACAGACAGCTTTCTTGTTTTGGTGTGCCTGCTACTGCATTCTCCTTGCACGTTGTGAGCTATCCTTTTGGGAATTGACTCGATTGCTGAGGAGTGAATATGGCTATCTTCCTGCAGCCAAGAAAGCATCAGTGATGAAGTTCATCGGGGATAAAGGCAAAGTATTCCTACGCCCCTGGGTGGGCTCAAAAAACTAAGCCATCTCTTAACAGCCAAACATGCTAACCAATTGTGCCTCAGAGTCATGCTTCCGTAGGCCTCTGAGAATAAACAATTAATCCAGACGTCAGCAACTGCCGCATCATCCAGATGGGCAGCGCGGACAGAGACACTTTGTCGCACCTTGTTTATGCCGGCCAGATATCCTAAATTAGTTTTACACCATTTGTCAACATTTGTTCTGTATCTATCCAAACCCTTCCGAATCATGCATACATCCAGGTGCCTTTGAAATGTTGTCATTTCTCCAACCTCCACAATGTCCTCCATCAGTTCCTTCCACAGTCGCACCACCTTCTGTGCGAAAAATGCCCCTCAGCTCCCATTTCATTTCATCCTTCTGACATTAATATATTCCCTGTTGTTTTGGACTCGCCCACCATGTTTAAAAAAAGGCCTTGGCCATTCACCCTGTTCATATCCCCCCGGCTTCATAAACCTCTCTAAGTTCTCATCCTCCGATGTTGCAGGGAAACTTTGTCCAGGCCTATTCATCTTAGCCCGACAATCTGAGCCACGCAACCCCAGGTAGAACGTGACTGACAGATTTCTACAGGCTGGAAATATCAAAGGCTCAGTGAACAGTGGTAAAAAAAATGCCCAAAATGTGCGTAACTGTAATCCAAGCAGTTTGGCACTCTGAGCTTCAGCAATTTCCTCAAAAAAGTCTGGAACCACTTGTGAAGATGATCGTATAATCCCAGTTCACAGCCGATTTGCCAACTGAGAAGGGATAATTGGAAATATGAAGCCATTTCAGTGTATGTCCCTCTAGTGGTACAGTCGGGTAAAGCACAATGTTTAAATTTAAATTATAGTATGGAGGCTTGTACAATGCCGAAGTCATGCGTTTTGTCGCAGTTTTGATTTGTCATGGACTAAGACGGGAAGGAGGAAATCAAATTTGATCAAACTTTCTGAGAAATTGCCAATTTCTGGGGATTTGGAAATGAGTGATCGACATATGTCATGGAAATAGTCAAAATGTCAAGAAACATTTGCAGAGAGAGAATAAAAGATGATTCTTTCTCAAATTACAAAAGTTTCTCGTACAACTAATTAAAATTGAGTTTACTCGCGGGAAAAAGAAACGCTGTTTAACTTGATTCAATTCATTCAATTTGCTGCAAACTCCACAGGTCATTGAAATAATCAAAAAGGAATTAGATTTATCTCATTGAAACGTGCAAATATTACATTCAACTTTGGTCAGAATTTTTATTGGCTTATCGTAAAAGAGCTGCTGAGAGGAAAGGAGGGTTCAAAATTCAAAGAGACAGAGCATTGTTTGTGGATTTCTTGGGTGGAGTTCAGACAGTGTGAAATGTACCTAACATCATCGGAATGTGGTCGAATCAGTAAGGCACCATTTAAAGGCGGGAATTGCGACTCTGAGCAACAGTTTCCTTAACCCTTGACAGGGTCTAACCTTTACATTTTAATTGAAAAAAATGTTCAGTTTCATTTAAAATGCTATCTGATTCAGCTGTACATGTATAATAAATTTCTTTAAACGTGAAGTCAAAGAAAATCGAAACTATTCCCCATCCGCCCACAGACATTGTCTAACTGCTAAGGTGACTCCTTAGGGGCTGAGGGATGCAGTTCCATGATTCTTTGAAGTTTACATCACATTTAGTTAGGGTGGTTAACAGGCTATTGACATACTTGTTTTTGGGTTTCGGAGTTGGGAAGTCATGTTGAGGTTGTACAGGATGTTGGTGAGGCCTCTTCTGGAATACTGCGTGCACTTTCAGTCGCACAGTTACAGGAGGAATATTATTAAGCTGGTGAGTGTTACAAAGAGGTTAACCAGGATGCTGCTTGGTTTGAAAGGTTTGATTTACAAAGAAAAAATTGAATTGACTTGGAACTTTTTTTTCATTTGTGCTTCGGAGGTTGAGAGGCAATCTGACAAATTTTATAAAATAATGAGACGTGTCGACAGTACTAATGGTATTAGCCCTTTTCCTAGGATGGGAGATTTATGAGTGCTTATAATCCTGAGATCTCTGACACTCTCGGGGGATATATCTGCGTATCTCCATCTGTGGCTTAACATGAGGATCATTACTTCAACGGGGCTTTAACACAGTTTTATCCTCTCAAACTTTAGTCTCATTCATTGATTACACGGATAAACTCATTGACATTTGCTCACAAAATTTAAGAACTCCAAGGGCAGTGGGCCAAACACTGGAAATGGGAACTAGAATAGATGGATGCCTGATGACATTCACTGACACATTGTCCAAATGGTCTCTTTCTATGCTATAAAACCATTGAAGACAGGGAGAAACTGATCTGTTGCCAAAAGTAGTAATAACATGAAAAGGCAAAAGCAATGCCTTTGAGAACAAATGCCAGTCCACTGAATGCCTTCCTTAGTAGTCCAGTGGTTCGAGTTCAGCACTTTCATCAGCATGGCATGGGTTTGATTCCCGGTAAGTGAACTCAAGCTGTGGTTTGCTAGTTTTTCATGATCTAATGCATTTTATCCCAATCGATATTCCAGCAGACATGTAATACGTAACTACAGATGCTGGATACCTGGAACCAACAAAATATGAATTGATCGACGATCTCAGAAGTTCTCGCATTTTCAGTGGAGAGAAACAGAGCTAATGTTTCAGATCCACTGAGGCTTCATTAGAACCAGGTCAGTTACGTACTTCTGTATTGTAATGTCGAGGAAAAATCACTTTTACCTGTAAAATCAGCTTAATTATTAAATTAACTCTGTAGTTTCCAACTGTCATCATTACAACTTTCACAGGGACTTAATTCTCTTAATTCGGCTCTAATTCTGTTTTTTTTTGTCCCGAGGTGGGGACTGGTTGCCTTTTCCTTTCATTTGCTCTCAAACTGCAGACTAAGGTCAGTGGAGAAAATCTATGGAAGTCAGGGCCTTGGAGGATGTGAATGCCTAGCATTCAGACGATACAAAACTGAGACGGACAGATTTGTTTAATTAAAAACATCAAGAATTAGTGATAGTGGAGAAAAGTGCCATTGAAATAGGAGGTTGTCCATGACTTCATTGAATGGCGAGGCGGACTTATTGAGCTGTGCGGCCGCAAAATATCTGTTATGTTCAAAATGAAAACATTTTTTCATATATTCATTCGGCAAATGTAATTCATATGCTGTTGGAAATAATATAAATCTTCTGGGCTGCGATCATAGAGGTATTTCTCACTTGGCAATCGAGTGTTACAGTGGTTGCCTCAGCATTTCCCTCACACTCTGCTCATCCCTGGAACACACGGGTAACAAGGACAATTGTATTAGACTCCAGTTTATTGACTTTAGCTCCACCTTCAACAACATAATACCAACAAAATCTATGTCCAAACTCGGAGACCTGGGCCTCCCTGCTCTGCAAATGGATCTGCGAATTACAGACTCAGAGACTGAGATCAGTCAGAATATCTGACAACACCTATTCCACTCGAATCTTCAACACCGGTGCCCCACAAAGCTGTGTTCTGAGCCCTTTCCTGTTACTCCTTATACAATCATAGCTATGTGGCAAATTCAGCTTTAACTCTACTTACAAATTTACTGTTAACACCACTGTAGTGGGACAGAACTCAAGTAACAACAAGATGGAGTGCAGGAAGGAGATAGACTTCCAATCACAGTCAATTGGAATCAAGGGAAATTCTCCACTGGTTGGAATAGTCCATTCTGAATACTTGTAGGTCTTGGTGGTCAATCACCCCAAGCCAAGCACATCATTGCAGGAGTTTCCTGAGGGTACTGTCCTAGACCCAATCATTCTGAGCCACTTGATAATTTTCAATCAACTATAATTCAGAGGTTTTTTTTTATTCTGATGCATAAAATTCCTATAGCGTGGAAACAGACTATTTGTCCCAACAAGTCCACGCCAACTTTGCCCCACCCTATACCTGCATCCCAACCAGACTCATTCCCACCACCCTATCCCTGGGACCCTGCATTTCCCATAGATAATCCATCTAACCTAGACACCTCGGAACACTTGCCAATTTAAATGGCCAACCCATCGAACCTGCACATCTTTTGACAGGGAGAGGTTTCCTGACACTATAAGGCAGTGGAGCTAATCACTGAGACACTACCACTCATAAATGGTGCTACATATTGTGCAATTGAGACTCCTGAAACCCACAAGCAATCCCTCTTCTGATAATGTCAAAGAAATTCCATCACTTCTCTGCTGACGAAGAATCTTATTTTACGCAACATGGCTCCTGTAAAACGGGAAAGAATTGAACAAGTTTTATGTACAAAACATATCAAGATGCTGCAGGAAAATTTGCAAAATCAATACTTGACGCAGACATATTGGAAGGCATTCCCTTAAAAATCCAATATTTTGATAGAGGGGGAGTTTTGAACAAATATTATTAACAAGGAGAGAGGTAGGTAGGTTTAGGGATGGAATGTCAGAATGCCCTGCTGACGCATGGTCATCATGGAGTAATGATGATCAGGGATTCTGTAGAGGGCAAAATGAGTGTAGTGCCAGTGTCTCAGAGTGAGAAAATGGAGCAACGCAGCCAAATGTGCAGATATCACAGAGTTATGGATCAGAGATTACGGAAGGATAAGGCCACATAAGGGATAATATATCAGCTGTAAATTCATTGCTGGGGGAACAGAGTAAGGATAGGTACACAGGCTGCTACTGGGAAATCAGATTTTGGATCATTTCAGACGCCATTGCTCGGGAAACAGATTGTGAATGTGTTTACAAAATATTGCTAAGAGACAGAGTGCGGGCGCGTTCCAAAGCCGTTGTGAGGTGAACAGTGTGGGAATGGGTTAACTGGTTGTTGCTGTGAGAACAGATTGAGGATGCATTCACAGTCATTGCTAGGGCATAGGAATGTTGTTGGTTTCACAAGTCAGTGCTTGGCAAGCAGTATGAGGGTGCAGTCACAGGTGATTAGTTGGGTTGCAGTTGAATAAAGGAGCTTTATGCTAGGGCGACAGAGTGGTGTTGTAATCACAGGTTAATGCGATGAGAAAAGAATGGGCATTGGTTCACATGTCATTGCTAGGCAAAAAGATTGGGATGTTTCACACACTGTAGCTAGTGGAAAAGAGTGAATACGTGCTCACACAATGACATAAGTTGTTACACGAAGGAAGTGTGGGTGGTTTCATGCGTCATTAATAAGGGAACATCGTAGGGATGGTTTCATAGGCTATTGCAAGAAGAATATTGTGGGGTCGAGTTCACAGCATGTTGGTAGGGGAACTGAGGAAAGATAGGTTCACAGACTGTTGCTTGCAGAACAGTGGAGATATGTTGACAGGCCATTGTTAGGTTAACAAAGTAGGGGCACGTTCACAGGATTTTGTTATTAGAGAAGAGAGGGGATAGGTTAACTTCCTGTGGCTATGAGAAATGATTGCGGATGGGTCACAGGTCGGAGCTAGGGTAACAGAGTCAGGATGGGCTCACATGACACTGCTAGCAGATCTGAATGGGATAATTTCACAGGTACGTGCTGAAGAAACTGAGTATGAACGTGTATTTGCTATGAAAGAGAGTGGCGATGGGTTCAGGGGCCGTTGCTTGGAGAACAGAGTGGGGAGCCGTTAGCTGGCTGCTAGTGAGAACAGATTGTGGATGGGTTCACAGGTCACTGTTAGGATGTCAGCGTGCTGAAGGGATCACAGGTCACTGTTAGGATAACAGAGTGTGGATGGGATCACAGGTCACTCTTAGGATAACAGAGTGGGGCTGTGTTCACAGGTCACTGTTAGGATAACCGAGTGACGATTGGTTCACAGGCCACTGTTAGGATAACAGAGTGGCGATGGGTTCACGGGTCACTGTTAGGATAACAGAGTGGGGATGAGTTCACAGGTCACTGTTAGGATAACAGAGCGGGGATGGGTTCACAGGTCACTGTTAGGATAACAGAGTGGGGATGAGTTCACAGGTCACTGTTAGGATGACAGAGCGGTGATGGGTTCACAGGTCACTGTTCGGATAACAGAGTGGCGATGGGTTCACAGGTCACTGTTAAGATAACAGAGTGTGGATGGGTTCACAGGTCACTGTTCGGATAACAGAGTGGCGATGGGTTCACAGGTCACTGTTAAGATAACAGAGTGTGGATGGGTTCACAGGTCACTGTTAGGATAACAGAGTAGGGATGGGTTCACAGGCTAGTGGCAGGGGAGCAGAATAATGAAGGGTTTACATGCCTTTTCCAGGGTATCTGCTTGAGGATGTTTTCACAGGCCGTTGCCAGTTGAGCAGAGTGGGGATTGGTTCAAAGGTCATAGGTTTTGGGATCAGTGTAATGAACGATTCACAGACTTTTGCACAGGCAACGCTGTGGATAATGATTCTTAGGCCATTGCCACAGGAACATGGTGGGAATGGGTTCACAGGCCGTTGCTATGATTAGATAGATTAGTGATACATTCACGTGTCATTGCTAGGGGAGGAGATTGAGTAGGAGTTCACATGTTACTACTGTGCGAATGAATTAGGGATGGGATTATAGCCCATTGATATGGGAACCGAGAGCAGATATCTCCACAGGACACTGTTGGGGTATAGGGTGGAAATGCCTACATGGGCTGTTGCAATGAGAAAAGAGTGGAGGATGGATTAACAGGTCATTGCTGGGTAAACAGGGTAAGGACGCGTAAAAAAAGATGCTGCTAAGAGAGAGGAGTTCTCAGGTTATTGCTAGGTGAACAGAGTGTGGATTGGTTCACAGGATGTTGCGAGGGGAAAAGGCCAAGAAGAGTTCACAGTCTTTTGCTGGGGCAGCAGAGTTGGAATTGTTTCACTGGTCATTGCTCGGGGAACAGAGTGGGGAAGGGCACACAGTCCATTCCTTAGGGAACAGATTGGTAATGGGTTCATGGACCATAGCTAGGGCACATACTGAGGATAGTTTCACAGGCTGTCCCTGGGGTAACGGAGAGGAGATGAGTCCATAGGTCATTGGTAGCGAAGAGGAAGTGGTTGTGTTCACAGGCCATTGCTAGAAGAACAGAGTGGGGATGGGTTAACAGCCCATTTCTAGGGTAACTGCGTCGGGATGGGCTCACAGACAATGCGAGCGGAACAAAGTGGGGACAGGTTCATATGTTATTTGTAAGGCAACAGTGTAAGGATGGGTTCACAACGCGTAGCTAGGGCAGCAGATTAAGTATGGGTTCATGGGCCATTGCTGTGGGAGCAGATTTGGGGGGAATGGGCTCATGGATAGTTGCAAGGGGAACAGCATGGAGATGGGTTCACAGTCTGTTGTGAGGAGAATAGACTGGGGATACATTCACAGAACTTGGCAATGGGAACAGCATGTGAATGGGTTCATGGGCTGCTGCTAGGGGAACTGTATAGGGGTGGGTTCACAGGTTGTTTCTCAGGGAACTGCTTGGAAATAGGTTCATGAGCCATTATTAAGGGAATACATTGGGGATGGGCTCACAGGTTGTGGACAGGGGAACAGTGTAGGGATGGGTTCAATGGCTGTTCCCAGGATAAGTTAGGATAAGTTCACAGGCCGTTGCTAGCAGAAATAAAGGCATTTGATGCTGTTCGGCTTCCTGATTGTTGACTGGAGAGCATTCAGTTATTTGTGTCCAAATGAGCCTAGCTCAAGGCAATGCTATTTCTTAATTTATCACTATTTTAAACTGGGACGTTATGTTTTTCTCTTCTTCCTACAAACGACAATGAACAATACAACAATGGAACAGTGCTGTCAGCCTACCGAGCCTGCACCAATTCTAATTCTTATTTGGACTCACTGAATATCGCTCACATGCAATTTTATCCATCCGTTCTCCTCCTGTTCATGTGTCTGTCAACATACATCTTAAATGTTGCTAATGTGCCTGCTTCCACCAACCCCACCTAGAGCGTGTTCCACGTAGTCACTACCCTTTGGATGAAACATTTTCCCTGCGTTTCCCCCCTGAAATTTACCCCCCTCACCTTGAACCTGCGCCCTGTTGTAGTTGGCCTTTCCACCCTGTGAACCTCCCTGTACTCTTGAGTATAATCCTATCTGTCACTCACTCACTGCTACCTGCTACCCTATAAACAAATTACCCCAAACCCCTCCATTAGATTTCAGACTGTAATTCACTCCCTGTTGTGTTATCCTGCAAATAAACTTGCTGAGACAATTTCTGAAATTCCAAGTATCTAACTCAGCATAAACTAAATGGTTGAATGTTGAATTTTGAACTCAGAGGACGGTGTAGCGTAATTTCAGCCACAGTCTGTTTCTCCAAAAATATCACTTTAACACAGTGCAGTGGTTCCATAAGGCAGCTCAATATCACTTTCACACGGGTTGATAGGAATGGGGGATAAATGCTGGGCCAGCCAGTGATGCTCACATCCTGTGAATGAATGAAAACAAAATCTCTTTTGCGTTCCTGATCAATTGCCACCCCTGCAGACTGACTCCATGTGTTTGATTTTCCAGGACACCAAGATTCCTCTGCACCTCCAGTTAAAGTCTCTTTACCATTCGTCCTGACAAACATCACACTCTCTCCTGTATACTGCAGCAGGCAATGTTTTACCCATTCACTTATACCTCTACATCGCTCCTTTTGAGTATCCGTTACATCGTCTCCACCATTCAAAATTCAAACTATTGTCGCCAAGAAAAGAGTCTGACTTCAACTCAATGACTGACCTGAGTTGATGCCTGTCGGAAATCCAAATATTCTCCTGTCACTCCCTAGCCCTTGCTAACTGCATACCTGCCGGTTTCACTCTACTCTGTAAATTGCCACATTCGTACATTTTGCTTTGTGAGTTGGTTCATGGCGTCCACATTCCCTGTATAATCACAGCAAGACTTTCTCACTTGAAGGCACTGAGGACTGCAGATGCTGGAAATCAGAGTCGATAGGTTATGAAGCTGGAGAAGCAAAACAGGTGGGATAGCATTGGAGGAGCAGGAAAGTCGGCATTTTGAGTCAAGACCCCACATCAGCCATCAGTTCATTTTGTTGACCAAGACCTTGTCAATTCTCTTGTTCCATCCCATGGCAGCAAGTGACAACCCATCAGTTTTCTCTGTTTATTTGGTGATAGCATCACTTTAGTTCCGTGTGTTTTGTGTACAAGGACCCAGAAATAATGTTTAATGAATTAATAAGAATGAGGGTAAATTTGCAAGTGTGTGTGTGTGTGTGTGTGTGTGTGTGTGTGTGTGTGTGTGTGTGTGTGTGTGTGTGTGTGTGTGTGTGTGTGTGTGTGTGTCTGTGTGTTTGTGTGTGTGTGTGAGAGAGAGAGAGATGTATTGGGAGAGGAAGGGATGTTAACCCCCCTTAGCCTGTGTTTCAGGTCCACGAGACGGAAAGGGTCAAATGGAAGGCACAGGCGCCACTGGAATTTGGGTTGTAGGTGAGCTGAGGGCAGTAGGGGAGGGGACGGGAGGGATTCCCCTGAATCTCTGTCCAAATTTTTTTTCTGTATTTCACCTCATAATATCTGGCGGAAACTCCATTGGGTCATGTTGTTGTTTGAATTGGGAGGTCGGTGGGTGGAACGGCGAGTTAGTATGTGGGAAGGGAGAGGCATCCAACCCCACCCATCCCACTCCCTCTTCCCGGCCGCTGTCGGTTTCTCTCTGAGGTTTGGGGATGACGGACGGAATTGCTCCCATTGACTGGGCCCTTGTTCTTGTCTCTGGGGCTGAGGGATGTGTGTTCAGTGCAGGCTTTGGGTTTGGGGAGGGGTCTCAGTATTTTAAATAGGCAAACTCTGCAGCATCTGAGCAGCCCCCACACCCACCCACCCCCCAACAGTGGCTCCCTCTGGGCCAATGTTCAGGATGAGATTCAACCCCCTCGATCAAACAGTGAGCATTTGTATATTTTGCCGCCTGGGGGAAAAGGAAAACAGCTGAAAGAGGGAAGGGTCAGTGGGGGTGTGGTACAGGATCTCGGAGAAGGGGAAGGGGTTCACTCCAGTGTTCAGTCTGAGCCCAGCTCCCAGATGGAAATGGGGGAGTTTAGTATATGCTGGTGTGCTCAATGTGGGGGAGAGGCCTGTTTTCACATTGCAGGCTGTGGGATCTTGCTGTGCGGGGATAGCCTGCTGCATTTCCTCCACAGTAGCAGAGGCCCACACTTCCCAAATTCAGAACATGTTGGGTTTCGGGGAGAGGGGTTTGAGGGTGGAGTGGAGGGATGGGTTGAGTATTTCTGAACGTGTGCAGTGAATGTGCAGAAATCTTCAGTCCCCTTCAGCGTGAGGGGCTGGGGACAGCATGTGGGATCCTGCTGTGCAGTCTGTCCTGAATTCCAATGCCAACCCCGCTCTGTGGGGTCATTGAGGTGTTGGAGTGGTGGGCTTTGACAGGGTGTAAAGTGAATCACTGAGGCGGTCCTGCACAAAGCTGCACGTGAGATCTTGCTGTGCACCTCCCCCTGCCTGCAGATCTCTCTCACACTGTCTATGAGACCCCGGGGAGATTTCTGACAATCTCAGAGTGGGTGATGTGTATCATCCACCACCCCCAGCCTGGACACCCCCCACCATCTCTCATCACCCCCTCATCCTCCAAAATGTGGCATTGACATCTCAAATGTCTCCCAGACACAGCAGGGAGATGGGAACACGTGGCAAATGTAAGGCAGGAGAAGGCATTGTTATCAAAACCTGGAGGGAATGGAGAGAAAGAGAGAGAGACATTGATAATTTCTTGAGAACTGGAGAAAGCCGAGCTGAGTTGGAGAGGTCGATAGAGTCTCAGAGATTGAGACAGGTAGAGGGAGAGGGGAGTGAAAGAGAAACAGAGGGAAACAGAGAGAGATGTGACTGTAGCAGTGGAAGGTTCATCATTAATATTTCAATTGGAAACAGTACCAATCCCGGATGGCGTGGGCACAGGGGCTATGCCCGATGAATGGGAATGAGATAGAGCGGGGACATTGGTCTTTTTATTTACCCCCACCCCATAATGTCCGAGAGCCAGCTGGCAGGGGAGGTTAAACACGGAGAGTGGGGGAGAGACACAGTCTCTGGGGAGTGATCCCAGCACAACTACGTCATTGCACAGTCTCCCAGAAAGTAAACCCTGGGGGCAGTCAGAAAGTATTTCCCCTACATTCCAGTTGAAATGTGCCCTTATTCTCTGGGTTTAAAATCAGGGGAAAGTGCTGATAAGTTGAGGAGATTTGGGAAGTCGGTCAGTGATGGGATCTCATTTGTTTTTCTTTATCTCTGTTCAAAATATCTTGGCTTTGATTCAATCAATTTCCATCTCACTCTCTCTCATTCGCAGGGATTTATGAGAGACTGAGGGTTGGGCACAGACAGAGGGAGACACACAGGCTCTGGGAGTGGGGATTGAGGGTGTGTGGGTGTGAATCTCAGCCTCTGGAGTAAATATCACTCCTGCCATTCTCCTCAAACAGAAATACTGGGATAGTCCTAAGGCTGTATAAGAAACCTTCCTTCTCCTCGTTCTCTGGGTTGTATTGCAGTAGGGGGTGGAAGTCTCAGATTGTGGAAGGCAGTGTGTGGTGGGATCTTGCTGTGCTGCTTTGTAAATGCATCAGATTCCAGGAACATTCAGCTCTTCGAGCCTGCTCCACCATTCATCGTGATCCTGGCTGATTGTTCAACTCAATAACCGAACCCTTCTTTTTCCCCATCACCTTTAACCCCTTCAACCCACGTGCTGTAACTGCAGCCTCTTGAACACATTCAATATTTTGCCACCAACTACATCCTGTGGTAATGAATCCCACAGGCTCATTCCTCTTTGGGTGAAGAAATCTCTCCTCATCTCCGTCCTAAATGGCCTACCTCGAACCCTCAGACTTTGACCCCTGGTTCTGGGCACAGCCGGGAACATCCTCCCTGCATCTACCCTGTCCAGTCTTGGCAGAATTTTATGTGTCTATGCGATCCCTCCTCATTTATCTGAACTCTTTGGAAAACAATCCTAACCTGGTCAACCTCTCCTCATATTCCAGCCCTGCCATCCCTGGAATCAGCCTGGTAAACCTTTGCTGCACTCCCTCGAGGGCAAGAGCATCCTTCCTCAGAAAAAGGAGACAAAAAATGCACACAATATTCTGGGTGTAGCCTCACCAAGGCCCTGTCTAATCCCTGTACTCGAAACCTCTCACAATGAAGGACAACATACCGTTTGCCTTCTTTGCCGCCTGCTGCACCTGCATGCTTACCTTCAACGTCTGGTGCACATGGACATCCAGGTCCCACTGCACACTGCCCTCTCCCAATTTACAGCCATTCAGGTAGTAATCTGCCTTGTTGTTTTACTTCCAAAGTGAATAACCTCACTTTTATCCAAATTATACTGCATCTTCCATTGATTTGCTCACCCAACCAACCTGTCCAGATATTTTGCATCCATCTCTGCATCATCATCACAGTTCATCCTCTCACCCAAATGATTTCATCTGCAAACTTTAAGGTGTTCCATTTTATGTGGGGAGTGTTTGGGTTTTGCTGTTCTGCAGGGTGTGGTGACAGATTGTGAAAGGCAGCGAGGGGTGGGATCTTGTTGTGCTTTTGGTGCTTGAAAAATAATCAATTTTAATTTCTCTCTCAGACTTTACCACCTTCCTTCCCTCCTCCCCACTGTCCTCGATGAGATTTGATCCAGGTCCTGATTCCCGG
The DNA here is from genome assembly GCF_030684315.1 of Stegostoma tigrinum. Classification (NCBI taxonomy): domain Eukaryota; kingdom Metazoa; phylum Chordata; class Chondrichthyes; order Orectolobiformes; family Stegostomatidae; genus Stegostoma; species Stegostoma tigrinum. The sequence goes on along the minus strand of NC_081361.1, from coordinate 3,282,080 downwards.
GACAATGCAGAGACAGACAAATAAACAAATTGTTCTGCTGTAAGGATTCCTCAGACAGGAGCTGGGACGAGGGAGAGACAGAGAGAGAGAGAGAGAGAGAGAGAGAGAGAGAGAGAATTATAATAAACTTTCCCATTTTCTAGTCGTTCATTTACACACGCACGCTCATGGGGAGAAGAATTGTGGGGCTCAGGATGTCTCTGGGATTCGTACAAACATTGCTGGGCTGGGGTTGGAGGAGGCAATGGGACAAAAAGGGGGCTGCTGCACATTCTGATCCCACCGTCTCTGTCTCTCCATATTCCCAGCTGCCTGTCGCTCCCATATCCTTCATATCACCTACACTCCCACCAACTTCACTCTCCGCCTTCCTGTTTTTCACGAGATTTTTCATCAGTCAGTCTTTGTGATCTCCGAACATCCCCGGTCACCTCTGTCCACACCTTTCTCTCTCCCTCTCTGCCTTGGAATCTTGCTCTTTCTAACTGAAAGTCATTCTATCACCATCACCCCCTGCACTCTACCTTTCCATTACTCTTTCTTGATATTAGCTCTCTGACGACTGTTCTCTCCATTGATTTCACTCTGTCCTTCTGTCTCTCTCTATCTCCATTCTCTCCTTGGGCTTCTGTGGAATCCATAGAATCCCCACAGCATGAAAGCAGGCCAATTTGACCCATCGACGTCCCGAACAACATTCCACCTAAGCTGCCCTCCTACCCTATCCCTGTAACCCTGCTTTTAGACATGGCTAATCCACCTAGGCTTCATGTCTGTTGGCACTATGGGAGCAATTTAGCATGGCCAATCCACCTAACCCGCACGTCTTGAGACTGTAGGAGGAAACCAGAGCACCTGGAGGAACCCGGGGACACAGGGGTAATATACTAATTCCACACAGACAGTCGCTCAAGGCTAGATCCGAAAGCACATCCCTGGTGCTGTGGGACGGCAGTCTCTGTGCCTTCCGATTCTCTTATAGGTTCTCTCTCTCTGTCTCTCTGTCTGTCTGTCTCGCTGTCTGCCTCTCTCTCTCTCTCTCCAACTCTTTCGCTCTCTCCCCTCCAAACCCTACCTTCCTCTGTCTCTGTCTGTCCTCTTTCTCCCCGCATCGGTGTTCACACTCAATCTGTGTGCACTTCCAACTCTCTTTGGGGTCTTGCTGTTCCCCTCTATCTGGCCTGTTGTTTCTGTTAGGATTGTCTCTTCATCTCTCTCTGTGAGGGTCCTACATTGCTTCTCTCCCTGGGATCTTTCTCTGTCCCCGTTCCTGGGTTTCTCTTTCTCTCTCTCTCTCTCTTGCTTTATCCCTCTATCTCTCTCCAAGGGATTCCATTGTCTCTCTGCCTGCGTTTTTCTATCCTTGTGTGTTTTTCGCCGGTGGTTTCACTCTGTCATGCACCTTCGCCCATCCCCCGTGCAGTGGCTTGAGGAGAACAGCAGAGGGTGGAATTGTATCACTTTCAACACAAGGGTACACTCGGGAGTGAGACGCGGGGCCTTTCTTTCTCCCTTTGTATGTCACTGCACTCCCACTCTAACTCTTTCTCCTCTGTTCCCCAACCCAATCGTCATTCTCTCTCTCCGTTCGCTCCTCTAACCCACTCTCCCTCCCTCTCTCTCATTCTCACTCTCTCCATCTCTTTCTTTCTCTCCATCCCTCAAGTTTGGCCCACCATGAGGAAAGCTCATGTTTGATGTGATGGTGGGTGAACGCCCCCTTCCTGCCAGAAGGTGCAGAAGGAAGGTAATAAATCCAATACGAGAAGCAAAATGAGACTATGGACAAACAAAGGCAGCGAACGTGAGAAGTTGTAGAGCGTCAGTGAGCAGCTAATTGTTGAGAATGTGATGTTTGAGAGCCCTGTCCAATTTCCTTCCATCACTTCACAGAACATTGGCAGATAACTGATTGGATGCCAATTAACTCAACTGGACTTTTCTGACCTTTTGCGATGTGGTCATTGCAGGGAAATTTCCCAAATTGCTGGGCAGATGCCAGTATTGTAGATATCCTGAAACAGATTGGCTAGTGTCCTGGCCAGTTATGGAACAACGGACTTCCGTCTTATTTCTTGATGGTTGTCAGTGCGTACAGCTTTTGTAAAATTCAGTTCATTCAGTGCTTTACTGATATTACATGGAATGAGTCAAAGTAGTTCAAGCCTGACATCAGTGACACTGAGGTCCTCAAGAAGACAAGATACAGCAGGTACGCCTGTCTGATGTGCCTGTACTGCACGCAAATCAAAACTTCTCACTGTATCTCGGTACATGTAACAGTAATGAATCAAAACAAAACAAGTGCTCATCAAGTTGATTCTTCATGTTGAAGATGGGAGCAAATAGTTGTGCCTTGTCAGTGGAATGATGTTCCCTCAGCGTTGATTCTGGGGAAATTGCCTCCTCCTCTTATGGCTCTAATTGTCCTGCTCCATTCACAGCTCCCCTCGGCAGTCCTGTACAGCTCAGATATGATCTGCTGTGTGGGTGGTCTCTTAGCTGTGTCAGTCACAATCTGCTGTTTCTGTCTATGTTTCAGTTACTCATAATATCACCAGATTGAAACACTCAGGCTTTTCCCGTGGCAATGGCCAATGGTCCCACAGCCAGATGTTTCCCCCAGCAGCAGCCTGTGGCCCCATCTCACACTGTTACACAGGCACCAGCTTTCAGTTCCACCATCACTGTGTTCTCCAGACAAAGGCCAGGGATCCCACACGAAATTTATTCCCCCACCCTGACCTTCCGCACACGGACTATGGTCCCTTTCAATACGTTATCACCCCAAACCGAACTGTTCTCCCAGAAATGGAAGATGGGAGACGATTAGACGAAGAGAGGCATAGAGAGTGTGAGAAAACTGAGAGAGAGAAAGATTGGGAGACTGGGAGAGTGACAGGGACTGTAGGAGATAGGAACAGTGAAAAAGATGGAGAAAAGACGAGGAGATAGAGCTAGGAACATCATCATGAGATTCGGAGGGACATCTGGCAACAAATTGCCACAAATCAATCAAAGGTGAAAGTGACCATTAATCAGACAGAAGGAGAGAAATGAATAATGTAGAAGCCAGGTTGAAGTGGGTGTCCCAGAGGTGAATGCAAGGTCACAGAGAATTGAACCCAACTCCTGAGCTTGGCCTCGGGCCCCTCATCCCTCCCCTGAGGACCAGGACTTGGGGCTGTAACTGTCTCTCTCCAGCACAGCGTGTTCAACAAAAATCCAAACAAAAATCTACTTGGCTCTGCTGCTTGGCACTTTTCAATGAACATTTTTATTAATTACATATTGAAGTTATGGATGCAGTCAGTGGAACGGTGCCTTTTCTCTTTGGCCTGTGAGTTGAGAGAAACATCGACATGCTTCCCTGTAACCTCCTGTAGGATAAGGTTGGATAAGCCAGCACTACCCTCAGTCTGTTGCCATAGCGACAGGCTGCTTCATTGCTGCAACATTGAACTGAAACAAAAAAATCCTGGATGGATTGATTAATGAGTGAGTTTGATTGATTGACGAATTTGGGGAAAGGGATTTTTCAGCACATTCTTCAGCTGCTGCCTGAACTTAGTCTGGGTCACGGCATAAATCACAGTGTTTGTACAGCAACTGAGGAGCTGCAGCATGAAGCCCAATTCCTGCACAAAGTAATGGAGGTACACAGATTGATATCCAAAAGCGCGCATTCGGTACCAAATAGAATACACCATTAATATTGACCATAACAGGATGAAATTGGCCGAGATCACAAACAGTAACATGATGGATTTTTTTCGATTTCTCATTTCTGTGTCACACTGAACGTCCCCATTGGTGTGAGCCCGGAGTCTCCTGCGGGCTCTGCTGGTCACTAAAATGTGTCTGATGGTGAAAACATTGAGCAGCAGAATCAGGAGAAATGGGAGAGCCGGGGTTAGAATGTGGTGGAGGAACTCGATTGTGACCCAGGCACGAGAGACAAAAACATCGGCCGTTACATCACAAAACCAAGGGCCATTCCACAGTGAATAGTGAGCTGATAACGTAAAATACCAGAAAATGTTCTTTAAACAGCTCAGCACAGTCACTGTTCCCAGAACCACAGCTGCCGTTTTCTCACTACAATATTTACTTTTAAGCTTCTGGCAACAAATGGCCACAAATCGATCAAAGGTGAAAGTGACGGTGAACCAGACAGAACAGTCAGTGGCTGCATAAAGCAGGACGGCATGGATATTACACACAGGGATAGAATACAAGAAATAAAACTGTTCCAGATAAACAATGGGAATGTGTCTCAGGATCAGGTCGAGGATAATGACCAGTAGATCCGCCACTGCCATGGCCCCCAGGTAACGTCTGACACATGGAGACAATCCACAATCTTTATAAAGCAGGACGTAGATCGTCACTACGTTAACTGTGAGGAAGGAAAGCACATAAATATATATATCAGCCTGGAGGCAAAGTTACCAGTTTGATTGAGGACCCAGTGACATTTTCAAATGTATCACTGACTTTTTTTTAATGAGGCTGAAATAACAAACAGTAAAGTCTAATGTAACGTAAAACACAAGAAGCACTCCCTCCCCAAACACACAGATACCCATCCATCAGAAGAGATGGTTTCTAGAACATTCCCACAGACTCGATCACTCGAGAGCAGGCACAGGTCACTTCTTTTCAGTTCCTGATACATAGGGCAAGAATGTTGTTGTACTGAAGAATTCTCTCCCAGTTCCTTGAAGACAAACGGAGGTTGGAAATTTCTGTCTTTTCATGTAAAAGGCAGAAATCCTAACACACACCACAAGGAATGAATGAAATATTGACAAACCACAGAGCCAGAGAAATCCTGATAAGCTCCCCTCATCTGTGTAAGTATCGATGTATTTGTGTGTGCATCTGTGTCTGCCTGGGGCAGGTCTGACAGTCACCGTGCAGTTTGATGTTATGTAATGCCACTCTCTGCTGGTCTTTACTTGTCACTGAACAGATAGCAGCTGAGGATGAGAACCATCAGGGATTTGTTCAGAAAGGGACTGGGGGAGCAGCAGCTCACATCACCATTCAAACTGATTTCTTATTCATGTACTTATTTAAAAGTCTTCTAAAAGTTGTAACTGTACCCACTTCCATCACTTCGTCCGGAAGTTCATTCCATACACGACCGAATCTCTAAAATAATTACCACTCAAGTCCTGCCCTTGTTTGTTTTACCAAAAGCAATGTCTCACATTTATGCAAATTAAACATAATTTGCCACACCACAGCCCAGTGAGTGATATTCCCATCCCACACACAACCCTGACATGCTTTGAAAGGCCCTCTCATCTTCTGGGGGCCAACGAACTCCAGCCTTGATTTTCCCAAAGACCCTAATGTTGGTTTGCCTTGTGCAGGCAGTAGGAGGAGTTGGATGGATTGCAGACCAGCCTGTGGTGAGGCCACGCTGGAATACAACTTATTGCCATGTAACATTTAATGGTTTTAGGAAGAGGGCAGTCACACATTCCAGGTGGGAAACAGTGATTTGCAACACAGTCTTTTGGGTATGGAAATTATGCTCTTTTGTCATCTCTGGTATTCAATAATAATATCTATTTGAGAATCTTCAGTGTGCGGAATGTGCCTGCAGGATTCTTTCCCTAACATTGCAGTCTACAGATAACAGACTTTTAAGCTGGAAATCATAGCCAAGCAATTAAAGATGTGAATAGTTTACCTCAATGTTAGAGCAAATGTGCTCAAAATCCTGTAGTTGAGGCACATATCTTACATTAGTTTAACATTGAAAAGTCTTCCCTGTGTAATTCAGTCAAATTAGCCAGAATTTGTTAAATCCAAACTTAGCTAAAAGCTGCCGCGCAAAATGTAACCCAGAATCTTGGCATGACTTAGGTCTCGTGTAGTGGGTTCCTCCAATGCCTCTGTGCTAGAACTCTAGACTCGATTCCCAACCCTGAGCCTCTGGTAATGTCACTAGTTCTGGAACATAATTTTTGTATTTAATTCTGCCAGTCACAGAGGTGTATCACAGCATGTCAGAACAGGTTGATGAGCAAATATACAGGAGAATAATGTTGCAGATTCAGGGGCTAGTGCAGTGTGGTGGTAATGTCTCTACGTCTGGACCCAAATGTCTAGCTTCAAATCCCACAGAGGTACTTCATAATATGTCTGAAGATTTTGGTTTAAAATAATCTAAAATTGTGACATAATCGAGAAGGAAGAGGTAGCAGCATCAAATCTCAGAATTTAGGCCACGGATAACAGAAAGGACAGTTATTCGTGTTGATTGATGTAAAATGTGCACTTTATATACATTTATAAAATCATGAAGAGAATGGATAGGGTCAATAGTCAGGGTCTTTTTTTGCCCCAGAGTATGGGGAGTCCAAAGTTAGAAAGCACAGGTTTAAGGTGTGAGGGGAAAGATTTAATAACATATGGAATGAACTGTCAGATGAAGTGCTAGAGACTGGTGAAAACAAAATTTTAAATATATCTGGTAAGTAAATGAATTGGAACAGTTCAGAGAAATACAGACCAAATGCGGCGAAAGGGGACTAGGTTAATTTCAGATATCTGGTCAGCATGGACATGTTAGACCAAAAGATTTGTTCCCATACTATACATTTTTATGACTCACTCATCCGATTGATCAAGATCTCTTTGTCGTCTTACAAAACATTATTCCCTGTCTGCTGTTCAAGTAATCTTGGTGTCATTCACAAACTTGCTGTGAGGTTCAGTCACTTTAAGAGGTCTCCCAATTAATTTGAGACAAGGATATTTCTTTCTCCTTAATATTGTGCCGTCTGTACCGTTCTTATCCTCTGAGAACAGTGAAGACTCTGTTCTTGAAGATATTCAAGACGGAACTCAACTGATGTTTGATGGTCAGCAGAGTCAATATTTATTGTGAATAAACAGAAAAGGGGTGTTCAGCCACAAACAGATCAGCCGTGATCTTTCTAAATTGAGCAGCAGGCTCAAGGATCCAATTGGCCAACTGCATCTCCGATGCTGTATGTTGTTCTCTCGCTCCATCCCTTGAAGCTGTTACAAAGGGAAAGGCAGTTCCCATTCAAACAGTAGTGGTTGTTATAATGATACAGGAGATCATTCTTCCCCTCTCGGGAGTTGTGTTGTATTACAATGAAGTACTCAGACACAGAGTCATAGAGATATACCTTCGGTCCTTTCAGTCCAACTCGTCCATGCCGCCCAGATATCCAGAATAAATTTTGGCCCTTTTGCCAGCATTTGGACAGTATCTCTGCAAACCCTTCTTAAACATATGCTCATCCTGATGCCTTTTAAATGCTGTAACTATACCAGCCTCCACCACTTCTTCTGGCAGCACATTCCATAAACACACCACCCTCTGCATGAAAATGTTGCTCCTTAAGTCCCTTTTAAACCTTTCCCCTCTCTCCTTTAAGCTGTGCCCTCTCGTTTTGGACTCCCCCACCCCGGGGAAAATACCTTGATTGTTTACACATCTGTGTCCCTTATGACTTTGCAAACCTCTGGAAGGCCACTCGTCAAAGGCATTTTAAAAAAAACAAATATTGTGTACCAATTGTGGCAATTTTTCCACACAGCACCCACAGCCAAAAAATGAAATTAATCATTAAGATTATCTGTGCAATTGACGTTTCTAAAGGGGCAAATGTAAACCAGGCTCATAGGAAATCTTCCCTCTTCCTCAATACGTGTCTGGTGAAAATTGATCACCTCATTGAGAGGGCAAGCTATATTTATTACTGATTCTGAAAAACAGCATTTTTGACCGTGCAGAATTCTACTCAAGTATCACTCTATATTCTGTGCTTGTCTTTTAAATGCGTAAGGATCAGAACCATTGACAGTGCAATCTCTATCTGATGATCTGGCAATAAATTGTCCTAATGGTTTATTGCTGAGCTAAAATACACTCACAACCAGCTAGATAGTACAGTCAAGGCCCTGCAACCTTTCCAGGCTACGACAGAGGAAGCCCTGGTTAGTTAAGAGGAAATGCAGAGTAGACATTATTATTTATTGTCAGGTTGGAAAGCAGCAACTAGTAGAATTCCTCAGGGATCAGCGTAAGGTTATCACAGTTTACAATCTAGATTACCGGTTTGCATGAAGTGTTAAGAGGATTGGAGCTCAATTTGCTGGTACACCACCATAGAAATCCAATAAGATGTCAAGTGGAGGCAGAGCATACAATCGGGTATTTATAGGGAATGGTCATGAGCAAACTTTTGGCAATACATATAAAACAGTACAATGTCGGTTGTGAGAAGTTTCTGTTTTGGAGAAAGGATAAACAGCAGGAAATTATGTGATTGAAGAGAGAATGCAGAGCTCGGCTCTACAAAGGGATTTGTGTTTTCTGGTACATAAATCATATAACGATAGTCTGAAGAAGTCGAAAGTGACTTGCAAAGTGAATGGAATGATGCTGTTTCTTGTAAAGGGTGCCGGGAATGGTCTTAGGTCAGTTTTACTGCATGTACAGAGCATTACTGAGACCACATTCGATGCTTTGTGTGTAGTTATGATGCCCTAAACTGGAAAAAAATACTGTGATTGAAAATTGTCAAAACTGGTTCTCTATGCATTGTATCAGAAATAATGGGAACTGCAGATGCTGGAGAATCCAAGATAATAAACTGTGAAGCTGGATGAACGCAGCAGGCCAAGCAGAATCTCAGGAGAACAAAAGCTGACGTTTCGGTCCTAGACCCTTCATCAGAGACGGGGATGGGGTGAGGGTTCTGGAATAAATAGGGAGAGAATGGGAGGCGGACCGAAGATGGAGAGAATAGAAGATAGGTGGAGAGGAGAGTATAGGTGGGTAGGTAGGGAGGGGATAAGTCATTCCAGGGAAGGCGGACAGGTCAAGGAGGTGGAATGAGGTTAGTAGGAAGGAATGGTGGTGTGCCTTGGAGTGGGAGGAAGGAATGGGTGAGAGGAAGAACAGGTTAGGGAGGCAGAGACAGGTCGGGCTGGTTTTGGGATGGAGTGGGGGGAGGGGACGAACTGGGCTGGTTTTGGGATGCGGTGGGGGAAGGGGAGATTTTGAAGCTGGTGAAGTCCACAGTGATTCCATTTGGCTGCAGGGTTCCCAGGCGGAATATGAGTTGCTGTTCCTGTAACATTTGGGTGGCATTATTATGGCACTGCAGGAGGCCCATGATGGACATGTCATCTAAAGAATGGGAGGCAGAGTTGAAATGGTTCCTGACTGGGAGGTGCAGTTGTTTATTGCGAACCGAGCGGAGGTGTTCTGCAATGTGGTCCCCAAGCCTCCGCTTGGTTTCCCCAATGTAGAGGAAGCCACACCGGGTATAATGGATACAGTATACCACATTGGCAGATGTGCAGGTGAACTTCTGCTTAATATGGAAAGTCATCTTGGGGCCTGGGATAGGGGTGAGGGAGGAGGTGTGGGGACAAGTGTAGCATTTCCTATGGTTGCAGGGGAAGGTGCCGGGTGTGGTGGGTTTGGAGGGCAGTGTGGCGTGAACAAGGGAGTCATGGAGAGAGTGGTCTCTCCGGAAAGCAGACAAGGGTGGGGATGGAAAAATGTCTTGCGTGGTAGGGTCGGATTTGTGGATGGTGGAAGTGCAGGAGGATGATGCATTGTATCCGGAGGTTGGTGGGGTGGTGTGTGAGAACGAGGGGGATCCTCTTAGGGTGGTTGTGGTGGGGACGGGGTGTGAGGGATATTTTGCGGGAAATGTGGGAGACGTGGTCAAGGGTGTTCTCGACCACTGTGGGGGAAAATTTGCGGTCCTTGAAGAACTTGGACATCTGGGATGTCCAGGAGTGAAATGCCTCATCGTGGGAGCAGATGAGGTGGAGGCGGAGGAATTGGGAATAGGGGATGGAATTATTGCAGGAGGGTGGGTGGATGGAGGTGCATTCTAGGTAGCTGTGGGAGTCGGTGGGCTTGAAATGGGCATCAGTTGCAATCTGGTTGCCTGAGGTGGAGACTGAGAGGTCCAGGACGGTGAGGGATGTGTTGAAGATCGCCAGGATGAACTGAAGGTTGGGGTGAGAGGTGTTGGTGAAGTGGATGAACTGTTCCAGAACCCTCACCCCATCTCCCTCTCTGATGAAGGTTCTAGACCAGAAACGGCAGCTTTTGTGCTCCTGAGATGCTGCTTGGCCTGCTGTGTTCATCCAGCTTCACACTTTATTATATCTATGCACTGTCCTGTGATGAAGTCATTATGTACTGGAAGATAGACAGTTTAGGCCTGAGAACAAGAAATATTGTTCTTGACTATATGAGATGTTAAGGAGAGCATAGCTGATGAATACCTGATGGATATTTCCTCTGTGTGAGAGAATAAAACTGGGGAAGTAATTTAAGAAATACATGAAGTTCTGAGAAAGGTTCACTTGATCGGAATCATTAACTTATTTTGTCTTCATAGACTCTGCCAGCCTGCTGAGATTTTCCAGTAATTTCTGTATTTTTTCAGTAACTAGACTCATTCATTGTAATACAGATATTGTGAAAACATTATTTGTTTTTAATTACGTAGTTAAGTATAAACATATCTTTAAATCAAGTAGGTCCGTTTGTTGCTAAGGAAATGGCTCTTTGTACGACAGCAGAAATGACACATCTACATGGAGCAGGAAATCTGGCGAAATCATATAGTTCAGACAATGTTCAAGGAGACCTCACAATGTCCAGTTTGGGGATCGGATAACATTGTTGTGTGATTCAACTCAGGAAGGGGAAAAAAAAAGAAGTAACCTTCCTGGAAAAAAACAACGGCCTTTTGCTGCCTCTCTCTTTCCTTCTTCCTCATCATAGCAATGCTTGAGAGGTAAACACCGTTCAGTAATTTTTTACCACTCGTGGAGTATTCATGACGAGGATCCATTGGAATCTCCCAATGCCTGGAGCATGGGGAATTCAGCCAAACCTAACCGTTCCAGGAAATGATCCCAACGCCAACAACTTGTGCGAGCAGAATAAATTTGTTAGCAGAAGAGCATTTGGGACAATCTTTCACATTTTTACTTTTGTCATGAGTTCAACTATTACATGGACAAAGCTTTTTTCAAATTAACATTTCAGTTTGTCATCAAATGTGTGTGTGTGTGTGTGTGTGTGTGTATTTATGTTTTTGCACACACAGTTGTTTGTGTATTTATGTTTGTGCACGCACACTTGTGTGTGTATTTATGTTTGTGCGTGCACACTTGTGTATGTGTGTGTGTGTGTGTGTGTGTGTGTGTGAGAGAGAGAGAGAGAGAGAGAGGGAGAGAGAGAGAGAGACTGTTTCTCACATGCAGTTCTCCAATCCAGGAGGACAAAATATCATCCAGAGAAAATTCGTCACCCAGGAAACATTCAATGAAGCTTTCAACTCTGTTGAGACCCCAGTAGCTTATGATGCAGAATAAAAACCGAGACACAAAAATTCTAATCTGCGAGAGCTCGTCACACTCTTACGGGCTGCATTAAAAAAAAACGAGGACTCAAGCTGTTTCCTCAATAGGTATTAACTAAACAGCTTCATACTTCTCGTTCAGCCTCTCTCTTTAAAGAAATGCAGGACAAATAACCTCTTAATTTACAGCATTATCACACAAGATCTCACATTATGCTGTTACACAGGAACACGAGGAAACCCGGATAGGCACTTGGCCCTGCTTATTAGTCCCTTGCATCACTTACATGTGAACAGGAGGAGGTCATTCAGCCCCTACAGTCACTTACATGGAAACAGAATGAGGTAGCTGATGCTCCATCATGACAAACAAATGGACCAGAGGTTGCACAGATTCATTTTGGAAGATCGAATTTGAATGCAGGGTACAGGGTTAATGGCAGGATTCTTGGCAGTGTGGAGGAACAGAGGAGTCTTGGAGTCCACCTCCATAGATTCCTTAAAGTTGCTACCCAAGTTGATAGGGTTGTAAAGAAGGCGTGTGCTGTGTTGGCTTTCATTGGCAGTGGAATTAAGTTTAGGAGTCGTGAGGTTACGCTGAAGCTCTGTAAAACTCTGGCTAGACCATACTTGGAACATTATGTTGAGTCCTGGTCACCTCAATATAGGAAAGATGTGGCAGCTTTCCAGAGGGTACAGTGGAGATTTACCAGGATGCTGCATGAGCAGGAGGGCAGGTCTTATGAGGAAAGATTGAGCGAGCGAGGGCTTTTTGCATTGGAGTGAAGAAGGATGACAGTTGACATTATAGAAGTTTATAATATGAGGAGAGGCATAGATATTGTGATAAGCAGAGTTTTTTTTTTGTCCCAGGTCGGAAATGACTATTATGTGGGGGCACAATTTAATGTGATTGGAGGAAGGTATGGGGAAATGTCAGAGGTAGGTTCTTTGACAGAGAGTCGTAAAGGCGTGGAATGCCCTGCCTGTAACAGTGGTAGACTCGCCATCTTTAAGGGCAATCAAATGGTCATTGAATAATCATATGGATGATGGTAGAATAGTATTGGTCAGATGGGCCTCAGATTGGTTTCACAGGTCGGTGCAACATCGATGGCCGAAGGGCATGTACTGTGCTGTAATGTCCCATGTTGAATGTTCTATAGTAATGGTGTGAAATCCACTGCCAGCAGTGGGAGTGGAGTCAGATAATTTAGAGATATTTAAGCAACTCTTGGATTGCCACATGGAGGGTGGTAAAATGTAGGACATGCAGGATATTTGATCATAGCAGGATAATAGGTCGGCACAACGTTGTGGGCCGATGGGCCTATACTGTGCTGTACTGCTCTATGTTCTATACTCTAGGTAGTCTGCTCCGCGTCGTTCCTTGTGCCTCCATTGCACATGGTACACACGTGGTACTTTAAGTCGGTTTTCTCACAGTGAGGTGGGGCGCCTAATGTTTTGAGCAAAATATCAAGGTTGCATCCTCCGAAAAGACAGACTTGTGTTCTCTATGGAGATCAGAATCTGTTTGGAATGGCTAACTATTTCAGAAGTAAGCTTTTGTGGTCGCTGTCAGGATTGTGAACAACATCACGTTCAGTGTAGGGTAATACATTAATGTGAGGCAAGTTCATTCAGACACTGCGCTTCTTTCTCGATAGACTGCGGGGTTCTATGTCAATTTCAATGTAAAATTTCCATGTATTTACATGAGTGATGTATGGAATTTCTCACGCTGCCTTTATCTTTTTTGGACTTAAGTGTTCACCGCCAACCCTCAAGCTTTAACGTGATTATCTCTTATTCTCTCACAGCTCTACAGATAACACATTGAGTTTTTTTTCACTCTCTCCTCGGGTTGCAATCATCTCAGGGATTGGACTGGTGATACTCATTTGTACCGTGCCTGTGGCAAGGAGATCTTTCCCTAAAAAAGAGATCAAATCTGTACACAATGTCCCTAATTACTCTCCCATCAATGTTCTATAAGTGCAAAAAATGGCTTTACTTATCGACTTGAATCATCTTACAATGAAGGTCAACATACCATTTAATTCCCTCATTACTGTTACCCCTGTATGTTTTCAGTTAATAGGAATGGAAGCTTAGCGGAGAAGACTGTGAAGCAGCAGTGGCAGGAGTTTCTGTATCTAATTTGGATGCCCATGTGAAATTTGTGCATGCTTTAATGAACACAAACTCTACAGGTTTATGAAGGATGACTTCTTTACTTGGATCTTAGTTGACTTTGCCAAGACACATCATGGTTCCCCAAGTGTCTATTTTCACAGTCCTCATTAAAAAAAAGTTCCAACGTGTTCCTCATAACTGACATCATGTTGCCCATTATGTAGTTTTTCTTATGGTTTCCATCTCACAACTGGTTATCTTTTGGGTTACAACAGCTACCTTCCATTATTAAGGAGACAGAAATTCCAGAAGCTAAGGAATTTTGAAGGGTTATCAATATGTCTTTCTTGTAGTTACAACTTTTAAAATACATTTGAATCAAGTACGTGAATATGAAACATTTGGAGGGATATGGGGGAAGCTCAAGAAGGTGGGACTCAGATAGTTTGGGATTATATTTAACAAGGATTGGTTGGATTGCAGAGCTGTATGATTCTCTCACTTTTCACTAACGTTATTGCCACATCCAGGAATACTCCGGGATGTTTCAGAGCAACGTACCAAACTTCAGTTCAATTAGTTTTGAGTATTTCATATTTATTAATTCTAATCTCTCACAGTTTCACATTTTCACCAGTCACTTTGTCCTGTAGGATTTCCAGAAGATTTTCAGTATCTTCCTATGTGGAGACAGAAATAATGTATTCTGCTCCCCAACACGGCAGCGGGGGTTAGTGAAGAGAGATGGCCTTTGTCACCAAGTGAACACATTGGAGCTCTGCAGTTAGGAGATGATGGGCATCGCACCCACTCCTGCTTGGAGAGTTCTAGAATATAAACAGTTTAATGAAACTGTAATTTCATGGCCATCCTTCGGTTATGATGAAACTACTGAGGCAAAGATGTGATCACCTCATTCTGGAATCAAACTGGCTCCACACTTTACGACAGACATATGTTTAGGTAGAGGCAAGAATAAGTTTGTAACCAGAATATTAATAACTGCGAGGGTGGTCAGAAGAGAACTGCAAATGGAAAGGAGAAGATTATTGTTCATTCATAAACAGCACTGAGGCAGAAGTGAAGACTGGGGATATTATTGATGATGGAGGGTATATTATGATATAAATCAGGTCAGGACAAAGTGGGGCAATGATGGCTTTGAACACTTCCATTCCTCCTCAGATGTTTGGAAATGAAGGGTATAAGAGCCATGGAATAAGAATCGAGTCTGTAATTGAAAGTGAAGACAATAGTTTCCATCTTTGCCAAACATAGATCAAAGAAATTGAGATGTAGTTCACAAAGTTTCACGGAATAAATGAATAGGCAGAGATAGAGAGACTTACCAGGAACGCAACAATAGCGAGGGTGGGACAGTAACCCGCCTGATTAAGGACAAAACAAAAGAACTGCAGATGCTGTAAAAACTTAGGAAGGGTCACCGGACACAAAATGTTAACTCTGTTTTCTCCTCCACAGATGCTGCCAGACCTGCTGAGCTTTTTTCCAGCAACTTTGTCTTTTTTCCCCACCTGCTTAATCATCAGTACGCTTTCTATCCGCCATGTTAAAGTTATCTGAATGAAAGAAAGCCAGGGAAGGCCATTGGATAAACCCCTATTCATTGCTGGAATATTCTAATTTATTACGCTCAGTTTCTGGTACACAGTTGTAACATCCCCATGCATGGTTCTGAGATTCTGACCTGTTATTGGAACATCCCCAACTGCTCTTCACGGATTCTGATCTCTCCCTCTCTCTGGAGCTGTTGATCCCAATTGCGTTGAGGATGACATAGCCACTGATACTTTGGGATAACGCATTGAAACAAAGCTCTATTAATAGAAGAGTTAAACCATCCTGTGATTCGAGTCATGGAACAAACAGCTCCAGTTAACCCCTTTCACTCTGACCGTTTTAATGTAACAACAATACCTGGTGTGTGTGGGATACTGACATGGTCTACTATTTGTCTGAGTGCCCATCTCCAATTACTCTCACAATGTTAGAGATAGAGGAAAAAAGTGATGCTTTCTCTGCACAGGCTCGATAATTCTTCTGTGTTATCCACATGCAAAGCCACATATTATCGTTTTCCTAAGAGCCAAACGAGAGGTTGTTACAGCGGTGAAGTCTCTTCCACAACAACTGCCAATCTAAACACTGTCTCTGGACACAACAGCCTGGAGTAAGATAGGAAATATGAGTTTCATTGAATTTTCCTCTCACTGCCCTAATAAGGCAACATTTTATCTTTAACTTAATGCTTTCAATAATTTGCTGCTAACTTTGCAAACTTTATTTTGCAGCTTTCTTTATCGATTTTTTGGCCTTTGACAAAAAGTAAGCATTACATTTCCAATTGCTTTGCTTATTGGGAGAAAACTATCAGAGAAAATATCTGTGTGATTGATTAAGAAACAGTAAGGAAGAGGAGACAGTGGCCGTGCAGACTCGGCAGGACTAACGCGATATCACCCAGGAGCCAAGATCTTCTTCATAGACGGAAAAAAATAAAGTGCAGAGAAAGAAACAAAATAAATTTGGCTGAAGGAATGGCGAGTGACAATGTAAACAAAACACGATCGTTTGAAATGGAATGAAGGAGAAATGATTTTACACACACTGTTTAATCAGTGTGTGTGTGCAGATAGATAAGATGGTTCACATATGCGCAAGTCATGCAGAGTTATCAACGGGGACATGGCAAACACATTATGATGCAGATGATGTGCAAAGTTTGTAAACCATTTAAATGTTGTTTGATTCTCAGCTGAGGTGTTATGTCCCCTTCTCTCAAAGATTTCCCCTCTCTGGGATTCCATGTTCTAGTCGCTCCTTCTTATCAGTTTATGTCTTTTAAATTCCTGCTTCTGGTGTCCCACCTTATTTCAATTAATTCATACTCTATGAGGACATAGATATACTGTCTGCTGGTTTCTCTCAATGGCTGGTGTCCGTCATATTATTGGAGATCAAAGTTCTGGCATCAGACAGAGAATATGAACATATTACTCTGTTGTACATACATTTTACAGAAGACCACAGCACACAGAAATTGTCAAAATAACAAAGTACATTTCCTTCTGTCAATAATCTAGTCTTCTCTATTTTTATACCTCCTCATCCATATTCCCACTCTTCTCTGTCTCTCTCCCGCTCTGTCTCCATTTATATCTTGTTAATTAGTCCTCCCAAAGTTCTCTGTGTCACATCTCTTAAACCTAACACTTTCAGTTAAATCTATTGCTCATTTCTGGATATGACTTGATTATAATTGAGGAAGGTAACAACAAAAACAGAAGTGGTGGGGTTTCTTGGGATAATTCGGACGCACATTTGCAATTCATCCCAAGAAGAAAACATACTCAGGAGAGGACAAGGCAGCCGTCGGTAATTTGGGAAGTCAGGGACAGCATAAAAGCAAAGGAAAAAGCATGCAATGTGGTGAAGATTATTGGGACTCCAAATGATTAGGAAGACTTCAAACACCATCTTAGGATAAATAATAAAAATAATACGGAGGCGAAGATGAAATAAGACAGTAAGCTTGTTAGCAATACAAAAAAAATATTGCAAGAGGTATTCAGATACATAACAAGGAAGAGAGGGAAGCAAGAGCTGGAAAATGCTGGAAAATGAGGCTGGAGTGGTAATGAAAAACAAAGAAATGGCAGAGTAGCTGAATAGGTACTTTGCATCAGTCTTCACATTGGAAGACTCCAGCACTCTGCCAGAACATCAGGCAAATCAAATGACACAGCTATGACCATCAGTAAGAAGGTTCTGGAATTCTGAAAGGTCTGAACGTAGATAAATGCACCAGATCAGATGCACTGCATGCCATAGTTCAAAGGAGATAGCTGAGGAGATTTTTCTTTTTGGTGTTGCTGGCGATCTTTCAGGAATCGCTCGAGTCAGGGAGGGTGCTGGAAAACTGACAAATATAACCGGCCTGTTTAAGAAGTACGGGACGCTGAAGACAGGAAATTCTGCGTTGTGGGGCAGGATGAAATTGTTGTGAAGAAGTCTCAGTGGATCCTTAGTATTATGATCAGAGGTATAGAGTATAAAAGCAACTAAGTTATGACTGTTCTCCATTTTTCATACATTCTCCCTTCTGGTTTCCTTGTGACCATGTCTTACTGTGTCTTGTTAACATTGGACTCAATAGAGAGAACCCATCTCCCCCATTCACACTTTTATTTACTCCCATTGTACATCTATTTCTCTTTCACCACAATTAAAAGCCCGTTTGTCTTTTGCACTGCGCCCCCACACCCTTTGTTTTCTGTCACTCCTCCTCCACCTCTGTCAAAGTATTAAAAAGACGATTATCCACTCCTTGTCAGTTCTGAAGAAGGGTCTCGCTGGACTTGAAACCATAACTCTATTTCTCTATCTCCACAGATGCGTTTACACCTTTTTGAGTTTCTCCAGAAATGAATTGGCACTAACTGAATTTTCAACAAAACAAAGAGCCGTGCATGCTGGAAATCCATCCAAGAGCTTAACTTTGCTTTTGCTCCACAGATGCTGCCAGACCTGCTTAGTTTCTTCGGCAATTTGTGTTTTCGAATAAATTCCAAACACCTGTGTAAAAGCTGCTCAAACGCCATGTCCAACATGGATCACTCTACACCGAGAAGCGAATGACAGCGCAAGGTGCACAAACGCATTGGTTCTGAAACTATATAAGGCTGGCATCACTGACACTACAGAGCTCTTAATCATTTTCAGGGAGAGAAACATTCACTTTGAAAACAGAACTCCTACAGTGTGGAAACAAATCCTCCAGCCTATCAAGTCCACACTGAGCCCCAGAGCATCCCATCCAGACCCATCCCCCTATTACCCACTCCTCAACACAACGGGCAATTTAGCATGGCAAATTCTACTAGCCCACACATCTTTGTATTCTGGGTAGAAACCACACCATCTGGAGAAAACCCAAGCAGACGCAGGAGGAACATACAAACTCCATACAGACAGTTGCCAGAGGGTGAAATTGAACCTGCATCTCGCACACTGTGAAGCATCAGTGCTAACCGCTGACCCACCGTACCACCTGAAAATGCTCCTACTGGAAGAGAAAAGGCTCAGATGAATATGCTAAAGAATGTTGAGGAATATGCCAGATTGGAGGTGTGACACCATGGAAAGATCCTTAGAAGAATGAGAATATTAAAATGGAAGAGTTACCACATCAGAAAACAGAGTAGGTCATTGCATACAAGGGCGATGGGGACTCGGTCCGAACTGGGCGACATTACATTGCACTTATTGCAGCTCAAAACTGGGCATTCATGTGGTGATGTAAACCACAGCAGCAGCAGCAGAAGCAGAGTTACCTTCCACCAGAATCTGTGACTTTTTGTCCCGGATAATCTCTCAGTCTTTGATTACCATGGAGCTGATCAATAGCTCAGTGATGAGGGCAGGCAAACATGCCGGGGTGAGAAACTGATGGCAACCTGTTATAGTTACTCCATTCGGTTGCTTGCATTACAAACACCAAAACTAACGCCCTACAGACAGTGTGAAATGACGGTAAGAACAACAGACCAACAATCCTGCTACAATCAGACATAAACGGTGATGGGGTAGTCGGAGCCGCTGAGCTGGAGTATGAAATAACAAGGTGTGGAGCTGGATGAGCACAGCAGGCCGGGCAGCATCAGAGGAGCAGGAAAACTTATGTTTCAGGTCTGGACCTGGCAAAAGGGGAGGGGAAGAAAGCTCTGAAATAAATAGAGAAAGGGGGAGGCAGTAGTAGAATGTGGATAGTGGAGCAGATAGTGAAGAGAGGGCGGAAAGGTCGAGCAGGTGAGGATGAGGCCAGTAAGGGTGAGTGTAGGTAGGGAGATCCGATGGAGTTTGTTCAGTGAGGATGGAGGGGCAGGTAGGTGGTAGGGAACATGGACAGTTAGAGGAGGCGGGGTCGAGACTAGTAGAGGTGAGGTGAGTGTGGGTATGAAGTGGGGGTGGGGGTTAGTCAGTGAGGTGGGAGCGTAGGTGCTCACCAAAGTGGTCTCCAAGCCTCCTCTTGGTTTTCCCGATATAGAGGAGAACACATCGGGAACAGCGGATATAATCGACCACATTAGCTGATGTACAGGCGAACATCTGTTTAGCATGGAAGGCTTTCATGGGGCCTGGGATGGAGGTAATGGCGGACATATAAGGGCAGGTGTAGCACTTCCTGCCGATGCAGGGAAAGGTGCCGGGGTTGTTGGGGCTGGTTTGGAGTGGACGAGGGAGTCGCGGAGAGAGCAGTCCCTCTGGAAAGCAGGTAAGGGTGGGGAGGGAAATATATCGTTGCTAATGGGGTCAGATTGCAGGTGGCGGATGTGGTGGAGAATGATGTGTTGAATCCAAAGGTTGATGGGGTGCTGTGTGAGGACAAAAGGAATTGTGTCTTTGTTTTTATTGCGGGGAGCTGGTGTGAGGACTGAGGTGTGGGATATGCAAGAGATGCATTCGAGGGCATTTTCAAACATTGACTGGCGTTGGTAGTGGGGAGGGAAATTGCAGTCCTTTAAAAACGGGAACATCAGGGATGTCTGGGAGTGGAATGCCTCATCTTGGGTGCAGATAAGGCATAGGTGAAGGAATTGGGAATAGGGAATGGCATTTTTTTGCAGGAAGGTGGGTGAGAAGAGTTGTAGTCGAGGTAGCTGTGGGAGTCGGTGGGCTTGAAATAGATATTGGTTTCCAGGCAGATTACCAGACATGGAGGCAGAGAGGTCCAACAAGGAGAGAGAGGTATTAGAGATGGTCCAGGTGAACTAAAGATTGGGGTAGAAGGTGTTAGTAAAGTGGATGAACTGCTCATTGTGGCAGCATGAGGCAGCACTGATACAGGCATCAATGTAACGGAGGCAGAGGTGGGGAACAGGGCCAGTGTAGCTGTGGAAGACGGACTGTTCCATGTACCCTCCAAAGAGGCAGACATAGCTTGGGTCCACGCGAATACCCATGGCCACCCCTTTCGTCCGTGGGCAGTGTGAGGAGTTTAAGGAGAAGTTGTTAAGGGTAAGGACCAGTTTGGTTAGTTAGATAAGGGTGTCAGTGGAGGGGGACGTGTCGCGCATGAGGGAGAGGATGAAGCGGAGGGCTTTTCAGCCATCTGCATGACCAGTTAATCAACTCCCTGGAGGAGAGGGTTCCAGAAATATCCCCATCCTAAACAATGTAACAGCCCTGCACATCAGTGCAACTTCACGGATGTAGTATCTGCACCATCTTCAGCCAGAAGTATCGAGTTGATTATCCACCTCACCGTCATCATGATGTCCTCACAATCAATTATGCCAGTCTTCGACCAATTAGATTCGCTGCACACAATACCAAGAGAAAGATAACGATCCAGAAAAGTATGAAAAAGATAACTGGTCCTCATGCCATTCCTACAAGAGGACCGAAGGCTTGTGCTGCGCAACAAGCCGCACCCCTGGGGGAAGCTGTTTCATTTTAGCTCCAACTGTGACACCTGCCTGGCAAAGTGGAAAATTTATCAGCTATCAGAGATAATGGGAACTGCAGATGCTGGAGAATTCCAAGATAATAAAATGTGAGGCTGGATGAACACAGCAGGCCAAGCAGCATCTCAGGAGCACAAAAGCTGACGTTTCGGGCCTAGACTCTTCTGGCCTGCTGTGTTCATCCAGCCTCACATTTTATTATCTTGGAATTTATCAGCTATGCCCAGTTTCCTAAGAGGAGCATAAATGCAATCTGAACAATTGCCATGCTCTAAGTCTTATTACGATTGTCAAATTGTTGGAAGTTGTTTTTGACAGAGCTGTCAAGCAGCACAGAAATAACCTGCTCAGTGTGGTTTCTGATCGTTCCCCATTTGGAGATGGTGCTGTCGTGGAAATATCATTGGATTTCTAATCCAGATCAGGCTAATGCTTTGGCAGCTGGGGGATGTTAACAACAATTCATAAAATATCAAAGTCTCAAATCTGGTGTCAGTAAAAGTGACCTTGAATCCAAAATCGATTGTCAACATCAATTTGCTTGAACAATGTACTTTCAGGATGCAAATTTACCGTGCTGTCGTGGTCTGGCCGAAAAGCCTCTCCAGACACTCAGACATGTGTTCAATTTTTCAATGTTCTCTGAAACAGCCAAGCAAGGCAATCAATTGTGCCAAAATGCTCTGGCATCTTAAAGGATAAAACCGAAGGGAACACCCATTCTTGGTAGCAGAAAATGGAAAATCAAACACTGTCGTGTCGAGCCTGCAGAGGCCTTCTTCCAGAAATCTGACCGCTTCTGAAAACATTTAAAGAGCTTTCCCACGGACAGGACAGAAACATCAGGAAAGGAAAAGGCCATTCAAACCATTTAGCGTTCCCCATTCTAATTCGTGGCTGAACATCTCGCCAATGCCCTTCCGCAAACAGTGCACATATCCAAAATATATATATACATACAGTAGGAACTGCAATAGTTCCTCGGCCCATTGACTTTCCTCTACCACTCAACGTAATGATCCTGATCCTTGATCTCCATCCATGCTCCTCTTCTCTGAACATCCATCAAGTGTCTAGAAATCCTTACTTTTCACCTCTGCCTGGCTTCTACAGCCTTGTGTGGTAGAGTATTCGCCAAGCTCACCAGTCTCTGTGTGCAGAAATTAAGTCACATTTCATTGCACAGCTGCCAGCCTATATCTAATACTGTGGTCCCTTATTTTAGATGTCGCAGCCAAGGGCAATATTTTCTCTGCTTTCAGATGGTCTCACTCTGTGAGAGTTTTAGATATTACACTGACATCTTCACTCATTTTCCTAAACCCCATGAAATTTCAGCCCTGTTGTCTTGAACTCGGCTCAAACAATAAACCTGTCATCCCAGAGATCAGTTTGGTTATCCTTCGTTGCACTCCCTCAATATCAGGTTTATCTGCTATGAGGTAAAGAGACCAAAACTGCACACAACACTGCACAATGTTTGAAGTATGGTCTCATCAAGGACCTGGTTTCCAGTAATGTAAACACCCTTCGAAAGCCATCCTCTGTCTCCCGCCATTAAGACAATTTTGAATGTGACTTGCCAAATTACCCTTGATACCATTGCGTTTAACTTTCTTTGTCAGTTTCCCATGTGGGACTTTGTCAAAAGGCGTGGCTGAAAAACAATAGAAATGATCATCTTGAAAGAAATCAAACAAATTTGGTAGGCATGAGTTCCCTCTAGTAAAGTCATCCTGGCTATTCCTGATCAAACATTGCCTCTCTAAATGCAGGTAAATTTTCTTCTTTCCTATTTACTCCCATGGTTTTCCTAACACTGATCTGACACTCACTGGTCTATTGTTGCCTGGTCTATCTCTGCAACCACATCAGCTGTTCTTCAATCCTCTGGCACCTCTCTTGTGGTGATTCTTATAAATTTGGGATAGGGATTTCCATGTCTTGACTCCTCCAGCTTCCTCTGACGCAAATCAGCCAGACTGGGGGATTTGTCCAATTTTATACCAGTCATTACCATAAATCCCTGCTTGTATCATATGTCCATCTGCTCAAGGGCTTCACAGTCCATCTTCTTGAGTTGTCTCTCCGAATCCTTGTTCTCCCAAGTAAAACAGACATGAAATACTCACCCTATCATTGTTCTCCAGCTTCACGATTATCCCTTTACTTCTGATAGGCCAGATTGTTTTCCCTGGTTGTTCTATTCCACTTGATGTACATGTAAAATATTTTTGACTGTCCCTAATCTCACCTGCTTGCTGTTCTGCGTGCCCTTGTGTTAGTCAATCCCATTTGCTTGAATTATCTAAGTTTCACTGTCAATTGTTTCACTCTCACTCTTTGAAACTCTGGAGAACACAGAATGATTTTTTTCATCAGACAATCTTGCCATCTGTGGGAGTAATCTCGAGAATACCGATTGGATCTTCATTCAGAAAGAATGAAATGTTGTGTCTTGGCTTTCCATTGTATTCCGTGTGGTGTTTCATGCTCGACAGTGGGTTTCAGCAACATTGAGACATGACTTTGAAACACAGTCTGTGTCTGTCCACTGAACACCTGTGTTTGTCCCTCTCAGTTTATCGTGTGGTCGGTCACATGTGGAGTGCCCCTTAAGTATGGAAAAGGGCTAGGCATCTTGTAGCCAAGGGGCTTCTGGTTGACTCCTGTTATTTAAAAGTTAGTGGAGGTGCTCCTATAAATGCATTTCTCTACTTCTCCATTGCAACAAAACAAGGCAATGGGTTTATGTGTCTCCTCTGCGTGTGATGGCAGGGGGAGGGGGATCGTAGACATGAAAATCATTGCTGTAACATGGACAACTGACAGAGGTTTGTGTAATTGACAAAGAGGGAGGTTTCATGAATAGAGGTGATGATTTGTTGAAAATATTAAAATAAAGGCATTTCTAGACCCATAGCAATGTAGATCAGTGCGCATAGGAATGACAGATAGGGGATTTTGGTAAGAGTTTGGATATAAGCCATTAGAGCGTTGACTCAGATTTGATTCTGCATGTTTGAAGCTGAGATTGTCAGCAACAGATTATTGGCATCGTTAAGATAGTATTTTATAGCTCAAAAGGCAAATAGCACACGGGTTGAAACAGTGAAGTATATTCTGGAGACGTTTGCAGTTAGAATAATGAATGGTCAGGGTCTGTGTCAGGAATCAATTAATGGCCAAAGGGATCACCACAGTTGTGTCTCATCTGTTTCAGCCAGGGATTTTGATTATTGGCCAGGGATGGTTGGAGTCAGTGGAACGAAATAGAGTTTTTAACCGTAACAGAATATAGTGACCTCCATTCTCCTCACATTTCGATAATAAGTCACTGATACAATGAATTGTGGTTCACAGCTGGAGCTGTGTCTGTCAACATCGAGACCCACAAGGGGCACTACCAGAAGCAAAAGAGACAGTGAATGAATAAGTTCACTGACACAGTTAGTGGTTTGAAAAATGAGTATCTGGATTCAGAGTATCAGCAATATTAATAGCAGTATCCAGGAGTGCAGAGTAAATAAAAAGAACAGCATTACCTGGTTTATGGAAATAATAACGGGACTGTGAGACCTGTCAGGACCACCAACGATTGCCAGGATAGAATGATATAAACATTGAATAATCAAAAGTGCATTTGTGTTCTGCAATGATAATGGCATCCCATCATAATAGATAGAAAAACTCCAACTAGGATAAACTTCTATCCATTGTTCTAACATTGCAGTCTATTGTTCTCAGATTCTGATTAATTCGTGGACATTCTAGTCTACTATTCTCAAATTACGATGAATTGTTTGAACATTCTAGTCTTTCAATCTCACATTCTGATCCATTGTTTGAACATTTCAATCTAATGTTCTCAAGGTTTTTTCTCTCCTCCCCCTCCCTCGAGAGCTGCTGACCCATGTCCATGTTGTCAATAGTGCTCCTGCGCATATTATGGGATAAGACATTGAACAGAGCCCATGACTCTCTAAAAGATGGCAATCATCTGCTTGGACAATTAGAATCCATGGAAACTGACATTAATCACAGCCACAAAACAAACAGGTTCAGTTAGCCCTTTCCTTGCATCACTTCTCATTTCACAGTAAAAGGGAACATTTACTCAGTCTGGATGTAATGTATGATGGTTACTGAAGGATAGACCATGAATCTTTCAATCTTTTTCATCTTTCTTCCTTGTACATGGGAGCAGCGCCAGAACACTGCAGGGTTGTCTTTGTTCCACCCTGTTTATAAAAAGAGACAAGGATAAAATAACTGGCCAGCTGCATAAAATGACTGGTGGGGAAATTTCTCTTGTCCATAACTCATTTCAAGTGAACATAACAATATTTAATGTTCATTGACTTTGTGTAATGCTGCTCTTAGTTTTAAGTGCCCTGTTATTAAATCCTTTCATTAAAAGCATTGTGACTGTTGCTCAGGAATAGAGGGGAGCAAGTATGTCCCCATGTGCCCATTACAGAGGGATAGGAAGAGGTCATTCAGCCCTGACCCAGCCTACAACCACGTGAAGATGTGGAAAGCTGGAATTTTGGCACATTTTGCAAAGGGAATCATTCAAAACATAGAGAAGTGTTCCTGTAGCTGTATGGGGTGTTACTGAGAGGGCTCCTCTCATTGTGTTCTTGGTGTTTCTGTCACTAAGAAGGGATGGACCTCTATCAGATAGAGTTTAACGGCTGCTCATCATCCACGGGTTGCTGCATCATCTAATATCTCGAGCCTGTTACAGATGGACAGGAAAAGGCCATTCAACACCCCAACACTGTTACATTAGAACAGGAGGAGCCCACTCAGCTTCTCTAGTCTGTGACACATGAATAAGAGGAGGCCATTCTGCCTCTTGAGCCTGTTAGACAGGAACAGGAAGAGTCCACTCAGCCTCTTGAACTTGTTAGACAGGAACAGGAAGAGATCATTAGACCTCCCAAACCTGCCCCACTGTAATGGAAGGCAATTCAGCACCTTTAGCATTTTACAGGGAAACAATCGGAGGCCATTTAGCCTCTCAAGTCTGTTTATACAAAAACAGGAGGCCATTCAGCCTCGCAAATCCAGGAATGATTGGTAAACAAAATTTTGTGTGCATTCGGAATAGAGAGGATTGAACGAGGTTATGTTCTGCAACTTTGCAACTGGGAGTGGAGTCAGCACAGTATTCGACTCATTGGGCTGTAGCTTAGACTACTCTGGTAGTGTCATTTTTGTTGGGTATGATGGAGGTTTTATCTCTGAGAGGCCAGGCTGGTTTTCTGGTGCTATCTTATCGAAATCCCTTCGTGACCTACCTAGCCCACACCATGGCACTAATTTCATTCAGTCCCAGCACAATTCTCCCATCCATCATGGCTGAAGCTACTTCCCATTGCCCGGATACCCCTGGATGCTTTATGACCCCCAGCACAGGTGCCATCTTTGAAAAGTCAATAGGCACACGGATGAGGTTTTCTCATTTCGGTGCTGCCATGCTCAGTTTTCTGCAAGCATGGAAATAAAGGCTAACAACACCATGATTCATCCACAGGTTGTATGAAGGTCCTGGTGGACAGGCTAGGACAGAAGAGAGCAATTCTCTTCCCAGAGGAGGTCACACCACTAGACCCACCGAACATGGTCTGAGCTCACGACCCATCTCAGAGCAGTATATGTGGTCTGAAGAAATGACCACCAACACATGGCAAGCACCAATATCCTTTCCCACTCTGTCAGGATAAGTGCCACGGTATCATTTTTGCTCCCTCACACTCACTGTATATCTGTTACGGCATCGACCCCTGAACAAGGCTCATGCTTCACTACTCTCTCTGCTGCATACAGCACCTTCCCACCCCATTTTGCTCTCTCTCTCTCTCTTTCTCTCACTTTTTTTTCTCTCTCACATGGACTCTCTCTGGCTTGACTCCACTTAATCCCCGACACTAATAACAGTGCATGCACTGAACACTGTCAATTGAATCACTCTGGCCACCTCACAATTCCTCCCAAAGACCTCCCCAAACCTACACCAGCACTATGAGCAGGGTCACCCACTTTCACCCTCTCTCACTGCCTCTTTTTCTTTCATTACAGGGGAAACAGCCTGCAATGGGGCAAAAAGGGCCAAGCCGGGTAGTGGAGTGCCGAACATCCGTTCACTCACCCCAGCTTCCCCGCCACTTGGCGTGGATCCTGGCACAAGCTGGAGAGAACCAGGATGACCCGTGTGGAGATTCCAAAATATACATGTCCCACAAACCGATTAAGGAGCAATGTTCCGTGATGTGTAATTCTGACTTTAAACCCACTGTCAGTTCCATTTCCACCTGACACAGCTTAGAAACCGTGTCTCTGATGCCATCTCCCTTTTATATTGAGCCGACACAAATGGAATCCCCATGGTCTCGGTGGGCAGGAGGGTGGGCTCACAACATATCTTCTCCACCAGCTCCCAGGAAGGGAGCACGGAATGCCCCTCTTGCACCTCCTCCTTCAGACAACTCAGATACTGAAGCAAATTATTGAAGCCAAATATTGAACTCTCCCCCAACTATATCAATTGAACTGAGGTTGAGAGGGTGGTGAGCGCCAAGTTCCTTTGAGTGTTGATAACCAACAACTAGCCCTGGACATCCAAGTAAATGTGTCAGTCAAGTAGGAAGAACAACCCGTCTTCATCCTTGGGTGGCTCAGGAATTTTGGCATGTCCAGAAGGTCCTCATCAATTTCTACAGAAACGCCATTGAAAGCATACTGTCCAGTGCAGAATGGCCTGGTATGGAAACTGCCCTGCCTCGGGCCATAACAAACGACAGGAGATGATGGGTACAGTACAGCTCAGGCAATCACAGAAGCCAAACTTCCATCCATGGTCTCGATTTACATAGCTCACTGCTGTGGAAAGTCTGCCAATATCATCAAAGACCAATCGCACCCCGGTAATGATCTTCAACAACCTTTTCCATCAGGCAGCAGATAAAGAAAACTGAGCACACGCACGCACACGTAGGCTCAGGAACAGCTTCTCCCTGACCATTGTTGGACTGATGAATGGACTCTGCCGCCTCAAATGATGCTGATCTTGCAATGTTGGTCTTGCTGAGCACATCCTGGTGCATTGCAACCTGTCTGCCTCTGCCGAAATCTTTTCGATCTGTACATCTGTTGCCTACTATGACCTGGCTATACTGATGTAAACCAAACTTTGTATTACCTAATAAAACACAATTCTAATTAATACACAATTTTAATGACAATCAATCAATTTGACAGGTTCATTCCAATCCCCACTCACAAAGAACGAAGAAAATTATAATACAGGAACAGATCCTTCGGCTCCAATCCCGGACCGACAAACCGCCTGTCACAACAAAATCCCCCTCCCCTTCCAGGGACCGTACCCCTCTATTCTCATCCCATTTATATATTTTCCAAGATGCCCTTTAAAAGTCACTATAATACCTTCTTTTGTTAACTCCCCCGGCAGTAAATTTCAGGCACCCACCACCCTCTGCGTAAAAACCTTGCCTCATACATCACTTTTAAATTATGCCCCTTGCACCTTAAACCATGGCCCCAAATAAGTGACTCTTACAACCTGGGAAAACGCTACTGATAGTGCAGTCTGTCCATGCCCTTCATAATCTTGTGGACCTCCATCAGGCCGCCTGTCAACCTCCGTCGTTCCAATGAGATACACCCAAGTTTCTGAAACCTCTCCTCATAGATAATCCCATCCATACAAGGCAACATCCTGGAAATCTTTTCTCTACCCTTTCCAAAGCCACCATACCCTCCTGGGAGTGTGACAACCAGAATTGAACACAATATTCCAAATGTGGCCTAACTAAGGTTTTATAAAGCTGCAACATTACCTGTCATTTTTTAAACTCAATGCCCAAGCTGATGAAGGCAAGCATGCCAAATACCTTGTTGACTATCTTTTCCACCTGCGTAGCCACTTCCAGTGACCTGTGTACCTGGACACAAAGATCCCACTGACTATCAGTGCCATTTATTGTATAGTTTCCATCTGGAATAGACCTTCCAAAATGCATTGCCTCACATGTCTCCGAATTAAACACCATCTGCCATCTCTCTGTCCAAGTCACCAATCAATCTATATCAGCTATCTGCAATTCCACCAACCTTTGTGTCATCGGCAAACAAACTAATCAGATCAGTTGCTCTCTCATCCACATCAATTATATTTCTTACAAACAACAAAGGTCCCAACACTGATTCCTGACGAACATCACCAGTCACTGCCCTCCACACAGAAATGCACAATTCAACTGCTACCCTCTGTCTTCCAAGACTGAGCCAAGTCCTTCTCTATGGTGATACTAATGCAAAGTACTCATTTAATACTTCACCATATTCCTCTGATTCCACACAAATTCCGTTCCCTGTCCTTGAGTGGTCCAACCTTCTGGCTGACTACCATTTTGCTGGGTACATGTATGTAGGGGATTTTCCTTATTCCTGTTGGTCAATGACTTTCATGGCACATCTTAGCCGCCCAGACTCCTTGATTAAGTTTCTTTCATATTTTCTTGTATTCCACCCTTGCTTCGTATGTTCCCAGTCTTCTGGCTATAATAAATGCTTACTTTTTTCTTTTTGATTAGGCTCACAATATCTATTGATATCCAAAGTTCCCTAAACTTGCCATACTTATCCTTCATCCTTACAATACCATGCTTGTTCTGAGTTCCCAGCAATTTACACTTGAAAGCCTCCCACACACCAGATGTTAATTACCCTCAAACATCTGCCCCAATCTACATTCTTCAGTTCCTGCCTACTATCGTTAATCATTAGCCTTTCCCCAATTTAACACCTTCACTTGATAATTACGACTTAATTTCCATCAGTACCCTTAAGCTTACTGAATTGTGATCACTGTTCCTGAGCTACTCCCGTACTGAGACATCGACCATCAGGCCAGGTTCATTCCCCAATACTAGGTCCAGTATGGCCCCTTTTCTAGTTGGACTGTCTACATAATGTTTCATAAACCCACCTGGATGCTGCTTACAAACTCTACCCCATCTAAGCCCCAAGCACTAAGTGAGTCCCGGTCAATATATGGGAAGCTAAAATCACCCACAACAACAACCCTGTTACTTTTAGAGCTTACCAAAATCCGGCTACATACTTGTTCTTGTATCTCCTGCTGGCTGTTGGGAGGCATAGAGTAAACTCCAAACATTGTGATTGCACGCTTCCTGTTCCTGAGATCTACCCATATTCAGTCACTGTACAAGCCATTCGCGGTGTTCTCCCACAGTACAGCTGTGATATTCCCCTTAGCACGTTGGGCAACTCCCCCACCCCTGAAATATCCCCTGCAATCCCGCCTGAAACATCCGTATCCTAGGACGTTAAGCTGTCAATCCTGTCCCTCCCTTAACTAAGTCACTGTAACAGTAATAACATCATAGTTCTGAGTACTAATTCAAGCTCTAAGTTCTTCTGCCCTACCTGTTACACTTCTTGCATTGAAACAGGTGAACTTCAGTTTACTAGATCCGCTTTGATCAGGAACTGCACCCAGCCTGTTCTTTCTCTGAAACTTACTGGCCCTCTTCTCTAGATCCCTTTCAGTCCATTCACTTTGCATTGATTCCCACACCCCTGCCAAGCTAATTTAAATCCTCCTAAGTGACACCAGCAAACCTCGCAGACAGAATATTTGCGCCCTTCCAATTTAGATGCAACCCGTCCTTCTTGTACAGGTCTCACCTGCCCTGGAAGACTTCCCAATGGTCCAAATATCTGAAACCCTCCTTCCCACACCAACTCTTTAGCCACGTGTTGAGCTGTACTATCCTCCTCTTTCCAGCCTCACTGGCACGTGGCACTGGGAGTAATCCGGAGATTACAACCTTGCAGGTCCTCCTTTTTTAACTTTCTACCTAACTCCCTGCGCTGCTGCTGTAGAACCTTTTTCATTCATCCTACCTGTGCTGTTAGTATCAATATGCATAACAACCTCTGGCTGTTCACCCTCTCCCTTCAGAATATTTTCTGCCCATTCAGAGACACCCTGGACCCTGGCACCAGGGAGGAAACACATCATCATGGAGTCTCTTTTACATCCACAGAAGCACCTACCTGTATCCTTAACTACTATTTTCATGCTCTTTGTCCTTCCCTTCTTAAGAGTAGAGCCAGCAGTTTTGCCACCAGTCTACCTGCTGCTGTTGTTACCCCCGCTAGGTCACCCCCTCCCACCATTATCCAAAACAGTATACTTGTCAGAGAGGGGGACGACCTCAGCGGATTCCTTTACTGGCTGCCAGCTCCTTCTAGCGTAGACTCACCTATCTGCCTGCACCTTGTGTCACCACATCTCTACAGCAATTGTCTGTGACGCTTTCTGCCACCCTCCTGCTCCTAAGTGCACCAAATACCGCTCCAGCCTATCCATACGGTCTGCATGGACCTGCAGTTAAGTGCACTTCCTGCAGATGCAGTCATCCAAGACACTGGAAGCATCACAGATCTCCCACATCTCACAAATGCAGCACTTAACCCTACTGACTGCTATTACTATTCCCAATGAAGAAAATTTATGAAACACTTGCCCTTACTTATCACTGTGAATGCCTGAGGTAGGTCTTGTCTCACTCACCTTCCCAGAAGGCTCCCTGTATCACTACCTTTCACTTTGCTGTCACTTAACAACAGCCCCACCACAATCCATCTTCTGGAAGCACTGACTGCACTGATGCAGATCTTCCCACGTCAGCCTATCAGCATCATCATTCTGCTGCCCTCCTCAAGGTGACTTGTCCTGAACTTTTCAATAAGCCCTGCTCATATACATCGAGGGCTCTCTGCTCCTGCACCGCCTTTTTCACGGTACAGTTTATTTTAAATTGACTTCCAATGTTCTTTCTACCAATTGCATTACCTCACACTTCTGTATTGGACCTCATCTGCCATATACTTGAACACGATACCAACTTGTCTCCGTTCTGTTGGTTTTCTACACTGGCTTTCACACACTTTACAATTCGTTGAGGTTTGGTATGTACAGGCCTTGAATTTGTAATACAGTCACACTCCACATGGGAATGCTGACACACTTCCCACAGAGCAATAAAAATATTGACACACTCCCCACAGAGCAGCAGAAATATTGACAAACTATGGACAGATTGAGTGAAATATTGAGAAAATCATCACGGAACAAAATAACAGAACATTAGAGCACAGTACAGGCCCTTTGGCCCTCGATGTTGTGCCAACCTGTCATACCGATCTGAAGCCCATCTAACCTACACTATAAGCATACGTCCATATGCTTATCCAATGACAACTTAAACGTACCTAAAGTTGGCAAATCTACTGCCGTTGCAGGCAAAGCGTTCCATTCCCTTACTACTCTCCGAGTAAAGAAACTACCTCTGACATCTGTCCTATATCTTTCACCCCTCAATTTAAAGCTATGCCCCCCACTCATGCTCGCCGTCACCATCCTAGGAAAAAGGCTCTCCCTATCCAACCCTCTGATTAATTTACATGGTTCAATTGAGTCACCTCTCAACCTTCTTCTCTCTAAAGAAAACAGCCTCAAGTCCCTCAGCCTTTCCTCGTAATAACTTCCCTCCATACCAGGCAACATCCTAGTAAATCTCCTCTGCACCCTTTTCCAAAGCTTCCACATCCTTCTTATAATGTGGTGACCAGAACTGTACACAATACTCCAAGTGCGGCCTCACCAGAGTTTTGTACAGCTTCACCATAACCTCTTGGTTCCGGAACTTGATCCCTCTATTAATAAAAGCTAAAACACTGCCTTCTTAACAGACCTGTCAACCTGGGTGGCAACTTTCAAGGATCTGTGTACATGGACACCGAGATCTCTCTGCTCATCAACACTGCTAAGAATCTTACCATTAGCCCTGTACTTTGCCTTCCGGTTACTCCTACCGAAGTGCATCACCTCACACTTGTCTGCATTAAACTCCATTTGCCACCTCTCAGCCCAGCTCTGCAGCTTATCCACGTCTCTCTGCAACCTACAGCATCCTTCGTCACTATCCACAACTCCACCGACCTTAGTGTCGTCTGCAAATTTACTAACCCAATGTCATTCTGCTAGTTAAGGATCCAATTTCCCTGTGAAGCAGAAACCTAGATGTGTTGCAGTTCATTTATTTGAACTAAACTTAAAGCTCTCAGTAATCCTACTGTAGGATTAAATACTGTATTAACAACTAGTGATTACCAGTCATCCCACTAGTTAGGAATCACACTTCCCTTTTGCTTTGGAGCTGAAGACTAGGATATGTTGCACTCTCTTCAAATTTTAATTAAAATTTGAAAAGATTTGTGTGTCAGAAACCTGGAGGTGATAACCAGCTAACCAATGCAGCAGGGCTAGTAAACACTTGTTACTACTGCTAGTTAGGAATCCAACATTGGTTTTGAAGCTGAAAACCAAGAGCTGTGGCATGCTTTTTAAATTAGAGATTATCTTCAGCAATCCTACATGTGTTAGCCAATTAACTGTTGCATTAATAACTTGTGATTACCAGTTACTTGGGAATTTGAATTCCCTTTTGGTATTGAAACAGAAAACCAGGCCACATCACACCCCATTTAATTAAAAAGAATTTACCTTCAGAGATCTTACAACTGCTGACCAATTAACCATTTCATTAATAACAAGGATAGCACAGTGGCTCAGTGGTTAGCATAGCTATTTCACAGCACCAGGGAACCTGGGCTTGATTCCAGTCGAAAGGTGACTGTGGCTGTACAGAGTTTGCTCCTCACGTCTGCGTAGATTTCCTCCGGGTGCTCCACTTTCCTCCCATAGTCCAAAGATACACAGGTTAGGCGGATTGGTGGTGCTAAATTGCCCATAGCGCTCTGGGTGGAGAAACGCAGGGACGGGGCATGGGGGTGGAGAAACACAGGGTCAAGGTGGGGGCACTCTTCAGAGGGTCAGTGTTGACTTGACGGGCCGAATGGCCTGCTTCTATCTACGGTGCAGGGAGTCTGGGTAACAATTCAAAAGGTCTTTTGGCATTGAAGCTGATAAGTAAGACAGGCTTCACACTCCACTTCATCAATCATTAAGAAGGTTTATCTTCACTAACCTTACAAGTGCTAACCAATTAATAACTAGCAATTACCAGTCACTCCACTAGTTAGGAATTCAACTCTTTTTTTGCATTCAAGCTGAAGACCCAGGTACGTTACACTCTATTGAATTTTAATTAAAAACTCCTTTTGGTAAACTTGCAAAGGTTAACCAGGGCGTTAATAAATGGTTAACGCAAAACAGCATGTACTCACCAGGCTGCCATAGGCCATAACCAGCACCACATTAACACCAGACAAGCTCTTTGCACTGGCCATGTCACCCCGCGCCGTCTTAAGTCTATTAACGACACCTAGGGTTAAAGTAGGAAGAGTTTGCGGGCATTTAGGTCCTTTAAACCCGATTAATCGACAGATTAGCCGGTTCTCAGCTGCTGTGCGGCTGGTTGTTATGAGAAAAAATGTTGGCAGATTGCCCATGTCTGTATAAATGTCACTGTATTAGTTCGTATGTCTGTGTTTCTTTATTATTGCCTGCATTTCTATGTCTGTGCGTGTATTTTCATGTCTGCGTCTGTCTGTCTGTGTGTCTGTGGGTGTGGTGGGTCTGGTCCTCTCTGTGGTGGGCAATGTGATGCAATGTCTCCCTCTGCTGGCCTCTGCACCATAATGCACAAAGGGCAAGAGATGGTGAAAACCATCAGGGATGTATTCAGTCCGTGAGGGAGAGCAGGAGGGCAGCAGCTCAGGGCATAATCCAAACTAAAAGACCATCAACACAGCCATACTCACAGATGCATGGCAAGTGTGAGGATGATTGCATTTGTACTGAGGTCCTTAAGACCCAGAAATGCTCATGTCGAGAAATGTCTATGCCCTCTCTACAATGTGGAAGCAATGTGTGTTTGGACATTATTTGTGACTCTTCGTGTACCTATTAAGGAGTATTTCCACTGCAATTGTATCCAAACAACTCTGAGTGAACAATTTTATAAGAGATGAATTGAACTTTATTCCATGCTCTTCAGCTTACAATGATTTTTTTATCTCAGTTTTTCCAGCATCTGCAGTTCCCTTTCTCTCTGATCACAATACTTTGTTAAAACTCTTGTTTCAACGCCAACTTTAGGTACATTTAAGTCGTCATTGGATAAGCATATGGACGTACATGGAATAGTGTAGGTTAGATGGGCTTGAGATCGCTATGACAGGTCGGCACAACATCGATGGCCGAAGGGCTGTGCTACAATTTTCTATGTTCTATGTTTAAACTCTTACAAATTAAAAGTGAGAAAAAATTGACAAGTCCTAAAATAGA
Source organism: Stegostoma tigrinum (assembly GCF_030684315.1). Classification (NCBI taxonomy): domain Eukaryota; kingdom Metazoa; phylum Chordata; class Chondrichthyes; order Orectolobiformes; family Stegostomatidae; genus Stegostoma; species Stegostoma tigrinum. Next base: position 3,246,687 of record NC_081361.1, on the reverse strand, counting down.
CCCAATGTTGATGGTAATATGTCAAGAACAGTGTCGCTAGGTATCGAACGAAACTGCTCTGTGCCTCCAAAGAACTTATTGAAAGAAACAAAAGGCTGTAAAATGCAAGAGATTCACAATGTCATCCCAAAGAAAACTGCCAACTGTGTAGTGGCGTGGGGAGGCCAGCAGGGAGCGATATTGCGTGATTGTAAACACAACAGAAACAGAAAGATAACAAAATGTGGAGCTGGATGAACACAGCAGGCCAACCACCATCTCAGGAGCTCAAAAGCTGACGTTTCGGGCCTAGATTCTTCATCAGAGACTCCTCCGATGAAGGGTCTAGGTCCGAAACGTCAGCTTTTGTGCTCCTTAGATGCTGCTTGGCCTGCTGTGTTCATCCAGCTCCACATTTTGTTATCTTTGATTCTCCAGCATCTGCAGTTCCCATTATCACAGAAACCTAAAGAGCGGGGTGGGTTTGACTCCAATTGCACACAACACATACACACAGAGATATGGACGCACAATCAAATACAAACACATAAACAATGCCATACACACGGTCACGGTGGTGTATTTAAGTCAGAAATGGACATGTTTTTCATGAATAAAGGGATCACTGGTCAGTTATAGAAGGCAAGGGAATGGGGTTGAGAAACAGCCCAGCCATGATCAAACGGCATCGCAGACTTGACAGGCCGAATGGCCTAATGCTGCTCCATTTTTTAATGCTATTACGATTTTAGAGTACCTGGACTTGCCTTCCTGTGAGTACAGTGGAGGTTAGATTTGATGAGTATTTGACTGAAGTCAGTTAATGGAAATGTAAACAGGTTTGAGGGGCTGAATGATCTATATCTGGTGCGAATTGTTGTGTCCTTGCGTCTTAATAGAGTGGTGATTATTCGAGGGGAACACACTTTCAGAATGAATGCCTTCCCATTACAGATTGACTTCGGGATGTTGCTTTCTCTTTCGGGCTGTGTGATCTGTCGTGTTCTCCTCCCACCAAGGAGCAGGGAAGCCTGGGTTACTGAAAACATTCAAGGTTGAGTTCCATTGATCTTTGTTGAACAATAGAATGAATGTTTATTGGGAACAGGTAGGAATGGGGTGCACAGCCACAGTCATAACAACGATGAGCTTTCTGAATGGTGCAGCAGGCTCGAGAGGCCGAATGGCCGAGTGCTGCTCCTAACCCATGTGCTGTTCTCTCACTCAACTCCTCGATGCTGTTCCAGAGATAGTGCAAGACGCCAATCGGACAGTCAGGATCATTGCAACCCTCCTTCCCCTCAAATGATTTACACAGAAATAGAATGAAGTCATTCTGCCCTTTGAGTACATTGCACATCACAGGTCAAGGCCATGCAACCTTCCCAAGGCTGCTACACAGGAACAGGGGAAACCAGGACAACTACCAGGAAATAGCCAGCAGGTATAAATGTTTATTTTCAGAATACAAAGCTGTAACTTGGCAGCAGCAATAGTACAATGTGTGTTATGGGGAATTCTGAGCTGTGATGGAAGGATAAAACAACCGTAAAATACATAAATGGAAAGAGATCACAGAACATGGTGGTACAGGGGGGATTTGTGAGCCCTGGCACATGAATCCTATAATGTTAGTCTGCACATGTAGCCAGTGATTAGGAAAGTATATTGAATGATGCTGTTTTATGTAAAAGCTATCTGTATAATAGTTGGATTGCTTTACCGCATCTGTGCTGGGCATTGCTGAGACCACTCCCGATATATTCCGTGTAGTTACAATTCCGTAAACTGTAACAAAATGTAATTGCTTCAGAACTTATCAAAATTATTTCACTTTACTCATTCCTGCAATGAAAACCTTGTTGAGTCACAGAGTCACACAGTTCAGAAACAGACCCGTCAGTCCGTCTTGTCCATGCCGACCAGATATCCCAAACTGATGTATTTCCATTTGCCAGCATTAGGCCCATAACCCTCTAAAACCTTCCTATTCATGTAGCCATCATGGTGCCTTGTAAATGTTGTAACTGTGACAATTTCCAGCACTTCCTCTGGCAGTTCATTCCTTACACACAACACAGTCTTTGTAAAACAGTTAGCCATCAGGTCTTTTTAAAACCTTCTGCCTGCCCCATTAAATCTATGTCCTCTAGTTTTGGACACCCTCACCAGAGAAAAATAACCTTGGTCATTCACTGTATCAACGCCCTTCAAAATGTTACAAACCTCTCCAAGGTCACAGCACTTTGGGACTGAGAATGAGAAATGTTCATGTTATATCATGTAAGATCTTAAGGAGAGTGTATCAGGTGCGTAGCTGATGGATATTTCCTCTTGTATGGGAAACTGAAACTAAGGATTCAGTTTTATGAAAACAATGTATACATTTTAACACAGGTATTATTAAGACATGAATTTATTGTCTGAACATTAGTCAGACACATTGGAACATATCTTCAAATTAAGATAAGTTGTTCCTTCTAGCAGCAAGGAATATTCATGGAGTTATACAGCACAGAGAATATTGAAGCAGATCTCACATGGCCCAGTTTTGAGGTTGAATAACATTATTGTATATTTGAGTTCAGAAAAGGAGAAAATGTAACCTGCCAGAGGAGCCGCAACAAATTGCCGCCTCTCTTTCTTTGTCCCTCCTCACAGCAATGTGTGAAAGCAGAAAACCTATCAGTCATCTTTGCCACTCGTGGAGGATGCCTGTTGAGGATTCACTGGAATCTCTCCACTGCCTGAAGCAAATGAAGTTCAGCCAAATCCAACTGTTCCATGAAGAAACCTCATTGTTGGCAGCTTTTTTGAGCAAATAACTTCAGAGTCAGTATTTGGACCAATTACGTTTTTTTTTTCTTTTGCCATAAGTTTAGCTGTTGTTTGGGCAGAACTCTTTCAAACTGATATTATGCAGAGTTTTAATTATTTCCGTTTGTCACAGACATGTGTGCATGTGTGTATCTGTGTGTGCGACTGTGTGTGAGTCCATGTATGCATACGTCTCTGTGTGTGCGCTTTTCTGTGTGTCTCAGTATTTGTAGACACATAAATATGGATGTATATGTATTTCAGTGACTAAACTGTTTACTATTTATCTTTCCATCATAGATTTTGCTTTGGTTATATATTAGCTATTTTTGCAATTCGAAGCCATCTGCCTGAGTTGTCCCTAAAGCTGAAATTATCCCAGTGTGAGGTCTTTTTAATTGGCCGTTTCACCAAGCTGGTTACATTTAAAATTTGTCATGATCACTGAAGGAACGGGACTAGAAATCATAACAGAGACCGTCCAAATTCGGCCTGAACAAGGGTGAGGAAAAATTCTCAAAGGGCCGTTGAAGTTGAAATTATTTTCCCCAGGAGCCTGTGGTACCTCTGTGTTTGCATTTATTCAAAGCTGTGTTCGTTCGATATTTGTCAGAAAAATGAGCCATGATAATGAACTACAGATAAGAAAGTGTGGCCGAGAACACTCAGGCCATGACCTTAGTGTCTGGTGGAGCAGGGACAAAGTATCTAATGTCCCAGCCTTGCTCCTCGGTCCAATGTGGCGACATTCCATTCCACCCCACAAAGCTGTTAGTCAGGAGCAGCTGGAGACCACTTGCTCTTGGTACTCAATGAATCAAAACAGAGACAATTCAGCCAATGGAGACTGTCAAACATGGTTTAGTGTGAGATGGACAATATTTTTGGGAAAAATAATATTCTTAGTGCTGGTCTGATCTCCTGACCTCCTGATCTCCTTTTACAGAGTTTACCCTGACTCTGTTGGTTATATTGTAGATCCAGTTTATAGATCCAGATTCACTGGATTTACAGCAGCATCCCCACCCTGGCTCATGACATACTGCACACACAAAATCCTGATTGCAACATTCCTGAACAGAACTTCCAGGAAAATAAGAGCCACTAACTTTCCAATAACAAAATACGAGAACACCATAAACAGGAGTTGGTATTCAGACCCTCAAACATGACTTTCCCTTCAATAATATCAGGGCTGATCTGTTCTAGTCCTCATCTCCTCTTTCAGACCCAATTGCATGCAGCCCTCAACTCTCTGATGTGTCAAAATCCATCAACGACCCCTTCCCCTCACCTCTAAACATTTCTGTGATTTAGCTCTCCGACGCTCTGGAATAGAGAAGCCTTGAATGGCATTACACTCAGTGTGTTAGAAACAGGCCCATACATACTCTGTGACCTGTTGGCATGAACAAAAATCTTGAACACAAGGAAAGAGTGCAAGGTAACAATGGCGCCAGGAGGAACCACATGGAGCAGTCACACTCTCCCCACGGTACCATCATCCCAGGGATCAGGCTTTTGAAACTCCTTTGCACTGTCTCTATGGCAAGGTTAGCAATCCTTATGAAGGAGAGAAAATCTGTATGCAGTGCTGCAAATTCAATCGACTACTGCAGGAATCCGTCTTTACAATCATACTTGAATGATTTTCCAATGAAAGGCAACATAACATTTACTGTCATGATTACTTATTATGCTGTATATATTATTTTAGTGAATCATGAACAAGGATATTGATGTCATTTTCGAAAATGATACTTCCCAATTTCCTATCTTCTTATAAATAAAAAAAAGGGAAGGATGGTATTTGTTGCCCACGGCCAAACAATTTATTTTCCTTATAAATGGCTGGTCTCCAAGCACTAAACATGATACACTGTCTGTAATGGCCTGCTGCCCAGAGCATCTCCCGACTCTCTGTCTTCTATCAAGTGTCCAAATTTCTAACTACATAATATTCTCCTCCCTTACCATGGATTCTACTTACTTTTCATGTACCTGACTGCAAATACATCAAAGATCCTCCGAAAATTCAAAAAAAACATTTTCATTTGTTGATGTCACAACCAACATCCTCCACAAACACCAAGACATTTATCAAACTGATTTCTCTTTCCTGACTCTGTCAAATCATATCATTATTCTCCAACAATTTAGTTGATACATTCTTTACAAAGAAATGTCAACTACTCTCCCTACAACTGACATCAAGTTGTCTGTTACTTCGTTTTCTACTTTTTTTTAACTGAGGATTCTGTGTAATCCAAGATGGTAGACAGGAGGAGATTGTGGCTCTGAGAGGGGTTCCTCTTTTGAGATATTCTTACTGATGAAGTTGATTTCCTCGAATTCTAGGAGCAGCAACTACTGTCTTCGAAACCTTTGCATTATTTCAGATATTTGAAACAAAAAGTTCAAAACAAAAGTACCTTTAAAATGGGAGGAACTGAAAGAGAAAGTACCAGGTTTGAAGTGAAAAAGGATCAGTAAACCTGCACAGCTGACAAAACAGGCAGTCAACAGCTGATTACTGCATCCACTGTACCCGGTGCGGCTTTCTCTACATTGGGGAAACCAAGCGGAGGCTTGGGGACCGCTTTGCAGAACACCTCCGCTCAGTTCGCAACAAACAACTGCACCTCCCAGTCGCAAACCATTTCCACTCCCCCTCCCATTCTCTTGATGACATGTCCATCATGGGCCTCCTGCACTGCCACAATGATGCCACCCGAAGGTTGCAGGAACAGCAACTCATATTCCGCCTGGGAACCCTGCAGCCATATGGTATCAATGTGGACTTCACCAGTTTCAAAATCTCCCCTTCCCCCACTGCATCCCTAAACCAGCCCAGTTCATCCCCTCCCCCCACTGCACCACACAACCAGCCCAGCTCTTCCCCCCACCCACTGCATCCCAAAACCAGTCCAACCTGTCTCTGCCTCCCTAACCGGTTCTTCCTCTCACCCATCCCTTCCTCCCACCCCAAGCCGCACCCCCAGCTACCTACTAACCTCATCCCACCTCCTTGACCTGTCCGTCTTCCCTGGACTGACCTATCCCCTCCCTACCTCCCCACCCACACCTTCTCCACCTATCTTCTTTACTCTCCATCTTCGGTCCGCCTCCCCCTCTCTCCCTATTTATTCCAGTTCCCTCCCCCCATCCCCCTCTCTGATGAAGGGTCTAGGCCCGAAACGTCAGCTTTTGTGCTCCTGAGATGCTGCTTGGCCTGCTGTGTTCATCCAGCCTCACATTTTATTCTCTCAGTCAACAGCTGATTGTCTGTGCTGTTTAGTTTCAACTATCTCTGGGCATTGGAGTTGGGTAAACAAAATAAACAAAGTGAAATTCACAGCTGCCCTTGGAGAAACCTTAGAAAAGAGCACTCACAGCAGGGGAAGAGATAATTCTTACTTTTGTCGAAACCGACTCTGCTGTAAATCTACAATAGAGCAGTCATGTGTTTTTCTTGGTATGTTTTCTTGAGATCAGCCTCCAGATTAAAAATTTTAAAAATAAACAACATAGGGATCAAGTTAGCCAAGCGTCATTTTTTTTTGTTAGAGAATTAAGACCGTGCTATTGTCTTGGTCTGTAGATTGTTAAAGTGCAAAGATGGCCTTTAGTAGAGTGATGTGGGCTTCTTGTCGGATGTGAGAGATTAGGGATGTCAATGACCCATTGCGTGTGTGTGTACCGGCTTCTGAAAGAGCTATCCAGCAAGCTCAATTCTCCACCCTTATCTCTATTACCCTCTAAATGCATCTCTCATCTGGCGGAACTAATTGCCAACCTTCAACAAAATGAGTGTGTTGACTATTTCCTCTTTATTCTAATTTCCCAGAGTTCCCCATTTTCACTGGTCAACCTGTTCCCTGCTATTTCTAGAAGATTTTCTGCTCCTCCCTTCATGGAGAAAGAACATTGCAAATACCAAGCTGGGCAGAGCTGGCCTCTGTCACCTCATGAATATATTAGAGACCGGCACTCCGGCACATGATGGATATGTCATCCAGTCCTGCATGGAAATTTCTAAAATGAAACCCGTTCATTTGATGGCCATTGTCAGCATTGCCCTCTCCCGAGTGCATACATGGCACACTCTCTCATTGTTGAAAATGCCTTCTTCTCTTTCATTTATTTTCATGGCTGCTAAACTGTTTGATCTCTTTGCAGTCCCTGTGACTTTGAACATTAATGGGTCCGCTCGTAATAGAAGCAACTGACAATGCTATTGCACAATTTTATGTACCATAGTCACGATAATAGCAACACAACTGTTAATGATGGAGGTGACTGGGCAGGTTGGAGATGAAATGGCCGAAAGCTGTTATTTCCAGACTATTAGTCCAAGGACCCAGGTAATGACTCACACCCCGATTTGAGTCCCACCATGGCAGATGTTGGAATTTGAATTCAATAAAATATCTGGAATAGTGCAAATATGAAGCCATCGTTGACCATCAGCAAAAATCCACCTGGCTCACTAATGCCCTTTAGGGAAGGAAATGTGCCATCCTCACATGCTCTGGCCTACTTGTGACTCCAGAACAACAGCAATGTGATTGATTCTCAACTGCCTTTTGGAATAGCCAAGCCATCCACTCAGTTATATCAATCACTACAGAGCCTCAAAGAAATGACACAGGACAGACCTATGTACCAGCAACATACAGCATGTGGACTGCGGTGGTTCACGAAAGCAGCTCACAAATACTTTCTAAAGGGCAACTCGGAAAGGGAAATAAAAGCTGGCCCAGCCAGTCATACCCACAACCCTTTAATGAATAAAAGAAGATGACCACACTCAGCGAAGATAGACCAAGGGGTCATAACTCAGTTTAAACAGGGACTTGGCTGTATTTCTGCATGGGCATGATATTCAGAGATATGGGAACAGGCGAAAAATAAACATAAATAATCTCACATTTTATTGCCAACCTAGCTGATCATCAACAATCATTTTGGTTGCTCTTTTATTTTCCAGCTCTCTCTTTCTCCATTTATTCAACTCCTTCTTTCGCCCCGTCAAAACAAACGTCCTCATCACCAGCATAAATCATAACATTTGCCAAGTATTTTCAGTTCTGATGTATGGTCAGTGGGCTCGAAATGCTAACTCTGCTTTTATTTCGACAGAGCCTGCCAAACCTGTAGTTTCCGCAATACTTTGTTTCTTTTTGTTTCAGATCTCCAGCAACTTTCTTGGTTTGATTTCAACGTTGGCTTTGCTATTTCCCTGTCTGTCAACGTCGTTAGCAGGGGAAGCATTTGTTAACTATCATTAATTGTCCTTGGCTGTGGCCATTCCACAAGGCAGTGGACAACCAAACACATTTTTTTGGGTTTGAATTCACACTGCTTTTTTATTGTTGCTATTAGTGAAATTCGCATTGGTTCCAATTCTCATCATGACAATCTAAATTCTTCAAACGACTGTGGTGGGAATTGAAACAGTATTTTTAGTGTCATAACCTGTACCTCTGAATTACCTGCCCACCGACTTAACGGCTCTGTCATGGTGTCCCTGTCGTGAAGGTACTTTAGGGAAAAGTACAAGGGTGTGATCAAAATATATAAACTGGAAGACTGACCAGAAGAGAGCTGGAACTATAAAGTCTGAATTTTACCAAGGGATAGATAATGGTTAATTCAGCAACAGCACAAAGATACAGATGGAGAGCGGAGATATTACAGAGATGGTATTGGATAGGGTTGGGGATGGAGACAATAGTGACACATAGATTTTAAAAAAAGGCCCTCAATGCTGCCAACTGTCTCAGATGCTTCTGAAGGACAATTCTGAAATTCATGGGTAGTGACGGGACGATTTAATTGAAACTGAAAGTAGTAGTTTCGTCTTTGCCAAATGTAAGCAACAGAAATATCAATAGAATTGAATATCATCTATGGATTTAAAAAATGGAAAGAGATGGAGAGACTTACCAGGAACACCCACAATGGCAAGAATGGGATAGTAACCAGCCTGAATAGTCTTCAGTACACCTAGTATCCGATCTTGTAATGTTGACCAACGCCAGGTAAGATAGAAAATACCAACGGATAAACTCCTGTCCATTGTTAGAACATTCCAGTCTGTTCTCAGATGCTGATCCACTGTTGGAACATTCCAGTCTATTGTTCTCAGATTCTGATCCATTGTTGGAACCTTCCAATCTTTTGTTCTCAGATTCTGATCTCTCTGACCCCTCTCTCCGCAGCAGTTGATCCCTGTTAGTGCATTCGCTGATGCTCCCACTCATGCTATGGGATAACACAGTGAATGGAGCCCCTTAGTAAGAGGAGACAGAAAGCCTCCTGTGGCACAGTTAGAATCCATGGAGACTGACATCAATCACAAGTCAATGAACAAACAGTTCCAGTTAACCCCTTTCAATATACACTTTCAGTTCACAATAATAACTGGGCTGGATTGCATGTTAACATCATTGGCCACCAGTCTTATATCCCATTGCCAATTACTCTAACAATGTCTTTGATGAGGAATAAAAATGGATGTTTTCATTTTGCAGGCCAAATGGTTCTGCTGTATTGTCCATGTACAATGCTGTAACCACCTGCATCAGCACTCCCCTCCAAAAATAAAACAAACAATCAAAATGTCGTGACTGTGCTGATCACTCCTCAACAACCAGAAGATTGTCACTGTGCATTGTTGCCCTGACCAATGTAGAGGGAGTCTGGATTCGTCTGGATGTTACTCTCACTGCTGTCATAAAGCAACCTTTTATCTTCAAATCACAATGTTCTTCATTGCAGTTTTTGTGTTTTAAAGCAGCAACATTTACATTTGTTGATTAAGTTTAAAGTGAAGCATAATGTGTAGAGTGACGTTGTTCCCTAAAGCCCGTGGATTAATGAATCAGGGACATGAGTGTGACATTGGCCATGAGACAGAGCGGAATGAGGGCAGTGGCTGTGGAGACTGGAGGGGAATACAGTGATATCCCAGTGTCACCAGTATTTAACCAACCCTTATTGTAATAGACAGAATGAAATTTAATGCAGAGCAAGGAAACAGGTTATATTTGGGAGGCAGTATGCCAAACGACATGATCATTTAAATGTGATGAAGGGAATTATGTATTATGTATACACAGATTAATCACAGTGTATGCAGACTGATAAGATTGTTCATATCTGCACAGGGGATTCAGAATTAAAATCAGACAAAGATTTCAAAATGTTGGGGGTAGAGGGAAATTAAAGGATCGTTTTGGTAGGGATGTTGCTCATCTCCAGCAGGAGCAAAGATTGTATGCTGAGTGTTCACCACCTTCACTGTAATTATTCTGAGATATGTATGAAAGGTTTTCAGACCCTGAGGGGACAAGCTTTTTCAGTGAAGGACACAGACTGAGCTGTCATGAATAATCTATTTCTGTTGTCTTATGAAGTATAGCTGCCTCTAAAATATCTTTTCAATCAAAAATCATTTCCTGAAATTCATGCATTTAGGAGGATATTAGCCAAATGTTTCTCATTTGAAATGTAAAGAAGAAAAAGATACTGGTGTAATACAGCTGCAACCGACACAATAGTTCTAATGGGAACAGAAATGGACGATAATGTCCCAAACGTAACCAATTTCAACATCTGCAACCATTAAGAAAAGCAAAGTGTTAGAAATGGAAATCTGAAATAGAAACAGAAATTGGTGCAGAGACGCAATAGATGAGGCAACATCTAGAGACAGATATAGAATTAACATATCAAGTCTGACAGGAACCTGTTCTGAAAATGTCATGTTGGATTCACAGTTAATTATGTTTCTTTCTGCTCAGCTGCTGCTAGATCTGATTTTTTTTATCCAGCATTTTTTTTAATTTTCCTTTTGGTCACAACTTGTCTGACCTGAACCGGAACAGTGAAGCTGCTATTTGTGTTGGGTCTCATGTATTTGGTAATGATCATTGAGTGAGACATTGCAAAGTTTCTGTATAAATGATCGCTTATATAGATAGCGTGGTGCTTTGTGATAAATAGCCATGTAAAGTTGGAACTGTGACACTGATGTTGCAGAATTAATCCTTTGAAAATAATGGATTGAAAATGGTGGGAATCATTACCTCAATGCCACGCTGTGATCCTGATGTCGCTGGGGTTACACTCATCCAGCAAGGTCTTACCTTTCTGAGACTTTAGACTGAGCCACAAAAGCATAGAATATCTTGCTATTTTCGATAGGACACAATCATTCATGTGCTTTAGCCAGCACGAGAGAGGGCAGACTTTATTTGCACCTGGAGAAAGTGACGCAGAGCTGCCTTCCTGAAACTCTTCTAATCTAAGTGGTGCAGATGTATGCACAGAGCTGTTCGTAAGGTGATTCTATTTTTTTTTTGTTATCATATTCTCATGAAGGAAGAACATTTTACTCCCAATCCAGGCTGACACGTGACTTGAATGACAATTTGCAGAGATTGGGCTCCCCATTGCTCAGCTGAGAACATTACCAGTGCAGGATTCTCTTCAATGCCCATTGATCACATTTTTGTTCAGGGTCCTCAATGCTGCAGTGAGTCAAGTACGACTGGTAGCATGGGAAGTTACTCTGATCTCACTTCCAATGACTTTGGAACATCAGCTGAAACAATAAAGATTGGAAGTACTGAACACAACTTGTTTGAACAATATGCTCACTGACCTCACAATATTCCAAAGCAATTTTAGGCACGGGCTTCCAATTCTGTCAGGTGACGTTTGTCCTATTCATGATGAAGCAGTTTGGTTACATGCCCTGTCAGAGGGACAGAAAGAAGCTTCACTCTGCACCATGGGGAACAGAACGATTCCATTCCAAGTGCATCAGACAGTGACAAACACACACTACTGTCAACTCCTATTGGACATTGATAATTTCAAGCTCATCATTCACTGATAACAAAGAGTAACATGGAAATCAGAAGCTCCCATCATCCTGGTTGGAGGACAAAAAAGAAAAGAAGGGATGGTGAAGTGCAAGAAACGTGGGAAGTGGTGTGACATTCAGCGGGTGTGGGAGAAGAGGAGTGTGAAGGGAGATGGTCAGTTTAAGGGGGTGTAGCAGCATAAGGGGCAGTGTAACAGAAACTCAAGTGTAAGGAAGGAGGAGGAGTAGGAGTGATAAACCGCAGAAGGGATCACCAGACACAAACCTTTGCCTTTGAAATTTTTCTTCACAGATGCTGCTGGACCTGCTGAGCTTTTCCAGCACCTTCTGTTTTTGTAGCTAGTTCTCTGGTTGGTTGCATGACACGTCGCTGTGAGAAACAATGCCTGACTCACTCCATTAATTGTTTATTTTTTTTTGCGGCAGCCCTTGCCAACTTGATTAAACCAGTCTATATGTACGTACAATCCACCTATAATTACCATTGTGGCTTTCCCTCAAGCCCTCATTATTCCTGGGTTTAGACTATGACCTTGTACTTTGGAAACACTGTAAGGTCGGGCTGAAAATTAGTCTTAGCAAGGGGTTTCTTCCCTTACTTTTAAATTCCACCCAGGCTGATTTATCATTTTGGCCCTTCATGTCAATATCATTTCCTAATACTGCTTTGGTGTCATCCTTCAACAGTACAAAAACTCCACCTCCAGCTCCTTTTTGTCTATCTTTTCAGAACACTGAGTATCCATGGACATTTAACTCCACAACCTTGACCTTCCTCTAACCATGTTTCAGTAGTCCTTACCAGTTCATACTTATCTATTTGTGCTGTCTTCTCATCAATTTATTTCAAATGCTGTGCGTGTTCAGATACAAGTTTTATTAAATAAATTCCATTGATTTGTTTTTCTCTTTTAATATTTTCTTGCGCACGGCTTTCTACCTTCTCCATCCATATGTATTAATTCCTGAAAATACTGAGCCTGATCTAACGTTTATTGCAATTCCAAAATGTTTCTGTACCGTAATTTCAATCACTTCTTCTGCCTTATTACACATGAGAAGGTCAAAGTTTGCTCCTTCTCTCCCAGGAACATTTACATAGTCAGGCAGCATGGAAACAGTCCAGCCTGTCCACGCTAAACATAATCCCAAACAAAACTAGTCCCACCTCCACCTCCTGGCCCATATCACTTCAAACCTTTCCTATTCATGTACTAAGCCAAATATGTTTTAAATGTTGTAACTGTGTCCACTTCCACCACTTCCTCAGGAAGCTCACCCAACATGCAAACCACCCTCTTTGTGAGAAACAGCACCTCATGTATTTTTAAAATGTTTCTCCTCTCACCTTAAAGATGTGTCTCTGAGTCTTGAAATCCCCCATTGTAGGGAAAGACAATATCATTAACCCTATCTATACCCTCATTTTTTAAAGCTTCTATCAGATTGCCTCTAAACCACCTACAATCCAGTGAAAGAAGTCCCAGCCTATCCAGCTTTAATTTGCAACTCCAGCCTTCCATACCTGGCATCATCCTGATAAATCTCTGCTGAACCGTCTCCAGATTAAACATATCCTTCCTATAACTGGGAAACTGGAATTAAACACAGTATTTAAGAAGTGGCCTCCCAACTGTCTTGTACAACCTCAACATCACTGTCCGACTCCTATATTCGAAGGACTGAGCAATGAAAGAAAATGTGCATGATACCTATTTAACCACCCTGTCTATATATGACACAAACGTCAAAGCATTATGTTCCCGCACCCCGAGGCTCCTCTGTTCTACAATGGAACCAAAGGCCCGACTATTAGTTGTATAAGAGATAACAAAGTATGGAGCTGGATGAACAGAGCAGGCCAAGGAGTATCTTAGCAGCACAAAAGCTGATGTTTCGGGCCTAGACCCTTCATCAGAAAAGGAGAAGGGGGAGAGGGTTCTGAAATAAGTAGGGAGAGAAGAGGAGGCAGATCGAAGATGGATAGAGGAGAATGTAGCAGGAGAGGAGACAGACAATTTAAAGAGACGGGGATGGAGCCAGTGGAGGTGAGTGCAGGTAGGGAGGGAATAGGTCAGTCCAGGGAGGACAGACAGGTCAAGGGAGTAGAAGATGGGAGTGTGGCTTGAGGTGGGAGGAGGGGATAGTTGAGAGGAAGAACAAGTTATGGGGGCGGGGTCGAGCTGGCCTGTTTTGGGATGCAGTGGGGGAGGGGAGCTTTTGAAGCTTGTGAAATCCTCATTGATATCATTGGGCTGCCGGGTTCTCAAGTGGGATATCAGTTGCTGTTCCTGCAACCTTCGGGTGGCATTGTTATGGCACTGCAGGAGGCCCAGGGTGGACATGTAGTCTGAGGAATGGGAGGGGGAGTTGAAATGGTTCGCGACTGGAAAGTGCAGGTGTTTATTGCAAACCGAGTGTAGGTGTTCTGCACACCGTTCCCCACGCCTCTGCTTGGTTTTGCCGATGCAGGGGAGGCCAAACAGGAACAGCGGATGCAGTATACCACATTGGCAGATGTGCAGGTGAACAACTAATTGATGTGAAAAGTCTTCTTGGGGCCTGGGATGGCGGTGAGGGAGGAGGTGTGGGGGCAGGTGTAGCACTTCCTGCGATTGCAGGGGAAGGTGCCAGGTGTGGTGGAGTTGGAGAGGAGTGTGGAGCGGACAAGGGAGTCACGGAGAGATTGGTCCCTCCGGAAGGCAGACAAGGGTGGGGACGGAAAGAAATGTATTTGGTGGTGGTGTTGGACTGCAGATCGTGGAAGTGTCGGAGGATGATGTGTTGGATCCGAAGGTTGCGGCGGTGATATGTGAGAACGAGGGGGATACATCTTTCAAGATTATTGTGGGGATCGGGTGTGAGGGATGCGTTGCAGGAAATGTGGAAGACACGGTTGAGAGCGTTCTCGACCTGTGCGCGGAGTGGGAAGTGGTGTTGTGTTCCTTGAAGAACGAGGATAACCTTGCAGCCCAATGTTATCAATGTGGATTTCACAAGCTTCAAAATCTCCCCTCCCGCTACTGAATCTCAAAACCTGCCCAGCTCATCCCAGCCTCCCTAACCTGTTCCTCCTCTCACCTATCCCTTCCTCCCATCTCAAGCTGCACCCCCATCTCCTGCCTACTAAACTCCTACCAACACCTTGACCTGTACATCCTCCCCGGACTGACCTACCCCTCCCTACCTCCCCACCTACACTCACCTCCACTGGCTCCATCCCTGCCTCTTTAACTTGCCTGTCTCTTCTCCACCTATCCTCTCCTCTATCCATCTTGAATCCACCTCCCCATCTCTCCCTATTTGATTCAGAATCCTCTCCCCTTCCCCCTTATCTGATGAAGGGTCTAGGACAGAATCATCAGCTTTTGTGCTCCTCAGATGCTGCTTGGCCTAGTGTGTTCATCTAACTTCACACCTTGTTATCTCGCCGTATCCAGCATCTGCAGTTCCCATTATCTCTGTTAACTGTTTAAGCTATACCCTTGTTTGTTGTACCAAAATGCAAAATCTCACATTTTTCCAGATCAAACTCATTTTGCTGTTTTTCAGCACATTGACCCATTTGATCAAGATCCCTTTGTAATAGTGGGAAAAAAACTTCTTCAATGTCTACTGAGCCACCAATTTTGGTGTCGTCCACAAACTTAGCAGCCATACCTTCTATATTCTCATCCAAATCAATTTTTTTTCTAAATGACAGACAAGTGAAGACCCAAAACCGATCCCTGTGGAACACCCCTGTGACAGGCCTCCAGTTCAAAAAAATATTGAGCATGTTTAACAAATTCTTCACTTTTCAAAGATGTAACAAAATGTTCTTGCTAGGCAATATTTGGGAAATTAATATCACTGACTTTTACAATCTTATTATTCTTACATATACCTGAGCTCTCTATATATATTTGTTCCTCTGATTCCCTCTTACTATTGGGGGTGTCAATAGTACATTCCCAGCAAGGTGATCATTGCTTTCTTCTCATTTCTAATTTCATCCCATATTTTCACTGAATGATATTTTAAGAAATATTTTTGAGTTACAGCAGCAATGTTTCTCTTAATCAAAAATGCCCCTCATTCTCCTATGCCTCCCGTTCTATCCCTCCTACATTCCCCTCATACTTCAGAACTCCATCAAATGTAGACTGAGTCCTCACTGTTCTTTTTATGATAAATCCTTTAACCTGGATCATGCTTGCTAACCTACTACAGACCCCCTCCAATTTCAGCACATCCTTCCTTTGATACAGGGCCCAAAACCGCTCACAATATTCCAAATATGGCATGCCAAGAGCTGATTCAGCCTCAGCAGTTCATCTCTGCTCTTGTATTCTAGGCCCCTTGAAATAAATATTAAAATGGCATTTGCCTTCCCAAGTGCCAACTGAGCTTGCATTGTTAACCTGAAACAATTTCCTAAACTAGGACTCCGAAGTCCCTTTGCATTTTGGATTTCTGAAGTCTTTCCACATTTAGAAAATGGTCTATGGCTTTATTGTTCCACCAAAGTGCATAATCCCACACTTTCCCACATTGTTTTCCATCTGCCACTTCTTTTTCAACTCTCTAAGCCTGTCCAAATGCTTTTGCAGGTTCCCCTCTTTATCAATATTGTCTGTCCGCCCACTGACTTTTGTGTCATCTGCAATCATGGCAAAAATGCTCTCAGTTCCTTTGTCCTGATTGTTAATGCTCACCATGAATAGTTGTGTTCCCAACTCTGACCCCGAAGGAACTCATTACGTCCCTCCCTGCCATACTGTAAGAAACCATTTACCCTGACCCTCCACCTTCTGCCAGTTGGCCATTCCATAAACTTGCAACAAATACCATGCTCTTATCTAATTTAGCAGCCCACTGTGTGCTACCTTGTCAAAGGCCTTGTCGAAATCCAAATAGATCACATCCACTGGCTCTCCTTTATCAAACCTTCTTATTATTTCAAAGAATTCTAACAGATTTTTCAGGCAATATTTGCCTTTGCTGAAGCCATGCTAATTCTGCCCTTCTTTTTACTGTGCACTTCCAAGTACTCTGTAGTCTCGTTCTTAATAAGAACCTTACGAAAACAGAGGTCAGGCTACCCCGCCATAGTTTCTACCGCTGTCTCCTTCCTTTCTTAAACAGGGGTGTTGCATTAGCCATTTTTCAGTCATCTGGGACCCTCCCTGACTCCACTGATTTCTGAAAGGCTACCATCATGCCTCTACAAACTCCTCAGCTCTCTCCTTCAGAAGTCTGGGATGAAGTTCAACTGGTCTGGGTGATTTATCACTTTCAGACATTTCGTCACCCCCAGACCCTTATTCCTGATGGCCAGTGGACTCACTTCCACCCCATATCGTCAACTTCAGGTGTGCTGCTGGTGTCTTCCACTGTTTAAATTGATACAAGCCATGTATTCAGTTCCTTCACCATTTCTTTGCTCCCAATTCTTGCATCCCCAGCCTCATTTTCCAGGGGTCCAATGCCCAACCTTGTCTCACTGTAACTTTTATAGATACCTTTAAAAAAGTATCTTGCAGTCTTCTTTTATATTACTAGCTATTAGAATCTCATGGTTCATCTTCTCTTCCCACCAACATTTTTTTCCAATTTCCTTTCAAAGAGTTCCCAATCCTCTGGCTTCCACTCATCTTCATCGCATTGTATAGATTATCTTTTCCTTTTTCACTATCCCTGACTTAATTTGTCAGCCATGGTTGACTCGCCTTTGCCTTAGTATATTTAATCTTCTTTGGGATGAATTTTTGCAGTGCCTCCTGACTTACTCCCAGAAAGCCCTGCCATTGCTGATTCACTGTCTTCCCTGGCTTCTCCTTCCATCAACTCTGGCCAACTCCTCCCTCATGTCCTTTAAGTTGGTCTTACTCAATTATAATACTGTCACATTCTATTCCATCTCCTCCGCCTCAAACTGCAGGGTGAGATCTATTACGTTATGGTCACTGCCTCCTCGGGGGTTCCTTCACCTTGAGCTCTCTAATCAAGTCTGCCTCATTACTCATCTCTAAATTTAAAACTACCACTTCCTTATTCGGCTCTATCTCACGCTGTTCAATTAAAATCACTTTCAGCTTTCACAAATCTCTTTTCTTGAGGTCCATTGACAACCTGATTTTCTCAGTCTATCTGCACATTGAAGCCCCCCATAATTATTGCAATCATTCCTTGGTTTACATACCTTTTCTCTCTCATATTTTCTGCCCCACATCCCAAAGGCTACTGGAAGGCCTGTGCACAAGATCTATCAGGCTCAATTTTACTTTGTTGTTCCTTAAGTCTATTCACATGAATTCTATGTCTTGTGACTCCGTCTCCTTTCTCCCTCTCAGTTTAATTTCATTTCTTCGTTGAAAGGCAATATCACCCTCTGTGCCCATCTGCCTGTCTTTTTATTGGATGTCAATTCCTGGATATTTAGTTCCCAGCTTTAATGCCCTGGCCACCATGTCTCTGTGAAACTCACAACATTGTACTGATCAATTTCAATCTGTGCTACAAGCTCATTTACCTGACTTCATATACCATGTGAGTTTAAGTACAGCACCCTCGGTCCTGCATTGACTGAACCTCTTCTCACAGTTGTCCCCTTATCTGTAGTGCCAGAAGTTGGATTTCTGACCCTTTCCATTTTTTTCTGTCCCAATACCTGTTGTGCAAACTTTAACCTGAGTTGAGCCCACCACTTTAACATTTACATATTTTACCATGCAACTGAACCCATCCCATCATGATGTTAAATTAATATCCTTACTACAGACCCTAGTTATATCATTCACCAGGACTTTGGTCCCTGCATGATTCAGGTGGAGCCTCTCCCAACAGAACAGCTCCACCCTTCCCCAGTCCTGACATCAATGTCCAATGAATTTGAGCCTGTGTCTCCCACACAAATCTCAGTCATACATTTCACTCTTTAATCTTGCTGACCCTGTTCCTCTCTGCTTATGGATAATCCAAAGATTATTACCTTTTTAGTTGTACTCTTTACCTGAGCCCTGTGCTGCTCATATTACTTCAGCAGAATCTTCTTCCCCTTTTCTATCTGTATTGATAACACTACCATTCCATCCAAGTCCAAGTTTGTTTGCAGCCCAGATGGAATATCCTGAGCACAGGCACCTCATAGGCAACACAACCTTCGGAACTTCCATTTCTGGCAACAGAGAAGAGTTTCTATTTCCCTAACAAAACTACTCTGTCTTAAAACAACACTTCTTTTATTTCCCTCCCTCTTGAATAACCCCTTCTACCGAAGTGTTGAGGTCAGTTTGCTAATCCTCCCAACAACTCCTGCTCTCATCCGCATAGGAAACAAGAATCTCAGATATAGTAGGAACTGCAGATGCTGCCAAATCTGAGATAACAAGGTGTAGATCTGGATGAACACAGCAGGTCAAACAACATCAGAGGAACAGGAAGGCTGACGTTCTAGGTCTCGACTCTTCTGATCTAGGCCCGAGACATCAACCTTCCTGCTCCTTTGATGCTGCTTGGCCTGCTGTGCTCATCCGGCTCTACACCCTGAACAAAAATCTCAAACCTGTTCGACAAGCTTAAAGGATGAGGCTCCATGAGAACTCCCTATTTTTTTCATCTACCATGTCACACCTTTTTGTTCCGGACAGCTGAGTGAATTTGAGGTAAGTAATGTGAACGGTTTAACTGCCTGCTGAAACAGAGCGTCCTGGTAACTATTCCCTGTCCCTGATGTTTTTAAAATCATTAACGAGATTCGGGAGGCCCTGGCAAGGCACCATTTATTGCCCAGCCCTCATTGCCCAGCGGACAGTTGAGCGTTAACCAGGTTGGTATGGGTCTGGAGACACATGTAGACCAAGCCAGGTAAGGATGGTAGTTCCCTTCCCTAAGGACATTAGTGTTTTTAGGCTTTTCTCCCGACAATCATCAATGGATTCATGGTCATCAGTGGATTCTTAATTCTATAAATATTATTGAATTCAAATGCAACCATGTGCCGTGAGGTGATTCAAACCCAGGTCTCCAGAATGTTGCCTGGGTCTCTGGATTAATAGTCTGGCAATAATACCATGATGCCGTTGCCTCCCCTGAGTTGTGGCAGTGTACAGAGCTCAAGCTCTAGCTCATCAATTTGAGTTCACTCAAGCAACCAACACTTGGTGTGAATGGTGTCATTGTGAACCACAATGGGGCCCACTGGCACCCACATAATGCAGATACAACGCATTGCCTGGACCAGCATCTCTATTTTAATTACTTCTTGATTTGATTTTTTAAAAAATGGACTGAACCAAGGCCCATCATCGGCTCGAGATTAATTGACTACACTGAAGAGATACGCATAAGGCAAATTAGGCAGATATCTTGAGGGATTGCGTGGCCGGCAGAGGTTAGAGATGGCAATGATCACTATCATGAAGGGATTTGCGAACAAGGGTATGTTTTTTTTTTCAAAATGTTGCTTTTCTTCAAACGGCAAGCTCTTCAGCACAGTGAGCTCAGTGTGAGGAGAACAAGACTCAGTGCAAGTGAATACACGGAGAGCAGAGTTTTGGAGGAGCTCAGGATTACAGGGAGGTTGAAAATGCAAGCTGGATCAGGAGTGTTTTAGAGACGTTCAATCTCGAGTTTACAAAGGCCGAACGCTGTTACCTACCTTTTGTTCATCACTGAATACCTTTGTTCAACAAATGTTTATCTGTTTCTGATTTAAAACTAGCAACTGGTTGTTTGACGTCACGCGCCATTTTTGGAACACAGTCCTGAACGTTTACCACCCTTTTTGTATAGAAGTGGTTTGTAACATCTCTCCTATGCTACCTATCCTGCACTATTCTTGACCGAATTGGAGGAAATTTCTATTTATCCGGCACTGGATGTCAGGGCATTATGAGACTTAGAAAGAGCTTTGAGTTGGTTATGGTCATGTAAGTCTTGTCCTTCATGGTTTTGGAAATGGCTGGTGTGGGAGCTTTGGCTAAAGTTATGGCTTACCTGTTGGTCAATCGTACCACTCTCATTCACTGCCTCCTACTTTCAGACCTCTCTCTTTAACCAACCCATCAACCCTTGCCATCCCATTCAGGCCAGAGTCTCTCTAAGCAGACTGGGCGGCAGGTTACCTCCCTGAAGGATATTGGTGCACCATTTGGGTCCTTTTGACAATTGGTAGCTTTCATAGCCCCCTTTGCTGCGCGCCCAGACCCACAAATTCATCTCAATTTCACAAACTGCTCTGTCATTGAGAAATGCTAGAGTCTATTAAAGTTGGAATAACAGAGCATTTAGAAATGCATGAAAGAATTAAGAAGAGTCAGCGTGATTTCATGAAGTGGAAATCGTAGCTGACAAATATATCAAAATATTTTCAGGCAGAAATATGCAGGATAAATAAGATGAAAACCAACAGATAAAATATATTCGGATTTCCAAAAAGGATCCGGGAAGGTTTCGTATATGAGACCACTTCATACAGTAAGACCCAAGAACCACACTGTTGTGGATCTGTATTGGTCAAGGATATTTGTCAAGGTTTGGGTAATGAATTGAAGACAGAGAGTCGAATTAAAGAGGGCAGTTTCATGACGGCAAATTGTAACATATGGATTCCCACAGAGGGATAATTGCTGGATCCACAATTATTTACATTACATGCTGATCATCTGGAAGTCAGAAGAGAATGTATTGTCACCAAGATTGCAGGTGACGCCAAATAGATGGAGGCACAGAGTGAGGATGGTAAAACGAAACCACAGAGGGATAGAAACAGGATTAGCAAGCAGATAAAAAGTCAGTGGATGGAATATAATGTGGGAAAATTGAGGTTTATGTATTTTGGCACCAAAACTAGGAGAGGCAAATATTATTTTCATGAGAAAAGCATTGCAGAAAGCTGCAATGCAGAAAGAATTGTGGGACTTTGTGTTTGAAAGACAAAAACCGAGCTTCCAGGGTTGGCAGGTAATCTGGAAGTTAAATCGTCTGTTGACCTTTATTCAAAGGAAATGGGTATGGCTTAGTAAAAGTGTATGACACTAGTCAGATCACACCTATGATGTTTTGAGTCCCCAGACTTTTGGAATGGCATATCAGGGAATTTTAACAACATTGATCCAAGACATGGGAGGATTTTCCAGGAGAAGAGATTGCACAGACGACTCCTGTATTCATCGGATTATTGAAGAATGAGTCAAGATCTTACTGAAAGATGAAAGATTCCATTGGGTTTGACAGGATAGACTCAGAGATTGGCCCTCCTTTTTTGACAGTTGAGGATCAGATTAAGGAATCATCTTATAAGACTGAGATGTGGAGGAATTCCTTCTCTTGGGGTATACTGAATCTGAGGAATTCTTTACTGCAGATGGCTGAACAGGCTGGCTGCTCAGTGTATCCGAAGCTGAGATACAGCATGTTCATCAAAAACGGAATCGAGGGTTGGGGGATAAGGTAAGAAAGTGGTGTTTAGGATTATCATATCAGCTCTGATCTCATTGAATAGTGACAGCAGACGCAATGGGCTGAATTACCTCCTTCTGCTCCTGCCTATTGTCTTTTTTTCTTCTTTTTCTGGCGTCTCACTTGGTTTTTGTTTTTCTTTTTTTCAACCAGTTTCCCAGGCTATTACATGGAAATGAGTTGCAATAAGGAGGCTTAAGACCAAACTTCACTTTAGGACCTGATAGAGTTGCCAATTTATTGTGTCCTGGATAGCATCGAAATTTGAACACAGAAGAAAAAAGCACCATTCACAGCGGGGAGAAATCGTACAGGGACGTACGTGTGGACAAGGCTTCAGCAGATCAGCCACCCTGTCAGAACATAAATACAACCACAGTGGGGAGAGGCCATTCATCTGTTCCGACTGTGGGAAAGGATTCACTCAATCATCCAATCTGCTTCAACACCAGCAAGTTCACACAGAGGAGTAACTTCTTAAATGCCCAAAATGAGGAAAGTGTTTTAAAAGCTCAGGGCACTGATCTCCCATCAATGTATTCACAAAGACGAGACAGATTTCATGTGTTCTCACTGTGAGTCTGGTTTTAAGCAACCATAAACCCTCATTGAACACCAGCGGATGCACACTGGGGAGAGGCCACTCCCCTGTACAGAATGTGGGTCGTTATTTTCTCGAAAATCAATTCTGCTGAATCACCAGCACATTTAAACAGAGGAGAGACCTTATAAATGCCCCGACAGTGCCAAGTGCACGAAAAGCTCTGGGACCCTGCAGTACATCAATGTGTTCACGGTGGCGAGAGGGCCTTCAGAAGCTCTCACTGTGGGGTTGTGGTTCAGACAATCATGTGCCCTCCTTAATTACCAGTGGATTCACACGATGTAGAGACCATTCAGCTGCTCATAATGTGGGAAGACATTCACTCAGAAATCCAACCTGCTGAAACACCAACAGTTTCACACAAAGGAGTGACACAATAAATGCTCAGACTCTGGGATGTGCTAAAAAAATCTCTGCTGATCTGGTGAGCCATCAATATGTTCACACTGATGAGAAGCTACTCAGGCGGTCTCACTGTGGGTCTGGGCTCAATTGGTCATCCCAACTCATGGTATACCAATGATCCCACACAGGGGAAGAGGCCATTCACCTGCACTGATTATAGGAAGAGTTTCACTGTGAAATTCAAACTGCTGAAACACCACTGAGTTCATGAGTAATGACAGTGACTAACGTTTGAAGTCAAGTTTTATCTCAGTAACATGTAAGAACAGCATCTGGTCTTTTCCCCTGTTTTTGATCTCATGCACAAGGCTCTGCAACTTTGGAAAGTGTTTTCATTGTGCTCAGTCCCTGGCTCAGGTTAAATGAAGACTACTCGCATAAATACAATAAACTGTATTGGTCCCTCATTCCTCACAACATAGGGATAGGGAGAGGCAGGATCATGGAAGGATACAGCATGAGATGTATTCACCCCTCTATTCCTAACATCACTCAGATAGGGATAAGCTAATGGGAGGTTATCTCTCAATGCACTAACGCCTATATTCTCCAAATCAAAGTGACATAAAAGTGTGGGGCCTCAGTGCCTGAGAGAGAGAATGCACTCTGAACTGCATCTCATATCAGGGATAGTGTGAGATACAATCACAAACCGATCTTCGGTCATTATCAACAGCAAGATTGTTGACAAAATTGAGTCATAGAGATATACAGAATGGACACAAGCACCTCAGTCCCACTTGTCCATGCCGTCCAGAAATCCTCAATAAACCTAGTCCCAAATGCCAGCATTTGGCCTTTATTCCTGTAAACCCTCCCTATTCATATACCCATCCAAGTGGCTTTTAAATATTGCGATTGTACCAGCCTCCATCACTTCCTCTGGCAGCTCATTCAAAACACATACCTCCCTCTGTGTGAAAAAGGTACTCCTTAGGTCCCTTTTAAATCTTTCCCCTCTCGTCTAAAACCTATGCCCTCTCGTTTTGGACTCCCACAGCCCGGGGAAAAGACTTCACCTTTTCACCCAATCCATGCCCTCATGATTTTATAAACCTCGATAAGTTCGCCCCTCAGCTTCCAGGGAAAATAGCTTCAGTCTCTTCAGTCTCACCTTATAGCTCAAAGCCTCCAACCCTGGAAACAGCCTCGTAAATCTTTTCTGGATGCTTTCAAGTTTCACAACGTCCTTTCTAGAGGAGGAAGGCCGGAATTGCACACAGTCTTCCAATAATGGTATAATCAATGTCCTGTACAGCCACGACATGACCTCCAAACTGATATACTCAATGCAGTGACCAATAAAAACTGTCATACCAATTGTCTTCTTCACTGTCCTATCTACTGTGACTCCACTTTCAAGGAAATATGAACCTGCACTCCAAGATCTCTTTGTTCAGCAACACTCCCCAGGACCTTACCATTAAGTGTGTAAGCCCTGGCCTGAATTGCCTTTCCAAAAAGCAGATTCTCATATCTATCAAAATTAAATTTCACCTGCTACTCCTCGGCTGATTGACCGATCTGCGCAAGATTTCCTTGTACTCTGAGGTAACATTCTTCGCTATCCACTACACCTCCACTTTTGGTGTTACCTTCAAAATTACCAGCCATAACTTCTATGTTCACATTCAGATAATTTATATATGTGACTAAAAGCCATGGACCCAACACCGATCCTTGCGACATAATGCTGGTCACAGCCCAGTCTGAAAAACAACCCTCCTCCACAACCAGAAGAGGCTTCACAAAACATTACCCCTCTTCTACTTTTGAGCAACTCTATACCCACGTACTTAGTTCTCCATATATTCCATGTGATCTAACTGTACTAACCAGTCTACCATGAGAAGCCTTGTCAAACACTTTATTGAAGCCCATATTGATCATGTCCGCTGTTCAATCTTCATTCATCCTCTTTGTGACTTATCCAAAAAAAACAGAATCAAAGATTTCCCATGCACAATACCACGTTGGCTAACTCTGATCAGCCCCTGCCTTTCTAAATACATGACAACCCTATCCCTCAGGAATCCCTCCAACAACTTTACCCCCATTGATTGTCAGGCTCACTGGTCTATAGTTCCCTGGCATGTTCTTACCACATTTCTTAAATAGTAGAACAACATTGGCCAACCTCCAGTCATCCGGCACCTTTCCTGTGCCTATTGTTGATACAGAAACCCCAGCAAGGAGAAAGCAATCACTTCCTCAGCTTCCCACAGAGTTCTAGGGTACGTTTGATCAGGTCCCGGCAATTTATCCACCTCCTCCTTTGTAAAATGTATATTTTACAATATATTTAATTATTTCCCCACGTTCTCTATCTCCCATACCCTTCGCCACAGAAAACACTGATAACAAATACTCATTTAATGTCTCCCCTGTCTCCTGCTGTTCCACATATCGGTGGCGTTGCTTATCTTTAAGGGGCCCCATTCTCTTCCCAGTTACTCTTCTGTCCTTAAACTATTTGTGGTAGCCCTTCGGATTCTCCGTAAACTGATTTGCAAAAGCTATCTCATGTTCCCTTTCTGCCTTTCTGAATTCCATCTTACATACACTCCTACTGCCTTTATACTCTTCTATGAAATCACTCGATTCTATTGTCTATACCTGACATAAGCCTCCTTCTTATTCTTGACAAAAACCTCAATTTACCTCGTCATCCAGCAGTTCCTACACCTTACAGCCTTCTCCTTCACACAAACAGAAACATATTGTACCCGCACTCTCGTAATCTCATTATTGTAGGCTTCACATTTTCCAGCCTAAGATAACAAAGTGTGAAGTTGGCTGAACACAGCAGGCCAAGCAGGATCTCAGGAGCACAAAAGATGACGTTTCGGGTCTAGACCCTTCTTCAAACATGTAGATAACCTGGACAGGCTGGGAATTGTTTCACTGGAGTTCAGGAGGTTAAGAGGCAATCTTACAGAAGTTTATAAAATAACGAGAGCATCGGTAGGGTTAGTGATATTGTCTTTTCCCGAGGATGGGAGATTTCAATACTTGGAGACACATTTTTAATGTGAGAGGAGAGGCATTTTAAAAATACATGAGAGGCTTTTTCTCACAAAGAGTATGGGTTACATCTTGGATGAACTTCCTGAGCAAGTGGGGGATGTGGGCACAATTACAACGTTTAAAAGAAATTTGGCTCAGCATATGAACAGGAAAAGTTTAAAGTGACATGGGTCAGGAGCAGGCAGATGGGACTAGTTTTGTTTGGGATAATGTTTGGCATGGGCTCGTTGGACTGTTCCATGCTGTATGACTGTGTAAATGTTCATACTCGAGAAAGAGCAAGCAGTGACCTTCAGTTGGGTAATAAGGCAGAGAACGTGACAGTACGGAAACACTTAGGAGTTGGAATAAACGATAGAGACGGGGCTCAGTATTATCAGGAATTAATAAATAAGAACGGTGTTTGCATAAAGCACAGTGTACAAGAAAGTATTAAAAGAGAAAAACAAATCAATCGAACATATTTAAAAACCTTACACTTAAATACACACAGCATTTGGAATAAATTGATGAGCTAATAGCACAAAGAGAAATAAATTGGTGCCCATAAGTAGGTACACCTGCACATCTACTGATGTTTTATACTGTATCTGCTGTTCCTGATGTGGCCTTCTCTACATCGGGGAAATCAAACGGACGCTTGGAGACCTCTTTGTGGAAAACTCACGCTTGGTTCATGACAAACAATTGCACTTCCCAGTCGTGAACTACGTCAACTCCCCCTCCCACTCATTGGATGACATAACCATCATGGACAGCCTCCAATGGCACAATGACGCCACCCGAATTTGCCAGGAACAGCATGTCATATTTCGCTTGGGAAACTTGCAGCCCAAAGTTATCAATGTGGACATCACAAGCTTCAAAATCTCCCTGTCCGCAATCTCATCCCAAAACCAGCCCAGCTCATCCCTGCCTCTCTGACTTGTCCATCTTTTCTCTCAACAATCCGGTCCTCCTACCTCAACCCCCGCCACCACCTCCTACCAACAGGCAGGCTATGCAGGCTAGCTGAATTGAACACATAGAACACGGAAGAGTACAGCACAGGCTCTTCAGCCCACAATGTTGTGCCAAAATATTATCCTACACTAAGATCAAACTACCCTGCGTAGTCTATATTTTACGATCATCCTCGCAACTGTCCAAGACTCGGTTAAATGTCCTGAATGTATCTGACTTGAATACCACCACCAACAGAGCATTCCATGCACCCACCACTCTCTGTGTGAAGAACCTACCTCTGACATCGCCACAATACCTTCCTCCAATCACCTCAAAAGTATGCCCCCTCATAATAATCACTTCTGCTCTGGGAAAAGGTCTCTGAGTATCCATGCTATCTATGTCTCTCATCGTCTTATTTACTTATATCAAGTCACAGCTCATCCTTCTTTTCTCCAAAGAGAAAAGCCCGAGCTCCCTCAACCTTTTCTCACAAGACTTGCCCTCCAGTTCAGGCAGCATCGTGGTAAATCTCCTCTGCACCCACACGGAAGCTTTCACATCCTTCCTATAATGAGGCGATCAGAAATGAAGACAATATTCAAAGTGTCGTCTAACGAGTGTTTTAAGCAACTGCAGTATATCCTTGCGGCTTTTAAACTCACTTCCCTTGCCAATGAAAGCCAACACACCATACACCTTCTCAACAGCACTATTAATTTGGGTATCAACTTTGACAGACCTATCGATGTGAACCCCAATGTCCCTCTGTTTCTCCACATTAGCAAGAACATTAGGTTAACCCTGAATTCTGTATTTAAAGTCAACCTTTCAAAATGAATGACTTCACAATTTTTCCACGTTGAATTCCATCTGCCACTTCTTTACCCAGCTTTTCATCCTGTCAATGACCCATTGCAAACTCCAACAGCCCTCCACACTACCCACCATGCCACCAAACTTCGTGTCATCATCAAACTTACTAACCCATCTTTCCACTTCCTCATCCAAGTCATTTATAAAGACCAGAAAGAGTGGGGGTCCCAGAACAGATTCTTTCAGAGCACCACTGATTGCCGAGCTTCAGGCTGAATAATCTCCATCTATTACAACCCTCAGGCTTCCATTCTGTATCCAGACAACCAAATTTCCATGAACCCCATGTCTGCTAGCTTTCTAAATGAGCCTACCTTGCGGAACAAAATCAATTGCTTCTCTAAAATCCATATGCACCACATCCATTGCTTGATCTTCATCAATGTCGTTTGCCACATCCTCAAAGAATTCAGTAAGGCTTCTGAGGCATGATCTGCCCCTCAGAAAGCCACACTGACTATTTCTAATAAAATTGTGCAGGTCCAAATAATCACAAACACTGTCTGTCAGAATCCTCTCCACTAATTTGCCCACCGCAGAATGACTGACTCTTCTGTAATTCCCAGGATTATCCCTATTCCCTTTCTTGAACAAGAGAATAACATTTGCCATTCTCCAATCATTTGGTATTACTCCAGTAGGCAGTGAGGACGCAAAAGCCATCACCAAAGGCAAATCATTCTTTCCCTCGCTTCATCCTCCTTCCTAACATCAACCTGTTTGAGTGTATCTGTGTTTTTCATGTTATCCTCACAAATGTTAAGGCCCCTCTCACTGGTGAATACTGCAGCAACGTATTCATCAAGGCCCTCCCCTAACATGTCTGACTCTGAGCGCAAGTTCCCTCCCACTATCCCTCGTAGGCACCACTGTTACTCTGACCATCCTCTTGTTTCTCACCTTAATATAGAATGCCTTGGGATTTTCCTTCATCCAACTGTGGATCCGTGGGGATTGTGAGAGGAGTTACAATTCCCCATCGAAGCTGCAAACACATCGGTGCAATCATATCCGGAAGAAACTGTTGACTTGCTTGATGTATGAGAAGGCATTCACAGCGGTTTCACACCGGAAAGGGGCTGTTTCCCTACTGTGGGAGTGGTAAGGAATTCATTCAGCCATCCCACATGCTGGCTCACCAATGGGTCCACACTGGGGAGAGACCATTGACCTGCTCCGAGTTTGGGAAAGATTTGTCCCGGTCATCCAGCCTGTTGAAACCCCAACATGTTCACTCTGAACAGAGTTAAATGTACAGATTATGGGAAGTGCCATAAAAGCTCAGGGGGGGGCGATGTACTTTCAACATGCTCACCCTGAAGGGAAACCGTTTATGTGCTCTCACTGTGGGGCTGGGTTCAGGGCATCATCAAACCTCACTGTACACCAGCAACTACACTCTGGGGAGAGGTCATTCACCTACTCTGTGTATGGGAGAACATTCACTCAGTCATATAGCTTGAAGAAACACCAGTCTTTTCACAAGAAACTGCAGTAATTGGATATTTCTTTTGCTTGTTCATGGGATCATGGCATCAGAAGCTCAGCAAACTTTTATCGTCTGTTCTAACTGCCCAGAGGATGGTTCAGAATCAAACTAATGGTTATAGCATGGATTCATATGGAGGTCAGAATAACAATGGTTCCCAGACCCAATGACACTGAGTTGATTTTCTGGTCTCTTGTCCCGTTTCTGGAACAATAGTGAATAAATTGGTGCAATTGATTTAAAAGTGAAAGACCAAAATGTTATTTTTCTCTCTGATTCAGCGTGCCCTGCTGTTTTCTCAGTTGGTATTGCCAACCTCATGGCCCTCACACCATCACCTGTTCCGAAAAGTGTTACTGGAAAGAGGGAATGGTCAACTGCATCTGGTCACTCAAAAGGTCACTGTACCTGAAAGGGTAACTCGGATTTCTTTCATAGATGCTGCTGGGCCTGCTGAATTTTTCCAGCAATTTCTGCTTTTGTTTCTGATTTCTCTGCATTTGCAATTATTTTTGCAATTTTCTTTTTCAATATTCACCTTGTCTGTTTCAGAGGAGCCTCATTGATAGGTTTGGTCGGTTTTGAGAATTGAAAGTTAAGCCACAGATCAGGCAATGATCTAATTGAATGACAGAACAGGTTTGACGGGCCGAATGGTCTACTCCTGTTCCGATAAAAGTTTTCCATCTGCAGCATGTGGCATTATGTCCCCTCATTCTTCACTTCACATCCCTGACTGTTACACTATGTGCTATTACTGGCTGAGCAAATCTCCTGTGTTTGAACTCAGTCTGTTACTATTCAGTGCCCCATCTTCGCCTGCGCGGGTTTGACTCTCATCACAGAATTTTGTCTCGACTGCAGAAATTCAACAAAGATCCTCAGGCAGCACCTTCCAAAGACATCACCACTTCCATCTGGAAGAACAAGGGCAGCAGATATATGGGAAGATCACCACCTCCTCGTTCCCCTCTAAGTCACTCACCATCCTGACTTGGAAATATATCACCGTTCCTTCACTGTCGCTGGTTTAAAATCCTGGAATTCCGTCCCTAATAGCATTGCAGATCACCACACAGCAGGAGGACTGCAGCAGTTCAGGAAGGCAGCTCACCACCATCTTCCGAAGGGCAACTACAGATGGGCAAGAAAACCTGGCCAGCCAGGGACACCCACATCCCACACATTAGTTAAAGAAAAACTGTGTGAACAGTCACAAGAGGAGGATCCTGGAGTTTCATTCTCCTGGAACAAAAACAAAGTTGCTGGAATAGCTCAGCTGGTCTAGAAGCATCTGTGACCCTTCCTTATGTCCCTGGGATCTAACAAACCGGTTTATTATTTCCACTTCCTCCTTCATTCTGACTCTTTAATTTCTCAATTTCCGTCCACTCGCCTTTTGAGCTCTTCAAAAACCCCATTTGGGAAAATGAGAGAAAGCTGGAATTAACGCAGGGAACTGGGAAGTGGGCGGAAGTATGAGGAGAGGCCACATCAAAGAAAGCTCCCATTCCAACAACAGACCTTCTCAAAACACAAAGGCAGCATGAAAGCTTGAGATGAGTGAACATGGTGATGTGCGGGCTGTCATGAGAAAAATGTGACCATGATCAGAAATGGTTAAGATCACAGGATCCCGACAGTGCAGAAAGAGGTCATTCAGTACATCCAGTCTGCACTAGCTCTCTATCCCACCCTACTCCCATAAACCCCACATTTACCGCAGCTCACCCAAACACCAAACCTGCACAGTCGGGGACAATATAGTGTGGGCATTCCACCTAACTTGCATTTTTGGACTGTGGGATGATCACATTTTAGATCTAAAGAGGCGAGATCGTGGATTAAGGCTAAAAAAGAAACATCAACTCTAAAACAATTTCATGGTTTTTGTTTCCAGAATTAAAATCTGGGGAAAGCTGCACCCACAACGATTTCAGTTACTCTCTGGAGGAAGCGAATTTAAGACTCTGACCCGGGGGTGTGTTGAGTTGACAGAGGCCTGGGACCGGAAATATAACAGATTCTGAGCAAGGTGGAGGTGAGACAAGGGCGAAAAGGCAGATGTCACAGGGGGAAGGCAGGAGAGATTAAATTGCAGAAATGTTATTCGTCTAACAATGCTGCAGGGAATGGAGTTAGGGCTGGAAATGGAAAAAAAAAACAAAAGATGTGCCTGGAGCCAGGTGTGCAGTGGACTCAGAAACAAATTGAAACCAGAAATATAAACAAATTGGAGCAGAGTTCACAGTCTGAAATTGTTGATCTCAATGATGAGCCCAGAAAGCATTTGCAGTTTGTTTCTGATGATGGTTATAACCCTAAAATTGAACTAGAGTTTTGTACACTAGAGAAATGTAAAATAAGTCAGTTTTGCCACAAACACATGGTTGTAGATTGTTGTATTTGTCCTGAGGGTTGAACAGCACCTGGAGCTCAGAAAGGACAATCTCAGTGTGGGGTTGGGGATCATATGCAGCAACAGAACTTTAGCCGGGACACATCCTTCAGGGTCACACTGAGGGGTCAGATGGCACTTACTCTTTCACGTCTCTATTCACTGACAGCCAAGCCACGGTGTGGGTTAATCCTGGTGTGTGTAAGAAATGTGTCCCAGCTACTGTCTTCCATGGCTCACAGCACCTTGACACGGAACAGAATCTCGTTTCCAACTAAATTTCGAGTCAGGGGAAGCACAACGGTGAATGTTGGAAATGTGTTTCTAATCAGATATTAGTGTAAATCAATCATCTGTTCCTGACTGGAAGTGAACTGTCTAGTTCAGGTTGAGGTTTCCTCTACATTGGTAAAAATAAAACAGTATTTCGTAGCCGTACAACACTGATGTCCAGAACAGTGGGAGCAGGGGTATGAGCAGCCTGCCCCTGCCTCTGCTGTAACCACGCAGAATGCGCCAGGGTGACGTGACAGAAGGGTGTGGGTTAGAAATTATATTTCACCAACAGTGGTGACACAGGTAGTGTCGACAAAAAGTTAATTCTCATTTTCAGTAGCGGTACGTAATGTAGATGAATTGGCCAGGACAGAATGAAGAGGGGTTAGTGTTGGCAATGAGAAGAAGCTTTTCTGAAGGAGTCTCTCTGAGACTTTATCACTTTCTGCTGCTAACTCCAGGAGACGTCTGTTATTCCCACTTTGTTATCATTTTCCAACTTGACTACCTTCCATTCACTTGTCTGATCCAGCGAAAACTGCCAAAAACAAATATTTCACTTTGTAGACAGCTTCATATGAAAATGTTCTTTTTTATTTCAAAAGCCTTCCATTGGGTTTAGTACAATTGAACACAAAACAGCCCTCTTGATTTGCACCTCAATGACATCCAGGTACTCCCTACACCACTGATAAAAAGTGGCAGCAGCCACTGCACTAGGATGCACTGCAGTGACTCAGCAAGGCTCCTCCAACAGTACCTTCTGAATCTGCAGTCTTTAACATCCAGAAGGACAAGGGCAGCAGTCACATGGGAACGCTACCACCTGCTAGATCTCCTCTAGGCCACATACTGTGCCGTCCTGGAAATATGACATGGAGATGCTGGGGATGGTGTGGGTGGACAAAGTCAGAAGTCAGATGACACCAGCTGATAGATCAACAGGTTTATTTGAAAATACAATCTTTCTAAATGCTGCACCTGACTTTATCACTTTCTCATGAAGTATAACAGAGTAATAAAGTAGCACTTCACCTGATGAAGGAGGAATACCCTGAAAGCTTATGATTTCAAATAAACCTGTTGGACTTTAACCTGATGTTGTGTGACTTCTGACTTTGACCTGGGAATATATCATGTTCCTTCTGCGTTGCTTGGTCAAATTTCTGGAAGTCTCCCTTAATGGAACTGTGGATCTACCAACAGTATATGGACTATTGATCCCATCCTCTCCTGAGTGGTTAGCGATAGGCAATAAATCTGACCCAACCCAGCAATGCCAAAGTTTCATAAGCAAATAAAATTATTATGATATTTAAATATATGCTCATTAGCAAGAAAACCAGAACAGAATATTTACAGACCACATGTTGAAGTGATGTGGTTCTCTTTATCACCCTTCTATCATTTGCACTTTGTTATTTTCCAGTTCTATTCTGGCCCCTGCTGGGGTCACATCGATTTGACCTGTTCTTCCCCTGAGGAGTGCCATGAGTTTATAAATTACTCTGTACACAGATACGTGAGCTTCAAGCAACAGATCAAATGTGGGTGTAAAGATTCTCCAATCTTTTTATTCGCCTGTGTCCTAAACGTGGGCAGTTCTTAATGATCCCATTCTAGGTGTATAACCCCTTCCTTTTGAACCTCACTGACTTCCTCACCATTCCCTGTGGGTTGAATTCTCTCCGGATTGTTTATGGTTAGTTTCTCTCAGGAGAACGTGTCACTGTCTTGATGATATGACAATGCTGTCTCGTTACCCTCGGCAACATTAGCCATTTCATGTCCGGCTGTTTCTCAAGGAGCTGCATGTGTTGTGACCCTCTCTGCAGTGCAGGTTCACTGTGAATTTACATGCTATTTCTTTCAAGTATAGCATATTATACCTGCACATCGACTGATAGCCCAACATCATGCCACATATTAAAATTCAGGTGTATTTATCAAAATGGATGTCTGTCTCAACATCTTCCCATGTGGTGCTGATCTGTCAGGTAGTGACCTGACTATCAAATGTGGTTTCCGAGAACAAAATAAAAACAAATATAAAATGTAAGTTTTAACAAGTAAAGATATCAAGTTATTGATATCATCTCAACATTCCATGTTTTAACTGCAACATAGGTGGATACTAGATTGCAACGCTCTCCTGAACGACACCTGAAATTAATTATTCCAGTTCGTTTATCATCCTGAACAACATATTCATTATTTTCTTTTTTAAATTGGAGGTTCCTTGATGCATATAAACTTGCAGGGTTGTTTGGATTGAGCAATGACGAACATTTATTCTAAACAGAGCCAACATGACATCAGAAGGCTGAATTGTCTCTCTCTCTGCTCGACCGCAATGACTCTAGGATCCAACGAGAACAATATCAGCTGCTCCAGTCTCTCCAACCAACTGACGTCCTGAATCCCTGATGACATTCCTGTAATTCCAGTCTCAAACTTCTCTCTGAACTTAACGTCTTTCTGCAAAGGCACAGCCCATGTTTGGGCACCTTTCTGCAGAGATAGAATTGAAAAGGAGGAAAATGATGTTGCACTTATTTGAAACCAAGGTTTGACTCCACTGGGAGCACTGTCAACATTTGTCATGCCATTTGGTCAAAGGAAGCAGACGCACTGGAAATGTGTCACGCTGATACAAAAAGACACTGTCAAAACAGAAAACATGTAACCCTCAGGCAAGTCTGGGGAGCTTTTCTCCAGAAAAGAGAAGATTAAAGGATGATCTAATGGAAGCCTTTAAAATGATGAAGGGTTTAAAAACCCAATAGTGGTTGTATGAGAAACCTCTTTACCCTGCGACAGGTCAGAACGTGCAACTCACTCCAATAGCACGAGATGGAGGTGATCAGAGGAATATATTTGAGAAGTTGGATGCGTACGTAAGGGAGAAAGGAATAGACAGATCTGTTGATGGGCAGACAAAAGGGAAAGATGTGGAGCATAAATACTGACAGAGACTAATTGAGTTGATTGGGCGAGAGACTCAATGGATCAAAGACAAACATATGTATTTCTGATCGAATTGGAGTGGTGAGGAAAGCATTGTTTCACATCCAGGAAAAAATAAATTTACTTCATCGTTTCTTTGAGAATGCACAGTCCCAGACTCAAAGTACATCAGGCTCACTGGAAGCAAAGTGGTGAGAGTGGCCAGTCCAGCAGAAAGAAACCCTCTGTCTCTCCCACTTACTTACTGTCAGAATCAACATGGCTCAGTCTTGGATGTGATTTTCCCTCATTTTCACTTCAATTCATGGGATTTAGTATCACTGTCGAGGTCAGCACTTATTGCCCATCCCAGTTGTCCTCCTTGAGAAGATGGTGGTTTCTGGGACTGCAGTCTTTGAGGTGTACGGTCACCCACAATGTTGTTTGGGAGAAGTTCCTGGATTTTGAATCATTGAGAGTAAAGGAACAGACAATATGGAAGAATGTGATATTCAAGTCCCAGGTATTTCAGTGACTCCATTACATCTTCATGTGGTGGCCACTTTGAGATTTCTGTTTGCAAATCTTCCCTTTCTAGCATCCTGTTAATGAGAATCGTGTGCAGTATTGAAAAGAGCATGCTGGAGCATATACGCCCCATGTAACTGCTTCACTCGTTTTTCTAGGCAATAGATACTTTCGGTTTGAAATGACTGTCTAGCAGCAGATATAATGCAAATTAACAGCAGATCCAACTCCTAGGATTATTTGTAAACTTTCTTGTACTTCGACAGACTAGATGGCTGCATGAATCCTTTCCCTCACTTAGAACATATGAATGGCTTCTCCCCAGTATGCACTCGCTGGCGTACCTGTAGGCCAGATGGATCTCTGAACTGATTCCCACACGTGGAGCATTAGAAGGATCTCTTCCCTGTGTGGATGCAGATGGTGGTATTTGAATTCAATAATTATCTGGAATTAAGAATCTAATAATGACTGTGAATCAATTGTCAATTGATGGAAAAACTCATCTGGTTCACTAATGTCTTTCAGGGAAAGAAATTGCCATCCTTACCTGGATTGCAATACATGTAACTCCAGACCTGCAGCAATGTGGTTGACTTTGAACTGCCCTCTGGGCAATTAGAGATGGGCAATAAATGCTGCCTAGCCAGCGATGCCCTCATCGTATGAATGGGTAAAAACAAATTCAGAGCAGGTGTATAGCCTCTCTCCAGTGGCAGCACATTGGCGTTTCCACAGAGCAGATGAACCAAGGAATCCCTTCCCACAATCAGATCAGATGAATGGTCTCTGCCTCATGTGACTGCATTGATGAAACTCCAGCACTGACAGGCAATGGAATCCTTTCTCACATTTCCATGGTTCTCCATTTTACAGGAGATCTTGTGTCTCTCTAAGTTCCTGCTGTGAATGGTGTGATGTTTCTTTCAGACTAAGTAAAGGTATATCAGTTCGCTGGAAGTCTGTGGCTTGGGTGTATGTGTTTCAGTACATTTCCAGACAAACTGTTGTTTCAAATCTTTTGAAACAGATAGACATTTCTTGATCTATGGTTTCAAGCCAATGATATTCAAGTGTGGCTGCTTTCAGAGACTCCATTGGATCTTAACGTGATGGTTGTTTTGAGACTTTTGTCTGAAAATCTTCCGTTTCTACCATCCTGCAAAAAGATGATGATGATAATAATAATAATAATAATAATAATAATAACTATTATTATTATTGCTGTTGATGCTAGTATTATTGTTATTATTATAATTGTTGTTGTTATTGTCAGATTAGAAATTAAATTAAATAATCAAAAGTCAAATCTAATTGCCCATCACTTCTTTTCTGGACAGATTCTGCTCCCTCCCTGGATTCACTTCCTTTCCTTTCAGCTGCTGCAAGTAAATCATTTCACACCAGAATGAAGAAAAAATGAAATCGGGATAATTTCCTCAAAGAAATCGCGGACAGGAGGAAATTTCAGTCTGGGTGAATCAGTGTGACTAAGCCCATGCCCGCTGAAATTGGGGGGGCCGAGTGAATCCCTTTCCAAACATGGAGCAAGTAAAATGTTTCTCCCCAGTGTGAATGACTGGTGTTCACTGAGTATCAGACGTCGGAGTGAATCCCTTCCCACACTCAATGCGGGTGTACGGTCACTCTCTAATGTGGCCATGCTGGTGTATCAGAAGCTGTGCTTGTTTAATAAATCCCTTCCCACACACTGAGCAGACGAATGGTCGCTCTCCAGTGTGACAGGCCTGTCATATGTGAGGTGGGAAGAACAGGAGAATCCCTTTCCACACATGGAGCAGGGGAATGGTTTCTTCCCACTGTGTACACATCAATGTTTAGTGCGGCTGGGTGACTGACAAAACTGACTGAAGCTCTTCCCATGTTGAAAGCAGATGAACCCCGTCTCTCCAGTGTGAGATGTCTTATGTGACTTTAGGCTGGAATGATGCTGATCTCCTGACATCTCTCCAGATTATATGATCTGTCAAATTCTTATCCATAAACACAATGCGTGTACAGTTTCCTTGCTCTGTGGGGTTTCTTTTCAGAATGTCAACTGGATGATGTTGAATAACTTCTGCAGTTAGCTCACTGGAACATTCAGAATCAGGTGTGTCAGTGTGCGGGTGTTGGCGCTTTCCCACTCACACTGATGTTTGATTTTTTTTTCTTCCACAGTCATACTACATAAACATACTCCCTTCTGGTTCTGATGAATCAATTAACTCTGTTGCATCTTGACACTGTGTTTGATTTGACTCTCCCATCTTCATTGTCTTTTTTTCTATTACTCTGTGAAATATTTACAAACATCATCACTGTCTGTACAGGGTAACATCTCAAACAAACAAATTCAATTTCGGAGAGATAGTTTTCCTTTATTGCACCCACCCCAAAACTTATGACCCACACTAAAAGATGTGAAAATCAGTACCACAGGCAAAAGTAACATTCCTGAATAAATCAGGTCGTTCTTCCCACTGTCTATGAGGCATTGTATACCCTGAGGTACCAACTTGTGATGGGACATACCCTGCCCAGTGGTAGACACTACAAGCTCCCTGCCCAGAGAGAGGACACAAAAGATAGATGGTACCGTTTGCTGTTAGTAGGAACTGCCAATGCTGGGATATGAGATAATAAGGTGTGGAGCTGGATGAACACAGCAGGCCGGGCAGCATCAAAGGATCAGGAAAGCCGACATTTCAGGTCTGGACCCTTCATCAGAAATGGGGGAGGGGAAGAGAGCTCTGAGAAGAATAGAGAGAGGGGAGTTGGTGATAGAAGGTGGTTAGAGGAGCAGATAGATGGAGAGAAGACTGTCAAGTCATGGAGGTGGGGATAGAGCCAGTAAAGGTGAGCGTAGTTATGGAGTTGGGATGGGCGTTGGTCAGTGATGAGGGAGGGGTTGATAGGTAAGAGGGAAGACAGACAGTCAAGGAGGCGGGAATGATGTTAGTTGAGGTCGGACAGCGACAGGGATGGACAGGGAGGGAGTGAGGGACAATGACAGGGAGCAATGGACAAGGACAGGGAATGATGGGGCCAAGAACAGGGACAGGAACGGGGTCAGGGAGGGGGACAGGGAGGAGGACAGTGAGGGTCAGGGAGGGAGAGAGCGACGTGGAGGGAGGGAGGGAGTCAGAGACGGGAAGGACAGGAGAAACGTATGGTGAGGGATGCAGTGAGGGACAGGGAGGGAGCGAGGGACGGGGATGGTGCGAAGGACAGGGAGTGAGCAAAGTGTGCGAGGGAGCAAGGGACAGGAGGGAGCAAGGGATGGGGAGGAGCGAGTGAGCAAATGACAGGATGGATGGAGTGAGTGATGGGGAGGGAGGGAGAAAGGGACGGGGAGAGAGGGAGGAAGAGAAGGAGAGGGAGGGAGAAAGGGACAGAGATGGAGGGATTGAGTGACAGAGAGGGAGAAAGGCTGGGAATAAAGTGGGGAGGGAGGGAGCGAGGGCTAGCGAGGCAGGGAGTGAGGGATGGAATGGGAGCAAGGGAGGGAAAAAGCGACAGCGAGGGAATGAGGGAAGGAGCCAGGAACTGAAAGTCAATGAGGAAATGGGGAGGGCACGGGGGAGAAGTAGTGAGGGAAGGGAAAAAGTGAGAGAATGGGAGCAAGCAAGGGATGGGGAGGGAACGAGGGAGCAAGGGACGGGGATGGAGCGATGGAGTGAGGGATTGAGGGACAGGGAAGGAGCGAGGAACGGGGACTGTGTGATGAACGGCGAGGGATCGAGGGACGGGGGCAATGGATGGGAAGGGAGGATTGGGTATGGGGGAGCCATGAATTGGGTGGGAGCGAGGGAGTGAGTGAACGAGGGAAGGCGTGGGAGGGAGGGAGCAAGCAAGGGATGGAGAGGGTGGGAGCGAGGTCAGCGACGCAGTGAGGGATGGGGAGGGAAGAGTGAGGGAGCGAGGGACAGGGCCGAAATGAGGGAGTGAGGGACGTAGGGGAGTGAGGGTGCGAATGAGCAAGGGAGCAAGGGACAGGGAGGGAGAGAGGGATGGGAACAGAGCGAGGAAGTTAGGGATGATGAGGAGGTGAGGGATGGGGACGGAGCGAGGGATCAATGGACAGAGAGGGAAGAGTAGTGAGGGAGTGAGGGACAGAGATGTTGGGCGTGAGTGACAGAGAGGGAGAGAGGGAGGGAGTGAGGGGTAGGGAGGAAGGCAGTGAAGAATGGGGAGGGAGTGAGGGAGAGGGAGAGCTCCTGAGATGGGGAGGGAACAGGAGATTGAGGGATGGGGAAGGAGGGAGGGAGGGACAGAGAGGGAGGGTGGGATGGTGAGGTTGCGAACAAGCAAGTGAGTGAGTGATGAAGTGAAGGAGTGAGGGAAAGATTGAGAGAGCAACGGTCGGAGTGAGGGAGCAAGGGATGGGGAGGGAGGGACTGAGCGAGGGATCAGAAAGGAGTGAGGGATGG
This sequence comes from Stegostoma tigrinum, assembly GCF_030684315.1. Taxonomy (NCBI): domain Eukaryota; kingdom Metazoa; phylum Chordata; class Chondrichthyes; order Orectolobiformes; family Stegostomatidae; genus Stegostoma; species Stegostoma tigrinum. Next base: position 3,206,625 of record NC_081361.1, on the reverse strand, counting down.
GGAGGGATTGGGTGAGCGAGGGAGTGAGGAACAGGAAAGGAGGGAGCGTGCAAGGGATGGGGAGAGAGTGACTGAGGTAGTGAGGAACAGGGAGGGTGTGAATGATGGGGAGGGAGGGAGTGAGGGGCAGGAAGGGAGGGAGCCGAGGGATGGAAAGGGAGAGAGGGAGGTAACGAGGGACAGGGAGGGCGGTAGTGAGGGACAGGAAGGGGCTGAGAGACCGAGGATGGCAAAGGAGCAAGGGATGAGGAAGCAGTGAGGGAGCGAGGAAGCGAGGGATGGGTTGGGAGCGAGAAAACGAGGGAAGGTGATGGAGGGCAGGATCAAGGTTCGGGGTGGGATGGAGCGAGGGACAGGAAGGGAGCAAGCGAGGTAGTGAGGGAAGGGGAGGGAGCGAAGGATGGGAGGGAGAGAGGGACGCTGAGGTGGTAGAGGGGGAGCAATGGACAGAGACTGTGAGAGAGGGAGGGAGCAAGGAATTGAGCGAGGGTGCGAGGGATGGATCAAGAGAGAGACAGGCAGGGAAGGAGGGAGGGAACAAGGGACTGGAAGGGAGGGAGAAAGGGACGGGGAGGGAGAGTAGCATGTGACGGGGAGGGAGTGAGGGAGTGAGGGATGAGAAGGGAAGGAGAGAGGGATGGGGAGGAAGGGATGAGGGGGCCAGGTGTGGTGTGAGGCATGGGGAGTGAGCGAGGGGGTGAGGGAGCGAGGGACAGGGAGGGAGTGAGACGAGGAGGGAGCGAGTGAGTGAGGGCAAAGAATGGGGAGGGAGAGAGCAAGGTAGGTTGGGGAGAGGTTGAGAAAGGGACGGGGATGGAGGGAGTGAGGGATAGAGAGGGAGGTAGGGATGGGGAGGGAGTGAGTGAGCGAGGGGAGGGTGCAAGGAAGCAAGTGAGTGAGAGAAGACGTGAGGCAGCGAGAAACAGAGTGAGAGAACGATGGTCGGAGCAAGGGAGCAAGGGATGAGGAGGGAGCGATGGAGCGAGGGATGGGCAGGTAGTGAGGATTCGAGCAAGAAAGCGAGGGTGAGAATGAGGGAGCGAGGGGCAGGGAGTGGAGATGCAGTGAGGGATGGAGAGGGCGGGAGCAAGGGGAAGGGAGAAAGGGAGCAAGCTACGGGGAGAAAGCAAGGGACAGGGAGTGAGTGAGGGCTGGGGAGCGATTGAATCAGATAGCGAGGGATGGGAAGGGACAGATGGAGTGAGGATTCGGGGAGGGAGTGAGGGACGGGGAGGGAGTGAGGTCTGGGGAAGGATCAAGTCAGATAGTGAGGGGTGGGGCGGGAGAGATAGAGTGAGGGATAGGGAGGAAGTGAGGGACAGGGAGGGAGCAATGGAACGAGGGGCAGGAGGGAGAGATGGAATGAGGGACGGGGAGGGATCGAGTGAGGTAGCAAGGGACGTGGAGTTCGCAAAGGAGCAAGGGACAGGGAGGGAGTGAGGGCCGGTGAAGGAGAGAGAGAGGGAGGGTTGGGGAGGGAGTAACAGAGTGACAGGCAGGGAGGGAGTGAACGATGAAAGGGAGAGAGGGAGGTGACGATGGACAGTGATGGAGGTAGAAAGGACGGGGATGGAGTGAGGGAGGGGGAGGGACCCAGGGATGGGATAGGAACAAGGAAGTGAGGAATGGAGTGAGAGAGTGAGGGACGGTGGAGGAGGGAGGGAGCAAGTGGTGGCGAGGGAGTGAGGGATGGGGAGGGAGCAAGGGGCACAGAGGGAGCAAGGGATGGAGTGAGGGCATGAGAGACGGACTGAGTGAGCGAGGTACAGGGAGGGAGGGAGCAAGTGACGGGGAGGGGTGAACAAGGGACCGGGAGGGAGAGATGAAGTGAGGGACGGGAAGGGAAGGAGAGACGGATGGGGAAGGAGGGAGCAATGAATGGGCATGGCATGAGGGATGTGGAGTGAGCAATGGGGGCAAGGGAGCGACGGACGGGGAAGGCCGGGGTGGAAACAAGGGACAGGGTTGGAGCGATGGGGAAGGAGCGATGGAGTGAGCGACTGGTAGGGATGGAGCAAGTGACAGGGAGGGAGGGAGAGAGACGGAGACAGCGACAGGGACAGGGGCTGGGGTACAGGGGCCGGGGCCCAGGGAGACAGATGCAGGGCTGGAGGCCATGAGGCAGGGCGATACAGAGGCAAATGAGGAACTTGAAGGGAGAGAGAAGCACAAGGAGGAGGGGGGTAGAGAGAGAAAGTGGGTCAGAGATAGAGAGGTGGAGACAAGGAAACAAAGGCTTGAGAGGTGTGAGCGAGGCGGGAGGAGAGAGTCAAAGGGTGCAGAGGGGGATGGGGAGAGAGGTACAGAGGGGCAGGGGGAAGGAGCGAGGGAAAGAGTATGATAGGGGTTGAGGGAGAGGTAGGATCAGAGGGAAAATACAGAGTGGGGGATGGGTTTCACACAGGCAGAGGGTGAGAGAAGTGGGTGCAGATATTCAAGGAGGAAGGAGAGAGAGACAGGACGCAGGGAGAGAGAGAAGGAGTGGTTTGGAGAGGGTGGGTGGAAAGAGGAAAGGAAGAGAATGGAGAGAGAGATGGGGAGTACGGAGAAATGTTGGTCAGAGAAGGAGAGAGGGAGAGAGTGAGCGAGGAGGAATAGGAGAGCGAGGAAGAGACATAAATATACCAGAGAGGACTGCAAGGACAGAGTGACTTAAACCCAACTCCTGAGCACAGTCCCGAAATCCTCCCATTCCCTTGGGGCCGAGCCTGTCTCTCTCCAGCTGAGCTTCTTCAACACAAAGACAAACAACAATATAGTTTGCTGTGCTGCTTGGCACTTTTTAATGAACGTTAATTACATATTGAAGTTATGGATGCAGTCAGTGGAATGGTGCCTTTTCTCTTTGGCCTGTGAGTTGAGAGAAACATTGACATGTTTCCCTGTAACCCCCTGTGGGATAAGGTTGGATAAACCAGCACTGCCCTCAGTCTGTTACCATAGCGACAGGCTGCTTCATTGCTGAAACATTGAACTGAAATGAGAAAATCCTGGATGGATTGATTAATGAGTGAATTTGATTGATTGATGAATTTGGGTAAAGGGATATTTCAGCACATTCTTCAGCTGCTGCCTGAACTTAGTCTGGGTCACGGCATAAATCGCGGTGTTTGTGCAGCAACTGAGGAGCTGCAGCATGAAGCCCAATTCCTGCACAAAGAAATGTAGATACACAGGAGTATACACTATATACTGCAGCCGGAACCAAATAGAAAACACCATTAACATTGACCATAAAAGGATGAAATTGGCCGAGATGACAAACAGCAAAATAATGGATTTTTTTTCGATTTCTCATTTCTGTGTCACACTGACCGTCCCCATTGGTGTGAGCCCGGAGTCTCCTGCGGGCTCTGCTGGTCACTAAAATGTGTCTGACGGGGAAAACTTTGAGCAGCAGAATCAGGAGAAATGGGAGAGTCGGGGTTAGAATGTGGTGGAGGAACTCGATTGTGACCCAGACATGTGATCATCGAACATTGATTGTTCCCTCACAAAACCAGAGGAGGTTCACCAGCCAATAGCGAGCTGTGAACATAAAATACCAGAAAATGTTCTTTAAACAGCTCAGCACAGTCACTGTTCCCAGAACCACAGCCGCCGTTTTCTCACTGCAATATTTTCTTTTCAGCTTCTGGCAACAAATAGCCACAAATCGATCGAAGGTGAAAGTGACGGTGAACCAGACAGAACAGTCAGTGGCTGCATAAAGCAGGACGGCGTGGATATTGTTTACAGGGATATACAGCAGGAAATTAAACGACTGCGGATAAAGAAGGGGAATGTGTCTCAATATCAGGTCAAGGATAATGACCAGTAGATCTGCCAGTGACCTGGCCCCCTAATAACGTCTGACGCAGGGAGACAATCCACAATCGTTATATAGCAGGACACAGATCGTCACGACGTTCACTGTGAGGAAGGAAAACAAATAAATTATACATCAGCCTGGGGCCAAACTTCCCAGTTGGATTGGGGACCCAGTGACATTTTAATGTATCACTGATTTATTGAAAAAAAACGAAGCTGAAATAACAAACAGTAATGACTCAATTATTTTACAAGAAATGTAAATGTACCACACAAGAAACTCTCCCCACCCAAACACACAGCCACACATCCATAAGAACATTCTCACATTCTCAAACACTCGGGAGCAGGCACATATCACTTCTTTACAGTTCCTGATAAGGATGGCGATGACGTTCCCGTCCTGGAAAAAAAGCAGAGGTTGGAAATTTCTGTCCTTAAGTCTATTTTGTGGTCAGTTTTGGGTTGTGATGAAACATGTAAACAGGGAAAGTGTATTCACCTCTTTAGTTGCCTGAGGGGATTTTGAAACAGTGCCCCCTCTCCCTGGAATGGGACCTATTCCCTCAGGATCATATATTTTGTTCAATTAGCTGACATCCAACAGTTCACAAATAATGTCAGTTGCAGAATGTTCCGGGGAATGTTGGTGACAGAATGTTCCGGGGAATGTCGGTTATAGGATGTGAGGGAGTCACAATGATCCCCACCACAAAGGCCATTCTGCCCATCAGTTTTGGTGAGACCCACTCAGCCTAGTGGTTGAAATCTCTCCCCAAACTCAACACAACTGGCAAACATAAATTAAAGGCATTGCCAGAGCAGCTGAAGTGGTCAGTTATATCAGATTCTCAATCCACCTCACAGAACCAGCCCAGACACCACAAACCCAGATGAAATATCTTTTCAGCATGGAGAATGTGCAGACCAGGCTAGTGTCCAGCTCAATACAACCCGGCAATTTGTCTAGAGTGGGACACTGTGCAGGCCTCACCAGTCAAATAGATATCAGTCCAGCACGGGGAGTTGTGCAGACCACACCAGTGCATTGATCTATAAATTCAAACCAGGTATCTCTCCAGCACAGGGGGCCTGTGAAGTGAACACCACTGAACTGATCTGTAAACCCGGAGCAGTTACCCTCCCAGCGTGTAGATCTGTACAGACCACCCCAGTGCAGTGCTCGGAATGCTGTGTTAAATCGCTGCCCAGCCTGGGGAAACTTTCAGCCCATGCTAGAAGTGTCAGGATGTGGGACTCCCATCCATTTACAGCTCCATATCTCCAATGTGCCATGACAAGGGGTGCCATGGGTGTGAAAGTCACTGCCAGAGAGAGATGGTGGGGAATCAGTTTAAATACGAACAAATGGGATGGGTTAGATATATAGACAGAGAGGGGGAGGTTGAGACACGGTGTCATGGTAGGATGTGTTCACAAGTTTAAACTGCTGACATGTCGACATTTTGATAGCATCTTCCAACATGGGTCAGTTTTTCAGAAATGATGCGTGAATAGGATATTGCTGTGAGTTGAGATGATGGAGAGTTTTGAATGAGCATTTGTTCTGCATTTGTGACTGAAAGTGTGGTGAGCACAGTCTTTGGCTCATTGGGCTGAAACTGACAGTAATTTGTCTCAGTGACATTTTAATTGAGGGTGACAGAGGGATAGTCTGCAGGAGGTCAAGTTGGTTTTCTGTTGCTATCTTATCAAACTCCCCTCATTATCTACCTACCCCAACAAATGCCATTCCTCTTACGCAATGCCAGCCTGATTTTCCCACCCATCATGGCTGGTAATAGTTCCCATCGCCTGGATGGCCCGGGCATTCCATGATTCCTGGTGCAGTTGCCATCTTTAAAAGGTCAATGGGCACACATTTGACCCATCTCAGTTCGGAGCCAGCCTGCATGAACCTGGCATGTAAGGGGCAATTGCACCAAGATTCATCAAAAGGGACAGAGACGTCCTGGTCGATGGGCTGGTACAGAGAAGGACAATTCTCTTCCCAGAGGGATCCACACCACCAGACCCACCGAGCATGTCCTGAGCTCACCACCCAGCTCAGTGCAGTACCTGCAGTCTGTTGGAATGTCCAGTAACACAGTACAAGCAACAATAACCTTCCCCGCTCTGTCAGGGTAAGTATCACCGTGTTCTCTCTGCTCCATCTCTCTCTCTCTCTCTCTCACACACACACACACACACACACACACACACACACACACACACACACACACACACACACACACACACACACACACACACACACACACTCCCCGACACTGATAACACTGCGTGTATCCAACACTGTCGACTGATTCAATCTGGGTACCTCACATTCACCTGCATTCCCTCCCTCCCTTTCCCCCATTCCAGGAGAAACAGACTGGAATAAGACAGGTAGGGACAAGCAGGGTGGAGGTTTTTCCCACCTCAGTTCCCTCTCCCACCTTCGTCCGCCGCATGGGGAGGGCCCTGGAATGCGGCGGAGAGAATCAGGACGACCCGTGTGCACTTTCCAAAATATAAATGCCCCACCGACCGAGTCAGGAGCAATGTTCAGTGAAGGGTAATTCTCATTTTAAACCCACTGTCAGTTCCATTCCCACCTGACACAGCTTAGAAACTGTACTCCTGATGCCATCTCCCTTTTATATCGAGCCGGTTCAAATGCAATCCCCATGGTCTCGGTGGGCAGGAGGGTGGGCTCACAACACATCGTCTCCACCAGCTCCCAGGAAGGAAGCACGGAGTCTCCCTCCTACACCTCCTCCTTCAGACAGCTCAGATAACCTGTAACTAACCTGTAATATTTACGAGTATCCCAACTTGTCCTTGCATCTTCAATAATCAAGCATTGAAAACCTCATAGAGTCACAGTCCCCATGGAACAACTGAACTACTGTCAGACTCACTGGAGTGAGCAAACACTGATATACTCTCATGGAGTGACTCAAATAATGAAATGCTTTCCATGGAATAACAGAAATCCTGACACACACCAGATAGAATGAATGAAATATTGACAAACCACAGAGCCAGAGAAATTCTGATAAGCTCCCCTTATTTGTGTAAGTGTCGGTGTATTTGTGTGTGTCTCTGTGTGGGGCAGGTCTGACAGTCTCTGTGCTGTTTAATGTGATGGAATGCCCCCCTCTGCTGGTCCCCACACGCCACTGCACAGGTAGCAGCAGAGGATGAGTATCATCTGGGATTTATTCAGAGACGGCCCGAGAGGCCACCAGTTCACAACACCATCCAAACTGATTTCTTCTTCACGTACTGATCTAAGAGTCTTTGGAACTCTGTTACTACACCTACTTCGACCATTTTGTCAGAGGTTCATTGAATACATGAACAATTCTTTGCAAAATAATTGCCCCATTCCTTTTTTGAAAATAAATGTTTGCTCCTCAAAATTTGAAATATTCCCATCGTCTTGAAATCCTCCACCTTTGGAAAAAGGTTCTGACATTCAGGTTATCAGTACTTTTCATGAGTTATAACCCTCACTCAGGTCACCCATCAACCTCCCATGCACAACTGTGAAATGTCCCAGCCTATCCAGGTTCTCCTCATAACTCAAACTATCCATTCCCAGCGACATCCCCGTAAATATCTATGATCCCTCTGCAGATTAATATTATCCTTCCTATAACAATGCAATCAGAACTGGACACAATTCTACAGACGATGCCTCACCAACATCCTGTACAATCTGAAAATGACATCCCAACTTCTGAACTCAAAGGCCTGAGCGATGAAGGCAGTGAACTAAACACCTTCTTAACCACCCTGTCCATATCTGACACGGGCTTCACAGAACTGTACCTGACAGTCTAGTCTCTGTTCTGCAACACTACCAAAGGTGCTAATTTCAATTGTATAAGTCCTGCCCTTGTTTGTTTTTTTTCCAAAAACAATGTCTCACTTTTATGCAAATTAAACACAATCTGCCACAGCACAGCCCAGTGAGTGTTAACCCCACAACCCACAAAACCCTGATATGTTTTGAATGAACGCCCCATCTCCGGAAAGCAGACAAACTCTGGGGCCTTTATTTTCCAAAGACCCTGCACTTGGTTTGCCTTGTGTGGGCAAGAGGAGGGGTGGCGTGTAGGTTGCAGACGAGCCAGTGGTGAGGAGACGCTGGAATATAATGCATTGCTTTGTAACATTTAATGGCTTTAGGACGAGGGCAGTCACATATTTGAGGAGGGAAATCGTGACCCGCAATACGGTCTTTTGGGGCTGGAACTTTTGTCATCTCTGGTCTTCAGTGATAATACCAATTCGAGAATCTTCATAGTGCAAAGTATGTCTGCAGGATTTCTTTCCCTAACGTTGCTGTCTACAGATAATAGTCATTTAAACTGGAAATCATGGCCAATCAATTAAAGATGGTCCTAGTTTATCTCAATGGCAGAGCACATGCACTCAACACCCTGTAGCTGAGGCCAATACCTTGCATGTGTTCAGCACTGAAAAATCTTACCTGTGTAATTCAGTAAAGTTCACCAGAACTTGATATATCCAAACTCAGTTGATAGCTGGCGTGCAAAATGTGACTCAAAATCTGGGCATGACTTCGTCCTTGTGTAATGGGCAGCACCAATACATCTGTGCGAGAGCTCTGGATTCAATTCCCATCCCTGAACCTGTGGTAATGTCACGAGCTCTGGAACAGAAGCTCTGCATTCAAGTCCTGCCAGTCTCGGAGGTGTGTCACATCCTGTCAGAACAGGGCATTGAGCAAATTTACAGAAGACTAACGTTGCAGAACCAGGGACTATTGCAGTGCAGTGGTAATATCCCTACCTCTGGGCATCAAGGTCGAGATTCAAATCCCAGAGTTGATTCATAATATGTTTGAACAAGTTGGTTGAAATTTTTCTCGAACAGTAACTTGGTCGAGAAGGAAGAGTTATCAGTTTTGACTTTCAAAATTGAAGCCCGGGATAACAGAAAGCACAACAATTCTATTGATTGGAGTCAAATTTGCACCTTATATATGTTTATAAAATCATGAAGGGCATGGATAGAGTGAATAGTCAGGGTCTTTTTCCAAGAGTATGGGGGTCAAAAGTTAGAAGAGACAGGTTTAAGGTGCGTGGGGAAAGATAAAAAAACTGGAATGAATTGCCAGACGAAGTGCTGGAAGCTTCTGAAAACAACATTTTCAAGGTATCTGGATGGGTACATGAATTAGAAGGGCCCAGAAGAATATCGACCAAATGCTGGCAATTGGGTTGAGATTAATTTCGGATATCTGGTCAGCATGGACATGATGGACCAAAAGATTTGTTGCATTTTTGTGATTCATTCATCCAATTGTTCAAGATCTCTTTGTGATCTAAGGTACCCTTCCCTGTCTTCGTTCAAATAATCTCAGTATCCTCTGTAAATTTACTCATCATGCCTTCGATAATTTTCATGTAAATCACTTATTTAAATGACAAACAAAAGTAAATCCAGCATGACCTCTGTGGATCACAGTTTGTCACAGACTTCCAATCTGATGAACAATCCTTCGTGACCGCCCTGTCTCCTGAGTCCTGAGCACACACACACACACACACACACACACACACACACACACACACTCCCCGACACTGATAACACTGCGTGTATCCAACACTGTCGACTGATTCAATCTGGGTACCTCACATTCACCTGCATTCCCTCCCTCCCTTTCCCCCATTCCAGGAGAAACAGACTGGAATAAGACAGGTAGGGACAAGCAGGGTGGAGGTTTTTCCCACCTCAGTTCCCTCTCCCACCTTCGTCCGCCGCATGGGGAGGGCCCTGGAATGCGGCGGAGAGAATCAGGACGACCCGTGTGCACTTTCCAAAATATAAATGCCCCACCGACCGAGTCAGGAGCAATGTTCAGTGAAGGGTAATTCTCATTTTAAACCCACTGTCAGTTCCATTCCCACCTGACACAGCTTAGAAACTGTACTCCTGATGCCATCTCCCTTTTATATCGAGCCGGTTCAAATGCAATCCCCATGGTCTCGGTGGGCAGGAGGGTGGGCTCACAACACATCGTCTCCACCAGCTCCCAGGAAGGAAGCACGGAGTCTCCCTCCTACACCTCCTCCTTCAGACAGCTCAGATAACCTGTAACTAACCTGTAATATTTACGAGTATCCCAACTTGTCCTTGCATCTTCAATAATCAAGCATTGAAAACCTCATAGAGTCACAGTCCCCATGGAACAACTGAACTACTGTCAGACTCACTGGAGTGAGCAAACACTGATATACTCTCATGGAGTGACTCAAATAATGAAATGCTTTCCATGGAATAACAGAAATCCTGACACACACCAGATAGAATGAATGAAATATTGACAAACCACAGAGCCAGAGAAATTCTGATAAGCTCCCCTTATTTGTGTAAGTGTCGGTGTATTTGTGTGTGTCTCTGTGTGGGGCAGGTCTGACAGTCTCTGTGCTGTTTAATGTGATGGAATGCCCCCCTCTGCTGGTCCCCACACGCCACTGCACAGGTAGCAGCAGAGGATGAGTATCATCTGGGATTTATTCAGAGACGGCCCGAGAGGCCACCAGTTCACAACACCATCCAAACTGATTTCTTCTTCACGTACTGATCTAAGAGTCTTTGGAACTCTGTTACTACACCTACTTCGACCATTTTGTCAGAGGTTCATTGAATACATGAACAATTCTTTGCAAAATAATTGCCCCATTCCTTTTTTGAAAATAAATGTTTGCTCCTCAAAATTTGAAATATTCCCATCGTCTTGAAATCCTCCACCTTTGGAAAAAGGTTCTGACATTCAGGTTATCAGTACTTTTCATGAGTTATAACCCTCACTCAGGTCACCCATCAACCTCCCATGCACAACTGTGAAATGTCCCAGCCTATCCAGGTTCTCCTCATAACTCAAACTATCCATTCCCAGCGACATCCCCGTAAATATCTATGATCCCTCTGCAGATTAATATTATCCTTCCTATAACAATGCAATCAGAACTGGACACAATTCTACAGACGATGCCTCACCAACATCCTGTACAATCTGAAAATGACATCCCAACTTCTGAACTCAAAGGCCTGAGCGATGAAGGCAGTGAACTAAACACCTTCTTAACCACCCTGTCCATATCTGACACGGGCTTCACAGAACTGTACCTGACAGTCTAGTCTCTGTTCTGCAACACTACCAAAGGTGCTAATTTCAATTGTATAAGTCCTGCCCTTGTTTGTTTTTTTTCCAAAAACAATGTCTCACTTTTATGCAAATTAAACACAATCTGCCACAGCACAGCCCAGTGAGTGTTAACCCCACAACCCACAAAACCCTGATATGTTTTGAATGAACGCCCCATCTCCGGAAAGCAGACAAACTCTGGGGCCTTTATTTTCCAAAGACCCTGCACTTGGTTTGCCTTGTGTGGGCAAGAGGAGGGGTGGCGTGTAGGTTGCAGACGAGCCAGTGGTGAGGAGACGCTGGAATATAATGCATTGCTTTGTAACATTTAATGGCTTTAGGACGAGGGCAGTCACATATTTGAGGAGGGAAATCGTGACCCGCAATACGGTCTTTTGGGGCTGGAACTTTTGTCATCTCTGGTCTTCAGTGATAATACCAATTCGAGAATCTTCATAGTGCAAAGTATGTCTGCAGGATTTCTTTCCCTAACGTTGCTGTCTACAGATAATAGTCATTTAAACTGGAAATCATGGCCAATCAATTAAAGATGGTCCTAGTTTATCTCAATGGCAGAGCACATGCACTCAACACCCTGTAGCTGAGGCCAATACCTTGCATGTGTTCAGCACTGAAAAATCTTACCTGTGTAATTCAGTAAAGTTCACCAGAACTTGATATATCCAAACTCAGTTGATAGCTGGCGTGCAAAATGTGACTCAAAATCTGGGCATGACTTCGTCCTTGTGTAATGGGCAGCACCAATACATCTGTGCGAGAGCTCTGGATTCAATTCCCATCCCTGAACCTGTGGTAATGTCACGAGCTCTGGAACAGAAGCTCTGCATTCAAGTCCTGCCAGTCTCGGAGGTGTGTCACATCCTGTCAGAACAGGGCATTGAGCAAATTTACAGAAGACTAACGTTGCAGAACCAGGGACTATTGCAGTGCAGTGGTAATATCCCTACCTCTGGGCATCAAGGTCGAGATTCAAATCCCAGAGTTGATTCATAATATGTTTGAACAAGTTGGTTGAAATTTTTCTCGAACAGTAACTTGGTCGAGAAGGAAGAGTTATCAGTTTTGACTTTCAAAATTGAAGCCCGGGATAACAGAAAGCACAACAATTCTATTGATTGGAGTCAAATTTGCACCTTATATATGTTTATAAAATCATGAAGGGCATGGATAGAGTGAATAGTCAGGGTCTTTTTCCAAGAGTATGGGGGTCAAAAGTTAGAAGAGACAGGTTTAAGGTGCGTGGGGAAAGATAAAAAAACTGGAATGAATTGCCAGACGAAGTGCTGGAAGCTTCTGAAAACAACATTTTCAAGGTATCTGGATGGGTACATGAATTAGAAGGGCCCAGAAGAATATCGACCAAATGCTGGCAATTGGGTTGAGATTAATTTCGGATATCTGGTCAGCATGGACATGATGGACCAAAAGATTTGTTGCATTTTTGTGATTCATTCATCCAATTGTTCAAGATCTCTTTGTGATCTAAGGTACCCTTCCCTGTCTTCGTTCAAATAATCTCAGTATCCTCTGTAAATTTACTCATCATGCCTTCGATAATTTTCATGTAAATCACTTATTTAAATGACAAACAAAAGTAAATCCAGCATGACCTCTGTGGATCACAGTTTGTCACAGACTTCCAATCTGATGAACAATCCTTCGTGACCGCCCTGTCTCCTGAGTCCTGAGCACACACACACACACACACACACACACACACACACACACACACACTCCCCGACACTGATAACACTGCGTGTATCCAACACTGTCGACTGATTCAATCTGGGTACCTCACATTCACCTGCATTCCCTCCCTCCCTTTCCCCCATTCCAGGAGAAACAGACTGGAATAAGACAGGTAGGGACAAGCAGGGTGGAGGTTTTTCCCACCTCAGTTCCCTCTCCCACCTTCGTCCGCCGCATGGGGAGGGCCCTGGAATGCGGCGGAGAGAATCAGGACGACCCGTGTGCACTTTCCAAAATATAAATGCCCCACCGACCGAGTCAGGAGCAATGTTCAGTGAAGGGTAATTCTCATTTTAAACCCACTGTCAGTTCCATTCCCACCTGACACAGCTTAGAAACTGTACTCCTGATGCCATCTCCCTTTTATATCGAGCCGGTTCAAATGCAATCCCCATGGTCTCGGTGGGCAGGAGGGTGGGCTCACAACACATCGTCTCCACCAGCTCCCAGGAAGGAAGCACGGAGTCTCCCTCCTACACCTCCTCCTTCAGACAGCTCAGATAACCTGTAACTAACCTGTAATATTTACGAGTATCCCAACTTGTCCTTGCATCTTCAATAATCAAGCATTGAAAACCTCATAGAGTCACAGTCCCCATGGAACAACTGAACTACTGTCAGACTCACTGGAGTGAGCAAACACTGATATACTCTCATGGAGTGACTCAAATAATGAAATGCTTTCCATGGAATAACAGAAATCCTGACACACACCAGATAGAATGAATGAAATATTGACAAACCACAGAGCCAGAGAAATTCTGATAAGCTCCCCTTATTTGTGTAAGTGTCGGTGTATTTGTGTGTGTCTCTGTGTGGGGCAGGTCTGACAGTCTCTGTGCTGTTTAATGTGATGGAATGCCCCCCTCTGCTGGTCCCCACACGCCACTGCACAGGTAGCAGCAGAGGATGAGTATCATCTGGGATTTATTCAGAGACGGCCCGAGAGGCCACCAGTTCACAACACCATCCAAACTGATTTCTTCTTCACGTACTGATCTAAGAGTCTTTGGAACTCTGTTACTACACCTACTTCGACCATTTTGTCAGAGGTTCATTGAATACATGAACAATTCTTTGCAAAATAATTGCCCCATTCCTTTTTTGAAAATAAATGTTTGCTCCTCAAAATTTGAAATATTCCCATCGTCTTGAAATCCTCCACCTTTGGAAAAAGGTTCTGACATTCAGGTTATCAGTACTTTTCATGAGTTATAACCCTCACTCAGGTCACCCATCAACCTCCCATGCACAACTGTGAAATGTCCCAGCCTATCCAGGTTCTCCTCATAACTCAAACTATCCATTCCCAGCGACATCCCCGTAAATATCTATGATCCCTCTGCAGATTAATATTATCCTTCCTATAACAATGCAATCAGAACTGGACACAATTCTACAGACGATGCCTCACCAACATCCTGTACAATCTGAAAATGACATCCCAACTTCTGAACTCAAAGGCCTGAGCGATGAAGGCAGTGAACTAAACACCTTCTTAACCACCCTGTCCATATCTGACACGGGCTTCACAGAACTGTACCTGACAGTCTAGTCTCTGTTCTGCAACACTACCAAAGGTGCTAATTTCAATTGTATAAGTCCTGCCCTTGTTTGTTTTTTTTCCAAAAACAATGTCTCACTTTTATGCAAATTAAACACAATCTGCCACAGCACAGCCCAGTGAGTGTTAACCCCACAACCCACAAAACCCTGATATGTTTTGAATGAACGCCCCATCTCCGGAAAGCAGACAAACTCTGGGGCCTTTATTTTCCAAAGACCCTGCACTTGGTTTGCCTTGTGTGGGCAAGAGGAGGGGTGGCGTGTAGGTTGCAGACGAGCCAGTGGTGAGGAGACGCTGGAATATAATGCATTGCTTTGTAACATTTAATGGCTTTAGGACGAGGGCAGTCACATATTTGAGGAGGGAAATCGTGACCCGCAATACGGTCTTTTGGGGCTGGAACTTTTGTCATCTCTGGTCTTCAGTGATAATACCAATTCGAGAATCTTCATAGTGCAAAGTATGTCTGCAGGATTTCTTTCCCTAACGTTGCTGTCTACAGATAATAGTCATTTAAACTGGAAATCATGGCCAATCAATTAAAGATGGTCCTAGTTTATCTCAATGGCAGAGCACATGCACTCAACACCCTGTAGCTGAGGCCAATACCTTGCATGTGTTCAGCACTGAAAAATCTTACCTGTGTAATTCAGTAAAGTTCACCAGAACTTGATATATCCAAACTCAGTTGATAGCTGGCGTGCAAAATGTGACTCAAAATCTGGGCATGACTTCGTCCTTGTGTAATGGGCAGCACCAATACATCTGTGCGAGAGCTCTGGATTCAATTCCCATCCCTGAACCTGTGGTAATGTCACGAGCTCTGGAACAGAAGCTCTGCATTCAAGTCCTGCCAGTCTCGGAGGTGTGTCACATCCTGTCAGAACAGGGCATTGAGCAAATTTACAGAAGACTAACGTTGCAGAACCAGGGACTATTGCAGTGCAGTGGTAATATCCCTACCTCTGGGCATCAAGGTCGAGATTCAAATCCCAGAGTTGATTCATAATATGTTTGAACAAGTTGGTTGAAATTTTTCTCGAACAGTAACTTGGTCGAGAAGGAAGAGTTATCAGTTTTGACTTTCAAAATTGAAGCCCGGGATAACAGAAAGCACAACAATTCTATTGATTGGAGTCAAATTTGCACCTTATATATGTTTATAAAATCATGAAGGGCATGGATAGAGTGAATAGTCAGGGTCTTTTTCCAAGAGTATGGGGGTCAAAAGTTAGAAGAGACAGGTTTAAGGTGCGTGGGGAAAGATAAAAAAACTGGAATGAATTGCCAGACGAAGTGCTGGAAGCTTCTGAAAACAACATTTTCAAGGTATCTGGATGGGTACATGAATTAGAAGGGCCCAGAAGAATATCGACCAAATGCTGGCAATTGGGTTGAGATTAATTTCGGATATCTGGTCAGCATGGACATGATGGACCAAAAGATTTGTTGCATTTTTGTGATTCATTCATCCAATTGTTCAAGATCTCTTTGTGATCTAAGGTACCCTTCCCTGTCTTCGTTCAAATAATCTCAGTATCCTCTGTAAATTTACTCATCATGCCTTCGATAATTTTCATGTAAATCACTTATTTAAATGACAAACAAAAGTAAATCCAGCATGACCTCTGTGGATCACAGTTTGTCACAGACTTCCAATCTGATGAACAATCCTTCGTGACCGCCCTGTCTCCTGAGTCCTGAGCACACACACACACACACACACACACACACACACACTCCCCGACACTGATAACACTGCGTGTATCCAACACTGTCGACTGATTCAA
Organism: Stegostoma tigrinum; assembly: GCF_030684315.1. Lineage (NCBI taxonomy): Eukaryota > Metazoa > Chordata > Chondrichthyes > Orectolobiformes > Stegostomatidae > Stegostoma > Stegostoma tigrinum. The sequence continues at coordinate 3,190,502 of NC_081361.1, read as the reverse complement.
TCTGGGTACCTCACATTCACCTGCATTCCCTCCCTCCCTTTCCCCCATTCCAGGAGAAACAGACTGGAATAAGACAGGTAGGGACAAGCAGGGTGGAGGTTTTTCCCACCTCAGTTCCCTCTCCCACCTTCGTCCGCCGCATGGGGAGGGCCCTGGAATGCGGCGGAGAGAATCAGGACGACCCGTGTGCACTTTCCAAAATATAAATGCCCCACCGACCGAGTCAGGAGCAATGTTCAGTGAAGGGTAATTCTCATTTTAAACCCACTGTCAGTTCCATTCCCACCTGACACAGCTTAGAAACTGTACTCCTGATGCCATCTCCCTTTTATATCGAGCCGGTTCAAATGCAATCCCCATGGTCTCGGTGGGCAGGAGGGTGGGCTCACAACACATCGTCTCCACCAGCTCCCAGGAAGGAAGCACGGAGTCTCCCTCCTACACCTCCTCCTTCAGACAGCTCAGATAACCTGTAACTAACCTGTAATATTTACGAGTATCCCAACTTGTCCTTGCATCTTCAATAATCAAGCATTGAAAACCTCATAGAGTCACAGTCCCCATGGAACAACTGAACTACTGTCAGACTCACTGGAGTGAGCAAACACTGATATACTCTCATGGAGTGACTCAAATAATGAAATGCTTTCCATGGAATAACAGAAATCCTGACACACACCAGATAGAATGAATGAAATATTGACAAACCACAGAGCCAGAGAAATTCTGATAAGCTCCCCTTATTTGTGTAAGTGTCGGTGTATTTGTGTGTGTCTCTGTGTGGGGCAGGTCTGACAGTCTCTGTGCTGTTTAATGTGATGGAATGCCCCCCTCTGCTGGTCCCCACACGCCACTGCACAGGTAGCAGCAGAGGATGAGTATCATCTGGGATTTATTCAGAGACGGCCCGAGAGGCCACCAGTTCACAACACCATCCAAACTGATTTCTTCTTCACGTACTGATCTAAGAGTCTTTGGAACTCTGTTACTACACCTACTTCGACCATTTTGTCAGAGGTTCATTGAATACATGAACAATTCTTTGCAAAATAATTGCCCCATTCCTTTTTTGAAAATAAATGTTTGCTCCTCAAAATTTGAAATATTCCCATCGTCTTGAAATCCTCCACCTTTGGAAAAAGGTTCTGACATTCAGGTTATCAGTACTTTTCATGAGTTATAACCCTCACTCAGGTCACCCATCAACCTCCCATGCACAACTGTGAAATGTCCCAGCCTATCCAGGTTCTCCTCATAACTCAAACTATCCATTCCCAGCGACATCCCCGTAAATATCTATGATCCCTCTGCAGATTAATATTATCCTTCCTATAACAATGCAATCAGAACTGGACACAATTCTACAGACGATGCCTCACCAACATCCTGTACAATCTGAAAATGACATCCCAACTTCTGAACTCAAAGGCCTGAGCGATGAAGGCAGTGAACTAAACACCTTCTTAACCACCCTGTCCATATCTGACACGGGCTTCACAGAACTGTACCTGACAGTCTAGTCTCTGTTCTGCAACACTACCAAAGGTGCTAATTTCAATTGTATAAGTCCTGCCCTTGTTTGTTTTTTTTCCAAAAACAATGTCTCACTTTTATGCAAATTAAACACAATCTGCCACAGCACAGCCCAGTGAGTGTTAACCCCACAACCCACAAAACCCTGATATGTTTTGAATGAACGCCCCATCTCCGGAAAGCAGACAAACTCTGGGGCCTTTATTTTCCAAAGACCCTGCACTTGGTTTGCCTTGTGTGGGCAAGAGGAGGGGTGGCGTGTAGGTTGCAGACGAGCCAGTGGTGAGGAGACGCTGGAATATAATGCATTGCTTTGTAACATTTAATGGCTTTAGGACGAGGGCAGTCACATATTTGAGGAGGGAAATCGTGACCCGCAATACGGTCTTTTGGGGCTGGAACTTTTGTCATCTCTGGTCTTCAGTGATAATACCAATTCGAGAATCTTCATAGTGCAAAGTATGTCTGCAGGATTTCTTTCCCTAACGTTGCTGTCTACAGATAATAGTCATTTAAACTGGAAATCATGGCCAATCAATTAAAGATGGTCCTAGTTTATCTCAATGGCAGAGCACATGCACTCAACACCCTGTAGCTGAGGCCAATACCTTGCATGTGTTCAGCACTGAAAAATCTTACCTGTGTAATTCAGTAAAGTTCACCAGAACTTGATATATCCAAACTCAGTTGATAGCTGGCGTGCAAAATGTGACTCAAAATCTGGGCATGACTTCGTCCTTGTGTAATGGGCAGCACCAATACATCTGTGCGAGAGCTCTGGATTCAATTCCCATCCCTGAACCTGTGGTAATGTCACGAGCTCTGGAACAGAAGCTCTGCATTCAAGTCCTGCCAGTCTCGGAGGTGTGTCACATCCTGTCAGAACAGGGCATTGAGCAAATTTACAGAAGACTAACGTTGCAGAACCAGGGACTATTGCAGTGCAGTGGTAATATCCCTACCTCTGGGCATCAAGGTCGAGATTCAAATCCCAGAGTTGATTCATAATATGTTTGAACAAGTTGGTTGAAATTTTTCTCGAACAGTAACTTGGTCGAGAAGGAAGAGTTATCAGTTTTGACTTTCAAAATTGAAGCCCGGGATAACAGAAAGCACAACAATTCTATTGATTGGAGTCAAATTTGCACCTTATATATGTTTATAAAATCATGAAGGGCATGGATAGAGTGAATAGTCAGGGTCTTTTTCCAAGAGTATGGGGGTCAAAAGTTAGAAGAGACAGGTTTAAGGTGCGTGGGGAAAGATAAAAAAACTGGAATGAATTGCCAGACGAAGTGCTGGAAGCTTCTGAAAACAACATTTTCAAGGTATCTGGATGGGTACATGAATTAGAAGGGCCCAGAAGAATATCGACCAAATGCTGGCAATTGGGTTGAGATTAATTTCGGATATCTGGTCAGCATGGACATGATGGACCAAAAGATTTGTTGCATTTTTGTGATTCATTCATCCAATTGTTCAAGATCTCTTTGTGATCTAAGGTACCCTTCCCTGTCTTCGTTCAAATAATCTCAGTATCCTCTGTAAATTTACTCATCATGCCTTCGATAATTTTCATGTAAATCACTTATTTAAATGACAAACAAAAGTAAATCCAGCATGACCTCTGTGGATCACAGTTTGTCACAGACTTCCAATCTGATGAACAATCCTTCGTGACCGCCCTGTCTCCTGAGTCCTGAGCACACACACACACACACACACACACACACACACACACACACTCCCCGACACTGATAACACTGCGTGTATCCAACACTGTCGACTGATTCAATCTGGGTACCTCACATTCACCTGCATTCCCTCCCTCCCTTTCCCCCATTCCAGGAGAAACAGACTGGAATAAGACAGGTAGGGACAAGCAGGGTGGAGGTTTTTCCCACCTCAGTTCCCTCTCCCACCTTCGTCCGCCGCATGGGGAGGGCCCTGGAATGCGGCGGAGAGAATCAGGACGACCCGTGTGCACTTTCCAAAATATAAATGCCCCACCGACCGAGTCAGGAGCAATGTTCAGTGAAGGGTAATTCTCATTTTAAACCCACTGTCAGTTCCATTCCCACCTGACACAGCTTAGAAACTGTACTCCTGATGCCATCTCCCTTTTATATCGAGCCGGTTCAAATGCAATCCCCATGGTCTCGGTGGGCAGGAGGGTGGGCTCACAACACATCGTCTCCACCAGCTCCCAGGAAGGAAGCACGGAGTCTCCCTCCTACACCTCCTCCTTCAGACAGCTCAGATAACCTGTAACTAACCTGTAATATTTACGAGTATCCCAACTTGTCCTTGCATCTTCAATAATCAAGCATTGAAAACCTCATAGAGTCACAGTCCCCATGGAACAACTGAACTACTGTCAGACTCACTGGAGTGAGCAAACACTGATATACTCTCATGGAGTGACTCAAATAATGAAATGCTTTCCATGGAATAACAGAAATCCTGACACACACCAGATAGAATGAATGAAATATTGACAAACCACAGAGCCAGAGAAATTCTGATAAGCTCCCCTTATTTGTGTAAGTGTCGGTGTATTTGTGTGTGTCTCTGTGTGGGGCAGGTCTGACAGTCTCTGTGCTGTTTAATGTGATGGAATGCCCCCCTCTGCTGGTCCCCACACGCCACTGCACAGGTAGCAGCAGAGGATGAGTATCATCTGGGATTTATTCAGAGACGGCCCGAGAGGCCACCAGTTCACAACACCATCCAAACTGATTTCTTCTTCACGTACTGATCTAAGAGTCTTTGGAACTCTGTTACTACACCTACTTCGACCATTTTGTCAGAGGTTCATTGAATACATGAACAATTCTTTGCAAAATAATTGCCCCATTCCTTTTTTGAAAATAAATGTTTGCTCCTCAAAATTTGAAATATTCCCATCGTCTTGAAATCCTCCACCTTTGGAAAAAGGTTCTGACATTCAGGTTATCAGTACTTTTCATGAGTTATAACCCTCACTCAGGTCACCCATCAACCTCCCATGCACAACTGTGAAATGTCCCAGCCTATCCAGGTTCTCCTCATAACTCAAACTATCCATTCCCAGCGACATCCCCGTAAATATCTATGATCCCTCTGCAGATTAATATTATCCTTCCTATAACAATGCAATCAGAACTGGACACAATTCTACAGACGATGCCTCACCAACATCCTGTACAATCTGAAAATGACATCCCAACTTCTGAACTCAAAGGCCTGAGCGATGAAGGCAGTGAACTAAACACCTTCTTAACCACCCTGTCCATATCTGACACGGGCTTCACAGAACTGTACCTGACAGTCTAGTCTCTGTTCTGCAACACTACCAAAGGTGCTAATTTCAATTGTATAAGTCCTGCCCTTGTTTGTTTTTTTTCCAAAAACAATGTCTCACTTTTATGCAAATTAAACACAATCTGCCACAGCACAGCCCAGTGAGTGTTAACCCCACAACCCACAAAACCCTGATATGTTTTGAATGAACGCCCCATCTCCGGAAAGCAGACAAACTCTGGGGCCTTTATTTTCCAAAGACCCTGCACTTGGTTTGCCTTGTGTGGGCAAGAGGAGGGGTGGCGTGTAGGTTGCAGACGAGCCAGTGGTGAGGAGACGCTGGAATATAATGCATTGCTTTGTAACATTTAATGGCTTTAGGACGAGGGCAGTCACATATTTGAGGAGGGAAATCGTGACCCGCAATACGGTCTTTTGGGGCTGGAACTTTTGTCATCTCTGGTCTTCAGTGATAATACCAATTCGAGAATCTTCATAGTGCAAAGTATGTCTGCAGGATTTCTTTCCCTAACGTTGCTGTCTACAGATAATAGTCATTTAAACTGGAAATCATGGCCAATCAATTAAAGATGGTCCTAGTTTATCTCAATGGCAGAGCACATGCACTCAACACCCTGTAGCTGAGGCCAATACCTTGCATGTGTTCAGCACTGAAAAATCTTACCTGTGTAATTCAGTAAAGTTCACCAGAACTTGATATATCCAAACTCAGTTGATAGCTGGCGTGCAAAATGTGACTCAAAATCTGGGCATGACTTCGTCCTTGTGTAATGGGCAGCACCAATACATCTGTGCGAGAGCTCTGGATTCAATTCCCATCCCTGAACCTGTGGTAATGTCACGAGCTCTGGAACAGAAGCTCTGCATTCAAGTCCTGCCAGTCTCGGAGGTGTGTCACATCCTGTCAGAACAGGGCATTGAGCAAATTTACAGAAGACTAACGTTGCAGAACCAGGGACTATTGCAGTGCAGTGGTAATATCCCTACCTCTGGGCATCAAGGTCGAGATTCAAATCCCAGAGTTGATTCATAATATGTTTGAACAAGTTGGTTGAAATTTTTCTCGAACAGTAACTTGGTCGAGAAGGAAGAGTTATCAGTTTTGACTTTCAAAATTGAAGCCCGGGATAACAGAAAGCACAACAATTCTATTGATTGGAGTCAAATTTGCACCTTATATATGTTTATAAAATCATGAAGGGCATGGATAGAGTGAATAGTCAGGGTCTTTTTCCAAGAGTATGGGGGTCAAAAGTTAGAAGAGACAGGTTTAAGGTGCGTGGGGAAAGATAAAAAAACTGGAATGAATTGCCAGACGAAGTGCTGGAAGCTTCTGAAAACAACATTTTCAAGGTATCTGGATGGGTACATGAATTAGAAGGGCCCAGAAGAATATCGACCAAATGCTGGCAATTGGGTTGAGATTAATTTCGGATATCTGGTCAGCATGGACATGATGGACCAAAAGATTTGTTGCATTTTTGTGATTCATTCATCCAATTGTTCAAGATCTCTTTGTGATCTAAGGTACCCTTCCCTGTCTTCGTTCAAATAATCTCAGTATCCTCTGTAAATTTACTCATCATGCCTTCGATAATTTTCATGTAAATCACTTATTTAAATGACAAACAAAAGTAAATCCAGCATGAGCTCTGTGGATCACAGTTTGTCACAGACTTCCAATCTGATGAACAATCCTTCGTGACCGCCCTGTCTCCTGAGTCCTGAGCACACACACACACACACACACACACACACACACACACACACACTCCCCGACACTGATAACACTGCGTGTATCCAACACTGTCGACTGATTCAATCTGGGTACCTCACATTCACCTGCATTCCCTCCCTCCCTTTCCCCCATTCCAGGAGAAACAGACTGGAATAAGACAGGTAGGGACAAGCAGGGTGGAGGTTTTTCCCACCTCAGTTCCCTCTCCCACCTTCGTCCGCCGCATGGGGAGGGCCCTGGAATGCGGCGGAGAGAATCAGGACGACCCGTGTGCACTTTCCAAAATATAAATGCCCCACCGACCGAGTCAGGAGCAATGTTCAGTGAAGGGTAATTCTCATTTTAAACCCACTGTCAGTTCCATTCCCACCTGACACAGCTTAGAAACTGTACTCCTGATGCCATCTCCCTTTTATATCGAGCCGGTTCAAATGCAATCCCCATGGTCTCGGTGGGCAGGAGGGTGGGCTCACAACACATCGTCTCCACCAGCTCCCAGGAAGGAAGCACGGAGTCTCCCTCCTACACCTCCTCCTTCAGACAGCTCAGATAACCTGTAACTAACCTGTAATATTTACGAGTATCCCAACTTGTCCTTGCATCTTCAATAATCAAGCATTGAAAACCTCATAGAGTCACAGTCCCCATGGAACAACTGAACTACTGTCAGACTCACTGGAGTGAGCAAACACTGATATACTCTCATGGAGTGACTCAAATAATGAAATGCTTTCCATGGAATAACAGAAATCCTGACACACACCAGATAGAATGAATGAAATATTGACAAACCACAGAGCCAGAGAAATTCTGATAAGCTCCCCTTATTTGTGTAAGTGTCGGTGTATTTGTGTGTGTCTCTGTGTGGGGCAGGTCTGACAGTCTCTGTGCTGTTTAATGTGATGGAATGCCCCCCTCTGCTGGTCCCCACACGCCACTGCACAGGTAGCAGCAGAGGATGAGTATCATCTGGGATTTATTCAGAGACGGCCCGAGAGGCCACCAGTTCACAACACCATCCAAACTGATTTCTTCTTCACGTACTGATCTAAGAGTCTTTGGAACTCTGTTACTACACCTACTTCGACCATTTTGTCAGAGGTTCATTGAATACATGAACAATTCTTTGCAAAATAATTGCCCCATTCCTTTTTTGAAAATAAATGTTTGCTCCTCAAAATTTGAAATATTCCCATCGTCTTGAAATCCTCCACCTTTGGAAAAAGGTTCTGACATTCAGGTTATCAGTACTTTTCATGAGTTATAACCCTCACTCAGGTCACCCATCAACCTCCCATGCACAACTGTGAAATGTCCCAGCCTATCCAGGTTCTCCTCATAACTCAAACTATCCATTCCCAGCGACATCCCCGTAAATATCTATGATCCCTCTGCAGATTAATATTATCCTTCCTATAACAATGCAATCAGAACTGGACACAATTCTACAGACGATGCCTCACCAACATCCTGTACAATCTGAAAATGACATCCCAACTTCTGAACTCAAAGGCCTGAGCGATGAAGGCAGTGAACTAAACACCTTCTTAACCACCCTGTCCATATCTGACACGGGCTTCACAGAACTGTACCTGACAGTCTAGTCTCTGTTCTGCAACACTACCAAAGGTGCTAATTTCAATTGTATAAGTCCTGCCCTTGTTTGTTTTTTTTCCAAAAACAATGTCTCACTTTTATGCAAATTAAACACAATCTGCCACAGCACAGCCCAGTGAGTGTTAACCCCACAACCCACAAAACCCTGATATGTTTTGAATGAACGCCCCATCTCCGGAAAGCAGACAAACTCTGGGGCCTTTATTTTCCAAAGACCCTGCACTTGGTTTGCCTTGTGTGGGCAAGAGGAGGGGTGGCGTGTAGGTTGCAGACGAGCCAGTGGTGAGGAGACGCTGGAATATAATGCATTGCTTTGTAACATTTAATGGCTTTAGGACGAGGGCAGTCACATATTTGAGGAGGGAAATCGTGACCCGCAATACGGTCTTTTGGGGCTGGAACTTTTGTCATCTCTGGTCTTCAGTGATAATACCAATTCGAGAATCTTCATAGTGCAAAGTATGTCTGCAGGATTTCTTTCCCTAACGTTGCTGTCTACAGATAATAGTCATTTAAACTGGAAATCATGGCCAATCAATTAAAGATGGTCCTAGTTTATCTCAATGGCAGAGCACATGCACTCAACACCCTGTAGCTGAGGCCAATACCTTGCATGTGTTCAGCACTGAAAAATCTTACCTGTGTAATTCAGTAAAGTTCACCAGAACTTGATATATCCAAACTCAGTTGATAGCTGGCGTGCAAAATGTGACTCAAAATCTGGGCATGACTTCGTCCTTGTGTAATGGGCAGCACCAATACATCTGTGCGAGAGCTCTGGATTCAATTCCCATCCCTGAACCTGTGGTAATGTCACGAGCTCTGGAACAGAAGCTCTGCATTCAAGTCCTGCCAGTCTCGGAGGTGTGTCACATCCTGTCAGAACAGGGCATTGAGCAAATTTACAGAAGACTAACGTTGCAGAACCAGGGACTATTGCAGTGCAGTGGTAATATCCCTACCTCTGGGCATCAAGGTCGAGATTCAAATCCCAGAGTTGATTCATAATATGTTTGAACAAGTTGGTTGAAATTTTTCTCGAACAGTAACTTGGTCGAGAAGGAAGAGTTATCAGTTTTGACTTTCAAAATTGAAGCCCGGGATAACAGAAAGCACAACAATTCTATTGATTGGAGTCAAATTTGCACCTTATATATGTTTATAAAATCATGAAGGGCATGGATAGAGTGAATAGTCAGGGTCTTTTTCCAAGAGTATGGGGGTCAAAAGTTAGAAGAGACAGGTTTAAGGTGCGTGGGGAAAGATAAAAAAACTGGAATGAATTGCCAGACGAAGTGCTGGAAGCTTCTGAAAACAACATTTTCAAGGTATCTGGATGGGTACATGAATTAGAAGGGCCCAGAAGAATATCGACCAAATGCTGGCAATTGGGTTGAGATTAATTTCGGATATCTGGTCAGCATGGACATGATGGACCAAAAGATTTGTTGCATTTTTGTGATTCATTCATCCAATTGTTCAAGATCTCTTTGTGATCTAAGGTACCCTTCCCTGTCTTCGTTCAAATAATCTCAGTATCCTCTGTAAATTTACTCATCATGCCTTCGATAATTTTCATGTAAATCACTTATTTAAATGACAAACAAAAGTAAATCCAGCATGAGCTCTGTGGATCACAGTTTGTCACAGACTTCCAATCTGATGAACAATCCTTCGTGACCGCCCTGTCTCCTGAGTCCTGAGCACACACACACACACACACACACACACACACACACACACACTCCCCGACACTGATAACACTGCGTGTATCCAACACTGTCGACTGATTCAATCTGGGTACCTCACATTCACCTGCATTCCCTCCCTCCCTTTCCCCCATTCCAGGAGAAACAGACTGGAATAAGACAGGTAGGGACAAGCAGGGTGGAGGTTTTTCCCACCTCAGTTCCCTCTCCCACCTTCGTCCGCCGCATGGGGAGGGCCCTGGAATGCGGCGGAGAGAATCAGGACGACCCGTGTGCACTTTCCAAAATATAAATGCCCCACCGACCGAGTCAGGAGCAATGTTCAGTGAAGGGTAATTCTCATTTTAAACCCACTGTCAGTTCCATTCCCACCTGACACAGCTTAGAAACTGTACTCCTGATGCCATCTCCCTTTTATATCGAGCCGGTTCAAATGCAATCCCCATGGTCTCGGTGGGCAGGAGGGTGGGCTCACAACACATCGTCTCCACCAGCTCCCAGGAAGGAAGCACGGAGTCTCCCTCCTACACCTCCTCCTTCAGACAGCTCAGATAACCTGTAACTAACCTGTAATATTTACGAGTATCCCAACTTGTCCTTGCATCTTCAATAATCAAGCATTGAAAACCTCATAGAGTCACAGTCCCCATGGAACAACTGAACTACTGTCAGACTCACTGGAGTGAGCAAACACTGATATACTCTCATGGAGTGACTCAAATAATGAAATGCTTTCCATGGAATAACAGAAATCCTGACACACACCAGATAGAATGAATGAAATATTGACAAACCACAGAGCCAGAGAAATTCTGATAAGCTCCCCTTATTTGTGTAAGTGTCGGTGTATTTGTGTGTGTCTCTGTGTGGGGCAGGTCTGACAGTCTCTGTGCTGTTTAATGTGATGGAATGCCCCCCTCTGCTGGTCCCCACACGCCACTGCACAGGTAGCAGCAGAGGATGAGTATCATCTGGGATTTATTCAGAGACGGCCCGAGAGGCCACCAGTTCACAACACCATCCAAACTGATTTCTTCTTCACGTACTGATCTAAGAGTCTTTGGAACTCTGTTACTACACCTACTTCGACCATTTTGTCAGAGGTTCATTGAATACATGAACAATTCTTTGCAAAATAATTGCCCCATTCCTTTTTTGAAAATAAATGTTTGCTCCTCAAAATTTGAAATATTCCCATCGTCTTGAAATCCTCCACCTTTGGAAAAAGGTTCTGACATTCAGGTTATCAGTACTTTTCATGAGTTATAACCCTCACTCAGGTCACCCATCAACCTCCCATGCACAACTGTGAAATGTCCCAGCCTATCCAGGTTCTCCTCATAACTCAAACTATCCATTCCCAGCGACATCCCCGTAAATATCTATGATCCCTCTGCAGATTAATATTATCCTTCCTATAACAATGCAATCAGAACTGGACACAATTCTACAGACGATGCCTCACCAACATCCTGTACAATCTGAAAATGACATCCCAACTTCTGAACTCAAAGGCCTGAGCGATGAAGGCAGTGAACTAAACACCTTCTTAACCACCCTGTCCATATCTGACACGGGCTTCACAGAACTGTACCTGACAGTCTAGTCTCTGTTCTGCAACACTACCAAAGGTGCTAATTTCAATTGTATAAGTCCTGCCCTTGTTTGTTTTTTTTCCAAAAACAATGTCTCACTTTTATGCAAATTAAACACAATCTGCCACAGCACAGCCCAGTGAGTGTTAACCCCACAACCCACAAAACCCTGATATGTTTTGAATGAACGCCCCATCTCCGGAAAGCAGACAAACTCTGGGGCCTTTATTTTCCAAAGACCCTGCACTTGGTTTGCCTTGTGTGGGCAAGAGGAGGGGTGGCGTGTAGGTTGCAGACGAGCCAGTGGTGAGGAGACGCTGGAATATAATGCATTGCTTTGTAACATTTAATGGCTTTAGGACGAGGGCAGTCACATATTTGAGGAGGGAAATCGTGACCCGCAATACGGTCTTTTGGGGCTGGAACTTTTGTCATCTCTGGTCTTCAGTGATAATACCAATTCGAGAATCTTCATAGTGCAAAGTATGTCTGCAGGATTTCTTTCCCTAACGTTGCTGTCTACAGATAATAGTCATTTAAACTGGAAATCATGGCCAATCAATTAAAGATGGTCCTAGTTTATCTCAATGGCAGAGCACATGCACTCAACACCCTGTAGCTGAGGCCAATACCTTGCATGTGTTCAGCACTGAAAAATCTTACCTGTGTAATTCAGTAAAGTTCACCAGAACTTGATATATCCAAACTCAGTTGATAGCTGGCGTGCAAAATGTGACTCAAAATCTGGGCATGACTTCGTCCTTGTGTAATGGGCAGCACCAATACATCTGTGCGAGAGCTCTGGATTCAATTCCCATCCCTGAACCTGTGGTAATGTCACGAGCTCTGGAACAGAAGCTCTGCATTCAAGTCCTGCCAGTCTCGGAGGTGTGTCACATCCTGTCAGAACAGGGCATTGAGCAAATTTACAGAAGACTAACGTTGCAGAACCAGGGACTATTGCAGTGCAGTGGTAATATCCCTACCTCTGGGCATCAAGGTCGAGATTCAAATCCCAGAGTTGATTCATAATATGTTTGAACAAGTTGGTTGAAATTTTTCTCGAACAGTAACTTGGTCGAGAAGGAAGAGTTATCAGTTTTGACTTTCAAAATTGAAGCCCGGGATAACAGAAAGCACAACAATTCTATTGATTGGAGTCAAATTTGCACCTTATATATGTTTATAAAATCATGAAGGGCATGGATAGAGTGAATAGTCAGGGTCTTTTTCCAAGAGTATGGGGGTCAAAAGTTAGAAGAGACAGGTTTAAGGTGCGTGGGGAAAGATAAAAAAACTGGAATGAATTGCCAGACGAAGTGCTGGAAGCTTCTGAAAACAACATTTTCAAGGTATCTGGATGGGTACATGAATTAGAAGGGCCCAGAAGAATATCGACAAAATGCTGGCAATTGGGTTGAGATTAATTTCGGATATCTGGTCAGCATGGACATGATGGACCAAAAGATTTGTTGCATTTTTGTGATTCATTCATCCAATTGTTCAAGATCTCTTTGTGATCTAAGGTACCCTTCCCTGTCTTCGTTCAAATAATCTCAGTATCCTCTGTAAATTTACTCATCATGCCTTCGATAATTTTCATGTAAATCACTTATTTAAATGACAAACAAAAGTAAATCCAGCATGACCTCTGTGGATCACAGTTTGTCACAGACTTCCAATCTGATGAACAATCCTTCGTGACCGCCCTGTCTCCTGAGTCCTGAGTAGAAATGCACACACACACACACACACACACACACACACACACACACACACACACACACACACACACACACACACACACACACACACACACACACACACACACACACACACACACACACACACACAAGAAGAGAGACACAGGCACAGTCATGTCTTTAAGATAGAGATACATACGTTTGATTGATAAACAGATCAAGGGTCATGGTGAGAAGCCAAGAGAATTGTTTTGAGAAGCATGACAAGCATAATCGAACAACAGAGCAGTCTTGATGGGCCAAATGGCTAATTCTGCTCCAACTTCTTATGTTGTCTGGTCTGACGTTTTGGGAATATTTTCCCAAGAGAGCAGTGATTACAGAGTTTGATCAATACTTTACTGAACAGAGTCAATCGGAATACGGAATAGGTTTGAGGGGATGAATGGTCTTTCTCTGTTCTTATTTGTTGTGCTCTTTAAAGAGGAGGAAACTTGCTGTGAGGTTAACACACTTTAAGGAGTCTCCCAATAAACATTGAGTTCAGAGTATTTCATTCTATTTAATATTGTGCTGTCTGTAGTGTTGTCATCCCCAGGGAAAATTGAAGACTGGGTTAGTGATGATATTCAAGGCAGAGCTCAACTGACCTTTAATAGACAAGAGAGTCCATTATTGGGAACAAATAGGAAAAGGATGTTCAACCACAAACAAATCAGCCACGATCTTTCTAAATTGTGCAGCAGGCTCAAGGGTGCGATAGGCCAACTGCAGCTCCTATCCTTTGTGTTGTTCTCTCACTCCTCCCCTCGAAGATGTTACAGGGGGACAGGATATCCCCATTCAAAAAGTCATGGTTGTGACAATGAGATAGGAGATCATTCTTTCTCAGGAATTATCTGCAATAAAGTATTTAGACATAGAGTCAGAGAGACAGAGAGATACACAGCATGCGAACAGACCCTTTGGTCCAACTCAATTACGACATCCAGATATCCAAAATAAATTTAGGCCCATTTGCCAGCATTTGGTCCATACCTCTCAAAACTCTTCCCAAACATATACTCATCCTGATGCCTTGTAAAAGTTGTAATTGTACAAGCCTCCACCACTTCCTCTGGCAGCTCATTCTAAAAACACACCACCCTCTGCATGAAAATGGTGCCCCTTAAGTCCCTTTTAAACATTTCCCCTCTCTCCTGAAAGCTGTGCCGTCTCGTTTCTGACTCCCCCACCCCGGGGAAATGCCCTTGTCTCTTTACACACCTGTGCCCCTAAGGCTTTGCAAACATCTGTAGGGTCACTCGTCAAATGCTTTTTAAATTTTATTTCATTGTGTACCAATTGTGGCAATTTTTCAACACGGCACCCACAGCCACAAATGAAATTAATCATTAAGTTTATCGGTATTCATGGTGTTGTTAAAGGGACGAATGTTAACCAGACTGATAGCAAATGTCCCGTGACTGCTCGGTACATTTCCGGAGAAAATTGTGCACCTGATTAAGAGTCACACTGGATTTATTGCTGAATCTGAAAGGCAGCATTTTTGACTGTACAACATTCTACTCAAATGCCATTCTATATTCTGTGCTTGTTTTGTGAATGCTCAAGGATCAGGATCATTGACAGTACAACCTCTACCTGATGATCTGAGAACAAATGTGGTCTCAGCTAATGGTGTGTTGCTGAGCTCAGGTACACCTCGACAACCAGCTGCACAACACAGGAGAGACACTGCAACCTTTCTCAGCTGCTACACAGCGAGCCCTGGTTAGCTAACAGGAAATGCAGACTAGACATAATTATTTTCAGTTCGGAAAGCTGCAACTACTGGAATTCCTCAGGGATCAGTGTAAGGTCTTCAAACGTTTACAAACTAGATTACCGTTTTGATCAAGGGCTGAGAGGATTGGAGCTCCATTTGCTGGTACACCAGCACAGTCGTCCAATAAGATGTCGAGCAGATACAGAACAGCTACAACGGGCTGTAGACAGGGGATGATAATGAGCAAAATTTCGGCATTGCAAATAAAACAGTACAGTGTGTGTTATTGGAAGTTTGTGTTTTGGGGACAGGATAAAACAGCAGTAAATTATATGACTGGAGAATGAATGCTCATGTCGGTGCGACAGAGGGATTTGTGCGTCCTGGTACATAAATCACATAATATTATTCGGAAGAAGTCAATGTTGATTTGGAAAGTGAATTGAATGGTTTTGATTCTTGCAAAGGGTGCCGGGTATGATCTTAGGCATGTTACCCTGCCTCTGTACAGGGCATTGCCGAGACCACATTTGATGCTCTGTGTGTAGTTATGATGCCCTAAACTGAAAAAAAAGACACAACAGTTTTTGATTTTTTTCAAAGATGGTTCTCTGTACACTGTCCTGGGATGAAAGCATAATGTTATGAAGGATTAACAGCTCAGAACGAGAAATGTTCTTCTTGACTATATAAGATTTTGCAGAGAGTGTAGCTGGTGAATACCTGACGGATATTTCCTCGTGTCTGGGAGAATAAAACTGAGGAAGAAATTTAAAAAGAAACAAAACAGGTTCTGAGGAACAAGGCCCGAAACGTCAGCTTTTCTCCTCCTCAGATGTTGGTTGGCCTGCTGTGTTCATCCAGCTCTCCACGTTGTTATCTTGGATACTCCAGCACCTGCATTCCTCTTCTCTCTGGTTCTGAGGAAGGCTCACTGGGCCTGAAACTTTAACTCTGATTAACTCTCTTCATAGATGCTCCCAGCCTGATGAGCATTTCTAGTAATTTCTCTGTATATTTAGGAATAAGATGCATTCATTTTAAGACAGATATTGTGAAGACATTAAAAAGAATAAATTATGCCCGCACATATAAACATATTTTTAAATCAAGTGGGCCCATTTGTTGCGAAGGAAATGTCTCTGTGTACGACAGCAGCAATGATGCACAGAAATGGAGCTGGAAATGTAGAGGAAACATATAGTTCGGACAAAGCTCAAGGAGACCTCACATGTTCCAGTTTGGGGGTCGAATAATATTATGGCGTTATTCAACTGAGAGAGGGAAAAATATTGCAACTTCGCTATTTAGCAACGGCCTATTGCACCCGCTCTCTTTCCTCCTTCCTCATCACAGCAATACATGAGAGCTAAACACCGGTCAGTCCTCTTTACACTCATACAAGATTCATGACGAGGATTCACTGGAATCTCCCACTGACTGAAGCAGAGGGAATTCAGCCAAATCTATCTGTTCCAGGAAGTATTCCCATTGCGAACACCTTGTACGAACAGAACACATTTGGAAGCAGAATAACGTATGGGGCAATCTCACATTTTTAATTATCATGAGTTCAACTATTATGTGGACAAAGTTATTTCAAATTAACATTTAAGTTTATCATCAAACGTATGTGTGTGTATGTGTGTGGTGGGGGGTCGGGGGGGGGGGGTGAAATGTCAACAGACATATTTGAAGATCCAAACTGTTTTACATTCTCCGTTCCATCAGCTCGAGTAAATTTACTTTGTTCAAAAACGTACTTTTTAGCAAATTAAAGAAAACTGCCTGACTTGTTTCTAACACTGACCCTGAGCCAGTCTGAGATCTATATCATCGGACACATCACCAACCTGGTTACATTTAGAATTTGTTGTGACCAGTGGATGAGTGGACTGGAAAAGGAAACAGTGACTAGCCAAGCCAGGGAACCATAGACCAGTGAGGCTGACATGAGTGCTGGGTAAGATGTTGGAGGGGATTCTGGAGGATAGGATTTACATGCAATTGGAAAGGCAGGCATTGATTAGAGATAGTCAACATGGCTTTGTGTGGTGGAAATCATGTCTCACCAACTTGATTTTTGAAGAGGTGATCAAGAAGAAATCAGTGTGGCAGACATTTTTTGTTTATATGTGCTTCAGGAAGGTGTTCAATCATGTTCTGAATGATAGACAGGTTATTAATGGAAGGGCACATGGAATCCATGGGGAGATAGCCAATTGAATTCAAAATTGCGTTGAAGGCCGAGTATTGTTTTACAGACTGAAGGCTTGTGACAGGCGGTGTGCCACAAGTATCAGTGCTGAGTTCACTGCTTTCCATCATTAATATAAAGGATTTGGGTGTGAATATCAGAGACATGGTTAGTAAGTTTACAGATGACATTAAAAAGTGGTGCAGTGGCAGCGGTGAAGATTATCTCAGAGTGCAATGGGACATTGATCAGATGGGCCAATGGGCCAAGATGTGGCTGATGGAGTTTATTTTATATAATGAGTGGTTTGCATTTGATAATGTGAAGCAGGGCCGGACTTATACAACTAATGCTGGGGCCCTGGGGACTGTTGTTGAATAAAGAAACCTTGGGTGCAGGCACTTAGTTCCCTGAGAGTGGAGTAGCAGGTAGACAGGATGCTGAAGGACATGTTTGTCACTCTTGCCCTAATCAGTCAGAGCATTGGGTATACGGGTTGGGATGGCATGTTGCTCCTATATAGGACGTTGATGAGGCCACATTAAGAATATTGCGGACATTTTGCTTGGCTCTTTTAAAGGAATGATGTCGTTAACCTTGAGAGGAGCACAAAAGATTGACAAGCATGTTCGTGAATTGGAGGGTTTGAGCTACAGGGCGATGCTGAATAGTTTGAAGATTTTTCCCCTGGAGTGTTGGAGGCTGAGGGGTGACATTACAGAGGTTTATGAAATCATGAGGAACATGATTAGTCTGAATAGTCAAGATCTGGTTCACAGGAGTCACAAAGTAAAGTGCATATGTTGAAGGTGAGAGGGGAAAGATATAGAAGGGAGTGTGGCGCAACATTTTCACGCAGAGAGTGGTGTGTGTACAGAAAGTGCAGCCAGAAGTGGTGGGGACGGGTGCATTTACACAGTTAAAGGGAACCTGGGTTGGTAAGTGAACAGGAAGGGTTTAGGTGGATATCGGCCCAACGCTGGAAAAAGGAAATCGATCAGATTACATAGCTGGTCAGCATGGACAAGTTGGACTAAAGGGTCTGTTTCTGTGCTGTGTGAGTTTCTGATTCTATAAGATGGATGCGAGGGAATTGTAAACGGGCATTTCAAATGGGAATTCTCTTCCCCAGAAGTCCGTGGTGCCTTTCTGTTTACATTTATTCAGAGCTATATTGGTGAAATAGTTGACAGATGTAGTGAAAAAAACCGAAGCCTCTCAAGCCGTTTACTCAAGTTTTATTAACTTGACAGCTTTGTGCCTCTTGTTCAATCTCTCCCTCAAAGGAATCCAGGGCACAATAACCTCACACAGTTACAGGATTGCCACAGGAGTCCGCACATCGAGCTATTACACAGAAACCCAGGGAAGCCCAATGAGGCACTTGGCCCTGCTGTACAGCCCCTTGAGTCACTGACATATGAACAGGAGGAGGCCATTCAGCCCATACAGTCACTTGCATGGAAACAGAGTGAGGCAACTGATGCTGCAACATGAAAAGGAAATGTAGCAGAGGCTGCACAGATAGTTCCTCCACGCTGTTCCTCGTGCCTCCATTGCTCGTGGTATACATGTGGTACATTAAAGCAGTTTTACAGCAGTGAGATGGAAAGCCTAATGTTTTGTGCAAAATCTCAAGGAGGCATCGTCCGAGAAGACAGACTTGTGTTCTCTATGGAGATCAGAATGTGATTGGAATGACTTTCTGTTTCAGAAGTCAAGTATTCTGGCTGATGTTGGGATTGTGAAAAACAGAACAATCAGTGTAGGGTCACATATTAACGTGGGGAGAGTTCATTCAGAGTCTGCTTTTCTCTCTCAGTCGACATGGGGCTCTATGTAATTCTACATGTAAAATCTACATGAATTTACATCGGTAAATTATGGAATTTCTCACCATAGCAATGTGTTTTTTGGACATAATTGTTCACTGCCGACCCTAAGTTTTAATGGAATTATCTATTATTCTTTCACAGCGCTACAGATAAAACAATTAATTTCCTCATGGTCCCACCATCTCAGGGATGAGACTGGTGATACAAGATATTCAGAGTTATTAGTGGAGACGTGGTGAGCACAATATGATGCAGAGGATGTGAGCTTGTCTTGTTTGTGTCTTGTTAACATTGCACTCATTAGAGAGAGCCCATCTCCCCCATTCAGACATTTATTTACTCCCATTGTACAGCTGTTTCTCTTTCACCACAATTAAAAGTCCATTTGTATTTTTCGGTGCACACTCACACACTTTGTTTCCTGTCACCACTCCCCCAACCTCTATCAAGTTATTAAAAAGATCATTTTCCAATCCTTTTCAGTTCTGAAGAAGGGTCTTGCTGGACTTGAGACCTTAACTCTGTTTCTCTCTCTCCACAGATGCTGTAGACCTTCTGAGTTTCTCCAGAAATGAATCGGCACGAACTGAATTTTCAGCAAGACAAAGAAATTTGGAAATCTGAAACAAGAAGAAAAATTGATGGAGAACCTAGGAGCTTTGAAAAGGCATCACTGGATCCAGTAGTTTAACTTTGCTTTCACTCTAGAGATGCTGCCAGATCTGCTTAGTTTCTTCAGCAATTTGTGTTTTCGAATAAAATTCAAAAATGTGTATCAAAGCTAAAACTCCCTGTCCGACATGGATCACCAGACACTGAAAAGTGAATGACAGTGCAAGCTGCACAAATTAATTGGCTGTGAAACGCCATAACTCTGGCATCACTGACATTACAGAGCTCTTAATCATGGTCAGGGAGAGAAACAATCACTTTAAAACACTCCTACTGTGTGGAAACAATTGCTCCAGCTTAACAAGTCCACACCGACCCTCAGAGCATCCCATCCAGCCCCATTCCCCTCTTACCTACCTAATCTACACACTCCTCAACACGATGGGCAATTTGGCATGGCCAATTCACGTCGCCAGCACATCTTGGACTGTGGGCGGAAACCAGACGTTCTGAAGGAAACCCACCCTTCGGGGCACTCTAAAGCAGCAGTGCCAAGCACTGAGGCACCGTGACACCCGAAGATACCCTTCCTGGAAGGGAAACGGTTCAGATGAATGTGTTAAAGGGTTTTGAGGAATGTGACAAATTGGAGGCGTGACACCATGGAAAGAGCCACAGAAGAATGAGAATGTTAAAATTGAAGTGTTACCACATCAGAAAACAGAGGAGGTCACTGCATATAAGGGCAGTGGGGACTTGGTCTGAACTGTGAGACAGTCAGCTGAATTGCATTGCACTTACACGCTCCAAAACTGGACATTCATGTGGTGATGTAAACCACAGCAGCAGCAGAAGCAGAAGTGTATTCCACCAGAATCTGTGACTTTTTGTCCCGGATTACCATGGAGCTGATCAATGACTCAGTGATGAATGCAGGCAGGCATGCCAGGGTCAGAATCATATTCACCAGAAACTGATGGCAACTGGTTATAGCTACTGCATTCAACTGCTTGCATTACAAACAGTAGAACTAACACATTACAGACAGGGCAAATTGATTGCAAGATCAACAGACCAACTATCCTGCTCCAACCAGTCAAAAATGGTGATGGGGGCAGAAGGAACTGCCGATGCTGGAGAGTCTGAGCGAACAAGGTGTGGAACTGGATGAACACAGCAGACCAGACAGCATCAGAGGAGCAGGAAAACTGACGTTTCAGGTTTGGACTCTTCTTCAGAATTGGTGGAGGGGAAAGGGATTCTGAATTAAATAGAGAGAGAGAGGAGGTGGATGGAAGGTGCATAGTGGAGCGGACGAGTGGAGAGAGGACGAACAGGTCAAGAAGGCAGGGATGAAGCCAGTAAAGATGAGTTTAGGTAGGGAGATGCGATGGGGGTTGGTCAGTGCTGAGGTAGGGGCTGGTAGGTGTGAGGGAAGACAGGCAGGTCAAGGAGGCGGGGACGAGCAGGAGGGCTGGTCTTGGGATGCGGTCATGGTGGGGTGATTCTGAAGCTTGCAAAGTCCACATTGATACCAGTGGGTAGTAGGATTCCTGGGGGGCTTTTCCTCCATTTTTCGTTGTGGCTTTGGAGCAGGCCCAGGATGGACATGTCGTTCAAGGAGTGGCGCACGGAGATGATGTGATTCAAGACTGGGAGATGTTGTTGTTTGTCATGAAACGAGCGTACATGCTCCGCAAAGCTGTCCCCGAACAACTGCTTGGTTTCTCTAATGTTCTCTAATGTCCTCTGTTTTCTGATGTGGTAACACTTCAATTTTAACATCGGGAACAAAAGACACAGCATATCACATTAGCGGATGCGCAGGTGAACATCTGTTTAATGTGGCAGACTTTCATGGGGCCTGGGATAGGGGTGATGGGGGAGGTGTAGGGGCACGTGTAGCATCTTCTGCGTTTGCAGGGGAAAGTGCCAGGGTGGTGGGGCTGCTGGGGCTGGTGGAGAATGTGGAACGGATTGGGGAGTCACAGAGAGAGTGGTTCCTCTGAAAGGCAGATAAGGATAGGGAGGGAAATATGTCCTTCAAAATGGGGTCAGATTGCAGGTGGCGGAAATCGTGGCGAAAGATGCATTGAATCTGGGGGTTGATTTGGTGAAATGCGAGGACAAGGAGAATTCTGTCATTGTTTTTATTGCAGGGATGGGGTGTGAGGGCTGAAGGGCGGGAAATGCAAGAGATGCAGTTGAGGGCGATTTCGGCTAATTTTGGGGGAAATTGTGGCACTTTTAAAACGAGGACATCTGGGATGTCTGGGACTAGAACGCTTCTTCTTGGGGAAAAATGCGGCCGAGGTGAAGGAATTGGGGATCAGCTATGATATTCTTGCAGGAAGGTGGATGAGAGGAAATGTTGTCGAGGTAGCAGTGGGAGTTGGTTGGCTTAAAACAGACATCAGTTTCCAGGTGGTGATCAGAGATGGAGACAAAGAGGTCTCAAAAGGAAAGAGATGTATCAGAGATGGCCCAGGTGAACATATGGTTGGGGTGGAAGGTGTTAGTAATTTGGAGGAACTGTTCAATCGCCTTGTAGGAGCATGAGGCGGCGCTGATACAGGTATCGATGTAACGCTGGAGGTGGGGGATATTGCACTGTAGCTGTGGAAGAGGGACTGTCCAAATATTCTGCAAAGAGGCAGGCATAGCTTTGGCCCATGCGGGTAAATGGCCACCCCTTTCATCCGTAGGAAGTGTGAGGAGTTGAAGGAGAAGATGTTAAGGGTAAGGAGGAGTTTGGTTAGGTAGATAAGTGTATCGGTGGAGGGGGACTGGTCGGGTCAGCGGGAGGGGATGAAGCAGCGGGCTTTTAGGCCATCTGCATGGTCAGTTAAACAAGTCCCTGGAGGAGAGGGTTCCAGAAATATCCCCATCCTAAATAGTGGAACTGCCCTGCACATTAGTGCAACTTCAAGGATGTAGTATCCGCACCATCCTCAGCCAGAAGTATCGATTGATGATTCACCTCACCGTCATCATGACCTCCACAAAATCACAGATACCAGTCTTCAACCAATTAGATTCGCTGCACATGATGCCAAGAAAAATATAACGATAAAGTAAAGATACGAAAAAGATAACTGGCCCTGATGCCATTCCTACAATAGCACTGAAGGCTTGTGCTGTACAATAAGCCGTGCCCCTGGGGAAGCTGTTTCATTCCAGCTCCAACTTTGACACCTACCTGGCAATGTGGAGAATTTATCAGCTATGCCCCATTTCCTAAGAGGAGCATAACTGCAATCTGACCCATTGCCATGCCCTTAGTCTCATTCCAATTGTCGAATTGTTTGAGGTTGTTTTTGACAGAGCTGCCAAGCAGCACAGAAGTAACCTGCTCGGAGTGGTTTCTGATGGGTCCCCATGTGGAGGTGGTGCTGTTGTTGAAATATCATTGGATTTCTAATCCAGACGGGTCTAATACTTTGGCAGCTGGGGGATATTAAAAACAGTTAATTAAATATCAAAGCCTCATATCTGGTGTCAGTAAAAGTGACCTTGAAGCCAATATCAATGGTAAACATCAATATACTTCACCAACACACTTTCAGGATGTAAATCTACCGTGTTGTCCTGATCTGGCTGAAAAGCATCTCCAGACACACAGAGATAATGGGAACTGCAGATGCTGGAGAATTCCAAGATAATAAAATGTGAGGCTAGATGAAAACAGCAGGCCAAGCAGCATCTCAGGAGCACAAAAGCTGACATTTCGGGCCTAAACCCTTCATCCAGACACACAGACATGTGATGAACACTTCAATGTTCTCTGGAATAGCCAAGCAAGACACCCAATTGTATCAAACTGCTCTGACACCTTCAAGGATAAAATCGGATGGTAGACCCAGCTTCGGTATCAGAAAAGGGAAAAAAGAAACGCTGTTGTGTTGAACCTACAGAGGTTCCTTCCTGATATCTGAGAGCTTGTGAGAACATTTAAAGAGCTTTCCCACAGACTGTACAGAAACATCGGGAAAGAAGAAGGTCATTCAACCCAATTATTGTTCCCCATTCTAGGTCATGGCTGAACAGCTCTTCAATACACTTCTCCCACACAGTGCACATATCCCTTAATGTGACTAATACTTGTATAAAATATAAAGTAGGAACTGCCATAATTCCCTTGGTCGACTGATTTTCCCCAACACTCAACGTAATGATGATGATCCTCTGTCCTATACTTCTGTTGTCTGCTCATCCATTTAGTGTCTAGAGCCTTGTGTGGCAGAGTATTCCCAAGGTTCACCAGTCTCTGTATTCAGACTTTAATACTCATGTCGCTTCAGAGTGGCCTGCCCGTATTTTACACGCCCCAGCCAAGTGCATTATTCTCCCTGCTTCCAAACTGTCTCACTCTGTGAGAGTTTTATACAATACACTGAGATTTTCATTCATTTCCATAAACCTCATGGAATTTCAGCCCAGCTAACTTGAACTCAGCTCAGACAATAAGCTTGTCATCCCAGAGATCAGTCAGGCCATCCTTCGCTGTACTCCCTCAATATGAAGTTTATCCTTAATGAGGTAAGTGGACTAAAACTGCACGCAACACCACACAATGTTCGAGATATTGCCTCATCAAAGAACTGGTCTCCAGCAATATAAACAGCTTTCTAACACCATCCTCTGTCTCCTGCCATTGAGACAATTTCGAAAGTGACTTGCCAAATTACCATTGATACCATTGTGTTTTACTTTCTTTATCAGTTTCCCATGTGGGACTTTGTCAAAAGGCCTTGCTGAGAAACCATACAAGTGACTATCTTGAAAGAAATCAACCCAATTTCTTAGGTATGACTTTCCTCTAATGAAGTCACCCTGACTATCCCTGATCAAAAATTGTCTCTCCAAATGCAGAACAATTTTCTCCTTTCCTATTTTCTCCCACTGTTTTCCTAACACAGATCTGATACTCACTGGTCTATCATTGCCCAGTCTATCTCTGCAACCCTTCCTATAAAGAGTTACTACCCGAGCTGTTCTTGAGTCCTCTGGCACCTCCCCTGTGGTGATTTTTATAAATCTGGGTCAGGGATTTCCCTCTCCTGTCTCCAACAGCTTCCTGTGATGCAAATCAGCCAGACTAAGGGATTTGCACAATTTTGCAACAGACAAAGCCATCAATCCCTGCTTGCATCGTATAAACGTCTGCTCAAGAGCTTCACAGTCCATCTTCTTGAATTCTGTCCCCAAAGCCTTGTTCTCCCAAGTAAAACAGCCGCGAAATACTCATCTTTTATTGTTCTCCAGCTTCACACAGATTGTCCCTTTGTTTCAGATAGGCATTAATTGGTCCCTATTATTCTATTCTTCATCTCCCTCATCTCACCTGCTTGCTGTCCTCCATGCTCCTGTGTTAGTAAGTCCCATCTATGTGAATTTTATAAGTTTCGTTGTGATCACACTCAGTCTTTGAAACTCTGGAGAACACAGAACAAGTTTTCTGATTAGACAATCTTGCCATCTGTAGAAGTAGTCTCGAGAATACACATTGCATTTCCTCTTTGTTCAGTGTATTCTTTCTTCGAAAACTGTATGCAGCTCTACGCATTACTTCGGGTACAGCCTCATTAACACTCCATGGAACTGCTGCAGGACATCTTTCCTTCTGTATTCCGATTCCCTGTAAATGATGGTAATCCTCGATTTCACTTTCCATTTGCATCTGTTCCTCCCAACACCCTTTGCTTCAATTTACTAACTCACTGTGTGATCTCTTGGAAAATCCTTCTGAATATCCATATGTAATACATCCACTGGTTCACCATTGTCTATGCCTGTAAGAAACATATTAAACCAGCTTGAAAGTGAAAGCTTGTCAATTTTAATTTTCATTTCATAAATTCATTTGTATTCTCTAACATTTTGCAATTAGTTTCTAAACATCCAATGTCACATCTTTTATAACAGATTCTAACAGATTCCCCCCTGTGAATTACATGTTAAGTGGTCAATAGTTGGCCAGTGTCCCTCTTCTTCCCTGTTTAAACCGTTTGATTATTTTTATAATGTTCCAGATATCCAGATTGGCTTCCGGCCTTTGCAGAAAGTATAGGAAAATAACTCAGTAATACCCAGTTCTATCAATACTCTAATGTTGCTTCTTCCGAAATTCTATGATGAGGTACACCTTGTCAGAGTTCTCGATGTTCAAACCAGCTATGTTTTCAAATACGACCACATCACTGTTATGGATGATTTTAGTGTTTACTTTCACAAGCCCCACAGCCACTTATTATGTATGGGAGATTTCCTGGATCTTCCTCCATGAAGACAGACCCAAAGTTACTATTTAGTTTCCCTCTGATGTTTCCATTCTCTGCAATAAATTATGCTGTCCATACATTCACTGTTCCATATTTGACCTTATTTTCTTTTTTGCTTTCTAGATGCCTTTATATTTCTTGTTAGTTTACATTCTTGTTCTATTTTCGATCTTTAAAAATCTGTTTCTTGTTTAAATGTCTCTGAATCCATTGGTTTGCCACTATCCCTGGCATTTTCACAGTCTACTTCTTTGCATTTCATGCAATTTTAAACTTCTTTCATTAACAATCTTTCAGTCTTCTCTCCCTTTTGCTGTTTGCACTCTGGGGGTATATGTATATTGTACACCTTACAATGTTTCTGTGAATCACAGATATTGCCAGTTTTTCATTAAGACGTTTTCCATGCAGTTTTCCAACTCACTGAAGTCATCTTGCCTCTCATACCTTCATGGTTTGCCAGAAACAGGTTTCTCACTGTAATTACAAAAAAAAATATGATGACATGTAAAAATCAAGACCAACACTCTCAGGAGCTCCTTTTCAGCAAGATTTTCAATTTGCTGTTCTGATCACACAATGGTACTTCCTAAACAGCCAGATCTCTTGCTTGGCACTGAACATATTGTTAAAGCAAATCATGTTACAGGCACTCATGAAGTGCATTTTATCAGCATTAGCATTTGCATGGATAAACAGAGTTTAGAGGAAAATTGAATCTGTCCATTATTACTGCAGAACCCATAAACTTGTATATCTAATTTCTTGTTATATAACATAATCAATGTTTATATTGCGGGTTTGTTTTTGAAAAATAACTCTCATAAATGTTTGCTTCCCCTTGCTGTTTCTCAGCTCCATTTTAACAGATTAACGAATCTGAATGATATGGCCTCGAAGGAGATTAATTGTAGATTCTATCAGGATATTTTGCAGGGCCGATCTCAATGTTGAGATCATCTCACCATGTATTATTCATTCTTCACAAGTGTCATGGTGACATTTTTACCAGATCTCTCATTGAGAAGGACAATGTTCTGGATGTGCGTTTGCTCGCTGAGCTGGAAGGTTCGTTTTCAGACATTTCGTCACCATTCTAGTTAACATTATCAGTGAGCCTCCGACGAAGCGCAGGTGTTATGTCCTGCTTTCTATTTATCTGGTTAGGTTTCCTTGGGTTGGTGATGATGTTACCTAGAATGGTGATGAAACGTCTGAAAACGAACCTTCCAGCTCAGCGAGCAAATTCACATCCAGAACCTCAACCTGAGCTACAAATCTTCTCAAAACTCGCGAGGACAATGTTATTTCGACAATGCTGTGCCTTCATCCAGGCAGCTGACACTGCTCTAATCTAGGTTAGGAACTTTATAACAGACTGACAAAATGTTGCTTCTACTGTACAGAATTTAGTGAGATCACATCTGGAATAGTATGTACAAACTTAGTCTCCTTATTGAAGAAAGGATATTGTTGCATTGGAATCAGCTCAGAGAAGGTTCCCTCAATTGGTTCCATCAATGAATGTGTCATAAAACAGAAATGGACCCCTGTTTGAGAAATAAAACTGAAACACACAGAGAGGAGTGCCTCGCGCTATAATCTGCAAAAGGCAGTGTGGAAAGTGGTGTAATCTTTTTATTCATCAACTTTTAACTGTTAAATGAAACAGATTCCTGACACTCATATTACGGTCGACAAGTAACAATTTATTTATTTAACAGCAATCCTGAAAAAAATGCTAAACTATTAACAACCCAAGTTAACACCTTCTAATGACTAACAATTTCCAATCAATTCAAATTCTAATGGCATACTTCTCCAATAAATATAAGTTCCACGTGTAAAAAAAAGAAATAGAATTTGGTCTTACAACTTTTGAAATGCTCTGTGGCTTCTGTGTTCTTTCAGGAATATTTTCTGTGTCGAGAGTTCTGTCACAAAATTTTAAGCAGTTGCACCGGAGGTACTTTGTTTTCAGTTCTGTTTTCTCTGAGGCTGAGAGAGTTCTGTGAGAGCCAGTGATTCTCTCGTTGTACTGAGTGTTGTTAACTTGGGCGGTCGGCAGTTAGATCTCCTGTCTTTGTCCAACAACCACTTTTTTTATACCCTTGACAACATATCAATTTCATGCAAGAGGATTAGTCCTATGTTGTTAAAATCATGAGATTCAATTTTATTGTTTTGAGTATCTAAGTGCCTGGGTCATATCAATTGCATACATTCAAAACTCGTTGTCTTGAAAAGAAAATAAATCTGATACTTGGCTTGCTAACTACTCTGCCCTTTCACACAAATGCTTCAATTCAGGTGCTCTGTGCACCTTCAAACGCTCCCGCAGCAGCCCAAAGATGTGAATTTTGAAGCTTGAAGCATAGAGAAAAAGCACATGCACTTTTAAAAGGAACACATACATTTTTTTTTTACCATTGCACTGCAATTTGCGAACGCCAATATTTTACAAGCATCAAGCTCTAACATCCCGCCTCCCAGTCCACAAATACTCGACCTAACTTCACAACAGTGAAAACGAAAGGATGATGAGATTAACCCGATACACATTGGAGTTTACAAGATTGAAAGATAAACTTATTTTTACATAGAATGTATCCATTCAGCCATCTGTGCCTCTTGCACAACAATCAGATGTGACATTTTAGAGCTGTGTGCCCATGACACAGAAATAGAGATAGATGTGAAAGAAATAGAAAAAGTTAGAATTCTTCACTCGGGACAAAAAGTAATGAGCAAAGTTTTGGGATTTAAGGTAAATTGTTAGAATGCACTGTGAGGGGATTAATAACAGGAGATTTGCAAAGTCAAACGACAACCCATCACAGCCAGGATGGTTTCATGAAGGATAAATATTTTCTTAAGTTTGAACTATTTGCTCGAGTCCTCGAAAGATGGCAGCACGGTAGCTCAGTTTTTATCACTGCAAGCAAGGTGGATAATGAGGCTCCTGGAGATGTAATACATCTGGACTTGCAGAAAGCATTGCATAAAGTGCCAGACAAATGATTAATCCATAAAATAATAGCACATGGGATTAGGAGTAACCTTTTTAGCTTTGATAGTGGAATGGTGATCAAACAAAATAGACAGAGATGGGATAGATGGTCCTTTTCGTGTTAACAACTTTTGAGGTGCCACACACTTTAGCTCCCAGTCCCAAACTATTTGCAATCTGTGTTATGACCTGTATAAGGGGATAGAAAATGCTATCGCCACATTTTAGAAGACTCGAAAATAGATGGAGAAACAGGATATTATGAACATGTATGAAATGCGTAAATGGATTGGAATCCGTGCAGTGAATGGACCAACATCTGGCAGATGAAATTTAACTCGTGTAAGTATGGTGTTATCCATTTTAGCCACAGGAATAGAAAGGCGACTTAGGATCTAAATGGAGAGAAACTTCAGAGTGTTTCGGTGCAAAGGGATCGGAGCTTCATTGTATATATCACAGAAAACCCACATACCTAAATAGCCTGATCTCTAACTTGACACTCAACGTGTTGTTAAAGCAAGCCATCTCATACACGCTCACGAAGTGTATTTTTCCCAACGTTAGCATTTGCTTGGATACGTACAGTTCCAAGGAAAATTGAATCTGTCCTTTATTACTGTAGTACCCACAAATGTCTATATCTAATTTCCTGTTTTATAACATACCAAATGTTTATATATCACAAAGCAGCAGGTAATTCGCAATGCAAGTGCAATTTCAGCATGTATTTCTTCTAAGAAAAAACAGAGTTTATAAAACTTGGGATGCATTGCTGCAATTATGCAAGCATTTATTGTTCCTTCAACTGGAGTACTGTGTACAGTTTAGAGTCCTGACTGAAGGAGGGATGAAGTTGCATTAGAGGCAGTTAAGAAGAAGTTCACCAGATTGACTCCAGAGACGAGGAGTTTGTCTTGTGGACAGAGATTGAGCAGACTTGGTGTATATTCTCTGGAGTTTAGAGGAATGAGAGGAGATCTCATTGAGATCTGTAAGAAGCTAAACGTGATTGAGACTGTAGATGTGGAGTGGATATTTACACTCGTGGCCAAATCTAGAACAAGAGGCCACAGCTTTCATATAAGGCAAGGCAGATTACAAGTGGGGATGAGGAGAACTTACTGCTCTTAAAGGGTTGTGAACGTGTGTAATTCATGACCCCAGATTGCAGTGGATGCTGAGACATTGGGTAAGTTAAGGATAATGGAGAGCAGGTAGGAAACTGGCGCTGAGGCCAAGATGACATCAACCATGATCGTAGTAAATGCCGGAGCAGGGTGGAGGGGCTGAAAGGCTCACTGATACTCATCGTTCTTATTCAGCCCTTCGCATGTGCCACGCAATAATGAGGGAGGGCTGTTTATCAACAGGAAGAAAACATTCGGGGTAAATCAGCCTTGATCAGTTTGGCAGAATGTAACAAGTGGAAACACACTGAAGGCTAGTGCTGTGTCCTGTATACAATCAATAACAATGAATTGGAGGAATGGAGCAAATATGCTGTAACTACTTTTGGCGATGACACTAAGATAAGTGGGAAATTAAATGATCAAGTCATGATGCCTGTAAATGAATATCAACAGGGACAGTCAACAGATAATAGTTTGGCAGGTGGGATGCCCTTCTCTGAAAGACGAAACGCGCAAATTCAGCTCAATTTCACATCCTGCTCCATCATTGGGAATATGTTAAAGTCCATTAAAGTTGGAATGCAAGAGAATTTAGAAGTACAATATAGAATCAAGCAGATTCAGCATGGTTTCCTGAGGGGAAAATCAGAGCTACCAAGTTAATTAAAATATTTTCAGGTGGAAACAAGCGAGATGGGGGAGGCAATGGCCTCGTGGTATTATCGCTGGGGCTGTTAACCCAGAAACCTCTGTAATGTTCTGGGATCTTGGGTTTGAATCTGGCCATGGTAATTGGTGGAATTTGAAGACAATAAATCACTGGAATTAAGAATCTCATGATGACATTGAAACAATTGTCGATTGTCAGAAAAACCAATCTGGCTCACTGATGTCCTTATTGGAAGGAAACTGCTGCCCTTACCTGATCTGGCCTACAAGTGACCTGAGATCCACAGCATTGTGGTTGTTTCTTATGTGCCCCCGGGCAATTAGCGATGGGTAATAAATGCTGCCTAACCAGGGCTGCACTCACCCTGTTAATGAATTAAAAACAACATCAGGGACAGGAGTTATCTGGATGCTCTACTTCAGGAGGCAGTCAGACCCTTCAGACTAATTAGCTCAAATTCAGTCAGTTGTCAGGAACGAAAAGGTGTGACCATGAGTGAGACAGTTCGATGAAAACAAAGGGAGTGCTGATGGAGCCTCAGCGCTTGAGATGGTCGAACAGGCTCGAGATTCTTGCTGCCTGTGTGGATGAGAGCAGGAGCTGCAGGAGGATGAGCAAATTGACGACAGCGCTGTGGTAGAGGGGACGACTCAAGAGGCGGGAAAGTAAAAGAAGTGTAGCTGTAATTGGGGATAGTATCATCAGGTAAATAGTCACCCTTCTCTGTTGGCAGAAACGGGAGTCCAAAAGGCTGTGTTGCCTATGTGGTGTCTGTGATCAGGTATCTCATCTGTGCTGCAGAGGAGCTTGGAGTTAGAGGGGAACAGTCATATTATCAGCATAGATAGACAAGAGAAATGAGATTCTGCTGAAGTAATATGTGCAGCTCAGGTCTAAATTAAAGTGAACAACCAAAAAGGTAATAACTTCTGGATTATTACCTGATCCATAAGCAGACAGGAACAAGGTCAGCAAGGTTAAATGGGTAAATACATGACTGAGATTGTTGTGGGAGACATGGGTTCAAAGTCATTGGACATTGACATCAGTACTGGGGAAGGACGGAGCTGTTCCGATGGGACAGACTCCACCTGAATCATGCAGGGAACAAAACCCGGGTGAATGACATAACTCAGGTGTGTGTGTGTGAATAATAAGGTTGTAATAATGGTTAATTTTAATTTTCCAAATATTGACTGGCACTTACCATCATGTTAAATGTTAGGATATTAGTTATTTTTAAATATGCTTCAGAAATTATTATTGGACTGGAGGCCTGCCACCAGGAGTGTTCCACAGGGATCTGTTCTGGATCTTTATTTGTCTGTCATTTGTATCAATGATTTGGATGAGAATACAGAAGGTTAATAAGATTATGGACGACACCAAACCTGATGGAATAGTAGGCAGTTACGAAAGTTTTCTGCGATTACAGAGTGAACTTGATCGAATAGCTCAATGGATGAAGAAATGGCAGATGGAGTTGAATCTGGATACATGCAAGGTATTGCATTTTGGTGCAACAATCTAGGGTCGGCTTATACAATTCATGGTCGGGCTTTGGGGTAGCATTGAAGAACAGAGCGACCAGCTGGTGCAGGTACATAATTCTTTGAGGTTTGTGTCACATGGAGACAGGGTAGTTAAATAGATTTTTGGCACAATTTCTTTCATTGCTCAACCCTTCATATATAGGAGTTGGGATGTTATATTGAATTTGTGCAGGATATTTGGGGGCCACTTCTGGAATATTGTGATCAAATATGTTTTTTCCGGTTTTAAGAAGGATGTTTTTAAGCTGGAAAATATTCAGAACAGATTGATCAGGATGTTGCCGGGTATGGAAGGCTGGGGTTGTAAAGAAAGACTGGATAGGCTGGGACTTCTTTCACTGAAGTGTAGGAGGTTGAGAGGTGATCTGACAGGAGTTTCGAAAAAAAAGAGTGTCCCGATAGGGTTAATGATATTGTCTTTTCCATAAGTTGGGGTGTTTCAAGACGAGGAGGCACTTTTTCAAATTGAGAGGAGAGACATTTTAAAAATACATGAAGGGCTTTTTCACACAGAGGGTGGTTCCTGAACTTCCTGATGAAGTGGTGGATGTGAGCACAATGACAACATTTGAAAGACATTTGGCGAAGTACAGGAATAAGAAAAGTTTGAGGGATATGAGTCACAAACAGGCAGGTGGGATTAGTTTAGTTTGGGATTATGTTCGGTGGGGTCTGCTTTGACCGAAGGGACTGTTTCCATTGTATACGAATATGTAAACATTCCTACTCGAGCAAGAGCAAAATGTGACCTTCTAATGGGTAATAAGGCAGAGCAAGTGACTGAAATGACAGTACGGAAACATTTTGGAATTAGAGTGAACAATACAGATGAGGATAAGTATTGTCAGGAATTAATAAAAAAAAGGATTGTGAGTGTAGAAACTGCAATGGGTAAGAGTGTATTAAAAATACAAAACAATAGAAATTATTTTAAAACTTTATAGCTAAATGCACATGGCATTTGGAATAAATTGATAAGCTGACAGGACAAACAAAAATAATTCGAAATGACCTGGTGGGGATCACTGAAACATGGTTATGGGAAGACCAAGACTTGGGATTTAGTGCTCGTGGTAATCGGTATTCCAAAAGGATGGACAAAAAGGACCAGGGAGGTGGAGATGCTGTATTGCTCAAGATGATAGCAAGGCTGTATTAGGAAATTATATTGGCATGAGGGTACAAAACGATATATCAGTCTAGGTTGTAATGGAAAGTAAGTGAAGAAACCTCTTGATAGGATTAATTTTCAGCCCCACTCCACAGTCCTTCCAAAGCATAGGTCATAGTATCAACCCCGAAATAACAAGGGCTTCAGAGAAGAACACAATCGTAATTACGGGTGGTTTGAATATGCTTGTTGTTGGGATCAATCAATTTGGCACAGACAACAATTCATAGAGTGTATGAGGCATTGATTCTTACAGCAACATTTCATCGAAACAACCAGAGGACTCGTTACTTTAGATTTGGTATTATGTTACGAGGAAGTATTGATAAATGGTTTTGTTGTTAGGGACATCCTAGGAGCAGTAACCACAACATGAGAGAGCTGCAAATTCGGATGAAAGCCGGAACACAAGAGTCACACAAGAGAGGTTTGGTTTTGGGAAAAGATAACAATACAAGTCTGAGGGAAGGATTGTCCCAAATAGACTGGGCAAAAACGTTAAAGGACTCGGCGTTTGAAAAATAGAGGCCAATATTGAGAAAAATGCTAAGCACCTCTCCATTAAAGTAATTGTCTGAGAGGAAGAGAAATTGTATAGGGGTGGCGGGGGGGAACATTCATGGCTTGACAAGGAAGTCAATGACAACATGAAGACAAAAACTTGGATACATCATAGTGCACAAGTTAGTCACACTTTGGAGTATTTCGGGAGGCAGTGCTCGAGTGGTATTATCACTGGGCTTTTAATTAGCTGACACAGATAATGGGGTGGGGACCTGGGTTCGAATGCTGCTGTGACAGATGGTAGAGTTTGCATTCAAATCAAGAATTAATGGACCAATACTGACCATGTACCAACTGTCAGGATAAACCCAAGTGGATCGCAAATGCCCTGTCAGAAAGGAAACTGCCATCCTTAGTTGGTCTGCCCTATATGCGATTCCTGACCCACTGCAATCTTGTTGACTTTTACCTGCTCTCTGGATAATTTTTCATGGGCCCAGCCAGCGATGCCCACACCCAGTGAATGTTATGTGGTTGACATGGAGGAGCTGAACTGAAAGGTCTGTTTCCATTCATTACAACTCAACGGCTTTGTGATTTGGTTTTGGTGCATACATAGTGCTGTTGGGAGGAAATCTCAGCAGTGTATGTTGTGTGTCAGTGTTGCTGGGAGTAAACATTACGGGAAGGGAATAGAGTGTTAAACAAGTCACCTACTTTCTCCTCGATAGAGTTGTTGCAGTTGTGCTCATCCAGGTACCTGAGGATCTTCCATCACATTCCTGCCTGGTTCCTTGTCGATAGTAGACAGGGTTTGGATAGCTTTAGGAGGTGAGTTACTCACCACAGAATTCCCAGCATCAGATATGCTCATTTACATGGCTGCGCCAGTTGAATTTCTGATCAGCAGTTATGCACAGGATATTTGTCATTGGAAGTTATCACACTGAATATCAAAGCAGAACTTTTGGATTACCTCCTGCTGAATATGACAACTGCCCAGCAGCTCTGAAGAAATATTCCTGTTAGACATTCATCAGCCAAACCTGAATGGTGTCCACATATTTTGGAATATTGACAGGGACTGCTGCAGGAACAGAGGATTGTGAAACGGCGCTGAGGAATTAGTCGAGTGCCTGGTATATTCTTCCCCTGTCAATGTGGTCTGTTATTTTTCGAGCATTCACAATCCTAGAAAAAAACAGAAACATTGTCTTTCGAAATGCACCTTTCACACATGAAACCTGATCATGGAAACAATCAACAAGTTCATGAGCGCTGGAGGGAAATGGGAGTTTGCAACTGGCAGGAAAACATGCACATTCTCAAAGTGCGTATGTGGGAGGGAGGGGCTTATTCTTCTTTTGAGAAATGGCACCCTTACAGCTAAAAGTATTTATTATAATGAAGGAAAAGCTGTATCCATGCCATTGGTTTTGTTAAAATGGTAGTGGCAAACTGCAGGAATAATGTTGCACTGATCATTTGAAAAATCCTCGTTGTTTTCAGATATCATGGCCTGTCCAAAGTTGAGTCAGTGCCAATACTCCATGAGATGATGCTGATTTGTAAAAAAAAAACACTTACTAAGCACAGTTGATGAAACGTAAAAAGTAAGTGCCGTTGGCTAGCACTTCGGAATACACCAGAGCTTTTATGGCTGCCACTGCACCGCATCATACAATTGAGAAAAGGGCCATCGAGTCTGCCCCACCAGGTCCTGATCCAAGTGCTTTTTAAATTTTGTGATGTTACCTGCCTGAACCACCCTCCTCAGCACTGCATTTCATACACAAATTGCACAATTCCTTTCTTAATCTCTTACCTTTCACTTTAAAAGCGTGCCCCTTGTTCTTGACTCTTCGTGGAAGGTGAACTGCTGCTTTCTGTTCAACCTGTCTGTGCCTGTCATGCTCTTACATACATCGATCAGGCTCCCCACTCAACTTGCTCTGCTCCAAAGATAATCACAACCAAATCTCGTCTCTCTTCACAGTTTGAGTATTTTCTTGCCTTGCTACTTCTGAAGTGCATCAACTCACATTTATCAGTGTTAAACTTCATCAGGAACTGATCTAGCCTCTGAACAACCTGTTTATATCGTCCGGTCCTCCTCATTGTGAAACACTCGGCTAATCTTTGTGACGTCCACAACATTATTTATCATATCTTCTCTCCCACATTCTCATCATCATTATATATGAATATCACAAACAAACCTTAATTTTCTTCCGATTCCCCAGATGTTATTCGGAGAGGAAGAATTAAAAATTCCAGACTATTGTTTTTAATATTTTGGTGAATTTACAGTTCTTTTATGAGGGAGACGCAAACAGTATTTTGGACATGGAGTTGAATTCTCCTTTTATATTCTGCCCCTCTGCACGTTATATCCTTAAAGCTTTAACGTCATTAATGGTGAGTTAGGTTTTGGTATCTTGCACTGAAACTTTTATACTTTACATGGGACTGGAGCGTGTTCTTCGTAACAGTCCCTGCAATAGTCAGAGCTGAATGAATTTTTCAGATGCAGGATGGACACAGCCTCATTCATGAAGATTGTTTGAGAGCGCGAGATTAATGAGGATAGAGATACAATTAGATTCTGGATCATGGACACATTGCAGGCAATCAAGCCATATTCTCGTGTATGCCTTGAATAAAAAATGTTAAGACAATGCATGAGGGGAGAAAAATATTTCAACTGAACTTGCTGGAAATACAGAAATGCTGAGATTGTAAAATCTGAACAAGCATCAAGTGTTCAAAAAGAAACGGAAGAAATATTTCTTTAATTATCCATGGATTTTCCTGAACAGCAATGCTTGATCAGAAATAAATCTCACTTCTTCACACGCATGCTCTTCCTGCTCACTCAGACTTTACCCGCCAGTCCTCTTCCTCCTTCCTTTCACTCCTGCTTCCCCTGCACTGCCCCTTCTGCTGCTACATAGCCTTCCACTGACCATCTCCCTTCACAATCCTCTTCTACCACCCCTGCTGCATGTCATAACTCTGTCCTGGTTTCTCCCACCTCCCCATCCCTCCCTTTCCTTTTTTTATCCTCCAACGAGGATGATGGAAGCTGCTGATTTCCATGTAGATATTGGTCATCAGTGAATCATGAGATTGAAATGATCAATGTCCAATAGGAGCAGAGAGTAGTGTGTGTTTGCCACTGTCTGATGCACTCGAAATGGGACAGTTTTGTTTGCCATCAGACTGAGTGTGGCTTCGGTCTGACCCTCTGACAGGGCATTTAACCAAACTGCCTCATTAAGAACAGGAAAAAAACATCAGAATCGGAAGTCCATGCCGAAAATTTCATTGGAATATTGCGAGGCCAGTGAGTACATTGTTCACATAAACTGTTCTAGACTGTCATGCTTTATTGTTTTAGCTGATGCTCCAATGTCACTTGAAGTGAGATTAGAGTAACTTCCCATTTCACTAGTCCAACTTGACTCATTGCGGCATCAAGGACCCTGAACAATAATGTGATCAATGGGAATTGAAGAGAATCCTGTTCTGGCAATGTCCTCGACTGAGCAATGGAAGTACAATCTCTGCAAATTATCATTTAAGTCACATGCCATCCTGGATAGAGAATAAGTTGCTGTTCCTCCACGATAACGTGATAAAATAAAAATTCTTGGTATCTCCTGACGAACAGATCTGTGCATACATCTGCTGCACTTGGATGAGAAGAGTTTCAGGGTGGCAGCTCTATGTCTGAGCTATTGGTGATGATCAATAAAATCTTCCCCTGCTAGTGCATGCTAATATCAATGGATAATAGTGTCCTACTTAAAATATCAAGATACTATATTTTTCACAGCTTAGTCTAAAGCCTCAAAAAGGTAAGACTTTGCGATATGAGCGTAGGCGCAGTGACATCAGGAGCACGGCATGTCATTGAGGTAATAATCCCCATAATTTTCAATCAATTACTTTCAGACATCAATGTTGAGCACTAAAGTGACAAGATACCAAGAAGCTGACCCCTCCGCCTGGCTCTATCTGGTCAGATGGACAGAAACTAGCAGAGAAGGTGATGATTTTATCTCGGACAGAATCCTGCTTTACAGTCAATGTCTGACTGTTGCTTTACGAGCCTGTGAGAACTATAATGCAACTCATTTTTACATTTTGGACAGCGAAGAGTTAATATCACTTCAATTCTTCTCTGTTTTAAATTCAACCAAATGCAATGTTTTTTTTCAGTTGAAAACAACTGAAGTGACAATAATTAAACTACCAGAGTACATACCTAGTTATTGCAGAATTTAGTGACGATCGTAAACAGTTGAATCATGTTCAGACCATGCAACAAATCATCTTGTAACTAGCGAATCTGTTACAAATAAACTCTAAAAACCAAACCCTGAATTCAGCCGCAGTGTTACCGGGCCTCACCACTGCCTCCAGAACAATGGCCATCACCTAAATCTCTCCAGAGAGTATCTAAATCAAACTTTGACTGATATTCACACAATCACTCACAACAGACGTGTTCAGGCATCCCTGAACAACAAGGAAGTGCATGGGGCAAATTGGCCAATGAACTTGCACCAGACTTAGTCCTGGTGCAAATGCAGTTCAACATTTGTGAAAAATGACCTGCTAACATCCTTGTCTCATAAGTTTATCTCTGTTGATGACTTCTGGTGTGCCACCTAATTTCTGTAATTTTGCACCTTGGACCCGATTCTTAATTAAGGACTCCTGCAGCATACGTTGCCTTATGTTGGGTCCCTCGTTAACAATATCCAGTGCATGTCAGCTCCACACGGCAGTGAATTGCCCAGCGACGATGATGGTCGGCATGTTCCTAAACGAACATTCTTGTGTGTGATTGGAAATAGAAATTTCTGTGGCATTGTTCTCAGCAAATCTAACTATTGATAGCAAAGTCACATCAATGAATGCCAACATCCATCGATAATACCCACTTGCTGAATTTCCAAAAAACACAAATCTATCCATTTATTCACTTAAATTTTATGATAACAATATGAGGAAACAGTGCAGGAATCACAATAAAGGACTTTGAAATGATAACTCCTATTGCCACATCCAAGATGAAATTCTTGTTAATTGCAAGGACTTAGAAAATACACAATGATTTTTCCCCTGCACTAATATATAATGTGCTCATATTTACACACAGTCGCTTTAATGGCAGCAATATCATGGTGTCAGATAAAACTTTGACAAGCGACCCTCCTGCTGAGTCGCCACTCTTAGCTGGTGGATCAGCCTGCATATTATCCAGTCCCTCCAGCTGTTTGTTCATATCACAGAAAATGAATGGAATTAGTTGAAGATGGCCACGTGTAATGCTGGGTATCTTAGGAGGAGGCTGAGTTCGATCATCACATGGATACTTCTCTCTGAACATTGCTGTGAGTATTTCAGGCTCATGTTTTCGACTGTTTTGAGGAAGGGTCACTGGACCCGAAACAGCCACTCTGTTTTTTGTTCTTCACAGATGCTGCCAGATCTGCTGAGTTTTTCCAACACTTTCTTCTTTATTATTATCTTTTCTGCTGGTGTCTTCCATCATTGAGGAAGGCAATATTTGTGGAACCTCCGCCAGTGGGTTCTTTGATAGTCCAACTCCATTCAGGACTGGATGTCACAGCATTGTAGAGATTAGGTCTGATTCATTGGCTCTGGGTTCGCTGAGATCTATCCATTGTTTGCTGCTTGTTCTAGTTGCGGAGGAAGTGATCTTCACTTCATTCATAGATGGGTTTGCTGCTGTTATTGGCAGGCTCTCCTGTATTGTTCATTGAACAAGGTTTATCCATGACTTGATTGTCATAATAAAGTGTGGGATATGCAGTGTAATCCTATTCAAAATCGTGCTGGAGTAAATTTCCGCTGTTGCTGGTGACCCATATCACGTCTCACAGTCCAGCATTGAGCTGCCACATTTATTTGAAATCTAACCCATTTAGTAATAGTGTCATACACATGATGGAGGGCATTCCCAATGTAAAAATAAAACGTCATTTCTCTAAATAGTGTGTGTAGTAGACACTGTTACTGATACAGTCATGGATCCATGCATCTGCATCCAGCAGATTGGTGAAGATGAGTTCCAATACGTTTCTCCCTCTTTGTCGGCCCTTCCTCACCAGTTGCTGCACCAGCCCAGCAGCTATGCGCTTTCAAACCCAACCATCTCAATCAGCAATGCTGCTGCCGATTCTCTCTTGTTGACAGTTTTCAATTGGGCCAGTCAGGATACATTGCCTATTTTCCCCACTCTCTCTCAGTGTTTCCTCCAGGTTCTATTCAATGCGGAAGAACACCGATCCACCAGTTCAGTGAGATGATTCAGACAGAAATTTCTGTGTCAAAGTCTGATCTGACAGGATGAGGCTTCGTTGTGCCACATTGTCGCTTGACTGGTCTGTAGCATGGCTCTCCCAGTTTTGTCACTAGTCCCCAGACACTAGCAAGGATGACTTTGCAATGTCTACAAGGCTTTGTATTTTTGTGGCTGTCAACTGAAGAGGCTGAAGGGGCCGGCTGTGCTGTAAAACGCTGATTCTATCGCTCCTGCGATTGGATCCTCCAAGGTCTCACTCCCACTACCTTGTCTGTGGCACAGATTTCTACAATTTGGTCTCCATTAAGCTACTGTGCAATGCTGTGTTTTTAAACTGCTCAGCTGTCCCTCTAAATTTGCTTGTTATTGCCTGCAAGAGCTGCATCCATCTCAATCCCTCCCTATCTCTCTGACCTTCTCCAGCCGCTTCACCCCACATATCTAGATAAGCTCATCTGACCCCTTCAACCTACCGATCTCTCTCACCTCGTCCAGGCCCACTCACTCTACTTGCCTCTTTTATGTCCTCTCACCATATAGCTTTCTTATCTCTCTAACCTCCTCCTGTCCCTTTGCCCTCTATACTTCTCCGACCTCCACTAGCCCCACTCAATCTCCCTGTCTCCCCAACCCCTCCAGCCTCTACAAATCTCTCCATCACTTGAACATCCTTCAGCCCCTTCACTCCTCCCTTTCTATCTAACCTCGCCCAGCTCATACAACTCTTCCTTTCTACATAAGCTCCAGCCATTACCCTCTCTTCCATCCTGTGAACGAATGAAAAAAACAAACTCTGTTGAGTGTTCTAGCATGCACAGGCCTCGCTCTCTATATCATGTCTCTGGCCCCACATTCGGATTTCTGTAGCTTTCTCCAGCCCACAACACCTCTAACCTCCTCCAGATTTCACGCCTTCCGATTTCTGTAATCTCATCCATCAGCTACACTGCTCCCAAATTCTGTCTTTTCCTCCTTCCCTATCCCATTCACCTCTCAGTAACCTCCTGCAGCATCTACTCCAATTCATATCTCCTCCAGCTCCTTCAGCTCTCCCTATTCTACAATTTTCTGAGCATTTACACTCCTCAACTTTTATGTAGCCTGCCGCTGCTCCAATAACCTCCACATTGCTGTCACCTTCTCCAGCATCTACGTCTGCTCCCTATCCCTGTAACATTTTAGAACACCTATACTCCTCTATATCTATGTAAACTGCTCGAGCGTATGCATACGTCCCTTTTTTCTGTAACTTGCCCCAGCCCCTAAAACTCCACCAGAGTCTGCAATCCTCTCTATCTGTCGAATCTCCTCCAGCACCTTCACTTCTACCTTTCCATCTAATCTCCTCCAGCACATACAACCCTCTTTATTGCTGTCACCTCCAGCTACTACACCTCTCCCCCATCATGTGAACGAATGTGAAGACAAGATCTCTCTAAAGAAAAACTGTTCTAGCATGCACATGCCTCGCTATCTCTGTGATGTCTCGAGCCATGCATTCCTGTTTGTATAGTTTCTTCCAGCCGATAAAACCCCTAACCTCCTGCAGAAATAACTGACCCCAATCTCTGTCACCTCATCCATCAGTCTCCCTCAAAGTCTGTCATTGCCTTCTTCCCTTGTCCATTCCTCCTCTCAGTAATAGCCTCCAGCATCTACTCCATTTCATATCTCCCCCAGCCCCTTCAACTCTTCCTATTTCTAAAATTTCCTCCAGCAGCTACACTCCTTTTCATTTCTTAAGCCTCCCACAGCTCTGATAACATCCATTTCTCTGTAACCTTCTCCAGCATCTACATGCAATCCGTACCCCGTAACATTCTCCAGCACTTATACTCCTCCATGTCTTTGTGACCTGCTTGAGTATGTCCACATGTCCCTTGTCCCTGTAACCTCCCCTGGCCCCTAAAACTTTCTTGTAGCAGGTGACACGGTGGCTCAGTGGTGAACACCAAATCCCCACAGCGCCTGGGACCTGGGTTCAATTGCAGCCTCAGATGATTGTCTGTGTAGAGTTTACACATTCTCCCTGTGTTTGTCTGAGATTCCTTTGGGTGCACTGGTTTCCTCCCAAAGTCCAAAGCTGCACAGTTCAGGTGGACTAGCCGTGCTAATTTGTTCATAGTGTCCAGTGATATGTAGGTTAGGTGGACTGGCTCTGGATATTACATCGATGGTGTGGGTGCTTTGCTGATGTGGACCTGTTGGATCACTCTGCGGATACTATACTATTATCCCAGGAACCTCCTCCAGATTTCACTTCAGCCCACCTTTTTAACCTCCTTAAGATCACATAGCCTTACTTATTTTTGTAACCTGCTCCATTCCCTGCATCCACCTCATCTATAACCTTCAACAGCTGTTCCAGTTCTCCCTATTTCTGTAATTAAGTGCATCTCCTCCACCTCGCCCTATCTCTTGAACATTCTCCAGCATGTAAACCATCCCCTGCTCACGTCCCCTCCTCCAGCACCTGCATCCTTCCCTCACTCTGTAACCTGCTCTAGGATGGACAATCCTCCCAATGTTAAAATCTTTCTCCTTGCATCTGCAATCCTCCCGAGCTAAGAAAACTCTACCAGGTGCAACACCCTTCCCTAACTGTGCAACGTTCTGTAGCCAAGCCCCACTTCCTTATTTCTGTAATTCCTCCAGCCCTTAGAACCCGCTTAGCTCTGTAACCACCATCACCTTTTGCAGCCCTACCTTTCTCTGTAACCAACTCCAGAAAATATACTTATCACTATCTCGGACACCACCTCCAACCTCTTCATTCCTCCCATCCCTATAATCTCCACCAACTGTTCAAGCCCTCCTGATCACTGTCACCCCCTGCAGCATGTGTAGCGCTCTTTGTCTCTGTACTCTCCTGCAGCTCATACTCTCTTCATTATCTCTGTAACATCGTCCAGCCCTACACTTCCCGATCTCTGTAACCTCCAGCAGCAGATGTATTGCTCCATGTCTCTGGAGCCTCCTCCATTCCAAACAAGACTTCTTCATACTGTAACCCCTACCAGGTATCCCTGCACTCCCTTTTGCTGTAACTACCTGCAGTATGTACATAGTCATATATCTCCCTAACCACCTTCAGGCCCTCCATTCCTCCACATCCCTGTAAGAAGAAGTCATTCTTCCCCTTCTGTGTAACCTCCACCAGCCATGCAGTCCTACCTCTGAAGCATCCAGTAACCCCTCTTTATCTCTGCAAGTTGCTCTCCAACCATGAGAGCCCTCCCCATTGCAGTGATCTCCACCAGCAACTGTACCTGTTCAAATCTCTTGAAACCCCTCAAGCCCCAATCCTCTTCCTTATTGTTGTAACCTCCTCCAGCTCTCTAACCCAATCTTCCTCTCACGGTGAACTCCTTCAATGCCGACACCCTTCCTTATCACTGTTACCTGCTCCAGCAGCGGTTGCAGATATATCACATTGTTCAATTCTGGCCACTGAATTTTGGTCATGTTTGGACATATTTGGACATTTCCCAACCGGGCGGTTGGCAACAATGAGTTTGCCAATCCTCACTTTTGTCTTGTACTTCTACCATTTGTCATCGTTTTGTTTCTAGTTTCAACTTTATCTTTTTGTACGCAAGCATCTTTTTTTCCTTTCTTCTCTCTCTTTTTCCATTTCTCTCTCTTTCCTTCCTCCATCTTCTCTCCCTCTTTCTCTTTCCCACTCCTCTCCCCCTCTTTGTCTTTCCCTCTCTTCTCTCTCTCGTTGTTTTTGTTCTGCTTGTAAATATAATTCAAACAGTTTCAATGCCAATTTCGTGTCCAACTACAGCTGTCTTATTTTCAATTTCGTTTTTCTAAAACCCTGCAATTTCCAATTTCTCTGGTTTACCCAAATGCTTGACTGACCCCTCTACACTTTCAGCTTTCATCTTGCTCCTGAGAACCCAAATTAACTGTTTGAAGATTGTCAAAGTGTATCCTTCCTCTAGTTATGTAAACATTTGTTTTGGAAAATTTGGGAAGCATCTTCAAACCCCAGAACCACTTTACAATTGTTAAGAGCCATTTCCCTCACTTTCAACTTAACCAATGACAAGTAAACAAAATTAAACAGATTTGTCTCACCTGATCAAGGATACTCATCACCAACCCTATTTAAGTTTGTCAAAATCCGTTCAGATCCATTCATATCCCACACAAAAACAAAGCAGATCTTAACTTGAGCCCCCAAAATTACAGAGAAGGGGAGATTAATTGAAAGAAAATCCCTGATATTCACTTTATAAGTAA
The DNA here is from genome assembly GCF_030684315.1 of Stegostoma tigrinum. Lineage (NCBI taxonomy): Eukaryota > Metazoa > Chordata > Chondrichthyes > Orectolobiformes > Stegostomatidae > Stegostoma > Stegostoma tigrinum. Next base: position 3,145,979 of record NC_081361.1, on the reverse strand, counting down.
CAAGTAACAAGTTATTTATTTAGCTCTAACGATGAACCCATTAACACAACTCCTAACAAGAAAAAAAACTTTCCTTTACAACAAATTCTTCCCGACTTGAACGAAACTGTATTGATGCACTGCTCCAATAAACAATTCCCAATTATATAAACCCAAGTAACAAGAAAATAATTTAGAATGTAGTCTCTGGAAGTCTACAAGCCTTTCTTTTTCTTTCCTCAAGTCATAAGCACGTTTCTTCTACTGATCCAGCTGTCAGGAATGTTATCTCTTTGAAGTCTTCTGTGAGTATTCTTAGCTGGAAGTGCCATGGTACTTCTTATCTAGTGGTGCTGCTTTCTTCGAGTGCTTAGCAATTTCTTGTGAGAGCCAAAGGCTTATTTCTCAATGGTTTCATTCTTGTCCCGATTTTCTTTTTTAAAAAATGCTCTTCTTATATACCTTAAACGCTATTTCAAATTTCTTAAAATAGCATTGGTCTCAGGTTGTCAAAACTATCAGTATTAAAGTATTCTGGCTTTCAGTCACTGAGTCCTTGTTTCAATCAATTGTTTGATTCTAGCTCATTGCCAAAACGTCAAAACAAGCCAAAGGCTTACAATAACACAGCCAAATGGTGCATATTTCAATTTCAGAATTGGCTGTACATCTTCACCTACACACAGACACATTTTTTTCTGGACAATTCTCCAAACTTAGATGAGCACTTTACCCATTCAATGAACTTTTTATGAACAAATTTTAGCTTCCTGCCTACCACTTCACAACTCCTCTTAACAACTTCATAACACCTCCCCCATAAGAAAGAAATACCATAAGAAAACTAAGCCTTCATTGAAAAACAACTTTCTGAATGCCATTATCATGAGATACAAAGGTCAGTAATTGAATGTTACAACTTTCGTACTAATTCTCTTAATATATACAGCCATACCCGTTCCATCTTATTCACAGATTTTTTTTAAACTCACAGTGATGCATCTGCAATAATACTACTATGACCCACAGCATGTACAATCTACAAATTACAAGCCTGCAATATCAAACCCCAATGAAATAGTCTTGTGTTTTTGTCATTCAGTCTATTCAAAAAGATGAGGCAGTTGGATCTGTACACAGAACCGTCTCTGATGCATTATGTGTAACATAAACATTAAAGTGTTGTTCAGCCAGTACCAAACTCAATAACTCTTTTTCAATGGTGCAATATTTTATCTGGTGGATGTTGAGTTTCCTTGAAAAAATATCCAACGGGCCTTTCAATTCCGCAATCATCCTCCTGCATCAAAACAGCTCCAACCACTACACTGCTGGTGTTGTTAGTGACATTAAAATGTTTTCAGAAATTAGCTGTTCCTAAAACTGGTGCGGTGGTTAATACAGCGTTTAAATTCTCAAATGCATCCTGGCATTGTTCTGTCCACCGAAATTTCTTGTTCTTCTTTAGCAAATCCATCAGCGGCACAACAGTGCTACTTATGTTTTATACGAACTTCCAGTAGAAACCGGTCAGGATCAAAAATGGAAGTACCTCTTCCTTCGAGGATGATCTTGGAAAGTCCTCAATGACCTTCATTTTCACATTCATCAGACTCATCTTCCATGCCCAATGTTGTATCCCAAGGCCCTCACTTCACCCTTCATGAATACAGAATTGCTCAATTTACGACCAATTTTTCCTCCCACAGTCTTTCAAAGAGCTTGGCCAAAAGTACCATGTGATATTTCAATGAATGGCGAAAGATCACAAAGTCACGTGTTTGGACAGAACGACTCATCAAACCTGCCACAACACTATCATAAGTCTTTGAAATGTGCCTGGCGCGTTCTTCATACTAAAAGGCATTCCATTTAATTGGGATTACAAACACATAAACTTCTCCTGTTGTCTCTGACACATGTAATTGCCAATAACCACAAACCAAGTCCAACTCGGTGAGGTAAGTGATTGACCATTTTTTCCCACACAATCCTCCAGCCTTAGCATTGGATATGAATCCAATTTAGTTATGGCACTGACACTCAAATAAACCACGCAGAAGCATTGAGTACCATATAGTTTGGCAACCAACAGGATCAGTGAACTCTCATCACTTTGACTTGTCTTTGTGAGGTATTTTTGCAGCATCACCGCCAGTTCTTTCTGTACCTGTGTGCCTTCAAGAGGATTAAGCCTGTCAGAGGTCTTTTTTTTTTAAACAGCGTCACCCACATCTCCTTCATGCCTGATAGAATTAGCCCTCCTCATTCTCTTCCTGTGTATGTTCTCTATTGCTGCAACGAGACTTTCAATTCATTTCCCTCTTCCTAAGACAGATAGCTCACTGTCTTACCCCATTTTCTGAGGAGTTCCTTACCATTTAATTGAAGGCACATCAAAATCAGATAATTTGTATTTTGATTTGCGATGTTTTGAGTGTCAGTGACATAAGTATCTTTTCCTCAGTTTCCATTCCAAAGGCTCTGATTTTATTCCTGCCTGTGGCTTTCTTACCATTTGACATGTATGACAGGAATGATAAAATTCAACTACATCTTTATATAATTCAGGCCAAGAGAATTGCTTTAGTATTTTAACCTCACATTCCCTAATTCCCAAATGTCTTTCTATCAGTAATTCGTGTGCTAGCTGCTATACTTCCTGTCTGTATGCTACCAGTAACAACATTTGGTGCTCTTCCGCCCATTTCTCTTCTGCATGACTTGTTGTGGACTCCATTTTTGCCTTCAGATTCTAACATTAAGTTAATTAGATTCCTCACAGTGTGAAAACAGGTCCTTCGGCTCAGCAAGTCCACACTGCCCCTTGAAGCTTCCCACCCAGACTGATCCCCCTTTTATCCCACACACCCCTGAACACTATGGGCAATTTAGCATGGCCAATCCAGCTAGCCTGTACATCTTTGGGCTGTGGCAGGAAACTGGAGCACCCAGAGGAAACCCACGCAGACACGGGGAGAATGTGCAAACTCCACACAGAGAGTCGCCCGAGGCTGGAATCGAACCCCGGTCCCTAGTACTGTAAGGCTGCAGTGCTAACTACTGAGCCACCGTGCCACACTAATAACCATATGGAAAAATCATTTTTAGTCCTTTTCTGAGTAGATGTTATGACATAGATATTTTATTGTCTCATCTTTTTGTTGAAACTCCAGTAATCATCAGAACTAAGCACCTCTGGCCGATCCTCTCCCTGTTCAGATATTTCCTTTACCCTTTCATCAAACAGGTCAGCGAACTGGACCTTCGTCTTCCTCTTCAGGTTTTTTTTTAATCTTCTTGCTGAAACTTATGACTGTGGGAGTTTGTTACCACACGTTCCATAAAATTTCCAGGGTATTTCTTTTTTTTACTTCCACTGGCCCCTGGTTTTCCTTTGGCTTCTCCAGTACAAGAGGTGTGACTCCTGCCTTTGACCCTGCCAGGTCGTTTCCAATGACCACCTGTCTTCCTGGAATTGACACTCTTTCAATTGCTCCCCCTGTCACATCTCCAGTCTTTACAAAAGTTTCCACTCTGAACTTACTCAGGGGAATGATAAATATGTCTCCATCTATTCCACAAAATACTACTGTCTCAGATAACATTTCAGAAGGAGTGCAAATACTTTTATCTCTTAGAATTAGAGTATGATAAGCTCTATATTAGTCAATATTTTACTTTTTTACTTCCCTCCCCTTTTCTTCCTGAGTAAACGTTATAGAGGTCAGGCACCATCTCACTGAGTCTGTGACTCGGCTGCACACTCTCCCGCAGCTCCTTGGGATTTTTTTGGGATTTTCTTCACTATCTCAACTAAACGCACTCGTTTAGTCGCATTGACCACATCCTTTTTCCCAGTGCTTTTCTTCAGCTACACGCACTGTGGCTCTGTGTGTCCCACCTCATGAGAGTGAAAATATCTTTTCCCGGTGCCGTATTAAAACCACTGGGACCGTAATTTTATACATCTCTCTCCATTACAGTGTAAACTCCTGATGTCTCTTGCCGTCATTTCACCTGCATGAATTTATTTTTTTCACCTGTGGTAAACTGGTCACAGTGTGATCCACTTTGTTTTTTTTTTCATTGAAACATTTCCCCTTTTTTCCCCACGTTACATCCTCAGGGAATGAATTGCTGTCGGAAGCAAAATATTGATTTGTGCACGAATATGTATTCATCCACCACCTCAGCAGCTCTTCTAGGTGTTTGAACTTTCGGTTCCTCAAGATGAGTTCTTTTCACTTCTGGAAATGAGTTTTTAAACGTCTCCAACAGAATAATCTTTCTAAGGCCCTCATAAGTCTTTTCTGTCTTTAATACTCTCGCCCATCTATCAACGTAATTTTGTTTAATTCTTTCAACCTCGACATAGAACTGACTATGTTCCTTCCTTATATTTCTCAACTGTTGTCGATGTGCTTCTGGTCCCAATTTGTAGGCACTCGTAATAACCTGTTTAACATCTCCATAATCTCTTGACAAAGCATCTGACAGTGCTGCAAACACCTCTCTCGCTCTGCCTACCAATGTGGTCGAAAGGAACATTAGCCACAGACCCCCTGGCCAGTTCCTGAAAGGAAATGTTAAAAAAGGCTTCTATAACCTTTTCATCGAATTTTGGTAATGATTGGATATATTTGTATATATGTTTATTAGGCTGCTGGTGATGAAGACTTTGTTCATTCTCACCTCTAGCTCGTACTTTTCTTATTGCAATTTGAAATTCTTTTGTTTCAAGTTCCAACTTCATCTTTTCTAACTCAAACAGCCTTTGCCTTTTTTATCTTCCAACGTGGATCCTCTTTTCCTTTCTTTCTCTTCCACTTTCAACCATAATTCAAACTCTCCTTCTTCCCTTTCATTCTCTAATGCAGGTTCTGTCATGAGCAATTTCTTTTATCTTTCCACTGCACTTGCCTGTTTCTCTGATACACCTAATTGCTTGACGAACTCTATTACAATTTCAGCCTTTCTTTTAGTCAATTCCATTGAATCCAATTTTAGCCTGCACACTAATTCTAAAAATATATCCTTCCTCTGTCTTTCTAAACTTTATTGGCAATTTGGGAAGCATCTCCAAATCCAAGAAACTCTTGAGTAATGTTAACAGCCATTGCCCTCACATTGAATTTCACCCACGACAAGTAACCAAAATTAAACAGATTTTTCTCGCCAAAGTTCTATTTAGTGATCTAGCACACAAATCTCGCACTCTGTTTAGATCTGTCCAAATATGTTCAGACGCAGTCAGATCCCATACATGTACCGTCCGGATCCCAGACTTGAGCCCCCAATCTGTTGGAGAGGGAAGAATGGCATCCCTCTGATATTTAAACCAAAACAGATGTTCCAGTCCACTACAGAGGGAGTAGAGATTCCCCTAAAATGATTAAACCCGAGTCACCTAGGAAAGCTCGCCTCCCCGTGTATGGTGGGTTAAAAAAAGAGAGATTAAATCATATCAACTTTATAAGTAGCAATTAATAATTTATTTATATAACCCCAACGGCAAACAAATAAAGAGAATTACTAACAAAATCAAACAATATCTCCTTCACCTCGTAACCCTCTCCCACCTCGCACCCACATTCTTCCCCTGCCAACTTTCTGTTCCCACCTACGTTCTTCTCCTACCCTGCAGCGCTTATGACATTAAACCCAGAAAAATGATGCGCACAAAGATGTCTCATATTGGCTCAGAACTGCAATGGTGTTTCTGTTTGAAAGAAAGGACAGAAGAGTTATTTACTCCAGAAGTATGGCTTCATCCCTACTCCCAGAGCCTGTGTGACTCCCTCTCCCTGTGCCCACACTTCAATCCCTCAAAATCCTTCAAGAAGAGTGAAGGTGAGAGATAGAAATTGATTGAATTAAAGTTAAGATTGTTTGAAACAGAAATGAACAGAAACAAATGAGATCCCATTACTGACTTGCCACCCAAGTGGATAAGTTTGTTAAGAAAGCATACAGTGTTTTGGCTTTCATTAAGTTTAAGAGCCACGAGGTTATGCTGCAGCTCTAAAACACCCTGTTGAGACCACACTTGGAATATTGTGTACAGTTCTGGTCGCCCTATTATAAGAAAGATGTGGAGGCTTTGGAGAGGGTGCAAAGGAGGTTTACCAGGATGCTGCCTGAACTGGAGAGTTTGTCTTACGAGGAGAGGTGACTGAGCTCGGACGTTTCTCTCTGGAGAGAAGGAGGAAGATAGGTGACCTGATCGAGGTGTACAAGGTAATGAGAGGCATGGATAGAGTCAATATCCAGAGACTTTTCCCCAGAGCAGGATTGACTGCCACGAGGGGCCATAGTTTTAAGGTGTTAGGAGGAAGGTATAGAGGAGACGTCAGAGGGACGTTCTTCACCCAGACAGTTGTGAGCACATGGAATAGTTTGTCAGTGAAAGTCATGGAAACAGAGTCATTAGTGACATTTAAGCGACTGCTGGGCATGCACATGGACAGCAGTGAATTGAGGGGAATGTAGGTTAAGTTATTTTATGTTTGGATTAGGATTATTCCACGGCAAAACATCGTGGGCTGAAGGGCCTGTACTGTGCTGTACTTTTCTATGTTCTGTCTTCTCTGACTGACTTCCAAAATCTCACCCAATTATTGGCTCTTTCCCCTGATTTCAAACCCGGAGAATAGGAAGCGATTTCAACTGAAATTAAAGGGCAAATACTTTCTGACTGCCCCAGGGGATTAGTTTCTGAGAGGCTGGGCGATGAGTTAATGGTGGGGAGTCAGTCTCTCGAGCCTGTGCCTCTCCCTCCCTGAAAGGGAGGGGATGGGTGGTGATCTACTTGAAGCAGGAGGAGAATTCGTCCTGTAGGAGGGAGAGGTTGAAGATGCTGGTGAATACCTTGCACCAGTTGGTCTGCGCAGGATCTGAGTGCTCGGCTGGGGACACAGTCACAGTCTAGTGCTTTCCTTGGGTTGACTCCTTGGAAGACCGATCAGATGTCTGCAGCATGAGAGCCGGCACAGGCACATTCAGAGCTGTCCCGGCAGGCATCAGCCCCCAATTAGTGACATTCACACAGTCAATCACTATCGACATCCCTTCCCATCCCCACCTCCCTCAGCCGTCATCAATACTGGTTGGCGTGAGCACCACGCATTTTGTGTCGAGACAGAGAGGCATCAATAGACCAGGACCATGCTCCGTCAAATTCTGCATCACCATAATGGGGGAAATTCACAATAAAACAGAGACAGGATGTGCTCCTTTTGAGTGACGCTGGGACAAAGAGTGAATATTTTGCAGATGTGATTCCAGTCAAGCCACTGCATTAACCGAAATGGCATCATCACCCTGTGTGCTGTACCTTGTGGATGGTGGGCAGTCCTTAGGGAATTACAAGCTGCCATACACATGAACAATTTGAAAGAAGGACCTGAGGGCATTGTTGATACAATAATAGTTGGGTGGATTGGAGATGTTGAGGAAGTGGGGAGGCTGCAGAAAGACTTGGACACGCTCGGGTAGTGGGAAAACAAATGGCAGATGCAGCACCATGCGGCAACATGTGAGATTATGGACTTTGGTAAGCAGAATAGAGCATACACTACATTCTGAAAGGCTTCATGAAATCAAAGGGATTTCAGTGTCCTCGTTCTCTTTTAAGGTTGATGCGCAGGTTCAGTTGGTAGTGAGAAAGTCAAATGCAATGTTACCATTAATTTCAGGAGGGTTAGAACACAAGACCAGAGATGTACTGTTAAGGCTGTCTAAAGTTTCTGGTCAGACCGCATTTGTAATATTGTGAGCTGTTTTGGGTACTGTATCGCGGGAAAGATGTGCTGATATTGGCTGAGGTCCAGAATGAGCCTGGAGATTCCAGCTTGTCATAATGAGGAGCAGTTTAGGAATCTGTGTATGTGCTCAATGGAGTTTAGAAAGATAAGATTGAAACTGACACAATACAGTGGATACAGTGAGCATGTAGAAGATGCTTCCACTCATCAGAGAGAATACGATGCAAGGGAATGGCCTCAGATTGAAGTGATGACCCTTTAGAACTGAGTTGAAGAGGGATTTCTTCAGCTAGTTGGTGCTGAATCTGTGGAACATTTTGCCACAAAACGTTGTGCAGGCAACATTAGTTAAGACAGAGGTAAATGGGTTCTTCATTTGTGAGCAGATTATGCGTTATGGAAGAAAGCAGGAGAATGGGGATTAGAAACATATCAGCAATGTTCAAATGTTGGAGCTGATTTGATGGGCCAAATGTCTGAAATATAATGTTATCTGTCATATCCTAATGATCCTTTCGTGCATTATTCACTTCAGAATTGATAGCTTCTGACCTGCTCTTGTCCCATGTATTTTTATTTCAATTCAACTTCACGTTCATGTCAATGGTAAGCCCTAATATACTGGTAGTGGCAGGACTCAGTATCAGCCAAAAGTCCAATAATGTGTTGAATGCATGGTTCCTTCAGTGATTCTCATTTGCTGGGAGCACATTGTCTGTACAATGATTGTCATTTTCAGCCTGTTATTTTCAAAGGATCAATCTTGTGATGCCAGTGTCATTGAAATCAACACCGTCGGTGAAATTTATCACAGTGCTCAGCAAGAATAGTTTTTGGAATAGTGAAAACCTTTCTAATTATAGGAAAGTCTAAACTGAAGATACTGAATCATTTCTCACAGAATGTTCGGAATTAGAAACACTGCTATCCTGTTTTTGTTCAAATCAGACAATTGTAACACCAAGATGTTGACCTTGGAATTACGTGCAATGATGAGTTCTATTCTGTTCTCATTTCTTGTGCTGCTGTGTTCTTGTTTTATTATTTGCACTATTCTACAATCTCTTTCTTCATTAACTCCGGATTGAAACATTCCCTGGGGAACATCCTCCCCCATGACTCAAATTTCATTCAATCGATTTGGAGGCAGCTGCACATCAGAAGAACAGGAAGAGATAATGAATGATTGTGCATTGTGTCTGCCATTGGGCCAGCTTTTCTGTCCAGCCATCTAAAGTTTTTCTTTTTTATTATTGTGTGTCAGAAAGCCTCAGAATTATTACAGCACAGTTGGACGCCAATCAGCCCATATTGGTCCATGAACTATACAATTGCATAATTCGGAGATGGACTGAGAGAGAAAGAGAGAAAAGAAATGAAGGGAGAGAAACTGAGAGAGGAGGGAAAGGGGAGTGACAGATCGAAAAAGAGAGAAAGGGATGCTGGAAGAGGTGGAAGTTAAATAAATCAGAAAACAGAACGAGGGGAGATAGACAAAGACAGACCAAAGATGGAAATTTTATTGAGAAATTCATGTGGTCTGCAAACACTTAGTCTGATGTCGTACCCTGTAAGTACTATGCTGATAGTGGATGTAATCCCAGAACATAGATACCAATAAAACCACAGAGCTGAGTTCTTAACCATTAAGCAGAACCCAACTAGTCAAAAGGAGTTGTTCCAGGGCGAAGTGATAATGGGAACTGCAGATGCTGGAGAATACAAGATAATAAAATGAGAGGCTGGATGAACACAGCAGGCCCAGCAGCATCTCAGGAGCACAAAAGCTGACGTTTCGGGCCTAGACCCTTCATGAGAGAGGGGGATGGGGTGAGGGTTCTGGAATAAATAGGGAGAGAGGGGGAGGCAGACCGAAGATGGAGATTGCAAGAGAGTTGCAATGGGAGAGAGATTCCCTGAGGTTGGTCCGGATGAGGAGGCTTCTGGAATAAATAGGTAGAGAGAGGGTGAAGGTTGATTTATTCAACTAGACTGGGCCAACAGCAGCAAGAACTGATAACATGCACACTACATGAGAGACTGGGAAGTGAATCACAGTGAGGAGGATCACTGACAAAGGGGAAATCAGCACTAGATTGATTAATTTTGCACATCTCTTCCAAGGTTTTGTTTTCTACATTTCAATTCATATAGCTCAATATCATGACGGCATTATCATAATCTTATCTTTTTGTACAATCCATATTTTGATATGTACGGAAAGTCATTTTGTCCTGTATTTTGTTTTGAATAAATGCATTTCATTCATATTGTTTCTCCTCATTTCTCATTGTATATGTATAATTGAGTCTGCTCTTCATATGAGTTATGAACGGTAATATTGCATGACTGATGACTGGGAAATATCATTCCCTCCTTTCAGTCTCAACAGTCATGTCCTCCAAGTCTCTGTTTTCTGTATATTTTCCAATTTCACAATTATTGTGGATCAACCAACTGCATGAGGAGTGCAGCGGTTCAAGAAAGCAGCTCACCACCACCTTTTTAAGGGCGCTAAGAATGGGTAAGAAATTCTGGCCAGCTAGTCATGCCCACACACCACAAATGAATAGAAAAAAAAACACACTTTACTTGATGTCCAATAAATGATGCTTCATCACAGTTCATTGACATCAACAACGTCAGCAGCACAACCCTCATCTGCCTTCCCTGAACCTGGAATAACATTTTGAACTGTGCTTATCAGGTACAATTCTCTGTTAACATATCCATATTATTTATCTGTTGTTTTAGGCACATCTCCCCCTCAGATTATGGACTATCAATGTTCTTTCCATGTGCTTCTGATATTGTCATGACTGATCAGTAGTTACAGAATGTTTATGAACAGATAAGTATGTTTATGCTCTGATAATCCTTTGGCATTACTCTCATATCCAAAGCAGGTTGAATGATTGAGCACAACTGGTTGACCATCTCTAACATTCCTACCCTCAGTCATCCTCACATGTCCCATCCAAAATGCGAAAAAGCTAAATGTTATTTTGAATTTTAATAAATGATTATTTAATTGAAAGATGTTAATTGAAGCTGTTTGTTCAGTGTTTGCGATTAATGTCAGTCTCTGTGGATCCTAAATGTGTCACTGGAGGGATTGCCTGTTCTATAAATAAGGGGCTCCTTTCAACGTATTATCCCATAGTATGAGTGGGAGGATCCCATACAGCACTGACCGGGTTCAGCAGTGCAAAGAGAGGGAGGAGAGATTCGAATCTGTGAACAACAGACTGGAATGGTCCAACAATGGGAAGGAGTTTGTTCTGGGGTCTTTACTGGCTTTCTCGGCCTTGGATATCTTTAGCATCACGGATTCATGATGTACTGATGGTTATTCAAGGCGGTTACTACCCCCTCCTTGCTATAGTTGGTGTACCCGGTAAGTCTCTCTGTTTATTAAACCGGGTTGAACTGACTTGCTGCTCATTATATGTAAATTTTGGAAAGGCAAAAATCACCATTTTCAGTTCCAATTAAAAATTCTATTCCTTACAAATTATATCTAGTAGATCACTAGTTACAATTATAGATTAAAGATTACTCACCAATATGTGAGGAGGAATCAGTCTGTTCCCAAGCTCCATGATTTACTTTCCCTGTACAGATTTATGTCTTCATCTCCTCCCCACTCACCAATCTTACCCACGATCACCATCATGATATCCCAGTCTCCTCCTCAACCTCAATGTGACTTTGAAATAAACCATCATTTGTGCCTTTGTTAAATCCGCAAGCAACTTTCAAGTCCCTTCTAACTACGCTTCTGTTACAAAATAATTACACCTGAGATGTTTAACTTAATCCCTCCACAGAATCTGTCAGGCTGGAAGACACAACCTGACGTTCAATTCATTGACTCATAATCTCGAGGCTTAGAATAAAAGTCTGTTGATATCTCCTGGAGGAAGTTGGTGACATTTAAATGAAACTGTCATCTTTGTTCTTTAAAAAAAGCCCATCTGCTTGCCTCATGTCCTTTAGAGAAGGCAAAGTATCGTTCTTCCGTGGTCAGGCCTCTGTATGACTGCAAACCCACGATAATGTGGTTTGCTCTTTCTTGCTCTGTGCAACAGCTGAACAAGCCACTCAGTTCAAGATAGGCATAACATGCTGACCTAACCTGGCCTGCACACATCCCATGAAACACAAACAAAGGTAAAGATAGTTCCTCTGTCTGTTTCCCTCCTCTGACAACGCAGTTCCATTCAGATATGTGGCAATTCCCTACTTCAAGTGCATTGTCCCCCATTGCATCTTTCCCTGGGAGTGATGTTCATCTCCATAGGCACCTCTGGTGCTGGCTTTGTCGATGCTGATATACAGATGCAAGGAACTTTTTAAAATTCTATGTCAGTCGGAGTGCAGAGAGAAGAAATGGATTTTTCTGCCACAGGAAATAAACAAAAATGGCTATGTTTTGGCAAAGATCTGCAGCTTGGATTGTGGGTGAGGTTGTTGACCTGCTCACCAAGCTGGCTTGTTTTTGTTCAGACATTTCAACACCATGCTAGGTAACATAATCAGTGGAGACCCCAATGAAACAATGTTATTCTCCTCTGCTCAGAATTTATACTGTCCAGTCCAGTTTGATGAGTGTTTTCATTTCTGGTTTTGAACTGTGTACGTTAATATATGCGGCCCTACTCTATATATCTATTGATTGGAGTATGGGTAGAGAACCGTAGCTCAAGGAATTCCTATTTTGAGCTACTGTGGTTACGTTGCTCCACTTAAAATGATGGCCTTCATTGTCTGAATGTATAGATATTAAGGAGAGTTCTGCTGTTTTGCTGATAGCTGATGTTCATACATTCTGACGGCTCATCCCTGTCTGTCCGATATAATGTTTGTGCCAGTTGTTGCATAGTATTTTGTAAACCACATTCATTCTGCATGTTGTGGAAATGAGGTCTTTAATCGTTGTAAGTGTTTGTTGCAGTGTGGCGTTAGGTTTGAGGGCTACCATGGTTCCTCGTGGTCTTCGGAGTTTTGTAGTCAGTTCCAAAATATTCTTCATGTAGGGCAATGTGGCCAGTGTGTTGGGATGTAATGTGCCCTTCTGTTGTTGCCTGGTTTTTAGATGGAGAAGTAAGGGTCAAGAATGATTGTGATTAACTCTGAGAGTGTTATTGAGGCGGAATTCTGGACAGAATTTCTCTCATTTATTAGGAATGATAATCTTACCAAAAGGAGAGTGCAAAGGAGCTTCACCTGATTAATCCCTGGGATAATGCGACCATGAGGACGAAGTGAAGATTAATATGTAGCACTGTGAGAAAATAAGAGATGATTGCATTGAAAATTGACGGTTGTGGCCTGTCATAATGTTCTAAACAGACACTGATGAAGTGAAAAATTCCATGTCTTACTTTGTTGTTTACTCAGGAAACATGATTCTGGGCAGTTTAATTGTCTCTGAAGATGTTTCTCCGATCCCACCCCAGCTCTCCAAGTCAATTGTGTGTGTGTGCGTGTGTGTGTGTGTGTGTGTGTGTGTGTGTGTGTGTGTGTGTGTGTGTGTGTGTGTGTGTGTGTGTGTGTGTGTGAGAGAGAGAGAGAGAGAGAGAGAGAGAGAGAGAGAGAGAGAGAGAGGGAGAGAGAGAGAGAGAGAGAGAGAGAGAGAGAGAGAGAGAAGTGCCAAGGCCTTGAATAAGGTTGCACCACATTAAAGTCTAGTTGGTGTGTGATCCTGCAGTGAATGCCACGTTAACCACAATCCTGGCAACAACCACAATTCTTTCACTCTGAAACAGTTAACAATTCCCGTCAGGTTCTGTCCTACATGGAGAACACAGGTTTGTCTTCTCAGAGACATAAAATGCCTCCTTGAGACTTGACACAAAACGTTTGGCATCCCAAATCACAGCCAGTAGATTGCATTAAAGTTACACCTGTTCCACAGGCAATGGGCCCATGAGTAACATCATGGAGCATTTTATCTGTGCAGTCTCTGCTTCATTGGTGCATCAATGTGTTTCCTCTTGTTCCTGTATAAGTATCTCGAGGACCTGAATGGCCTCTCCTGAGTCCCATGCAACAGGTTCAAAGGCCGAGTTGGGCTCTGCCCATTCCTGTTTAACTGCTTAATGTGCTGGCCAGGTTCCTTCTGTTCCTGTGTGACACGCAGGAGAGATTGAATGGGCTTCTCCTCTTCTTGTTCAGTAGTTTTGTTTTGCTGAATGGTTTCCTCATATTCATTTGCAACAAGCCTAGGTTGCTGAATGAGCCAGTCTTTTGACTTTGAAAATGTGCAGTGTCTGGCAACGTTGCTGCATTACTGTTACCTATACTTTATCAGCACAAACTTGAATTATGTCTAAGTCTTGCTGCATGTGGATATAGGCCGGCTCAGTAGCTGATGGATGGCAAATTGTTCTGAATATTGCATATTCTCCAATGAACATCCCGACTTCTGATCCTATGATGCAGAAAGACATTGATGATGTATCTGAAGGTGTTTACGCTGAGGAAGCTACCCTGAGGATCTCCTGCATGGATGTCCCAGGTCTAAGGGGAATGCTGTCCACCAAACACAAACATCTTCCTTTTTGCTCAGAATAGCATCAACTAGTGGATACACTACACCTGATTAGCCGTTAAGTTCAATATGGTTGGTGCCCCTTAATGACATCCTCAATCAAACAATGCCTTGATTTCAGGGTCAATCCTACCTACCCGATCCCTTGTGTTCACTGCTTTTGTTCATCTTAGCAAGACATGGTATATGTGTAGCGAGTGTATTCTTCTCACAATGTGTAGTGAATGTCAAGAGTTATCCAGTCTGGAGAGTTAGAGGAGCTAGATTACTGAAAGTATTTAAAGAGGAGGTAGATTGATTTCTGACCTGTCACTGACATATGTGATGTCATGGACATAGACATAGGCATGTGAGGAATTGGGCATTAAGGAGGAGTTGATGCCAGCTGTAGATCTCCATGATCTAATCAAGTAGCAAGGCACACTGGACTGTGTGAATTACTTCCTCACTTTTCTAATGTTCACATATTCTGTACATGGTTGTGATTTTCCAGGAGGTTCTACAATTAACATTTTTGTCAAAGAGAGGAAAGTATATTGTTGAGGTATGGGCCTACATTCACAATGAACCGGGCTCTGCAACATGACTAACATATGAGGCACAAGTTGGAGGAAGGGGAAATTCAGTAAATAAATTGGAGGTCTCTTTCATTCCCAGCCTTGTTTTCGGAATAGCACTTTCCAACCCACACCAAACCATGTGTGACAGTTTTGAGGGACTGTATGATATCCTATGTTACTGGGGGCCGGGTAATAGGAGCAAGTTGCTTCCATCTGTTCCTGTGCTGGGGGTTTGAGGGGCTGAATGGAACATTGAAACATAGGACTCAGCGGCTGGAGTGGGTGATTAGACACTTGTCACTGCTCCAGCAGGTACTAAGATCATGGCTGATCTGATTGTGGTCTCAGCAGCTCATTACTGTCTGTACACAATTTTCTTTTATTCACTTGTCTGCAAAGTTTTAAAAAAAAAACAAGTTTGAATAAAAGTAAGCACGCATGTACCACAAACGTCTGGGAAATAGGATTCCCATTGAGCAGCCCATTGAGATTTTTTCATTTGTGTTTCAAACAATGTTAGAGGGTCACCGATTCCTTTTCCTGTTCCACCCCTCCACTGGTTAGAACAAAATTTAAATGTAACCAGTTTAGTTATATGGCCAGCGATGTAGGTCTCAAACTGGTTTGATTTTCTCGAAAAAAAGTGAGACACAGAGACACACACACATAGCGA
The DNA here is from genome assembly GCF_030684315.1 of Stegostoma tigrinum. Taxonomy (NCBI): domain Eukaryota; kingdom Metazoa; phylum Chordata; class Chondrichthyes; order Orectolobiformes; family Stegostomatidae; genus Stegostoma; species Stegostoma tigrinum. The sequence continues at coordinate 3,130,445 of NC_081361.1, read as the reverse complement.
TGCAGACACAAACACACAATTCTTAAGACAAATAGAGAAATGAAAGCATTCCGGAGCTTCATAATAGTTGAATTCATACCAAATCTAAAAATGATAGATTGCCACAAATGTTATTCCTCCTCTGAAGTTCTTGTGCTCACGCAGCTGCTGATCTGGGATTTCTGCTTGAACCAACTGAAATTGGCTGAATTCCTTTTACTTCAGGCAGTGCAGTGATTCTAATGAACCCTCGTCAGAAATTCTCCAAGACTGGTGCAGATGACTCTGCCCTCATACTTTGTTGTCAGGTGGAACAAAGTAAGACAGAGGGAGAAACTGGCTGCTTGTTGTGAGACACATAACATTAGTGCCCCTGAGATGCTGCTGGGCCTGCTGTGTTCATCCAGACTCACATTTTATTATCTTGGATTCTGCAGCATCTGCAGTCCCCATTATCACTGACACTATTCTTCCTCTCTGTTTTCAAACATACAATAATGTCAACTGAACACCAAAATCAACCATGTGAGATTTCCTTGAACATTCTCTGGAATATATGATTAAGACTATATGTAGGTGCATTATTACTGTTATCACACACAGTGTTTTTCATTTTGCAATAAATCATCTCCACTTTATAGTTAAATGATATTTATATGCGCCTTTGTAATTTTTTAAAAAATAATTTTAAACAATGTAATAATTTTATGACATCTGTATTAAAATCAACACATCTTAAGCTTAAAATTTATTCCCTACCTTTAGTCTTACACTTTTCTAAAAATTGTGTGTGTTTCAATAAGATTTCTCATTGAAGACCGATACAGGTGATCTTTCATAACAAAAGGCCATAATTCTAGGGACAAGAAAAGGGAAACATCTTTGAAAATCTTCGGAAACACTTATGCCTTTTTATTAGTTTAGGAAATCAGAACTGCATATAATGTACCAATTCCCCATAACGATGCAGTAAAACATTCTTACGATTGAGCCCGATACCCTTTACCAGAAACAGGGAAGTTGTCACTAAAAGAAGGTAGAGAATGAAGTTAAATGCTTATTCCGTTTCCCTTCCAAATCACTTGCTGTATCTGCAGATTTATGTACCAGGAACACAAAAAATAGCCTGTTCCGCAGAGCTCTGCAATTTTCTCCCTTTAAATTGTCTACTTTTTTTATCCGTCCTGCCAAAATAGACAACTCACATTATGTTATTTCTGCTGAAGTTTTGCTCACAAACCTCCCCAGTCGGTATCACATTGCTGACTCAATACCTCTATTTGACAAATTATTGAATGGCCATCTTGGTGTATGAGCTGATTGAGCTTTGATCCATTCAAACTCCTTCATTCAAGTCTCTGATACTTGATTACTGATGACCCCACATTCGTCTCTGTAACATTCCAAACTATACAGCTTTGCAAACTGAAAATACGCATTTAACTTAATTCTCTGCTTTATTTTAGTGACAACTTCCCTGTTTTTGTGCAGCAACCTGAGCCGTTTCAATGTTCTGCTCCTGTACTGTGTCATATACTCAATGTCCTAAATTATATCGTTCTCTTTTTTTCATTCATTTGTGGGAGTTGGGTTTCGCTGGCTAGGTCAGCATTTATTGTCCATCCCTAGTTGGCCTTGGGCAGATGGTGATGAACTGCCATCTTCAAATACAGATGTTCAACTGCTGTGAGTTGACCCACATTGCCATTCCAAATGCAATTACAGGATTTTGACGCAGCAACAATAAAGAAACAATGATATGTTTTAAAGTCATGATAGTGAGTGGCTTGAACATGAACTTGAAGCTGTTTTTTTCCATATATCTGCTGCCCTTGTCCTTCTAGATGGAAGTGGCCATGGGTTGGGAAGGTGCTGTGTGGGCATCTTTGGTGAGTTTCTGAGATGCATTTTGCAGATAATACACAGTATGCTTCTGAGCATCGGTGGTAGAAAGTGAATGTTTGTGGATGCAGCGCTGAGCAAACGGGCTGCTTCATCATTCATGGAATCAAGATTCTGTCATGTTGTGAGGACTGTAGTCATCTAGGCAAGTGTGGAGTATTCCATCAGACACATGGCTTGGGCCTTGTAGATGGTAGATAGGCTTTGAGGAGTCCGGAGGTGAGTTACTCGCTGCAGTATTCCTAGCTTCTGACCTGCTCTTGTAGCCACTGTGTTTATGTGTTGAGTTCAGTTGAGTTTCTGGTCAAAGATAACCCCCAGGATGTTGACAGCTGAAATTCCATGATGTGATATTCCTTAGAGGGGCAGAATTGTCTCCTCCATTCTGTTAGTTATCATCCTGATGGGCTGAATGGAGTGGTCCTGTACTTATGTAACAGCTGTAATGGGTGATTTGAGAGAAGAACACATGAGTTAGGGGTAGCAGTTGTTGGGCATTGTACCATGTGGCTTCTCTCTTTCCGTCCCATTACAGGCTGTTTCTCCCTGAATGAGGCAAATGGAAGTAGTGAGTGAGGGTGAAAGGATGGCATAGCTGTAAGAGCTGGGGTAGGTTGGGCAAAATGGTGAGGTGTCCAGAGTGAGTCAGTCCACAGTGTTGAATCCATGCAGTGTTATTTTTGCAGGGGTCTTGCCAATGTGACAGAGAGCGTGAGGCAAGGAAGGTATTGCATTCAGTGGTGGTCAGAGTTTCAGCCATTTTTGGTGAAAGAGTGTGAACTTTGTTCAGAGTTAGGTGCTAAAACAGATATAGAATGTGTATGAAGGAGCAGAAAGAATACAGTGGCACTTATACTGACAGTAATGGAATGGTTACAGATACTTGTCCTGTATTTCTGGATATTTCTTCAGATCATCTCAGCTTCAAGGTCAGCCTCACAGAATGTCTTGTCAAAGTCCATTGCTAATAACGCCACAGGTCACATCCTTCAGATTCCAATGAATCAGTTTGGGTGGAGCTTACAAATAGCAAGAAAAAGCAAATATCAGTGTGTCATATATCGAATGCAAAACCGTAGCAAAAACTTTGAGCATCTTATGCTTTGAAAACTGGATATGTAGGTATTGTGGATGCTGCAGTAGTACTGGATGACCTCATATTGCATCTAAACTGCAGTAACCAACTGACTGCTAATGTTGTGAAAAATAAAATCCATATGTGCATACGAGGTAGGTTGAAAAGTATGTTGTGAATCAAACCAGAGACCACATAATTTCGACTTTTGTGTTGGGTGGTCAGAAGAGCTCATTGATAACATTGCTCTGAAGCAGCTTTTGAGAAATTATGACAACAATATATTGCATATTACATGGCATTACTTTCAAACATCGTGGAATCCGTGAGGCTGTGTTTTCAGGTTAGCTGTAATGAACTGGGGAAGCTCATTATAAAATTTAGTGTCAGACAGGCAATGGTCGATATTCCTAGAAATACTACAAAGTCTAAAAAATGCTTATATTTATCTGAGGTACAAACAACAAAGAAAGGGAAGGTGACTCAGTGATGGTTAAGTTAAGAAATTAATAAATGCATTATATCAAAGGAAGTGTTTTCAGAAGAATTCCAAATCTTGTGGAAACCTGAGATATTTATGACCCAGAAAAGGAGGGCCACAAAACTGATAAGGAAACTAAAAAGAGAACTTGAATACAAAGGACAGGAAACACGAAGTCTTCCTCAATTTACTATCTATTGTTCAAAGAAAACAATATAAAAGCAAGGTCAAATGTGGCAGATTAGCATGAGGGACAGGAGAATTCATTGTGCCAACAGGGAAATAGCAGAAACACTACCCAGTCATTTTGCATCTGTCTTACATAGAACATAGAACATCGAACAATGCAGCACACAACAGGCCCTTCGACCCTCGATGTTGAGCCGACCTGTGAACTAATCTAAGCCCCTCCCCCTACACTGTCCCATCATCATCCATATGCTTACCCAAGGATGAAGGAAGATCCAGAAAATATCCCGGATGCACAAAGTGCTATTAGAGCACTTTTGGAACTAATGACGTAAAGCAAATTCAAATAAATGACAAGGTAACATTTGGAATCAAAGAGTCAGTATGCATTTCTGAAAGAGAACTCATGCTTGACCAACATCACAATTTTTGAAGTCATTTCTTGCAGCATAGGCAGTAGAGAACCAGTGGAAGTGGTATATTTGGATTTTCAGAAAGCTTTCTGCAAATTAATTCAAAGGATATATGGAGTAATACTTGTAAAAAGTTAGGTTGGCCACCACTAAAGAGAATTGGAATATAGAAGTAAAGACATCCGGCAGCAATTGCCTACAGTGTTGGCAAAACTGTACCTGGAGTATTATGTACAATTTCGGTGTTCCAATCTAAGAAATAATATACTTACCCCATTAAACCATGCATTAAATATTCTCCAACTTTATCCCTCAGATGGCAAGATGGTCTGCTGAGGAATCTCGATCTGTGTTGTTTACACTTTCAAAGAATAAAAGATTGCAGAGAAATGTAGAAAGGCCACAAACCATATGACAAGGTGTAAATAAACATAATGTTTCCCTGGTTGTCTACTGCACATTGAAGGTAAATAATGGCTAGATAAGGGGCAGGCCATTTAAGACTGCAGCAAGGAGCAAATTCTTCACTGGGCTAGCAGAGCGATTGGAAGGCAAGATGAGAGAGAATCCCCAGATATTCTACAAGTATGTCAAGCATAACAGAACAATCAGGGACCCCCATACTGATTTGTGAAGTTTGATCCAAAATCAACATAGTGTCAGGAGACCGAGGATGATAGCAGATGGCTGATTGTGTGACTGGAGATCAGTGTTCAATGGAGTATCACAGGAATCAGTACTGTGCACCTTATTATATGTGGAATTCATAAATGACGTATATGTGAATATGGAGCGGGTGGAAGGGTGTGTGTGATAATTAAATTTATGTTTGACACAAGGATTAGCTAGGTATTTGGTAGTAAGGAGGAAGGTCTTATGTTACAACAAGATGGTGATAGAAAGGTCAGATCGAAAGATCAATGGCAGATGGAATGTAACACTGATAAATATGAGGTGATTCATTTTGGAGGAGGGAATCAGACAAGGTGAATAATCAATGAATGACAACACACTAGGAAGCTCAAAGGGCACTTCTCCACAGATCCGTGATGTGACTGGACAAGTTATAAGGTTGGTTAACAAGACATAGGGGACTGTAGGCGTAGCCTTTATTCTTCAAGGCATAGATTACAAAAGTATACAGGGTATTGGTTAGGCCAAGATAGAGCACTGTGTGCAGCTCTTAATATCACGTTATGTGAAGGATGAGATTACACTGGAAGGAGTGCAAAGGAAATTCACCAGGATGTTCTATGCGATGGAGTACATCAGCTCTGAAGAGAGGCTGTTTAATCTCGGGTTGTTTGCCTTGGAGCAGTGAAAGTTGAGCGAGTAAGTAATTCAGATATACAAGATTGAGAGGCATGAACGGGGTCAATAGAAAGCAGCTGCTCCTTTTAGTAAACGTGCCAAGAAAAAGGGAGCGCACTTTTAAAGTGAAGGGTTTGAGAGTTAAAGAAAATTTAAGGATTGTTTTCACCCAGTGAGTGTTGCGGTTTATAATACACTTTCTGAAAGGGAGTTGCCATGGGTAACCTCACAACCATTGAAGAGAATTTGGATGAGCGCTTGAAGTGTCATAATATTCAGGGCTCCGGGCCTCATGTAGGAAAGTTGGGCTAATGGACGTTGCACTGTATTTCTGATGGTATATAGTCTATGCTTCTGTGATTGTATGGTTGTGGACATTCAACCATTGAAATGCATTAGGCAGGAATTGTTGGGTTTCTGGGGATTATAATGACAAACGCTATAAGAATAAGCTGCAATTGCTTCTGAAAAGATCCCAATCGGGAACGTATGAGAATAAAGCCTGAAACCAGAATGAATAACAAGGAAATGGCAGAACTACGACAGAACTCCTTCAGTTCTGTATTCAGAGAAGACAACATAAAAGAAAAACTTCTAAACAATACTAGGAAACCCAAGTATGCTGAGAAATGAAAATATAATGAAACTAGCAAATAAACTCATTTGGAGAAATTATTGTGACAGGATTTAATGGGCATGCACAAAGTCAATGTCAGTTTATAATCTGGGAATCATATTTGAGAAACCAACTGGAAGATAAAATTTGGAGATGGAATTGATGCACTGCATTTGGATTTTTGGAAAGATTTTTGATGGAGTCCCAAAACTAGAGTGTAAAGTAAAAACACAAGGGATTGGGCCAAATATATGGTGTCATAATCGGGGAGCTGACCGGAAACAGTGAGCAGGAATAAATGGATTTTTATTTTGGACTGAAAGTTTCATGGTGTAATCAGGGACTCCAAATATTCACAAAACGTATCAAAAGTTTGGTTGAGGGAAGCAAATGAAATGTGTCCATGTCTGCTGACAGGACAAAACTGGGATTGTGAGTGGTCAGGAGAATGTACAAATGCTCCAAAGCAATTGAGACAACTGGAATGGCTGGGAAAATATATGCCAGGTGAAGAACAATGTGAGTATATGTGATGTTGTGCACTTTGGCGAGAAGTAATTGAACAGCAGCATAATATTTGAACAGGGATTGTTTGAAAAAATATTGATGTACAAAGGGACACCCCCACCCAACCCCAGTATTTACGCAGACCTTCAAGACCCATGCAGGGCAGTGGCTTCTGAAGCCAGAAGTCAATATTGTAAATGGCATTGTTACGCTGGTCAATGTACATGGACCCACCAAGTGGGCACTCATAATTCTGAAAAGGATCTCAATATCCTCATACATCAGTCATTGAAAGGAGCAATTCAGGATAAATGGTGGATTGACATTCCTTTCAAAAGGAATTGTGCAGAGGAGTAAGGCTGTTGTACTGTGGCTGTACAGGTAAGATCTCATCGTGAATATTCTGGAGTATTGTGTGCAGCCTTCGTCTCCTTACCTTACAAAAGACACACTTGCTCCAGAGGAATATAACAAAGGATGGCCAGACTGATCGTTGTGATGATAGGTTCATTTGTGAGTGGAGTTTGAGTTGACTGGGCCTGTATTCGATGAAGATTTCAAAAATGAGTGGTGATCTCAGTAAAACATATAAAACTCTGTCAAGGTGAAACAGTATGGAGATGATGATTTCCTGGCTGCATTGTCTAAAAGAAGGGGTTTCAGTCTTAGGTACATGCAGATATTTCTACACTGACATGAGAACAAATGTGTTCACTCAGAGACTGGTGAACCTGGGAAATTTACTTCCACATAAGGCTGTGGAAGCCAAGGCATGAATGTCAATTTGAATCAAGTGGACAGATTTATTGCAACAAAAGAGATGAGAGGAGAGTAGGAGTATAGTGTGGGGACAAAGGATTAGATCTCATTATATTGATTATGGGAGCACGTTTTATGGATAAAGAAGGGGACATTATTTGAAATATTCCAGCATTCTCTTTTATCCATGAATACTCTGACAAAACTGGAAAACCTCCATTGTGACGTTGGTCGGTATAATGAATGTAGGAATTGTGGCTTGATATTGCAGCTGTACAGGAAAATGGTGAGGCCACTTTTGGAATTCTGCATATAATTCTGGTCACCCTGCTGCACGAAAGATATTGTTAGATTTAGAATTATTCAGAAAATATTTACAAGGATGATGCCAGTATTGGTGTTATATTAAGTGTGAGTTATCGAAAGACACTGAATAGGCTGGGCTTCTTTTTTTCCCTGGAGTGTCAAACGCTAAGGATGACCTTATAAAGATTTATAAAATTGTGAGGGACATGGATAGGGTGAATAGCAGAGGTATTTTCCCCAGGGTAGCAGAATCCAAAATTAGATGGCAAAGTGTGAAGCTACATGAACACAACAGGCCAAACAGCATCTCAGGAACACAAAAGCTGACGTTTCAGGCCTAGGCCCTTCATCAGAGAGCTCTCAGAAAGCAGGAGCTGGTCGCCTAGTTCGCCTAACATTTATCAATGGGAACCTGCTGGACTCCATCATTAAGGAAAGGACTGCAGGACATTTAAAGAACCTTCATGCAATCAGAGTCAATGGTTTTGTGAACTGATATTCTGCCATGTAAAATCATGCAAAATTTTATTGGTGTTTCCTGATAAAATAACAATGTCAAATACAAGGGACAAAAGAAAGTTTGATGACAATGTAGCAGCTACAAGTCAGGTTTGGGTCAAGATAATGGCTGAGGACAAAGTGAATGTCTGCAAGAATTTATAATTTATAATGAAATGTGTGAAGATGGTGTCATTGGTTGATCACAATAAGGTGACAAAGCCAAATATTTAGAATGACTGACTGTGATTGGGTATTGATAACCATAAAATAAGTGTATATTTTTAATTGGTCTTTATAAAGTGTGCTTATGATTACATGCAAGCATTAAGCTGATGTAATATGTTGTTTGGAGAGCCTGTCCTCATGGGAAACGGCTGTCGAACAAATGCTTAAAGAAAACTAGTGTAAGAAAGTGTCTGAGAGTCATTTGGTCAGTGGCAGGAACTTGGGGACTTCAATGACTGAAAGTTCCTGTAAGATGGAGCTCAGGACACAATCTAGTCTGCAACATGCTCCATACTGAAAAGATATTTCATCTGGGTTTACAGTGATGGCCTCGGGTATTATTGCTAGATTATTAACGCTAGGGCCCTGAGTTCAAATCCTGCCTAGTGAGGTGTTGGAATTCGAATTCAATAAAAATCTGGAATTAAAAGTTGAAGAGGTGAAGATGAAACCATTGTCAATTGTCGGGAAAACCCATTTGATTCAATGATATCTTGTAGGGAAGGAAACTGCCATCCTTCCCTGCTCTGGCCTACATGTGACCCCACACACCCAATATTGTCACTGGCTCTAACTACCCTGTGGGCAACAAGGAATGGGAATGAATGTTGGCCCAGCCAATGAAGCCCACATCCTGTGAGTGAACTGAGAAAAGTGTCTTGGTATAGAGAATAGGATATAATTAAGCATTTCAGCTGATCTGAAAATAATTTTGTATTATGTTTTCGTTGTTATGATCAAACAAACTCTCACTCCATGAACATTGCAGTGTGACCATACACAGAACACCATGATGGTGAATACTCACTGCCCTGGCAGCAGCCACAGCCCCTTCATTCAGAAGCAGGCCACTATTTTTGTGTCTCCATGTAAAAAGAAAGGGTGGTATCTTGGATTAAGGCCACACCCTTGATGCACCATCCAAAACACCCTTCCCCTTACCACTCCCCACCGCCAACCAAACACATCAAAATATCCTGCGTGTACTGAGAACAATAAGGCAAAATGGAACATCAGGGAGTAGGCCATCAGAATGAAAGCGCAACGCTTCCAATTTCTGAAAGTTTCAGAGTGAGCCCTCCAGCACACACTGTATCACTAGGCCCCATAACCTCCCTCCATTTATGTAATATATAGCCTTTTGTCCTTCCTGAAACTCTCACAGGTTCACATTACCAACGTTATATTTCATCTCCCAAAATGTCCGTTACTTATACATTTACGTTCCCTCTACCTCCTCCCGATAGCTTAATGTCCTGCTTATCTCAGCATCATTGACAAATTTAGTTAGAATACATTTTGTTGTGTTTGTCTAAACCATTGATACAGGACAATGGCCGAATACAATAGTTCACTTCCCGGCTCGCACTCTCACCACTCCCTCCAAAATCGTGCATCGAGATTGTAAATTGTTGATGACTTCACACTGGCTCCTGAGGAATTCCATTAGGTACAGCTTTCCGATACAAGCATAAGTATTTATTTCTGTTCTGTATTTAATTTTAGCGAACCAGGTCTCCCTGTTCCTGTGTAGCAGACAAGAAGGGTTGCAGAGCCTCTCCTGTGGTGTGTAGCTGGTTGTCGAGATGTATCTGAGCTCAGCAACACACCATTAGCGCCATTTAGTTCTATATCATCAGGTAGAGGTTGTACTGTCAATGATTCTGATCCTTGAGTGTTTTTAAAAAAGCACAGAATACAGACTGACATTTGAGTAGAATGCTGCACGGTCAAAAATGTTGTCTTTGAGATGGAGCAATAAATCGAGACTGCCCTCTCAATGCAGCGCTCAATTTTCCCCGGACACATATTGAGGAGGAGGGGAAATTTCCTGTTAGCCTGGTTTACTTATGTCCCTTTATCAACATTACCAATACAGGTAATGTTAATGATTAATGACATTTTTGGCCATGGGTGCTTTGTGGAAAAATTGCTGCAGCCCCTGCACAATAAAATAAACAATTGCCACTGAGGGGTGGCCTTGTAGAGGTTTGTAAAATCATGGTAATTCAGGATAAAAAGTTAAGGTCTTTTCGTTGAGGTGGGGGAATCCACAACTAGAGGGCAAAGGCTAACATGAGAAGAGAAAGATTTAAAAGTGACCTGCGGGGCAATTGTTTCATGCAGAGGGTGGTGTGTGTATGGAATGAGCTGCCAGAGGAAGTGGTGGAGGTGGTACAATTACAACTTTTGAAATGCATCAAGATGTATAGATGAATAGGAAGGTTTGGGTGGGGTACGAACCAAATTGCTGGTAAATGGGGCTAGATTTATTCAGGATATCTGAACAGCATTGATGGATTGGATCAAAGGGTCTCTTTCCGTGCTGTATATCTCAATCACTGAATATTTCATTCTATTCCGATGTAACTCCTTAGAGGGGCAGAATGGTCTCCTCCTATGTCATTGTAGTAATCCTGACTGATTGAATGGGTCTTACGTTACCACTGTAACAGCCTCGAGGGATGGAGTGATATTGGCTCTCCTGTCCACGAAAGGTGAGTTGAATTCAGACTTGAATATCTTCAATAACCGAATCTTCACTGTTCTCTGGGGATGAGAACACAGACAGGACAATATTAAAGGGAAAGCAATATCCTCATCTCAGTCTTTGTTAGGAGACTCCATAAAGTTTGGTAACCACCCAGCAAGTCACCTCCTCTTTAAAGAACAAAACAAATAGGAGCAGATGTGATCATTCAGCCCCTCAAACCTATCCCACATTCCCATTGACACTTTTAATTACCAATCTCAGCCTCCAATGCTCTTGTGGGAAAACATTCCTGATACCTTAAGACCATACAGCATAAGACACTTGAGCGGTCTGCTCTGCTGTTCGATCATGCTAAACATATTTCTCAGCACAATTCTACTGCCTTCTCAATGTAACCCTTGATCCCCTTATTAATCAAACTTATATCTCTGTCTCAAAGACACAACTGTGTCTGTGTCTCAGCATGCCTGTGTGTGTGTTTTTCTGTGTATTTCTGTTTAATAGCAGGAGACAGGGTGGTCGTGGAGGTGTGTTTCTCAGACTGGAAGCTTGTGACTAGCGGTGATCCAGAGACATCGGCGCTGGATATAGACTTGTTTGTCGTTAATGAAAATGATTTAGGTGTGAATGGTAGAAGGCGCAATCAGTAAGTGTGCAGATGTTTTATAGTATACAGGGAAGAAGGATATCTAAGATTACAAAGAGATCTGGATCAATTGGATGAGTGAATCTTAAAGATGTGCAGCACGGAAACAAATCTTTCAGACCAACTTGTCCATGTTGACCAGATATTCTAAATTATTCTAGTCCCATTTGCCGGCATTTGGCCCAGATCCCTCTAACCCATTTGTATTTATATACCCATCCAGTTGCCTCTTCGATATTCCAGAGATAGTAGCATTTCTGAAGAAGTGTCTTGACCTAAAACATCAGCTTTCCTGCTCCTCTGATACAGCTTGGCATGCAGTGTTCATCCAGTTCTATACATTTTAAACGTTATTTTTACAGGCCTCCACAACTTCCTCTGACACTTTGTTCCATACACGCATCACCCTCTGCATGAAAATGTTGCCTTTAAAGTCCCTTTTAAGTTTTTTTCCCTTCTCACCTTAAACCTATGCCTTCGAATTTTGGACTCCCCTACTCTGGGGAAAACTGACTATTCATCGTGTCCATGCCTTCATGATTTCATAAACATCTATAAGTTGCAAATTTTCCTCCAATCACCACGAATGGCTATGCTTTCTATCATCGTGGGACTAAATTCTGAAATTCAAAGCTGATACCTCTTCCTCCTCAATCAAGTCACAATTCTAAAATAATTTTAATCAACTTATTTAGATATATTATGAAACACCTCTGTAGGATTTGAATTTAGATGTTTGCCACCACACTGCAGTAGCCCCTGAATCTGCAACATTATTTTCCTGTGTGTTTCCTCATTAACCTGTTCTGACATGCTGTCACACACCTCTGAAACAGGCAGGACTTGAATCGAGAACTTCTGTTCCAGTTCTGGGGACATTACCACACGTTCAGGGGTGGAAATCAAATCCAGTGCTCTGCCTCAGTGGCAAGGGTGCTACCCATTGTAGAAGACCTAAACCATGTCTCGATTTTGGGTCTTTGTAAGTGTCAGCATTCAGCTCAGTTTGAATTTATTAAATTCCGGCTACTTTTACTGATCTAAACAGGGAACATGTTTTATTGTTAAACAAATGCAAGATATTTGCATCAACTATAGGATGTTGAGTGTATATGCTCTGCCATCGAGACAAACTATTGACATCTTTAATTGCTTGGCTATAATTTCCAATTTAATGGCTATCATCTGCAGACTGCAATGTTAGGGAAAGAAATTCTGCAGACAGCACAGTGTGCTATGAAGGATCTCACATAGATATTATTACTGAATACCAGAGACAACGAAAAAGCGTAATTTCAGGCCCCAAAAGATCGTATTGCATATCACTATTTCTTGCCCCTAACATGTGACCGCCCTCTTCCTAAAGCCATTAAATGTTCCTAGGCAACAAATTACATTCAGTGTCTCCTCACCACTGGCTGATCTGCCATCCAAACCCCTCCTCCTCCTGCCTGCACAAGGCAAACCAAGCTCAGAGTCTCTGGGAAAATAAAGGTTGGCGTTTGTAGGCCTTTGGAGAGAGGAGGGGATAGTGTGGTGGGTAGGAATGTCACTCACTGGGCTGTGGTGTGGCAGATGGTGTTGATTTTGGATAAATGCAAGGTATTACATTTTGGTAAAACAAACGAGGCAAGGATTTATACAGTTAAAAGTAGGGTCTTTGGTAATGTTATAGAACAGAAATACAAATAGACAGGGTGGTTGAGAGGTATTTAGTACACTGCCTACATTGCTCAGATGTTTGTGTTAATGAGCCCAGACGTCATATTGACATTGCACAGGACATTTGTGAAGACTCTTCTTGAATACTGTAACCAGTTCTGGTGGCACCGGTGTAGGAAGGATAGTATTAAACAGGAGAGGCTTCAGAAGGCATTTCTGAAGATGCTGCCGGGAAAGGTTGATTTGAGGTATCAGGAGAGGCTGGGGCTTTTTCACTGGACCATTGGAGATTAAAGGGGAGCTTTATTGAGGTTTATAAAATCATGAGGGGTCAGATAAGTTGAATGACAGATGTATGTCCATAGGGCGAATGATTTCAATACGAGGAGAGTATTTTGCATTTAAAGGAGCAAAGATTGTAAAAAGACATGAGGGATAATTATTTTTGGCTGAGAGTTGTTTGTGTGCTGAATGAACTTCCAGAGAAAATGGTGGGAGTGGATGCAGTTACAACTTTTAAAAGACATTTGAGTAAGCACATAAATATTTAATGTGGATGGCGTTGTGAGTTCTCACCCTCCCTGTCCTGATGGTTCGCGTCCTCTGCCACTTCCGGTATAGTCGTGTGTGGAGACCAGCAGAGGATGGCATTGTATCACATCAAACACCACAGAAACACACAGATCGACAAAAATACACACACAAACACATCAATGCTTACACAGATTAGAGGAGGCGATCAGGATTTCTCTTGCGCTGTAGTCTGTCAATATTTCATTTCCTCCTTCTGGTGTGTGTCAGGATTACTGGTTTTCCGTTGATGGTATTTCATTATTTGACTACCTCTGCAGGAGTATAACAGTACTTTCTCACTGCAGTGTGAGTGGCAGTATTTTGTTGTTCCATGGGACTCTACGACAGTTTCAATGCATGTTGGGAGATGAGTAAATATTACAGGTTAGTTTCAGTATCTGAGCTGCCTGAAGGAGGAGGTGTAGGAAAGACACTCCGTGCTCCCTTCCTGGGAGCTGGTGGAGACGATGTGTTTTGAGCCCACACTCCTGCTCACCGAGGCCTTGCGGATTCCATTTGTACCAGCTCGATATAAAATGGAGATGGCATCAGGGGCACGGTTTCTAAGCTGTGCCAGGTGGGAATGGAACTGACAGTAGGTTTAAAGTTAGAATGACTCTTCACTGGCATTGCTCCTTGCTTGGTTGGTGTACGGGGATGTTTCAAACTCTCCACATGGGTTGTCACGGTTCTGTCTGGCCCATACCAGGTTCCTCTTTGCATGGCAGGGGCGGGGGTGGACGGAACTGATGTCGGGCACTCCAACTCCCAGCTTGGCGCTTTCTGTCCAATTCCAGGCTGTTTCTCCTGGAATGATGGAAAGGGAGGGAGTGAGGGTGAAAGTGGATGGCCCTGCTGTTTGTGATGGTGCAGGTGAGGGGGGTTGGGTTGTAATGGTGAGGTGGCTGGAGTGAGCCAGTCATCACTGTTGAATCCATGCAGTGTTTTCGGTGCAGGAGAGTAGCAGAGGCACGTGAGAAAGGGAGACAGAAAGAGGGAGCAGAGAGAATGTGGTGATACTTACGATATTGATGCTTGTCCTGCGTTGCTGAACATTTCTTCAGACTGCAGGTACTGCACTGAGCTGGGTGGTGAGCGCAGACCATGCTTAATGGGTCCGGTAGTGTGGACTCCTCTGGGAAGAGAATGTCCTTCTCTGTACTGGCCCATCCACCAGCACTTCTGTGTCCCTTTCGACAAATCTTGGTGCAATTGCCCCTTATCTGCCAGGCTCGCAGTAAAGCGTGCAGGCTGGCTCCAAACTGAGAAAGTTCAAATATGTACCCATTGCTCTTTTAAAGATAGCACCTGCGCCACGGATCATGGAATGCCTGGGGCATCCAGGTGATGGGAGCTATTACCAGCCATGATGGGTGGGAGAATCAGGCTGGCATTGAATGAGAGGAATGGCATGTGCTGGGGTAGGTAGACAATGAGGGGAATTTGATAAGACAGCATCAGAAAACTAGCTCAGCCTCCTGCAGACTATCCCTCTGTCAAACTCAATTGAAATGTCACCGAGACAAATTATTGTTAGATCCAGCCCAATGAGCCAAGACTGTGCTCACCACACTCTCAGTCACAAATGCAAAACAAATTTTCATTCAAAACTTTCCATCATCTGAACTCACAGCAATATCCTATTCACGCATCATTCCTAAAACACTGATCCATGTTGCAAGATGCTGTCAAAATGTCGACATGTCAGCATTCGAAATCTTGTGAACGCATCCTCCCATGACACTGTCTCTCTATCTCCCCTTCTCTGTCTATATATCCAACCCATCCCATTTGTTTGTCTTTAAACTGGTTCCCCACCATCTCTCTCTGGCAGTGATTTTCACACCTATGGCACCCCTTGTCATGGCACATTGGAGATATGGAGCTGTAAATGGATGGGAGCCGCACATCCTGTCACTTCCAGCATGGGCTGCAAGTTTCCCCAGGCTGGGCAGCGATTTAACACAGCGTTACCGAGCACTGTACTGGGGTGGTCAATATAGATCTACACGCTGGGAGAATAACTGCTCCGGGTTTACAGATCAGTTCAGTGGTGTTCACTTCACAGCTCCCCGTGCTGGAGAGATACCTGGTCCGGGTTTATAGATCAATGCACTGGTGTGGTCTGCAAAGCTCCTCGTGCTGGACTGATACCTATTTGAGTGGTGAGGCCTGCACAGTGTCCCACTCTGGACAGATTGCCGGCTTGTATTGAGCAGGACACTAGCCTGGTCTACACAGTGCTCCATGCTGAACAGATATTCCATCTGGGTTTGTGGTGTCTGGGCTGGTTCTGTGAGGTGGATTGAGAATGTGAGATAGCTCACCATTTCAGCTGATCTGGCAATGCCTGTCATTTGTGTTTGCCAGTTGTGTTGAGTTTGGGGAGAGATTTCCACCGCAAAACTGATAGACAGAAGGGCCTTTGTGATGTGGATCTTTACAGCTCCATCACATTCTGTAACCGACACTATTTGTAAACAGTTGGATGAGAGTGAATTGAACAAAAGATTAGATACCGAGGCAAAAGATCCCGTTCCAGGGAGAAGGAAACACTGTTTTAAAATCCCCTCAGGCAGTTCATGTTTCTTCACAACCATAAATTTACTGCAATTTAGACTAAAAGACAGAAATTTGCAAACTCTGCATGTCTTCAAGGAAGTGAGAGAGAATCCTTCAACATCTTCAACCGCTGTATGAGGAACTGTAAAGATCTGTCCTGTCACAATCCTCCTGCGATTAAATGTGGGGAATGTTCAAGAAACTATCTGTTCTTATGGATGTGCATTTGTGCCTTTAGATAGGGAGAGTTTCTAGTGTTTTATATTACATTTTTTGTAAAATAAAATGAGAAATTTCTATTTGTTATTTCAGCTTCATTTTTTCAGTAAATCAGTGATACATTTGAAAATTTCATTGAGTCCTCAATCACACTGGTAACTTTGCCTCCAGGCTGATGTATAATTTATTTGTTTTCCTTCCTCACAGTTAACGTGGTGACGATCTATGTCCTGCTTTGTAAAGATTGTGGATTGTCTCCATGTGTCAGACGTTACCTGGGGGCCATGGCAGTGGCAGATCTACTGGTCATTAACCTCGACCTGATATTGAGACACATTCCCATTGTTTATCAGGGACAGTTTTATTTCCTGCGGGACATCCCTGTGTGTAATATCCACGCCGTCCTGCTTTATGCAGCCACTGACTGTTCTGTCTGGTTCACCGTCACTTTCACCTTTGATCGATTTGTGGCCATTTGTTGCCAGAAGCTGAAAAGTAAATATTGCAGTGAGAAAACGGCGGCTGTAGTTCTGGGAACAGTGACTGTGCTGAGCTGTTTAAAGAACATTTTCTGGTATTTTATGTTCACACCTCGCTATTTGCTGGGGAACGGCCCCTGGTTTTGTTATGTAACACCCATTGTTCAAATGTCTCGTGTCTGGGTCACAATCGAGTTCCTCCACCACATTCTAACCCCGACTCTCCCATTTCTCCTGATTCTGCTGCTCAATGTTTTCACCGTCAGACACATTTTAGTGACCAGCAGAGCCCGCAGGAGACTCCGGGCTCACACCAATGGGGACGGTCAGTGTGACACAGAAATGAGAAATCGAAAAAAATCCATCATTTTACTGTTTGTGATCTCAGCCAATTTCATCCTGTTATGGTCAACATTAATGGTGTATTATATTTGGAACAGGATGTGGAATATGGGGTCGCAGCTTGAGCGTGTACCTAAGTTTATGCAGGAATTGGGTTTCATGCTGCAGCTCCTCAGTTGCTGCACAAACACCGCGATTTATGCCGTGACCCAGACTCAGTTCAGGCAGCAGCTGAAGAATGTGCTGAAATATCCCTTTACCCAAATTCATCAATCAATCAAATTCACTCATTGATCAATCCATACAGGATTTTCTCATTTCAGTTCAATGTTTCAGCAATGAAGCAGCCTGTCGCTATGGTAACAGACTGAGGGTAGTGCTGGTTTATCCAACCTTATCCCACAGGGGGTTCCAGGGAAACATGTCAATGTTTCTCTCAACTCACAGGCCAAAGAGAAAAGGCACCATTCCACTGACTGCATCCAGAACTTCAATATGTAATGAACGTTCATTAAAAAGTGCCAAGCAGCACAGCAAACTATATTATTGCTTGTCTCTGTGTTGAAGAAGCTCAGCTGGAGAGAGACAGACTCGGCCCCAAGGGAATGGGTGGGTTTCGAGACCGAGCTCAGGAGTTGGGTTTGCGTCACTCTGTCCTTGCATTCACCTTTGGGATATCTCTGCATCTTTCTATCTCTCCTGTCCTCCCTTGCTCTCTCTCTCCTCTCTGAACCACATTTCTCCGTTGCCCCCTGCTCCCCATCACTCTCTCCATTCCCTTCCTTCTCTCTTTCCACCCATTTTCTCCAAACGTCTCCCTTCCCATCTCCCTGCATCCTGCCTCTCTCTCCCTCCTCTTCAAATATTCGCACCCCCTTCTCTCACCCCCTGCAGGTGTGAACACCATCTGCCACTCTGTATTTTTCCCTCTGACCCCAAATCCCCGTCACAGTGTATCTCTCTTCGCCCCCTGCCCCTCTCTCTCCCCATCCCACCCAGACACTTTGTCTCTCTCCTCCCCACTCGTTCTCACCTCTCACTTTGCTTCTGTTTCCTTGTCTCTACCTCTTTCTCTCTGATCCACTTTCTCTCTCTCTCTGCCCCCATCTCCTTGCCCTGCTCTCTCCTGTCAAGTCCCTCACTTACCTCTGTAACCACCCGGCTTTCTGTCCTCTGTCCCCTTGGCCCCCATCTGGCTCCCTGGCCCTGTCCCCCTTTTCCCCAGCCCCGGCCACTGTCGCTGTCTGTCTCTCCCTCCACCCCTCCCTGTCGCTCTCTCCCTGTCGCACCTTGTTGCTCTCTCCCTCCTGTCCTCCCTCTCACTCCTTTCCTCCCAGTCGCTCACTGCCTTCCTCACTTTCGCTCACTCTATTGCTCCCTCCCCGTCAGTCCTTCCCCACCCTCACTCCAACTTGGTCACTCCCTGTCCCTCGCTCCCTCGCCATCCCTCGGCCCCTCCCCTTCCCTTGCTCCCACCACATTCCTCGCTCCCTGTCCATCCCAGTTCATGTCTCCCGCTCTGTTGCTCGCTCCCTCCCCATCCCTCTCTCCCTCCCCGTCCCTCGCTACTTCCCTGTCATTCACTCCCTCTCCGTCCCTTCGCTCCATCCCCATCGCTTGCTCGGTCCCAGTCCCTTGCTCACCTCCTTCCTTCGGCCCCTCAACCTCATGCTCTCCGGATTGCATCCCTCCCGCATTCCCACTCAGTTCTTCGCAGCCTTCCTTGCTCCCTCCCCACCCCTCGCTCCCTCCCTCATTGTATCCCTGTCCCTCACTCCCTCCTTCCCCATCCCTTGCTCCCTCCCTCCTACTCCTTTGCTCCCTCGCTCTATCCCCATCCCTCATTCCCTCCCTGTCCCTGGCCACCTCGGCCCCTTGCTCACTCCCCGTCCCTCACGCCCTCCTCATCCCTTGCTCCCTCTGCAACCCTCACTCCCTTCCATCTGTCGCTCCATCCCCGTCGCTTGCTCCCTCCCTTGCCATCCCTTTCTCCCTCACTTCCCGTCTCTTGTTCCCTCCCTCCATCCATGTACATCACTCACTCACTCCATCCCTTGCTTGGTCCCTTCCTCACTCCACATCCCTCGCTCTCTTGCTCGATCGCTCCCTCTCCATCCATTGCTACCTCGCTTGCTCCATGTCCCTGTCATGCATTCTCTCCCTGTCCCTCGCAACCTCACCCGCTCCCTCCCCATCCCTCACTCCTTCACCGTCCCTCACTCCCACCCCATCTCTCGCACCCTCCCTCCCCGTCGCTTGCTCCCTCTCTCCTTCCCTGTCCCTTGCTCCCACCCACTCCATCCCCCGCTCTCTCTCCATCCCTCCCTGTCCATCGCTTCCTTACTCTGACCCTCGGTCTGTTGCTCCATTCCTTGCTCCCTTGCTCCCTTGCTCCATTTCTCGCTAACTCACTCCCTCACTCCCAAACCATCCTTTGCTCCCTCCCCATCCCTCCCACCCTTCTCTCG
This sequence comes from Stegostoma tigrinum, assembly GCF_030684315.1. Taxonomy (NCBI): domain Eukaryota; kingdom Metazoa; phylum Chordata; class Chondrichthyes; order Orectolobiformes; family Stegostomatidae; genus Stegostoma; species Stegostoma tigrinum. The sequence goes on along the minus strand of NC_081361.1, from coordinate 3,110,736 downwards.
ATCCCTCCCCCTCCGTCACTTCCTCCTCATCCCTCCCTTCCCGAACCTTGGTAACACCCCTCGCTCCCTCCCTGTCCGTCTCTTGTTCCCTCTCCCTTGCTCACTCCCTTTCGCCCTCCTCTCCCTTTCGCTAGCTACCCGTCCCTCTCTCCCTCCCTGTCCCTTGTTCCTCTGCTCCTAACCTGTCCCTCTCTCCCTCCCCGTCCCTCCCACTTGTCTCTTGACCCCTCCCAGTTCCCCCCACCCAAGTGTTACTCCCTCCCCGTCCATCTGTCCCCATCTGTCGCTCCCTCTCTTTCTCCCTGTCCCTCGATCCATCTCTCACTCCCTTCTCATCCCTCACTCTATTGTTCTCTCCCTCCCCACCCCTTGATCACTGCCCATCCCTCACTCCCTCCCTCACTCCCGTCCTCCACATCCCTCCCCATTCCTTCCAAGCTCCCTCCCTCCCTGTCCTTTGCTCCTTCACTCCATCTCTCACTCACTCCTTCCCTTCCTGTTCCTCGCCCCCTCGTTCACTCACCATACCTCGTGGCCTCCCCGCAACCTTGCTCCCTTCCCGTCCCTCACTCCCTTACATCCGTTGCTCCTTTCTAAACCCTCTCTCCCTCCCTTCTGGTCCCTTTCACTCTCCCTTCTCGTCCCTCGCTCCCTCCCCATCCCTTGCTCTCTCCCTCTCCATCCCTTTTCCCTCCGTCCCTCCATGTCCCTCACTCCCTCACTCTGTCCCTCGCTCCCTACTAGTCCCTCTCTCCCTTGCTCCCTCCCTCACCATCCCTTCTTCCCTCCCTTCCTCCATGTCCCTCGTTCCATCCCGTGCTCCCTCAAAGTCCCTTGCTCCCTCGCTCTCTCCCTGTCCCAAACTCCTTCGCTCCCAGTTCTTGCTCCCGCCCTCCCCGTCCCTTGCTCCCTCCCTCCCTGCACCTCCCTCGCTTCCTCGCTCCATCACTCCATCCCCGTCCCTTGCTACCTCGCTCTCTCCCTGTCCCTTGCTCCCTCCTTCTCTGTCCCTTGCTCCTGCCCTTCCTGTCCCTCGCTCCCTCCATCCCTCTCCGTCCCTCGCTCCCTCGCTATGAAACTTGGTCTCAATCTGTTCCTCACTCCCTTGCTCCATCCATCGCTCATTCTCTTGTTTACACCCTCCCCGTCTCTCGCTGCCTCCCCATCCCTCACTCCCTCATTGTCCTTCACTCCCTCCCTGTCCCTCGGTCCCTCCCCATCCCTCAATAACTCCCTGTCCCACATTGCCTCCCTCTCCCTTGTTCCCTCCGTCTCTCCCTCTCCTCCACTCTCTCAGTCATTCTCTATCCCTTGCTACCTCCCTCTTCCTCCCTAACCATCCCTCGCTCCATACCTCGCTCCCTTGCTACATCCTTACTCACTTGTTCCCTCCCCGTACCTTGGTCCCTCCCCATTACCCGCCCCCTCGCTCCATCCCCCACTCCGTCCCTTGCTCCATCACTCCATCACTCGTTCCGTCCTTCGTTGACTGCCCATCCCTCGCATTCTCCCCGGACCCTCGCTCCCTCCCCGTCCCTCACTCACTTACGTCCATTGTTCCTTCCCCATCCCTCTCTCCCTCCCTCTTCCCCATACCTTGTTCTCTCCCTCCCTCCCCATCCCCTGGTCTCTCCCTCTCAATCTCTTGCTCTCTCCCTCTCCATCCCTTGTTCGCTCCCTCTCTCCACGTTCATCGCTCCTGCCAAGTCCCTCGATCCCTCACTCCCTCCCTCGCCGTCCCTTGCTCCCTCCCTCACCATCCCTTGTTCCCTCCCTCCCTCCACATGCTTCATTCCGTCCCTCACTCTGTCCAAGTCCCTCTCTCCATCACTCTGTTCCCATCCCTCACTCCCTCGCTTCATCCCTCGCTCTCTCCCTCTCTCTGTCCCTCCCTCACTCAACCTGTCCTTTGCTGACTCCCCATCCCTCGCACTCTCCCCCGACCCTCACTCCCTCCAATCCCTCACTCCCTTACGTCCGTTGCTCCTTCCACATCCCTCTATCCCTCCCTCGTTCCCCATCCCTTGTTCTCTCCTTCCCTCCACATGCCTCGCTCCGTCCCTCACTCTCTCCAAGTCCCTCGCTCCATCGCTCCATCCACGTCCCTCGCTACCTCTCTCTGCCTCTTGCTCCCACCCTCCCTGTCCCTTCTCTAGCCCTCCCCATCCCTCATCCCCTCATTTTCCCTCGCTCCCTCTCTATCCCTCATTCCCTCCCTCTCCCTTTTTCCCACCCTCTCTCCCTCTCCACGACTCGCTCCCTCCATCTCCATCCCTCACTCCCTCCCTCTCTCCTCCCTATCCAACACTCTGCCCTCGCTCATTCGCTCCCGACCTGTCCCTTGCTCCCTCCCTGTCCCTCATTCCCATGTTCTGTCCCTTGCTCTCTCGCTCACTCTCTCACTCACTCCCTCCCCATCCCTCGCTCCGTCCCCATCTCTTGCTTCCTCCCTGTCCCTTAATCCCGTCCCTCTCTCTCTCACACTCCTGTGCCTACCTCTGGTCCCTCACTCCCTCCCTCCCTCCCCATCCCTCACTCCCACCCTCGCTCCCTTCTTCCCCGTCCCTCTCCATCCCACCCTCGCTCCCTTCTTCCCCGTCCCTCTCCATCCCACCCTTGCTTCCTCAACAATCCTTGCTCCATCCCCCACTCCCTCCCTCCCGGTACCTTGCTCCATCCCCACCCTGTCTCTCGCTCAGTCCCTGCCCATCTCTCGTTCACCGTGACTTGTGACCTCAGTCGCTCCCTCCCTGTCCCTCGCTCCCACCCCCTCCCTCGCTTCCTCACTGCCTCGCCATCCCTCACTCCCTCACCACCCCTTGCTCTTACCCTCCCCGTTCCTCGCTCCCTCCTTCTCCGTCCCTTGCTCCCTTCATCCCCGTTCCTCTCCATCCCACCCTTGCTCCCTCACCATCCCTTGCTCCATCCCTCTCTCCCTCCCTCCCTGTACCTCACTCCATCCCTATCCTGTCTCTCGCACACTCCCTCCCCATCTCTCATTCACCATGACTTGTGACCTCACTCGCTTCCTCCCCGTCCCTCTCTCCATCATCATCCCTCGCTCCCTCCCACCCTGTCACTCGCTTCCTCACTGCCTCGCCATCCCTCACTCCCTCCCCGTGCCTTGCGCCCGTCCTCCCCGTCCCTTGTTACCTCACTCCCTATTCGTCCCTCGCTCTCTTGCTCCGACCTTCACGCTCTCACTCCGTTCCTCACTCCCTCGCTCCCTTCCTGTCCCTTGATCCCTCCCCATCCCTCACTACCTCCCTTCCTGTCCCTCATTCCCTCCCTATCTCCCTCTCTATCCCTCGTTCCCTCCATCTCTGTCCCTTGCTCCTTCCCTCCCAATCCCTAATATCCTCCACATCCCAAACGCCCATGCTCTTTCCCCATCCTTCCCTCCCTTGCTTCGTCCCTCACTCCGTCACTCCATCCCTCGCTTGCTGGCTACGTCCCTTGCTCACTCCTTACCTCATTCCATCCTTGTCCCTCACTTGCTCCCTCCCCATCACTTGCCCCCTCACCATCCCTCACTCTGTCCCTCCCCCTCCTTCACTTCCTCCCTTTCAGCCCCTCAATCCCTCCCTCCTCATTGTCTCTTACTCCTTTCCTCGCTCTGTCCCCCACTCCCTCACTCCATTTCTCATTCACTTGTTCCATCCCTTGCTCGCTCCCTCCCTCCCAATCCCTGCCAGATTTCTGCAGAAGGTTCTCGAACCGAGACATAAGCTTTCCTGCTCCTCTGATGCTGTTTGGCCTGCTGTGTTCATTCAGCTCTACACGTTGTTATCTCAGATTCTCCAGCATCTGCAGTTCCTACTATCTCTCTCAGAAATATGAATGTGTTTGTTCTGAGATTTTACCCTGGACAGACAGTGATGATGTTTGTAAATATTTCCCAGAGAAGGAAAGACATTGAAGATGGGAGAGTCAAATCAAACAATTTGTCGAGATCCAACAGGATTATTCAGTTCATCAGGACCAGAAAGGAAGATGTTTATGTGGTACGTCTGTGGGAAAAGATTTCAAACATCAGTGTGAGGGGGAAAGCGCCAACACCCACACACTGACACACCTGATTCTGAATGTTCCAGTGAGCTAACTGCAGAAATTATTCAACATCATCCAGTTAACATTCTGGGAAATGAAAGTCCACAGAACAGAGAAACTGTACACACATTGTGTTTATGGACAAGGATTCAACAGATCATCCAATCTGGAGAGATGCCTTGCGATCAGCATCATGGAATAACCGTGGAAATCTGTGGATTGTGCGAAGGGATACAGATACCCAGGGCAGCTGGAAGCTCACCGTCACAGTCACTCCAGGGAGAGACCATTCACCTGCTAAATGTGTGGGAAGGGATTTGCTCACTCACCCAGCCTCGTGTCACACCAGTGGGTTGATACTGACAAGAGACATTTTAAATGTTCTGGCTGTGGGGAAAAGCTTTAGGAGCTGTAAAGGTCTAATTCAATATGGGCCTGTTCACATCGGGAAGAACTCGTTCAGCTGTTCCATATGTGGGAAGGAACTCGGACATCCAGCCCAAAGTCACACAATCGAGTTCACACTGGAGTGAGACTGATACCTGCTGTGTGTGTAGGAGGGGATTCACGTCTTCATCCATTCTAATGTCACACAATCAGGTCACAATGGAGAGAGATCTTTTTACCTGCCCTGTGTGTGGGAGGGGATTCACATCATCAGCCAGCCTAAGATCACATTAGCCGTCTCACTTTGGAGAGAGACCGTTCATCTGCTCTCAGCGTGGGAATAGCTTCAGTCAGTTTAGTCAGTTACCCAGCCTCACTAAACATCGAAGTGGGGAAGAAGCTATTCACCTGCTCCATGTGTAGGAAGGGATTCTCCTGTTCTTCCCACCTCGCTTATGACAGGCCTGTCACACTGGAGGGAGAGCATTCATCTGCTCAGTGTGTGGGAAGGGATTTATTAAACCAGCACAGCTTCTGATACACCAGCATGGCCACATTAGACAAAGGCCGTACACCAGCAATGAATGCGGGAAAGGATTCACTCGGACATCTAAAAGTCAGTGAACACCAGCTGTTCACGCTGGGGAGAACCATTTTACTCGCTGTGTGTTTGGGAAGGGATTCACTCGGCCCTCCAATTACAGCGCACATGGGCTTATTCACACGGATGAGAGACCATTTCAATGCTCTGACTGGGAAAAGATCTTTAGAAGCAACAATGATTTGTCAAACACCAGCAAACCCATTCCAGGGAGATTCCTCCTAATTCAGTAATGTGACCAATGGGAAGAGCTGGAGGACCAGAAACACTCTGGACCTCCAGCCAATCAGAGCCCGCTGTGTTGTCGAAATGCAAATATGGGCCAATCAACTTGTGAAGCTACTCAGGGCTGCCAAGCAACACTGTTGCTCCTCTCTGTTTGAATGAAAACTGAGCGTCACCCAGACTGAAAATTCTTCTTCTCTCCAATATCTTTGGGAAAACAATTTATCCCAAGTTCTTTTTATTTTAAATTCTGGTGTGGAATTATTTACTTGCAGCAGCTGAAAGGAAAGGAAATGAACCTGGGGAGGAGTGGGGGGAGCAGAATCTGTCCAGACAAGAAGTGATGGTCAATTAGGTTTGTTTGTTTTGAATTTTTAATCTAATTTCTAATCTTTTTGCAGGATGTTAGAAATGGAAGATTTTCAGACAGAAATCTCAAAACAACCATCTCGTAAAGTTCCAATAGAGTCACTGAAATAAGCCGCACTTGAATATCATTAGCTTGAAACTGTAGATCAAGCAATGTCGATCTGTTTCAAAAGATTTGAAAAAACAGTTTGCCTGGAAACGTACTGAGACACAGACACCCAAATGAGAGTCTTCCAGTGAACTGATATACCTTTACCTAGTCTGAAAGAAACATCACACCATTCACAGTAGGAACCTTTCGAAACAGAAGCACAAGACGTCTATAATATGGAGAAACAATGAAAATGTGAGGGCTGTGTGAAAGGATTCCATTCCTTGTCAGTGCAGGAGTTTCATCAATGCAGTCATATGAGGCAGAACGCATTTGCCTGCTCTGATTGTGGGAAGGGATTCCCTGATTCATCTGTTCTGTGAAAACACTGATGTGCTGACACTGGAGAGAGGCCATTCACTAGCTCCGAATTTGTTTTTATTCATTCATAGGACGAGAGCATTGCTGCCCAGGCTGCATCTATTGTCCATCTCTAATTGCCCAGAAGGCAGTTCAACCACATTGTTGCAGGTCTAGAGTCACGCGTGATGCTAACCAGGTAAGGATGGCAGTTTTCTTCTCGCAAGGGTATTAGTGAACCAGGTGAGTTTTTCCAACAATCAACAATGAAATCCCAGTCATCATTAGATTCTTAATTCCAGATATTTATTGTATTCAAATTCTACCATGTGCCGTGGTGGGATTTGAACAGGGGTCCCCGGACTGCTTATCTGGGTCTATGGATTAACAGTCGCATACCACAGGCCATCACTTCCCCAAATAGCAATAAACTCCGTGAACATTGTACCATGATGAAGCACCAGTGAGTTCCCACAGAGAAGACGCCATCTGCTTGTTTGGATTAAGGTGAAGTATTCAGGCTGTGCACGCATCAGCAAGTTCACACTGGGGAGAGGCCATTTACATGTTCGGGTTGTGGAAAAGAATTCACTCAGCCATCTACCCAAGTAAGACACCAGCACATCCACACGGGGAGAGGCCATTCAAATGCTCCAAGTGTGGGAAGCGGTTCAGAGATTCATCTGGCCTACAGGTACACCAGCGAGACCACAGTGGGGAGAAGCCATTCATATGTTCTGAGTGTGGGAAAGCATTCATTCAGTCATCCAGTTTGTCGAAGTATAAGAAAGTTCACAAATGATCCGAAGAGTTGGATCTGCTGTTAATCAGCATGATGTATGCTGCTAGACAGCACATTTCAAACAGACAGTATCTACTGTCTATAAAAACAAGTTAACCAGTTACATGGGACAGTTAGCACCTGCATGCTCTTCTCCATACTGCACACCATTCTAGAACATAGAACATAGAACAGTACAGCACAGAACAGGCCCTTCAGCCCACAATGTTGTGCCGACCATTGATCCTCATGTATGCACCCTCAAATTTCTGTGACCATATACATGTCCAGCAGTCTCTTAAATGACCCCAATGACCTTGCTTTCACAACTGCTGCTGGCAACGCATTCCATGCTCTCACAACTCTCTGCGTAAAGAACCTGCCTCTGACATCGCCTCGATACTTTCCACCAACCAGCTTAAAACTATGACCCCTCGTGCTAGCCATTTCTGCCCTGGGAAATAGTCTCTGGCTATCAACTCTATCTATGCCTCTCATTATCTTGTATACCTCAATTAGGTCCCCTCTCCTCCTCCTTTTCTCCAATGAAAAGAGACCGAGCTCAGTCAACCTCTCTTCATAAGATAAGCCCTCTCATTAACAGGATGGAGAAAGGGAAGGTTTGCAGACAGAAATCTGAAAATGACCATCACATGAAGATACAATGGAGTCACTGAAATAATTGGGACTTGAACATCATAATCTTCCATATTGGCTGTGCCTTTACTCTCTTTGATTGTAAACCCTGGAACCTCTCTCAACCAACATTGTGGGTGACCCTACACGTCAAAGACTGCAGTCCCAGAAACCACCATCTTCCCAAGGAGGACAGCTGGGATGGGCCATAAGTGCTGACTTAGACAGTGATACTATATCCCATGAATTGAATTGAAAATGAGGGAAAGTCATATCCAAGACTGAGCCATGTTCATTCTGACAGTGAGTAAATTGGGAGGGTCAGAGGGTTTCTCTCTGCTTGACTGGCCACTCTCACCACTTTGCTACCAGTGAGGCTGATGTTTGAGCCTGGGACTGCACATTCCCAAGGAAATAATCCCCAAAAGCAGATGGAGTAAATCTATTTTGTTCTGGATAGGAAATAGTGTTGCTCTCACCACTCCAATTAGATCAGAAGCAAACATATTTGTCTTTGTTTCATTGAGCCTCTTGCCCAATCAATTCAATTAGTCTCCTTCAATATTTATGCTCCAAATCCTCGCCTTTCATCTTCCCCCATCAGCAGATCCTTCTATTCCTTTCTCCCTCATGTAAGCATCAACTTCTTAAATATATTCCTCTGTTACCTCCATCTCACACTCTTGGAATGAATTACACCTTCTGACCTGTCGCAGGGTAAAGAGGTTTCTCATGAAATCACTGTTGGATTTTTAAAGTCGTTCATCATTTTAAAGGCTTCCATCAGATCATCCTTTAGTCTTCTCCTTTCCAGAGAAAAGCTCTCTAGACTTGCCTGAAGGTTACATGTTTTCAGTTCTGATATTTTTTTTAAATCTGTGTGACACATTCCTAGTGCCTCTATTTACTTTGTACAAATTTTGACAGTACTCCCAGTGAAATCAAGCTTTGGTTTCAAATAAGTTAAACATCATTTTCGTCCTTTTCAATTCTATCTCTTTGGAAAGGATCCCAAATATAGGTTGTACCTGACTGAAAGATGTTATTTTCCTGAAGTTGAGACTGGAATTACAAGAATGTTATTAGGGATTCAAGTCTTCAGTTGGTTGGAGAGACTGGAGCAGCTGATCCTGTTCATTTTGGATCAGAGTGTCATTGTGATAGAACAGAGAGAGACAGAGAGAGAGAGAGACCATTCAGCGCTCTGAGGTCATGCTGGCTCAGTTTTGAACAAATGTTCGGCATTGTTCAAACCCAGTAACCCTGCAAATTGAATGCATCAAGGAACCTCCAATTTTAAATCGAAAGTAATGAATGTATTGTTTAGGATGATAAACGAACTGGAAAAATTAATTTCAGATGCAGTTCAGGAGAAACTTGCATTCTAGTATCCACCTACGTTGCAGCTGTAACCTGGAATGTGAGATGATTTGAATAAGTTGATATCTTTCCTTGGCAATACTTACATTTTGTTTTGTTTTTTTTTTTAGGAAATCACATTTGACAATCTGATCACTACCTGACAGATCAGCGCGTCACGGGAAGATGTTGAGACGGACATCCATTTTGATAAATACAACTGAATGTTAATATGTGGCATGATGTTGGGCTATCAGTGGATGTGCAGATATAATATGCTGTACATGAAAGAAATGGCATGTAAATTCACGGAGAGCCCGCACTGCCGAGAGGGTCCCAAACACAGGCAGCTCCTTGAGAAACAGCCGAACATGAAATGGTTAATGAGGCCGGGGGTAACGAGACAGCATTGTGACATCATCAAGACAGTACCATGTTCTACCGAGAGAAACTGACCTGAAACAATCCGGAGAGAATTCAACCCACAGGGAATGGTCAGGAAGTCAGGGAGGTTCATTAGGAAGGGGTTATACACTGAAATCGGGATAAGTAAGAACTGGTCATAGGTTGCACACAGGCAAATAGAAATATTGGAAAATATTTATGCCCATATTTGATCTGTTGCTCGAAGTTCATGTATCTGTGTACTGAGTAATTTCTGATGTCATGGCACTCCTCAGGAGAAGAACAGGTCAAATCGATGTGACCCCAGCTGGGGCCAGAACAGATCTGGAAAATAACAAAGTGCAAATGATAGAGGGTTGATATAGAGAACCTCATCCCTTCAATGTGTGGTCTGTAAATACCCTGTTCTGGTTTTTCTTCTAATTAGCATATATTAATTTAAATATGATGACGATTTTATTTCCTTATGAGTCATTGGCATCGCTGAGTAAGATCAGATTTATTGCCCATCACTAACTGCCCTGGAGAGGATGGAGCCAGCTCTGGCCCATGTACTGTTGGCAGATCCACCGTGCCATTAAGGGAGACTTCCAGGAATTTGACCAAGCGACACAGAAGAAACATGATATATTTGAGGTCAAAGTCAGAAGTCACACAACACCATGTTAAAGCCCAACTGGTTTATTTGAAATCATAACCTTTTGGGGTGTTCCTCCTTTGTCAGGTGAAGCGCTACTTTCTTAGTTTGTTGCAGATCATAAGAAACTGATAAAGTCAGGCGCAGCGCTCAGAAACCTTGTGATTTCAAATAAACCTGTTGATTTATAACCTGGTGTCATCTGACTCCTGACTTCGTCCACCCCAATCCCACACCAGCATCTCCCCGTTATATTTCCAGGGCAGCTCGGTATGTGGCCGAGAGGGGATCTAGCAGGTGGTAGCTTTCCCATGTGACTGCTGCCTCTGTCCTTCTGGATGTTAAAGACTGCAGATTCAGAAGGTGCTGTTGGAGGTGCCTTGCTGAGTCACTGCAGCGCATCTTGTAGCTTGTACAGACTGCTGCCATTGTGCATCAGTGGCGAAGGGAGTACAGGGATATAGTTTGGGTGCAAATCAAGGGGGCTGTTTTGTGTTTGGTTGTATTAAACCTAATGTAAGTCTTTTGAAATTTAAAAAAAACAAGCATTGTCATGAAACTGTCTGCAAAGTTAAATATTGGCTCTTGCCAGTTACCTCTGGATCAGACAAGTGAAAGGAAGGTAGTCAAGTTGGGAAATGATATCAAAGTGGGAATAAAGGACATATCCTTGAGACATCATAAACAAGTGATAAAGTCTCAGACAAGACTCCGTCAGAAAAAAATCTTCTTCCCATTGCCAGCACTGACCCCTATTACACCCTTTCCTCACCAATATACCTATGTTATGTGTGGTTATTGAACATGAAAGTTAACATTTTATCAACACTCCCTGTGTCATCACTGTTGGTGAAACATAATTTCTAACCCAGACCCTTCTCTCACGTCACCCTGACGCTTTCTGTGTGGTGACAGCAGAGGCAGGGACAGGCTGTTCATACCACTGCTCCCACTGCTCTGGGTCTCAGTGTTGTACATTTCCCACGCAGCAGGATTAACCCACACCGTGGCTTGGCTGTCAGTGAATAGAGATGTGAAAGAGTAAATTGCCACCTGACCCCCCACAGTGCGACCCTGAAGGATGTGTCCCGGCTGCAGTTCTGTTGCTGCGGACGATCCCCAACCCCACCCTGAGATTGTCCTTTCTGAGCTCCAGGTGCTGTTCAACCCTCAGGACAAATACAAAAAACTACAGTGATGTGTTTGAAGCAAAGCTGACTTATTTTACATTTCTCTCGTATACTAAACTCTAGTTCAATTTTCGGGTTATAACCATCATCAGAAACAAACTGCAAATTTCAGAACAAAAGTAACAGAAAATTACAGCGCAGAGCAAGGCCTTTTTTAATTCATTTGTGTGATGTGCGTACTGTTGGCTGGCCAGCAGTATTCACCCTTGGTCCATCCTGTGTGTGTTGGCTGGAATAGACGAGCCAGGCTTTACAGCTTTCTGGACTCATCATTGAGATCAACAATTTCAGACTGTGAACTGTGCTCCAATTTGTACACATTTCTTGTTTCAATTTGTTTCTGGATCCACTGCAAACCTGGCTCATAGAACATAGAATATAGAACATTACAGCACAGTACAGGCTCTTCAGGCCTCGATGTTGTGCCGAACTGTCATACCGATCTCAAGCCCATCTAACCTACATAATTCGATGTACATCCATGTGCTCCAGGCACATCTTTTGTTTATTTGTTTCTTTTCCAGCGCTAACTCCATTCCCTGCCGCCTTGAGAGACTAATAAAATTTCTGCAATTTAATCTCTCCTGCCTTCCCCCTGTGACATGTGCCTTTTGCCCCTGTCTCACCCCCACCTTGCTCAGAATCTGTTACATTTCTGGTCCCAGGCCTCGGTCAACTCACCGCGCTTCCGGGTCAGAGTTTTGAATTCTCTTCCTCTAGAGAGAAACTGAAATCGTTGTGGGTGTAGCTTTTCCCAGATTTTAATTTTGGAAACAAAAACCATGAAATTGTTTCAGAGGTGATTTTTTTTAGCCTTAATCCGCAATCTCGCCTCTTTCGAGCTAAACTGTGACGGTCCCACAGTCCAAAAATGCAAGTTAGGTGGAATTGGCCGCACTAAATTGTCCCCGAGTGTGCAGGTTCAGTGGTTGGGTTGGCTGCAGTAAATGTGGGGTTGTGGGGAGCAGGGTAGGATAGAGAACTAGTGCAGACTAGATGTACTGAATGACCTCTTTCTGCACTGCCGGGATCCTGTGATCTTAACCATTTGTGATCATGGTCACGTTTTCCTCATGACAACCCACGCATCACCATGTTCATTTAGCTCAAGCTTTCATGCTGCCTTTGTGTTTTGTGAAGCGCTGTTGTTGGAATAGGAGCTTTCTTTGATGTGGCCTCTCCTCATACTTCCGCCCACTTCCCAGTTCCCTGCGTTAATTCCAGCTTTCTCTCATTTTCCCAAATGAAGTTGTTGAAGAGCTCAAAAGGCGAGTGGACTGAAATTGAGAAATTAAAGAGTCAGAGTGAAAGACGAAATGGAAATAATGAACAGGTTTGGTCGATCCCAGGGGAATGAGGAAGGGGCACAGATGCTTCCAGACCTGCTGAGCTATTCCAGCAACTTTGTTTTTGTTCCAGGGGAATGAGACGCCAGGATCCTTCTGATGTGACTGCTCACACGGTTTTTTTTTTACTCATGTGTGGGATGTGGGTGTCCCTGGCTGGCCAGCATTTCTTGCCCGTCAGCACTTGGCCTTGAGGAGGTGGTGGAGAGCTGCCTTCTTGAACCGCTGCAGTCCTCCTGCTGTGTGGTGACCCACAATGCTATTAGGGAGGGAATTCCAGGATTTTGACCCAGCGACAGTGAAGGAACAGTGATATATTTCCAAGTCAGGATGGTGAGAGACTTGAAGGGGAGCGTGGGGGTGGTGATCTTCCCAAATATCTGTTGCCCTCGCTCTTCCAGATGGAAGTGGCCGTGTGTTGGGTAGATGCTCCCTGAGGATCATTGGTGAATTTCTGCAGTAGAGACAACATTCTTTGACGAGAGCCAAACCCGGGCAGGCGAAGATGGAGCACCAGCAAAAACAGAAATTGCTGCAAAAGTTCAGCAGGCCTGTCAGCATCTATTAAAGAAATCAGAGCTAACCTTTCGGGTCCAGTGACCCTGTGAATGACGAGTTAAAGTTGACTACTCCTCCCACTTTCCTGCCACACTCTCTGGAACAGGTGATGGAGTGAGGGCCATGAGATTGTCAATAACAGCTGAGAAAACAGCAGGGCATGCTGAATCAGAATAAAACCCATTTTGGTCTTTCACTTTTAAATCAACTGTAACAATATATTCAATATTGCTTCAGAAACAGCGCAAGAGACCAGAAAATCAAGTCAGTGCCGTTGGGCCTGGGAACCATTGTTATTCTGACCTCCATGTGAATCCATCCTATAACAATTAGTTTGATTGTGAACCATCCTTTGGGCAGTTAGAACGGATGATAAAAGTTTGCTGAGCTTCTGATGCCAAGATCCCATGAACAAGCAAAATAAATATCCAATTACTAAAGTTACGTCTGAACCCACTGGTGTTTCTTCAAGCGGAATGTTTGAGTGAATTTTCTCCCATACACAGAGTAGGTGAATGACCTCTCCCCAGTGTGTATTTTCTGGTGTACAGTGAGGGTTGATGATGCCCTGAACCCAGCCTCATAGTGAGAGCACATGAACGGTCCTTCCTTCAGTGTGAACACGTTGATAGTATATCACTTCCCACAATCTGCACATTTGATGGATCTCTCTTCAGAATGACCCAGTTGGTGTTTCAACAACCCGGATGACCGGGAGAAATCCTTCCCACACTCGGAGCAGGTGAATAGTCTCTCCCCAGCGTGGACTCCCTGTTGTGTCAGCAGGTGGGATGGCTGAATGAATTCCTTGCCACTCCAACAGCAGGGAAACAGCCTCTTTCCAGTGTGAAACCGCTGTGAATGCCTTCTCACACACGAAGCAAGTGAACAGTTTATTACTGGTGTGATTTCACCGATGTGTTTGCAGCTTGTATGGGTAATTGTAACTCCTCCTACAGCCCCCACAGATCCATAGTTTCCTGGTGAATGTGACATTGCTTTCGTTTCAAAAAGTCAGTTGATCTCCTGAAGCCTCGTCCACAGACTGAACCTGTGCACAGTTTCTCTTCCCTGCAAATGGTGCATCCACCTTCCATATTCAAAATCTGATGATATTCATCTTCTATTAAAATGAAGCAATTCTGTCAGATCGTCTCTCCCAACTGCACATCCTCAAATTCCAAACCAATGTGGAATTGACCGGAACAAAGGAAAGGAGCATAAGATAACACACAAAAAAGAAAGGTAGCATGTGAAACCAAGATGTATGATCTGGTAATTTCTGGGGCTGGCACAGGGAAATAATGAGAATAAAAGCTGCCGTCTCTTCATTAAATCACCAACTAATTAACTTACGTTCATCAGGGATGGGAACCTGTCATCCAGCCAGGACCTATGGAAGACCGTGACATCAATGTGAAGAAAGAGCACTGGGTACAGTTGAAGAACAGTCCATGCTTTCAGAGGGAGAGGCTTAAACCTCTGTATAGCTACCTGAAGGGGTTCCTTCCTTGCTGTTTTGTTCAGAGCAATTTACTAAGAGCCAGCTTTAAGGGATCTTGCAAATCAGTTGCTTACACGCTTCTGTGGCACAATGGGTCAGTGCTTACACCACGTAGACGTGAGTTTGGTGGTTTTAAGCTACAAAGGCTGGAGCTAATGCTGTTCTCACTCTGTCAGTTCTGTTTCTGCAGTTCAATTCTGGGTTTTTAATGCACTCAGGAAAATGCTCCCCAAATGGAAATCTTATCCAGTGAGTCATCTCAAAGGTGTTTCGATGTTGTTATGATGGCTATCGTAAAGACCTGTGGATGTTGGGAGTCTGAAACTAAAACAGAAACTGCTGGAATAAAACTCAACAATTTTGGCAGTGCCTGTGGGAGAAAACAGTTCTGAAGAAGTTCTGAAACGTGACCCCTGTTTCTCTGCCCACAGATGCTGCCAGATCTGCTGAGCTTTACCAGTAACTTATGGTTTTATTTCCAGAAAGCTGGCCCTGACAACCTGACAAACTTCCTCTCTTCAGCGGTGTGGACTGAGACAACAGGAAGTGATAATGAATCGGCTTCTACACACCATCATTGACTCCTCTCTAATGTGAACTATGACTTGACCGGTGAGACTGAAACCCACAATGTTTGAATAACACAGTTAATAAGCCCTTAGAAGCGCAACATGCTCTCCATTGCTTCATAGCTGCTGAAGTCTAACAGTACAGAAAGTTAACTTTGGCACATTATCCTTGTGTCTTTCATCAAGTATCTGTGATTTCCCTGGAAAGGAAGGGTCGGCAGACCCAAACTCTGGCTTTTCCTCACAGACGCTGCTCGACCTACTGAGCGTTCCAGCTTTTTGTCTGAGTTTGTGCCTGCTTTACCGTACCTGGCTCCTATCTTTGTGTGTTCTGGCACTTCAGGTAATCATCTAAACATTCCTAAAATGATCTGATGATCCTTAACTTAACCATACGTCCAGGCAGTGAATTCCAGAAACCCAGAATTCTCTGGGTGAGAAACACATCGTCCTTAAATTTCCTCTCACTTCTCTGTCCCTTGCTTTTATTCGAAATCGATGGTTAATCATACTTTCCAACTGGATGAAGTTTATTACAATCTCCTACATCTATTCCTTTATAATTTTGAGCACGTTTTTAATTTCCTCTCAACTTTCTCTGTTCTCAGAGAAACAACATCAGCCTCGATTGTCTACCTTCACAGAGGAAATGGTCCAGCCAAGGCAAAACCCTGGTCAATGTGCTCTGTCCGCCCTCTAGGATACTTGCACCTTTCCTGCAATCCAGCAATCAGACTAAACAAAGTTCTCCGAACAACAGCAGCAATTTCTGGAGAAATGCAGCACGACTGGCATCATCTGTGGACATGACTGATTGGTTGTCAAGTGTACCAGAGAGCAGTGTAACGCTTTGTTTACAAGCAGGATAAGCAGATCATTGTACGAAAGGATGTAGTGATCAGAGGTTGTAAAAAAACGTTTAGACAGAGGCATACTGGTTACATTGTGCGGGGCAAGCACGAAGCACCATCAAAGGTAGCAAGATCAGCATTATTTGCTGTCCTGTGTCTGTGAGTCTAGCATGGTCAGTACTTGGATCTGTACGACCACAGCATCCTTAAACCTGTAACTAGATTCGAAAGAACATTATGAGTAATTATTTCAGACTTAATATAAGATTAAAAGTGTAGGACAGTAAGAAGAAATGTTAGAGTTCGATCTGCTCTGGGGATGTCATAAGAAGTCACACGATGTCAGCGCCATCTTGAAAGCAGAATTAATGTTTCAAGTCCAGCGACTCTGCTTCAGAACTGATAGTACTGATGAAAAGGTGGTATAGAAAACGTGCTCACCTAAGCAATGTGACCTGTGTGCATAAGTCTGAATGGGAATTATTTTTGTGGAACTTCATCTTATCTTTACATTCCTTCCTTAGACATGTTTGGTCCTTCATTCTCTTCGACTCTTCCTGACTGGAATGTAGCTTTTTTAGAATGTTCTGAAATACCTCCATAAATATCTGCCATTACGAGTCTACTGACCCCACTCTTAACCTAATTTTCCACTTCATTTCAGCCAGGCCTAACTTCGCTCTGTTATCATTTTCCTCAATTTGGTTTTAAGCACTCACCTTAGAACCAACCTTCCCTTCCTCAAAGTAAATATAAAACTTGGTCACACTGCCATCAATGTTTCCCAGGAGCATCTTCACTATGAGGTCAATAACGAATCCTGTGCCATTGCATATTACCAGGTATCATGCTCGCTGGTTGCTTCTGGATAGTATTGTTCTAAGAAATAGCCCCAATAACACTCAACAACTCACCATTCAAACTACACTTGTCATCCTTGCATGACCAATTGGTATCATCATTAGAATCACCAAAGATTATTGCTGTACCGTGACTTAAAAAGAGAAAGGTGCTTTACATGGTGCAGCAGTGGAAAGACAAGAGTCCAAAGTCCAACTGTTGGAAACGCGCACACTTTGGTTCAGCGATTGACAACCAATGCTGGGTAGAATTGGGGATTGAAATCATTATTTCACCTTTGTGAGACCTATGTCTTTCCACAAGCCACCACATCCTTGAAGTGCCCAGGTGCTGCTAAACTACTGCATTCTATCAGTTTGATACACACAAGTCAGATTGTCTGAAATATTTGGAGCTGTGTGTTCAGATAAATGTGAGTGTCATTCTACACGGCAAAGTACAGGCCATCGCGCACAGACATTAGACATGGAGAAATGCAGCTTTCAGCTTTACCTTGGCTGCAAACGGATTGTAAAAGCTGAATATGAAGCTGTAATTGCCTTGGGTGTAATGAACACACAAATGCAGGTTGTCGCAGTAATGATCTCCCTAAACCAGAGAAGGAATTACTTGCCTTCGAGGTCACATCAGGAATGTCCATTCGATTCATCTCAGGGATGAGAGGTCTGTATACCAGGGCTATACACGTAATAACAGTTTGTGCAACGTCGATTTCAGAATAATGAGAGTTACGGGAAATGTCTTAATTAATATATTAATCATTAGGTCGAATTCAATACAGGGATGCACAAAGTGATGAACTAAGGGGACACAAATATGGAGAGATGATGCACAATCAGCAGGGAACTTCTTTTTGAAACTTTTAAATCTCAGGTCTATGATTAGTTTTGGTGAAAATATTTACCGTTCATAGCCAGTCAGCCCTGGAAGTGACTGTAGCCCCACAGTGAGGTGCTTGAGGTCACAGTACAACCATAACATCAGTAGTTGAGCCTCACTTGGAACATTGTGTGTAGTGCTTATCCGCACACTTCACCACAAATATGTAAACAGATTAGAAAAGACGCAGATGGGGTCCACAAGGATATAAATTCATTAGAACAGACACAGACGGGTTTTAACAGGGTGGTGGAAAAGTTTCAGATTATATTCACGAGATGATGGGAAAATCAGAAATGCTGTAACTGAACAGCGAACATTGGGAAGGAAACAAATGGAGGTTTGCCAGATGCTGAGAGGTTTGGAGCTTCTAAATAAGATGAAAAATCCATCTTTCGAATGAATCAAATTCAGAGAGGTCAGACATTCAAAAGTGCCAGTGAATAACAAAGGAAACATTGGAGCAGAGTTTCATTCCATCAGAGAGGTATTAAAATCTACAAAAAAATCCAGAAACAAAGGCAATAGGTGATTCCACTACATTTTAAAGGACAGGTGAGCAAGCACACAAGGAGTGTATTTAACAAGGGGAGAGATTCTGTAGCAGGGGCTGGGTGGGAGAAATGGTGGGATGGCGAGTCGTGTGGTGTGGTATCAATTGACTTTGAATGACTTCAGATGTGAAATTTCATGAACTGCTGATTAAAACTGATTATAAAAATATTAATAGTTTTAGAAGGTGTGGCATATTATTTGATGTGAACCATTATAAATTGTTAAACAACTGAGCAGGATTTTCAAATTACAGTAACGAAATTTAGATATCAATAAATTTCGTGAACACGTGCAGTTGAATAGCAACGACTATAAAAATTATCATGGGTTAGAAACATGTGGAATATGATTTCCTATGAAGCTTTAGAAATGGAACAGAGCTCTTTTATTCATTGGTAAGTAATTTTATACAGTCACAATCAGGAAGTGAACCATCTCTCAGAGACAGAATTCCTGATTTTATCTTGTACCTTAAAGGTATAAGCACATTTAATATGATTTTGCGTCCATTCATACTTATTGATCCCTGCCGAAGAAGTCCACCAACTAGACTCCGCGTTTTTTGTATTTTCAAGCCTCTGTTCTTCTCAGCAGCGCTTGAATTCAATGAATTCTGACAAAAGTTGAATGCACCAGTCAAACGGTAGAATAAGATGAACCCAATTCCATTTTTTTAAAAAAAAATTATTTCCATAGGTTCTGCCGTTAGCAGCAAACTGAGTAAAATAAGACAGGCTAAACAAGTTTTTATTTCCCCAAGGTGTAACCAATGCAGGGTCACCCAGGTGAGAAAGTTTATCGAGCTGAAACATCTCATTCGGTTTTCTCTCCGCAGATGTTCCCACACACGTTGAATATGTGCCGGATATTTATTGATATTTGAGATAGTTCCCACTGAAAGCTTTGTTTCTCAATCCACAGTAACTGACACTTCCCAATAAAGCCGAATTCGCTCAACATGGCCCTTATTCTTAGTGTACTATCCCCATGTCAGTAAAAGCTAATCCACATGAAGCTCGAACAGGATTCTACACTGTCATATAACTATCACGCACTGACCGATTGCGCCACTGGTCATATGTTTTCCACATTGCGTTCATCGTTTAGAAAGTACACAATGAATTTTTCACAACAGGAATACTTACCAAATAACGGATGGAGATGTGGGAATGTCAGAGTGGTGTGAAACTTTAAAATTTGGTGGCCCAGAGGCTGTGGGAGGATCAGTCACTGAGTCTGTTCAAGACTGACATTTCAAAACATTACACGGCAAGGGAATAGTGCAGAAAATATTGAAAATGCATATTTCGAAAAGAAATGCAGTTTAACATCGGTTACTTCACCAGTTCCCTCACACAAGGAAGTAACCACCGCTGAAAATGACCATATAATCCCAGTTCCCTGGCCCAGAACCAAAGAGATTCAGCGGCCCAGCCACAAAGATACAACCGGAAATGGGGATGGCAGTGAGCGCAAAGACCATCTTTAATTGACATGGACTATGGGATACAGGGACATCTGGACATGGGAAAGCAATTTTAATCTAAAACAAATCGTTGATGGCAGCACAGATGTTTGTGGATTGAGAGACGATGTGTCCATGAAAATGTCTCAATTATAAAGGAAAATGCTGCAAATATTCAACCAGTAAAGAGAGATATCGGTGCAAGGAGAAATGGAGGTAATATTTTCGCTTTCTGAACTTTCTCAAATGGTTATCTCTGCACTCAATTAATTGCAGCAAGGACATTTTCGCTCATTTCATATTATTCATTTTTTGCAAGCATAAACAGGCCAGTGAAGTAATCTGAATTTGCAAAAAATAATGCGAATATATAATGATCAAAGGAACTGCCGATGCTGCAGAATCTGAGATAACACAGTGTAAAGCTGGATGAACACAGCAGGCCAAGCAGCATCAGAGGAGCAGGAAATTGACGTTTCAGGTTGAGACCCTTCTTTAGAAAAATACAATGTTGTGATTGGGCTCGAGTTTTCCTCACGTTATAGAGAAAAAGCAGGATAGTGAAGTTGAGATTTATTAGAACAGTAGTGATCTCATTGAATGGCTGAACAGACTGAATGGGGGAATGGCAGCTTTCTGAGGGCAAATATGTTTTCTTTGCCAGTGAAACTCGCTGCATCACAAAGTGTGGGCCAGTGAACTGAAACAGTGACAGTGATGAACTTTGCTGGCTGTTCATGTTGTGGATGTTACCATTGCTACTCATGCCCCCATTAACACCATAACCACAGTGTGTAAAGCTGAAGCACAGGGTGGGCCAGTGGCGCAATGGATAACGCGCCTGACTACGGATCAGGAGATTGTACTTTCGACTCCTACCTGGCTCGAGAGCAGTGTTAAAAGTTGTTACACCACCAAACTAATTTTCTCCCTGCTATGAAGCTGAAGTGATGCTTGAATTTCTGCAGAAACAAGAACCCTTTCACTATCTCCTATCAGTGATTATCACAAATATCCCAGCCTGTTCAGAGAAGGGAAAGCTGAAATCGTCCCAAAAGATGTTTATGCCTGCCGTTTGGTTTCCCAATCACTGCAGCTCCTGGGAATAGCAAGGAAGCAAACAAAATCGCCCGGTCTCAGCTTCAATGAACTTTAGAATCTCTTTGGGAACTGGAATCAGAGGAGGATGAAGGATCTGACTGAACAGAATGATTTCAGACACCATTCCCATCTTTGAGAGGTCGGTGCATTGATTCTCATGTTCTCAGGGACATGAACTAATCCAAGACATTGAAAGAATTCCCTTCAGAACTGCTTTACCTTTGCTATTGGCTCTGTCAGGAACAATCAATCCTGATTCTCTGACCCGGAATCACACCCAGTCCCTGGAGTTGAAAGTGCCGAATCCTAACCACTAGACCACCAGAGCTGAGGGCAGAAGCACGTGAATTGTTTCTTAATGATGCAGCTTTTGATTTCTTTTCTCTTCCAAAATGAGCAAATCATCGAAATTTTTTTTTATCCGCCCAACAATCCCCATTTTCAGCACTTGGCCTGTAGCTTTGTCTGCTCTGCCATTTCAAGTGTTCATCTCAGTGTTATTCTCCCTGTGATGTTTCAATCTTAAAAGACTCAATAATGGGACTGATGTTTGAGATGGTAAAACTGTGTTCATGTCCCACTCAGGGAACTGAACCTCATTTTCACCCACAAATAGAATCAATCAGATACATTCCCCTGACAGTGACAGAGGCCTCAGGAGAGACCAATCCCCCAGAGAGCAAGGATTTCATCCACCTGGCTAATATTCAAATTCAGATTTTAAAATCCGACTCGGTTTACAACAAAGAAAGGAATCATTTGGCTGCTCATCTGTCCATGTTACTGCCTCATTATTTCCTCATCACTCTGCATTTTATACTGCTCCACCTCATTCTTCCCGCTAAACTGGAACATTCCTCACATCAACTGCTTCTGAAAGATCTTTCTCAAATACCTGGAAGGAGAAACAGGAAAGTAGTGTTTTAGATGCATTTCTGGCTGGTGGATTGGATTAGATTCCCTACAGTGTGGAAACAGGCCCTTTGGCCCAACAAGTCCACACTGCCCTTTGGACAATCCCACCCAGACTCATACCCCTGTATCCCACACACCACTGAACACTATGGGCAATTTAGCACGGCCAATTCACCTACCCTGCACATTTTTGGACTGTGGGAGGAAACCCATGAGACACGGGGAGAATGTGCAAACTCCACACAGACAGTTACCCGAGGCAGGAATTGACCGCGGGTTCCTGGCGCTGTAAGGCTGCAGTGCTAACCATTGAGCCACGTGCCGTGGAGGAAATGACTTGGTGGCATTAACACTGTTGCATCATAAATAATTTCAAACGACATTTAAAGAGCTCCTTTGGATATTGGATGCAGCAGGTGGTGAAAATTCTCGCAGCCCCAAGAAAGAATTGAAATCACGGCCACTCGGTGAATCACCAAACTACAGACCCAACACTGCAGACATGGGTGTCCTCTGAGAGAGGGTCTCATGCACTAGAAACTGTAATGTCATAGATGACTGGATAGCCTGTGTGTAATAGAACAAGACAGTGTTAAAAATAGTGTCGGTGGGCCCACTGTGTTTCTGTGGTGTATGTGGTTATTACATTCACTTCACAGTACTGCTCCCTCATTATCCTAACAAGTTGTGTTTTGCCCATTTTTCGATTAATGTGAACAGACTTCATTTTTATATTATTGTTCTCACCACAAAATCTTGTCAGTTCTATCTTGGAGACACGCGGTTTGGGTGGAAAGGTTTCAAAGACAGGGAGAATCTGCTGCAGTTGGTGCCAAATTTAACAAAAGCTTTTTCTACGCTTTCACATGAGAAGTCCCGCTCATGAGAAACGAGTTTCTGTAAATTGTGTCCCAGGGATGGGCAGGAAGCTGCTGGTTAAAGCTGCAGTGGCCGCTTTCTGCTGGCAGCTGGAAATTGGAGAGAGGGTCAAATCCTGCTGTTTGTTTCTGTCTCATTCCATGCGGCACAGGGGAAGAGAGAGTTCTTGATGGGTGTGTTTTGATGTCAGTCTTGTAATGGATTTTGCATGGGTTAAATGGAAGAACTTGACTCAAAGCAACCGAGGCACTGCACCCGCATGGTATCTTTTCAATTTACATCCTGATGCTGTTCCATTGAGCCACAGAAACAGACGTCAACAAACTGCAAAATCCCTTGATGTGGAGGTGCCGATGTTGGACTGGTGCAGACAAAGTCAAAAATCACACAACACCGGGTTATAGTCCAACAGGTTTATTTGAAAACACAAGCTTTCGGAACCTCACTCCTTCATGAGGTGTTAGTGAGAGAAATGTCAGATACAGAATTTAAAACAAAAAGATCAAAAGGGACACACCGCACTCTGATTGGAGAGTACGGTATCACAGCCTGGTACTTGTCCCTGTCCCTGTCCCACTCCACATGTAGACGAAGTGAAACTTTGATGATGCTGTGTAAATCCAACCTCATCATCGAGGTCCAGTGGGTGAGATTTAGATACAGGGTCAAGAAAATTGTTTGAACTGAAACTGCTGAAGCAGCATTCTTGGGTGGTCTCGAGCTACAGCCCTTTCAGCCATTGACCAATTGAGATGCAGAAACTGGCGTCAACATGGCATGCAAAGTCCCCAGGCGAAGATATGAGGACGCGTCGTCCAGCTGGAGCTCTCACTGTTTTCAGACCTGTTGCCCATTTTCCTGCTGTCATCACCGAAACTGTCAGAGACCTGAGGAACTGTAAACACGGAGAAAAAAAGAAGACATTATATTTATGACATTGCTCAGCTTCCATCTGGGGTACATCACAAGCAAATCTAGTAGTGGTGGGATTCAACCCCAAGACTCAATACAGACGAGAAATTAAATCCTGCGCCTTAGACTGCTCACCCATGCTACTGCATGAAGCCATTATGCTGAAATTTGCATAAGTAGTCTTTGCAATGAAGTAGAAGATGAACCTGAAGAAACTTAGAGCTTCGTGTTGTTTTTTTGTTCTTCCCTTGGACGTGAGTACTTCAGTATTTAATACAACTTCCTAGTTGCCCCTGAGAAGTTGGTGGGGAGCGGTTGGTTACAATTGGATCAATCTGAACAACTAGCTTGATACTGACTGAATGAACTGTTCACTCAACATTTCAATCATCCTCCACTTGATACCGACAGAGAGGCACTCAGATAGATCCATTGAGAGTGATAACGGTCTGAGGGGTGACAATATCCCACAAACCAAGGGTGTCTCTCACTTAGCGAATGATTGAACTATTCTGGGGCAGCAACATTCATGAAAGTTTCGAATTGAAGCAAGTTGTAATTGTTAAAACAGGACTGCTGTGTGGGTCCTTTCAAATGGCAGGCGGCAGATTCTGATGAGTTAGCACCCACAATGAGCCTTCAAGCTCCAATTCTTCAGACAGATCCCATGTGCTGTTTTCCAAGATTTCATGTCCCTCGCTTTCTCTCCTCTTTCACTCCAAAGTCTCTCTTCCGTGTTGTTCCTCGATCTGATGTCTGACTGGGATCTAACTCTGATGTGAAAGTTGAACTCTCACTCCACTGATTCTGCCAGAACTACTGTGACCACTTAGTTTTCAAACATTTTGCAAGTCACCTTCCTTCAAAAATATGCACAAAATAAATAAGACATTATTCCTTGACCAGGGATTGTATTGAGACAAAGACATGAGAGCACCAGGGGCATTGCTCTGAATTCTTGCAGGTTGCTCAACATGACTTCACATCAGGCACTTTCCCCCTATGACACAACCAATGACTTACATGATGGAAGTGAATGTTTCATTGTCAACTATATGGATGAAACAAAAATAAGTAAGAAGCTAAATAATGAGTCAGAAGTCAATAGTCCAACATTTTTTCTAAATTAAAATCATTCGGAGAGCTGCTCCTTCGTCAGGTGTCAGAATTCAACTTTAATGTAGGCAATCTTACAAATAGAATGGACGATGGACATGGAACGGGATTGTTATAGTTATACAAGGTACAGCCAGGATACAGTGAACAGCTTTGGGTCCCATACCAAAAGAAGGGTACATTGGCAGTGGGTCAGTACAGTGAAGGTTCACCACATTCTCTGGTGTATAGAAGGATTTTTGTGTGAGGAGAGATTGAGTAGGTTGGGCCTGTGCTCATTGGACTTTTAAAGAATGAGTGAAGACCACATTGAAACAGCTAATATTCTGAGGGGTCTTGACAAGATAACTGCGTGGAGGATGTTTTTTTTCTGTGTGGAATAGTTTCGGGCCAAAGGGCATCATCTCAGTCTGAGGAGTCATCCACTTAGGACAGAGACGAGGAGGATTCACGTTCTCTCAGAGACGATGAATCTGTGGAATTATTTAGTACAGAGTTATGCTGGGTCGATAAGTATACTGAAAGCTCAGGCATTTGTAATTATTTGAATGGTGGTGCTGGCTCGAAGGGCCGAATAGCCTACTCCTGCACCTATCGTCTATTGTCTATTATTTAAGATGTGAAGGATTAAGTGAACAAGGCATGCAAATCGAGTCTCCAGATTATCAGATTATCCAGGATCTCGTGGAATGGGGGAGCAGATAGAATGGACCATATGATGTATTGTGGCTCCTGCATCTTATTCAATGCTACAAGCTTATCCGTTCTAATTATTTGCTTTGTTTTGGTTGTCATACTTGATATTAATTTACCCACTAAATACAGACAAATGGTGAATCCAAGCTTTGAATGGAAAGCAAGGCACTGAAATGTAAGAAAGAAAGTGATAAGCTTCCAGATGGCAGTACAAATGACAGAGAGTGAAGGTCATCCTGTTTCTCTAATATATTAGTTATAATAATTTTCCCAGAGCCCATTATCTTCTTCCACTCTTCCCAGTCTTGTGCACGTTGTAAACCTTTAGAATGGTGGATATTTTAACATATGTTCAAACTGTGAGGAAAAGGCTTTATTTTCTTTATTTCTTAATAATACTCGTAAACACGACAGCTGTTCTGCTTCACACAATGATTCTCCAAAGTGAAAATCTAAGTTCCAGAAAAGTTGTACAGTTCATATTTTCTTTATCGAAGCATAACCAAATATAGTTTATCCCAGATGCATTACATTTGTTACACGAACAATTCACAAGACATAGAGTCAGCTTTACATTGATGTTTGTTTTGATAGATGGGTTGTAGGTATATGGTGGGAAATTGGTATTGTAACCGGTCATAGCCGAATAGCTGAAAAAAATGTACCAGTCGGGTAGGGATCCTCGAAGCCTTTTGCTGTGCCCTCACTGTAGATGTGTTGCAGGAGCAACATTGGAAAATGTTATATCTGAGCAAATGGCACATTGTGGTCTTCATCGCTGGATTGAGGTTCCAGTCTCTGAGGAGGCGTGGGTTGTGTGGAAGCATGGTAGGGAAGGTCTGCGTTTAAGTTGAACGCAACAAAATGTGTTTGCTCCTTGCAAACTTGATCTATGATATGGGACAGCACAGATCCTCCATTGGTCAGTGCCCAAACTTGTCCAAGTTCTTCAAGGACCACAACTTTCCCCCACAGTGGTCGAGAACGCCCTTGGCCATGTCTCCCGCATTTCCCGCAACACATCCCTCACACCCCGCCCCCGCCACAACCGCCCAAAGAGGATCCGCCTCGTTCTCACACACCACCCCACCAACCTCCGGATACAATGCATAATCCTCCGACACTTCCGCCATCTACAATCCGACCCCACCACCCAAGACATTTTTCCATCCCCACCCCTGTCTGCTTTCCAGAGAGACCACTCTAACCGTGACTCCCTTGTTCGCTCCACACTGCCCTCCAAACCCACCACACCTGGCCCCTTCCCCTGCAACTGCAGGAAATGCTACACTTGCCCCACCACCTCCTCCCTCACCACTATCCCAGGCCCCAAGATGACTTTCCATATTAAGCAGAGGTTCACCTGCACATCTGCCAATGTGGTATACTGCATCCACTGTACCCGGTGTGGCTTCCTCTACATTGGGGAAACCAAGCGGAGGCTTGGGGACCGCTTTGCAGAACACCTCCGCTTGGTTCGCAATAAACAACTCCACCTCCCAGTCACAAACCATTTCCACTCACCCTCCCATTCTTTAGATGACATGTCCATCATGGGCCTCCTGCAGTGCCACAATGATGCCACCCGAAGGTTGCAGGAACAGCACTTCATATTCCGCTTGGGAACCCTGCAGCCTCCTGGCATCAATGTGGACTTCACCAGCTTCAAAATCTCCCCTTCCCCCACCGCATCCCTAAACCAGCCCAGTTCGTCCCCTCCCCCCACTGCACCACACAACCAGCCCAGCTCTTCCCCTCCACCCACTGCATCCCAAAACCAGTCCAACCTGTCTCTGCCTCCCTAACCTGTTCTTCCTCTCACCCATCCCTTCCTCCCACCCAAGCCGCACCCCCATCTACCGACTAACCTCATCCCACCTCCTTGACCTGCCCGTCTTCCCTGGACTGACCTATCCCCTCCCTACCTCCCCACCTATACTCTCTCCACTTATCTTCTTTTCTCTCCATCTTCGGTCCGCCTCCCCATCTCTCCCTATTTATTCCAGAACCCTCACCCCATCCCCCTCTCTGATGAAGGGTCTATGGCCCGAAACGTCAGATTTTGTGCTCCTGAGATGCTGCTTGGCCTGCTGTGTTCATCCAGCCTCACATTTTATTATCTTGGATTCTCCAGCATCTGCTGTTCCCATTATCTCCAATAAACAAGGGCAGTCAGGCAGGCCGGGGAATGATAGGATAAGACCAATGCGAGCAGGGAGGCGTGATTCTGCAACTCGTAAATTGTATAAGAATTTTTAAGTTTCTTTGTGTGTGTGTGTGCCTGTCTAGCAGACACCCTTTCTTGCAAGATCGTACAGAATAAAATTGTCCTGTTTCCAAGGCTTTGACTCAGGCTGTATTTGTGAGCGGGGACTGTTTCTCACAGAAAGAAATTGGAAGTGGAAATAATAAGCAGGTTTGGTAGAACCCAGGGGAGCGAGGAAAGGTCACAGATGCTTCCAGAACTGCTGAGATTTTCCAGCAACATTGCGTTTGTTCCAGGGGAATAAGACTCCAGTATCCTCCACACAGTATTTTTTAAAATTAACTTGTGGGATGTGGGTGTCCCTGGCTGCGCCAGCATTTCTTGCCCATCAGTAGTTGCCCTTGAGAAGGTGGTGGTGAGCTGCCTTCTTGGACAGCTACAGTCCTCCTGCTGTGTGGTGACCCGCAATGCTATTAGGGAGGGAATTCCAGGATTTTGACCCAACAACAGTGAGGGAACGGTGATATATATCCAAGTCAGGAAGATGAGTGACTTGGAGGGGAACGTGGATTTGGTAATCTTCCCATACATCATCAGCCCTTGTTCTTCCAGATGGAAGTGGTCATGGGTGTGGAAGGTGCTGCCTGAGGATCTTTGGTGAATTTCTGCAGAAGAGACAAAATTCTCTGACTAGAGTCAAACCCAAGCAGGCGAAATGGGGCACTGAATAGTAACAGACTGAGTTCAAACACAGGAGATTTGTTCAGCCAGTAATAGCACATAGTGTAACAGTCAGGGATGTGAAGTGAGTAGTGAGGGGAAATGTTCCCACAAGCTGCAGATGGAAAACTTTTATTGGAACAGGAGTAGACCATTCGGCCCCTCAAGCCTGTTCTGTCATTCAATAAGATCATTGCCTGATCTGTGGCTTAACTTTCCATTTCCAAAACCCACCAAACCTATCAATGAGGCTCCTCTGAAACAGACAAAGTGAATATTGAAAAGCAAAGGAAAAGCTGCAAATGCAGGGAAATCAGAAACAAAAACAGAAATTGCTGGAAAAATTCAGCAGGCCCAGCAGCATCTGTGAAAGAAATCCGAGTTACCCTTTCAGGTCCAGTGACCCTTTGAGTGACGAGATACAGTTGAACATCCCCCCTTTCCTCTAACACCCTCTGGAACAGGTGATGGTGTGACGGCCATGAGGTTGTCAATAACATCTGAGAAAACAGTTGGGCATGCTGAATCAGAATAAAACTCATTTTGGTCTTTCACTTTTAAATCAACTGTAACAATTTATTCACTATTGTTTCAGAAACAGGACAAGAGACCAGAAAATCAACTCAGTGCCATTGGCTCTGGGGCCATTCTTATTCTGACCTCCATGTGAATCCAAGCTATAATAATTAGTTTGATTCGGAACCATCCTCTGGGCAGTTAGAACGGATGATATAAGTTTGCTGAGCTTCTGATGCCATGATCCGATGAGCAAGCAAAAGAAATATCCAATTACTGCAGTTACTTGTGAACCCACTGTTGTTTCATCAAGCTATATGACTGAGTGAATTTTCTCCCATACACAGAGTAGGTGAATGACCTCTCCCCAGTGTGTATTTGCTGGTGTACAGTGAGGGCTGATGATGCCCTGAACCCAGCCCCACAGTCAGAGCACATGAACAGTCTCCCTTCAGTGTGAGAATATTGACAGTACATCGGTCCCCTTGAGCTTTTATAGCACTTCCCACAATCTGCACATTTAAATGGTCTCTGTTCAGAGTTAATCTTTTGGTGTTTCCACAGTCTGAATGACCTGGAGCAGGTGAACAGTCTCTTCCCAGTGTGGACCCATTGGTGTGTCAGCAGGTGGGATGGTTGAATGAATTCCTTGCCACTCTCCCAGCAGGGAAACAGCCCCTTTCCAGTGTGAAACCGCTGTGAATGCCTTCTCACACATCCAGCAAGTCAACAGTTTATTCCTGGTGTGATTGCACCGATGTGTTTGCAGCTTGGATGGGTCACTGTAACTCCTCCCACAGTTCCCAAGGATCCACAGTTGGATGAAGGAAAATCCCAAGGCATTCTATATTTTTGTGAGGAATAAGAGGATCGTCAGAGTAACGGTGGTGCCTACCAGGGAAAGTGGGAGGGAACTTGTGGTCCGAGTCAGACATGGTAGGGGAGGGCCTTGATGAATATTTTGCTTCAGTATTCACCAGTGAGTGGGACCTTGATGATTGTGAGGATAGCATGAAAAAGGCAGATACACTCAAACAGGTTGATGTTAGGAGGAGAATGTGTTACAGATTTTGAAAAACATGAGGATAGATAAGTCCCCTGGGCCAGAAGGGATAAGCCGATGGTTGTTATGGGACGCGAGGGAAAGATTGCTCTGCCTTTGGTGATGACTTTTGCGTCCTCACTGCCTACTGGAATCATACCAGATGATTGGAGGGAGGCAAGTGTTATTCTCCTGTTCAAGAAGCGGAATAGGGATAATCCTGGGAATTACAGAATAGCCAGTCATTCTGTGGTGGACAAATTATTGGAGAGGATTCTGAGAGACAGTATTTATAATTATTTGGACAAGCACAATTTGATTGTCAGAGTGGCTTTCTGACGGGCAGGTCATACCTCAGAAGCCTTACTGAATTCTTTGAGGATGTGGCAAATGACATTGATGAAGATCAAGCAATGGATGTGGTGCACATGGATTTTAGAGAAGCATTTGATTTGGTTCTCCAAGGTAGGCTCATTTCGAAAGCTAGGAGACGTGGGATTCATGGAACTGTGGCTGTCTAGATACAGGATTCGCTGTCCAATAGAAGCCAGAGGGTTGCAATGGATGGAAATTATTCAGCCTGGAGCTCGGCGATCAGTGGTGTTTTGAAATAATCTGTTCTGGGAACCCCACTCTTTGTGGCCTTTATAAATGACTTGGATGAGGAAGTGGAAGGGTGGGTAAATTGGTTTGATGATGACAGAAGGGTGGTAGCATGGTGGGTAGTGTGGAGGGCTGTTGGATGTTGCAATGGCACATTGACAAGATGCAAAGCTGGGCCAAGGAGTGGCAGATGGAATTCAACCTGGAAAAGTGTGAAGTCATTCATTTTGAAAGGTTGACTTTAAATGCAGAATATATGGTTAATTGCAGGATTCTTGGCAATGTGGAGGAACAGAGGGACCTTGGGGTCCACATCGATTGACCCCTCAAAGTTGCTACCCAAGTTAACAGGGTAGTTAAGAAGTAGTATGGTGTGTTGGCTTTCAGTGGCCAGGGAATTGAGTTTAAAAGCTGCAAGGTTATACTTCATTTGCTTAAAACCCTGGTTCGGTCATACTTCGAATATTGTGTTCAGTTCTGATCGCCTCATTATAGGAAGGATGTGAAAGCTTTAGTGGGGGTGCAGAGGAGATTTAACAGGATGCTGCCTGGACTGGAGGGCAGGTCTTATGAGGAAAGGTTGAGGGAGCTCAGACTTTTCTCTTTCGAGCGAAAAAGGGTGAGCTGTGACTTGATGTAGGTAAATAAGATGATGAGAGACATAGAAAGCATGGAGACCCAGAGACCTTTCCCCAGAGCGGAAGTGACTATTATTGGCGGGGGAAGGAGGGCATATTTTTAAGGTGATTGGAGGAAGGTATTGTGGAGATGTCAGAGGTAGGTTCTTTACACAGAGAGTGGTGGGTGCGTGGAATGCACTGTCGGCGGCGGCATTCGAGTTAGGCGCATCCAGGACATTTATGCGAGTCTTGGGCAGCCGCATGGACGATCATAAAATATAGAGTATGCAGCGTAGTTTGATCTTAGAGCAGGATAATATTTCGACACAACATTGTTGGCCAAAGGGCCTGTGCTGTACTTTTCTGTGTTCTATGTGTTCAATTAACCTAACCTGCATACGTTTCGACCGTGGGAAGAAATTGAAGCACTCAGACGCAGACATGGTGAGAATGTGCAAACTCCATGCAGGCATCAGCTGAAGCTAAAATCGAAGCTGGGCCCTTTTTGCTGAAAGGCCCCAAAAGTGCTTGGGTTGGGCCCAGTAAGAAATTGAACCCCAGTCTCCCTCGTGAAAGGTGGGGATACTAAACACAATGCTAATGAGGGAATCAGGTGCAAATGCCCCTTAAGCCCTTTACGTGTGCTCCAATCAAATACAATCGCTTAAGTATCCAAATTCTGTTTCTATTGCTTCGCCCATAATCGTCAATGCCACAGCATCTCAAATTCACATCTGAATGCTTCTTCATGTCATCGGGATATCTGTCTCTAGGACACTTGCAAAAGTTGCTTCCAGATTCCAAACACCCACTGGCTGAAAGCGTTTTTCTGCAAATTTACTCAAAACTTCCTTCCTCTTACATTAAATCTATGGCCCCTGGTGATCGATCACTCCATCAAGGGAAGCATTTGCATATTCTACCCACATTATTTTGTACATCTCCTCTGCTCTAAGGAAAACGACCACAGTCTGTTCGATCTCTCTTCATAACGGAAAGTCTTCAGCTGAGACAAGTTCCTGGTCAGTCTCTGCTGCACCGTTTCTGGTGCTATTACATCCCAACATAGCGTGAATGAAAGAACTACGCACAATACTCTCACTGTAGCCAAACGAACTAATACAATAAATGATGCAGAAAGCCACAGAAACTGGTCTTTTCTGATGCAGTCCATTTTGCTCATTATTGCCATGGGTAGTTTTCCTAAGCCTGATATTCCAATAATCACTGGTGCATGTTAGTAAAAGCTCCTACATGAGTCTTGATCTGACCGTCCCAGTATCGAAATATTTCGCCTGGCTTAAAATTCCCGGTGGTGACACAGGCCACGTTCACGCAGCAACACTGACCGCAACAAGACAGAATGAAGGATGTCAGTGTGAAAATAGATGTTAGATTGTGCAGTGCCTCACTGAAGTGGAAGGAGGGACGTAAAGGAGAGTTATTGATTGTGGGAGGGAGAAAATTCTCCAAGTGGTGGGTTTGAATTCTGACACATCAAATGCAGATATGTGAGAGAGCCGGGGTTGAGAGATGATTGTCACCACCTCAAAGAATATGTTCACGTAAAAATGTTTGATAATTGCCACATTTCTGTAGCATGGCACAAGGTATTAAAAAAAAACTGCAAGCACCCACTGCCATGACTCGGATTCGAACCGAGGTTGCTGTGGCCACAACACAGAGTACTAACCACTATACGATCACGGCACCTCATGAACGAGTTTGCATGCAAAGAGTAATAACTACAGTGGCAGATCCACAACAGGAATACTTTCCAAGCAGTGCACTGTAATGTGGGGATTCACAGAGGGCTGGAATCTGTAATTACAATGCTACCAGAGACTGTGGAGATTCCATCAATGATTATATTGAAGACTGAGATTGATCGATTTCTACTAAATATTAAAGACTCAGTGTATATTGCTGGCTCATGTTAAAATGTACCTTTCAATAGTAATCTAGTTTAACATTGGATATTTCATCAGTTCACTCACACAAGGAAGTA
Source organism: Stegostoma tigrinum (assembly GCF_030684315.1). Taxonomy (NCBI): domain Eukaryota; kingdom Metazoa; phylum Chordata; class Chondrichthyes; order Orectolobiformes; family Stegostomatidae; genus Stegostoma; species Stegostoma tigrinum. The sequence goes on along the minus strand of NC_081361.1, from coordinate 3,077,723 downwards.
ACCATTGCTGCATACAAGCATATAATCTCAGTTCCTGGGCCCAGACCCAGGGAAACTCAGTGACCCAGCCACGAAGATATAACCGTAAATGGGGATGGCAATGAGCGTGCAGACATACGCTGTGATAATAGATGACGGTATATTCTGTGCATTATGAGCCAAGACAATGTGACAAAATCGAGATAGAGCCACGGCAATGATGTGCAGAAGGATGAGAGATACAATGGTGAATCAGACAGTGACCGGGGGATACAGATAGAAGTGACACAGTCGGTGAGCATGCGTCCTTCTATGACGATTTAGAGGCGCATGAAATGCCGAGTCTGTGAGCTCCAACCTCACCCGGAGAAGCTTCTATTGACATGGAGCAGGGATTTTTTGGACCTCAAGCTGTATGAAAAGATACACAGCAATTTAAATCTGAGGCAAAATAGTTTTTGGAAGCACAGTTATTTGTGGATTGAGTGAGGATCTGTCCATGAAAATGTCACAATTATAATGAAAAATGCTGCAAATATTCAACTCGTTAAGAGAGAAATGTGTGCTGGGAGAAATGGAGGTAACGTTTTTGTTCTCTCACTTTTGTCATATGGCTGACCCTGCACTGGGTTGAACTGTGGGAAGGGCTGTTTTTCGCTCATTTCATATTATTCAATTTCATGCAAACATGCACAGGTCACTGAATTCATCTAAACTTCTGAAAAATATCGGTAATATATGATGTTGTGATTAGGCTCGAGTTTACGTCAGGTTATGGAGGAAAAGCAGGAAAGCGGAGTTGACATTTGTCAGATCAGCAGCGATCTCATTGGCTGGCTGAGCAGACTCGATCGGGTGAATTGTAGCTTCCTGACGACAAATGGCAGTGAAACTCACTGCGTCACAAAGGGGAGACAATTGAATTGAAGTGGCGACTGTGATTATCTTTGCTGGTTGTTTATCTTGTGAATGTTCCCCTTCCTGCTGATGTCCCTGCTAACAACTCAACACAAAGGTGAGTCGCCTGACTGAGCAGTGACGGCTAAGGCACCTTGCCCCTCTTTGAGCGGCTGGAATATGGACCCTGATGTTCTCGGGGTCAGGAACTGACATTGAAAGGATTGCAGACAGAGTTGCACTGCCTTTGCGTTGTCACCAGAAGGAATAATAAAACTTGATTCCCTGACCAGGAATCGAACCCGGGCTGAGGCAGTGAAAGTGCCGAATCCTAACCACTAGACCAACAGGGATAGCGGCAGACATGTGTGCATCGTTTCTTAATGGCACAACTCTTGGCTTCTTTTTTTTTATTTCTTCAACAGTTGTTTTTCCTCCAAAATGATTGAATCATTGTGTTTTTACAGCAGAGAAAGAGGCTCAACATCCCAGTTTCCAGCCTTGGCCCATAGCCTTGTGTGCTACAGGGTGATGGACTGGCTGTTTGAGATGTTCACGTTCCCTTGGGGAACTGGGCCACACTTTCACCATCAGAAGGGAATACACAGACACATTTCCCAGAAGGTGACAAAGGCCTCAGCAGAGACCAAACCCGAGAAAGTAGGATTTCACCCATTTGGGTTCTATAGTCCCATTTCACACTTCAAAACCAGAATCTGACTACAGCAAAGAAATAAAGCATTCGGCCGCTCCCCTCTCTGTGTTTGTACCCCATTGTTTCCTTGTCAACCTACAGTTTATAATACCTCACCTCACCTCACTGCTGGCGTGTGGAGGAAATGACACTGGCATAATTTCAGGCAAGATTGAAAACCCTCCTTCGGATATTGGATGCGGCAGTTGTACAAACATTCTGATCTCCTCCAGTTAGAAGTAAACTCATGACTGGTGCTTAACAAGAGCATTTGTTTCAATACTGCGCTACAGAGCGAAGGATGTGCCCTGTCAGCTAGGGTTTCATGCATTAGAAACTGCAATGTAATAGATGGCAGGATAGTCTGTGCATTATTAACCAAGACAATGCGACAACAACAAGATGGAGCTGAAGGGATCATGTGCAGAAGGATGAGAGATGGAATGCTGAATCAGGCAGTGACCAGGGTGGTAGAGATATACGTCTTCCCTCACAGTCTGCTGATAAGGATTCAGTGCCTTCACTGCCGCGCCATGTTCATGGTTATTATTTGCAATAGTAACTATGAAATATTGACTGTTCTTTAGATGTAGAATTATGTCATAGACCAGGCGGTGTCAGTTCAATCTATATTACAGATCTGCATCAGCAATGTCAGCTACAATTTCCTGACGTGCAATTGTTTAAGATAAGAACAAGGGGGAGGCCAGGAAAAGTGAAGGGCAACGGTGGTTTGTGAGAGGTGACTGTGGGCCTAATGGAGCCAGGCTCAGTGTGGGTGCTGTTCTGGCTTTTCCTGTTTACCCTGGCATACAGATCACTCTGGAGCAGCCAAGGTGTGTCGGGATGGCCGAGTGGTCTAAGGCACCAGACTCAAGAAATAGACTCCTTCCACTGTAAAGCTGGGTGTTCTTCTCAATGACTGGTGTTGTGCGTTTGAATCCCACTTCTGACAATGACTGCCCGTTTGTTTGTTGTTCTTTGCAAATATCACTGACGTTCAGTGTCCCGATGGGATCTACCTGTTTTTAAGCAAAATTTGCTCCAGTCAGTTTTGCAGCTTTATATTAACATGATGCAGTTTTGGAGGAGAAGGAGACAACTCAGCCCATCAAGTCTGCTCTGCTATTAAATGAGCAGATAATCAGGGAATTCCTACAGTGTGGAAACAGGCTCTTCGGCCAACAATCCTGACCTGATGATCCTGGACTGCATTTTCTTGGATTTCTCTTTAACCTCTGGTACCCTTGCTGCTAAAAATCTTTCAAACTCAGCCTTAAATCTACTTCGTGGCCCAGCATCCACAACCTTCTTCTGTAAAGGAATCCACTGATTCACAACCATCTCAGAGAATAAATTTTACCTCGACTCTGCCTTAAATGTGCGCCCTCCATTCTGATATTAGACACTCCATTCCCAGGCGGCCCCAGAAGGGAACGGACCTTTCTGCATCCAATCCGTTACATCGCCAATAACACCTGTATGTTTCAATAAAGAACATTTCTGTAGTACTGTTTCTGAGCTAATGAAAGCAATGTATTTCAATGCTTCTTCCATTTAATTCACCTCTGATGTGAAACTCTCACTGATTGTGATAGAGATTATCATTATCACTGAGGAGGCTGTTCTGGGCAAGGTAATGTGGCTAACAGTAGACATGGGGGTCTCTTGGTCCTGATGAACTGTATCCCAGGATATTAAAAGAGGTGATTGGGGACAGAGCAAATGCACGAGCAACTATTTACGAAAATTCACTGGACTCTGGGGTGGATCCCGCAGATTGATAACAGCCAATGTGACATCACTGTTTAAAAAAGGAAGTAGGCAAAAAGCCGGTAACTTTGGTCCAGTTAGCTTAACTTCGGCAGTGGGGAAAATGCTTGAATCTATATTCAAGGAGGAAATAGCAAGACATCTGGATATAAATTGTCCCACTTGGTTTCATGAGTTCATGAAGGGTAGGTCTTGTTTAACTAATTTGGTGGAATTCTTTGAGGACATTACTTGCAATGTGGACAATGGGGTACCTGTGGATGTGTTGTACCTGGATTTCCAGAAGACAAGTGCCACACCAAAGGCTGCTCCATCAGATAAAGTTGCACCATATTACAGGTAATGTATTGGCATGGATAGAGGATTGGTTGACCAGTAGAAAACAAAGAGTAGGGGTAAATGGGTGTTTTTCTCATTGGCGTTCAGTGGCTAGAGGTGTACCTCAGGAATCAGTGTTAGCATCACAATTGTTTACAATTAATACCGATGATTTGGAACTGTGGACTAAGTGTGGTGTGTCAAAATGTGCAGATGACACTAAGACGTGTATAGAGCAAAGTATGCAGAAGACACTAAACATCTGCAGAGGCATGTAGATAGTCTAAGTGAGTGAGCAAAAGCCTGGTAGATGGAGTACAATGTTAATGAGTGTGAGGACATTTATTTTGGTAGGAATAACGCAAAATGGACTATGTTTTACATGGTAAAAAAATTGCACATGCTGCTGTGCAGAGGGACTTGGGTGTCCTTGTGCATGTATCGCTAAAAGTAGGATTGCAGATGCAGCAGGGAATTAAAAAGGCAAAGGGAATTTTGGTGAAAGGGAGAAACTGATCTGCAGCCAAAATGGTACAAAATAAAAAGTCAGAAGCAGTGTCGGTGAGAAAAGATACAAGAGCCTGAAGTACCCTTCCTGGTGGTGTAGCGGTTAGGATTTGGCGCTTTCACTACCGCAGGCTGGGTTCCGTTTTCGGTCAGGGAATGGGAGCTCTATTCTGCTCGTTTATTGTGATGACTGATTTTCAGGAGCAGGAAAGAAACTCTGGAGCTGATAGATGGACTGTTTTGTCCCAGAAATTATTCAAGTTAACAGAAGTCAAAGAACTGCAGATGCTGAAAGTCTGAAAGAGAAACAGGAATTGACCAAGAAACTCAGCAGGCCTGGCAGCATCTGTGGAGCAGAAGAGAGGTAACCTTTCAGGTCCACAGATCATTAATTGGAACTAGATTAGTTATGCATTTCAATCATGTCATCTCCGGCAAAAGTTATCAGGTTTATCTGTCAAATCGGGATATTTATCAAAATTTCTCTCTCTGAGTGGCTGATAAGTGTCAATTGTTACAGATCACAAAACAGCAACAAACAAAACAGCCAGTTGGGTTAAGCTCAGGGAACTGGAGTGGGAGCAGAGGAATAATAATGCATTGAGTTTAAACACAAGAAACAAGCCACTTCAGCTTTCAGGAACCAAGCAACTGGCACTATTTACAAGAGGTTTGGACAAGATACTGTCAGTCTAAGCCATAAGCACCTGTAGGACTCAAACCACAGCTATGCTGATTGTCAGAAAGGCACATTAGCCAACTAAGCCACAGCACCACACAAGCTGCTTCAGCACCACACAAGCTGCTTCAGCTCCACACAAGCTGCTTCAGCGCCACACAAGCTGCTTCAGCGCCACAGAAGTTGCTTCAGCTCCACACAAGCTGCTTCAGCACCACACAAGCTGCTTCAGCTCCACGCAAGCTGATTCAACACCACACAAGCTGATTCAGCTCCAATCCATATGTTCGTGAACTTCAACACCCGAACACAGAAACTCTTTTTCTATCTCAATGTTAATCAGTGAGAATTTAACTCACACACCGTTTTTTTAAAAGACAGACAGTTCACAGCTGAACATTTCCAGTAAACATGCACAGAAAGATACAATCTCCTCTTACACTGCTTTAAAACCGATATTTTCACAATTTAAAGTGGTGGGATAAAGGGGATGTGTTCATCCTCTCTGTACCCACTGACCACGTTAATACGCACAGACGAAACCTCGCAAACTGCATTCAATCCTCTTCCCCCTGCTCAAGGAAAGATGAAAGGGTTTACAGCGAAGTTGCCAGGGTTGGAGCAGATGATCCGGAAGGAGAGGCTGAATAAAATCGAGCTCTTTACACAGGAGAATTGGAGGCTGAGGGGTGACCTTATCGAAATTAATAAAACCATGAGGGGTAGTGATCAGGTCTTTTTCCCAGGGTAGGGGAGTCCAAACTTGAGGTTATAGGTTTAAGGTTTGAGGGTAAAAATTTTAAAGGGACATAGGGTGTAATGTTTTGACACGCAGGATGGTGTGTGTATGGAATGAACTCACACAGGAAATGGTGTAGGCTGGTATAAACACAACATATAAAAGGCATCAGCATGGATACATGTACAAGAAGGGTTTAGGGGGATATGGGCCAAATGTTGGCCAACAGGACGAAATAAATTTTGGAAATCTGGTCGGCATGGACGAGAAGGACCAAAGACTCTGTTTCTGTGCTGAATATCTCTCGGACTCGATAATTGCTTTGAGTTTAGAAATGGTTCGCTCAAACATCCTACCTGCTACACACCAGTGAGATCACACTTAGCAGATGTCAATAAATGCTCCAAGTGTTGGAAGAGATCTAGCCAGTCTTTCCATCAGGTCTCACACCAGTGAATTCACACGGGAGAGAACCCTTGCATTTGTTCTGAGAGTGGGAAAGGATTCAATCAGTCATCTCACTTACTGAGACACCTTGGTAGCCACACAGATGATAAATGTTTTAGTGGCCTTGACTGTAGTTGTTCATTTATATTAAATATTGTGTACACATTCTTTGGTGACTGGAGAACTAATAACAAGACACTTGCAGACACAGAGCAGAGTAAGGAACTACACACCCATAATGCTGAAGTCTGTAAATAATCTGTGCCAAGAAAAGAATGGCTTCCGATTTTTCCTTCACTGGAAAGCCCCTTTTTTATGAAGGTGATAAATTTCAGAGAAAAATGTTTCCATAACTGTTCAACGAGGCAAAAGATGAATTTGGGGTAGGATGTGGTATGTGGCGAATTTAGATCTGGTAATGTGCAATGTGGCAGGTTTAATGAATTACATCAAGTTAAAAGATCTCTGAGACAACAGTGCCCATCAAATAGTGTACTCAAGAGTACAGTGGGTGAGTTGTGGGGTGTGGGTATTTCAACATGAAATATACCCTTTAATCCCGATTCTGTGTTTTCTGTTCATTAAACAATAGGAAGTCCATGCTCATTTATTACCCAACACCATGAACTCTGACCTTGTGCTATGACCTTTTTTGAACCCCTTTTGCGTGCTGTGGAAAATTCAAGTAGACTTCTTCTGCGGACTCCCTTTATGAACTCTGCTGTTAATATTAACAAGCATCTCTTGGTTAATGGTTAAGGCAATGGATTTCAAATCCATTTGTGTGTTTTTGCACAGATTCATATCCTGCTGACTGTGGGCAAAAGCTGGGAATGAATTGAAGGGCTGTTTGCTTCCTCAGTTTTGCTTGTGACAGGAATCAAAACAGCAGGAAAAACACATTTCACTCAGACTACCAACAGTGGGAAAAGGTAATTCACTGCCTGTCATAGCAGAACCAGCACAAACCTTCATAAAAGTTAAAGAGCTTTAAGATATCCACTTGCCGGGCCAACAGGTGAGGCTGTGAGCCATGTCCTGGGAAATAAGTCTAAACAGTCAGTTCTGAGAAAGATTCACCCAACCCAAAACAGTAACCCTGATTTTCCTTCACAAATACTACCAGACGTATTGAACTTTTCCAGCAATTTTGGTTTTGTTCCAAGAACAATCAAGGTCAAGGGATAATGTTCGGGAAACTGTTTGATCCTTGGAATTCCTGAAGCATTGTGGGATGTACGTCACACGAAGCGAGTCCCAGCTGGTTGAGGATTGGCCCCTGTGGTCTACAGGTGGCTCGTTGGTCCAGGGGTATGATTCTTGCGTTGGGCCTTACAGCATTTATAAATGCCGGAAGTCCCAGTTTTACATCTAAACAACCACCCGTGTTTTGCCAAAGTACCCAATTAATTATCTCAAAAAGTGTCTTCGTGAAATGAAGTTGAAATGCTTGACTTTGGGATAGGGTAGAGGTCCCATTGCAGCGATCACGGCCAAGGGATACACTTGTTCAAAGGAATAACAAGAGTTTTAGAAGGTTCACACAGGCAATCCGAATCTGAATGAATTCTTAGGCTGAAGCGTTGCTCAATCATGAACATGAAACTTCAGAAAGTGGGAATGTGAAGTGATTGGGGATAGTGCTAAACAGGCTCATGCGAATCATAGACAAAGAGGAGACTGGAAGAACAAAACAGTCCAGGCCGCATCAAAATAATTGTTTCTGGAGGCATTGAAGGTGTTGTGAGTAAGGAGTATCGAAGATAGGTCCAAATATTGAAGGTTTAAAATGTACCTGTATGTCAGAAATGAAAATGCGTTGGAAAGTTGAGACAGTTCTCCTTGGGGAATAGAAGGCTGTAAAGTGATCCGAATGAAGCTTTCCAAGTCACGAGGGGTCTGGACAGTGGAAATAAATGCGGGAAAGTTCTACCACACCATGCCTGAAGGGATTGAGAATGATTAGGCAGATATTTGACGGCATGAGGAAAACGAAGTGAAAGTGACTTGAGGAAGAACGTTCTCACACAAGGAATGGTTCGGGTCGGTAAATCACGATCTGACAGCGACAGAGGCAGATTCAAACAACAAAAATGCAATTGGACTGTTATGTTAAAAGTACCTGTGCAGATGTTACAGGGAGAAGGCAAAAGATTGATCCTGAAAGTGATAATCAGTTGCTTATTGGGGAGACGTGGCATAACTAAGGTGCGGTGTATGTTCTCCATCTGAGCTGTGACAAGTTTTGTGATTCTGAGTGAAATCGACCAAAAGAATGTGTGAAATTAGGCAAACCTTATACTTACACAGCTGTGACAAGTCTGTGCAACAACACAACAGTGAAGATCTTTCAACATCTTCATCGAATGGAAATGTTGCACTCCAGATGGAAAGCTGAATACTTGCCTGAGACACACATGGCTCATAGTAGCAGAGTGGCGCAGTGGAAGCGTGCTGGGCCCATAACCCAGAGGTCGATGGATCGAAACCATCCTCTGCTATTTTCTATTGGTCAGTGCTGTGGCTTGCAGTGAACTGCACTGTGCATTTTCATCAGCTGTCTGCTTCCCTCAGCTTCATGTATCTGAAATAAATACCTCACGTTGATGCACTGGCCAAGGACACACAGGAGAGCTGATACACTTGTGAAGGTCTGAATGGTCTTCTCCTGTTCTCAGTCAGCCTGCTCCGAACTGAATCACAAAACTTCCTCTCTGAGATGGGAATAAACTGGTGAAGTAGAAACTCATTACTTGCAGTCTTTTTTGTCATGCCTGGCAGTAATTCCCCACGCTGTTTCAGACGTGAATAACAAAAGGATCAGGATATCAGAGACTGCATCATGACACAGATACAGTTCACCATTATCAGGACAGATATCACCGATTGTGAATAACTGCAGAGAAGTACAAGAGGGAGAGAGTCGCTGTGGACCCAATGGGCTGAACGGCTTCTATCTGCACGGGAATGACGCCATGGGTTTATGACGTCAGTCTCCCTGTCTCTGTGAGGGAGCGGGTGGGGGAGAAACAATGGCTCATTATTAACCCTCCCTTCCATGTTGTACTGTCTGCAGCCCAGCAACTCAGGGCCGTTGGGGGTGTCTCTCAGTGAGTGAGTGTTTCACTCAGGTTCAGTTAATGTGGCACTGTTTGGTGTCAGTCATTAACTCCTGCTGTGGAGGTCGCAAACAAAAGGACGCCCTGTGTGCAGACAAATTCTGAACATCAAACAGGCTGCACAGACAGATCGCATTTTAAGTTACAGCTGCTCTCCGTCCTTCTGTCTGCCTCTGATATATGTCATTTTATGAAAGTTCCAAATCACCTTTAAAATTTGCTGCACAAGTCTGATTCCACCCCTTCTGCTCCTTCCTTCTTCCAGCGTTTGGGAGACAGTGAAAAAGTGTATATCACACCCCAGCACTGCCTGCCCATGGTCAAGTGGTTGAATGCATCTGCTGATGGAGAGAGCCTTGTCCCAGTGCAAGGGAGAAAATAGCTCAGTCCCAGGGACAGGGAGGCAGAGCGAATAGAAGATGTTCATTGAAGCAATGGGGGATCGGAATTTTTTTAAGCAATTGTTCAGATATGTTGTTGCATAACTCTGGAGCAGATAGAACTTGAACTATGTTCCCTACATCTGAGGTAGGGACACTATCACTGCCTGAGTGGCACATCATTTATTGTTAAGTGGGCCGTTAAGCACACTGCGATATTGGTCTGGTGGTCTGATTCTCACATCAGCTGGTTTATAGGAATGCAAGAAGTTGCAGGCCTGAATTCTGCATGAGCTGTTGTTGCCTCTGACGTTTTAGTTGTGATGTTTGGGAGAGCTTGGGGTAGTTCTTTATGAGATCAATTTCAGCCTATGTCCCCAAAGGCTGTTTGCTGCGAATATATGACAAGCACCCTCTTTACCTGATGACGGTTTAGGGTGAGTAATCGTACGAAATTATGTTTCACTACATTGGTTCGTAAACTGGCACAGTAATTGAATGAAACAATGGCAAGTCTTAGCGGAGAAACAGACGACAATGAAACAGGCATCTGAGGACAAATTTGTTTCTTTTGCAAGTGAAACTTACTGCTTCCCAAAGTGGGATCCATTGAAGTGAAGCAATGGCAGAGATTCCCTTTGCTAGTGCTCACCTCGTGAATCACATTTCCACCTTGATTCCTGTTAACATCACAACTCGACAATATGAAACTCACCTGCCATGTGCCAGTGGTGTCATGGATATCGCATCTGAGTTCAAATCAGAGGATTGTGGGATTGAGTCCTGCCTGCCTCGAGTGCAGCCGACAGCTTTTCTATACTAGCAAGTTGACTCATTTGCCTGAAGTTGGAATATAGGCCGGATGTTTTTGTTGTCAGGTTCCCAGAAGCTGAAGTGATTGGAAATTGGAAGTTGCACATGAGCAGCATTGGGGGACACATCCAACTCAATGTCCATTTCATTTCCAAACTCACAATCGCAGTTCTCATTGCCTGGAGAATTTGCTTGTGGTCCATGGAAAGCTGCCTTTTCTTGGGAAACGTGTGGGAACAGAGAGTGAACGTGAAGCACCTGGAGCAAGTGTAATCCTGAGCTCCCATCAACCTCAGGGATGTGTCTGTGTGTTGCTCTCTGAGGCCAAAAACAAGCATGAGTTCCATAAGTGGGCTGTAGCACAGTTTTACTGTCACAAAAACTCAGTCCAGTTCGTAGATTACTTGGTTAATCTCATTGATATTTGCCCTTGACACATCAGAACGCCCAATATGGTGGACCAAATGCTGAAAACTGAGAGTAGAATAGGTAGATATCTGATGACACGCACCGACACAATGGGCCGGATGGTCTTCTTCCTCACGATGAAAACTCGAACGCAGGGACAAACTGATCCGTCGCCAAAAGGAACAAAATGGAAAGGCAGAAATAATATCGTTGATGAACGATACAAGCATCTCCGGCACGTTCCCTGGTTGTCTAAAGATTCAGTTTTGGCGTTTTTGGAACCCTGGCCCTGGTTTGAACTATCGACCGGAAGTTCTTCCCTCCTAGCTTTTCATGACAACAGCTTTGTTGACTCATTGTATTTTTACTCATTAACTGGCATTGTTGGCTCGGCAGCATTTATTCAATCAACCACATTGCTGTGAGTCTGGAGTCACATGTAGGCCAGAACAGATAAGGGTGGGCAGTTTCTGTCCTGAAAGGGCATTAGTGACCGGATGGGTTCTTCCAACAATCGATTGCATGGATTGTATCGCCTCCCCTGTGAAGAAAAGGAAAGGGCCTGTGAGGTAACTAACTGTGTCCCAAATGATATTCAAGCTAACATGAAACAAAGAACGGCGGATGCCGGAAATCTGAAACAAAAACGGGAATTGACAGAGAAACCCAGCAGGCCTGGCAGCATCTGTGGAGAGATATAGAGTTAACATTTCAGATCTACTGACCGTTCGTCAGAACCAGGTCAGTTATGACCTCCTATAGTATAATGCCACGGAAATTATCACTTTTATCTATTGAATCGGAATATTTATCAAAATATTGCATGACTTTCCAGTCGTCAACTTTACAACTTTAACAGGCTTTTATCAGCTGTAATGCTGCTTGCTTCACCCTCAGGTGGTGAAAGGCTCTGCTTAAATGGTTTTATTTGCCTTTTCCTTTCAGTTAGTTAGCAGCAGTGTCGAATGGAGAATTGGCCCTTTTAGTGTCTACCCCAATATGCATCTCTATTTGTCTGTGGGTATTCACCTCACCCTCTTTTATATTTTCCGAGTCTCCGTCCGTCTATTTCCCTTATTTCCCATTGCTGCTCTTTGCAAAGTTTGAAAATCGGGGAGTGTTTGAGAGTGGAGCTGCTGAGAGGCTTCCTCACCACAAGCACCACTCCCACCCCGAGTGTAAAGCCTGGAACTGGGCTCACATTCTCCAAATAGTGTTTCTGTCACTTAGGGACTGAGGCAAGGAGACATTTCTTCCCTCAAAACATGATGAGTGTTTCAACTTTGAAATAGAATTCCTAATCCACCATAAAGAAACAAAATGCCACAATTATACAATTACAGTGATGTTTTCACTGTTGGTGTAAAGTGAATGAATGGTGACAGCAGAGAATGAGAGTGATCAGTTCCTGGTGTCTGTCTCACTACCACAATATTCCACAGTAAATCTGCAGTTAATCTGCCTCACCTTGTTATTCCTCCCAAACCTCACGATGAATTAATTATGAGCAGGAAACCATTCCCTGATGGGGAGAAAATAGGCGACGGGGTGCCAGCACCGAATGATAACTGTCTGCACTCAAACATAGGAACCATGCTCAGTTCTCTCCTCCAACACGGGAAGCAATGGACGAGCGGTATTTTCACTTGACTGTTTACCCAGAAAGCCAGCTAATGTTCTGGAGACCGATGTTCAAATACCTGCTCCCCTGCAAGAAGCTAGACTTTGAGTTCCAAATATATCCGGAATTTACAATGCAGTGATGACCTTGATTCCATCATCAGGGAACCAAAACTCATCAGGTTCACAAATATCTTTTAGGGATCTTTTATCCTCACCTGATTGCGCCTACATCTAACTCCAGGCCCACCGCAATAATCGTGGGTAATTAGCAACGGACAATACATGTTGGCAGAACCAGTGACACCCTCATGCAATGAATGAATAAAGGGGGAAAAATAACTGTTGTTTACATCAACAATATGGCATTTCAGAGAAGTTTAAACAAGGAATCTTCAGTGTAAAGCTCAGGCACCGCTGGGATTTTAATTCAAAATCGCCTGTTCACTACACAGTTTTTTTACCCATCCATTATGGCATTTCCTTAACCATGCAATCACAGTAACTTGGGGAACTATCCTGTATCAGTGTTACTCAGTGAGAATTTCAGTCTAACCCCACTCTTCAACACGGACCGTTCACAGCTGAATATTCTCCCGTGAAAATACACGGAAGGAGACGATCTCCTCCTGCTTTGGTTCAAAGCTGACATATTCTCCTGTTTAAGCTAACTGGATAAAGAGCATGGATTCATCCTCTCAGGGACCATTAACAATGGTAACACACGCTGAGGGAACCTAACAAGAGGAATGTGTTCATTTTGGTTAATTGAGCAGCTGTCAAGCCTGACCCATTGGAACCAATACTGAGCCTTGCACCACACTTACTTCCTGCCTCATGCCCCTGCTGCCCTTCCCAGCCATCATTGCCTTTCACTTTTGTTTTACTCCCATCCTTTGCTTTTGAACGTGTTCCTGACCGTTTGTAGGTGTTCAGTCAGAAGCTGCAGCTTAAACCCTGATGCCTGGGATAGGGTTTCATTCCATTGGGTTGGATTTATTGCCCATCCCTAATTACTCCACAAATGGAGGTGACGAGTTACTTTCTTGAACACTCGAACTCCTTGGCACGTAGGTATAGCGTTGATGCCATGAGGAAGGGAGTTCCAGGATTTAGAAGCAGTGACACTGAAGGAACAGCGGCATATTTCAAACTGAGAACGGTGAGATACATGAAGGGAGTTTGTGATGGTCATATTCCCATGCATCTGTTGCCATTATCCTTCAACATGAAGGCAAACTCTCACTGGACTGACTCTGGTAGATTCAGGGTATGTGCTCTGTGCATAACCAGGGACTCATTTTCATTCCTACAGTTAACAGGAAGAGATATAAATCTTCATTTCCCGACTGGGAATTGCACCCACGCCTGAGCGATGCAAACCCTGTATGCCAACCAGTTTACTGACACTAATCCGTGCGACCTGACTTGTACACACTCCCACACCTGTTCCTACACCAGAAACACCTTCACCAGCGAACTTTCTCTCTCCAAGTTTCGAAATGATTCATATTATCGCCCTGCGTTTCAAAGTGGAGAAAGCGGGCCTGTGATAATCTGATGTTGTGCAGTAAATGTATTGCAGAAAAGTACAAAGCAGGATGCTGTTAACAGGAGATAGCAGGGACTGCAGATCCTTTATCCGTAGACAGGATGAGGGAGATGTTTGGTGATGCCAATATTTATCACCCATTACTAATTGCCAGAGAGGGCAGTAAAGAGTCAACCACATTGCTGTGGGTCTGGAGTCACATGTCGACCATACCAGCATGGCAGTTTCCTTCCCTAAAAAGATATTAGTGAACCCGAAATGACTAAATGTCCATCTCAGCCTTGAATATGCCTCGCCTTGGCAGCCTCTGTTGTCAAGAATTCCACAGATTTGCTTCTCCCTGTGTGTGAGAACATCCACTTTATCTCTGATTTAAATGGGCGACTCGTTTCCGTGAGTTAACGCACCTGGGGATAAATCAGAGCACCGGAAGCCTCCAAAGTTCAGCGTGAACTCGCTGGTGTCTCCGGTGCCAGCTGTCAGTGTTTAAAACATTTTGTTTTTAGACCCCTAATTAAACCAACAGCCCTGATTTGCACATTAGATTTGCCAAAGAGGAATCTGATCCAAATGTCCTTCATTGGCTGTGATTCAGGTGGTGGTGAAAGGTGCAATAAAAATACAAGGACATAATTCTTTCTCAATCCATTGCGCTGATAATTAATCTCTCCACTCATGGAAACATCTTTTCCATTGACTCTCTCTCCTCTATGTGTTTAAATCAATTCATTCCCACAACAGCCTACTCCATTCCGATCAAGTACAGGGTGGCAGTAAATGTTAGGGTGGTGGCACAGACATCACGAATCGAATACTCACCTTTCCTGTTCGAACTGTTTCGTGAGGAATATTAGAAGGTAGCTCATAGCCGAGTGGTTAAGGCGATGGATTCAAAATCTATTGGGAGTTTCCCCACACAGGTTTGAATCCTGTAAAGAAAACCTGTTTTCTCAGGTCTGGTAGTTTGCTGGCATTCAGGAAAGACACCTTCTGAACAAGAATCTAACTGTACTCAAAACCTGAGCTCTGTTTCTCTTTCCACTGATACAGCTGGACCTGTTGAGTTTCTGCAGTATGCTGTGTTATTATCCGGAATAACTGCTGTTTTTCATGAAATATCGTCAATCCCAGTCCTCTGGCAACTGACCTTTGTCATTGGCACAATTTCTCCTGACGATCAACCTGCGCATCCTCACTCCTACCCAACCCCATCATTAGATACAGCCCCAGGAAATCTCTGGTTTTGCTCCAAAGCGAACATTCCCAGCCCCAGGATTCTGTCCACCAAATGGGACTTCCTCACCTCCTGACATGGTGCAAGAGATTTTGGGAAAACATTGACAGTCGGTGGGGAAAAAAAGTATTAAGGAAGTAAAACAGAAAACCCAGCCTCCTGCTTTGCGAACCTTTAGAAACCTTTTGGGAACTGGAATCACAGGAGAATGAAGAGTGAACTTTCCGACTGAGCACAAACAGTCCAGACACCTGCCACTTCTTTGAGCCCGGGACATTGACTTGGATGTTCTCGAGACATGAACTGATCTGAGACATTGAAAGGATTCTCGTTCCTGCACATCAGGAATTCAAATCTCATCTCAGCTCCAGGACAACGAGAAAACTCAGGAATAGACAAGACACTGAAAGGGTTGAAGGGAGACGGGCCGGTTGTAGGGGAGCGGGTTCCCACTGATGTGGATGGGCCTGCAGAGGGTAGGATCAGACTGTTCTCACGTCTCCTCAAGGTATGTCCCAGGTTTTATTTTGGAAAAGTACAGTCGATACAGGATAATTATCCTGCCAAGCGAGGAAGTTTGAATTCACCACAAGCTCAGTTTAAGGGCTGCTGCAAGAGCTCGCCATTTTCTGCGGTGCAATTGGCTGTTGCTTTTGAGGGTGAAATGTGAAATTGTCGCTTTGAAGCCACTGCGGAGGGAACAAGTGCTGTTCTCACTCTACCAGTTCCCTTTTGACTGTACAGCTATGGGTTTTAATGTAGTCAGGAAAATGTTGCCCAAATGGAAATCTTGTCCGGTGAGTGACCACAAAGGTATTTCGATGTTGCTTTAACAGCTGCGATAAAGACCTGGGAAATGTTTGGAATCTGAAACAAAAACAGAAACTGCATGACTGAAAGGAGAAAACAGAGTTCTGAAGAAGTTCTGAACCTTTGATTCAAATTCTCTGCCCACAGATGTTCCCAGATCTGCTGAGCTTTTTTGTTTCCCTGCAATTTATATGTTTGCCGGTAAATGAACATTTATTTTATGCATTGGGATGAAACAACCTGCATCACCATGTACCAAATTTAACACTTTGAAAATCTGTGAAGTGATTGGATTCAAGCAAACCCAGAAATAATTCATCCACAGCGCGACTGGCCTCGGAAAGCCACCTCAAAAGATAAATAGCATAGCTTGTCTTGCAGTAGTCATGGCCGAGTGGTTAAGGTGATGGACTCGAAATCCATTGGGTTATTCCTGCGCTGGTTCAAATCCTCCTGACTACGGGTGAAAACGGAGAAAAAAATTCAAAGGCTGTTTATGTCAGGAGTCAAAGCAAGGACAGCAGAACTTTTCACTGAGATTGCAAAGAAGGGAAAAGGCAACTCACTACCTGTCATGATAGAACAAGCACAAACCTTCACAAAAGCTGACATGTTTTAGGATATACATTTGCAGGGGCAACCATAGTGAGGCGGTGAGGCTGTGAGCCATGTGCTGGAGCTCCAAACCAAACTTTCTCGTGGCGTTGAAAGCGAAATGAGCTTTGCATTCTTGATTTGCAGCAATGAAAATCCTTTCAAGGCCTCACTGAGAGCAGCAAACAGGACGGGAAGGTAAAATAGTCGACAAGCTGCTCATGGCATGTGTCAATTGACCAACCCCACCGACCGAATCACTGCAGTTGCTGGGAATGAAAAAAAAACCTAGTCTCAGCATTATGAACCTTTAGAAGGGAGGGGAGAATGAAGCGTGAATCTGTCCAACTGAACAAAGACAGTCAGGCACCTTGCCCTTCTTGAAGAGGCTCACACATTGACTCTGATATTCTCGGGCACATTTGTTGCTCTGTGTACAAGTATTCTATGTATATTTCTCCTATAAGGATAACTTAAATATAAGCCATGTGTCAGCTCTCTACCACCTCCCCCTACCGTCCCCTTGATCAGAACCCCACTCTGACCACCAAATCATCATCTCGCAGACCATCCAAAACATCATCACCTCAGGTGACCTCCCACCAACAGCCTCCAACCTCATCGTTCTCCAACCCCACATCGCCCGTTTCTATCTCCTTCCCAAAATCCACAAACCTTACTGACTTGGTTGACCCATCGTCCCTGCTCCTGCCCCATCAAACTTATCTCCACTTATCTCAACTCTATTTCCTCCCCCCAGTCCAGGTGCTCCCCACCTACGTCCGGGACACCACCCACGCCCTCCACCTCCTCCAAAGCGTCCGATTCCTTGGCCTTCTACACCTCATCTTTGCCATAGACGTCCAATCCCTGTATATTTGCATTCTCCATGCAGATGGTCTAAACGTCCTCTGCTTCTTCCTATCCCGCAGGCCAGACTAATCCTCCTTTACTGACTCCTATATCCATGTAACCAAACTCATCCTTAATCTTAACAGCTTCTCCTTCAACTCCTCCCACTTCCTATGGATGAAAGGAGTGGCCATAGTGACACAAGCTATACCTGCCTCTTTGTAGGAAATGTGGAACAGTCCCTATCCCACAGCTGCACTGGCCTCATCCCTCACCTCTTCCTCTGTTACTTCGATGCCTGTATCAGTGCCGCCTCGTGCTCCCACGAGGAGCTCGAGTAGGTCATCCACTTTACTAACACCTTCCACCCCCAAACTTAAGTTCACCTGGACCATCTCTGATACCTTTCTCTCCTTCCTGGACCACTCTATCTCCATCTCCGGGAGCCACCTGGAAACTAATATCTATTTCAAGCCCACCGACTCCCACAGCTGCCGAGACTACACCTCCTCTCACCCATTTTCCTGCAAGAATGTGATCCCCTATTCCCAATTCCTCTACCGCTCCCAAGATGAGATTTTCTACTCCCAGACATCTCAGATGTCCTTGTTTTTCAAGGGCCGCAATTACCACATCCCCCCCAAACAGTGGTTGAATGGCATCTCTAGTGTTTCCCACACCTCAGGCCTCACACCGCTTGCCCACAATAAAAGCAAAGACATAATTCCCTTTGTCCTCACGTATCACCCCATTAACCTCTGAATTCAACGCATCATTCTCCGCCACCCGCAATCTGACCTCACTACCAAGGATATATTTCCCTCCCCACCGTCATGTGCCTTCCAGAGGGACCACTGTCTCCACGACTTCCTCGTCCACTCCACACTCCCCACTAGCCCCACCTCACCCGGTACCTGTCCCTGCCACCGCAGGAGGTGCTACACTTTACCATACACCTCCCTCCTCACATCCATCCCAGGCCACAAGAAAACCTTCCACGCTAAACAGATGTTCACCTGCACATCTGCTAATGTGGTATATTGTATCCGCTGTTCCCGATGTGGCCTCCTCTGCATCAGGGAGACCAAGCAGAAACTCAGCAACCACTTTGTGGAGCAACTACACTGTGTTCATGGCAAAAAAACCTCCCAGTCGCGAACCACTTCAAAGCCTCCTCCCACTCCCTTGGCGACATGACCATCCCGGGCCTCCTCCAGTGTCACAACGATGCCACCCGAAGGTTGAAGGAACAACACTTCATATTCTGCTTGGAAACACTGTAGCCCAGTGGTCTTAATGTGGACTTCACAAGCTTCAAAATCTCCCCAACCCTGACCACACCCCAAGAACAGTACCCCCTCAACCCTGCTTCCTTGGTCTGTCCATGCTCTCTCCCACCTATTCGCTCCTCCCTCCTCACTGACCAACCCACATCCCCACTTCCTTCTGACACTCACCTCGACGAGCTTCATACCTGCCTCCTTAACCTGTCCATCTTCTCTCCCAGCCGGTCCATTCCACTACCTACCTTCTATCACTGCCCACTCTCTTTCAGAGACCCCTCTCCCTCCCCCATTTCTTAAGAAGTGTTCAGACCTGAAACGTCAATTTTCCTGCTCCTCTGATGTCGCCTGGCGTGCTGTGTTCACCCAGCTCCGCACCTTGTTATATCAGACATTTCTATCGTCTCTACTTCTCCATCACCACTCCCCTTGATTTCACAACATGAAAACTTTTGTCAGTGAAATTCTCCCAACCTTCACCTGCACATTCCTTTGTTCACTTCCCCTCCCCACCTCTCCCCGTGCCCTTGCTCACCAACCTGAACCATTCACCCAGTTTCAGAGTCCACTGCAGAGAAAAAGATGCTTTGGCCCATCGAATCAGTGCTAGTCAAATAACTATACAAGTGTCATTACCAGCTCTTTGCCCAGAGACGTGTCCGAAATGGCACCAACGTAAATGGAAATTGCCGACAAAGCTGTGCACGTCTCTCACCATCTGCGGAGAGAATTGATCTAAGGAAGGGAAACTTGACATGAAAAGTTAACACTGATTTCTCTTCATAGATGCTGCCAGACCTGCAGAACTTTGACATCTGCAGTTCTTTCAGTGTTTATTTTACACATCTAACGAGATTGGAATGCTATGATGGTTTCCTCCTCTCCCATATTTCCAGGCAGTGAGTTTCAGATTCCCACTATCTGAGTGAAAAAAAGTCCTCACATCTCATCTCAACTGCCTGCCTCTAATCATTAATCCTTGCCACCCTCAACCTGATACTGATTCCACCACCAAGCAGAAAGTTTCATTCTTGTTTACTCTGTCTATTTCCCTCATAAATGTATTAATCACAATCATGTCCTCCCACCCTCCCCTCTTCCCCAGCCCTCAGTGTATAACAAAATCAGAATTTGCTGGAAAAGCTCAGCAGGTCTGGCAGCATCTGTGAATAAAAAGCCTGTTAACTTTTCAGGTGCGGTGACCATTCCTCAGTCTATTCTGCTCTAAAGATTCTAACCCCAGTCTCTGAGGGCGGAGAGATTCTGTGCCGATAGATTAGACTCTGCCCTGCTGGGTGTCGCTCACATTTACTTTTCGTCTTTCAGATTTGAACCATCAGCAATTTTCTTTTGTTCTGTAATCCTAACAGACGGATTAAACATCACCAATAATTCAATTCATTACTCCATATGTCATTTATAGTTTCCTTGAAACTGTGATGAATATTTGAGGCCTTTCTCATTTGGAAGAGAGTTTAAATGTAGTTGTAATGTAACCAGCTCCCCACGATTCGATCAGTTGCCGGCTCTGCAGGCTTCCAATGCACTGACCGATGTGAGCAGTAAAATTGGCAACAGTTTCTTAAAACAGTGAAACCTCCAGTTGTACAAAGTCTCTTCAGATCTTCGCTGAGACCCTGCACGCAGAACAGACAAAGTGTTGACTGTGTCTCGTCAGCCAAATGAGAATTCCTTACGATCTGTAACAGAAACGACTGGATTTATTGAAGCAATTTCCCAGATTAATTCAGCGCCTGACAGAGTAGTTAGCAGTCAGGTGGGCTGCTCAAAGATGAGGGCAATAACTTTAAAAAATATTCATTTAAAATCCCGGAATAAGTGCTGAAAATGGTTTTTAATGTTCCGCAGGAGTAACAAAACCATTTGGTTTTTCTCCAGCACCATCTTATTTTTTTTTATTTTCTTGTAATTATCTCCCTTTCTCCTCTGCTCGGATTATCAATCATACCTTCCCTTGCTATTCAGCTGTTAACATTTTACTCACACCATCGAACACTTTTTGATCACTGACAGAGACTTATTTTTAGACAGAGGCTCACCATTTCCGACGTGCCACGGCGAAAAACCGCAACGGCGTCCTCAGAAGACAGACACAGGATGCAACCTATCGAGTACCCTTCATCATAAAGTACTTCCCCAGAGCGGAGTGATGGCACCGTGTTCTCCGGAGCCTTCAACATGTCAATGATGATGACCAGCACCTTGCCAAGATCATCCATACACCTCCACTTCTCACCTTCAAACAAGTGCCAAACCTTAATCAGGCTGTCGTTCGCAGCAAGCTACCCAACCTTCAGGACAACATCGACCACAACACCACACAGCCCTGTCACTGGCACCTCTGAAAGGTGTCAGATCATTGACATGGATACTACCATCAGATATGGGGCCACCACCCACCATGTAAAGGGAGATACTTATGTGGCTCGGCCAACATTATCGATCTCAAACACTGCAGGCAAGAATGCCCCGGGCATGGTATTTTAGTGAGACCGTGCAGGCGCTAAGACAACAGATGAATGGACTCTGTGCAACAATTGCCAGACAAGAATGTTCCCTCCCAGTTGGGGAACACTTCAGCAGTAAAGTACGTTAAGATTCCGAACTTCGGGTAAGCATGCAACGTGACCTTTGAGATACACGACAAAGCAGAATCACTGAGTGGAAACTGATTGCCAAATTCCATGTCCATGAAGATGGCCTCAACCATGATCTTAAGTTCATGTTGTGCGACGTGTTCCTACTGTACTGTTCTGTTTCTGTAAAATCTTTCTTATTGTCCTATTTCGACACCGTCACCTTGATAAATTGTTATGACCTCTCTACCTTAATTAGTTAGTACTGTTTTGGATTATTTATTACGTTTTTTAGACTATCAGCAGGCGATTTTTATATCTAACACATAATTCCAGCCATAACAAGGTGTGGAGCTGGAAGAACACAACAGGCCAAGCAGCATGTTAGGAGCAGGAAAGCTGACGTTTCAGGCCTAGACCCTTCATCAGAAATTTCTGATGAAGGGTCGAGGCTCGAAACGTCAGCTTTCCTGCTCCTAAGATGCTGCTTGGCCTGCTGTGTTCATACAGGTCCACACCTTGTTGTCTCGGATTCTCCAGCATCTGCAGTTCCTATTATCTCTGACGTAATTCCAGCCATTTGGTTTGTGCCAAGCACGGCCTTATTTTAAGTTTGTTTTTGTAATTATCTCTCTGCCTCATTTAATCGAATTAAAGTTCATCCCTTCACCTGTTATTCAGCTGTTGACACTTTACTCACACCGTTTAACACTTTAGATCACCTGCAGAGATTGTTTATTGGAGACTGCACTCAAACCATTTGTACGATCTTTTGATCTCTCTGTCCTTGATCTCTCTGCCCATAAAATCTGGCAATGGGGATTGGAGAGCGAGGTCAAACCCTGCTGCTTGTCCCAGTCTCACTCTGTGTGGAGCTGGGGAAGAGAGAATCATTGATGGATGTGTTTTGAATCCAATCCTGTTGTAACTTTTTCATGGGTTAAATGCAGGTCGGTGGTCACTTAAATTGCTTGATCCAAAATAACTAAAGTTGTGTGCCTGGATGGTCTCAAACACCCGACTTTTCAGTTTACCACCTAATGCTGACCGGTTGAGCCATAAAAACTGGCATCAACAAGCTATGCAAAATCCGCTAAAGCAGGGTGTCAGCGGAGTTCTGAAGGGCCGTTGTGAAGCCAGAGCTCTTGTTATTTTCAGAGTCTGTTGCCCATTTTCCCACTTTCAGCACCAAGCGTATCAGAGGCCCAAGCAGCCACAGTTACCCAGAAGAAATGTAAACATTGCAAACTTGAAGTTGCCCAGCTCCTTCGATGTTTCTGCCTGAGGTAGATCACTCATGATTTTGGTTACCGGTAAGATTCATACCCATGACTCGATAGAGACTAGAGCTTAAATGCAGTGACTTTGACCGCTCAGTCAAACTATCTACAAACAATTACTGC
Organism: Stegostoma tigrinum; assembly: GCF_030684315.1. Lineage (NCBI taxonomy): Eukaryota > Metazoa > Chordata > Chondrichthyes > Orectolobiformes > Stegostomatidae > Stegostoma > Stegostoma tigrinum. Next base: position 3,055,025 of record NC_081361.1, on the reverse strand, counting down.
AGCCAGGCTATAGAAGCCCTTTCACATAGCTTCTTCATCAGATCCTCCTTCTCGATTTGATCCAAGATCTTAAAATTGTATTTCATGGCCCATTTCCCCTTGACTACTGTGAACTTATTGCTTTTATTTCCCTTACCTAAACCAATTATGAGCCTATAAGTCCAGTCAAATCTCCCTCCCATTCCAGTTGGTCCATCGCTTCACAACTCCCTCAGTCCTGAAACTTTCTGGTTTATGAATGAATCTATCTCCTCTGAGGATCCTCCCCTCCTGCACATTGTATGATAATCTCTGTTCGAGTATACCTGGTCATCCTCGGCCAGGAGGAGGGATGTTGTGAATTCCTGAAATAAAAGAGAGGTGTTGGAGCACCCAGTAGGACTGAAAACCTCTAGGGAGAGAGAAATAGTGTTAATGTTTAGAACCGGTTATTCTACTTTTATGTCTGCACTGATAGTGATTGATTTTTGAAGTTTCTTTCACTGAGGCTCATATGAGGACATACATATAAAATATTAAATCAAACAAAGGGAATAATTTGTGTGTCTGATTTCCAACCGAGACTGACACTGGCCTTACTAAACTTCTTTTACATAATATATAAAAAAAACACAGACAGGAAACTTTAAACAAACATCAAATCAAAATTTGGCATGATCAATCGATTAATCAGAAACTGGGCAGTATTGGCCTTTTGAGTGTAAGTATTCAGTTCCCTGTCATTCCCACTCACTGCATGTAATTTTTCTATTATAACCTTCATGTTGATCTAAATCTGACATTTGTATCCCATGATCCATTTCTTTTCAGTTAATGTGAACCGCTTGTTTTGCCCACATTGCCTCAACCAACAGTAAACAGTACAGCTCTGCCAAATCTCCCTTCAGCTTCCATTAATCCCTGACATCCTAAATCTTTCAATGTTTAACCTTCCTGGCAAAGGAATAGGTCTGCTCCCTCTAAGCGACCCTCCGTCCTTCCCAATGTGTGGGTGATCTCTGGTTTGCACAAACCCAGATGCTCTGTGTTCCCGTGTGTGATGTCATCATGCAGCAACAGTAGCACAGTGACGCCACCTTTTCCGTAGGGATTTCCTCAACTGAGAGATTTTTCTCTAACTCCAGTATTTCTGATATCTTTCCAGCTGCAGGTGCAACAGGAGAATCTCAAATTGTCAACAGTGACGTGGTGGAGTATTTTTGACCATTCGTCAACAATGTTGAGTTTTATTGCTGTGCCTGTTACCTGTGAGATGGTCTGTAGCTCTCGGGCTGGTGTGTCTCCTTTAGTATGGATCTGAATCCATTTCAGTACATTGCTCTGTTTCACTTCTGCCTTCCTTCTGTCTCTAATAATGTGTGAGTAACTGTCTGTTTAATGCTTCTGTTACTCTATCAGATTACGTCCAGATGAGCGTTCCACCACATTTCTTTGATCGAACCCTATGGGTTTAGAAGCTTTGTCTTCCCACAGTACGATTCATACTCAGAAATTATTCGTAATGCAGTCCTCTTCTGTACTGTTTCTGAGCTTATATTACCCAAGAAGTTCTGAACCATGTCATTCCTTCACCATACCCTGATACATGAACTTTGGATCACTCTCCACAGATATCAGTAACTATTGCCAATCCTCAGTTACCTCTGGAGAATATGATGTTTGACCTTTCTGAACCATTGCAGGCTGTGTGGTGAAGTCACACTTGCAATGATATTAGGTAAGGAGTTACCAAATGATCATTAAGGATTAGTGATGTTTTCCAAAAGAACAATGTAAATGTTTTCAGATTTTTGACTCAATCCAATGATCTGACATATTACACAGGGTTGTCACAAAACAATATCTGCTACCAGGAACTGATGAACATATTAGGACAAGTGACCCAAAACAGGCCAAAGAAGTAGGTTTCAAGGAATATCCTGAACAAACAAAGGGACTTTGAAACCCAGGGATGTTTAGAGAGTAAATTCAAGAGCTTATGGCCTTGGAAACTGAGGCCATGAAAAAGGTGGGAGAGTTAAAGCCAGAAATCCACAGGAAGTTGGAAGTCAGGGAGAACAAATGTCTTGAAGGAAAAACCAAAAGAACTGGAGATGCTGGAAAGTAGTAACACAAACAGAAATTGATGAAAAACTCAGCATATCTGGCAGTGCTTATGGAGAGAAAGCAGCATTATTGTTTTGTGTCCAGTGACCCTTCTTCAGATATATCTCAGAGGGGTTTGTAGCTGCAGAAGGAGGTTTGATGACAAAATTTCAAAATAAGGATATGAATTACAATACCTTGGTGCTTTGCCACCCAGAAAATGTGTATGTTAATGAGCACAGGATGACAAAACTTGAAGATGTTGAAATGGGTGATAGTAAACACACGGGCAGTAGATTTTTGGGTCATTTCAAGATTTCAGGAAAGTAGAATTAAGAAGCCGGCCAGGAGTGTGTTTGGGGAGTTAAGTCGAGAGGTAACAAAGGAATGGATGAGAGTTTCAGCAGCAGATGAACTGAGATGCTGTTGAGGTTGAAATTGTATGTGGACTTTGTGATAATGAGTGTGGGGGTGAGTAATGTGGTTGGAAGCTCATCTTGGGGTGAAATATTGCACCATGACTGTAAGCAGTGTGTTACCTGCCAGTTACCAGGGGCAGGGATGGAGTCAGTGGTGAGGCGATGGAGTTTGGCTGCCAGCCTGGATTGACATTTAGCATTGTCTATTTAAATGGGATCTATACCCCTTTTCAAAAAGGAATGGACTTGGCAGCAGAACTAATTTGTGAACCAACTATCAGCATTATTGAGACAAATTGTGGAGTTTATCTGTTAAGAAGTAAACTACAGTGAGAAACTCAGACAGCTATTTCCAGTTGAACGTGGGTTATACTGCTGATGCCAATAACTAGCAGTGAAACAACTTATAGGAGTTTTTGCAGCCTTGGTCTTCAAACTGTATCCTCCGTCTTGGGCTTTTATCTTCTGATTCTCGTTGCTTTCCGTTGCACAGACCTTTCTTGCGAATCTCCTTTATGTTTGTTCTTTTTTGATTAACCTCCCTCTCTGCCCAATCACAGTTCATATGAACAACACTCACCTCACTTCACCACGTGATGTTCTTCATGTTCATAATTACTCCCTTTACATCTCACCCGAGGACTGTTATACCTGTATTTATTAGCCTTATTTCACCGCCATTTCTCTATTCGCTGCCAGAGCGGTATCAAGAGTATCTTTAGCTTTGAGCTGCAGGAAGCCTTTTCAATCGCGACTTATTAAAAAAAAGGAACTGGGATGTTGTAAATCAGGAACAAAAACGAAGTTGCTGGAAAAGCTCAGCAGGTCTGGCAGCATCTGTGAAGGTAAAAAGACGGAGTTAACGTTTTCGTTGCAGTGCCCCTTCCTCAGAGCGACTTATTAAAGCCCCAGGATCGCTAATGTAACAATCTTTCTCATCCAGTTCTCAGTCTCATTTGTCTCAAAGTGTCAGAGTCTGATGACAATGACAACAGAAAGCACTGCGCATGCTACAGGTCACAATTGCGTCAGATTGATTGATGTCAGTGTGGGACCAATAGGAATACAGGTTTGACGTGAATGACCGGGCGGACGTCTCTGCCCTTATAACCAATCGGAATGAAGAGAGGGCTGGATCAGTGCAAACCACGTGATCCGTGCAGGTTCGCTGAGCACAGTCGGAACTAGAGACTCCGAGATACTTAGGTGTAGAGCTGGATGAATATAACAGGCCAAGAAGTATCAGAGGAGCAGGAAAGCTCACATTTTGTGCCTGGCCCTTTCGCTGAGACTAAGGATTGTGCAATTGATGTAAGAGCAGGACACGGTGAAGAAGGCAAAACGGCAGAAAGCAGGTGGGAAGTGATATTCGTATGGGCTTGGGAGTGCACGTCGGAAAACCCACATTTGAAACTCCCAGGCTCACGTTTGCAGAAAACAAATCAATGCCTCAGATGGCGATAGGCCCGTGTGACCGCCACCATCTTTATTGGGGGCAATGATCAGCGGGGCGCATGCGCGGTAGCATTGAAACTTTGAGGGCGGAGGTGAAGCTGGGCGCATGCGCAGCCGTCTCTGGCTGAAAGTGAGAGAACAAGGTGTGGGGCTGGAGGAACCCAACAGGACAGGCAGCATCAGAGAGGCAGGAAAGCTGGCGTTTTCGGGCCTACACCCTTCAGAAATGGGGGAGGGGAAGGGGATTCTGAAATAAATAGGGAGAGAGGGGGAGGCAGGTGGAGAGGAGACAGACAAGTTAAAGAGATGGGGTTGGAGCCGGTAAAGGTGAGTGTAGCTGAGGAGGTAGGGAGGGGATAGGTCAGTCTAGGGAGGATGAACAGGTCAAGGGGGTGGGATGAGGTTAGTAGGTAGTAAATGGGGGTGTGGCTTGATATGAGAGAAGCGGGTAGCTGAGAGGAACAATGGGTTAGTGAGGGGGGGAATGAGCTGGGCTGGTGTTGGACTGCAGTTGGGGGAGGGAGAGATTTTGAAGCTTGTGAAATCCACATTGATACCATTGGGCTGCGGGGTTCCAAAGCTGAATATGAGTTGCTGATCCTGCAACCTTTGGGTGGCATCTTTATTGTGTTGTAGGAGGCCCATGATGGACATGTCGGTGGAATGGGACTGGAAGGTGCAGTTGTTTATTGTGAACTGAGTGTAAATATTCTGCAAAGCAGTCCCCAAATTTCCCTGATGGAGAGGAGGCCACAACAGGTACAGCAGAGGCAGTATACCACATTAGCACCTGCATTCCCCATGCACGTGGCCTAAAAGCCCGATGCCTTTTCTTGTCCTGCAGGTCTGACCGGTTCCCCTCCACTGACCCCCTTGTGTGCCTAAGTGAACTCGTCCTCACGCTCAACAACTTCTCTTTCAACTCCTCCCACTTCCTACAGACAAAGGGGGTGGCCATGGGTACCTGCATGGGCCCAAGCTATGCCTGCCTCTTTGTTGGTTATGTGGAACAATCTCTCTTCCATACCGACACTGGCCCCGAATCCCACCTCTTCCTCCAGTTCATGGATGACTGTATCGGCACTGCCTGCGTTTTGAGTCTGGACCCTTCTTCAGAAATGAAATGAAATTACACAGAGCAAATTCAAACCAAGTTAAATGTTTGTTTCTTCTGGATTTCTTTCCCAGAATGTGGGATCATAGCAGCTAGCACTGCTAACTTAGTTCTGTGCTTCCTGATCACAGCTTTGTCGGCGACTGATCTCTCCAGTCTCTAATGATGGATATATTTGATCTCTGTTTAGTATTTTACTGTTATTTTCTTATACCTGTTGTAACTGAATTTTCCATTGCTGTCCACCTCCTAACTGTGCGCTGCTGTCTTACTAGATTAATTTTTGAATGGCGTCTTTCAAAGTCAGGCAATATTTTGGCAGAGAGTGCATTTTTCTTCCATTTCAGACCACCAAGTTTGACAGTTTTTTTTATTCTGGCGTTCATTTTTGCACTTCTGCAATATTTAGTCTGTTTTTCCTTCCACAGATACCAGCGATCGTTGCCAAAGCCCTGTTGCCTGTGGAAAATGTGATGTTCAACTTTCATGTGCTGCTGCAGTTCATATGATGAAGGTACTCCCACAATGCGGTCATTAGAGAAGTTACAGATCATTCATCTAGCGATACTGAAGAGCTGATGGTGTGTGTCCAAATCAACAAACTGTATGTATTTTTATCATATTTATAATTTCACAAAAATATTATCAAGGAACTTTTGATGTAAGGCCATATTAGATTAGTTGACCAAAAACATGACCAAATTCACAGGTTTTCATGACTATCTTAAAGAAGGAAAGCAAATCTGAGAGGTTTATCATAGGAATTCCAGACCATGTTGCCTGGCAACTGTAGAAAAAGCCTCCAGTAGTGAAGCAATGATTAAATACATTGACAATCATTTACTTTCAGACTCCAACAGAGTCTTGAAGGTTGTGTGGTGCAGGGAAACATGGGTCATCACGGCCAGGAATTAAATCACGGGTGAGAATTTTAAATTGTTGCTTATAAATAGGAGTCTTTGTGCGTCAGGGAGTACAGCAGTGATGTGTGAACAGGTTTTGGTACAAATGAACATGAGCGCAGCAGAATTTTATGTATTCTTGAGATTACAGGGACGTTGAATGTGGGAGGTCAACTGGGAGTGTGTTTGGATAGTTAAGCCTAGAGGTAACGCAGGAATAGATGAGAGGTTCAGCAGATGAGCTGAAACTAAGGTGTCATTGTCACTGAAGTGGAACGAAATGGTTTTTGTGCAGGACTCTGCTGTTGCCTTCACCTCACCTCAGGAATTCATCTGTGTGTGAATTTGTGGATCAAGTCTGTAATAAGATGAGGAACTGAGTGCCTGGCGTGACCCAAACTGGGTGTCACTGAGCATGTTACTGCTAAGTGCTGCTTAGCTCCACTGTTGACAACACCTTCCATCACTTTACTGAAGATAGAGAGTAGACTGCTTGAGGGGAAATTGGTCAGGTTGGATTTGCTGTGTTTTTGTGCTGAACAGACCTGGGCAATTTCCCAAATTGTCAGCAGATGCCAGTGCTGTAGCAGGACTGAAACAGTTTGTCTTTGCAGGTAGCAAGCTCTAGAGCACAAGTCATCGGTACTGTTGCCAGTGCCCATAATCTTTGCTGCACTATTCCTCCATTTATTAATATCATTTGAAATGAATCAAATTGGTTGAAAACTCACATCTGTGATATTGAGGACCTCTGGAGAAGGCCTCTGGCACCTTATTTTTAGCTATGCCTGGAGCTGCTCTTGGCATGCCCTCCTATACTATCCATTCAATCAGTGTGGTTCCCCTGGATCAATGGTAATGGTTGAGTGCACAATATGCTGGCCCATGAGGTTACAGATTGTGCTGGAAAGTTCTGCTGCTGTTGATGTCCGACAAAGCTTCAAAGATATCTGGTTTTGAACCCCTATATCTGTTCCAAGTCTGTCCCATTTAGCCGAAGTTAGTGCCACTCAACGCCACTCAGGGTATTCTCAAGTTTAAGATGATGCTTTGTCTCCACAGGACTGTGCGGTGGTTGCTGTTACCAATACTGTCACGGACAGTTGCATCTGCAGCTGGGAAATTTGTGAGAATGAGATCTATGTTTTTCCCTTCTGTTGGTTGTGTCAGCACCTGCTACAGTCCCAGAAAGTCAGCTTTGTCCTTTAGGACCTGACCAGCTTGATTGGTAATCCTGCTGTGAACTACTCCTGATGGAGGGCATTGAGTACACCTATTGCCATTTACACTCTGTGCTTACTCCAAGTGCTGTTTAACATGGAGTTTTTAATCAAAATTCACTCTTGGGATGTGGAAATCGCTGGCTGGACCAGCATTTATTGCCTGTCCCTGATTTCCCTGAAGGCAGTTAAGAGTCAACCACATTGCTGTGGGTTTGGAGTTGCATGTCATGCAGATCAGGTAAGTATGGTAGATTTCCTTCCCGAAAGGACACAAGTGAACCCAAATAATCAGCAATGGTTTCATGGTCGTCATTCGACTATTAATTCCAGATCATTATTTAATTCAAATTCCACCATTTGCCATGGCAGGATTTGAACCCAGGACCCCGCAATGATGTCAGTGTCTCTGGAGTAATAATCTAGGGATAACACTGTTGCCAATTTATCAACTGAGGGAGGATGGTTCATGGAATTCAGCAGGAGCCATGAGTCTTCCAGGTGGCAGAGTCAATGTTGTACTCCCAGTTCAATTACTGCGATCAGAATAGCACTGTGCTGTCACGTCTGGCCTGCTCTTGGGACAGGCCTTCACTAAGGACAGTGATGGTGGCGTGTGTCACTTGTCTATAAGGTAAATTCTATGCATACGACGCTGTTTCTTGACTAGTCTTTGAGCCCTCTCTCCAAATTTTGCCACTTGCCCCCAGATATTAGTAAGGAGGAGTTTATGGAGTCGATAGGGCTGATTCTGCAGTTGTCTTTCCTCGTGCCTTGGCAGATGCCAAGTGTTCCACCCAGCATCATTCCTTTGTTGAGGCTTTGCAGTGATTTGCAACTGAGTGGCTTGCTGAGGTTGGCAAATTTCTTTCCCTGAAGGACATTAGATTTTCTCCTTTTTCTGCCATTAGCAATGGTTCCATGGCAACCAGTTGATTCTTAATTCCGTTTTTTTTATTTAATTCAAATTCCACCATCTGCTGAGATGGGATTCAAGCGCGGACTTCTGTTGTAAATTTTAATATACTAGATAAAAGTTAAATCATTAGGTTTGTTCAGCATAACACTGGCGAGTCATCTATTCTAATATCTCCTTTCCCGAGAGGGAAAAAAACATTGCTTGAACTATTGCTTGGCATCTTCTCTGTGAAGTGTCTCGGAGGTCGTTGTCCATCATCCTGTCTCCTCCATCCTCCCCTCCAACAAGTGAGGGAGACACATAGAAACTCCATATCATTAAGATTGAGGCAATCCAAATCAGATGCCTCTGCTGCTTCCCTCTCTGCCACTAGCCCACCAAACCAAATTGCCTTGCATGTTGCTCGGCGTTTTAGTCCTAAACATGCATCTTTCTCCAGTCTTGTGTCAAGCCTTATCAGAGCTCGTCTTAATCCTTTGCCCTACTCCTGCTAAATCACAAACATTCTGCGTCTCTCTTATTTCTCCTCCTCTTTGCCTCTTCCCCCATGCCAGTTCAGATATTGTCCTAGCACTCGTCTGGATTGTGTTGGAACATTTTGGTGGAGTGGGATTTTCTAATGACAGTGAAGTCAAATATTGGTTTTAATATTTGACTTCACTGTCGTTAGAAAATCCCACTCCATCTCTATTCTCTCTTTCCTGTCACTAAATCTTGGCCATTCTTTGCCATGTGTCAAAGATCTGCAGTTCTGGTCAGTGACATGAAGTCCCAAGGTGGAAATTCCTAGAAACCCAAATAGATTTCTCCCTGAATCGATGACTGGCCTCCACATTGGATAACGTGCGATAGGGACAATGCACAGTTATCTTCGGCCAGGATGAGGGGATGTTGTGAATTTCTACCCGGACTGACAGCGATGGATTTTATGAATTTGTGTTACAGGATATTACAAGTGGACTTTCAGGTGGGGAAACTCAATAATTGTAACACTAAACTCTGACAGAATTACTCAATTCATCAACATCTGGATATTCGTATTGTGTGAGTATTGTGTTCCTGCTGACTTCTCATTTGCCGTGTAATTTTTTTCTCTTAAATCACCCCATTCTCTCAATAGATCATTCCTAAAATTTTCAGTATATGTCCTGTAATCTTTTTTATGATCAGTCATGAGTGTACATTTTATCATCCTGAACTGTTTCTTTTGTCAACACCTCTATCAAAGGTCCCTCAAAATCCTTTGTTTCAAGGAGAACAATCTCAGTTTCCTCAAACATCTGATTCCCCAATGACTGTTTGCTGTCTATAAGGCACTCGTCTGGATTGTGTTGGAACATTTTTCACTTCCCTGCATGAGTACAGCCCCAACACTGTTAGAAAAAGTGAACATCCTCCAGATGAAGCGCACTGTCAGAGTTGTGTCCCAGCCACCACATTCAACATTCCCCTCTACACCACCGAGGCACAGTGGCATCTCTGTGCCAAAAGTAAAGTCACCATTTTCCGACCTGACCATAGGGCTGGTTTAACCTGAAGATTACCACACCCCAGGCGAGGGGAGAGTTTGAGAAGGAGAGTCCACCTATTATAGATGGATATTCGCTCTGTACCAGCAACGCCCAAGTCACATGAAAGAAGAATGTTAAAAAAACAGCCCTAACCATGCAACTCTTCTTTACAAACCATTCTGTTAAGTCTCCTCTGCCCCCTATCAGGGACCCTCCCGTCCTTCACGGTGTGTGGGGGATCTTTGGTTTGCACAGACTCAGCTCATCTCTGTTCCTGTCTGTGATGTCATCATGCTGTGACAATGGCACTGAACCTCACTGTCTGTGAGGGTGGTAGGCACAGAGATCCTCATAGCGTTTAAGGCATATTTAGATACACACTTGTGATGCCAACGCAGACAGGTCTATGGGCCAACTGCTGGAAAATTAGATTAGAATAGTTAGGTGGTGGATTTTAACTGGCAGAGGCTGGATGGGCCACCATCCGAGACACTTCACAGAGAAGATGCCAAGCAATAGTTCAAGCAATGTTTTTTTTCCCCTCTCAGGAAAGGAGATATTAGAATAGATGATAATTGAATAGATGGTTAATGTTTTTGGGAGACAAGTGAGGTATAGAGATGAAGCAGTTTACCAAGAAATTCTGGAGCTTGAAGCCCAGGAAATTGCACGTGCTGCTATCAAGTGGCGGAATAAAAATGGGGCATCATCATTAGGACTGTATTAGAGGAAGGGACATGTTGAGATTTGTGAGGCTGGAGGATATTAGAGACTGGAAGGGTTCTGAGACTGGAGAAGATTACGAAAATAGGGAAAAGTGTGAGATTGGAGGAAGTTGCAGAAATGGTGAGGATTGAGAGGCTGGAGGAGACCTCAAACAGAAGGAGGTTTGTGAGGGTAAAGGCAATTACACATCTACGGAAGTTTATACGGGCTGGAGGAATTTACAGAGATAGGAGGGTGTTGAGGCTGGAGGAGATTCGAGATAAGGAGGCTTGAGAGACTGGAGGAATCTACAGAGACCGTGAGAGTTCTGAGGCTAGAGGGGGATTCCAACAGTAGGCAGGTTGTGAGGCTGGGGAGAGATTCCAGTGATAGGAAAGGTGGTAAGGCTCGAGGGTGGAGCCTGCAATAGTGCAGGCTCCAGGGTCATTTTCATGATAGGGAGGGTAGTGAGGATTGAGGTATGATTCTTGCGATAGGGAGTGAGGTGAGGCTCCAGGGTGGATTATCATCTAAACGACACAGTGGTGCACTTACAGTACACGGAGTGCATTAGTGAGAGAAAGTGGTTCACCGCCACTTTCTCCAAATCAAATAAAAATGGACAGTCAATATTAGTCTGGGCAGCAAAGACCACATCCCATAAGTAAGTTACAATTATGATGGGTGATGATGGGAACTGCAGATGATGAAGAATCTGAGATAACAAAGCGTGGAGCTGAATGAACACAGCATATGCTGCTGGGCCTGCTGTGTTCATTCAGCTCCACACTTTGTTATCTAAAATTATGATGGGTTTCTGGTTTGGAGAGAGCTAACAGAAGCTCGGATGATTCTCCTTGGGGCTGATTAGCAATGATTTAGTTGAGTAGTTGGTTTGTTTCCAGGATATTAGTTTGCAGAGAGAGAAAAAAGATTAACATTGTGGCAATGTTTGGTAACTGCAGAATACAACATTCAGGTAATTGGCAAATAATGCAGTGTGAAAACTTGAAGATTACTTGACTCAGCAAGTTCCCAGGATCTGGAACAGTCTGAATGGCAGCTGGATGCAGATTCAGCAGTTATTCCCAAAGATTTGGGATTTAACTTTTCAAGGAATGATCAAGAGGGCCATGGACAAATGGCAGGGGACTTGGGTCAGATTTGCAACACCTCTAGAATGAGAGTGAAGCTTTTGTCAGGGTTGCACATGGTCGACTAATCTGTAAAGTTAGATCACATGTGATTCAGGAAGAACTTGCTAATTGGAAACAAAATTGGTTTAGTTATAGGAGAGAACGTGGTGCTGGAGGATTTTTCAGAGTGGAGTTCTGTGACCAGCGTGTTCCACAGCAATCGGTACAGCCCACTTTTGTTTCTCATTTACACTAACGATTTGGATGAGAATTTAAGGGACAAGATTACTAAGTTTGCAGATGATACTGAATTGTTGGTATAGTGGTTAGTGAAGGTTATCTCAGATGATGGTGACATGTTAATCAATTGGGTCAATGGGTTGAGGAGTAGAAGATGAAGCTCAATTTGAATAAATGTGAAATATTGTATTTTGGTAAAATGAACAAGGGTAGGAATTACACAATTGATGGTTACACCCAGGGTAGTGTTGTGGAACAGAGAAATGCTGAGATTCACTGCATAATTCTTCGAAGTTTATGGAGACAGGCCGACAGGGTGGTTAGTAAATTGTTATGCACACTTGCCTTCATTGCTCACTCCTTTGAGTATAGGAAATGGGATGTTATGTTGAGGTTGTACAGGACATTGTTGAGGCTTCATTTGAGGTATTGCGTGCAGTTCTGGTCGCCCTGTTACAGGAAGGACATTATTATTAAACTGGAGACAGGTCAGAAAAGACTTGCTGAGATGTTGCCAGGAATGGAGGGCTCAATTATCAAAAGAGACTGCCAAAGCTTAAACTTTTCTCACTGGTTACGGGGTGACCTTACAAATCCTCATAAAAAACATGAGGGGCACAGATTATGTGAATATTAAGGGTTTTTTTCCCCTAGGTTGGGTGATTAAGACAAGGGGACATGTAAGGTGAGAGGAGAAAGACATATTTGAAAAAAATATGAGGGTCAATTTTTCTTTTACAGTGTGGTTCATGTGTGAAACGAATTTTCAGAGGAGGTGGTGGATGCAGGTACAGTCACATTGTTTAAAAGGCATTTGAATTAGGACATATATAAGAAAGGTTTAGAGGAATATGTGCCAGATGCAAACAGCTGTGATCAGTTTAAATATAAAAGTTGTATATTTCATATACATTTCTAAATTGGAGGAAGGCCAACTTTGACAGTATTGGGCAAGAACTTCCAAACTATGATCGGGAGAGGTAATATGCAGTTAACGGTATACTTGGAAAGTGGAAGGCCTTCAAAAATAAAATAGGGAGAGTCCAGAGGCAGTATGTTCCTGTTCATGTGAAGGGCAAGGCTGGTAATTGTCGGGGCTATTGGACGACTGAAAAAATTGAGGCTGTGGTTAAGAAAAAGAAGGCAGCGCATGTCAGGTAATGACAGCAGGAACTGGGTCAATCCCTCAAAGTATAAGGGCAGTAGGAGTATACTCAAGGGAAATGAAGATGGCAAAAAGGAGACATGAGCTATCCTTATCCAAGAGATTCTGACACTTCATTTGGGACAAAAAAGCAACTAGGGACAAAACAGGGCCCCTTTAAAGATCAACAAGGCTGTCTGTGTGGAACTGCAGGGTGAGATGTGAATGAGTATTTCACATTAGTATTTACAGCAGAGAAGGATATGGAAGCTAGAGAACTTGGAGAAATAAATAATGAGTTGACAAGTGTCCATATTACAGAGGTCTAGGTGCTGGACGTCTTAAACTGCATAAAGGTGAATAGGTCCCTGGCACATGATCAGGTGTTATCCACAAACTGTGAGAAGCTGGGGAAGTAATTGCAGGCCCCTTGCTGAGATATCTGCATCACTGAGACACTGGTGAAGTGCCAGAAGGCTGAGTGGCTAATCTGGTGCCATTCTTTAAGGAAAAGCTAGAGGACCATTGACCATTGAGCCTGATGTCAGTGGTGGGTAAATTGCTGGAGGGGAATCTGAGGGACAGGGTTTGCATGTGTTGAGAGAAGCAAAGACTGATTAGGGATAGCCAACATGGCTTTGTGAGTGGGAAATCTTGAGAAACTAACTTGATTGAGTTTTTTGAGGAAGTGACAAAGAAGATTGAAGAAGACAAAGCAGTGGACTTTGTCTAAATGGGCTTCAGCAAGGCATTCACCAAAACTACACATGACGGACAGGTTAGCAAGATTAGATCAAGTGGAATCCAGGGAGAGTTAGCTATTTGAAACAAAATTGGCTTGAAGGTAGGAAACAGGATCGTGGTGGGGGTGCTTTTTTTTTCTCAGTCTAGATGACTATGAACAGCAGTGTGCTGCAAGGATCGGTGCTGGTTCCACTGCTTTTTGCCATTGATACAAGTCATGTGGCATGCATATTGGAGGAATGGTTACTAAGTGTGCAGATGACACAAATTGTTGGTGTAGTAAACAGCAAAGAAGTTTATCTCCAAGGACAATGGGATCTTAGTCAGATGGGTCGATGGGCCGAGGTGTGACAGCAATCAGTTCAGTTTGGATAAATGCGAGCTATTGCATTATGGTAATGAAAATCAGGGCAGGGCTTAAACAGTTAATGGTGAGGCCCTGGGGACTGTTACACGACAGACACTCCTTGAGGTGCAGGTGCACAGTTCCTTGAAGGGGGATTGCAGGTACAGAAGGTAGTGAAGATGATATTTGCTATGCTTGCATTTATTGGTCAGTGCATTGAGTGCAGGAGTTGGGAGGTCATGTTATAGGCTGAACAAGGCATTGATGATGCTGCTTTTGGAATACTGTGTTCAATTCGGGCCTCCCTGCAATAGGAATGATGCTGTTAAACTTAGCAGGATGCAGAAAAGATTTACAAGGATGTTGGAAGTTTTGAGCTGCAGGGAGAGGCCGAATATGCTGGGGCTATTTTCCCTGGAGCGTTGAAGGCTGAGAGGTTACCTTAGAGGTTAATAAAATTATGGTGGGCATGGAGTGAGTAGCCAAGTTTGTTTACCTGGGGTAGGGGAGACTAGAACTAAACACATTGGTTTAAGCTGAGAGGGAAACTTTTTTAAGGGAAAGTGGGTGGTGCCTGTGTAGAATGACCTGCCAGAGGAACTGGTGGAAGCTGGTACAATTATGACATTTAAAAGGCATCTGGATGGGTATGTGAATAGGAAGGGTTTAGAGGAATATGGGTCAATTGCTTGCAAATGGGATTAGATTAATTTGGGACATATGGTCAGCATGGACAACTGGGATGAAAGGGATTGGTTTATGCTGTACAACTCTGACTAAGCATTTTTTGTTTTCATTTCAGATTTCCACAATTTTACTTCTGCACTGTTCTTAACCTTTTGATCCCTCTGAAAGACTGAGTTGCAATGCCTGCCCTTGCTCCCTGGCTCTCCCACCTCTCTTTCAGCAGTTTTGTGCAAATACTGACTGGATCCCTTACCTGGAGGATATTTATTTGAATTTGTTCTAATGATGATCCAGCATATTTCCCAAGTGTCGCTCCATAAATGTCCAGAGGATTTCTCGATTTCACAATCTGTGGTTGTTCTTCTGGTTCCTCACTCACTGCACTTGCTTTCTGTTTGAAAGCTTGGTCTGCAATTGGAGAATTCAAACAGGTCCACATCGAGCTCTGACAGTCACTTTGTTTATCACAAACCAGTTACCTCAGGATTTTGAACATTGGAGGAAAAAGCAGCATTCACACTGGGGAGAAATGCACATGATCTGTAAAGAGTCTGTGAAGATTCATCTGAAATGTCCGAACACCAGCGCAGTGACACTGGGGAGAGACTGTGGAAATGTGCAGATTGCAGGAACGAATTTTTTAATCCATCCCAGCTAGAAACTGACCACCAGAGTCACACTGGAGAGAAACCATTCACCTGCTCTGATTGTGGAATGGGATTCACTCAGTCCTCCAGCCTGCTTAAACACCAGTGAGTTCGCACTGTAGAGAAACCATTTACATGCTTGAAATGTGGGAAAGCATTCACTCAGACATCTCAACCGCTGATGCACGAGCAAATTCACACTGGAGAGAGACCGTTGGCCTGTTCTGCGTGAGGGAAAGGCTTTGCTGACTCGAATTGCCCGCTGATCCACCAGCGACTTCACTCTGGGGAGTGACCATTCATCTGCTCCCAGTGTGGGAAGGGATTCACTTGCTCACCTCACCGACAGAGCGTTCACTCTGGGGAGAAACCATTCACCTGCTCTAAATGTGAGAAAGCATTCACTTGGTCATCCTACCTGCCTGTGTTCCAGCAGGTTCACACTGGGGAGAACCCATTCATGAGCTCTGATTGGGGAAAGCATTCACTCAGTTATCCAAACTGTTAACACACCAGTGACTTCACAAAGAAGCACAGTTGAATTATTTTGCTGTCACTCTCACTATCAAGTGAACCATGGTTTTGGGCTGTTTGTACTGATGTTACTGATCCCTGCTCAATTAAAGGTACAGGTATTGTGGATAAAATGTTAATATCAGTTGTGTATCTGTCAGGTAGAGTTTGGAAATAGTCACGTTATCACGACACATTGACACATTCTCACTGACTAAAGACTAGCTGCCTGCACAGTATGTGAAAAGGGATTTCCTGGTTCATCGGGACTGGTTAACGAGCAGCAAATTTCTGAGTAACTGTGAAGTTGGTTTTTGATTCTGCTGTTAGCTATATCCAAACCATGCTTTTTGGGCTTGCTTCTGGAGATCATAGGATCCCTCCAGTCTGGAGGCAGACCATTTAGCCCATTGAGTTCACACTGAACTTACAAAGAGTGTCCTACCCAGACCCTCCCTGCGTGGGTTTCCTCCAGGTGCTCTAGTTTCTTCCCACAGTCCAAAAATGTGTCATTCTACCGAATTTGCAATGCTAAATTGCCCATAGTGTCTTGTGTGCCAAATGCAGGGTAGGGTGTGAGACTTGGGTGAGATGCTGTTTGGAGGGTTGGTAATGGACTGAATGGCCATCTTCCACAGTGTAGGGATTCTATGTTGATCTTAATGGCCCTTTATTTGTTGTGCCTGGGCAATATGTTTGCACACCTTCTACAATTATGGATTCTATTGCTCTCCACAGACATGTTTCAACTACTAATAGATATTCCTTTATTGGAAACAATCAAAGGAAAGTTTTGTTTTTAAATCCAACCAAAAGATTGGGATGAGTCATATTCTATATCCCTGATAGCCGATTGCAAAAATGCAATGAGACCTGGTGACCTATCCATGGGGAATGCAGTCTCTTCAGATCTTTACCAGGTGTCCATAGCAGTGACGGATCTCGTGATGAAGACAAAAACCAAGACATTGTGTGATATCTAGTGTATATTTTCTATTTAGTCTGCTGTCCATTACTCCACATGTCAAGTTTGTTTTCGGAGACCCTCCGGACTTGCTGCAATCACAAGACACTGACCTGTTTAGAAAAACACACATCCTTTTATTACCAAGCAAGTACAAGCTGTGGAGAATTACTGTACTCAACCCGGCACAGAGTGCAGAGTCTCGCAAGTAATTCTCCCCGAGCAGCAGACAGTGCCCGCTTATTATACTTGACAAAAGACATGATACTGAAAATGATTTCACAATTTATAATGGCATGATGCATAAAACAATTACTACAACAGACAAAAATAGGATACCAAGCAATTATTACATCAAGAACATAAAAGACCAGCTTATATATCGATTGCGAGTGAAGTAGCTGCGAATGGCAGGAGGCGATTTTTGAGTTGTTGTCCAGGACAGATTGTGATTTCAAGTTGCTAGTGTGTCTGGCTAGAACAAAGTCAGTGCCCTGGCCCCTTTGCCAGCGACAGAAGTTACATGCTTTAGAGGTTTCACACCCTTACAAATTTTCCCCACCTAACCCTATTTGAAACAACAGTTTGATTCTAATTTTAATTCAGTCAGGAAGCTTAAGACAGTGTCTGCATACCAATGTGTGAGAAGAAAAGGAATTACAAAAGCTTTACACTGAATTCCTGGCTGGGCAGGAAGCTTCAGGGTAGTGTCTGCATACCTATGTGTAGGTAGATAAGAGCTTACTTCTGTAAATTGAAGTCTTTTATCTGCATTTGATTCCTATACAGAGACTTTAATTTATAGAAGTAGATAAATCAATGGGATGTCATCACATTAACATCTCACACAGAGACTGAGATACGGTCTGGTGACCGAGATTTGAATCACACCATTCCAGATGGTGGAATTTGAGTTTTTTTTAAATCTGGAATTAAGAATCTAATGATGACTGTGAATCTATTGTCAGTTAGAAAAACCCATCTGTTCACCTGTCCTTTTAGGGAAGAAAACTTCCATTCTTATCCAGTGATATCAAGATTCCATGAATGATTTTTTATTTAACAAAAAAAAACTCCTGCAAATACATTTACCTCTGTCTTAATTTATTTAGCAACCGACAGTTCAAACTGTTTGATGGTCATTTTCACTTCTAATCAAGTTGTGGCCGTTTCATGGTTGAAATAAAAAAAAATGCATGAATGGAACCACAGTTGTTCTCATAGGAACAATACATGCTCTGACATGTTTGAAAAAAAAACCTCATCTCACTTATGAGCCAGATATCAAAGCTGACCAGATCCTGATGCAGTGTACCATGAAAGTGAAATTCTTCACCATCTTATCTACTTGTGTTGCTATTTCAGGGAGCGATGGACTTGAACCTCCCAATCTCCTGAACACCTTTGAGAATTGCATCAAACTGACCCCTAGTGGCAGGAATGGACAGCATCAGCTTGGATTGATGCTCATAATTCAGGCTCAACAAATCTACTGGAGCATTTTGGGAATGTAACTCGTGGTGAGTGTGGCCACCTCTCTGTACTGTAGTGATACAGATTCCCAGATCCCGATTGTCCCAAATGGCTGACTGACAGTGTCGAAGTCCCTGGGCTGATATCGAATGATTCCTTGGCCATGCTGTGTCAGGATCTCCTGACTGAATACTATCTCCCTTGCCCTGACTGAGAACAGTTTCCCTGAGAATTTGAGACGTGCCCATTTGGTCGAAACACATGTGTTTGTTGCCACAGCTGCTGACCAGCCCTTGACTGACTGCTGGTGATAACAATGCTAAGCTGCCTGTCTTATGCCTGTGATAAACACCAGGCAAGACAGGAGCACTGTGAGACATTAAGTTCTAGTTGAAACATCAAAGTGCAAAAATGTCAGGGAAGGGCAGAGATATTGCAGCATAACTCGTGTCAGGTGCTGAAAAGCTTGTAGAGTTCTTAGAGCAAGAATGTACTTTGTGGACAGGCAATTCTGCATCTTGATTTAGCATTTTTATTTAACTCTGGCTCATTTTGCGAGATTTGCAAATATATCTCGGTCTGGCTAGTGTGAGAATTGGCTTTCGGAATAATGTGCCACTGACTGTCATTCACAGTTGTATCCCACATCAGTGAATTGGTAATCTGATTAAGCGCTCAGGCCTTGGCATGAGAAAAATAAAGCAGTCACATGCACACTTGTTTGATTAGTTGCTCTGCACTCAAATGAAAAACGTGTGTTGTATATGCCATATCCTTTCCTAGCTCACAGTGTTTCCAAAATCTCTACTTCAATATATCCCAAGTCATCATCAAAGTCAACACTAGTGAATATTTCGATAGCTTCATCTTTTTTTTCTGAAATGCTATTTGTAATGAGGTAGTGTTGGCAGGCGATTTGCTTTTACTTCTGATGCCATGTGTGGATATTTGGGGATGGTGTTGGTGGGAAGGTGTGGCATTACCAGGGATGAGGCACTAACATCAGAGCAAGTGTTGAACATGCAAAAATGGACAGATTAACAGTTACAAGCATATTTGGAGAAAGTTGGGTGAGAGTACTGAGAGAAAGCACTTTGGCGGCATGGTGGCTCAGTGGTTAGCACTGCTGCCTCACAACGCCAGGACCTGTGTTCGATTCTCGCAGACTGCCTGTGTGGAGTTTGCACATTCTCCCTGTGTCTGTGTGGGTTTCGTCAGGGTGCTGCCACAATCCAAAGAGGTGCAGGTTAGCTGATTGGCCATGTTAAATTGCCTGTAATGTTTAGGGAGGGGTAGATTAGGTGGGTTGTAGGTCTGGCTAGGATGCTCTGAGGTTTAGTGTGGACTTGTGGGGCTGAAGGGCCTGTTGAGCAGATGCTGGAGAATTCGAGATAACAAGGTGTAGAGCTGGATGAACACGGCAGGAAGGCTGACATCTCATGCCTAGACACTTCCTCAAGTTTTGATGAGACTGTTTTTAGAATTGGGTCAAAGAGACTATAACCAGTCCTGGAAACACAGCAAATGGAGCAAGATCCTACTCCTTACTCCAACAATCAGTTTAACATAGGGCCTTTAAATAAAGGACATATCAGATATTAAAACTGACGAGAATAAGTATTACACACTGATGTCAACCAAGTAGGCCAAGAAGCAATGCCATTATAGTGCTGGACTACCTTAAGTCCCAGTTACCTTCCATATTTTCCATCAGCCTGACTGTGTGCAAAGACTTGTAAATCACTGCTGTCAGTTTTTACTGTTCCCAAACTCCTGGGCTTCCTGACCAGGCCAAACAGTCAGTTTACACCAACACTTTTTCAGCACCTTTTCTATAAATCTCTCTTCGCAGTGAATGTAGATCATCGGAAATGTACCAATCGAATGAGGTAGGGCAGAGCTGACGTCACCAACACGGCTCATGAACCAGCTCCACGACAAGCAGCGGGTCAGTGAGATTGCAGCAACAATTGGTACAGAACCGCACACTCAGAGAATGTTCCAGCACAGGGGAAGGTGCTTCAGCCTGTCACTGTCTGCATCAGCGATAATGTGAACTGCAGATGCTGGAGAATCCAAGATAACAAAGTGTGAAGCTGGATGAACACAGCAGGCCAAGCAGCATCTCAGGGGCACAGAAGCTGGTGTTTCGGGCCGAGACCCTTCATCAGAAAAGGGGGATGGGGAGAGGGTTCTGGAATAAATAGGGAGAGAGGGGGAGGCGGACTGAAGATGGAGAGAGGAGAAGATAGTTGGCTGTTGGTTTGTTCGCTGAGTTTGGCAAATGAATTGCAAACGTTTCGTCTCCAGTCGAGAAGACATCATCAGTGCGTAGCTGCTGCTGTGTAGGAGAAGATAGGTGGAGAGGAGGCAGTCAGGTCAAAGAGATGGGGATGGAGCCAGTAAAGGTGAGTGTAGGTGGGGAGGTAGGTAGGGGGTAGGTCAGTCGGGAAGGACGGACTGGTCAAGGAGTCGGGATGAGGTTTGTAGGTATGAGATGGGGGTGCGGCTTGAGGTGGGAGGAGGGGATGGGTGAGTGGAAGAACAGGTTAGGGAGGTGGGGACAAGCTGGGCTGGTTTGGGGATGCAGTGGCGGAAGGGGAGATTTTGAAGCTTGTGAAATCCACATTGATAACATTGGGCTACAGGGTTCCCAAGCAGAATATGAGTTGCTATTCCTGTAACCTTCAGGTGGCATTGTTGTGGCGCTGCAGGATGCCCAGGATGGACATGTCATTTGCAGAATGGGAGGGGGAGTTGTTTAGTGTGAACCGAGCATGGGTGATGTGCAGAGTTGTCCCCAAGCCTCCGCTTGGTTTCTCCGATGCAGCAGAGCCACAATGGGAACAGCGGATGCAGTATACCGTATTAGCAGATGTGCAGCCTGGGATTGAGATGAGGGGGGAGGGGTAGGGGAAGATGGAGCACTTTCTGCGGTTGCAGGGAAAAGTGCCAGGTGTGGTGAGGCTGGAGGAGAGTGTGGAGCAGACCAGAGAGTCATGGAGAGAGTAGTCCATCCGGAAGGCAGATAAGGGTGGGGACGGGGTGTGAGGGATGAGTTGCGCAAAATGTGGGAGACACGGTCGAGGGAGTTCTCGACCGCTGAGTGGGGGGAGGTTGCAGTCCTTGAAAAATGAGGACATCTGAGATGTACAGGGTGTGGAATTCCTCATCCTGGGAGCAGATCTGGTGCAATTGGGAAGAGGGGATGGCATTTTTGCAGGAAGGTGGGTGGGAGGAGGTGTATTCCAGGTAGTTTTGGGAGTCAGTGGGCTTAAAATGGATATTGGCTTCTAGGTTGTTGCCGGAGATGGAGACAGAGAGGTCCAGGAAGGAGGGAGAGGCGTTAGAGATGGTCCAGGTGAACTGAAGGGGGGGGGGGGTGGAAGGTGTCAGTGAAGTGAATGAACTGTTTGAGCTCCTCGTGGATGCATGAGGCGGCTTTGATGTAGCCATCACTGTAATGGAGGAAGAGGTGGAGTTGAGGGCCTGTGAAAGTATGGAAGAGGGATTGTTCCACATAACTTACAAAGAGGGAGGCACAGCTTGGGTCCATGCAGGTACCCATGGCCACCCCCTTTTGTCTGTAGGTAGTGGGAGGAGTTGAAAGAGAAGTTGTTGAGGGTGAGGAAGAGTTCGGCAAGGCGGATGAGGGTGTCAGCGGAGGGGGACTGGTCGGGCCTGTGGGAGAGGAAGAAGCGGATGACCTTTAGGCCATCTGTATTGGGAATGCGGGTTCATAGGGACTGGATGTCCATGGTAAAGATGAGGGTGTTGGGGACTGGGAAATTGTAAGTTTTGTAGGAGATGGAGAGCATGGGTGGTGTCACAGACGTAGGTAGGGAGTTCCTGGGCGAAATGTGAAAAGATGAATTCCAATGAGGTGGAGATCCGTTCGGTGGGGCAGGAGCAGGCAGAGATAATGGGTCAACCAGGGCAGGCAGGTTTGTGGATTTTGGGAAGGAGATAGAAACAGCCGTTGCAGGGTTGGGGAATGATGAGGTTGGAGGCTGTGGGTGGGAGGTCACCTGAGGTGATGAGGTTGTGGGTTGTTTGGGAGATGATGGTTTGGTGGTCGGGCGTGGGGTCATGATTAAGGGGGCAGTAGGAGGTGGTGTTGGAGAGTTGGCGTGTAACCTCAGCGATGTAGAGGTCAGTGTGCCATACTACAACTGTGCCTCCCTTGTCCATGGGTTTTATGGTGAGTTTGGGATTGGAGCAGAGGGCTGTACGTTCTGCAGGGAAGAGGTTGGAGTGAGTGCGAGGGGTGTAGAGGTCTGAGAGAGGGAGGGTCTGAGCTTGGGTAGGCTGGATTGTATTGCCTGGAGTTGCCGTCGCATTGCTGCGAGTGTGTGTTTCAGGAGTTGCAGGGAAAGATGCTTCTGAAGTGTCTTAATGTTCTGTATGTAGACATTGTCACATCTGGGGACAAATTGGGAAGGCTTGAATGTGGACTGTATTCCAATGGGGATGATCTGGTTCCTTAGGCAGGTACTAAGAAAGGTAACGTGGCTGTAGTACCTGGTTTGCTGCAGGATATGGTCGAGCAGTCTCAAGGCCGAATAGAGCAGTTTTTGGCCACTTTTCCAGGGTAATGGTGAGACTGCATTAGGCTGTGGGCACGATGAAATCAGAAGCCATCCAGAGATGATTGACTGAAGTGATTCTTTTGAGAAGTATTTGTCTTCAGAGGAAATCATGACCAGACTGGCCCTGGATTTATTGCACTTTAGGCGAATGACACATGATCTTGTTTTGAACGCAAAATATTCCGAGCAGTCTTTTCAAGTTGAATGCTGAAACAATATTTCCATTTGTGCACGAGATTACCACCAGTGGATGGACTGTAAAACTGGAGAATATCTCAGTTCGACAATGGTGACTTGTTTATTTTACCCTTTCAAAGGATTGTGTGTTTATGGAAGTCTTTCCAGAGAGAGATGGAAGATAAGTTATTGAATATTCGTCAGGGAGTGGCAGACAGATTCATGACTAAGAATAACACACCAATTTTAGCAGGGGTGGAGAGGAACGTTTATTTGAGGCCACATCATTCAAGAGCTCACCACATGGCGAACTTGGTTTGATTTTTCTAATCACTTACTCCTGATCCAAGTTTTCACATGGCCATGAAGGCTCTCCCTTTCAGAATGATGGGTACAACTTCCAAATACGATTTTTAAACGACACTATGAAAATGCTCAGGAAAGCTTCATGGTTTTTCAGAAAGATCAGAGACATAGAACAAAGCTAAAATCTCAATAAAACTGCTTTAGTAAACAGATTGGGCTGAATATATGTCTTTAATAGTACAGATTACTTTTATTTGTACTGTTGAGATGACTTTTGTTGGCAAGACCTGCATTTCTTGCCTCTGTCTAATTTCCATTCAGAATATGATGGTGAAACCCAGGGACACTAACATATGTTACATGGAAATTGTGATCAGAGATAATGGGAACTGCAGATGCTGGTGAATCCAAGATAACAAAGTGTGAAGCTTGATGAACACAGCAGGTCAAACAGCATCTCAGGAGCACAAAAGCTGACATATTATGGAAATTGTGAGACTGCTTTTTCTGTTTTCAAAAATTAAGGTCAGAGAGCCATTCAGCAGAAAAACAGAACCTTCAGCTCACCATGTCTATTCCAATCAAAAAAACAGAACTACATTAATCACACTTATCTTGAAGTCGACACCCACTAGGCATGGCATTTTGAGTGCTCCTCCAGCTGCTTCAAAAAATGCTGCGTTATCTTTAATGATCTGTGACCTGAGCTGTGATTTGTCTTTTTCTTTCACATTATGCATGAACTGCATTTTGCAAATATATCCCATGACATCAAAGACAGCAATTAGCTCTATAGATCAATAATTTTTCTGGAAAATCAGACTTTTTAAAAAATTCATTTGGGATTCTAGTGTAGCTAGACCGGCATTAATTGACCTTGAAAACTTCCAGCTAGAAGTTCACCAAATTGGAAATGTAGTGGACACTGAAAAAGGTTACTTCAGAGTACAATGGGATCTTGATCAGATGGGACAATGGACCAAGGAATGGTAGGTAGATTTAATTTGAATAAATCTGAGGTGTTGCATTTTTGAAATCAAATTAGGGCAGAACTTGTACTCTAAATGGTAAGGCCCTGGGGAGTATTGCTGAGCAATGAGTCCTGGTGTGCAGGCGCTTGGTCCCTTGAAAGTGGATTCAGAGATAGATAGAATAGTAAAGAAAGCATTTAACATAGAGCATGGGATATTACAGTACAGTACAGGCCCTTCGGCTCTCGATGTTGTGCTGAAATGTGAAACAATCTGAAGTCCATCTAAACTACAGTATTCCATTATCATCCATATGTTTATCCAGTGACCATTTAAATACCCTTAAAGTTGGGAATCTACTCCTGTTGCATTTGGTACAACTTGCCTTTATTGGCCAGTGCATTGCATGTAGATGATGGGAGGTCCTGTTGCGGCTGTACACTGGTTAGGCCACTTTTGGAATATTGCATACAATTCTCGCCTCCCTGCTATCGGAAGGATTTTGTGAAACTTGAAAAAGTTCAGAAAAGATTTATAAGAATGTTGCCATGGTTGGAAAGTTTGAGCTGCAGGGAGAAACTGAATAGGCTTTTGCCTGGAGATTCGGAGGCTGAGGGGTGACCTTACTGAGATTTATAAAGTCAGGAGGAGAATAGATAGGGTATCTAGACAAGGTGTTTTCAGCGGGGTCAGGGAGTCCAAAATTAGAGGGTGCCAGTTTAAGGTGAGCTGGAAAAGATTTAGAAGGAACCTCAGGGGTAACTTTTTCACAGAGAGGGAGGTGAGTGTGTGGAATGAGCTGCAAGGAGAAGTAATGGAGTTTGGTACAATTACAACATTTGAAAAGGTGGGTATGTGATTAGGAAAGGTTTAGAAGGATATGTGTCAAAAGCTAGCAGATGGGACAAGATTTATTAGGTATATGTAATTGGTATGGATGAAGTGAACTGAAGCCTCTGTTTCCATTCTTCACAACTTTCTGACTCTATGATTTGGTGAATTTCTGATGAATAGTTAGACACAGGATATTTGTCACTGGAAGTTGATTATCTCATTGAATATCAAGGTGGGCCTTTTGGATTGCCTCCTGTTGGAGATAATTCCTGCCCGGCAACACTGAAGAACTGTTCTTGTAAGCCATTCATCAGCTAAACCTGAATAGTGCCACATATTTTGGAATAACAACATAGACTACTGCAGGAACTGAGGACTGTGAAGCGGTGCTGAGGAATATGATCTGTTAGTTTGTGAGCATTCACAATCTTGGCTTGAACAGAAACATTCTCTTTGAAAATGCATATTCGTGTGGCACGAACATGGAACCAGATCATGGAAACAGCTCTGGAGGGAAGTGGGGATCCAGAACCGGCAGGAAAACAAATACATTCTCAAAGTGTGTGCATGGGAAGAAGGAGTCTATTCTTCTTTTGTGGAATGACACCATAACAGATAAAATATTTTATTCTAATGAAGGGAAAGCTGTATCCATTTTATTGGTTTCGTTAAAATAATGGCGATAAACAGCTGGAATAAACTTGCACTGACCATTTGAAAAATCCTGTATGTCTTCAGAGATAGCTGGGCTGTCCTCGGCTGAGTAAGTGCTGATACTGTCTGAGTGATGCTGTTTTGAAACACATTCTGAGCACAGTTGATGGAACAGACAAACAAGTACCATTGGCCAGTACTTCAGAATACATCAGACCTTTCATGGCTGCTCCCACACAGAACCATACAATTGAGAAAAGGCCCATTGAGACTACACGACCAGGTGATGATCCAAATGCTTTTATTGTTTGGGATGTTACCTGCCTCAACCACCCTCCGAAGCAGTGCAATCCAGACACCAACTAGCCTCATCACAAATAGGACAAACACCTGCTGACAGAATCGGAAGTCCATACCGAAAAAAAGCTTTGGAATATTGTGAGAACAATGAGCACAGTGTTCTGCACTTTCACTCTTTAGTGTTTTAGCTCATGTTCCAACATCATTTGAAGTGAGATCAGAGTAACTTGCCATGCCACCCATGTTACTTCACTCATTGTGGCATTATGGACCCTGAACAAAAATGTGATCAATGCAAATTGGAGACAATCCTGCACTGGTAATGTCCTCGACTCGACAATGGGGAAATCAGTCTCTGAAAGTAGTCATTCAAGTCACTTGTCATCCTGGATAGGCACTAAATTGCTGTTCCTTGACTATAATGTATTGAAAAAAAAATCCTGGAATCCCTAACAAACAGCTCTGTGTGCACGTCTGCAGCATTTGGATTGGAAGTGTTTCAGGAAGGTAGCTCGCTGTTACTTTCTCCAGAGCTATTGGTGATGACAAATAAACTCAGCCTTTGCGAGTGCCTGCTAAAACCCATGGTTGAGTGTGTCCTATTAAACATATCGAGATATTTTATGTTTTCAAAGTTGAGCCCAAAGACTCAGAAAGGTAAGACTTTGCTGGATGAGTGTAACCCCAGCGAAATCAGGAGCATGGTATGACATTGAGTTAAGGATCCACATTGTTTTCAATAAGAGGACTGATCGTGCGATATCAGTGCCACTGAGTTCAAACTTTTCATGGCAATTAATCTCAATGTAACATGCCATCGATACTTGGGATCTTTATTAAAGAAACTTTGCAATGTCTCCTTTAATGACCATTCACAAATACTTGAAGGTCAACTCAAATGGCAGCTTCACTGTTCTGATTCAGATCAGACAAATTGTGACAGTGAAAAGTAAAAAAAGAAATGCTGGAATAAAAATTATCCTGTCTAGCAGCATCTGCAATATGACTTTTTCAGAACAGATTCATCACAGACCAGATCTGTTAACTCAAAATCTGTCTCCAGATGTTGCCTCATATATTGTGTTTCTCCACTAACTTCTATTTCAGGTTTACTTAATCTCCAGAATTTTGCTTTTCTGGATAGGTCTCGATGTTGAACTTGGTTATATATGGACAATATCGTCCATTCCTGATTCTGTGAGAGCCATTGGGCTGGTTACACGTGTATTACACCAGTGTCTGTTTCTTTATTAAAAAACATTTTATGAAAATCGTCCTCAAAGCATGAATTTTAGGAAATTGATTTTGATTGAAAATAAATTTCCGAGGCAGCTGCACTTGATGAGACAACAGAAATAGCTTACTCCTGATGGCACAATCCGTGCCCGTCACTGAAAGTGTTTCCCCTCAGGCTCTGAAGCCTTTTCATACAAATCTCAGAATAATTACACCAAAGATGGAGGTCCCTTGGCCCATCATCTCTGCACCAGCTAGGGGTGAACTATATCCCTGCTATTATGATCCTGTAAAATCCCTATACACCAAATATTTTGAAATCCTGAAATGTCAGCTTTTCTGCTCTGAAGATGCTGCTTGGCCTGTTGTGTTCATCCAGCTCTAAACCTTGTCATTTTGAAATCTTTGTCTGCTTTTAGTTCTGAATATCCTGTGCGTATATGAACAATTTTATCATTCTGCATACCCCATGATTAAACAGTGTTTGCATAAAATATAATTTCCTATTACATTTAAATTTATCATGGTGTGTTCATATTGTTGTTTGGCATTCCATCTCCCAAATATAATCTGTTTCCTTGCTCTGCATTACATTTCATTCCATCTGTCAGAATAAGTGCTAGCTAAATACTGATGACATTGGGATATCACTGTACTCCTCTCCAGTCTCTACAGCCACTGCCCCCATTCCTCTCTGTCTCTGAACCAATGTCACATTCATTCTGTCCCTGGCTCTTTAGTCCATGCTCTTTAATGAACAACATGATTGTACACACCACATTTGATTTTAGTTTTGGTCAATTGAATCAAGAAATGTAAATGTTACTGCTTTAAAGCACATAAACTGCAATGAAGAACTTTGTATCTTCAACATACAATGTTGTTTTATTACAACAATGAGAAATCTACACTTTCTCTGCAAGGCCAACCCAATTTTGCTCAGCATTTTTTTTTGTACAATCAGCACAGTAATGACATTTTGCTTGTCTTTTTTGGGGGGCGTAGTGTATTGATGCAGGTGGTTACAGCATTGCACATGGACAACAAGGCAGAGCCACTTAACCTGCAAAATGAAAACATCCATCATTTTCCCTCACCACTACATCTTTAGAGCAATTGGTGATGGAATATACGACAAATAGCCAACAATGTTAACATCCAATCCAGCCCAGTTTCAATTGTGAACCGAAGGTTCACTGAAGGTGTATTGAAAGGGGTTAACTGGAACTATTTGTTCAGTGCCTGTGATTGATGTCAGTCTCTATGGATTCTAATTGCGTCACAGGAAGCTTTCCCTCTCCTATAACTAAGGCGCTCTGTTCAATGTCTTATCCCATACTATAAGCGAGAACATCAGCGACAGCACTAACAGGGATCGGCAGCTGCAGAGAGAGGGGGCGGAGAGATCAGAATCTGAGAACAATAGACTGGAATGTTGCAACAATGGATCAGAATCTGAGAACAATAGACTGGAATGTTACAACAATGGATCAGAATCTGAGAACAATAGACTGAAATGTTACAACAATGGATCAGAATCTGAGAACAATAGACTGGAATGTTGCAACAATGGATCAGAATCTGAGAACAACAGACTGGAATGTTACAACAATGGACCAGAATCTGAGAACAATAGAGTGGAATGTTGCAACAATGGGCAGGGGTTTATTCTCGGGTCTTTATTATCTTACCGCATCTTGGTCAACGTTACCACTTTGAATACTATGTGTACTGATGATTATTCAGGCTGGTTACTATCCCATTCTCGCTGTTGTTGGTGTTCCTGGTAAGCCTTTCTATCTCTGTCCAGTCACTACTTCCGCAAGGCATATACAACTTTGTTGCCGTTTCTGTTACCTGTATTTGGAAAAGATGGAAACAATTATCTTCAGTTTGAATTTAAACCTCGCTTCATTGTCCATGAATTTCAGACTCATCCTTCACAAGCATCTGAGAACAAGGCTTGTTCACAACATTGAGGGCCTTTTTTGATTTATGTCTTACTATTGTCTCCATTACCAAACTTGTCCAATACCAGCTCCAGAATATCTGCACTCTCCCCCTCTGCCTCTGCACTGTGGCTTGATAAACCATGATCTATGCGTTGGTAAAATTAAGACTTTATGGTTCTAGCTGTCTTCTGACCAGTCTTCCAAGTTACAAGTCTTGTTTTCAAAGTAACTAGTGATAGGGACACCATGTTAGAGTAGTTAAGTCACTCTGGAGGTAATGCAGAGACACTGGTTATTACATGATAGATACTGTTTCAAATCCTACCACAACTGGTGGTTGGACTTTCATTCTAATGATAAGAATTGTAACCAAGGCCAATTTCACTCATAGCAACCATAAAACCAGCAGCAATTTGTCAAAAAACCTATCTCATTTCACTGATCTCCTCTGGTAAAGAAATCTAACATTATTACCCGGGCTGGATTAAGTGTGAATTCAGACCCACAAAATGTGTTTGGCTTCAAACTGCCTTGTAGAATGGTCACAGCTAAAGGTAATTAATGATGGTCATCAAATGCTTCTTTTACCAATGATTTCGTCATCCTGTGAAATGTATTTTTAAAAAAACAGTAAAACCAAAGAAAGAAATGTGTCAGAGATCTGAAACAAAAATAAAACAAAGTGCTGAGGAAAGTGAACAATTTGGCAGGCTCTGATGAAATAAAAGCAGAGTTAACATTTCAAGTCGACTGAACAAATATCAGAGCTGAAATCTGCTGGCAAATATTGTGATTTATGCTGCTGACAGGGATATTTGTTTGAAGGGGGAAGGAATGAGTTGAATAAATTGAGAAAGAGACAGCGAGAGAAAAATATAAGCAAAAAAAGGGATTGTTGATGATCAGGTGGGACGGAAATAAAATGTGAAATTAATTACTTTTTTTGCCAGTTCCCATATTCCTGAATATCATGCCCATGTAGATATACTTCTAAGTCCCTGCTTAAAGTAAGCTGTGTCACCTCAGTCTGTCTTTCCTGAATGTGGGCATCTTCTTTGTGCATTAATGGTTTGTGGGTGTGACTGGCTGGGCCAGCATTTACTTCCCTTTCCTCGATGCCCTTGAGAAGGTGTTTGTGAGCTTTTTTCTTGCATCTCTACCGTACACATGCTGTGTATTGCTGGTAAATAGGTCTGTCCTGTGTCATTTCTGTGAGACTTTGTGGTGGTTGATATATGTGAGTGGCTGGTTTGGTCATTCCAAATGGCAGTTGAGAGGTAACCACATTGCTGTTGGTCTGGAGTCACATGTAGGCCAGGCCAGGTAAGGTTGGCAGATTTCCTTCCCTGACGGCCATAAGTGAGTCAGGTGGTTTTTTTCCCAATGATCAACGATGGCTTAATAATTTCATCATTCCAGGTATTTCAAAGAATTCAAATTCCACAATCTGCCGTGGCAGGATTTGAATTGGGGTGTGTGTCGTGACCTGGGTCCTTGGATTAATAGTCTAGAAATAATTCCACAAGGCCATCTCATCCCCAACATCCCCTGTCAACTCCAGCAGCAATTGTGGTGTTGCTGTTACTGTGACTGTGGTACAGAAAATTGTGCAATTACATTGTCAACTGCTTCTATTCAGTGTGGGCACATTAAAATTTCAGTTCATTGTGACCGCACAGAGATATAATGATTTATCAGCCAGGAAAATAAACTAAGGAGAGGAAGGCATTTTCAACACTGAAAGAGTGCGCCATGTATGCACCAGGGAGAGGCCAGTACTGACAGTGGCCATCAAGTGAACTGGTTTCATTCCAGAACTTCCTCAGAGATAGTAGGAATTGCCGATGCTGCAATCTGAGATAACAAGGTGTAGAGTTGGATGATCACAACAGGCCAGGCAGTATCAGAGGTTCAGGAAAGTTGATGTTTCAGGATTTGAAAATATTAGGTGTATATTCCTACTAGCAGGTTTGCTGGTGTCACTCAGGAGGATTGAAATTAGCTTGGCAGTGGTGTGGGAATCAATGCAAAATGAATGGACTGAAAGGGAACTAGAGAATAGGGCCAGTAAGACTCAGAGAAAGAACAGACTGGGAGTGGTTGCTGATCAAAGCGGATCTAGTAGATTGAAGGTCACCAGTTTCAATGCAAGAAGTGTAACAGGGAGGGCAGAAGAACTTAGAGCTGGGATTCGTACTTAGAACTATGATGTTGTTGCTATTACAGAGACTTGGTTAAGGGAGGGACAGGATTGATAGTTTAACGTTCCAGGATACAGGTGTTTCGGGCAGGATTGAGGCAGGTAGATAACGGGTGGGGGAGTTGCACGACTTGCTAAGGTGAATATCACAGCTGTACCATGGGATGACACCTCGGATGGCTCATACAGCGAGGCAATATCGGTAGAGCTCAGGAACAGGAAGGGTGCACCCACAATGTTTGGGGTTTACTATAGGCCCCCCAACAGCAAGTAGGAGATAGAAGAACAGATACATTGCCAGATTTTGGCAAGCTGTAAAAGTAACAAGGTTGTTGTCGTGGGTGATTTAAACTCCCCATATATTGACTGGGACTCACTTGGTGTTTGGGGCTCGGACGGGGCAGAGTTTGTAAGGACCATCCAGGAGGGCTTTTTGAAGCACGATGTCGACAGTCCATCTTGGAAAGGGGCCGTACTGGACCTAATATTGGGGAATGAACCTGCCCAGGTGGTCGATGTCTCAAGAAGGGAATAACTCAAAGACTGTGATCACAATTCAGTAAGTTTAAGGGTCCTGATGGATAATGATAGTTGTAGTTATCGAGTGAAGGTGTTAAACTGGGGCAAGGCTAATTATAACAATATTAGGCAGGAACTGAAGAATGTAGATTGGGACAGATGTTTGAGGGCAAATTCACATCTGGTATGTTGGAGGCTTTCAAGTGTAAGTTGCTGGGAACTCAGGACAAGTATATTACTGTAAGGATGAGGGGTAAGTACAGCATGTTTAGGGAACCTTGGATAATGGGAGATATAGTGAGCCTAATTAGAAAGAAAAAGGAAGCATTTATTAAGGCCAGGAGGTTGGGAATATACGAAGCGAGGGTGGATGAAAAAGAAAGATGAAAGAAATTTAAACGAGGAGTCAGGGTGGCTATAAAGGGGTCATGAAAAGTCATTGACCAACAAGATTCAGGAAAATCCCATATATCCATACAAAGAGCAAGAGGGTAGCCAGGCAGAGGGATGGCCCACTCAAGGACAGGGAAGGGAATTTATATGCGGAGCCAGAGGAATATGGCGAGGTATTAAATGAGCACTTTGTGTCAGTATTTACCATAAAGAAGGACGTGGTGGATGATGAGTCTGGGGAAGGGTGTGTAGATAGTTTGGGCCATATTGAGATCAAAAGTGTGGCGTTCCTCAGGAATCAGTGTTAGGACCTTTGCTATCTGTAATATATATATGTAAATGATTTGGAGGAGAATATAACTGGTCTGATTGGTAAGTTTGCTGATGACACAAAGGTTGTTGGAATTGCAGACAGCGATGAGGACCGTCGAAGGACAAAGCTGAATATCGATAGGTTGGTGACTTGGGCAGAGAATTGGCAGATGGAGTTCAATCCGGAAACATGTGAGGTAATGCATTTTGGAAGGTCTCATCCAGCTGGAAAATATCCAGTAAATGGCAGAACCCTGAAGAGCACTCATAGGCAGTGGGATCTGGGTGTCCAGGTATACAGGTCACTGAAAGTGGCTACGCAGTTGGAAAAGGTAGTCAACAAGGCATATGGCATGCCGGCCGTCATTGGTCTGGGCATTGAGTATAAAAATTGGCAGGTAATGTTGCACCCTGTCCTGTCTCAGAGACCATTGAAGAGTTCAACACGGGTCTGGAGTCACTTTTAGGACATACCAGGAAAGGACAGTAGATTTCCATCCTGAAAGTACATTGTTGAAGCACATTGGTTTTTACAATCGATATTGGCTTCAAGGCCCACTTTTGCTGACACCAGATTTGAAATTTTGATATTTTGTTAATTGTCTTAACTACCTTGGCTGCCAAAGCATTGCCTGGTCTGGATTAGTAATCTAATGATATTTCCACAGCAACACCATCTCCACATAGGGAACTATCAGAAACCACCCTGAGCAGGTTATTTCTGTGCTACTTGACAGCTCTGTCAAAAACAACTTCCAACAATTCGACCACCCTGATGAAACTGAGGGTGTGGCAGTTGGTCAGATTGTAACTATTCTCCTCTTAGGGGACTGGGCACAGCTGAGTGATTTTCCACATTGCCAGGTAGGTGTCAGAGTTGGGGCTGGAATGAAACAGCTTCCCCAGGGGCACGGCTTGTGCAGCACAAGCCTTCAGTCCCATTGCAGGAACAGTGACAGGGCCAGTTATCTTTTTCGTGTCTTTAGTTTATCATCTTTTTCTTGGTATCATGTGGAGTGAATTGAATTGGTTGAAGACTGGCATCTGTGATTTTGTAGGGTGTCATGATGAGGGTGAGCTAAGTCATCCACTCAATACTTCTGGCTGAGGATGGTGCAGATACTACATCCTTGACTTTTGTACTGATGTGGAGGGCTGTTCCATTGTTTCGGATGGGGATATTTGTGGAGCCCTCTCCTCCAGGGAGTTGTTTAACTGTCAATCGCCATTTGTGACTGGTTGTGGCAGGACTTCTGGTCTGTTGGTCTTGCAGTCACTTTGCCCTGTTTGTCATGTGTTAGTTCTGCTGTTTGGAATGCAAGCAGCCAAATCTGGTATTGAAAATGGGCTGGTGTCAGTTTTTGGTTCAGATGGTTCTGACCCCAGTGTGTTTGCCTGCACTCGTCACTGAACCATCGATCAGCTTGATGGTAACCACAGACTGAGGGATTATCCGGGACAAAAAGTTACAGATTGTGGTTGAATTCAATTCTGCTTCTGCTGTTGCTGTGGTTTACATCACCACATGAATGCCCAGGTTTGAGCTGCAATATGTGCAGTGTCATTGTATGGCCTGTCACCCAGTTCAGTCCGAGTCCCCATCGCTCCTGTACTCAGTGGCATACTCTGGGTTCTGATATGGTAACACTTCTACTTTATTGTTCTTATTCTTCTGAGAGTCTCTCCATGATTTCAGGCTACCAATTTGTCACATTCCTCAAGACACATTTAACATATTCATCTGAATCTTTTCCCTTCCCCCAGTGAAATCTTCTGTTTTTAAAGTGAATGTGCTTCTCCCTGTTTCTCTGCCTGACCATGATTAAGTGCTCTGTAGTGCCAGTGATGCCAGCCTTAACCAATAAATGAGTGCACCTTGCTGTGCCATTCACTTCCCAGTGTATGGTGCTCCATGTTGGACAGGGCGTTTGTGCAGCTTTGACACACACTGTTAGAATTTATTTGAAAATAGAAATTGCAGAAGAAACTAAGCAGGTCTGGCAGCAGCTATGGAGTCACAGCAAAGTTCATCTGTCGGATCCAGTGACACTTCTTCAAAGCTCTCAGTTTCATCAGCAACTTTTGTTTTTGTTTCAGATTTCCAGCGTCCACAGTTCTATGTTTTGTTGAAAATTTATTTTGTGCTGATTCATTTCTGGAGAAAGTCAGCAGTTCTGGATGCATCTGTGGAGACAGAGAAACAGAGTTAAGGTTTCAAGTCCAGCGTGAGCCTTCTTCAGAACTGAAAAGGATTGGAAAATACCTTGACAGAGGTGGAGGATGAGTGACAGAAAACAGAGGGCGTATTGTACAGTGCAAAAGACAAATGGACGTTTAGTTGTAGTGAAAGAGAAACAGATGTAGAATGGGAGTAAATACAGGTGTGAATGGGAGAGATGGGTTCCTTCCATTCAGTGCAAGATAAACAAGACACAAACATGACATGGTCACAGGGAGACCGGGAGGGAGAACGTACGAAAAATGGAGAACATTCCCAATGGTGTCAGGCTGTGAAGTTATGGAATTGAATATTAAGGCCTACAAGCTATAAAGCACAAAGCATAAAATGAGGTGTAACTCGAGCTTGGGATGCCCTTCATTGAAGCATTGCAATAACCCAGGAGCAAAATGTTAGCATGGGAACAAGGTATATTATCGAAATTGGAAGCAACGAGGAGGTTAGGGTTATTCCTACAGACAGAGTGGAAGTGTTTGGCAAAGCAGTCTCTCTTTGGTCTCGCCAGTGTAAAGCAGGCAGCATTGTGAGCAGCAATGACAGTAGACTGGATTGAAAGAGGACAAGTGAAATGCTGCTTCTCTTGGAAGGTGGGTTTTGGGTTGCAGAGAAAGGAGGAATGAGTCTGCGATCTTTTCAAATATCCGGCTTTATTTCATCTTCAATATTGACAACATTGTTGTACATTGGGACCTCTGCAGCAACAGCTTTCATTGTGCTTCTTAGACTTTTAAAACCTCAATTTACTCACAGGCTGTTCCCAACATCCTTAACTACAGGGTCTAGGCAACAATTTGTTTGTCATGTGCGCTCCTGTATGCTTTAAACCGATTTCCTTCATTTCAACCGCACTTGCAAGTCTTCAGTTTGTATTATAATTTGTAAATTTAACCCTTGTTATGCTGTAGCTTAATCAAATATTTTTTCAATATACTCCACCACTTCCCCTCTTTAATACTCTGGACCTCCATTCATAAAACTAAGGATCCACTGAGCCTTGTTCAAAATATTTTTCATTGCCCCATCACCTATAATTTCCTGATTTCTGTGTCTCTCTCTCCTTAAACTGTGGGGTGATATTTGCCAGTCTTCTGGGACCCTCCCTGACTCCAGTGATTCCTGAAAGATCACCAGCAAAGCCAAACAAACTCGTCCGCTATCTCCTTAGAACTATGGCACGCAGTTCATCTGATCTGGTTAATTTATCTACCTTCAGATCTTTCAGCTTCCCCAGCACCTTCTCCTTACTGATGGTTACCTCACTTACCTCTGCTTCTGATTCGCTTTATGTTCTGGCTGGCTGCTGGTGTCTTCCACCGTGAAGACTGATGCATAGTCCCCAATCAGATACTCTACCATTTCTATGTTTCCCATAACTACTCCAGCCTCATTTCCAGCAGTCCCGTGTTTGGTCCTGCTTCCCTCTCTTCCTTGTTATATATCTAAAGACCTCTTGCAACCTTCTTTTATATTATTAACAAGCTTGCCATCATATTTCATCTTCTCCTCCCTATTGTTTTTATCATTTACCCTAAGATGGAATGTCAAGTCTTAATAATCCTTTGGATTTCCAATAGTCTTCACCACTTTGAACGCTTTCTCTTTTGCTCTTATGCTGTCCCCGACCTCCTGTATTACCGACAGCTGCCTTGTCCTCCCTGAGTATGCTTCTTCTCCCTTGGGAGGAAATTAAAATGTGCCTTCGAATTATCCCAAGAAAGTCCTGCCATTGCCGCTCCACTGTTTTCCCTGCTCGGCTTCCCTTCCCATCAACTCTGGCAACATCCTTCCTCCTTTATAGTGATGTTCCTCCATTATTATCACATCACATCCACAAATGAGCAATAGATCTAACTGAAAGAGGGAGGTTTGAGAGATTTACCGGGGAATTTTGAAGGATTTATTAACAAGATATAAATAGAAAGGGAGACTGAAACAGAGAGGGAATATGGATTAAGAGGTGTAAAAATAGATTCTTGACAGAAGTAAATGTACTTCGCTATTTTGGCAATTTCTGTGTGCTGTGTTCCTCAGTACAATGAAGGTACAACAGAGTAACATGTTCGCATTCTCTGTCTGATGCCAGAACTTTTATCTACACTAATATGACAGACGCCAGCCATTGACAGAACCCAGCAGGTCAGTATATTTATTTCCTTGCAGTGTGTTAATTAATTCAAATAAGGTACGACACACAAAGCAGAAATTTATAACACACAAACTGATAAGAATGAGAGAGGAGAGCATAGAAACCCAGAGAGGGGAAATTCTTGAGAGAATGGGAACAGAACACATCAGCTGAGAATCAAACAATGTTTAAATGTTTTATAAATTTTGTACATCATCTGCATCATATTTTGTGAACTATGTCTCAGTTGTTAACTCTGAATGTCTTGTGCATACATGAACAGTCTTTTCTATCTGCACACACTGACAGAGAACATATCAAATCATTTCTCCTCTATTCCAAACTATTATGTTTTGTTTACATTGTCACTCGCCATTCCTTCGGACAAGGATATTCTTTTTCCTTCTCTGCATTTTATTTTATTCTGACTATAAGATGATATTGGTGTCTGGGGGATATTGCTTTACTCCTGCCCAGTCTGCATTTCCTATTCTCCAATTCCTTTCTGCATGCTAACCAGTCACATAGATGCTGTCTCTGACTCTTTAATCCCAATAAACACGGCAATTGGAAATGTAATGCTTACTTTTAAGCTCAGGCCAAAGGAAATGGGAAAGAAAATGTGTATAAACTGTGAAAAAATGATTGCAACTTGAGAGGGAAATTATTGAATGTATTGTGTTAAAGATAAAATGTTGCCTTATTAGGGCAATGAGAGGAAAGTTCAGCGTTTCCTGTCTTTCTTCAGGGCAGTTGTGTCCAGAGACAGGGCTTACTTTGGCACTTATAGTGGAGGAGGCTTCAGCGCAGTGAAAACCTCTTGAATGGCTCTTAGGAATGTGGTTACACCGAACGCCTCATGTGGATAACACAATAGAGTCATCGAGCCTGTGAAAAGAAATCTTCACCTTTCTCCTTTATGCCTAACAGTGTGAGAGTAATTGGAGATGAGCACTCAGACCAATAGCAGGCAATGTCAGCTTCCCACCCAGACCAGGTATTCATGTTACATTTAAAGTGTCAGTGTGAAAGGGGTTAACTGGAGCTGTTTGTTCAGTGAATCAAATTAATGTCTGTCCCCATGGATACTGACTGTGTCACTGGAGGGTTTCCCGCTTCTATTAATAAGGGGTTTCTTTCAATGTGTTATCACATAGTATCAGTGGCTGTGTCATCCTCAACACGATTGGGATCAGCAGCTCCAGAGAGTGGGGAGATCAGAATCTGTGACTAGCAGATTGGGATGTTCCAATATTGGATCAGAATGTGAGAACAATGGAGTGGAATGTTACGACAACGCACCAGAATTTGAGAGGAATAGATTGGAATATTCCAACAATGGACAGGAGTTTATCCGATGGCCTTGACTGGCTTACTTTCAATTGGATACCATTAACATTGCTCATAGAAGCTGTTCTGATAATTATTCAAGCAGGTTACTATCCCATTCTCGCTTTTCTTGGTGTTCCTGGTAAGTTTCTCTGTGTCTTTCCATTTATTAATTCTGTAAGTCTTTGTGAACAGCATCTCGATTTCTATTTTCTGTATTTGGCAAAGATGGAAACTATTGTATTCACTTTCAGTCACAAACTCAATTCTTATGCCACAGCTTCACTTACAAACATCTGAGGATGAAGAAAAGTATTCATAACCACCATTGGCCCATTTTGCCCAGAGCTGATCTGTATCATAATATTCATTTTATCACCAATAATATCCCCAGTCTTCACTTCTGCCTCAGTGCTGTTTATGAATAAATCATAATCTGCTCCTTTCCAGTTGCAGTTCTCTTCTGGCCACACTTGCAGTTACTATAATTTTGACTGGAGACTGATTCTTGTCTCTCCCTGGACCTATGTCAGTTGCAAAGTGTGAAGACAGTTTGATTCTAAAATGAGGTGGTTACAGCTTTGTGTCACTGGTTTCAGCATAACCTGTCAATGGTCGTCAAATGACAGTTTCATTGAACTGTTTAGATTCTAGAACTCTCCGAGCAGGAGTGGGTGCCATGTCCATCATCTCCTAAGTGCAGTGCTCCAATGTATTCGCTTGGTGACAGAGGCATCTCTTTTCACCTCACCCCCACTGACCCACTGCTGGATGGGATACATTACTCTGTCTCCACTGAAGAAGATACAGAAAATCTTCCAGAAATTCCGCAGGGCAGAGTGAATGTGAAAATGAGTAACTGTGGGAGATTAGAATTAACAAAGAAGAATTGCTCAAAACTAATTGAACTGAAGTTTGATACGTTGCTCTGGTACATCCCAGAGTAGACACAGAGGTGGTAATAGAGCTAGTGAAAGAGTTACAGGGTCAGACAGCTCTTCAGCCCAACCAGTCCATTTCAACCATAATCCCAAACTATCCTAGTTCCACCTGCCTGGGATTGACCAGCCTTGGAGGGCTGAATTTTCTTTGTTTTTTGATCTATGTAAATTCCCTTCTAAGTTGTTCCCCTCTCAGCTTTGAATTTAGCACTTGACTTTTGGCCTCCTCCCCACCCCCCCCCACCCCCCCCCCCCCCCCCCCACCCCGCAGAGAAATGGACTTTGGTTATTCAGAATATTCATGGAATTGAAGTTTTATAAACCTCTGTCATGTCACCCCTCAGCCTCTGACACTCGAGGGGAAAACCTTTCAAACTATTCGGCCTCTCCATACAGTTCAAACCCTCCAGCTGAGGAACATCCTTGTAAATCTTTATTTCTGCACCCTCTCAAAAATAACAACTTCCTTCCTTGAGCAGAGCCAACCGATATGTGCGCAGTATTCTTAAAGTGCCCTCATCAATGTCCTGTACAGGAGCAACATGCCATCACAACCCCTGTACCCAATGCTCTGACTGATTAGGGCAATCATGACAAATGTGTCCTTCCCTACCCTGTCTCACATGCTACTCCACCTTCAAGGAACTAAGTGAGTGCACTAAAGGTCTCTTTATTCAGCAACAGTCCCCAGGGCACCAGCATTGACTGTATAAGACCATAAGATGATAAGACATAGGAGTGGAAGTAAGGCCATTTGACCCATCAAATCCACTCTGCCTTTTAAATCATGGCTGATGGGCATTTTAACTCCACTTCCCTGCACTCTCCCTGTAGCCCTTGATTCCTTGTGCAATCAAGAATTTGTGGAGCTCTGCCTTGAAGGCATCCAACGTCCTGGCCTCCGCGGCACTCCGTGGCATTGAATTCCACAAGCACACCACTCTCTGGCTGAAGAAATGTCATCTCATTTCAGTTTTAAATTTATCGCCTTTAATTTTAAGGCAGTGCCCACGTGTCAAAGAACAAAGAACAAAGAAAATTACAGCACAGGAATAGGCCCTTCGGCCCTCCAAGCCTACGCCAATCATAATCCTCTGTTAGCGAGTTTTGAGAAGATTTGTAGCTCAAGTTGAGTTTCTGGATGTGAGTTTGCTTGGTGAGCTGGAAGGTTAGTTCTCAGACGTTTCGTCACCATTCTAGGTAACATCATCACTGAGCCTCCGATGAAGCGCTGGTGTTATGTCCAGCTTTCTGTTTATCTGTTTAGGTTTCCTTGGGTTGATGATGTCATTTCCTGTTCTTTTTTCTCAGAGGATGGTAGATGGGCTCCAAATCAATGTGTCTGTTGATGGAGTTCCAGTTGGAATGCCATGCTTCTAGGAATTCTCACGTGTGTCTCTGTTTGGCTTGTCCGAGGATGGATGTGTTGTCCCAATCAAAGTGGTGTCCTTCCTCATCTGTATGTAAGGATACTAGTGATAGTGGGTCATGTCGTTTTGTGGCAAGTTGATGTTCATGTATCCTGGTGGCTAGCTTTCTGCCTGTTTGTCCATTTGATTGTCCATTTGTCCTGTTTGATTGGGACAACACATCCATCTGAGGACAAGCCAAACAGAGACATGCTCGAGAATTCCTAGAAGCATGGCATTCCAACTGGAACTCCATCAACAAACACATTGTTTTGGAGCCAATCTACCATCCGCTGAGAAAAAGAACAGGAAATGACATCACCAACCCAAGGAAACCAAAACAGATAAATAGAAAGCGGGACATAACACCAGCGCTTCATCGGAGGCTCGCTGATGATGTTACCTAGAATGGTGACGAAACGTCTGAAAACTAACCTTCCAGCTGAGCGAGCAAACTCACATCCAGAAGATCCTCTGTCTGACATGTCATCTATTTTCTAACGGTCTGGGTCCATTTTCTCCCTGCCCATCCATACACCTGTCCAAATATATCTGAAAAGACGCTAACATGTCTGCGCCTACCACCTCCGCTGGCAACGCATTCCAAGCACCCACCAACCTCTGTGTAAAGAACTTTACACGCATATCTCCTTTAAACATTCCTCCTCTCACTTTGAACTCATGACCCCTCGTAATTGAATCCCCCACTCTGGGTAAAAAGCTTTTTGCTATCCACCCTGTCTCTCCCCCTCATGATTTTGTAGACCTCAATCAGGTCCCCCCTCAATCTCTGTCTTTCTCACGAAAATAATCCTAATCTACTCAGCCTCTCTTCATAGCTAGCACCCTCCATACCAGGCAACATCCTGGTGAACCTCCTCTGCACCCTCTCCAAAGCATTTATATCCTTTTGGTAATATGGCGAACAGAGCTATACACAGTACTCCAAATGTGGCCGAACCAAAGTCCTATACAACTGCAACATGACCTGCCAACTCTTGTACTCAATACCCTGCCCAATGAAGGAAAGCATGCCATATGCCTTCTTGACCACCCTATTGACCTGTGTTGTCACCTTCAGGGAGCAATGGACCGAAACACCCAGATCTCTCTGTTCATCAATTTTCCCTCGGACTTTTCCATTTACTGTATAGTTCGCACTTGAATTTGATCTTCCAAAATGCATCACCTTGCATTTGCCCGGATTGAACTCCATCTGCCATTTATCTGCCCAACTCTCCAGTCTATCTATATTCTGCTGTAATCTCTGACAGTTCCCTTCACTATCTGCTACTCCACCAATCTCGGTGTCATCTGAAAACTTGCTGATCAGACCACCTACACCATCCTCCAAATCATTTACATATGTCACAAACAACAATGGTCCCAGCACAGATCCCTGTGGAACACCACTGGTCACCGGTCTCCAATTTGAGAAACTCCCTTCCCCTACAACTCTCTGTCTCCTGTTGCCTAGCCAGTTTTTTTATCCATCTGGTTAGCACACTCTGGACCCCATGAGACTTCACGTTCTCCATGAGCCTGCCATGGGAAATCTTATCAAACATCTCACTGAAGTCCACGTCTATGATATCTACAGCCTTTCCCTCATCAATCAACTTTGTCACATCCTCAAAGAATACTATTCAGTTGGTAAGACATGGCCTTCCCTGCACAAAACCATGTTGCCTATCACTGATATGCCCATTTTTTTCCAAATGGGAATAGATCCTATCCCTCAGTATATTCTCCAGTAGCTTCCCTAGCACTGAAGTCAGGCTCACCAGTCAATAGTTACCTGGATTATCCTTGCTGCCCTTCTTAAACAAGGGGAAAACATTAGAACGTCTCCAGAGCTCTGTGCCCTCACCCGTGTTGAAGGATGCTGCAAAGATATCTGTAAAGGCCCCGGCTATGCCCTCTCTCACTTCCCTCAGTAACCTGGGATAGATACCATCCGGGCCAGGGGACTTGTCC
The DNA here is from genome assembly GCF_030684315.1 of Stegostoma tigrinum. Taxonomy (NCBI): domain Eukaryota; kingdom Metazoa; phylum Chordata; class Chondrichthyes; order Orectolobiformes; family Stegostomatidae; genus Stegostoma; species Stegostoma tigrinum. The sequence continues at coordinate 3,012,338 of NC_081361.1, read as the reverse complement.
ATCTTAATGATTTTTAGGTTACCCAACACTTCCTCTTTCCTAATGTCAACTTGACCTACAGTAAGCAAACATCTATCCCTAACCTCAACATCTGTCATGTCCCTCTCCTTGGAGAATACCGATGCAAAATACTCGTTAAGAATGTCACCCATTTTCGCTGAATCAGCATATAACTTTCCTTCTTTGTCCTTAAGTGGGCCAATCCTTTCTCTAGTTATCCTCTTGATCTTTATATATGAATAAAAGGCTTTGGGATTTTCCTTAACCATGTTTGCCAGCAATATCTCATGTCCTCTCTTAGCCCTCTTAATCCTTCGTTTCAGATTCGATCTACATTCCCAATATTCTTGCAAAGCTTCGTCTGTCTCCAGTCGCCTAGACCTCATGTATGCTTCCTTTTTGCTCTTGGCTAGTCTCACAATTTCAACTGTCATCCATGGTTCCTTCATCTTGCCATTTCTATTCCTCATTTTCACAGGAACATGTCTCTCCTGCACGTTAATCAACCTCTCCTTAAAAGCCTCCCGCAGATCAAATGTGGATTTACCTTCAAACAGTTTCTCCCAATCTACATTCCTCAGATCCTGCCGAATCTTGGTATAGTCAGCCTTCCCCCAGTTTAGTACTCTTCCTTTAGGACCACTCCCATCCTCGTCCATGTGTATTGTAAAACTTACGGAATTGTAGTCGCTATTTCCAAGGTAGTGCCCTGCTGTAATATCAAGCACCTGGCCGGGTTCATTCCCCAGCACCAGGTCCAATATGGCACCTTCCCGAGTTGGACGACATACATACTGCTCGAGAAAACCCTCCTGGACACACCTTACACATTATGCTCCGTCTTGACCCCTCACACTGAGTGAATCCCAGTCAATGTTGGGAAAATTAAAATCTCCCATCACCACCGCCCTGTTTCTCCTACACCTTTCCATTATCTGTTTACATATTTGTACCTCTATCTCACGCTCGCTGTTGGGAGACCTGTAGTCCAGTCCCAACATTGTTACTGCATCCTTCCTATTTCAGAGTTCTACCCATATTGCTTCATTGCTTGAGTCCTCCAGGGGGCCTTCCTTCAGTACGGCTGTGTTATCGTCTTTGACAAGTACTGCAACTCCTCCACCCCTTTTATCTCCCTCTCTAACCCCACTGAAGCATCGATATCCTGGGACAACTAGTTGCCAAGCATACTGTTCTCTCAACCAAGCCTCAGTAATAGCAATAACATCACACTCCCAGGTACTGATCCAAGCCCTAAGCTCATCTGCCTTATCAACTACACCTTTCGCATTAAAACAAATGCACCTCAGACCACCTGTCCCTTTGTGTTCATCATCTGCTCCCCGACTACTATTCCCTTTAGTCACACTGACTCCATTAACTATTACCCTGCAGGCTTTCGTTCCTTCGTCTTTTCTATCCAATATTTGGTTGCCATCCCCCTGCCACATTAGTTTAAACCCTCCCCCACAGCATTAGCAAAAGCATCCCCAAAGACATTGGTTCCAGTATGGCTCAGCTGTAGACCATCCAATTTGTAATAGTTCAACGTTTTCCAGAACCAGTTCCAAAGTCCCAAAAATCTGAACCCCTCCCTCCTACACCATCTCTCAAGCCATGCATCCATCCTAGCTATTCTTTCATTTCTGCACTGACTAGCACGTGGCACGGGTAGCAATCCTGAGATTACTACCTTTGAGGTCCTACTTTTTAACTTGGCTCCTAACTCCCTAAATTCTGCTTGTTGGACCTCATCCCGTTTTCTGCCTATATCGTTGGTGCCTATATGCAACACGACAACTGCCTGTTCACCCTCCCCCTTCAGAATGTTCTGCAGCCGACCGGAGACATCCCTGGCCCGTGCACCTGGGAGGCAACTTACCATTCGGGAGTCCCGATTTCCACCGCAGAACCACCTATAAATTCCCCTTACAATTGAATCCCCAATGACTATCGCCCTTCCGCTCTTTTTCCTGCCCAAGTACATGAAGACAGCCCCCGCTCGAGGTAAGCTTTTTAAAGTGGGAATAAAAAATGTTACATTCCCGACAGCCTCCTGGCGCTCTCTCTGTCTGGCCCTCGCTCTCCTCCCGCCTAACAGAAACAACTTAGTCTCCCTTAGTCTCCCGCCTAACAGAAACAACTTCCTAGCGCCCACCCCTTCTAAGCCATCCATTATTTTGTAAGTTTCTATTGGGTCTCCCCTCAACCTTCTAAACTCTGATGAGTACAATCCCAGGATCCTTAGCCGTTCATCATACATTAAACGTACCATTCCAGGGATCATCTGTGTGAATCTCCGCTGGAGATGCTCCAGGGCTAGTATGTCATTCCTGAGTTGTGGGGCCCAAAGTCCTGCCCTGCTTTACTCTACCAAACACAAAACCTCTCATTTATCTAAATTAAACTCCATCAGCCACACCTTGGCCCATTGGCCCATCTGATCAATGTTCCATTGCACATTGAGATAAACTTCACCACTGTCCACGGCACCACTTTTTAATGTCATCTGTAAACTTACTAACCATGTCCCTGATATTCACATCCAAATCCTTTATATTAATGATGGAAAGCAGTGAACTCAGCACTGATACTTGCGGTACACCGCTGGTCAATGGTCTCCAGTCTGTAAAACAATCCTCCACCTTCAAGCCAATTTTGAATTCAATTGACTAGCTCCCCTTGGATCCTATGTGATTACCCATTGCTAATCTGTCTACCGTTTGGAACATTATGGAACACCTTCCTGATGCCGATTTGGAAAATGTCTGCCACACTGCCTTCATCAACCTTCTTTATCACCTCTTCAAAATAATCAAGTTCGGGAGATGTGATTTACACTGCACAAAGCAATGTTCACTATCCCTATTCACTTCTACCCTTTCCAAATGCATGTAATTCCTATACCTCAGAATCGCCTCCAACAACTTACCCAGCTCTCATGTCAGGCTCAATGGTCTCTGGCGCGCTGGCTGCCGGGTCAGTGTTTCCTTTTCCAGTCCCACCTCTCCCCTGATCACTCCAAATTTTAAATGTAGCCAGGTTGGAGATGTGGCTGATAATATAGGTCTCAGACTGGGTCAGGGTCAGTGTAAGGAAAGAGTCACACAGTTTTCTTTAATCTGCTAAAATGACACATTTATGACCAAACCAATTTTACTCAAACTATGATGCAAAGAAGAAAGACACACATACACACACACACACACACACACAGATACACACACACACACACACACACACACACACACGTATATTTGATGACAAGCTGAAATATTAACTTGAAAGAACTTTGTCCACGTAACAGTTGAACTCATGATAAAAGGAAAAATGTGAGAGATTGTCCCAAATGTTATTCTGCTTCCAAATTTATTCTGCTCGCACAAGTTGTTGGCAATGGGATTATTTCCTGGAACTATTAGATTTGGCTGCATTCCCTTTGCTACAGGCAGTGGGAGATTCCAATTAATCCTCATCATGAATCCTCCATGAGTGGTAAAGATGATTGGTGCGTTTTCAGCTCTCATACATTGATGCGATGAGGAACAAGGAAATAGAGAGGCGATAGGCTGTTGCTTTTCAGGGAGGTTGTGTTTCTTTTCCCCTCTCTGAGTTGAATCACGCAATAATGCTATGCAACCCCCAAACATGAACATGTGAGGTCCTCTTGAACATTGTGCGAGCTACTTATTTCCATCACATTCCCTGCTCCATGTTGGCGCATCATTGCTGCTGTCATACACAGAGTCATTTCCTGAGCAACAAAAGGGCCTACTTGATTTAAAGACATGTTTATGTGTGCCTGCATAATTTACAACATCTTCACAACATCTATATTAAAATGAATGTGTCTTACTCCTAAAGAAATACAGAAATTAGTGGAAAAGGTCAGCAGCCTGGCAGCATCTATGAAGAGAAATTAGAATTAATGTTTCAGGTCAAGTGAACCTTCCTCAGAATCTGTTTTATTTTTAAAATTATTTCCCCAGTTGTATTCACCCAATCAAGACAAATTATCCGTCGGGTATTCACCATTTACACTCTCCTCAAGTTCTGATATAATCAAGAATATTTCTGGTTCTCAGGCCTAAGCTGTTAATCCTCCATAACATAATGCCTTCATCACAGGACAGTCGAAAGAGAACCATCTTTGAAAAGTGTTAAAGGCCATTGTGATTTTTTTTTAGTTTCGTGCATCATACCTACAGACAGAGTATGAGATGGATTCTCAGCAATGCCCTGTACAGAAGCAGGGAAACATGCCTAACATCATACCCAGCACCCTTTTCAAGAAACAGCACTATTCCATTTACTTTCCAAATCACTTGCGACATCTTCAGACTAACTTTATATGATTTCTCTACCAGGACACACAAATCACTCAGTAGCACCAATCTCTGTGTTACTTCTCCAGTCGTATAATTTACTGCTGCTTTATCCTTTCCCCAAAACACAAATGACCCACAACCCACACTCTCCTGTTTTATTTGCATTGCCGGAAGTTTGCTCCCAAACACCCCCTGTCTACACACCAGTGTAGATCGCCTCCCTCCACTTGTCTTCTTATTGGGTGACTATAATGCTGTACTAGCACATTGAGCTCCAATCCTATCAGCCCTTCATTGACATCATTAATCTGGATTGTAAACTGTTGATGAACTCACAACATTTCTTGAGGAATTCCATTAATCACTGCTTTCCAACCTGAAACTAAATAATTATCTATATTCTGCATTTCTTGTTGGTGAACTAGGACTCGCTGTGCAGCAGCTGGGAAAGGTTGCAGGGCCTCTCCTGTGGTGTGTAGCTGGTTGTCGAGAAGTATCTGAGCTCAGCATTACACCATTAGGGCCATTTGTTGTCAGATCATCAGGTAGAGGTTGTACTGTCAATGATTTTGATCCTTCAGTGTTTAAAAAACAAGCACAGGATATAGACTGACATTTGAGTAGAACGCTGTAAGATCAGAAATGCTGTCTTTTAGATGCAGCAATAAATCTAGTCTGCCCTCTCAATCAGGTGTTCAATTTTCTCCAGAAATATATCGAGGAGAAGGGGAGGTTTCCTATCAGTCTGGTTAACATCTGTCCCTTTAAGAACATCACAAATACAGATAAGCTTCTGGTTAATTTCATTTTTGGCTGTGGGTGCTGTGTGGAAACATTGCCACAATTGGTACACAATAAAATAAAATATCGTTGACGTGTGACCTTACAGACGTTTGCAAAGTCATAAGGGACATAGGAGTGTAAACAGCCAAGGTCTTTTTCCCCGGGTTGGGAGAGTCCAAAACGAGAGGGCACAGCTTTAAGGAGAGAGGGGAAAGGTTTAAAACGGACTTAAGGGGCAACATTTTCATGCAGAGGGTGATGTGTTTATGGAATGAGCTGCCAGAGGAAGTGGTGGAGGCTGGTACAATTACAACATTTAATTGGCATCAGGATGGGTATATGATTCAGAATGGTTTAGAGAGGAATGGACCAAATGCTGGCAAATGGGCCCAGATTTATTTAGGATATCTGGATGGCGTGGATGAGTTGGACCGAAGGGTCTGTTTTCATGCTGTATATCTCTGTGTCTCTATGATAGCAACCATGACTGTTTGAATGGGGACATCCTTTTCCTCTGCAACAGCTTTGAAGGGTGGAGTGAGACAACAACAAACAGGATACGAGCTGCAGTTGGCCAGTTGGACCCTCGAGGCTGCTGCTTAATTTAGAAAGATCGTGGCTGATCTGTTTGTGGCTGAACACACTTTTCCTGTTTATTCCCAAAAATGGAGTCTCTTGTCCGTTAAAGGTCAGTTGAGCTCCGCCTTGAATATCTTCACTAATCCAGTGTTCATTATTCCCTGGGGATGAGAACACCACAGACAGCACAATGTTAAAGAGAAAGATATATTCGTACCTCAGTCTTAATTGGGAGACTCCTTAAAGTGTGTCAGCCACACAGCAAATTACCTTCTCTAAATATTCCCAATACCTTCAGACCAGACAGTTTAAGAAATTGGAGCAGAATTTGCCATCTGGCCCATCGAGTCTGCTCTGCTGTTCAATTATGCTTGACATATTTCTCAAAACAATTCCCTTGCCTTCTCACCATAACCCTTGAACTGCTTATTCATCAGAATGTATCTATCTCCACGGCTGTGTGCATGTGTGCAAGTGCATGCGCGTGTGCGTGTGCGTGTCCATGTGTGTGTGAGTGTGTGTGTGTGTGTGTGTGTGTGTGTGTGTGTGTGTGTGTGTGTGTGTGTGTGTGTGTGTGTGTTCCTGCTTTATGGCAGGAGACAGGGTGTTCATGGAGGATTGTCCTTCAGACTGGAATCCTGTGGTTTGTGGTGATCCACAGGGGTCAGTGCTAGATTTACTTTTGGTTGTCATTTAAATGAATGATTCAGATGAAAATTATAGAAGGCAAGGTTAGCAAGTTTACGGATGACACTGAGATTATATGAACCATGGACAGACAAGGTTATCCAAGATTACAAAGAGATCCTGAGCAAATGAATGAATCATAAAGATGTACAGTATGGGAACAAATCCCTTGGTCCACATGTCCATGCTGCCCAGGTAGCCGAAATTAATCTCATCCCATTTGCCAGCATTTGGCCTACATTCCTCTGGGCCCTTCCAATACATATACCCATCCTTTGAAATGGTGTTTTCACAAGCCTCCAGCACTTTATCTGGAAGTTCATTCGTATGGTTTTTTAAATCTTTCCCGTTGTTCCATAAACCTGTGCCTTCTAATGTTTGACTCGCCATACTCTAGAAAAAGACCCTGACTATTCACCCTATCCATGCCCTTCATGATTTTATAAACATATATAAGGTGCACATTTTACTACAATCAACACGAATGACTGTGCTTTCTGTTATCCCGGGCCTGAATTCTGAAATTCAACACTGGTCCTTCTCAATCAAGTCACAATTCTGGAAAAAATTTCACCAACTTGTTTAGACATTTTATGAAACACTGCTGGGGGATTTGAATTGAGGCCTCTGGTCCAAAGATGAAGGCCACCACACTGTGATGGCCCCTGAATCTACAATATGACTGTCCCGTATATTTGCTCATCAACCTGTTCTGACAGGCTGTGACACACCTCCTCGACTGGCAGGAGTTGTATCCAGAACTTCTGGTCCAGAGCTAGTGACATTATCATCGATTCAGAGATTGGAATTGAATCAGACCTCTGGCACAGATTTTGAGTCACATTTTACGTGCCAACTTTCAGCTGAATTTGAATTTATCAATTTCTGGTTAAATTTACTGAATTATACAGGGAAGATTTTTCAGTGTTGAACAATTGCAAGGTACTTGCCTCAACTGGAGGATGTTGAGGGAATGTGCTGCGTCATTGAGATAAACTATTAGCATCTTTAATTGCTTGGCTATGATTTCCAGCTTAAATGGTTATTATCTGAAATCCTCCCTCTACTGACCCCTTCTCCCACCGCCAACACACCCCCTCCTCCTGGACACCATCCCCAGGCCTCCTACCCTCCCTCGACTTCTTCATCTCCAACTGCCATTGAGACATCAATTGCCTCAACCTCTCCACCCCTCTCACCCATTCCAACCTCGCCCCGCAGAACCTACAGCCCTCCGCTCCCTTGTCTCCAACCCTCACCTCACTATAAAACCCACGGACAAGGGAAGCACATTTGTAGAATGGCACACTGACCTCGACATTGCTGAGACCAGATGCCAGCTCTCTGACACCTCCATCTACTGCCTCCTTGATCATGACCCCACCCCTGACCACCAATACATCATCTCCCAGACCATCCTGAACCTCATCACCTCAGGTGACCTCCCACTCACAGCCTCCAACCTCATTGTTCCCTAATCCTGCACCGTCCGCTTCTATCTCCTTCCCAAAATCCACAAACCTGTCAGCCCTGGTCAACCCATTGTCTCTGCCTGCTCCTGCCCACCGAAATTATCTCCAACTATCAGGACTCCATTTCCCCCCCCCCCTTGGTCCAGCTAATCCCCACCAATGTCCATGATACCACCCACGCCCTCCAACTCCTCCAGAACTTCCAATTCCCTGGTCCCCAACACCTCATCTTCACCATGGACCTCCAATCCCTGTATACTTATAATCCCCATACAGATGACCTAAAGGACCTCTGCTTCTTCCTGTCCCCCAGGCCCAACCAGTCCTCCTTCATTGACACCCTTGTCCGCTTAGCTGAACTCGTCTTCACCATTAATAACTTCTCCTTCAGGTCCTTCCACTTCCTACAGACAAAGGGGTTGGCCGTAGGACCTGCATGGGCCCAAGGTATGCCTGCCTCTTTGTAGGTTACATAGAACAATCCCTTTTCCGAAGCTACGCTGGCCTTAAACCCCACCTCTTCCTCCGTTATATTGATAACTGTATCGGTGCCACCTCATGCTCCCACAAGGAGCTCAAACAGTTCATCCACTTCACCAACATCTTCCATCCCAACGTTGAGTTTCCCTGGACCATGTGTGATACATCTATCTCCTTCCTAGGCCTCTGTGTTTCCATCTCTGGAAACCACCTGGAAACCAATATCCATTTCAAGCCTACCAACTCCCACAGCTACATAGAATACATTTCTCCCCACCCACATTCCTGCAAAAATGTTCTTCTCTATTCCCAATTCCTTCGCCTCCTCTGCATCTTTTCCTGAGATGAGACATTACACTTGCAGTCATCCCAGATGTCTTCGTTTTTCAAGGGTTGCAACTCCCCCTCCACAGTGGTTGAAAATACCCTCGAACGCATCTCTCATGTTTTCTGCAACTCATCCCTCACACCCACTCCCCTCAATAAAACCAAAACAGAATCTTCTCATCCTGAGGTACCCCACACGCCCCGACCACCCCCACCAACCTCCGGATCCAACACATCATCCTACCTGCGCCGTCTGGAATCTGACCCCACCACCAAAGATATTTTCCCCACGCCACTCTTCCCTGCTTTCTGGAGGGACCACTTTCTCCATGAATCTCTTGTCCGCTCTACACTTCCCTCCAGCTCCATGTCACCCGGCTCTTTTCCCTGCAACTGCGAGAAGTGCGGAACCTGCCCCTACCCCACCACCCCGTACCCTCCATCCCAGGCCGCAGGAAAACCTTCCACATCAAACAGATGTTCACCTGCACATCTGCTGATGTATATTGTGTCCCCTGTTCCTGATGTGGCCTCCTCATCATTGGGGAAAACAAGCGGAGCCTTCGAGACCGCTTTGTGGAACATCTACGCTCCACACCCTGGATGACATGTTCATCCTGGGCCTCATCCAATGTCACAATGATACCACCCGAAGGCTGCAGGAACAGGACCTCATATTTTGCTTGTGAACCCTGCAGCCTAATGGCATCAATGTGGACTTCACAAGCTTCAAAATCTCCCGACCCCCACCTGCATCCCAAAACCAGCCCAGCTTGTCCCTGCCTCCCTGACCTGTCCATCCTTTCTCCCACTGATCCACTCCTCCCACCTCAATCCCCGCCCCTACCTCCTACCAACCAGTCTCATCCCTGTCTCCTTGACCTGTCCGCTTCCCTTGACTGAGCAACCTCCACCCTAACTCCCCACCTACACTCACCTTTACTGGCTCCATCCCAGCCTCCTTGACCTGTCTGTCTCCTCTCCACCTATCTGTTCATTTATCCATCTTCCATCTGCCTCCCCCCCTCTCTCTCTATTTATTCCAGAATCCCCTTGCCATCCCCCATTTCTGAAGAAGGGTCCAGGCCAAAATGTCAGCTTTCCTGCTCCTCTGATGCTGCTTGGCCTGCTGTGTTCATCCAGCTCGATACTTTGTTTTCTCAGATTCTCCAGCAGCAGCAGTTCCTACTATATCTGGAGACTGCAATGTTAGGGAAAGAAATTCTGCAGACATGTTCTGCACTATGAAGAATCTCGATTAGACATTACTGAACACCAGACACGACAAAAGAGCATAATTTCCAACCCCAACAGATCATATTGCAGATCACTATTTCCCACCTCTAAGGCGTGACTGCCCTCCTCCTAAAAGCCTTAAATGTGACACAGCAACAAATTAGATTCTAGGATCAAAAACAAAGTTGCTGGAAAAGCTCAGCAGATCTGGCAGCATCTTTGAAGGAAAAAAAACAGAGTCAATGTTTGGGGTTCAGTGACCCTTCCTCAGAATTGATGGTGGCTGAGAAAATGTCAGTTCATATGCTGAGAATAGGGAGGTGGATGGGGTAGAGAGTAACCGAGATGCTAGGGCCCAAAGAGAGAGAAAGAAGTTGGACAGACAAAGGAGTTAATAACGATCAGGCTGGGAGGGTGAGTAGTTGCTAAGAGGGACTGTTAGTGACTAACAACAGGGAGTGTGTAATGGCAGGGTATGTGGTAACAAGGCCTGGTGTGTGCAGTGGGGTGTGGGACATGGGAGAGTTTAGGCCCTAAAATTATTGAACTCAATACTGAGTCCGGAGGGCTGCAGGGTCCCCAAGTGGAAAATGTGGTGTTGTTCCTCCAGCTTGCTTTGGGCTTCACTGTAACACTGCAGCAAGCCAGAGACAGAGATGTTGGCCTGGAGCAGGGTGGTGCATTAAAGTGGCAGGCAACAGGCAGCTCAGAGACTTTTTTTACAAGCCGAGCATAGATGTTCTACCTCGCGTTCACCAAGTCTTCACTTCATTTCCCAATGCAGAGGAGACCACATTGTGTGCAGCGAATGCAGTAGCCTAGATTCTGGGAAGTGGGGGTGAAGTGTTGCTTCACCTGGGTAGTTATGTTTGGCGATACTGGGGAGGGAGGGGGTAAATGGGCAGGTGTTGCACCTTCACCGGTTACAGGGGAAGGGCCGTAGGGCTGTGGGGAGTTGTTGGGGGTGAAGGAAGTGTGTACCATGGTATCCCAGAGAGAACGGTCCCTGCGGAAGGCAGGCCTGTGATGCTGCTTGGCCTGCTGTGTTCATCCAGCTTCACACTTTGTTATCAAGGGAGAGGTGGTGCGGTGGTGGCATCTCACAGAAAATCGCAGACATGGCGTCTGATGATCTTCTGGACGTGGAGGCTGTTGGGATGGTTGGTGAGGCTAAGGGGAACCCTATCGCTGTTGCGGGAGGAAGGAGAAGAAGTGAGGGCGGAAGTGTGGGAGATGGATCAGACCTGGTTGAGGGCCCTGTCAACAAAGGAGCTGGGGAATCCTTGGTGGAGGAGGAAGGTGGACATGTCGGAGACTCTCTTGTTGAAGTTAGCCTCATCTGCACATATGTGCTGGAAACGGAGGAACTGAGAGAATGGGATGGAGGGAGTCTTTGCGAAAATAAAGACCGGAGTTTGTAGGCCTTCTGGAGCTGGGAGGGTCTTTCAAAACATGTCAGGGTTGTGTGGGGGTGCGGTGGGAATATCACTCACTGGGCTGTGGTGTGGCAGATTGTGTTTAATTTGCATAAATGCAAGACATTTACAGGATTTTACAGGAAGGTGCGTGTGAGGACATATAGCCCAGGTAGCTGTGGGAGACAGTGGATTTGTAATGAATATTAGTGGCCAGTCTATCCCAGAAATGGAAACAGAAATGTTGAAGAAGGGAAGGGAGGGCTCAGAAATAGACCAGGTGAAAGTGAGGGCAGGGTGGAAGTTGGAAGCAAAATATGTGAAGCTTTCCAATTCCAGACAAGAGAGAGAAGCAGTACTGATGATATCTCAGATTCTCCAGTATCTGCAGTTCCTACTATCTCCGATGATATCATTGATACAGTGGAGAAAGAGCTGTGGGTGGGGGAGGGTAGCAGAATAGGACTGGGAAAAGGAATGTTCCACGTACCCAATGAAGAGACAGGCATAACTAGGGCCCATCTGGGTGCCCATTGGCAAACTCTCTACCCTGAAGAAAATGAATCTCCCCATCACAGGCTGGTCTGCAATCCACACTCCCACCACCACCACCCCACGCCTCCTGCTGCCCACACAAGGCAAACCAAGCTCAGGGTCTTTGCGAAAATAAAGACCGGAGGCCTTTGGTAGTGTTGCAGAACAGAGACTCGGCCATCAGGTTTCACTCTTCGAAGTCTGTGTCACACACAGACAGGCTGGTTAAGGAGGCATTTTGTTCGCGACCTGCTATGCTCAGACCTTTGAGTTTGGGAGTTGGGATGTCATTTTCACGTTGTACAGGATGTAGCTGAGGCATCTTCTGATGTACTGTGTCCAGTTCTGGTCGCACTGTTATAGGAAGGATAATATTAATCTGGAGAGGGAACAGCAGAGATTTACCGGGATGTCGGTGGGAATGAATGGTTTGAGATATAAGGATTAGATTTGATTCCCTATGGTGTGGAAACAGGCCCTTTGGCACAACAAGTCCACACTACCCCTTGAAGCATCACACCCAGACCCATCCCCCTATAACCCACACACTCCTGAACACTACAGGCAATTTAGCATGGCCAATCCACCTAGCCTGCACATCTTTGGACTGTGGGAGGAAACCGAAGCACCCGGAGGAAACTCACGCAGACACGGGGAGAACGTGCAAACTCCGCACAGACAGTTGCCCGAGGCTGGAATTGAACCCAGGCCCCTGGTGCTGTGAGGCTGCAGTGCTAACCACTGAGCCACTGTGCTGCCTGTGCCAGGACAAGGGGTGCCATGGGTGTCACTGCCAGAGAGAGATGGTCTGGAATTGGTTTAAATATGAACAAATGGGATGGTTTGGATATATAGATAGAGAGGGGGAGATAGAGAGACAGTGCCATGGAAGGATGTGTTCGCAAGTTTCAGAATGCTGACATGTAGACATACTCCCTTACACCGAAAACACTGCATGGGCCCAACACTGTCGCCTGATTCAATCCGGATACATCACCACTTCAGAGTGTTTACAGAGGCTGGACAGGCTGGGACTTTACTGACTTATGCACAGGGAGGATGAGGGGTGACCTGATTGAGGCTTATAAATCATGAGGTGCACAAATAAGTTGAATGTCGGTTACCTTTTCTTGGGGATGGAGGATTTCAGGGCGGTCGGGATGTTTCAAATTTTGAGGATCAAACATTTTAAAAGAGACATGAGGGGCAATTACTTTACAGAGAGTCGTTCGCGTATGGGATAAAATTCCAGATGAAATGGTGGAAGTGGGTACAGTTACAATATTTAAAAGACATTTAGATAAGTACATGAGGAAGAAATCAGTTTGGATGGTGTCGTGCGCTGCTGCCCTCCCAGTCCCTCTCTGAACAAATCCCTGATGGTGCCCATCCCCTGCTGCTGCCTGTGCAGTGGCGTGTGGAGGCCAGCAGAGGGAGGCATTGCATCACATCAAACAGCACAGAGACTGTCAGAGATAAAATAATGTGAGGCTGGATGAACACAGCAGGCCAAGCAGCATCTCAGGAGCACAAAAGTTTACGTTTCGGGCCTAGACCCTTCATCAGAGAGGGGGATGGGGTGAGGGTTCTGGAATAAATAGGGAGAGAGGGGTAGGCGGACCGAAGATGGAGAGAAAAGAAGATAGGTGGAGAGGAGAGTTTTGGTGGGGAGGCATGGAGGGATGAGGTCAGTCCAGGGAAGACGGACAGGTCAAGGAGGTGGGATGAGATTAGTGGGTAGGAAATGGGGGTGCGGCTTGGGGTGGGAGGAAGGGATGGGTGAGAGGAAGAACAGGTTAGGGAGGCAGAGACAGGCTGGGCTGGTTGTGTGATACACTGGGGGAAGGGGAAGAGCTCGGCTGGTTGTGTGGTGCAGTGGGGGGAGGGGACGAACTGGGCTGGTTTTGGGATGCGGTGGGGGAAGGGGAGATTTTGAAGCTGGTGAAGTCCACATTGATACCATTGGGCTGCAGGGTTCCCAAGCGGAATATGAGTTGCTGTTCCTGCAACCTTCGGGTGGCATCATTGTGGCACTGCAGGAGGCCCATGATGGACATGTCATCTAAAGATTGGGAGGCAGAGTGGAAACGGCTCATGACTGGGAGGTGCAGTTGTTTATTGTGAACTGAGCGGAGGTGTTCTGCAAAGCGGTCCCCATGCCTCCGCTTGGTTTCCCCAATGTAGAGGAAGCCACACCGGGTACAATGGATACAGTATACCCCATTGGCAGATGCGCAGGTGAAGCTCTGCTTAATATGGAAAGTCATCTTGGGGACTGGGATATGGGTGAGGGAGGAGTTGTGGGGGCAAGGGTAGCATTTCCTGCAGTTGCAGGGGAAGGTGCCGGGTGTGATGGGGTTGGAGGGCAGTGTGGAGCGAACAAGGGAGTCACGGAGAGAGTGGTCTTTCCGGAAGGCAGACAGGGGTGGGGATGGAAAAATGTCTTGGGTGGTGGGGTCGGATTGCAGATGGCGGAAGTGTCGGAGGATGATGCGTTGTATCCGGAGGTTGGCGGGGTGGTGTGTGAGAACGAGGGGGATCCTTGTTGGGCGGTTGTGGTGGGGGCGGGGTGTGAGGGATGTGTCGCGGGAAATGCAGGAGATGCGGTCACGGGCGTTCTCAACCACTGTGGAGGGAAAGTTGCAGTCCTTGAAGAACTTGGACATCTGAGATGTGCGGGAGTGGAAAGCCTCATCGTGGGAGCAGATGCGGCGGTGGCGGAGGAATTGGGAATAGGGGATGGAATTTTTGCAGGAGGGTGGGTCGGAAGAGATGTATTCTAGGTAGCTGTGGGAGTCGGTGGGCTTGAAATGGACATCAGTTACAAGCTGAGATGGAGACTGAGAGGTCCAGGAAGGTGAGGATTGTGATGGAGATGGCCCAGGTGAACTAAAGGTTGGGGTGGAAGGTGTAGGTGAAATGGATGAACTGTTCGAGCTCCTCTGGGGAGCAAGAGGTGGCGCCGATACAGTCATCAATGTAACGCCGGAGGAAGAGGTGGGGTTCGGGGCCTGTGTAGGTGCGGAAGAGGGTTTGTTCCACGTAACCTACAAAGAGGCAGGCATAGCTGGGGCCCATGTGGGTGCCCGTGGCCACCCACTTTGTCTGTAGGAAGTGGGAGGAATGGAAAGAGAAGTTGTTGAGGGTGAGGACGAATTCAGCGAGGCCGATGAGGGTGTCGGTGGAGGGGGACTGGTCGGGCCTGCAGGACAGGAAGAAGCAGAGGGCCTTGAGTCCATCTGCATGCAGAATACAGGTGTATACGGAGTGGACATCCATGGTGAAAATGAAGTGTTTGGTGCCAGGGAATTGGAAGTTCTGAAGGAGGTAGAGGGCGTTGGTAGTGTCACGGACGTAGGTAGGGAGTTCCTGGACCAAAGGGGAGAAAATGGATTCCAGATAGCTGGCGATGAGTTTGGTGGGGCAGGAACAGGCTGAGACAATGTGTCGACCAGGGCAGGCAGGTTTGTGGATTGTTTGGACATAGAGCAGTTTTTCCACCGCCTTCACCTCCGCGCTTACTTCTTCAACCGGGAACCTAACCCTCCCTCCACTGATCCCTTCACCCGCTTCCAACACAAGTCCTCCTCCTGAACACCACCCCCAGGCCTCCTCCACTCCCTTGACCTCTTCGTCTCCAACTGCCATCGAGACATTAACCGCCTCAACCTCTCCACCCCTCTCAAACACTCCAACCTCTCCCCTACAGAACGGGTAGCCCTCCGCTCCCTCTGCTCCAACCCCAACCTCGCCATCAAACCCACAGACAAGGGTGACGCAGTGGTAGTATGGCGCACTGACCTCTACGTCGCCAAGGCCGAACGCCAACTCTCCAACACCTCCTCCCACCGCCCCCTTCATCATGACCCCACCAACGAGCACCAAACCATCATCTCCAACACCATTCATGACCTCATCACCTCAGGGGACCTCCCACCCACAGCCTCCAACCTTATTATTCCCCAACCCCGCATGGGCCATTTCTATCTCCTTCCCAAAGTCCACAAACCTGCTTGTAACTGATGTCCATTTCAAGCCCATCGACTCCCACAGCTACCTAGAATACACCTCCTCCCACCCACCCTCCTGCAAAAATTCCATCCCCTTTTCCCAATTCCTCCACCTCCGCTGCATCTGCTCCCACAATGAGGCATTCCACTCCCGCACATCCCAGACGTCCCAGTTCTTCAAGGACCACAACTTTCCCCCCACAGTGTTCGAGAACGCCCTTGACCGCGTCTCCTGCACTTCCCACAACACATCCCTCACAACCTGTCCCCGCCACAACCGCCCAACGAGGATCCCCCTCGTTCTTACACACCACCCCACCAACCTCCGGATACAACGCATCATCCTCCGACACTTCCGCCATCTACAATCCGACCCCACCAGCCAAGGCATTTTTCCATCCCCACCCTTGTCTGCTTTCCGGAGAGACCACTCTCTCCGTGACTCCCTTGTTCGCTTCACACTGCCCTCCAACCCGACCACACCCAGCACCTTCCCCTGCAACTGCAGGAAATGCTACACTTCGCCCCCAGACCTCCTCCCTCACCCCTATCCTAGGCCCCAAGATGACTTTCGATATAACCTCCCCACCTATAGTCTCCTCTCCACCTATCTTCTTTTCTCTACATCTTCGGTCCGCCTCCCCCTCTCTCCCTATTTATTCCAGAACCCTCTCCCCATCCCCGTCTCTGATGAAGGGTCTAGGCCCGAAACGTAAGCTTTTGTGCTCCTGAGATGCTGCTTGGCCTGCTGTGTTCATGCAGCTTCATACTTTATTATCTTGGATTCTCCAGCATCTGCAGTTCCCATTATCTCAGAGACTGTCAGACCTGCCCCACACAAAGACACACAGATACATACACAAATACACCGATACTTACACAAATAAGGGGAACCTATCAGAATTTCCCTGGTTCTGTGTTTTGCTAATAACTGCATTCATTCCATTTGATGTGTGTTGGGATTACTGTTATTCCGTGGACAGCATTTCATTATTTGAGTCACTCCATGAGAGTACATCAGTATTTGCTCTCTCCAGTGAGTGTGACAGTGTTTCAGTTGTTCCATGGGGACTGTGACTCTGTGAGATTTTCAATGCTTGATTATTGAAGATATAAGGACAATTTGGGAGACTAGTAAATATTATAGGTTAGTTTCAGTATCTGAGCTGTCTGAAGGAGGTGTAGGAGGGAGACTCCGTGCTCCCTTCCTGGGAGCTGGTGGAGACGATGTGTAGTGAGCTCACCCTCCTGCCCACCGAGACCATGGGAATTCCATTTGTACAATTCGATACAAAAGAGAGATGGCATCAGCGGCACGGTTTCTAAGCTGTGCCAGGTGGAAATGGAACTGACAGTGGGGTTAAAGTGAGAATTACCCTTCACTGAACATTGCTCCTTACTCGGTTGGTGGGACGTGTATATTTTGAAATCTCCACACGGGCCGTCCTGGTTCCTCCGGCTCATTCCAGGGCCCTACCCATGAGGTGGGGGAAGGTGGGTAAGTGGACTGATGTGCGGAACACCACCGCCCTGCTTGGCCTTTTCTGTCCTCTTCCAGGCTGTTCCTCCTGGAATGAGGGAATGGGAGGTAGGGAATGAAGGTGAATGTGCATGGCCCTGCTGTTAGTGATGGTGTAGGTGAGGGGGAAGTGGTGAGGTGTCCGGATTGAATCAGTCGACAATGTTGGATCGATGCAGTGTTTTCAGTGTTGGGGAGTATGTCGACATGTCAGCATTCTAAAGTTGTGAACACATCCTTCCATGACACAGTCTCTCAATCTCCCCGTCTCTGTCTGTTTATCCAAC
This sequence comes from Stegostoma tigrinum, assembly GCF_030684315.1. Lineage (NCBI taxonomy): Eukaryota > Metazoa > Chordata > Chondrichthyes > Orectolobiformes > Stegostomatidae > Stegostoma > Stegostoma tigrinum. The sequence continues at coordinate 2,994,681 of NC_081361.1, read as the reverse complement.
CCATCCCATTTGTTCGTATTTAAAGTGATTCCCCACCATCTCTCTCTGGCAGTGATTTTCACACCCATGGCACCCCTTGTCATGGCACATTGGAGATATGGAGCTGTAAATGGATGGGAGCCCCACATCCTGTCACTTCCAGCATGGGCTGCATGTTTCCCCAGGCTGGGAGGTGATTTAACACAGCTTTACCAGGGACTGCACTGGGGTGGTCTGTACAGATCTACACACTGGGAGGGTAACTGCTCCAGGTTTGCAGATCAGTTCAGTGGTGTTCACCTCACTGTCCCCCGTGCTGGACAGATACCTGGTCCAGATTTATATATTAATGCACTGGTGTGGTCTGCACAGCTCCCCGTGCTTGACTGATATCTATTTGACTGGTGAGGCCTGCACAGTGTCCCACTCTGGACAGATTGCCGGGTTGTATGGAGCAGGACACTAGCCTGGCCTGCACAGTGTTCCGTGCTGAACAGATGTTTCATCTGGGTTTGTGGTGTCTGGGCTGGTTCTGTGAGGTGGATTGAGAATGTGAGATAACTGACCACTTCAGCTGATCTGGCAATGCCTTTAATTTGTGTTTGCCAGTTGTGTTGAGTTTGAGGAGAGATTTCCCCCGCCAGGCTGAGTGGGTCTCACCAAAACTGATGGACAGAAGGGCCTTTGTGATGTGGATCTTTTATGACTCCATCACATTCTGTATCCGACATTCCCTGGAACATTCTGTAACCGACATTCCCCGGAACATTTTGTATCCGACATTATTTGTGAACATTTGGATGCCAGTTAATTGAACAAAAGATAAGACCCCGAGGGAAAAGATCCATTTCCAGAGAGAAGGAGACACTGTTGCAAATTCCCCTCAGGTAGTTAATGGGGTGAATACATTTTCCCTGTGTTCATGTTTCTTCACAAACAAAAATTGACCACAATGTGGACGAAAAGACTGAAATTTCCATCCTCCGTTTGTCTGCAGGGAACTGGGAGAGAATCCTTCAGGACAGCAACGTCTTCACCCTCTATATCAGGAACTGTAAGGAAATGACCTGTGCCTGCTCTCGAGTGAATGAGTCTGTGGGAATGTTCTAGAAGCCGTCTGTCCTTATGGATGTGTGTTTGTGTATTTCAGGAGGGAGAGTTTCTTGTATTTTATGTTAGTTTTTTTTGCAAAGTAAAACAAATTGAGACATTACTACGGGTTATTTCAGCTTCTTTTTTTTCAATAAATCAGCGATAAATTTGAAAATGTCACTGGGTCCTCAATCAAACTGGTAACTGTGCCTCCAGACTGATGTGTAATTTATTTGTTTTCCTTCCTCACAGTTAATGTAGTGACGATCTACGTCCTGCTTTATAAAGATTGTGGATTGTCTCCATGTGTCAGACGTTACCTAGGGGCCATGGCAGTGGCGGATCTACTGGTCATTATCCTCGACCTGATATTGAGACACATTCCCATTGTTTATGACGAACAGTTTTATTTCCTGTATTCCATCCCCGTGTGTAATATCCACGCCGTCCTGCTTTATGCAGCCACTGACTGTTCTGTCTGGTTCACCGTCACTTTCACCTTTGATCGATTTGTGGCCATTTGTTGCCAGAAGCTGAAAAGTAAATATTGCAGTGAGAAAACGGCGGCTGTGGTTCTGGGAACAGTGACTGTGCTGAGCTGTTTGAAGAACATTTTCTGGTATTTTATGTTCATGGGTTACTATTCGCTGGGGAACACCCCCTGGTTTTGTGCTGGAACAAGCGCTGTTTTTTACTCTCATGTCTGGGTCATAATCACGTTCCTCCACCACATTCTAACCCCGACTCTCCCGTTTCTCCTGATTCTGCTGCTCAATGTTTTCACCGTCAGACACATTTTAGTGACCAGCAGAGCCCGCAGGAGACTCCGGGCTCACACCAATGGGGACGGTCCGTGTGACACAGAAATGAGAAATCGAAAAAAATCCATCATTTTACTGTTTGTGATCTCAGCCAATTTCATCCTGTTATGGTCAATCTTAATGGTGTATTCTCTTTGGAACCGGATGTGGGATTTTGGGTATCGGTCTGTGTATCTACATGACTTTGTGCAGGAATTGGGCTTCATGCTGCAGCTCCTCAGTTGCTGCACAAACACCGCGATTTATACCGTGACCCAGACTAAGTTCAGGCAGCAGCTGAAGAATGTGCTGAAATATCCCTTTACCCAAATTCATCAATCAATCAAATTCACTCATTAATCAATCCATCCAGGATTTTCTCATTTCAGTTCAATGTTTCAGCAATGAAGCAGCCTGTCGCTACGGTAACAGACTGAGGGTAGTGCTGGTTTATTCAACCTTATCCCACAGGGGGTTACAGGGAAACATGTCAATGTTTCTCTCAACTCACAGGCCAAAGAGAAAAGGCACCATCCCACTGACTGCATCCATAACTTCAATATGTAATTAACGTTCATTAAAAAGTGCCAAGCAGTACAGCAAACTATATTGTTGTTTGTCTCTGTGTTGAGAGAAACAGGCTCCCACCCTGTCCGTCCAACCCTGTCTACCTCCCTGATCCTCCCTGTCCCTCTCCCTGTTCCTTCATCCCTTTCCCTCCTTCCCTGTTCTTTGCTCCTTTCCTGTCCCTCGCTCCATGTCTCTTGCTCCATCCCCGTCCCTCACTCTCTCTCCATCCTTCAGTCCCAACCCATCCCCTGATCCCATTGCGAGCTCTCTCCCCATCCTTCTCTCCTGTCCCTCTGTCCTTTGCTCCCGACCCTTGCTCCAATCCCTCCCTCCGTCACTCCCTCCCTGCCACTCGCTCCCTCTCTGACTCCCGTTATGTCACTCGCTCCCTCCCAAGCTCACATCCCGTCCCTCGCTCCATCACTCCCTCTCTCCCTGTCCCTCACTCCCTTGCTCCCTTCCTCCCTGCCCCTTGCTCACTTGCCAACCCTCCCTCGCTCCCTCACTCACACCCTCTCCATCGCTTGCTTCCTCCATCCCCGTCTCTTGGTCCCTCCCTCCCTGTCCCTTGCTCCCTCACTCTGACCCTCTCTCTTTTGCTCCATCCCTCTCTCCCTTGCTCACTTGCTTCCTCGCTTCCTTCCCATCCCTCATTCCCTCTTTGCCTCCTCATCCATAGCTCCCTCGCTCCTTCCCCGTACCTCACTCCCTCGCCATCCTTAACTCCCTCGCTCGCACCCTGTACCTCACTCTCTCCCCGTCCCTCGCTCCCTTGCTCGTTTCCTGCCTGTCCCTTGCTCCCTTGCTGTCCCTTCTCTCTCCCTCCCAATCCAACGCTCTCTTCCTCCTGCTACGTCTCACTCATTCTCTTCATCTGTCACTCACTCGCTCCCTCCCCATCACTCACTCCCTCACTCCCAACCCATCCCTTGTTCCCTCGCCATGCCTCGGTCCCTGCACGTCTCTCAGTCCCTCCCTGTCTCTTTCTCTCACTCATGGCCTGTCACTCGCTCAGTCCCTTGCTACTCCCTTACTGCTGCTCCTTTGTTTCCTCCCTCATCCCCTCCCCGTCCTTGCTCCCTAGCTTCCTTCCCGCCCCTCGCTTCCTTCCCATCCCTTGCTCCCTCCCCATTCCTTGCTCCCTTGCTATTCCTCTCTCCCTCCTCGCCCCTTGCTCCCACCCCATCGCTCCATTGCTCCCTGTCCTTTGCTTCGTCGGGCACTCCCTTCCTATCCCTCCCTCCATCATTCGCTCCCACCACGTCCCTCGCTCCCTCCCCATCCCTCGCTCGATCCCTCAATCAGTCATATCTCCCCACTCGCTCCCTCCTTGCTCCCCACTCTACCTCCTTGCTCCCTCCCTCACTCCCTCACCATCCCTCGCTACCTCCCTGTCCCTCACTACCTCCCACCCTGACCCTCATTCCCTCTCTCTCACTCCATCCCTTGCTCCCTCCCTACCCCCGTCCCATGCTCTCTTCCTCCCCATGCCTCACTCCCTCGCTCCCTGTCCCTTTCTCGCTTCCTTCCTCCCAGTCCCTCCCTCCTTCCCACACTCCACCTGCCCCCCTTGCTCCCTACACCCCTCCATCTCTCCCTCTCCCATCCAAGTCCTTCCCTCCCTCGATCCCTCCCCGTCACTCCCTCGCTCCCTGCCTCCCACACGTACCTCACTCCCTGTTCATCGCTCCCGCCCTTCGGTCCCTGATCATTGTCCCTTGCTCCCAAGCCCTCCCATGCCGTCCCTGGCTCCCGCCCTCCCTGTGCCTCACTCTGTCCATGTCCCTGACTCCCTCGCTCATTCCCTTCCCATCCCTCTCTCCCTTGTCGTCCCTTGTCTCTCCCTCCCTCTGCCTCTCGCTCACTCGCTTCATCCGCCATTCACTCGCTCCCTCCCAATCACTCACTCCCTTGCTCTCAAACTGTCCCTTGCTCCCTCAGTCCCTCTCCATCCCTCGCTCCCTACCCGTCACTCACCCCTTCCCTGACCGTTGCTCCCTCCCTTGCTCCCTCCGCATCCCTTGCTGCCTCCCCGTCTCTTTCCGTCACTCACTCCCTGTCCCCGGCCCAGTCCCTTGCTACCCCCTTACTCCCTCCTTCCTGCTCCCTCATTACCTCCCTCGTCCCCACCCTGTCCCTTGCTCCCTCATTCCCTTCCCGTCCCTTGCTCCCTCCCAGCCCCTCCCTCCCTGTCTCTTGCTCCCTCCCTCCCCGCCTCTCCCCCCCCATCCCTAGCTACCTCTCTCCCTTCCCATCCCTCGCTCTGTTGCTCGCTCCCTTCGCATCCCTCACTCCCCGTTTCTCGCTCCCCGTCACTCAGTCTCTCCCTATCCCTCACTCCTTGTTTCTTGCTCCCAGTCACTCGCATCCTGGCTTCACATCTCTCCCTCTCCATCCCTCACTCCCTCATTCACTCCCACCACGACCCTCGTCCCTCCTGTCCCTCGCTTGATCACTCGATCTGTCCGTCACTCCGCCCTTGCTCCCTCCTTGCCCCCTCCCTTGGTCGCACTGCGTCCCTTCCTCACTCCTTCCATACTCCCTCCCTTGGTCCCTCCTCGCTATCTCCCTCACTCCCTCCCCTTCCTTTGCTCCTTCCCCAACCCTCACTCCATCCCTTGCTCCCTCTCTGTCCCTCACTCCCTCCCTTGTTCCGTCCCCATCACTCGCTCCCTCCCTCTGCGTTATCCACTCCTTCCCACCCAATTCCTTGCTTCCTCCCTGTCCTTCCCTCCCTCACTCGCTCCCTCCCTGTCCCTCATTCCTGTTTCCTCACTCCCTGTCACTCGCCTCCTTGTTTCACATCTCTCCATCTCCGTCTCTTGTTCCCTCACCCCCACCCCATCCCTCCCTCCCTCCCTATCCCTCGCTCGGTCCCTCAATCGGTCCGTTCCTCCCTCTTTGCTCCTTCCTTGCTCCCCGCTTGCTACCTCCTCGCTCCCTCCCTCACTCCGGCCCCGTCCCTAGTTCCTTCCTCGCTTCTGCTTTGCTTCCTCCCTCGCTCCGTTCTCACTGTCTCCCTCCCTTGTTCCCTTTCCCTCGCTCCCTCCCTCTGCCTCACCTCTCCCTTGCTCCTTCTCTGTTCCTCGCTCCCTCCCCGTCCCAAGCTGCTTCTTCACTTCTGTCTTGCTTCCTCCCTCACTCCGTTCTCTCTCTCTCCCTCACTCGCTCCCTTTCCCTAGCTCCATCCCCATGCCTCACTCCCTCCGCCACTCCTTTTTGTTCCTCGCTCCCTCCTTGTCTCCCACCCCGTCACTCGCTCCTTCCCTCCCTTTCCATCCCTCCCTCCATCCCCATCCCTCCGTCACTCCCTTCCCCATTCCTTTCTCCCCACTTCGCAATCACCCAGATCCCTTTCTCCCTCCCTTCCCCTCCACACTCCCTCGATCGCTCCCTCCCTGTCCCTCATTCCCTCCTCATCCCATGCTTGGTCATCGGCCCATCGCTCCCTGCTTGTCCCCTCCTTTCTCCCCTTTCGCTCCCTCCTTACTCCATCCGTGTCCATCCCTCACTCCTTCCTCGCTCCTTCCACATTCCCTCCCTCCCCATCCTCCAGTCCCTCCCTCCCTCCTTCCCACCCTTCCCAACCCTCCCTCCCACCCTCCCTGTCCCTTCCTTGCTCCTTCCCATCTCCCTCACTCACTGCACTTTCCCGTCCTTTCCTCCCAACCGCCCCCCGTTCCTCCCTCACTCCCTCCACATCCTGTGCTCCCCCTCCCGTCCATCCCTCCCTTGCTCCCTCCCCTTCTCCCTTCCCCTCCTCACTTGATCCCTCCCAGTCACTTCCTCATCCCTTGCTCACTGCCACCCCGTCCTTCGCTCCCATCCCTCCCTTCCTCATGTCCCCATACCTCCCCACCCTCACTCCCTCCCTGGCTCCCTCCCTAGCCAGGTCCTGTGTTCCCTTCATCCCCATCCCTCACTGCCTCACTGCCTGTCTCTCCCTCACTCCCACCCCTACCACTACCCTCCCTCACACCCCCTCTCCATCCCTCTCAACGTCTCCCCTCCCTCGCTCCCTCCCTATTCCTCCCTCGGTTGCTCTCCCCTTCCTTGCTCCCTACTCACATCCCTTGCTCCCTTCCTCTCCGTCCCTCACTCGATCGCTCCCTCTCCCTCAATCCCCGTCTCTCCGTCCCCATCCCTCACTCCCTCCCTTGATCCTTCTCCATCCCTCACTCCCAACTTTACCACATCCCTTGCTCCCTGCCTCCTCACCGTCCCTCATTCCCTCCCCTCCCTTTCGCTCACTCCCTCCCCGTCAATGCCTTGTCCCCCGCTCCCGACCTCCAAATCCTTTGCTCCCTCCCTACCTACATCCCTCACTGCCTGTCCCTCACTCCCCGTCCCTCGATTCCTCTCTCCCCGTCTCTCACTCCTCATCCCTCACCCCCTCCCTTGACCCCTCTCTGTCACTCACTCCCACCCTTACCATGCCCCTTGCTCCCTCCCTCCTCCCTGTCCCTCCCCATCACTCCCACATCCCTGTCCCTCCCTCCATCGCTCCCTTCCTTATCCCTCAAACTCTGCCTCCCCGTCCCTTGCTCCCACACTCTCTCCCTCCTCCATGTTCCTCACTCCCTCCATCCCCGTCCCTCACATCCTCCCTCACTCACTCCCTCCCCCGGTCCCTCGGTCTCTAGCACCCGTCCTTGGATCTTCGCCCTCAGTCCCTCGATCCTGGTCCCTCACTCACTCGATCCTGGTCCCCCACTCCCTCGATCCCCGTCACTCCCTCCCCCACTCCTCATCCCTCCCCTGCAAGCCTCACTCCTTCCCTACCAGTCCTTTTGCTCCCTTTGCATCCCTCGGCTCCACTCTCCACATCCTTCACTCCCTTGCTCCCTCCCTTCCTGCCCCTTGCTCACTCCCTGTCATACCCTCCATCCCTCACTCCTTCCCTACCCCGTCGGTTGCTCCCTTCCTCCCCACGCCTCGCTCCCTGTCCACTGATCCCTGTCCTTTGCTCCCTCACTTGTTCCCTCCCTCCCAGTGGTGCCCCCTCACTCCCGCTCTCCCCCTCCCTCCCTCACCACTCCCTCGCTCCCTCCCCCTCACCTTCCTTCTCTCGCTCCCTCCTCTCCTGCCCCTGCCTCGCTCCCTGCCCATCCCTCCCTCACTCCCTGCCCATCCCTCCCTCACTGATCTAAATACTGTATTTGCTTATGAGCCATTGGCATTACTGTAGGCCCAGATTTATTGCCCATCGCTACCCGCCCTGGAGAGGATGGAGCTAGCTATGGTTCATGTATTGTTGATAGATCCACAGTGCTATTGAGGGAGACTTCCAGGAATTTGACCAAGCGACACAGAAGGAACAAAATATATTCCCAGGCCAAAGTCAGATGACACAGAACACCAGGTTCAAGCCCAACAGGTTTATTTGAAATCATAACCTTTCGGGGTGTTCCACCTTTGACAGATGAAGCACCACTTTATTACTTTATTACACATCATGAGAAAGTGACAAAGTTGGGTGCAGCATTCAGAAAGCTTGTGATTTCAAATAAACCTGTTGATCTATAAGCTGGTGTCATCTGACTCCTGACTTTGTCCACCCCAATCCCAAACCAGCATCTCCACGTTATATTTCCAGGTCAGCACAGTATGTGGCCTAGAGGGGATCTAGCAGGTGTTAGCGTTCCCATGTGACTGCTGCCCCTGTCCTTCTGGATGTTGAAGACTGCAGATTCAGAAGGCGCTGTTGGAGGAGCCTTGCTGAGTCACTGCAGTGCATCTTGTAGACGGTACAGACTGCTGCCGCTTTGCATCAGTGGTGAACTCCTTCTGAAGCGTACTCCAACTGCCCTTACACTCCTCTCAGGATTCACCCGATCCCTGTGTAAATCTCGACCTCCGGTGGGGTCTCTCGATTCCGTGATCAGTCAATGAATACTCACAGTCGGTCTGGCTGTTTAAGAGTTTACGCTTTATTTCATCATACGGCCGGGTACAGATCATCCGTAAAACGCAGAAGTTGAGGACTTCCGTATTCCCCGGAGGAGCTGCAACCCACAGGCTAATACAAAGACATTTCTATACTTTTCTTAAAGCAGGGTACATGGTGTGATCGCACAGTGTATTCAAACAATCAATACATGATATTGCTTCATTGACAGTTACATAATCCTATAACATTAACTGGTAAACAACTTACATCACAACACATAGGTTACTTTTTATCTCACCACATAGCGCCACAACATTTGCAACTGAAGGGCAGCTAGAATGGTTAGTACTGCGTTATCTTATCATTCCTGCATTATTTATGTTGCTCTCGCAGAACTCACAGTTCCTAGGCGAAAAGAGCAGCTCCAGCAGAATTTACAGTTCCCAGGCTAGAAGCCGTTTTGTTACTAACTTACACCAGAAGCATCTTGTGCCTGTGTCCAAATCTCATGTTCTCAGGAGTACAGGGATGTCGTTTGGGTGTAAATCAAGAGGGCTGTTTTGTGTTTGATTGGATTAAACCTGATGTGAGGCTTTTGAAATAAAAAAAATTGTCACAGGAAAATATCCACCAAGTGAAATATTTGTTTTTGACAATAAAGTGGGAAGCTGGATGAACACAGCAGGCCAAGCAGCATCTCAGGAGCACAAAAGCTGAAGTTTTGGGCACAGGCCCTTCATCGGTCTAGGCCCGAAACGTCAGATTTTGTGCTCCTGAGATGCTGCTTGGCCTGCTGTGTTCATCCAGCTTCACACTTTATTATCTGGGATTCTCCAGCATCTGCGGTTCCCATTATCATTCGTTTTTGACAATTACTTCTGGATCAAACAAGTGGAAGGAAGGTAGTCAGGTTGGGAAATGAAATCAAAGTGGGAATAAAAGACATGTCCTGGAGACATCATAAAAACGTGATAAAGTCTCAGACAAGACTTCTTCCGAAAAAAACATCTTCCCACTGCCAGCACGAACCCCTCTTCATCCTTTCCTGAAAATTACATGCATGTTATGTGCAGTAATTGAAAATGAAAATTAACATTTTATCAACCCGCCCCATGTAATCATTGTTGGTGAAATATAATTTCTAACCCAGACCCTTCTCTCACTTCACCCTGGTGCATTCTGTGTGATTACAGCAGAGGCAGGGACAGGATGTCCATACCCCTGCTCCCACTGCTCTGGGTCTTAGTGCTGTACGGCTACGAAATACTGTTTTATCTTTACCAATGTAGAAGAAACCTAAACTTGAGCCTGAGGGTTCACTTCCAGTCAGGAACACATCATTGATTTACACTAATCTCTGATTTGAAGCACATTTCCGGCATTCACCGTTGTACTTCCCCTGACTCTAAACCGAGTTGGAAACGAGATTCTGTTCCGTGTCAAGGAGCTGTGAGCCATGGAAGACAGTAGCTGGGACACATTTCTTACACACAGCAGGATTAACCCACACTGTGGCTTGGCTGTCAATGAAGAGAGATGTGAAAGAGTAAAGTGCCATCTGACCCCCTCAGTCTGACCCTGAGGGATTTGCCCCGACTGAAGCTCTGTTGCTGTGCACGATTCCCCTACCTCCCACCCTGAGATTGTCCTTTCTGAGCTCCAGGTGCTGTTCAGCCCTCAGGACAAATACAACAAACTACAGCGATGTGCTTGAAGCAAAGCTGACTTATTTTACATTTCTCTCGGATACTAAACTCTAGTTCAATTTTAGGGTTATAGCCGTCATCAGAAACAAACTGCAAATGTCAGAACAAAAGTAACAGAAAATTACAGTGCTGAGCAAGGCCTTTTTTAATTCATTTGTGTGATGTGCATATTGTTGGCTGGCCAGCAGCATTCACCCTTGGTTCATCATGTGTGTGTTGGCTGGAATAGAACGAGCCAGGCTTTACAGCTTTCTGGTCTCATCATTGAGATCAACAATTTCAGACTGTGAACTCTGCCCCAATTTGTTTACATTTCTTGTTTCAATTTGTGTCTGGGTCCACTGCACACCTGGGTCCAGGCACATCTTTTGTTTATTTGTTTCTTTTCCAGTCCTAACTCCATTCCCTGCAGCCTTGAGGGGCTAATAACATTTCTGCAATTGGATCTCTTCTGCCTTCCCCCCATGACATGTGCCTTTTGCCCTTGTCTCACCCCTACCTTGCTCTGAATCTGTTACATTTCTGGTCCCAGGCATCTGTCAACCCCACCCCTGGGTCAGAGTTTTGAATTCTCTTCCTCCAGAGTGATTTCTAAAATCGTTGTGGCTGCAGTTTTCCCCAGATTTTAATTTTGGAAACAAAAAGCATGAATTTTCTATAGACTTGAGGTTTTTTTGAGCCTTAATCCACATTTTTTCTTGAGAGCTAAGCTGTGATCCTCCCACAGCCCAAAAATGCAAGTTAGGTGGATTGGCCGCACTAAATTGTCCCCGAGTGTGCAGCTTACGTGGTTGGGTTAGCTGCGGTAAATGTGGGGTTGTGGGGAGTAGGGTGGGATAGAGAGCTAGTGCAGACTGGATGCACTGAATGGCCTCTTTCTGCACTGTCGGGATCCTGTGATCTTAACCATTTGTGATCATGGTCACATTTTCCTCATGACAGCCCACACATCACCACGTTTATTCAGCTCAAGCTTTCATACTGCCTTTGTGTTTTGAGAAGCTCTGTTGTTGGAATGGGAGCTTTCTTTGATGTGGCCTCTCCTCATAGTTCCGCCCAGTTCCCAGTTCCCTGCATTAATTCCAGCTCTCGTTTACCTCAATGGGGTTTTTTGAAGAGCTCAAAAGGCGCATGGACTGAAATTGAGAAATTAAACTGTCAGAATGAAAGAGGAAGTGGAAATAATAAGCAGGTTTGGTAGATCCCAGGGGAGTGAGGAAGGGTCACAGATGCTTCCAGACCTGCTGAGCTTTTCCAGCAACTTTGTTTTTGTTCCAGGGGAATGAGACGCCAGGATCCTCCTCTTGTGACTGTTCACACAGTATTTTTTTAACTAATGTGTGGGATGTGGGTGTCCCTGGCTGGGGAACATTTCTTGCCCATCAGTAGTTGCCCTTGAGAAGGTGGTGGTGAGCTGCCTTCCTGAACTGCTGCAGTCCTCCTGCTGTGTGGTGACCCGCAATGCTATTAGGGAGGGAATTCCAGGATTTTGACCAAGCGACAGTGAAGGAACAGTGATATATTTCCAAGTCAGGATGGTGAGTGAATTGGAGGGGAACGTGGAGGTGGTGATCTTCCCATATATCTGCTGCCCTTGTTCTTCCAGATGGAAGTGGTTATGTGTTTGAAAGGTGCTGCCTGGGGATCTTTGGTGAATTTCTGCAGTCGAGACAAAATTCTGTGATGAGAGTCAAACCCGCGCAGTCGAAGATGGGGCACTGAATAGTAACAGACTGAGTTCAAACGCAGGAGATTTGCTCAGCCAGTTATAGCACATAGTGTAACAGTCAGGGATGTGAAGTGAAGAGTGGGGGGAAATATTGCCACAAGCTGCAAATGGAAAACTTTTATCGGAACAGGAGTAGGCCATTCGGCCCCTCAAGCCTGTTCTGTCATTCAATTAGATCATTGCCTGATCTGTGCCTTAACTTTCAATTTCCAAAACCGACCAAACCTATGAATGAGGCTCCTCTGAAACAGACAAAGAGGATATTGAAAAAAAACATTTACAAAAAAACTGCAAATGCAGGAAATCAGAAACAAAAACAGAAATTGCTGGAAAAATACAGCAGGCCCGGCAGCATCTATGAAAGAAATCCGAGTTACCTTTTCAGGTCCAGTGACCCTTTGAGTGACCAGATACAGTTGACCATTCCCTCCTTCCTGTAACACTCTCCGGAACAGATGATGGAGTGAGGGCCATGAGGTTGTCAATAACAACTGAGAAAACAGCAGGGCATGCTGAATCAGAGAGAAAAACAACATTTTAGTCTTTCACTTTTAAATCAATTGCACCAATTTATTCACTTTTGTTCCAAAAACGGGACAAGAGACCAGAAAATCAACTCAATGCCATCGGGTCTGGGAGCCATTGTTATTCTGACCTCCATGTGAATCCGTCCTATAACCATTAGTTTGATTCTGAACCATCCCCTGGGCAGTTAGAACGGATGATAAAAGCTTGCTGAGCTTCTGATGCCATGATCCCATGAACAAGCAAAAGAAATATTCAATTACTGAAGTTACTTGTGAACCCACTGGTGTTTCTTCATGCTATATGTCTGAGTGAATTTTCTCTCATATACCGAGTAGGTGAATGACCTCTCCCCAGTGTGTATTTGCTGATGTACAATGAGGGCTGATGATGCCCTGCACCCAGCCCCACAGTGACAGCACCTGTGAGCACGTTGGCAGTACAAAAGTCTACTTGAGCTTTTATTGCACTTCCGACAATCTGCACATTTCAAGGGTCTCTGTTCAGAGTTAACCTGTTGGGGTTTCAACAGGCTGGATGACCGGGAGAACTCCTTCCCACACTCGGAGCAGGTGAGTGGTCTCTCCCCAGTATGGACCCATTAGTGAGTCAGCAGGTGGGATGGCTGAATGAATTCCTCGCCACTCCCACAGCAGGGAAACAGCCCCTTTCCATTGTGAAACCGCTGTGAATGCCTTCTCACACATCCAGCAAGTCAACAGTTTCTTCCGGATATGATTGCGCCGATGTGTTTGCAGCTTGTATGTGGAATTGTAACTCCTCTCACAGTCCCCATGGATCCACAGTTCGATGAAGGAAAATCCAAGGCATTTTATATTTATGTGAGGAACAAGAGCATGGTCAGAGTAATGGTGGTGCCTACCAGGGATAGTAGGAGGAACTTGCGCTCAGAGTCAGATATGGTAGGGGAGGGCCTTGATGAATACTTTGCTTCAGTATTCACCAGTGAGAGGAGCCTTAACATTTGTGAGGATAGCATGAAAAAGACACATACGCTCAAACAGGTTGATGTTAGGAAGGAGGATGAAGCGAGGGAAAGAATGCTTTGCCTTTGGTGATGGCTTTTGCGTCCTCACTGCCTGCTGGAGTAATACCAAATGATTGGAGGGTGGCAAATGTTATTCCCTTGTTCAAGAAAGGCAATAGGGATAATCCTGCGAATTACAGAAGAGTGAGTCATTCTGTGGTGGGCAAATTAGTGGAGAGGATTCTGACAGACAGTATTTATGATTATTTGGACATGCACAATTTGATTAAAAATAGTCAGTGGATTTTTGAGGGGCGGGTCATGCCTCAGAAGCCTGACTGAATTCTTTGAGGATGTGGCAAATGACATTGATGAAGATCAAGCAATGGAAGTGGTGCATATGGATTTTAGAGAAGCATTTGATTTAGTTCCCCAAGGTAGGTTCATTTAGAAAGCTAGGAGACATGGGATTCATGGAAATTTGGTTGTCTGGATACAGAATGGAAGCCAGAGGGTTGTAATAGATGGAAATTATTCAGCCTGAAGCTCGACGATCAGTGGTGTTCTGAAAGAATCTGTTCTGGGAACCCCACTGTTTGTGGTCTTTATAAATGACTTGGATGAGGAAGTGGAAAGATGGGTTAGTCAGTTTGATGATGACACGAAGTTTGGTGGCATGGTGGGTAGTGTGGAGGGCTGTTGGAGTTTGCAATGGGTGATTGACAAGATGAAAAGCTGGGCAAAGAAGTGGCAGATGGAATTCACCCTGGAAAAGTGTGAAGTCATTCATTTTGAAAGGTTGACTTTAAATACAGAATTTAGGGTTAACCTAATGTTCTTGCTAATGTAGAGAAACAGAGGGATCTTGGGGTCCGCATCGATAGACCCGTCAAAGTTGCTACCCAAATTAATAGTGCTGTTGAGAAGGTGTATGTTGTGTTGGCTTTCATTGGCAAGGAAATTGAGTTTAGAAGCCACAAGGATATACTGCAGTTGCTTAAAACACTCGTGAGACCACACTTGGAATATTGTGTTCAGTTCTGATCGCCTCATTATAGGAAGGATGCGAAAGCTTCCGTGTGGGTGCAGAGGAGATTTACCAGTATGCTGCCTGAACTGGAGGGCAGGTCTTATGAGGAAAGGTTGAGGGAGATGGGCTTTTCTCTTTGGAGAAAAGAAGGATGAGCTGTGACTTGATATAGGTAAATAAGTTGATGAGGGACATAGATAGCATGGATACTCAGAGACCTTTTCCCAGAGCAGAAGTGACTATTATGAGGGGGCATACTTTTAAGGTGATTGAATGAAGATATTGTGGCGATGTCAGAAGTAGGTTCTTTACACAGAGAGTGGTGGGTGCATGGAATGCTCAGTCGGCAGCGGTATTCAAGTCAGATACATTCGGGACATTTAACCGAGTCTTGGACAGTTGCGAGGATGATCGTAAAACATAGACTATGGAGGGTAGTTTGATCTTAGAGTAGGATGATATTTTGGCACAACATTGTGGGCTGAAGAGCCTGTCCTGTACTCTTCACTGTTCTCTGTGTTCAATTCAGCCAGCCTGCATACGTTTAGACCATGGGAAGAAATTGAAGCACTCAGACGCAGACATGGTGAGAATGTGCAAACTCCATGCAGACATCAGCTGAAGCTGAAATCGAAGCTGGGTCCGTTTTGCTGAAAGGCCCCAAAAATGCTTGGGTTGGGTCCAGTACGAAATTGCACCCTGGTTTCCCTCGTGAAAGGTGGGGATACTGACCACAATGCTCATGACGGCATCAGGTGCTACTGCCCCCTCAGCCCTTTACGTGTGCACCAATCACATACAATCGCTTTAGTATCCAAATTCTATTTCTATTGCTTCGCCCATAACCGTCAATGCCACAGCATCACAAATTCACATCTGAATGCTTATTAAAGTCAGAAGGATCTCTGCCTCTAGGACACTTGCAGGCAGTGGCTTCCAGATTCCAAACATCCACTGGCTAAAAGCAATTTTCTGTAAATATACTCAAAACTTCCTTCCTCTTAGGTTAAATCTATGGACCCCGGTGATTGAACCCTTCCTCGAGGGGAAGCGTTTACATAGTCTACCCTCACTATTTTGTACATCGCCTCTGCTCTGAGGAAAACGACCACAGTCTGTTCGATCTCACTTCATAACGGAAACTCTTCAGGTGAGACAATATCCTGGTAAATCTCTTCGGCACAGTTTCTGGTGCTATCACATCCCACAATAATGTGAATTAATGAACTGCGCACAATACTCTCGCTGTAGCGAAATGAACAAATACAATGAATGCTGCAGAAAGCCACTGAAACTGGTCTTTTCTGATGCAGTCCATTTTGCTCATTATTGCCATGGGTCATTTTCCTAGGCCTGATGTTCCAATAATCACTGGTCCATGTCAGTAAAAGCTGCTCCATGAGTCTTGATCTGACCGTCCCAGTATCTAAATATTTCATCTGGTTTAGAGTTCCTGGTGGTGAGACAGGCCACGTTCACTCAGCAACATAGACTGCAACAAGACAGAATGAACAATGTCAATGTGAAAATGGATGTTAGCTTGTGCAGTGTCTCAGTGAAGTGGAAGGAGGGACGTAAAGGAGAGTTAGTGATTGTGGGAGGGAGAAAATTCTCTAAGTGGTGGGTTTGAATTGTGACACATCAAATGCAGATATGTGAGAGAGCCGGGGTTGGGAGATGATTGTCACCACCTCAAAGAATATTTACACGTAAAAATGTTTGATACTTGCTGCATTTCTGTGGCCCATGGCACAAGGATTAAAACAAAATACAGCAAGCACCCACTGCCATGTCTCAGATTCAAACCGAGGTTGCTGTGGCCACAACACAGAGTACTAACCAGAATACGATCACAGCACCGCATGAGTTTGCTGGTGTGCAACAAGCAAGAACTACAGTGGCAGAGGATATGTTAGGAACAGCACCAGATCGACAACTGGAACACTGTAATGTGGAGATTCACAGAGGGCTGGAATCTGCAATTACAATGCTACCAGGGACTGTGGAGATTCCATCAATGATTATATTGAAGACTGAGATTGATAGATTTCTACGAAATATCAAAGACTCCGTGTACAGTGCTGGCTCTTGTTGAAATATACCTTTCAATAGTAATCTAGTTTAACATTGGATATTTCATCAGCTCCCTCACACAAGGAAGTAACCATTGCTGCATACAACCATATAATCCCAGTTCCTGGGCCCAGAACCAGGGAAACTCAGTGAACCAGTCACGAAGATATAACCGGAAATGGGGATGGCAATGAGCGTGCAGACGTACGCTGTGATAATAGATAACAGGATAGTCTGTGCAATATGAGCCAAGACAATGTGACAAAATCGAGATAGAGCCACGGAGATGATGTGCAGAAGGATGAGAGATACAGTGGTGAATCAGACAGTGACCAGGGGGATACAGATAGAAGTGATGCAATTGGTGAGTGCGCGGTCCTTCTATGGCCATAGAGGCGCGTGAAATGCCGAGTCTGTGAGCTCCAACCTCACCCGGAGCAGCTTCTATTGACATGGAGCAGGGATTATTGGGACTTCAAGCTGTATGAAAAGATGCACAGCAATTTTAATCTGAGGCAAAATAGTTTTTGGAAGCTCAGTTATTTGTGGATTGAGTGAGGATCTGTCCATGAAAATGTCACAATTAGAATGAAAAATGCTGCAAATATTCAACTCGTCGAGAGAGAAATCTGTGCTCGGAGAAATAGAGGTAACGTTTTTGTTCTCTTACTCTTGTCATACGGCTGACCCTGCACTGGGTTGAACTGTGGGAAGGGCTTTTTTTGGCTCATTTCATATTATTCAATTTCATGCAAACATGCACAGGTCACTGAAGTCATCTAAACTTGTGAAAAATATCGGTCATATATGATGTTGTGATTCGGCTCGAGTTTACCTCAGGTTATGGAGGAAAAGCAGGAAAGCGGAGTTGACATTTATCAGATCAGCAGCGATCTCATTGAATGGCTGAACAGACTCGATCAGGTGAATTGTAGCTTCCTGACGACAAATGGCAGTGAAACTCACTGCGTCACAAAGGGGAGACAATTGAATTGAAGTGGCGACTGTGATTATCTTTGCTGGTTGTGTACCTTGTGAATGTTACCCTCACTGCTGATGTCCCTGCTAACAACACAACACAAAGGTGAGTAGACTGACTGAGCAGTGACAGCTAAGGCACCTTTCCCCTCTTTAAGCGGCTGGAATATGGACCCTGATGTTCTCGGGGTCAGGAACTGTCATTGAAAGGATTGCAGACAGAGCTGCACTGCCTTTGCATTGTCACCATCAGGGAAAATAAAACTGGATTCCCTGACCGGGAATCGAACCCGGGATGTGGCAGTGAAAGTGCCGATCCTAACCACTAGACCACCATGGATAGCGAGAGACCTGTGTGCATCGTAATCGCAAAACTCCTGGCTTTTTTTTTCTTTCTACAACAGTTGTTTATCCTGCAAAATGACTGAATCATCACGTTTTTATGGCACAGAAAGAGGCTCAACATCCCAGTTTCCAGCCTTTGCCCATAGCTTTGTGTGTTACGAGACGATGGACCGGCCGTTTGAGATGTTCACGTTCCCTTGGGGAAGTGGACCACATTTTCACCTTCAGAAGGTAACACATGACATATTTCCCAAAAGGTGACAAAGGCCTCAGCAGAAACCAAGCCCCAGAAAGTAGGATTTCACCCATTTGGGTTATATTGTCCCATTTCACACTTCAAAACCAGAATCTGACTACAGCAAAGAAATAAAGCATTCGGCCGCTCCCCTCTCCGTGTTGCTCCCCCATTGTTTCCTTGTTAACCTACAGTTTATAATACCTCACCTCACCTCACTGCTGGCCTGTGGGGGAAATGACATTGGCATAATTTCAGACGATGTGAAAGTGCTCCTTTTGATATTGGATGCCGCAGTTGTACAAACATTCTCATCTCCTCCAGTTAGAAGTAAACTCATGACCGGTGCTTTACAAGACCATTGCTTTCAACACTGCGCTATAGAGTGAAGACTGTGCCCTGTAAGCTAGGGTTTCATTCATTAGAAACTGCAATGTAATAGATGGCAGGGTAGTCTGTGCAGTATAAACCAAGACAATGCGACAACACCGTGATGGAGCCAAGGGGATCATGTGCAGAAGGATGAGAGACACAATGCTGAATCAGGCAGTGACCAGGGTGAGAGAGATATAAGTCTTCCCTCGCAGTCTGCTGATTAGGGTTCAGTGCCTTCACTGCCGTGGCGTGTTCATGGTTAAAATTTGCAATCATAACTGTGAAATATTGACTGACCTTTAGAAGTAGAATTACGCCATAGACCAGGCGGTGTCACTTCAATCTACATCCCAGTTCTACATCAGCAATGTCAGCTACAATTGCCTGACATGCAATTGTTTAAGACAAGAACAAGTTGGAGGTTGGGAAAAGTGAAGGGCAACGGTGGTTTGTGAGAGGTGACTGTGGGCCTAATGGAGCCAGGCTCAGTGTGGGTGCTGAAGACTGGCTTCTCCTGTTTACCCTGGTATACAGATCACTCTGGAGCAGCCAAGGTGTGTCAGGATGGCCGAGTGGTCTAAGGCGCCAGACTCAAGGAATAGACTCTTTCCCCTGCAAAGCTGGCTGTTCTGGTCTCCACCTGGAGGCGTGGGTTCTAATCCCACTTCTGACAATGACTGCTTCTTTGTTTGTTGTCCTTTGCAAATATCACTGAGGTTCGGTATCCCGATGGGATCTACCTGTTTTTAAGCAAAATTTGCTCCGGTCAGTTTTGCAGCTTTATATTAACATGATGCAGTTTTGGAGGAGAAGGAGACAGCTCAGCCCAACAAGTCTGCTCTGCTATTAAATGAGCGGATAATCCTGACCTGATAATCCTGAACTGCACTTTCTTGGATTTCTCAGTAACCTCTGATACCCTTGCTGCTAAAAATCAATCGAACTCAGCCTTAAATGCACTTTGTGGCCCAGCTCTGACAATCCTCTTCTGTAAAAGAATCCACTAATTCACAACCATCTGAGAGAATAAACTTCACCTTGACTCTGCCTTAAATGTGCGACCTCCATTCTGATATTAAACACTCCCTTCCCAGATGGTCCCAGGAGGGAACGAACCTTTCTTCATCCAATCCGTTACATCGCCAATAACACCTGTATGTTTCGAGAAAGATCATTTTTGTAGTACTGTTTCTGAGCTAATGAAAATGATGTATTTCAATGTTTCTACCCATTTAATTCACCTCTGATGTGAAACTCTCACTGATTGTGATAGAGATTATCATTATCACTAAAGAGGCAGTGCTGGCCAAGGTAACGGGGCTAACAGTAGACATGGGGGTCTCTTAGCCCTGATTAACTGCATCCCAGGATACTAAAAGGGGCGATGGGAGACATAGCAAATGCACTAGTAATTATTTACCAAAATTCACTGGACTCTGGGGTGGATCCCGCAGATTGATAACAGCCAATGTGACGTCACTGTTTAAAAAAGGAAATAGGCAAAAAGCCGGTAACTTTGGTCCAGTTAGCTTAACTTCAGCACTGAGGAAAATTATTGAATCTATGTTCAAGGAAGAGATAGCAAGACATCTGGATATAAATTGTCCCACTGGTGTTCACGAGTTCATGAAGGGTATGTCTTGCTGAATTAATTTGGTGAATTTCTTTGAGGACATTACCTGCACTGTGGACAATGGGGTACCTGTGGATGTGGTGTATCTTGATTTCCAGAAGACAAGTGACAAGGTGCCACATCAAAGGCTACTACATCAGATAAAGTTGCACCATATTACAGGTCATGTATTGGCTTGGATAGAGGATTCGTTGACCAGTAGAAAACAAAGAGTAGGGGTAAATGGGTGTTTTTCTCATTGGTGTTCAGTGGCTAGTGGTGTGCCTCAGGGATCAGTGCTGGGACCACAATTGTTTACAATTTACACAGATGATTTGGAATTGTGGACTAAGTGTGGTGTGTCAAAATTTGCAGCTGACACTAAGACAAGTATAGGGCAAAGTGTGCAGAAGACACGAAACATCTGCAGAGAGATAAAGATAGTCTAAGTGAGTGAGCAAAGGCATGGCGGATGGAGTTCAATGTTGATAAGTGTGACGTCATCTATTTCGGTAGGAATAACGCAAAATGGACTGTGTTTTAAATGATAAAAAATGCAGCACGCTGCTGTGCAGAGGGACTTTGGTGCCCTTGGGCATGAATCGCTGAAAGTAGGATTGCAGGTGCAGCAGGTAATTAAAAAGGCAAAGGGAATTTTGGTGAAAGGGAGAAACTGATCTGCAGCCAAAATGGTACAAAATAAAATGTCAGAAGCAGTGTCGGTGAGAAAAGATACAAGAGCCTGAAGTGCCCTTACTGGTGGTGCAGCGGTTAGGATTATGTGCTTTCACTGCCGCAGGCTGGGTTCCGTTTTTGGTCAGGGAATGGGAGTTCTATTCTGCTCGTTTATTGTGATGACTGATTTTCAGGAGCAGGAAAGAAGCTCTGGAGCTGGTAGATGGGCTGGTTTGTCCCAGAAATTATTCAAGTTAACAGAGTTCAAAGAACTGCAGGTGCTATAAGTCTGAAAGAGAGACAGGAATTGACAGAGAAACTCAGCTGGCCTGGCAGCATCTGTGGAGCAGAAGAGAGGTAACCTTTCAGGTCCACAGATCAGTAATTGGAACTAGACTAGTTATGCATTTCAATCATGTCATCTTGGACAAAGTTATCAGGTTTATCTGTCAAATCGGGACATTTATCACAATTTCTCTCTCTGAGTGGCTGACAATTGTTAATTGTTACAGTTCACAAAACAGCAACAAACAAAACAGCCAGTTGGGTTAGGCTCAGGTGACTGGAGTGGGAGCAGAGGAATAATAATGCATTGAGTTTAAATACAAGAAGCTAGCCATTTCAGCTTTAGGGAACCAAGCAACTGGCACTATTTACAAGAGGTTTGGACAAGATACCGGCAATGTAAGCCATAGGCACCTGTGGGACTCAAACCACAGCTATGCTGATTGTTAGAAAGGCACATTAACCAACTAAGCCACAGCACCACACAAGCTGCTTCAGCACCACACAAGCTGCTTCAGCTCCAATCCATATGTTCATGAACTTAAACACCCAAACACAGAAACTTTTTTTTTCTATCTCAATGTTAATCAGTGAGAATTTAAGTCAAACACCGTTTATTTTAAAGACAGACAGTTCACAGCTGAACATTTCCAGTAAACATGCACAGAAAGATACAATCTCCTCTTACACTGCCTTAAAACCGATATTTTCACAATTTAAACTGGCGGGATAAAGCGGATGTGTTCATCCTCTCTGTACCCATTAACCACGTTAATACACACAGACAAAACCTCGCAAACTGCATTCAATCCTCTTCTCCCTGCTCAAGGAAAGATGAAAGTGCTCACAGAGAAGTTGCCAGGGTTGGAGCAGATGATCCAGAAGGAGAGGCTGAGTAAAATCAGGCTCTTTACACTGGAGTGTTGGAGGCTGAGGGGTGACCTTATCGAAGTTAATAAAATCATGAGGGGCATTGATCAGGTCTTTTTCCCAGGGTCGGGGAGTCCAAACTTGAGGTTATAGGTTTAAGGTTTGAGGGTAAATATTTTAAAGGGACACAGGGTGTAATGTTTTGGCACGTAGGATGGTGTTTGTATGGAATGAACTCACACAGGAAATGATGTAGGCTGGTATAAATGCAACATATAAAAGGCATCGGCATGGATACATGTAAAGGAAGGGTTTAGTGGAGTATGGGCCACATGTTGGCAAACAGGACGAAATAAATTTTGGATTTCTGGTTGGCATGGACAAGAATGACCAAAGACTCTCTTTCTGTGCTGAATATCTCTCGGACTCGATAATTGCTTGAAGTTTAGAAATGGTTCACTCAAACATCCTACCTGCTACACACCAGTGAGATCACACTTAGCAGATGTTGATAAATGCTCCAAGTGTTGGAAGAGATCTTGCCAGTCTTTCCATCAGGTCTCACACCAGCGAATTCACACGGGAGAGAAACCATGCATTTGTTCTGAGAGTGGGAAAGGATTGAATCAGTTATCCCACTTACTGAGACACCTTGGTAGCCACACAGATGATAAATGTTTTAGTGGCCTTGATTGTAGTTGTTCGTTTTTATCAAATATTGTGTACACATTCTTTGGTGACTGGAGAACTAATAACTAGACACTTACAGACACAGAGCGGAGTAAGGAACTACACACCCATAATGCTGAACTCTGTAAATAATCTGTGCCAAGAAAAGAATGGCTTCTGATTTTTGCTTCACTGTAAAGCCCCCTTTTTATGAAGGTGATAAATTTCAGAGAAAAATGTTTCCATAACTGTTCAAAGAGGCAAAAGATGCATTTGGGGTAGGATGTGGGATGTGGCTAATTTAGTTCTGGTAATGTGCAATGTGGCAGGTTTAATGAATTACATCAATTTAAAAGATCTCTGAGAGCACAGTGCCCATCAAATAGTGTCCATTAGAGTACGGTGGGTGAGTTGTGGAGTGTGGGTATTTCAACATGAAATATACCCTTTAATCCCGATTCTGTGTGTTCTGTTAATTAAACAATAGGAAGTCCATGCTCAATTATTAGACAACACCATGAACTCTGACCTTGTGTTATGACCTTTTGACCCCTTTTTGAGTGCTGTGGAAAATTCAAGTAGACTTCATCTACGGGCTCCCTTTATGAACTCTGCTGTTAATATTAACAAGCATCTCTTGGTTAATGGTTAAGGCAATGGATTTCAAATCCGTTTGGGTGTTTTTCCACGGATTCATATCCTGCTGACTGTGGGCAAAAGCTGGGAATGAATGCGAGGGCTGTTTGCTTCCTCCGTTTTGCTTGTGTAGGAATCAAAACAGCAGGAAAAAACATTTCACTCAGACCACCAACAGTGGGAAAAGGTAATTCACTGCCTGTCATAGCAGAACCAGCACCAACTTTCATAAAAGTTAAAGAGCTTTAAGATATCCACTTGCCGGGCCAACAGGTGAGGCTGTGAGCCATGTCCTGGGAAATAAGTCTGAACAGTCAGTTCTGAGAAAGATTCACTCAACCCAAAACAGTAACCCTGATTTTCCTTCACAAATACTACCAGACTTATTGAACTTTTCCAGCAATTTTGGTTTTGTTCCAAGAACAATCAAGGTCAAGGGATTATGTTCAGGAAACTGTTTGGTCCTTGGAATTCCTGAAACATTGTAGGATGTACGTCACACGAAGCGAGTCTCAGCTGGTTGAGGATTTGGCCCCTGTGGTCTACAGGTGGCTTGTTGGTCCAGGGGTATGATTCCTGTTTTGGGTCTTACAGCATTTATAAACACCAGAAGTCCCAGTTTTACATCTAAACAACCACATGTGTTTCACCAAAGTACCCAATTAATTATCTCAAAAAGCAGCTTCGTGAAATGAAGTTGAACTGCCTGACTTTGGGATCGGGTAGATGTCCTATTGCAGTGAACACGGCCAAGGGATACACTTATTCAAAGGAAGAACAAGAGTTTTAGAATGTTCACACAGGCAAAATCGACTCTGAATGAATTCTTAGGCTGAAGCGTTGCTCAATCATGAACGTGAAACTTCAGAAAGTGGGAATGTGAAGTGATTGGGGATAGTGCTGAACAGGCTCATGTGAATCGTAGACAAAGAGGAGACTGGAAGAACAAAACAGGCCAGGCTGCATCAAAAGAATTGTTTCTGGAAGGCATTGAAGAGGTTGTGAGTAAGGAGCATCAAAGATAGATCCAAATATTGAAGGTTTAAAATGTACCTGGATGTCAGAAATGAAGATGGGTTGGAAAGATTAGACAGTTCTTGGGGAACAGAAGGCTGTAAAGTGATCCGAATGAAGCTTTCCAAGTCATGAAGAGCATGGACAGAGGAAATAAAGGCATGAAAGTGCTACCACACCGTGCCTGAAAGGATTGAGAACGATTAGGCAGATATTTGAAGGCATGAGGAAAACAAAGTAAAAGTGACATGAGGAAGAACGTTCCCACATAAGGAGTGGTTACGGTCGGTAAATCTCGATCTGACAGCGACAGAGGCAGATTCAATCAACACAAAATGGAATTGGACAGCTATGTTAAAAGTACCTGTGCAGATGCTATAGAGAGAAGGCAAAAGATTGATACTGAAAGTGATAATTAGTTGCTTATTGGGGAGACGTGGCATAACTAAGGCAGGGTGTATGGCCTCCATCTGAGCTGTGACAAGTTTTGTGATTCTGAGTGAAATCGACCAACAGAATGTGGGAAATTAGACAAAGGTTATACTCACACAGCTGTGACACGTCTGTGCAACAAAACAACAGTGAAGATCCTTTGACATCATCATCGAATGGAAATGCTGCACTCCAGATGGAAAGCTGAATACTTGCCTGAGACACGCATCTCGAGGTAGCAGAGTGGCGCAGCGGAAGCGTGCTGGGCCCATAACCCAGAGGTCGATGGATCGAAACCATTCTCTGCTATTTTCTATTGGTCAGTGCTGTGGCTTGCAGTGAACTGCACTGTGCATTTTCATCAGCTGTCTGCTTCCGTCAGCTTCATGTATCTGAAATAAATACCTCATGTTGATGCACTGGCCAAGGCCACACGGGAGAGCTGATACACTTGTGAAGGTCTGAATGGTCTTCTCCTGTTCTCAGTTGGTCTGCTCCGAACGAAATGTAAAGCTTTCTCTCTGAGATAGGAATAAACCGGTGAAGTAGAAACACATCGCTTTGCAGTATTTTTGTTTTCATGACTGGCAGTAATTCCCAATGCTGTTTCAGACATGAATGACAAAAGAATCAGGATGTCAGAGACTGCATCATGACACAGACAGAGTTCACCATTATTAGGGACAGATATCACCGATTGTGAATAACTGCAGAGAAATACAAGAGGCATACAGTCACTGTGGACTCGATGGGCTGAACGGCTTCTTCGCGCACGGGAATGACGCCATGGATTTATGACGTCAGTCTCCCTGTCTCTGTGAGGGAGCGGGTGGGGGAGAAACAATGGCTCATTATTAACCCTCCCTTCCACGTTGTACTGTCTGCAGCCCCGCAACTCAGGGCCGTTGGGGATGTCTCTCAGTGAGTGAGTTATTCACTCAGATTCACTTAACGCGGGACTGTTGGTGTCAGACATTAACTCCTGCTGTGGAGGTCACAAACGAACAGATGCCCCGTGTGCAGACAAATTCTGAACATCAAACAGGTTGCACAGAAAGATCGCATTTTAAGTTGCTATAGAGATTAATCTCGAGTTTTGACTTCTATCTTTCCCAGCAGCTCTCCTTCTTTCTGTCTGCCTCTGATAAATGTCATTTGATGAAAGTTCCAAATCACCTTGACAATTTGCTGGACAAGTCTGATTCCACCCCTTCTGCTCCTTCCTTCTTCCAGTGTTTGAGAGACATCGACAAAGTGTATCCAACCCCCAGCACTGCCTGCCTGTGGCCAAATGGTTGAACGCATTTGCCATTGGAGAGAACTCTATCCCAGCAGAATGGTGACAGAACGAGAGGAAGTTCATTGAAGCAACGGGAAATAGATTTTTTCTTTACAGCAACTTGTTCAGATATGTTATTACATACCTCCGGAGCAGATAAAACTTGAACCCTGTCTCCTACATCTAAGGTAGGGAGACTGTCACTGCATGATTGACACCTCATTTATTGTTAAGTTGCCCGGCAGCCGACAGCATCATTTGTCTTCTGGTCTGCATCTCACAACAGCTGGCTGTTAGAAATGTGAGAAGCTGCTGGCTTGAATCCTGCATCAGCCATTGTTGCCTAGAATTTTTTTTAATGTTCAGGAGAGCCAGGGGGTGGTTCTTTATGAAATCGATTTCAGTCTATATTCCCAAAAGGTGTTTCCTGCAAATATATCATATGTATCCACTTCACTGATGAAGGTTTAGAATTAATAATGGTCGCAAATTACATTTCATTGGATTGATTTGTAAACTAGCACAGCA
The DNA here is from genome assembly GCF_030684315.1 of Stegostoma tigrinum. NCBI lineage: Eukaryota > Metazoa > Chordata > Chondrichthyes > Orectolobiformes > Stegostomatidae > Stegostoma > Stegostoma tigrinum. Next base: position 2,968,366 of record NC_081361.1, on the reverse strand, counting down.
ACTGAATAAAACAATGGCAAGTCTCAGTGGAGAAAGAGGTGACAGTGAAGCAGGCATCTGAGGATAAATTTGTTTCTTTTGCAAGTGAAATTTACCATTTCCCAAATTGAGGTCCATTGAAGTGAAGCAGTGACAGAGATTCCCTTTGCTGGTGCTCAGCTCATGTATCACATTTCCACCTTAATCCCTGTAAACATCTCAACTCAACAAGAAGCCAGGTGCCCACTGTGGGCCAGTAGCGTAATGGATAACGCATCTGACTTCGGATCAGGACGCTGTAGGTTTCACTCCTGCCTGGCTCGAGCACAGTTGGTCCATTTTCAATACGAGCAAGGTGACACCTTCACCTGAAGTTGGAACGTACAGCAGGTGATTTTGCAGTCAGATTCCCAGAAGCTAAAGTATGAAATTGGAAGTTGCGCATGAGCACTGTTGGCAACCTTTTTCAGCTCACTGTTAGTTTCAATTCCGAGCTCACAACAACAGGTTTCATTGCCTGGAGAACTTGCTTGTGTTCCATGTAAATCTGCCTGTTGTCAGCGAAACATGTGTGGGGACAGAGAGTGAACGTGAAGCACCTGGAGTCAGTGTCATCCTGAGGGATGTGTCTGTGTATCTCCCTCTGTGGCTAAACACGAGGATGAGTTCCATAAGTCGGCTGTAACACAGTTTTACTGTCACAAAGCCTCAGCCCCGTTTGTAGATTACGGCATTAATCTCATTGATATTTGTCCCTGATGCGTCAGAGATACTTGCGTCAAGTGCTAGAAACCGAGATGAGAATAGATAGATGCCTGATGACAAGCACTGATACAATGGCCCAGATAGTCTCTTTCCACGTGATAAAAACTCGAAAGCAGGGAGAAACTGACCTGTCACCAAAAGGATCAAAAATGGAAAGGCAAAAACTGTCGTTGAGAAATGATGCAAGCACCTCCAATGTATTCTCTGGTTGTCTAGTGGTTCGGATTTGGTGCTTTTGGAACCACGGCCCTGGTTTGAACTGCTGAGTGGAAGATCCTCCCTCCTAGCTTTTATTGATGACAGCTTTGCTGACTAATTGTAATTTTATTCATTAACTGGCACCACTGCCTCGGCAGCATTTATTCAATCAACCACATTGCTGTGGGCCTGGAGTCACATGTAAGCCAGATCAGGTAAGGGTGGTCGTTTCCTTCCCAAAAGGACATTAATGAACCAGATGAGTTCTTCCAACAATTGATTGCATGGATTGTATCACCTCCCCTATGAGGAGAAGGAAAGGGGCTGTGAGGTAACTAACTGTGTCCCAAACGATATTCAAGCTAACATGAAACAAAGATCTGCAGATGCTGGGAGTTGACAGAAACAGGAATTGACAGAGAAACCCAGCAGGCCTGGCAGCATCTGTGGAGAGACATATGGTTAATGTCAGTTATGCCCTTCTATATTATAATGCCAGGGAAATTACCACTTTTATTTGTCGAATCAGTATATTTATCAAAATAGTGCATTAGTATCCTGTCGTCAACTTTGCAACTTTAACAGACTTTTATCGGTTGTAATGCTGCTTCCTTCACCCTCAGGTGGTAAAAGGCTCTGCTTAAATGGTTCTTTTTGTCTTTTTCTTTCAGTTAGTTAGCAGCGGTGTCGAATGGAGAATTGGCCCTTTTAGGCTCTACCTCAATACGTGTCTCTATTTGTGTCTGGGTATTCACTTCACCCCCTTTTATTTTCTCCTACTGTCTGTCCGTCCGTATCCCTCATTTCCCATTGCTGCTCTTTGAAAAGTCTGAAAATCGGTGAGTGTTTGAGAGTGGAGCTGCTGAGAGGCTTCCTCACCACAAGCACCACTCCCACCCCGACTGTAAAGCCTGGAACTGGGCTCACATTCTCCAAATAGTGTTTCTGTCACTTAGGGACTGAGGCAAGGAGACATTTATTCCCCCAAAACATGATGAGTGTTTCGACTTTGAAATAGAATTGCTAATCCACCATAAAGAAACAAAATGCCACAATTATACAATGACAGTGATGTTTTTACTGTTGGTGTAAAATGAATAAATGTTGACAGCAGAGAATGAGGGTGATCAGTACCTGGTGTCTGTCTCACTACCACAATATTCCGCAGTAAGTCTGTGGATTATTCTGCCTTACCTTGTTATTCCTACCAAACCTCAGGATGAATTATTTGTTAGCAGGAAACCATTCCCTGGCGGGGAGAAAACAGGCGACCGGAATACTAGCACCGAATGACAACTGTCTGCATTCAAGCCGAGGAACCATGATCAGTTCTCTCCTCCAACATGGCAACTAACGGCCCAGTGGTATTATCGCTGGACTGTTTATTCAGAAAGCCAGGTAGTATCTGGAGACCTAGCTATAAATATCACCCCCAGAAGAGGATGGCATTTGAATTCAACAAATATCTGGAATTAAGAATGTAATGATGACCATAAATCCATCGTCAGGGGAACCAAAACCCATTTGGTTCCCTTATGTCCTTTTGGCATCTTTTATCCTGACCTGATCGTGCCTACATCTGACTCCAGACCCACAGAAGTCATGGTGGCTAATTAGCAATGGTGATTGGCTAAATGCCTGAGCCAATGCCACCCTTATTCCATGAACGAATAAAGGGGCAAAAATAACTTTACGGTTTAGATGTTCAGTATGGCATTTCAGAGAAGTTGAAATGAGAAATCTTCAGTGCAAAGCTCAGGCACCACTGGGATTTTGACTCAAGTTCGCCTGTTTACTACACACTTCTTTTTTTACCCATCGATTAGGGCATTTCCTTAACCACGCAATCACAGTAACTTGGGGAACTTTCCTGTATCAGTGTTACTCAGTGAGAATTTCAATCTAACCCACGTTTCAAACATGGACCGTTCACAGCTGAATATTCTCCTGTGAAAATACATGGAAAGAGACAATCTCCTCCTGCTTTGGTTTAAAACTGACATTTTCACCTGTTTAAGCTGACTGGATAAAGAGCATGGGCTCATCCTCTCGGGGCCCATTAACAACGGTAACACATGCTGAGGGAACAAGAGGAATAGGTTCATTTTGGTTAATTGACTAGCTGTCAAGCCTGACCCATTGGAACCAACATTGAGCCTTGCACCAATAGCTCCACACTCACTTCCTCCCTCATGCCCCCGCACCCCCAGACATCACTGCCTTTCACTTTTGCTTTACTCCTACACTTTGCTTCTGAACGTGTTCCTGACCGATTATAGGCGCTCAGTTAGAAACTGCAATTGGAACATGGGTGCCTGGGATAGGACTTCATTCAATGGGATTGGATTTATTGCCCATCCCTAATTACCCCACAGATGGAGGTGATGAGTTACTTTCTTGAACACTCGAGCTCCTTGGCACATAGGTACAGCTTTGATTCCATGAGGAAGGGAGTTCCAGGATTTAGAAGCAGCGACACTGAAGCAACAGCAGCATATTTCAAACTCAGGATGGTGAGAAACTTGGAGGGGAGTTTGTGGTGGTCATATTCCCGTGCATCTGCTGCCATTATCCTTCACCGTGAGGGCAAACTCTCACTGGGCTGATTCTGGTAGATTCAGGGTGTGTGTTCTGTGCATAACCAGAGACTCATTTTCATTCCTACAGTTAACAGGAAGAGATATAAATCTTCATTTCCCAACTGGGAATTGTACCCACGCCTGAGTGATGCAAACCCTGAGTGCCAACCAGTTTACTGACACTAATCCGTGCGACCTTACGTGTATACACTGCGGCGCCTGTTCTTACACCAGTAGCATCTTCACCAGCGAAGTATCTCTCTCCAAGTATCGAAATGATTCATATTATCGCCCTGGGTTTCAAGGTGGAGAACGCGGGGCTATGATAATCTGATGTTGTTCAGGAGATGTATTGCAGAAAAGTTGCTGTTAACAGGAGATAGCATGAACTGCAGATCCTTTATTTGTACACAGGATGGGGGCCATGTTTGGCGAGACCAGCAATTTTCATGCATTCCTAATTGCCAGAGAGGGCAGTAAAGAGTCAACCACATTGCTGTGGGTCTGGAGTCACATATGAGCCATGGATGGCTGTTTCCTTCTCTCAAAAATATTAGTGAACCAGGTAGGCTTTTCCCCACAATCGACTTGACTCCTGAAATGACTAAATGCCTGTCTGTCTCAGCCTTGAATATACCTGGCATTGACAGCCTCTGTTTTCATGAACTCCACAGATTTACTTCTCCCTGAACATGAGAACACCCACTTTATCTCTGATTTAAATGGGCAACTCGTTTCCCTGAGATAACACACCCGGTATAAATCAAAGCACAACAAGCCTCCAAAGTTTGGTGCAAACTCACCAACGTCTCCAGTGTCAGCTGTAAGTGCTGAAAACATTTTGTTTTGAGACCTACAGTTAAACCAACTGTCCTGATTTGCACGTTAGATTTGCCAAAGAGGAATCTTATCCAAATATATGGCATTGGCTATGATTTAGATGGTGAAAGGCGCGAGAAAAATACAAGGACATAATTCTTTCTCGACCCGTTGCTCTGATAATTAAACTTTCTGCTCATGGAAGTTAATCATTTCCATTCACACTCTCTCACAATGTGTTTAGTTCAATTCAATCCCCCAACAGCCCGTTCTGTTCTGATCAAGTGCAGGGTGATGTTAAATATTCGGGTAGTAGCACAGACATCACATATCGAGTACTCGCCTTTCCTGTCAGAACATTCCATAAGGCATGTTAAAGGTTGGGGTGTTGCCTGCAGTTGTGGTTGATTTGTTAAAGCAATAGATTTGAAATTCACTGGGGTTTCCCCGTGTAGTTTTGAATCCTGCCAAGTGCATTTCTGCAACTCATTTCAAATGACTTCTTGATGCCAACAAACTCACATTTTCTCAGGTCTGCCAGTGTGTTGACATTCAGGAAAGACGTATTCTGAACAAGAATCTAACTGTACTCAAAACCTTAGCTCTGTTTCTCTTCCCACCGATACAGCTGGGCTTGTTGAGTTTCTGCAGTATTCTGTGCGATTATTCTGAATAACTGCTATTTTTCATGAAATATCTTCAATCCCAGTCCTCTGGCAACTAAATCTTGTCGTTGGCACAATTTCTCCCGATGATCAACCGGCCCATTCCCGCACCCACCCAACCACCTCATTACATACAGCCCCAGGAAATCTCCTGTTTTGCTCCAAAGAGAACATTCTCGGCCTTGGGATTCTGTACCCCAAACGGGAATTCCTCATCTCTGAACATGGTGCAAGAGATTTTGGGAAAATATTGTCAGCTGGCGGGATAAGCTATTCTGGAAGCAAAACTTGGTTTCAGCGGCAGCAACGTGAGCCGGAGCACCGACGGGAAGGTAAGGTCGTTTTAAGGTGGGGGGGTGCTATAAAAACGCACCTCATACAGCAGCGACCCTCTTGTTTTCAGCAGCAGCAGCACGAGCGAGAGCGCACACGGGAAGGTCAGTGAGGTCATATATTTGGGCGGTTGCTTTCCCCAAAACACTAATTCAGTAGTGTCTCCCACCCATCCTCCGCCTCTCATCAAAAAAAAGTATCTGAGCACTGATTTGGTAGGATTGCTTCTTTTTTTTCTTTCAATCATCTGTGTGTGAATTTGGAACCGAGGAACGGGTGCCAGGGCAGTTGCATGCTCCTCCTGTAAGATGGGAGAGGTGAGAGTCACTACTAGTGACTTCATCTGCAGGCAGTGCATCCAACTCCCGTCCTCAGGAACTGCATTAGGGAACTGGAGCTGGAGCTGGATGAACTTCGAAGCGTTTGGGAGGCTGAAGGGGTAAGTGAGAGTTACAGGGAGGTAGTTACATCGCAGGTACAGGACAAAGGTAGATGGGTTACAGTCAGGGGACAGAAGGGGAACAGGCAGACAGTGCAGGGATCCCCCGTGGCCATCCCCCTCAATAACAAGTATACTGTTTTGGATACTGTTGGTGGGGGGATGACTGACCAGGAGTAAGCCACAGGGTACAGGTCTCTGGCGCAGAGTCTGCCCCTGGTGCTCAAAACGGAAGGAGGGAGAAGAGGAGAGCATTAGTCATTGGGGACTGCATAGTTAGGGGGGAAGATAGGAGATTCTGTGGGGATGAGAGAGACTCGCGGTTGGTGTGTTGCCTCCCATGTGCCAGGGTCCATGACGTTTTGGATTCTATTTTCGGGATCCTTAAGGTGGGGGGAGAAGTCCCAAGTCGTGTTCCACATAGGTACCGATGACATGGGTAGGAAAAGGGACAGGGATGTGAGGCAGAAATTCAGGGAGTTAGAGTGGCAACTTAGAGCTAGAACAAACAGAGCAGTTATCTCTGAGTTGATATCCATGCCGCGTGCTAGCAAGGTGAGGAATAGGGAGCAAGAGCAGTTGAACCCATGGCTGCAGGAATAGTGCAGGAGGAAGGGATTAAGATACCTGGATAATTGGGGCTCATTCTGGGGTAAGTGGGACAGCTACAAACAGGATGGTCTACACCTGAACCAGAGGGGTACCAATATCCTGTTGAGGAAATTTACTATTGCTCTTCGGGAGGACTTAAACTAATTCAGCAGGGAGATGGGAACCTGAATTGTAGACCCAGTGTACAGGAGGATGGGAGTAGCGATGTCATAAACAAGGTTTCAAGGTCACTGGAGTGTGCTGGCAGGCAGGAAGGTGGCTTGAAGTGTGTCTACTTCAACGCCAGGAGCACCCAGAATAAGGTGGGTGAACTTGCAACATGGGTTGGTACCTGGGACATTGATATTTTGGCCATTTCGGAGACTTGGATCGAGCAAGGACGGGAATGGTTGTTGCAGGTCCGGGGTTTAGATGTTTCAGTAAGATCAGGGAAGGTGGGAAATGAGGGAGAGGTGTGGTATTGTTAGTCAAGGGCAGTATTACGGTGGCAGGAAGGACGTTTGGTGAGGACTCATCTACTGAGGTCGTATGGGCTGAGGTTAGAAACAGGGAAGGAGCGGTCACCCTGTTGGGAGTTTTCACTCGGCTTCAGAAGTTCCAGAGATGTAGAGGAAAGGGTTGCCAAGGTAATTCTGGATCGGAGTGAAGGTAACAGGTTAGTTGATAGGGGGCTTTAACTTTCCAAATATTTACTGGAAACACAACAGGTAAAATACTTTAGAATGGTCAGTTTTTATCCAATGTGTGCAGGACGGATACGCCAAAAAGAGGTGAGGCCACTTCGGATTTGGTTCTGTTTAATGAGCCAGGCCAGGTGGTAGATTTGGAGGTAGATGTATACTTCGGTGATAGTGACCACAGTTTGGTTATGTTTACTTCAGCGATGGAAAGGAATAGGTATATACTGCAGGGCAAGAGTTATAGCTGGGGAAAGGGAATTATGAGGTGATGAGGCAAGATTTAGGATGCACAGGATGGAGAAGGAAACCGCAGAGGTTGGGCACAATTGAAATGTGGAGCTTGTTCAAGGAACAGCTACAGCGTGTCCTTAATCAACATGAAACTTTCAGGCAGAGAAGTTGAATCTCTTGTCAAGTGGAAGAGGGAGGTTTATGTAAAGGTGAGGTATGAAGGCTCAGTTAGGGCACTTGAGAATTACAAGTTAGCCAGGAAGGGCCTGAAGAGAGAGCTAAGAAGAGCCAGGAGGGGACATGTGAAGTCTTTGGCAGTTCGGATCAAGGAATTCTCTAAAGCTTTCTATAGGTGTTTCAGGAATAAAAGAATGAATCGAGTAAGATTAGGACCAGTCAAGGACAGCAGTGGGAAGGTTGTGCATGGAGTGCGAAGAGGAAGGAGAGGGGCTAAATAAATATTTTTCATCAGTATTCACACAGGAAAAGGACAATGTTGTCGGTAAAATACTGAGATACAGGCTAAGAGACAAGACAGCACTTAGGTTCACAAGGAGGAGATGTCAGCAACCCCGGAAAGTGTGAAAATAGATAAGTCCCCTGGGACAGATGGGATGTATCCTAGGATTCTCTGGTAAGCTAGGGAGGAGATTGCAGAGCCTTTGGCTTTGATTTTCGTGTCATAACTATCTTCAGAAATAGTGCCAGAAGACTGGAGGATAGCAAATGTTGTTCAAGAAGGGAAGTAGAGACAACCCTGGTCATTATAGACCAGTGAGCCTTACTTTGGGTGTAGGTAAAGTGTTGGAAAGGATGAGAAGAGATAGGATTTATAATCATCCAGAAAGGAATAATTTGATTAGGGGTAGTCAACATGGTTGTGTGAAGGCTAGGTCGTGCCTCAAAACCTTATTGAGTTCCTTGAGAAGGTGACCAAATAGGTGGATGAGAATAAAGCAGTTGATACGGCATATATGGATTTCAGTGAAGCGTTTGTTAAGGTTCCCCATGGTAGACTATTGCAGAAAATACTGAGGCACGGGGTTGAGGGTGATTTACTGGTTTGGATCAAAAATTGGATAGCTTTAAGAAGACAGAGGGTGGTGGTTGATGGGAAATGTACATCCTGGAGTTCAGCTACTACTGGAGTGCTGCAAGCATCTGTTTTAGGGCCAATGCTGTTTGTCATTTTTATAAATGAGCTGGATGAGGGCATAGACAGATGGGGAAAATTTGCGGTTAACACTAAAGTCGGTGGAGTTGTGAATAGTGCAGAAGGATGTTGCAGGTTACAGAGGGACATAGACAAGCTGCAGAGATGGGCTGAGAGGTGGCAAATCGAGTTTAATGCAGATAAGTGTGACATGATTCACTTTGGAAGGAGTAACAGGAATACAGAGTACTGGGCTAATGGTAAGATTCTTGGTAGTGTGGATGAGCAGAGAGATCTCGGTGTCCATGTCCATAGATCTCAGGAAGTTGCCACCCAAGTTGATAGGGTTGTGAAGTACAGGGTGTTAGGTTTTATTGGTAGTAGATTGAGTTTTGGAGCCATGGGGTCATGCTGCAGATGTACAAAACTCGGGTGCGGCCGCACTTGGAGTATTGCACACAATTCTGGTCGCCACATTATAGGAAGGATGTGGAAGCATTGAAAAGTGTGCAGAGGAGATTTACCCGGGTGTTGCCTGGTATGGAGGGAAGGCCTTACAACGAAAGACTGAGGGACTTGAGGCTGTTTGCGTGAGAGAAAAGAAGGTTAAGAGGTGATCTAATAGAGACATACAAGATAATCAGGGGATTAGATAGGGTGGACAGTGAGAGCCTTTTTCCTCGCATGGAGATGGTTAGCACGAGGAGACATAGTTTTAAACTGAGGGGTGATGGATATAAGACAGATGTCAGAGGTAGGTTCTTTACTCAGAGAGTAGTAAGGATGTGGACCGTCCGGCCTGCAACAGCAGTAGACTCGCCAAGTTTAAGGGCATTTAAATGGTAATTGGATAAACATATGGATGATAATGCAATAGTATAGGTTAAATGGGCCTCAGTTTGGTTTTACAGGTTGGCGCAACATCGAGGGCCAAAGGGCCTGTGCTGCACTGGAGTGTTCTATGATCTATGTTCTAGAGCACCAGGATAAATGGGATCTTCTCTGCATGGTGTTCTGAAGCGAGCAAGATGCTGCAATTTTCAGTTCTTTGGAACCAGAAACAGAATGTAATATAGCAAAATTCCCAAATGACATTTAAACAGTTGGTAATGCAGGCTGTGATGGGGAGATAAAGAGTTTACAGACGAATATTAAGTAAAAAGAAACAAAAGAACTGTGGATGCTGTAAATCAGGAGACAAAACAAAGTTGCTGGAAAAACTCAGCGGGCCTGGCAGCACCTATGGAGGAGAAAACAGAGTTAACGTTTCGGTTCCGGTGACTCTTCCTCAGAATGGTTCGGAGGAAGGGTCAGCAGACACAAAATGTTAACTGTGTTTTCTCCTCCATTGATGCTGCCAGACCTGCTGAGCTTTTCCAGCAGCTTTGTTTTTGTTACAGATGGATATTGAGAGTTTAGGAGAATGGGCCAGAATTTGGCAGATGGAGTTTAATGTGGATAAGTGCAAGGTGTTCTATTTCAGACAGAAAATTAAAGGATAAATTCTTTTTAAAGTGGAAGCAAATTCAAAGTGTGTGAATGATGAAGAATTTAGGTGTCCATGTGTATGAATGTCAAAGGAGGTATGCAGGTGTAGTATACAATAAGAAAGGGAAATGAATCTCTTGCATTTATTGCAAAAGAACTGCATTATAAAACAAAAAACGGTCTTTACAGTCAGTCTTTTTTGAGGTCACGCCTGGCGTATTGTGTCCTCTTTTGGTTTCCTTACTTAAGAAGGATGTGCTTTGCTTTGAGGTCTGTTCAGAAGAGGTTTAGCACTTTGATTCCAGGGACGAAAGGATTGTCATATGAGGAGAGGTTGAATAGCTTGGGCTTCTACATTGCTGGAGTACAAAAGAATAAGGTAGGATCTGATTAAGGCACATGAAATGCTGAAGGATGTTGATAATGTGGAGATTGGCAACATGTCCTCTTATGGGACGAACTTGCCTTGAACAGAGATACAGAATGAGAAGAGGCAAGTTCAAAATTGACACAAGATGAAACTACTTCTCTCAGGGTGTTGTGAATGTGGAACTTACTGCCCCAGAGTGTAGTGGAGGCAAAGTCAATCAACAGTTTCAACAAACAAAGAAATGGGTTTCTAATGAAAAGTGGGGCAAAGGGCTGTGGGGAACAGGCAGGAAAGTTGAATTGAGGCAGGATAAGATTAGCTATGATCATATTAAGAATCACAGTGGATTCCAAGGGTTGAATTGTTACTTCTGCTCTTAATTCCTGTGTTCCAATGTTGTTTCATCTGAAGTTCTTTGGCATTCAGACTTCAGTGAAGGTTGGAGTGGCGGGAGTCGAGGGGTTCAGTTAATGCAGGCTTGTTGGTGTGTGTGGAGCAAGACAGTAATTTGGATACAAAAATGGAATCAGGTCTTGTTGATTGCCAGAGCAGGTCTGTGAACCAGGCGGCCTATTCTCGTTCCTAATTCCTGATGTTTAATTGCCTTGAGTAAACAAAATCGAAATGTCACAGTCAGACAGAAAGTCCTTAATGAATATGCCAATTTCATAAGAAAAAGGCAAGTGACCATATACATCAGAAGTAAAGAGAGGGGACCATTGTTTTGAGTTTTAAAAATTATTTTCTGCACTGCGGAGGGGAAATTGGGTGATGGGACTGCACAACACGTCAACATTGTCACAAATTGGCAGTTTGGATGTGGAGTAAAAGTATTATATTGTCAATTCCATTTTTGTTCATTCAAAGGATGTCAGTGTTACTTGTTAGGCCATGATTTATTGCACATTCCTAATTGCCCAGAGGGTAGTTGAGAGTCGGTCTGGAATCACAAGTAGGCAGAACAAGTGAGAATGGCAGTTTCTTACCCAAAAGGGGATTAGTGAAAAAATGGGCTTTCCCAGCAATCGGTAATGGATTTGTGGTCATCATTAGACTCTTAATTCCAGATATTTGTTGTATTCAAATTCAACCACCTGCCATAGTGGGATTCTTACACAGGTCTCCAGAACATTACCTGGATCCCTGCACTAACAATCCAGTTATAATACCAAGAGGCCATTGTCACCCGCGAAAGCAGGCAATTTATATATTCTGATGGTATTATGGAAGAATGTAAACATTGAAAATCTTAGAAGGGGGAAATACGGAGAACACATGAGTTGAGAAAGAGATGTTGCTGTGTCAAGTGAACAAAAAAAATTGACGTATGAAGCACAGTAGGGAAAATGTGTCTGTGTTCGAACATGTTGAAGCTTTGAATGGAAAATCTGTGTACTATTTCAAATGAGAGATTGCAAACATGAGGTAGAGAGGAACCAGAAACCTGTGTTAGAAAATAAAACTTTGCATGTACATCGGGTTTTTAGAGAGGCAATGCAAATGCTGAAACTCTCAGAAATAGGGTAGTTTTTGGACAGTTTTCCAGCGTAATGGTGAGACTGCATTGAGACACCTGTGGGTATGATGAAATCGGAAGCCACACAAAGATGATTGATTGAACTGATTCCTGTGAGAAGTATTTGTCTTAAGAGGAAATCATGACCAGACTGGCTCTGGGTTTATTGGACTTTAGACAAATGACACATGGTCTTGTTTAATCCCAAAATATTCCGAGCAGTCTTTTCAACTTGAATGCTGAAACAATATTTCAATTTGTGCAAGACATTACTACCAGGGGGTGGACTGTAAAACGGGGGAATATCTCAATGGTGACTTATTTTCTTTACTGTTTCAAAGGATTGTGTGTTGACAGAAGTCTTTCCAGAGGGCGATGGAAAACGTTGAATATTCTTAAGGGAGAGGCAGACAGATTCTTGACTAAGAATGACACACTAATGTTATAAGGGGTGGACAGGAATGTTTATTTGAGGCCATAACCAGATCATTCAAGACCAAATCACACGGAGGATTTGGTTTGACTTTTTTAATCACTTACTCCTGATCGAAGTTTCTACATTTCTCTTCTCTTTAGATACCAGAAAATGGTGAGAAAATTCACATGGCCATGAAGGCTCTCTCTTTCAGAATGATGGGTACAACTTCCAAATACAATTTTTAAATGACAGTATGAAAATACTCAGGAAAATTTCATGGTTCTGCAGAAAGGTCAGAGATATAGAACAAAGTTAAAATCTCATTAAAACTACTTTATTAATCAGATTGGGCTGAATATATGTCTTTAATAGTACACATTACTTTTATTTGTTCTGGTGAGATGAGTTTCATTGGCAAAACCAGCATATATTGCCTCTGTCTAATTTCCATTCAGAATATGATGATGAAACCCAGGGACACTAACAGGTACGTTTTGTGGAGTGGTTCAGCATTTTGAGCAAGTGATAGCGAAAGGAAAATGATATATATCCAAGTCAGGATGCTGTGTGGTCTTGGAGATTGCAATGCTCAACACTTGATGCTCACATTCTGTGAAAATTGTGCGACTGCATTTTCTGTTTTCAAAAATTAAGGTCAGAGAGTCATTCAGCATGAAAACGGGACCTTCAGCTCAACATGTGTATTCCAGTCAAAAAACAAAACTACATTAATCACACTTACCTTGAAGTCCACAGCCACTAGGCCCTGGCATTTTGAATGCTCTTCCAGTTGCTTCTTAAATGCTGCGTTATCTTTTATTATCTGTGACCTGTGCTGTGATTTGGCTTTTTCTTTCAATTTATGCATGAACAGGTTCGCAAATATATCCCACAATATCAAAGGCAGTGATTAGTTTAATAGATCAATAGAAAATCAGACGTACATTTTAATTCATATGGGATTTTAATGTTGCTAGACCGGCATTAATTGACCTTGAAAACTTCCAGCTAGAAGTTCACCAAATTGGAAATGTAGGGGACACTACTTCAGAGTACAATGGGATCTTGATCAGATGGGCCAGTGGGCCAAGGAGTGGCAGACAGATTTTAATTTGAATAAATGTGGGGTGCTGCATTTTGGAAATCAAATTAGGGCAGGGCTTATACTCTAAATGTTAAGGCCCTGGGGATTATTGCTGAACAATTGGTCCTAGCATGCAGTTGCATCGTTCCTTGAAAGTGGAGTCAGAGATAGACAGGACAGTAAAGAAAGCGTTTGGTAAACTTGTTTTTATTGGTCAGTGCATTGTATGTAGTAGTTGAGAGGTCATGTTGCGGCTGTACACTGGTTAAGCCACTTTAGGAATATTGTAGGCAATTCTCATCTCCGTGCTATTGAGAGGGTTCAGTAAAGATTTATAAGAATGCTGCCAGGGTTGGAAGGTTTGAGCTTTAGGGAGAAACTGATTAGGCTTTTGCCTGGAGATTTGAAGGCTGAGGGATGACCTTACTGAGGTTTATAAAGCCAGGAGGGAAATAGATGGGGTAACTAGAAAAGGTGTTTTTATCAGGGTGGGGGAGCCCAAAATTAGATGGTGTGGGTTTAAGGTGAGCTGGAAAAGATTTAGAAGGGACGTCAGGGGTAACCTTTTCACCCAGATGATGGTGTGTGTGTGGAATGAGCTGCATGGGTAAGTGATAGAGTTTGGTACAATTACAATATATGAAAGGATGGGTCTGTGATGAGGAAGAGTTTAGAGGGATATGGGTCAGATACTGGCAAATGGTGCTAGATTTATTTGAGATATGTAGTTGGCATGGACGAGGTGAACTGAAGGATCTGTTTCCATTCTTCACAACTTTATGACTCAATGATTTGGTGAATTTCTGATGAATAGTTACATACGGGATATTTGTCACTGGAAGTTGATTATCCCATTGAATGTCAAGGTGGGCCTTTTGGATTGCCTCCTGTTGGAGATAATTCCTGCCCCCGCAATATTGAAGGACTATTATTGTTTGCCATTCATCAGTTAAACCTGAGCGGTGCCCACATATTTTGAAATAAAAACATAGATGACTGCAGTAACTGAGGACTGTGAAACTCTGCTGAGGAATCAGTTTCAGTACAGTTGGGTCACTGATGTTTTCATTCCCTGTCAATATGGCCTGTTTTTGAGCATTGCAATCTTGGGTCAAACAGAAACATTCTTTTCGGAAATGCACATTCGAGTGGCACGAACATGGAACCAGATCATGGAAACAGCACTGGAGTGGAGTGGGGATTAAGAACTGGCAGGAAACAAATGCATTCTCAAAATGTGTACATGGGAAGAAGCAGTTGATTCTTCTTTTGAGGAATGACACCGTAACAGCGAAAATACTTTATTCTAATGAAGGGAAAACTGTATCCAGGTTATTGGTTTGATTAAAATAATGGCGATAAACTGCTGGAATAATCTGGCACTGACCATTGAAAAATCCTGGATGTTTTCAGAGATGGCTGGGCTTTCCTCGGCTGAGAAAGTGCTGATACTTTGAGAGACGTGGTTTTGAAAAAGAACTTTCTGAGCACAGTTGATCAAACAGATAAACAAGAGCCATTGTCTACTACTTCGGAATATATCAGACCTTTCATGGTTGCTACCACATGGAATCATACAACTGAGAAAAGGCCCATTGAGGCTGCACCACCAGGTGCTGATACAAGTGCTTTCTAAAGTTTGGGATGTTGCCTGCCTCAGCCACCCTCCTAAGCAGTGCATTCCAGACACCAAATAGTCTCATCATAAATAGGACAAACGTCTCCTGACAGAATCCGAAGCCCATACCGAAAATGTCTTTGGAATATTATGAGGACAGTGAGCACAGTGTTCTGTACTTTCACTCTTTATTGTTTCAGCCAATGTTCCAACATCATTTGAAGTGAGATCAGAGTAATTTCCCATGCCACCCGTGTTACTTCTGTCATTGTGGCATCAAGGACTCTGAACAAAAATGTGCTCGATGCGAATTGGGGAGAATCCTGCACGAGTAATGTCCTCGATTGAACAAAGGGAAAATCAATCTCTGAAAGTTGTCATTCAAGACACTTGTCATCCTGGATAGGCATTAAATTGCTGCACCTTACTATGAGGTATTGAAAAAAAAGATCATTGAACCCCTTATAAACAACTTTGCGTCTACTTCTGCAGTACTTGCATTAGAAGTGTTTCACGAAGGCAGCTCTATGTTACTTTCTCCAGAGAAATTGGTGATGTCAAATAAACTTAGCCTTTGCTCATGCCCACTAAAACCCATGGAGAAGTGTGTCCTATTAGAAAGATCAAGATATTTTATATTTTCACAGTTTAGTCTAAAGTCTCAGAAAGGTAACACTTTGCTAGATGAGTGTAACCCCAACAACATCATAAGTGCATCATGACATTGAGGTAAAGGTCTGCATCGTTTTCAATGAGAGGACTGATCGTGCAATATCAGTGCCACTGAATTCAAACTTTTAATGGCTATTTATCTCAATGCAACACGCCATCGATTTTTCGGGTGTTTATGAAAAAAATGCCTCAATTAATGGCCATTCACAAATACTTGAGGGTCAACTCAAATGGCAGTTTCACTGTTCTGGTTCAGATCAGACAGTCCAATTGTGGCAGTGCAAAAGAAAGAAAAGAAATGCTGGAATAAAAAAAAATCAAGTCTAGCAGCATCTGCAATGTGATTTTTTCAGAACAGGTTCATAACAGACTAGAAATGTTAATCAAAACCTGTCTCCAGATGTTGCCTCATCTATTGCATTTCTCCACCAATTTCTGTTCCCATTTCAGATTTCCGTAATCTCCAGTATTTTGCATTTCTTGATGCGCCCAGATGCTTGACATGGTTATATTTGGACATATCATCCATTCCTGTTTCCGTTAGAGCTATTGTGCTGATTACATCAGGGTCTGTCTCTTATTTAAGTTCCAAAACAAAATTGCGAATATCCTCCTAAATGCATGAATTTCAGGAAATCGATTTTGATTAAAAATAAATTTTAGAGGCAGCTGCACTCCATGAGACAACAGAAATGGGTTACTCATGGTGGCACAACTTGTGCCTTTCCTGAAAGTGTTTCCCCTCAGGCTCTGAAAACTTTTCATACATATCTCAGAATAATTACAGCAATAATTACAGTGGTCACTCAGCCCATCATCTCTGCACCAGCTGGGGGTGAATGATATCCCGACTATTATTATCCTGTAATCTCCCTATACACCTCACATTTTGAAATCTTTGTCTGCTTCTAATTCTGAATATACTGTGCATATATGAACAATTTTATCATTCTGCACACCGCACGATTAAACAGTGTATACCTGATATTTCATCTCCTGCATCACATTTAAAATTATCATGGTGTGTTCACATCATTCATTGGCATTCCATCTCCCAAATATAAAATGTTTTCTTACTCTGCATGACATTTGATTCTGTCTGTTAGCATAATTGTGAGTCATATACTGGCGACATTGGGATCTCACTGTCCTCTTCAGTCTCTACAGCCACTGCCCCCATTCCTCTCTGTCTCCGAACCAATGTCACATTCATTCTGTCCCTGGCTGTCAGTTTAGATTGTGCTCTGAGTTGCTGCCCTCCCACTCTCCCTCACAGACTGAAAGAATCCCTTTTCACCTTCAGTTGCCCTTGGTGCATTATGGTGTAGAGGCCAGCATAGGGAAACATTGCGTCACATTACACACCGCAGAGTCTGCCAGCCCCACCGCCACCACAGACACACACACACACACACACACACGGAAATTTTTTCTTCATAAACATTTTTTTCATAAACACCCGTAAAAGGCATTTTCAACACTGAGAGAGTGAGCCATGCATACACCAGGGAGAGGGCAGTACTGACAATGGCCATCAAATGAACTGGTTTCATTCTAGGTTTTCCTCAGAGATAGTGGGAATTGCTGATGCTGCAATCTGAGATAACAAGGTGTAGAGCTGGATGAACATAGCAGGCCAAGCAGCATGAGAGGAGCAGGAAGACTGACGTTTCGGGTACGGTCTGAATGAATTACTTCACGAACTTAACCTCCACTGCAATCACAGAAAGACAAGTCTAGGTAGCATAATAACAAAATGTGGAGCTGGATGAACTCAGCAGGCCAAGCAGCATCTTGATGTTTCTTGATGCTGCTTGGCCTGCTATGTTCATCCAGCTCCATAGTTTGTTCTCTCGGATTATTCAGCATCTGCAGTTCCCGTTATCTCCTGGCACCATAAGATTGTAAAAGCATAAGAAATTGAAACAGAATTAGGCAACTCAGCTCGTCAAGTCTGCAATGCCGTTTGATCATATCTGAATTGTTTCTCAACCCCATTTCCTTGCCTTCTATAACTGACCAATGATCCCCTTATTGATGGAAAACGTATGATCTCTGTCTTAAAGACACCATTGTGTCCCTGTGTATGGGTTTGTTTATGTGTTTGCATTTGATGTGTGTCATATCTCTGTGCATATGTATTGTGTGTATTCGTGTGTGAATCACTGTCTGCATCCCTGTGCAATGAGGTCACTTGTGTTTGCAGTAAATCCATTGAAATAGGAATCAAACCCACTCCACCACTATACCCGTTGTAGACTCCTGTACATCGGAGAAATCAAGCGGAGGCTTGGGGATCGCTTTGCAGGACACCTACGCTCGGTTTGCAGTAAACAACTGCACCTCCCAGCCGTGAACCATTTAAACTCCCCCTCCCATTCCTCAGCTGACATGTATATCCTCGGCCTCTGGCACTGCCACAATGATGCCACCCGAAGGTTGCAGGAACAACAACTCATATTCCGCTTGGGAATCCTGCAGCCCAATGGTGTCAATGTGGACTTCACAAGCTTTAAAATTTCCCCTCCCCCATACTCACCTTTACTGGCTCCATCCCTGCCTCTTTGACTGGTCCGTCTCTTCTCCACCTATTCTCTCCTTCATCCATCTTCTGTCTGCCTCCCCCTCTCTCCTTATTTATTTCAGATACCCCTTCCCCTTCCCCATTTCTGAAGAAGTGTCTACGTCCGAAACGTCAGCTTCCCTGCTTGGCCTGCTGTGTTCATCCAGCTCTGCACCTTGTTATCTCCACTCGTTCAAGGGTCTAGGCCCGAAACGTCAGCTTTTGTGCTCCTGAGATGCTGCTTGGCCTGCTGTGTTCATCCAGACTCACATTTTATTATCTTGGAATCTCCAGCATCTGCAGTTCCCATTATCTCTGTCTGTTCCTGCTGTGTTTACAAGCACACAATCTCTCCCCCTGCTGGCCTCCCTACACCACTACACAGTTTGCAGTTTTCTTTGAGACAGCATCAAACACTGTGAATCTCTTACATTGTTTCTTCAATAATATCTTTGGAGGCACAAATCAGTCTCATTCGATAACTAGCGACGTTGTTCTCGACACATTACCATCACCGTCGTGTATGTTTTAGGACTTTACAATCCTTTCTCACTTTTAACCTGTAAGAGTTCATTACAATACATTGCAAGCTAAAGACCATGGAATGAAATTCAATTCATCTCCTTACAAAATGGTTCACTCAGAATTGTTTGGATACAATTGCAGTGGAAATACTCTTTAATGTGTACACTAAGAGCCACAAATAATGTCCAAAGACAAACCACTTCCACGTTGCAGGGAGGGCAGAGACAGTTCTCCACATGAGCATTTCCGACTGTTAAGGACCTTAGTACAAATGCAATCCTCCCGACATTAGCCTTGTATGTGTACGTCTGTGTGTATGGCTGTGTTGATGGGCTGTCAGTTTAGATTGTGCTCTGAGCTGCTGCCCCCCCACTCTCCGTCACAGACTGAAAGAATCCCTTTTCACCTTCAGTTGCCCTTGGCGCATTATGGTGTAGAGGCCAGCAGAGGGAAACATTGCATCACATTACACACCGCAGAGACTGCCAGAGCCACCGCCCCCACAGACACACTCACTCACACACACACACACACGGAAATACACGCACAGCCAAAGACACACAGGCACTAAAAGAGAAACACAGATATACAAACTAATGCACTGACATTTATACGGATAAGGGGTGTCTGCTAACATTTATTTTGTTCTGTGATGATTTTCTCAATATTTCACTCAATCTGTCCGGTGTGTGTCAATATGTCTGTTGCTCTGAGGGGACTGTGTTACAAATTCAATGCCTGAAGACACCAAACCTAGAAGGATTGTAAAGTGTGTGAAGGACAGTGCGGAAAACCAACAGGACAGAGACAAGGTGGTATCGTGCTTACGTGGATGGCAGATGAGGACCAATAGTCCTCGATGTATATGAGCACAGGTTATTGAAAAGTTGAAAACAAGTCACCTTGAAGAGGGCAGCAGAGTGATGACGCTGATTGGCCGATGTGGAAGATCTGCATCAGCGCATTCACTTCTTCCAGAAGATGGTTTGTGGAGGGGCTGTGGTAAAGTGACAGCAAAGGCAGAGGGAGATGGAGTGAGCAGCCTGGGAAGGTGAGTGAGGGAAGACCGACCTTGGATGTTTGCAGCAATGAGTAAGGTTAAGTGTTAAATAAACATTCTGGTTTGGGAATAGAAGTATCATTCAGTGGGGTTAAGTACTGCACTTTTGAGATGTGGGAGATTGGTGATGCTTACATCTGCAGGAAGTGCACCCAATTGCAGCTCCTTGCAGACTGTATTGAAAGGTTGGAGCAGGAATTGGATGCACTTCGGAGCACAGGGATGGCAGAAAGTGCCATAGACAATAGTTTTATAGATGTGTTGACCCAAGGTGCAGGCAGATAGATGGGTTTCTGCTAGAAGGAGCTGGCAGCCAATACAGGAATCCCCTCTGTAACAAGCGTACTGTTTTGGATACTGTTGGGGGGAATGACCTATCAGAGGGTAACAGCAGCAGCAGGCACACACGGCTGGCTCTGTTCTCAAGAAGGGAAGGACAAAGAGCACTAGAGCAGTAGTTATAGGGGAATTTATACTAAGAGGTACAGACAGGCGCTTCTGTGTATGTAAAAGAGACTCAATGTTGGTATGTTGCCCACCTGGTGCCAGGGTCCAGGATGTCTTTGAAAGGTCAGAAAGTATTCTGAAGGGAGAGGGTGAACAGGCAGAGGTTGTGGTACATATTGGTACTAACACCACAGGTAGGATGAGTGACGAGGTCCTGCAGCAGCAATTCAGGGAGTTCGGTAGAAAGTTTAAAAAGCAGGACCTCCAAGGTTGTAATCTCGGGATTACTCCCTGTGCCAGGTGGCAGTAAGGCTGGAAATAGTAGAATAGCACAGCTCAACACGTGGCTAAACAGATGGTGTAGGAGGGAGGGTTTCAGATATCTGGGCCATTGGGATCTCTTCCAGGGCAGGTGGACATGTACAAGAAGGACGAGTTACATCTAAACTGGAAGGGCACACATATTCTGGCTGAGATGTTTGCTGGTGTCACTCGGGAGGATTTAAATTAGCTTAGTAGGTGTGTGGGAATCAATGCAAAGTGAATGGATTGAAAGGGAACTGGAGAATAGGGCCAGTAAGGCTCAGAGAAAGAACAGACTGGGTTTGCTTGCTGTTCCAAGCAGACCTAGTAGACTGAAGTTCACCCATTTCAATGCATGAAGTCTAACAGGTAGGGCAGAAGAACTTGGAGCTTGGGTTAGTACATAGAACTATGATGTTGTTGCTATTACAGAGATGTGGTTAATGGAGGGACAGGATTGATAACAACGTTCCAGGAAACAAATGTTTCAGGCGGGATTGAGGGAGTAGAGAAGTTGTGGGGACATTGAACCAATTGCAAAAGGGAATATCATAGCTGTACTGCGGGAGAGCACCTCAGATGGCTCATACAATGACAGATATGGGTAAAGCTCAGGAACAGGAAGGGTGCAATCACAATGTTTGGGGTTTACTATAACCCTCCCAACAGTCAGCAGGAGATAGAAGAACAGACATGTAGCCAGAACTTGGCAAGCTCTGGAAGTAACAGGGTTGTTGTTGTGGATGACTTTAACTTCCCGTATATTGACTGGGATTCACTTACGGCTTGGGGCTCAGATGGGGTGGAGATGGTAAGGAGCATCCAGGAGGGCTTCTTCAAAAACAATGTAGATAGTCCAACTAGGAAAGGGGCCCCACTGGACCTAGTATTGGGGAATGAACTTGGCCAAGTGGTCGATGCCTCACGAAGGGAATAGCTCAGAAACAGAGACAACAATTCAGTAAGCTAAAGGGTACTGGTGGTTCATGACAGGTGTATTTATCAAGTGAAAGTCTTAAATTAGGGAAAGGCTAATTATAACAATATTAGGCAGCAACTGAAGAATGCAGATTGGGGCAGATGTTTGAGGGAAAATTAACATGAGGTATTGAGCTTTCAATTGTAAGCTGCTGGGAATTCCCGGCAAGCACATTACTGGAAGGATGAAGGAAAAGTACGGCAAGTTGAGGGAACCTTGGATAATGAGAGATATCGTCAGCCTAATCAAAAAGAAAAAGGAAGCATTTATTTGTGCCAGGAGGTTTAGAAGGTACAAAGCGAGAGTGGAATACAAGGAAAGATTAAAGAAATTTAAGCGATGAGTCATGAAGGCTAAAAAGGGGTCATGAAAAGTCATTGACCAACAAGATTAAGGAAAATCCCATATCTGCATATAAAGAGCAAAAGTGTAGCAAGGGAGAGGGTTGGCCCAATCAAGGACAGGGAAGGGAATTTATGTGTGGAGCCAGAGGAATATGGTGAGGTATTAACTGAGTACTTTGCATCAGTATGCTGATGAGGACTTGGTGGATGATGAGTCTGGGGGTGTACAGATCGTTTGGCTTATTTTGAGACCACAAAGGAGGAGGGATTGGGGGCCTTGAGAAACATTCATGTAGACAAGTCCCCAAGGCCTGATGGGATAGACCCCAGAATACTGAGAGAAGGGAGGAAATTCCTCTGGCCTTGAGACAAATCTTCAAATTCTCCCTGGCTACAGGGGAGGTCCCAGAGGATTGCACAATAGCCAATGTTGCTCCTTTGTCTAAGCAGAGTGGCGAGGATAATCCAGCTATTTACAGGTTGATGAACCTTATGTCAGTGGTAGGGAAATTCTTGGAGAGGATTCTTTGAGACAGGATTTACTTCCACCTGGAAATCAATGGGCGTATTCGCGAAAGGCAACATGGTTTTGTGAAGGGGAGGTTGTGTCTCACTAACTTCGTTGAGTTTTTTGAGGAAGTGACTAAGATAATCGATGAGGGTAGAGCAGTGGATGTTGCTTACATGGACTTCAGTAAAGCCTTTAACATGGTCCCTGATGGCAGACTGACAGAGAAGGTAAAGTTGCACCGCATTAGATGTGAGCTTGAAAAATGAATAGAAAAAAAAACAAACTGGATCAGTCATAGAAGACAGAGGGTAGCAGTGGAGGGCAGTGACTCGTGGTGTTTCTCAAGAATCAGTGTTGGGACCATTACTATTTGTAATGTATATAAATGATTTCCAGGAGAATATGACTGGTCTGATGATTAAGTTTGCCGATGACACAAGGGTTCGTGGAATTGCGGACAGCAATGAGGTCTGTCAAAGGATACAGCTGAATATAGATTAGATGGTGACTTGGACAGAGAGATGGCAGATGGAGTTCAATCCAGAAACATGTGAGGTAATGCATTTTGGAAGGTCTAATCCAGATGGAAAATAGACAGTAAATGGCAGAACCCTAAAGAGTACTGATAGGCAGTGGGATCTGGGTGTCCAGGTACACAGGTCACTGGAAGTGGCTACGCAGATGGAAAAGGTAGTCAGCAAGGTAGATGGCATGCTTGCCTATCTTAGCCTGGGCATTGAGGGTAAAAATTGGCAGGGACTGTCACAGCTTCATAGAACCTTAGTTGGGCCGCATTTGGAATATTGTGTTCAGTTCTGGTTGCCACACTACCAGAAGGGTGTTGGGGCTTTGGAGAGAGTAGAGAAAAAGATTTACCAGGATGTTTCCTGGTATAGAGGGCATTACCTACGAGGAGAGGTTGGAGAAACTTGGGTTTATCTCACAGGCAGATCATAGAAAACAAAGGATGGACAGATCAAATAGACTTAGACAGAGGCAGACTGGTTGCAATGCACAGGTGTGTATTTGGCAAGACCAACATTTGCAAGAACAGCAGCATTTGCGATGAAAGAATACATTCATCAGTCCAACGATGGTCAGGAAGAAGCTGTTCCTGAGCCTTCATGTGCGTGCGTGTGTTCAGGCTTCATTATCTACTGCCTGATGGAAGAGGTTGTTGAAGATCATTACTCGGGTGCGATTGGTCTTTGACGATGTTGGCAGCCTTTCCCCGGCAGCGAGCCATGTAAATGGAGCCCATGGACAGGTGTTTCGCTTCTGAGATGGTCTGAACCGTCCACACCATCTTCTGTCTTTTCTTATGACCCGAGGCAGAACAGATATGATACCAGGCCATTATGCACCCGGACAGTATGCTTTCAATGGAGTTTCCGTAGAAGTTGCTGAGGACCTTATAGACATGCCAAAACTCCTGAGCCACCCAAGGAAGAAGAGGCGTTGTTGTGCCTCCTTGACTGTCACATTTACGTGGGAAGTCCAGGACTGGTTGTTGGCTATTGTCGTTCCGAGAAACTTGGCGCGATCTGCTCTCTCAAAGTCAGTTCAATTGATATAGATGGGGGCAAGTTCAATATTTGGCTTCAATCTCTAAGCTGTCTGAAGGAGGAGGTGTTGGATTCCATTCTCCCTTCCTGGGAGCTGGTAGTAACGATGTGTTGTGAGCCCACCCTCCTGCCCATCAAGACCATGCAGACTCCATTTGTACCAGCTCAATTTCAAAGAGAGATCGCATCAGGGGCACAATTCCAAGCTTTGCCAGGTGGAAACACAACTGAAAGTGGGTTTATAGTGAGAATTACCCTTCACTGAATATGGTACCTTGGTGGGATATAGATGTTTTGGAATCTCCACACGAGTTGTCCTCGTTCTCTCTTTCTCATATCAGGATTTGCTCCACATGATGTGGGGGCACGAGTGTGAGGAAACGGATGTCAGGCACTCCACCATCCGGCTTGCATATTTCTATCCTATTACAGGCAGTTTCTCCTGGAATTAGAGCAAGAGTGGCAGTGTGTGAGGATGAAAGTGGTGGCCCTGTTGATTGTGCTGGTGTAGGTGGTGTTTGGTGGGAGAGTGTGAAGTGGTGACGTGTTCGGAGTGAGTAAGTTGACAGTGTTGAATCCATGTACAGCGTGTTATTAGCGTCGGAGATAGAGTGGATGCAGGACTGAGAGAGAGAGAGAGAGAGAGAAAACAAAAGCGGGAGAGAAGACGGAAGGTGCTGCATGCAATCGTGTGTGTAGTGAAGCATGGTCTTGTTTGGCAGTAGGTGCGAAAACAGATATACAGTGAGTGTGAGGGAGCAGATGTAACACGGTGGCAGTTATCCCGGCAGAGCAGAGAAGGTTATTGATGCATGTCCTGTATTGCTGGACATTTCTTCAGACGACACACACTGCACTGAGCTGGATGGTGAGCTCAGGCTGTGCTCGATGGGTCTGGTGGTGTTAACTCCTCTGGAAAGAGAATGGCCCTCCACTGTCCTATCCGAATGTCCTGGCCCAATCACAAAAACGTCCGTGCCCCAGGCGAAGAATTATGGTGTCATTGCCCCAGACCTGCCAGGCTGCAGCAAACCGAGTATGGCAGCACTGAAATGAAAAAGCTCAACCATGTCCCCGTTGGCATTTTAAAGATGGCACCTGTGCCAGGGATAATTGAATATCCAGCGGCACCCGGCAATAGGAAGTAGTTTCAGCCGTGATGGGTGGGAGAATCGTTCTGGCATTGACTGAAATGGATGTCATGGTGTGAGGTAGTTATATCTTGAAGGGAGCTCAATAAGATAGCACCAGAAAACCAGCCTGGCCTCGCAGAGAGAAACCCTCCGTCAAACACACTGAAAATGACACCACCATATTAATGTAAGATTTAGCCAAAAGGAGTCACCCAGCTCAACACCTTATCTCAGATTCTCCAGCATCGGCAGCTCCTACTATCTCTGTAACACATTAAATCTTGTTAATCAATCATCCTTGAATTCGAGAGGCTGGATGGCCTCCTCACGTTCACCTGTTAAAGGCTCAAGATGCTAAGTGGCCGATTACACTGTGGCAGGTTTGGGAGGTCTAATGATCTCTTCCTGTTCCTGTGTAACAGGCTCAAGAGACTGAGTGGCTTCTTGTTGCTCTGTAACAGTCTCGAGAGGCTGAATGGCCTCCTCTTTTACCTGTGTCACATGTCAAGTTTGTTTTCGGAGACCCTCACAGACTTGCTAGATTTGTTATCAAGCAAGTACAAGCTGTGAAGAGTCATTGTGCTTAAGCCGGCACAGAGGGCAGAGCCTGGCAAGCAATTCTCCCTGAGCAGCGGACAGTGCCTGCTTTTTATACTTTACAAAAGACATGATACAATAAACGATTTCACAACTTACAATGGTATGATACATAAAACAATATCTACAACAGACAAAAACAGGATGCCAAGCAATTATTGCATCAACAACATAAAAGGCCAGGATATAGTATCGATTGCTAGTGAAGCAGCTGCTAATGGCAGGAGGCGATTTCGAGTTGTTATCCAGGACAGATTCTGATTTCAAGTTGCCAATGTGTCTGGCTAGAACAAAGTCAGTGCCCTGGCCCCTTTGTCAGCGACAGAAGTTACAGGCTTTAGAGGGTTCACACCTTTACAAATTTTCCCCACCTAACCCTATTTGAAACAGGATAATAAAATGTGAGGCTGGATGAACACAGCAGGCCAAGCAGCATCTCAGGAGCACAAAAGCTGACGTTTCGGGCCTAGACCCTTCATCAGAGAGCTCTCTGATGAAGGGTCTAGGCCCGAAACGTCAGCTTTTGTGCTCCTGAGATGCTGCTTGGCCTGCTGTGTTCATCCAGCCTCACATTTTATTATCTTGGAATCTCCAGCATCTGCAGTTCCCATTATCTCTGATCCTATTTGAAACAGTTTGATTCTAATTTTAATTCAGTCAGGAAGCTTAAGACAGTGTCTGCATACCGAAGTGTGAGAAGAAAAGGAGTTACAAAAGCTTTACACTGAATTCCTAGCTGGGCAGGAAGCTTCAGGGCAGTGCGTGCATACCTATGTGTAGGTAGATAAGAGTTTACTTCTACAAATTAAAGTCTCTTATCTGCATTTGATTCCTATACAAATACTTTAATTTATAGAAGTATAGAAATCAATGAGATGTGATCACATTAACAGCTCATTCCCTCCTTTTATCATTTCATGACAACCTATAACGAGGCCAAGAGGGGAGCTGCCAGCCTGTCAAACACAATTCTGCAGCAAGGGCTCAGGCATGCCATAAATGTACAGCAGGTATCTATGACAACCACTAGAACAACTAACCCATGCAGCAAATATGAGCCCCAAGAACCACCCATAAGCCATCCCAACAAACCCTGTCCAGGCCAGGGTCCTTCACTGTGCTGTTCCAACTGCCCCTGTATGGCTTGGATAGCCTGGGTAATGTTATAGGACTCGTTGGTGACGTGGGTAATGCACTTGTCCCCGATAATAGTGCATACACCTCCTTGCTGAGCCAGCTGATAGCCTACTGCAGACCGGGTTTGCTGAGCAGAGAGCCAAAGTTCAGCCAATTCTTGGTTGACTGCCTCCAATGCCGTCATTCTGCTGTTTCCCAGGGCGGTGAGTCCACATACAAGGTCATTTCGAATTTTCCTTAGCGACCACGACCCCAGGGGACCATTCCAAGCCGACAGTTCCCAGGAAGCCATATCCTAAGGAAGAGCCCAGGGCAACTGGGTTCTGCCATGCAGCGCAATACTCCCGGCTCAGGAAGCGTGTGACAATTCGCCGTTGAATTTGTACTTGTTGGGGATGAGGGACAGTGAGGGGCCCAATGGTCCCAACAGCAAACAGCACCGGCAGAGTTGGAGTGGTAGCAGTGAAGGTCTCGTTAAGAAGGCAAACAGACTCACGTATTTCTTGATAGCTATGCCAGGAGGACTGACCCTTATGTGGATGGAAATTTGCGGAGTTAAATGGAAATGACCCATAGTCTGTTTCTACATGAGTGCCATTGCAATCCCCACAAGTCCACTGTATGCCCGGGGTCACAGTTATGGGCTTAGATTCTAAGCAGGGGCAGTTCAACAATCCGCCTCTAGTGGTGCAATTTCTCTTTATGCACCGATGGGGCCAAAAAACATTATGGGGGTGATTAGTGACTAGAGCAGGCATACAACAAGTCCCAGTTCCATTAAAGCAAAATGGATAGATGTTGGGACCTGCACAGCTAGCCCCTTCCTTCCCATGCCCAGGTCTAGTTACCCCACAACCAGAGAGGCCACTAACTACCAGTTTCACACATGTACCCTGCACACCCGTCGTCCACGTTCCCCTTGGCAAGGCTTACCGGAATACTCTATTTCATAAAGCTGACTAGGGTTAGAGGCAGGTGTTGCCACAAATAACGCTTCTACAGATCATGCCAGTGGGTAACATGCTGTCCAATTCCCGTGCATCCGGATGTGTGTTTTATAAAGCAGATTGTCCTGCTGGCCATGCATGGGCAGAATAACACTCAGTCCAATGCTTAACTGCACGCCGATGAGGAAATCTATCGTTTACAGTCACTGAAGTGTATCCAGCGATTCTGTCCGTTAGCTTTAAGGGCTGTCGGATTCTGCAGAAGCACTTGATATGGTCCTTTCCACCTTGATCCAAGCTTGGGGCGATCCCTGTCCCGGACAAGTACAAAATCTCTAATCTGCGAACACGAAGATCGATCCTGAATCTCGAGGTCTTGTTCCGGTGTCTGCGGAGGTGGTCCAAAGGCGCACTTCACCTGCGAATGGAGAAACTTTCAAGATGATGTTAGTTGTCGGAAGTACCTTTGCGTTTCTTCTCCCATCACATTTAGGTCAGTTTGGGTGGGTGGGCTGGTGTTGGCATCCCATGTTGTTCTGCTGGGTCGGCCATAGACTATGTCCGATGGTGAGAGCCCAGTAGTAGAGTGGGGTGTTATTCGCATGTGATACAAGGCTAGTTGCAAAACCTTTAATCAATTCAGGCCGGTTTCTGATGTCAACTTGGTCAGTTTAGTTTTAAGTGTTCCATTAGCTCTCTCGACTGTCCCTGCTGCCCGAGGGTGGTAGGCACAGTGGAATTGTTGTTGGATGCGTAATGTATCACACAGTTCCTTATTAATTTTCCCTACAAAGTGAGAGCCATTGTCCGAACTAATTTGTCGCAGTACTCCAAACCTTGGTATTATTTCAGTTAATAACAGTTTTACTACTGTTGAGACTTTGTTGTTTGTCGTTGGGAAAGCCTCTATCCACCGACTGAATACATCTACAATGACAAGACAATATTCTAACAGTTTACGCGTGGCAGTTCAATAAAATCTAGCTGAATGCCTTCAAACGGCCCACCTGGCAAGGGTGTTTTTCCTGGTGAGCATCTCATCCCCTGACCCACATTGTTTTGCTGGCATGTGAGACAAGATGCTACACAAGGCTGGGCTGCCTCAGTCAGTCTGGTGTGCCACCAGGTACGGAGCACAATACCACTCATTCCCTCCTTGCCAAGGTGGGTGTCAGAATGCAGATGGTCAATAGGGATAGGTAATAAAGTATCAGATACACACACTTGGCCGACTGGGGTAACCCAAAGGCCTGAGGACGCAGAATGTAAACATCCCTGCGCCTTACAAATATTCTTTTCAGAAGCAGGGGCATCCACCTGTAAGTGCCGAACAGTGACCATATCTGACATGCCCCTCTTGTCTGAAGGCGTGCAATTTACCGCCTGCTTGTTCATAGAGGGTATAATCAACATTTGGTCTACAGCAGCCTGTTTGGCAGCCAGATCAGCCCAAGCACTGCCCCGAGTAGCTATTGAATCAAGAGAGGCATGGGCAGCGCATTTGATCATAGCCAATTGTTTAGATTTAAGTGTGAAACTGTGTAGGGATGAGGATTGCCTGGAGGTTTTCAACAGACAGGGAATCCTGGATGGGTGTACCTGAGGACGTTAAAAATCCACACTAGGTCCAGAGAAGGAGTGGGGCATCAGTAAGGGCCGGGCGTGGAGAGGTCAGAAGTTGGTTCGTCAGCAGGCAGTCATGTGGGGGTTCGCTCAGAAATGTGGCTGGGTTAAGAGTGGAGCAGGAGGAGATAAGGGACAAATCGCAGAGAGAATCTGGGAACAAGGGGCGTAATCCCTGAGCTACAGTGTCCAGGCGAGTGCAGTAGTAGGCAACTGGTCGTAAAAATTCAAGTTTAAAGGGCCTATTGTGAACCTGTCAGTTTCAGTATGACGTCTGTGCGTGTGTAAGTGATGCAGTACCACACGGGGTAGGATAGTTTCAATACCCACTCCACGTGATGATTGCAGTCAGTCAGAAGGAAGGGCAACAGGGTGAGCACACAGGAGGAATCTCTGCCCCGTGTCATGTCTCATTTGCACCGTGTCACCATATCCCATTTACCAAACTGAACCGGGGGGCAGTATGGGCACGAACATTGCAATGGTGTCCTGAACTTAGAGAGTGTGTGGCAGGAGGGGAAGAAAGCTCCAGTTCGTTTAAAAAATTACCAAGCAAGAGTTGGATTTATACATGCTAAAACACTTAACCAAATTTACCATACACAAAAATCAGAAATTCTTAAGGAAAAAAAAATTAATGTTGCAGGTGGGCCCTCGGACCCAGCAGAGCCACAGCTGTGGGAGAAACTGCAAGTTTCAAGAGGTATCCATGACCTGGAGAAGTGGGCGTGAATTTCAAAACAGTGGCGTGTGCCATTGATGGAAAGGCGCTCTCCCGCCTTAAAGCGGGCGGGTGTGGTGGAATATCACAGTGCTGGACATCTCAAATGGTTTTTGGTCTATCCCGGTTCGGCAGGACCAGTACAAATTCGCATTTACTTTTACAGGACAACAGTACATGTGGAGTTGTCTGCCACAGGGTTTCCATTATAGCCCCAGCATTCTCCACCAGTGTATGGCAGACTGTTTAAAAGATTTCAGTGAGCCACACAGGCTTGTACAGTACGTGGATGACATCCTGTTGTTCACAGACAATAGTGAGGAACATGGCCCCCTACTGAGTGAGTTGTTACAACTCCTGTGCAAGAGCGAGTTGAAAGCAAACCCCAAGGCGGCACAGACAGGGTTGAGGGAGGTCAAGTTCCTGGGACTGACCCCCAGGGCTGGAGAGCGCAGCATTGATGCAGCACAGGCTCGATCAGGGGCCCCTGACATAAGTAAACACATCTTTTGTGGCTTCCAAGGGGCATCGACTTGCATTGCATTTGACCCCCTTATTTTGGGTTCGGGTGAGGGACTGTGTGATTAGGGAATTGCCATTGATTTTTTTTTCTGACAGGGATCCTTCTTTAGGGGATGGCTATTCGAGGATCTCTTCCAAACTCTGTCCTCACATTCACTATCCTCTGCACGCGAGTTGGGACACTCATATTCTTCGCGACTTGTGGAGTTGCCAGGAAAGAGTAAACAGATGTCAGAGGATCAAGTAGGCTGCACCCAGGACTTGTGTCTTCCTGGGCTTCTAATGGGTTTTAAAAGGATCCTGTCGTACCTCCTTTTGCTCACTGACCGTCTGGCCTGCGCCCTGTTTCCTGTTTCCCCGTTTTGTTTTAGATCTGGTATGACAGGAGGTAGGGTCTGTACAAGCCGTGGGCTTGTCAGGGATCCATGTGGGCTGCCTACTGAAGGGCTTGGAGATTCTATGGGGGGTTTAGTTTGGGCAGCGTACGGTGGCGGTTGCTGGGACTGATGGCAGTGTTGGGCTGCCTGCAGATGTAGATTGGCCAAGGACGGGTAGCGTTCTGGAGGGGGTAGCAGTCCCGAGGAGGCAGAGGGATGCCTTCCCCAGTCCTCCTCGGTCTTGCTCATCTGTGTCATTAATTTGGAACAACATTGGCACGCCAGATATGTCAGGACGTACCTCCGATTTTTTGTTTTCTGTCAATGCGGCCTGCCGCTCTCGCCCCCGATCTTTGTCTCTTTGTTCTCTCTCCTGTCTTTCTTGGTTAACTCTTTCCCTTTCATTCGTCTCATGATCCTCACACTGCAGTTTTAAAACTTCCCAAGTTTTTGGTTTCCCCTCGTTATCACAGGCACTGATCCATCTCCTACGTGCATTATCCACCCAACTGGCCAGTTTTGATTTTTCAGTCAGCTCATCAGTTCTCTTTCTCCAGAATGACATTAACCCTTTCCAGTGCCTCTTCTGCTTTCGTGCATAGATCTATATCCCGCGTTCTCCCCAATGGCCAATTCTCATTTCCCAATCTTTTGTTTAAGCATGCTGACAGACGTGTGTACTGTACTTCATTTTGGGGATTATCCCGGCATAATCGATGTAAAGGAGTGCCGACACCTGACTGATCCAGTGTTTGTCCCATTTTTCCCTTTGCTTTTTTTTTTATTAGCACTTTCATTTTTACTATCCCTTTATACTACTGCAGTGCACTTCATCTCAACACCCACTTCAGGGTCCTGACCTTCACGTGGGGGATTTCCCCCCTTAACAACCGGTCTAAGGCAGGGTGGTTGAAACAGACAGACACTGTAACTACACTGTACCTAGGTCTTACACTAAACACCCTACCTTTTCCCTATTGCCCGACACAGGATTTCACCCCCGGTCACTGGGTGAAAGCTATCCTCCCGGATTTTAAAAATTACCAGTTATCTGATCTGAGGACTCCAACCCCGGCCACCAGGGGACTCGAACCTCGTGGATTTCTTTACTCACCTGGGGACTTGAACCTTCGGGCGTTAGGATTTAAAAGTGTTCAAGACCGTGAGTTGTCTCGGGTTCCTTCAGTACAGAGACACGCAGGGGCGAGGGGTCACACGGATGGCAGGTTGGTAAGAGAGGCCAAGGTGAATCGTACCTTGCGGGCCCGTCCGTCTCACTCCACCGACACTCGAGCGATCACTTATTCAGCCCTCCAGGTGAGACTGCTGCACATGTTGGAACCCTGCTCTTGCGCCTAATGTCAAGTTCGTTTTTGGAGACCCTCACGGACTTGCTGCAATAACAAGACACTGACCTGTTTAGAAAAACACAAATCAGTTTATTACCAAGCAAGTACAAGCTGTGGAGAATCACTGTACTCAGAGTGCGGAGTCTCGCAAGTAATTTTCCCCGAGCAGCGGACAGTCCCCGCTTTTTATCCTGACGAAAGACATGATACATAAAACGATTTCACAACTTACAATGACATGATACACAAAACAATTACTACAACAGACAAAATCAGGATACCAAACAATTATTACATCAACAACATAAAAGACCAGGATACAGTATAAATTGCTAGTGAAGTGGCTGCTAATGGCAGGAGGCGATTTCGAGTTGTTGTCTAGGACAGATTGAGATTTCAAGTGGCCAGTTTGTCTGGCTAGAACAAAATCAGTGCCCTGGCCCCTTTGCCAGTGACAGAAGTTACATGCTTCAGGAGGTTTCACACCTTTACAAATATTCCCCACCGAACCCTATTTGAAACAGTTTGATTCTAGTTTTAATTCAGTCAGGAAGCTTAAGACAGTGTCTGCATACCGATGTGTGAGAAGAAAAGGAGTTACAAAAGCGTTACACTGAATTCCTAGCTGGGCAGGAAGCTTCAGGGCAGTGTCTGCACACCGACGTGAAGGTAGATAAGAGTTTACTTCTATAAATTAAAGCCTCTGCGTAGGAATCAAATGCAGACAAAAGACTTTAATTTATAGAAGTATATAAATGAATGAGATGACTTCACATTAACATCTCTCAGACAGTTTAACTGCAGGTCCATAACAGCGAAATATCAACAGTTACTTAGGGCTCTGAAACTATCTGTACAGCTTATGATAGTCATGTAAGTATTACTCACCCAGCTGTGAGCTGACGGTGGGGTAGAGAAGCTCTGAAGATAGTATGGAAGTGGCAGTCCTGTTGAAATTCGAGGACTCAGAACTTTGTCAGAAACTGAACAGCATCCTGTTTTGTCGTAAGTAACTGACATAGAAATTTATTTTATATCAATGTTGCATGCAACCATTCTGACGTGAAAATGCCTTAATATGCCATTTCCGTGTAGCTGGAAATGGAAGACTGTCTCTGAGCTAGGCTTATAGACCTCTTCTGCGTGTATGCGGCACAAGTTTGAATAAATTCACCTTATAAATACAATACACCCTATATCCTGGCTCACGTCAGTTTCCTGTTTTAATCAGCAGCTCCTGACAAATCCTTTTCCCTCTTTCCTGCCCAATCCATCTTCCTCAGACAACCCACTTATTCCAGGTTTCAATCTTGAAAACCTCCTCTGAGCCACTTTGAAGAAACGAAGAGAAGACCAAAACCTGCATACGGTATTCGAGATTTGGTCTGACGCCTTCCTCCTACAAATGAAGCAGAACATCTTTTAATTGATGATTATTTGTTGTCATAACAAGGGAGATGGCCTAGTGGCTTTCTGGATTTCAGAGAGATCCTAATCAATTGGGGCAATGGGCTGAGGAATGACAGATTGAATTTTATTTGGATAAATGTTTGTTTTACCACAACGCAATACTTCAGAGAGGCAGGACTTGCACAATTAATGGTTGGGCTCTGGGTAGTGTTGCAGATCAGAAAAAAAACCTCAGGTTTCAGGAACATCATTCTTTGAAATTTGCATCACAGGTAGACAGGGTGGTTAGGAAGGCATTTAGCACACTTGTCTCCATTGCTCAGGCCTTTGAGTACAGGAGTTGGGAAGTGATGATGGCGAGTCCTCTTCTGGAGGACTGTGTGCTGCTCTGGTCGTCCTGTTGTGGGAAGAATATTGTTAAACTGGAGTGGGTTTAGAAAAACACTTACCAGGATATTGCCGGGAATGGAGGCGTTGAGTTATAAAAATACGCTGGATTGGTGGGAACTTCTTTCACGGGAAGGTAAGAGGTTGAGGGATGACTTTATGTAGGTTAATAAAATAATGAGAGACACAGATAACGAATAGCAAAGGTTTTATCCCTCAGGTGGGGGATTTCAAAACCAGGGGCATATTTTTTAAATGAGAGGAGAAAGGTTTTAAAAAAGACATGACGGGCATCTTTTTGTTTTATATAGAGTGTTCAGTGTGTGGAATGAACTGCCAGAGGAAGTGATGGATGTGGGTGGTTACGATGTTTGAAAAACATTCAGGTAAGTACATGAATTTGAATGGTTTGGAGCGAATATGGGCCAATTGCAGGAATTTTTTTAAATGAGGAAAACATTGCTGCTATCACTGGAAGAGATGCTTCTGAAAAATCATCCCATAAAAACATATGCTGAAATTAGAAATAAGAAGTAAGAAAGGAACAATCATCTGATGGGATTGTACCATAGGCTTCCTAATAGTCAGAGGGAAACTCAGGAACAAATATGCAGAGGGATCTCAGATATGTGTAAGAATAACAAGGTTATAATAGTTGGTGATTTTCAGTTTCCAAACATTTACTGGGACTGCCATTGTGTTAAAGGTTTAGATGGGGAGTATTTTCTGAAATGTGTTCAAGAAATTTTTCTTTATCAATAAATCGATGTTCCTATGGGAAATAAAAATAAGGCAGAGCAAGTGACTGAAGTGACGGTACAGGGAAACTCTGAGTCTTGTGACAGAATTATTATCAGTTTTAAAACAATTACGGAACAGGATATGCCTTCCAGAAAAAGTAAAAGCTTTAATTGGAGTAAGGCAAATTTTAATGCTATAAGAAAAGAACTTTCAACACTTCTGAGGTAGGATTAACAGACCCGCAACATTAACTCTGTTTTGTCCTTCACAGGTGCTGCCAGACCTGCTAAGCTTTTCTAGCAGCTTCTGTTTTTATAACTTTCAAACGTTGACATGAGTAGACAGCAGGTATAAGGATGTCTGATAAGTGGGGGGCTTTCAAAAATGTGACAATTCAGTGTCATTATGTCCCCGTAAGAGTGAAAGGTAAGGCTGGTAGGATTAGAGAACAATGGGTGAAAAAAGATACTCAGGTTTTAGTCAAGAATAAAAAAAATATAAATTAGTCGATATAAATAAAAACTCTGCTCAAATAAATCTCTTGAAAGTGTAAACAGTGTTAGGGACATTCTTAAACAGGAGATCAGGATGGCAAAAAGGCAACATGAAACTGCCTTGGTTGATAAGGTTAAAAATAATTCAAAGAGTTTCTCCAAGTGCATTAAAAGCAAGAGAGCACCGAGAGAGCAAGGAGGGCTCCATGAAGATGAAAGAGGTCAACTCTGTGTTGAGCATCAGGAGACGAGAGAGATTTGAAAGGAATATATTGCATCAGGTTTTACTGTTGAGAAAATAATGGAGGGGGGACAAGTCAGGGGTAGAAATATTTTGGTTTGAAAACAGCTCACGGAGATGGGGGAGATTTTTAATGAGTATTTCTCCTCAGTGTTTACTAAGCAGAGAATCATGGATGCTAAGGAAACAAGGGAAGCAAGTGGGGATGTTTTGGACCATCGAGGTGGCGTTTGCAGCCTTAAAGCACATTAAGGTTGTTAATTCCACTGAACCTGATGAAGTCCATCTTTGGACACTGTGGGAGGCTGGGGAAGAAATTGCAGAGGCCGTTGCAGAGATTTTTCCCTTCATCTTTTCTCACAACAGAAATTCCAGAAGACTGGAGGGTGGCTAATGTTGTCCCATTGGTTAAGAAATGTAGCAAAGACCAGCCAGGGAACTACAGGCCAGTGAACCAGTGGTAGACAAGGTATAGAAGATAATATTTAGGGAGTGGATCAACCAAAGCTGGGATATTCAAGATACGATGAGGGATTGTCAGCATGATTTTGTGCGCAGGAATCATGTCTGACAATCTATTCAAGATTTTTGAGGAGGTAAGCAAGAGGAGTGATGAGTTTAGGGCAGCGAATGCTGTCTATATGGACTTTAGTAAGCCCTTTAACAAGGTCCCATACAGCAGCCTGGTCATGAAGGTTCAATTGTGTGGGATCCAGGGAGAGCTAGCTCATGGGATTCGAAATTGGGTCGACGGTAGGAAGCATAGTGTGATGGCTGAATGTTGGTTCTCAGACTGGAGGCCTGTGGCTAATGGTGTGCCATGGGGGTCAATATTTGTTATTTGTCCCTTACACAAATAATCTGGATGTGAATGTATATGGCATGATTAGTAATTTTGTATCATCTGCAAACTTAAGAGGTATCGCTGAGGTATCAAAAATTACAGGGGGATTGTGATCAGATGGGGAAGTGGACTGAGGATTGCCAAATGAAATTCAATACAGCTGAGCGTGAGGTGTTAGCCTTTGGAAAGTTCAGCCAAGGTAGGAGTTACACAGTGAATGGTAAGGTTCTGAGGAATATTGCGGAGCAGAGAGACCAAGAAGCACAAGTGCAGATTTGGTGGAAAGCAGCATCAGAGATAGACAGGGTGGTGAAGAAAGCATTTAGCATGCTGGCCTTCTTCAGTCGATGCATTGCATGTAAGAGTTGGGACGTTATGTTAAAGATGTACAAGTCATTGGTGAGGCCACACTTCCAGTGTGGTGTACATTTTTGGTCACCCTGTTATAGGAAAGGCACAGTTAAACTGGAAAATGTGCAAAGAGGAGTTACAAGGATGTTGCTAAGAATAGTAGGCCTAAGTTCTGAGGAGAGATTGGCCAGAATTGGTCTTTATTCCTTGGAATGTAGGAGAATGAGCGGTGACCTTACTGAGGTGGATAAAATCATGAGGGGCTTAGACAGGAAGAAATCACGGCGTCTTTTTCCCAGGGATGGGGAATGGAAAAGAGTGTACAGATTTAAAGTGAGAGGGGGCAGATTTAAGAAGGATGTGAGGATGTCCAAGATTACAAAGAGATCTTGATTTATAGGGTTCAGATGCTGAGGAATGGCAGGTGGTGTTTAATTTGTATAAAGGCAAGGTATTTCATTTTGGTAAAACAAACAAGATCAGTATTTGTTCAATTAAATGTAGGGCCTTGGGGTTAGTGTTGTCGAACAGAGAGACCTCAGGGTTCAGGCCCTGAATTCTGTGAGGTTGGCGTCACATGTAGAAAGGGTGGTTAAGTCGGTGTTTAGCCTGCTTGCCTTCACTGCTCAGACCTTTAGAGTATAGGAGGTGGGACGGTATGTTAAAATTGTGCAGAACATCAGTGAGGCCTCTTCTGGAGTAATGTGTCCACTTCAGATCTCCTGTTGTTCGAAGGATATCATCAACCTGGGGAGGATTCAGCAAAGATTTAGCAGGAAGTTGCCAGGAATGGAGGTTGAGAATCATAACGAGAGGCTTGATCGGTTGAGGTATTTTTCCATTGCAGTCTAAGAATGGAGGGGTGATTTATATGTTTATAAAATCATGAAGAGTACAGATAAGGTGAATGGAAGATCCCTTTACATTTGTGAGGGGAATTTCAAGACTCGGGGGCTCGAGAAAGCCAGCTGAAACCTTCCCTGTTCATGCCCGAATCTGGACAGTTCTTAATGCCAGACTATTTGGCGAAGGGCCAAAGAGGTGACGGTTAGGTGACGCTTCTCGTGGTTGGGTTAACTTTCTACTCTGGGTGGCTTCATGGTACACTTACAGTCTATAGGTTACCAGAACTGGAGGGTATGAGTTATGAGGACAGACTGGGACTTCACTGGAAAATAGGAGGTTAAGCAGTGACTTGAGAGGTTTATAAAATCGTGAGGGGTCTAATGTGAACAGCAAGGGTCTTCTCCCTTGGATAGGGGAGTCCAAAACTAGAGGGTATTTTTCTAACGGGAGAGGAGGAAGATTTAAAGGGAAACGATGGGGAGCTGTTTCAAACAGAGGGTCGTTTCTATGTGGAATGAACTGCCAACGGAAGTGGCAGATGCAGGTACACTTCCAATATTTAAAAGACGTTTGGACAGCTGCATGAATAGGAAAGGCTGAGAGGCATATGGACCCAACTCAAGCAAGTGGGACTCGTTCAGTTTGGGAAGCCTGGTCGGCATGGACAAGTTGTAACGAAGGAGGCTGGAGAACTCAAATAATTTTTGATATTTTGAAAATAGTTCACATTACAGGAGACGAAGTGCAAAATGTCTTAGAAAATACAAAGGTGGATAAATCATCAGGAACTGATCGAGTGTATTCCAGGACACTGTGCGAAGTAAGGGAGGAAATTGCAGGAATATTTCTATCAGCTGTAAATATTTGGCGGGTGCCAGATGACTGGAGAGTGGCTGATATTATTCCTTTGTTTTAGAAGGGATGTGGGAGAAGCCTGAGAACTCTCAACCTTAACTTAACACTGGAAAACAGTGACAGAATTAGAGTCAGTTTGGATTTACGAAAGGGAAATCATGCTGGACAAATCTGCTGGAATGTTTCAAGAGTGCAACATTTAGAGTTGAAAAGGCAGTGGATGTAGCTTACGTGGGCTTTGCGAAGGTGTTCAAAAGGTCCCACAGAAGAGATAAGCACGTAAATTTAAAGCATGAGAGATTGAGTACTCACAGGGATACAGAACTGTTTGGCACACTGAAACAGTCAGAATAAACAGTCATTTCTTGTGTGCCAGTCAGTCACCAGTGTGGTACGGTGGTCAGTGGTGGATCCCAGATATTCATACAATCAATTAGTTATTTAAATGAGAAATGTGTCTCAGTTTGAGATTATCCAGTTGGATTACAAAACTAGGAAAACACAAGTCACTAACAGAAAGCATGCAGATGTAGCAGGGGGATGAAGAAGGCAAGTGGTATTTTGACCAGCAGAGTTAGAGCATTTGAGTACAGGAGCACGGATGTGTTACTGAAATTGTACAGGATCTTAGTGAGACCATACCTGGGATGGTATGTGTAAATTTGGAATTTTTATCTGAGGAAGGAACTTCTGGCTATGGAGGCTATTCGCAACAGTTGATCAGGCTGATTCCTGGGATGGCAAGACTTACATATAGGAATAGGATGGATTGGTTAGGATGAAATTCACTGGAGTTTAAAAGAACGAGGAAAGATTTCACAGAAACCAACAAAATTCTAGGTAAATACAGGAAGGATGTTGTCAATGACCAGGGAGTCAGAGCTTAGGGGCATGGGCTAGGCTGTTAAGGATTAAAATGAGGAAATTAGAAAAAATACAGAGACTGGTGACGCTGTGAAATTTGCTGCCACAGAAAGCAGTTAAGGCCGAACACTGGATGTTTCCAAGAATAAGATGATATGTATAGTTGTCGGGTCTTAAGGGATCAAAGGGTCTGGCTCTAAAGTGGGAAGAGGCTGTGTAGAATGTTCAGCCATGATCAAAGTGACTAGCAGAGAAGGATCGAAAGCTACAATGGCCTGCGCCTGTTCCCATTTTCTATGTTTCTAATATGGTGAAGGTGGAACATAAGAACAAAATGACAACAACTGACACAAAAAACAGCACAACCTTATCACCACTGGATGAAAATCCTATAACTCCTTACCAATTTGCAACATGGGAGCTACTTCACTTCGCAGATTGCAGCAGTTCAAGAAAGTGCAGAGTGATTTTAGAAGCTTCTGCAGTGGCTGCTCTGTCTCTCATTTTCAATCCAGTTTTCAAGTTGTTGAATGTTCTGAGAAAAGTAACATAGTATGTCAGAAATATCTTTGGAAGTTTGCTGATACTGGGGGAAGCAAGGGGTGGGATGGGGCTGGAGGTACAGAAGTGTGTAGTGTTGGGGAAGAGGAACAATGAGAGAAACAACTGGCTGGATTTTGTGGTGGGGTGATGGGCAAAGAATAACCCCAATATCCAAACCAAAAAGCCCCACCCTGTTCAGCTCTCTCCCTCCACTCTGTGGTCTTTCTCTGAGCCTCTGTCACACCAGCAGCCAGCTCAGCATCAAAGATGTGCATGTGGCCCAGTTTTAAAGTCCTTCTGTTTGACAACATTCTCTCCCAAACTTGCTGGCACCAGTTCCCAGATGCTGAAAATATTAATGGCCAAAAGAGTCTACACAGTTTTCAAATATGAAACAACCTGCAATTAACTTCCAGGCCTGGCCTCAGGAACCAATAATTGATTTTGTATTTTTTTTGGAGCACAACTGCTGCTCACAGCCCAGACATCACCGTTCAACTCAGATTCAAGCCAAAAATTATTTTAAAACTCAGCCAGGGTGCTAACACTGGACGCAGTGGAAAGACCTCTAACCAGTGAGTGCACATTGGAGTTCTGCTTTACTGAGAACACCTCTCATTGCTGTAATCACATTCTGAAGTGGCTTGACAGGGTAAAAGCTGACAGGACTTGCCCTCTCACAGGACAGTCTGGACCTGTTCCAGGGAGGAAGCTGGAGGCTCTCTGCAACCTACACGCAGCACCAGAAGACCCCTGTTTGGGACTTGAGACCTAAACTGAGCTGTCATGCTGCCCTCTTGCTGGAATACCACACCGAAACTGCCCTCCCCTTTAACCTGTACTCACCGCTTGCGGCTCTCAGGGAGGACCATTTCATTCCGGATATCGCACCCAGTACGCATGCTCCATATCTGAATGCGCCTGTTTGACATCGAACGACCAATAGTATGCAAGAGGTGGGACAGAAAAGGCACAGGAAGTGCTTATCCTCCAACCAATCAGAGGACAAGGGCCGGGAACAGTTCTTGGGAGGGGTCACCGGAGAATCCAAGATAATAAAATGTGAGGCTGGATGAACACAGCAGGCAAAGCAGCATCTCAGGAGCACAAAAGC
Source organism: Stegostoma tigrinum (assembly GCF_030684315.1). Lineage (NCBI taxonomy): Eukaryota > Metazoa > Chordata > Chondrichthyes > Orectolobiformes > Stegostomatidae > Stegostoma > Stegostoma tigrinum. The sequence goes on along the minus strand of NC_081361.1, from coordinate 2,927,354 downwards.
TGACGTTTCGGGCCTAGACCCTTCATCAGAAAAGGGGGATGGGGAGAGGGAACTGGAATAAATAGGGAGAGAGGGGGAGGCGGACCGAAGATGGAGAGAAAAGAAGATAGGTGGAGAGAGTATAGGTGGGGAGGTATGGAGGGGATAGGTCAGTCCAGGAAAGATGTACAGGTCAAGGAGGTGGGATGAGATTAGTAGGTAGGAGATGGAGGTGCGGCTTGGGGTGGGAGGAAGAGATGGGTGAGAGGAAGAACAGGTTAGGGAGGCAGAGACAGGTTGGACTGGTTTTGGGATGCAGTGGGTGGAGGGGAAGAGCTGGGCTGGTTGTGTGGTGCAGTGGGGGGAGGGGACGAACTGGGCTGGTTTAGGGATGCGGTGGAGGAAGGGGAGATTTTGAAACTGGTGAAGTCCACATTGATACCATTAGGCTGCAGGGTTCCCAGGCGGAATATGAGTTGCTGTTCCTGCAACCTTCGGGTGGCATCATTGTGGCACTGCAGGATGCCCATGATGGACATGTCATCTAAAGAATGGGAGGGGGACTGGAAATGGTTTGCGACTGGGAGGTGCAGTTGTTTGTTGCGAACTGAGCGGAGGTGTTCTGCAAAGCGGTCTCCAAGCCCCCGAATACCAGTCGCGATTGGACATAGAGCAGTTTGCTTGGACCCGAAACATCAACTGTGTTTACTCCGTCACAGAAGCTGCCAGACCCGCGGGGCTTTGTTTTTATTTACGTCATTCGTGTGGCGGGTGGGCGGGGTTATTCTTCCACCAATCATGGGGAGACAATGGGAACTGCGGAAGCTGGAGAGTGTGAGATCACAAGCTGTGGAGCTGGATGGACACAGCAGGACCAGCAGCATCTCAGGAGCACAAAAGCTGGTGTTTCGGGCCTAGACCCTTCATCAGAAAAGGGGGATGGGGAGAGGGTTCTGTAATAAATAGGGAGAGAGGGGGAGGCGGACTGAAGATGGAGAGAGGAGAAGATAGTTGGCTGTTGGTTTGTTCCCCGAGTCTGGCAAATGAATTGCAAATGTTTCGTCTCCAGTCGAGAAGACATCATCAGTGCGTAGCTGCTGCTGCGTAGGAGAAGATAGGTGGAGAGGAGGCAGGCAGGTCAAAGAGGCGGGGATGGAGCCAGTAGAGGTGAGTGTAGGTGGGGAGGCAAGTAGGGGATAGGTCAGTTGGGAAGGACGGACTGGTCAAGGGGTCGGGACGAGGTTAGTAGGTATGAGGTGGGTGTGTGGCGTGAGGTGGGAGGAGGAGACAGGTGAGAGGAAGAACAGGTTAGGGAGGCGGGGACGAGCTGGGCTGGTTTTGGGATGCAGTGGGGGAAGGGGAAATTTTGGAGCTTGTGAAATCCACATTGATACCATTTGGCTGCAAGGTTCCCAAGTGGAATATGAGTTGCTGTTCCTGCAACCTTCAGGTGGCATTGTTGTGGCACTGCGTGAGTACCAGGATGGACATGTCATTTGCAGAATGGGAGGGGGCGTTGTTTTGGTAGAACCGAGCATGGGTGATCTGCAAAGTTGTCCCCAAGACTCCGCTTGGTTTCTCCGATGTAGCGGAGCCACAACGGGAACAGCGGGTGCAGTATACCACATTAGCAGATGTGCGGCCTGGGATCGAGGTGAGGGGGGAGGGGTAGGGACAGGTGGAGCACTTTCTGCGGTTGCAGGGAAAAGTGCTGGGTGTGGTGGGGCTGGGGGAGATTGTGGAACGGACAAGAGAGTCACGGAGACAGTAGTCCATCTGGAAAGCAGATAAGGGTGGGGACGGGATGTGAGGGATGAGTCATGCAAAATGTGGGGGACACGGTTGAGGGAGTTCTCGAACACTGAGTGGGGGGAGGTTGCAGTCCTTGAAAAACGAGGACATCTGAGATGTACAGGCGGTGGAATTCCTCATCCTGGGAGCAGAGGCAGCAGAATTGGGAATAGCGGATGGCATTTTTGCAGGAATGTGGGAGGGAGGAGGTGTATTCCAGGTAGCTGTGGGAGTCAGTGGGCTTGAAATGGATATTGGCTTCTGGGTGGATGCCGAAGATGGAGACAGAGAGGTCCAGGAAGGAGGGAGAGACATTAGAGATGGTCCAGGTGAACTTAAAGGTGGGATGGAAGGTGTCAGTGGAGTGGATGAACTGTTTGAGCTCCTCGTGGATGCATGAGGCGGCGTCGATGTAGTCATCGCTGTAATGGAGGAAGAGCTGGAGTTTAGGGCCTGTGTAAGTATGGAAGAGGGATTGTTCCACATAACCTACAAAGAGACAGGCACAGCTTGGGTCCATGCAGGTACCCATGGCCACCCCGTTTGTCTGTAGGTAGTGGGAGGAATTGAAAGAGAAGTTGTTGAGGGTGAGGAAGAGTTTGGCAAGGCGGATGAGGGTGCTGGCAGAGGGGGACTGTTTGGGCCTGTGGGGTAGGAAGAAGCGGATGGCCTTTAGGCCATCTGTATGGGGAATGGGGAATGTGGGTGTATAGGGACTTGACGTCCATGGTAAAGATGAGGTGTTGGGGACTGGGGAATTGTAAGTTTTGCAGAAGATGGAGAGCGTGGGTGGTGTCACAGACTTAGGTATGGAGTTCTTGGGCTAAGGGTGAAAAAATGAATTCCAGTTAGGTGGAGATAGGTTCGGTGGGGCAGGAGCAGGCAGAGATAATGGGTCAACCAGGGCAGGCAGATTTGTGGATTTTGGGAAGGAGATAGAAGCGGCCGTTGCAGGGTTGGGGAATGATGAGGTTGGAGGCTGCGGGTGGGAGGTCACCTGAGGTGATGAGGTTGTGGATGGTTTGGGCAATGATGGTTTGGTAGTCGGGCGTGGGGTCATGATTAAGGGGACAGCAGGAGGTGGGGATGGAGAGTTGGCGTGTAACCTCAGCGATGTAGAGGTCAGTGCACCATACCACAACTGCGCCTCGCTTGTCCATGGGTTTTATGGTGAGGTTGGGAGAGGAGCAGAGGGCTGCACGTTCTGCAGGGAAGAGGTTGGAGTGAGTGCAAGGGGTGGAGAGGTTGAGGCGTTTGATGTCACGATGGCAGTTGGCGATGAAGAGGTCGAGGGAGGGTAGGGGACCTTGGGATGGTGCCCAGGAGGAGTGGGTGCATTGGAGGTGAATGAAGTGGTCAGTAGAGGGAGGGTTAGGCTCACGGTTAGAGAAGTAAGCATGGAGGCAGAGGTGGCGGAAAAACTACTCAACGTCCAAGCGTGACCGGTATTGATTGATGTGTGTGTGGAGGGGGACAAAGGTGAGCCCCTTACTGAGGACTGATCGTTTGTCCTCAGTAAGGGGGAGGTCTGTGGGGATGGTGAAGACACGACAGGGCTCAGTGTTTCTGTCTCCTCTGGAGCTGCTAGCTGTGGAGGCTGTGGGTGGAGTGACATCGGAGATGGTTGTGGGCAGAGTTGAATTGGCATGGGTGGAGTTGGATCGTGGTGGGCGGAGTGCCGTTTGCGCTGGTGGTGGGAGGAACAGGGTAGGAGGAGGCAGCTGCGGTGACGGTAGGAGTGTCCTCAGTGTCTCTGGTGTTGGACATGGAAATGGAGGTGGTGGCATTCGCTGTCCCGGAAACGGTGTATCCTGCGGCGGAGGATGTGACGTCATCCCCAGTTGCTCCGAGAGTGGCCACATGGCCAAAGCTGGCGGGCACATTGTGGGCGAGTTATTGGGTCGGGTTGGGGATTTGGGAGGTGTAGTTTGCGCGTTTTGGATGATAGGCACCAGGAAGTTTACTGTACTGATGGTTTTTTGTGCCCACTGAAGCTGAGTAGAATTGTGAGTTCAAGTTCTGGATCCTACGAAGAATAAAAAAACAGGAGAGCTCCTTTGCAGGTCTGAGAGAGGGAGGCTCTGTGCTGGGGTAGGCTGGATTGGGCAGTGCCTGGAGTTGCCGTCGCATTGCTGCGAGTGTGTGTTTCAGGAGTCGCAGGGAAAGATGCTTCTGAAATGTTTTAATGTTCTGGATGTAGACATTGTCACGCTTGGGGAAAATTGGGAAGGCTTGAATGTGGACTGTAGTCCATTGGGGATGATCTGGTTCCATAGGCAGGGACTAAGGAAGGTGATGTGGCTGCAGTACCTGGTTTGCTGCAGGATGTGGTCGAGCAGTTTCAAGGCCGAAGAGGGCAGTTTTTGGACACTTTTCCAGGGTAACGGTGAGACTGCATTAGGCTGTGTGCATGATGAAATCAGAAGCCATCCCAAGATGATTGACTGAAGTGATTCCTTTGAGAAGTATTTATCTTCAGAGGAAACCATGACCAGACTGGCCCTGGATTTATTGGACTTTAGGCAAATGACACACGATCTTGTTTGAACGCAAAATATTCCAAGCAGTGTTTTCAATTTAAATGCTGAAACATTATTTCCATTTGTGCAAGAGATTACCACCAGTGGATGGACTATAAAACTGGAGAATATCTCAGTTAGACAATGGTGACTTATTTCTTTTACCCGTTCAAAGGATTGTGTGTTTATGGAAGTCTTTCCAGAGAGAGATGGAGGATAAATCATTGAATATTCTTAAGGGAGAGGCAGACAGATTCTTGACTGAGAATAACACACCAATGTTATAAGGGGTGGAGAGGAACGTTTATTTGAGGCCTCATCATTCAAGAGCTCACCACATGGAGGACTTGGTTTGATTTTTCTAATCACTTACTCCTGATCCAAGTTTTCACATGGCCACGAAGGCTCTGCCTTTCAGAATGATGGGTACAACTTCCAAATACGATTTTTAAACGACACTATGAAAATACTCATGAAAGCTTCATGATTTCTCAGCAAGATCAGAGACATAGAACAAAGTTAAAATCTCAATAAAACTGCTTTAGTAAACAGATTGGGCTGAATATATGTCCTTAATAGTACAGATTACTTTTATTTGGAGTGTTGAGATGACTTTTGTTGGCAAGACCAGCATTTATTGCCTCTGTCTACTTTCCATTCAGAATATGATGGTGAAACCCAGGGACACTAACATATGTTTCATGGAGACTTTCAGGATTCTGAAGAAGTGTCAGTAAATGGACAATGATATAGATTCAAGCCAGGATGCTGTGTGGTCTTGGAGATTGTAATCCTCACCACTTGATGCTCACAACATATGGAAATTGTGATCAGAGATAATGGGAACTGCAGATGCTGGAGAATCCAAATAACAAAGTGTGAAGCTCGATGAACACAGGAGGCCAAGTAGCATCTCAGGAGCACAAAAGCTGACGTATTATGGAAATTGTGAGACTGCTTTTTCTGTTTTCAAAAATTAAAGTCAGAGAGCCATTCAGCATAAAAACAGGACCTTCACATCAACATGTCTATTCCAATCAAAAAAACAAAACTACATTAATCACACTTATCTTGAAGTCGACACCCACTAGGCATGGCATTTTGAGTGCTCCTCCAGCTGCTTCAAAAAATGCTGCGTTATCTTTAATGATCCGTGACCTGAGCTGTGATTTGTCTTTTTCTTTCACATTCTGCATGAACTGCATTTTGCAAATATATCCCACAACATCAAAGACAGCAATTAGCTCTATAGATCAATATTTTTTCTGGAAAATCAGACCTTTTTAATTCATTTGGGCTTTTAGTGTAGCTAGACCGGCATTAATTGACCTTGAAAACTTCCAGCTAGAAGTTCACCAAATTGGAAATGTAGTGGACACTGAAAAAGGTTACTTCAGCGTACAATGGGATCTTGGTCAGATGGGACAATGGACCAAGGAATGGTAGGTAGATTTAATTTGAATGAATCTGACATGTTGCATTTTGGAAATCAAATTCGGGCAGAACTTGTACTCTGAATGGTAAGGCCCTGCGGAGTATTGCTGAGCAATGAGTCCTGGTGTGCAGGCGCTAGGTTCCTTGAAAGTGAATTCAGAGATAGATAGGATAGTAACGAAAGCATTTAACATAGAACATGGAATATTACAGTGCAGTACAGGCCCTTCAGCCCTCGATGTTGTGCCGAAATGTGAAACAATCTGAAGTCCATCTAAACTACAGTATTCCATTATCATCCATATGTTTATCCAATAACCATTTAAATGCCCTTAAAGTTGGGAGTCTACTCCTGTTGCATTTGGTACAACTTGCCTTTATTGGCCAGTGCATTGCGTGTAGTATTTGGGAGGTCGTGTTGCGGCTGGGCACTGGTTAGGCCACTTTTGGAATATTGCATGCAATTCTCGTCTCCCTGCTATCAGAAGATGTTGTGAAAATTGAAAAGGTTCAGAAAACATTCATAAGAATTTGCCCAGGTTGGAAGGTTTGGGCTGCAGGGAGAAACTGACTAGGCATTTGCCTGGAGATTCGAAGGCTGAGGGGTGACCTCACTGAGATTTATAAAGTCAGGACGAGAATTGATAGGGTATCTAGACAAGGTGTTTTCAGCGGGGTGGGGGAGTCCAAAATTAGAGGTTGTGCGTTTAAAGTGAGCTGGAAAAGATTTGGAAGTAACCTCAGGGGTAACGTTTTCACACAGAGGGAGGTGAGTGTGTGGAATGAGCTGCAAGGGGAAGTAATGGAGTTTGGTACAACATTTGAAAAGATGGGTATGTGATTTGGAAAGGTTTAGAAAGATACGGGTCAAAAGCTAGCAAATGGGACGAAATTTATTGGATGTATGTAATTGGTATGGATGAAGTGCACTGAAGCCTCTGTTTCCATTCTTCACAACTTTCTGACTCGATGATTTGGTGAATTTCTGATGAATAGTTACACACAGGATATTTGTCACTGGAAGTTGATTATCTCATTGAATATCAACGTGGTGCTTTTGGATTGCCTCCTGTTTGAGATAATTCCTGCCCGGCAACACTGATAAACTGTTCTTGTTAGCCATTCATCAGCTAAACCTGAATGGTGCCACATATTTTGGAATAACGACATAGACTACTGCAGGAACTGAGGACTATGAAACAGTGGGGAGGAATATGATCGGTTAGTTTGAGAGCATTCGCAATCTTGGCTCAAACAGAAACATTCTCTTTGGAAATGCATATTTGTGCGGCACCAACACGTAACCAGATCATGGAAACAGCACTGGAGGGGAGTGGGGATTCAGAATCGGCAGGAAAACAAACAGATTCTCAAAGTGTGTGCATGGGAAGAAGGACTCTGTTCATCTTTTGAGGAATGAGGCCATGATAGACAAAATATTTTATTCTAATGAAGGAAAAGCTGTATCCATTTTATTGTTTTCATTAAAATAATGGTGATAACAGCTGAAATAATCTTGCACTGACCATTTGAAAAATCTTCTATGTCTTCAGAGATAGCTGCGCTGTCCTCGGCTAAGTAAGTGCTGATATTGTCTGAGTGATGCTGTTTTGAAACACTTTCTGAGCACATTTGATGGAACAGACAAACAAGTGCCATTGGCCAGTACTTCAGAATACATCAGACCTTTCATGGCTGCTCCCACACAGAACCATACAATTGAGAAAAGGCCCATTGAGACTACACGACCAGGTGCTGATCCAAATGCTTTTAAAGTTTGGGATGTTACCTGCCTCAACCACCCTCCTAAGCAGTGCATTCCAGACACCAACTAGCCTCATCACAAATAGGACAAACATCTGCTGACAGAATCAGAAGTCCGTACCGAAAAAAAGCTTTGGAATATTGTGAGAACAATGAGCACAGTGTTCTGTACTTTCACTCTTTAGTGTTTTAGCTCATGTTCCAACATCATTTGAAGTGAGATCAGAGTAACTTCCCATGCCACCCATGTTACTTCACTCATTGTGGCATTATGGACCCTGAACAAAAATGTGATCAATGCAAATTGGAGACAATCCTGCACTGGTAATGTCCTCGACTGGACAATGGGAAATCAATCTCTGAAAGTTGTCATTCAAGTCACTTGTCCTTCTGGATAGGCACTAAATTGCTGTTCCTTGACTATAATGTATTGAAAAAAAAATCCTGGAATCCCTAACAAACAGCTCTGTGTGCACGTCTGCAGCATTTGGATTGGAAGTGTTTCAGGAAGGTAGCTCGCTGTTACTTTCTCCAGAGCAATTGGTGATGGCAAATAAACTCAGCCTTTGCCAGTGCCTGCTGAAACCCATGGTTGAGTGCGTCCTATTAAAAATATCAAGATATTTTATGTTTTCAAAGTTGAGCCCAAAGTCTCAGAAAGGTAAGACTTTGCTGGACCAGTGTAACCCCAGCGACATCAGGAGCATGGTATGACATTGAGTTGAGGATCCACATTGTTTTCAATAAGAGGACTGATCGTGCGATATCAGTGCCACTGAGTTCAAACTTTTCATGGCAATTTATCTCAATGTAACATGCCATCGATACTTGGGATCTTTATTAAAGAAACTTTGCAATGTCTCCTTTCATGACCATTCACAAATACTTGAAGTTCAACTCAAATGGCAGCTTCACTGTCCTGATTCAGATCAGACAAATTGTGACAGTCCAAAAGAAAGAAAAGAAATGCTGGGATAAAAATTATCATGTCCAGCAGCATCTGCAATCTGACTTTTTCAGAACAGATTCATCACAGACCAGATCTATTAACTCAAAATCTGTCTCCAGATGTTGCCTCATATATTGTGTTTCTCCACTAACCTCTGTTTCAGGTTTCCTTAATCTCCAGAATTTTGCTTTTCTTGATAGGTCCAGATGTTGAACTTGGTTGTATTTGGACAATATCGTCCATTCCTGATTCTGTGAGAGCCATTGAGCTGGTAACAGGTGGAATACACGAGTGTCTGTTTCTTTATTAAAAACATTTCCTGAATATCTTCCTCAATGCAGGAATTTCAGGAAATTGATTTTGATTGAAAGTACATTTCCGAGGCACCTGCACTTCATGAGACCACAGAAATAGATTACTCATGACGGCACAATCCGTGCCCTTTTCTGAAAGTGTTTCCCCTCAGACTCTGAAACATTTTCATACAAATCTCAGAATAATTACTGCAAGATGGAGGTCACTCAGCCCATCATCTCTGCACCAGCTGGCGGTGAACTACATCCCTACTATCATTATCCTGTAAAATCCCGAACACCTAACATTTTGAAATCCCAAAATGTCAGCTTTTCTGCTCCTAAGATGCTACTTGGCCTGTTGTGTTCATCCAGCTCTAAACTTTGTTATTTTGAAATCTTTGTCTGCTTTTATTTCTGAATATCCTGTGCGTATATGAACATTTTTATCAATTTGCATACCCCATGATTAAACAGTGTTGACATAAAATATAATTTCCTATTACATTTAAAATTATCATGGTGTGTTCATATTGTTGTTTGGCATTCCATCTCCCAAATATAACCTGTTTCCATGCTCTGCATTACATTTCATTCCATCTGTCAGAATAAGTGCTAGCTAAATACTGGTGACATTGGGATATCACTGCGCTCCGCTCCAGTCTCCACAGCCACTGCCCCCATTCCTCTCTGTCTCCGAACCAATGTCACATTCATTCTGTCCCTGGCTCTTTAGTCCATGGGCTTTAATGAACAGCATCATTGTACACACCACATTTGATTTTAGTTTTGGTCAATTGAATCAAGAAATGTAAATGTCACTGCTTTAAAGCACATAAACTGCAATGAAGAACTTTGTATCTTCAACATACAACGTTGTTTTATTACATCAGTGAGAAATCCACACTTTCTCTGCAAGGCCAACCCAATTTTGCTCAGCATTTTTTTTGTACAGTCAGCACAGTAATGACATTTTGCTTGTTTTTTTTTTGTGGGGGGTGCGTCGTGTATTGATGCAGGTGGTTACAGCATTGCACGTGGACAACAAGGCAGAGCCACTTAACCTCTAAAATGAAAACACCCATCATTCTCCCTCACCACATACATCTTTAGAGCAAATGGTGATGGAATATACGACAAATAGCCAATGATGTTAACATCCAATCCAGCTCAGTTTCAATTGTGAACCGAAGGTTCACTGTAGGTGTATTGAAAGGGGTTAACTGAAACTGTTTGTTCAGTGACTTTGCTTGATGTCAGTCTCTATGGATTCTAACTGCATCACAGGAAGCTTTCCCTCTCCTATAACTAAGGCACTCTGTTCAATGTCTTATCCCGTAGGATAAGCGGGAGCATCAGCGACAGCACTAACAGGGTTCGGCAGCTGCAAAGAGAGGGGGCGGAGAGAACAGAATCTGAGAACAATAGACTGGGATGTTAAAACAAGGGATCAGAATCTGAGAACAATAGACTGGAATGTTACAACAATGGATCAGATTCTGAGAACAATAGACTGAAATGTTACAACAATGGATCAGAATCTGAGAACAATAGACTGGAATGTTGCAACAATGGATCAGATTCTGAGAACAATAGACTGAAATGTTACAACAATGGATCAGAATCTGAGAACAATAGACTGGAATGTTACAACAATGTATCAGAATCTGAGAGCAATAGACTGGAATGTTACAACAATGGATCAGAATCTGAAAACAATAGACTGGAATGTTACAACAATGGACAGGAGTTTATCCTGGGGTCTATTCTTACTTAGCACATCTCGGTTGACATTACCAGATTGGATAGAAGGTGTACTGATGATTATTCAGGCTGGTTACTATCCCATTCTCGCTGTTGTTGGTGTTCCTGGTAAGCCTTTCTATCACTGTCCAGTCACTACTTCCGCAAGGCATATGCAACTTTGTTGCTGTTTCTGTTACCTGTATTTGGAAAAGATGGAAACAATTACCTTCAGTTTCAATTAAAACCTCGCTTCATTGTCCATGAATTTCAGACTCATCCTTCGCAAGCATCTGAGAACAAGGCTTGTTCAGAACATTGAGGGCCTTTATTAATTTATGTCTTACTATTGTCTCAATCACCAAATTTGTCCAACGCGAGCTCCATAATATCTGCACTCTCCCCCTCTGCCTCTGTGCTGTGGCTGGATGAACTATTATCTATGCCTTTGTAAAATTAAGACTTTATGGTTCCAGCTGTCTTCTGACCAGTCTTCCAAGTTACAAATAATTTGATCACACCCTTGTTCTTGTTTTCAAAGTAACTAGCGATAGGGGCACCATGTTAGAGTAGTTAAGTCACTCAGCAGGTAATGCAGAGACACTGGTTATTACATGATAGATACTGTTTCAAATCCTACCACAATTGGTGGTAGAACTTTCATTCTAATGATAAGAATTGTAACCAAGGCCAGTTTCACTAACAGCAACCATAAAACCAGCAGCAATTTGTCAAAAAAATAACCTATCTCATTTCACTGATCTCCTCTGGTAAAGAAATCTAACGTTATTACCCGGGCTGGGTTAAGTGTGAATTCAGACCCACAAAATGTGTTTGGCTTCAAACTGCCTTGTAGAATGGTCACAGCTAAAGGTAATTAATGATGGTCATCAAATGCTTCTTTTGCCATTGATTTCGTCATCCCATGAAATTTATTTTTAAAAAAGCGGGAAAACCAAAGAAAGAAATGTGTCAGAGATCTGAAACAAAAATAAAACAAAGTGCTGAGGAAAGTGAACAGTTTGGCAGGCTCTGATGAAATAAAAGCGGAGTTAACATTTCAAGTCGACTGAACAAACATCAGAACTGAAATCTGCGGGCAAATATTGTGACTTATGCTGGTGGCAGGGATGTTTGTTTTGAAGGGGGAAGGAATGAGTTGAATAAATTGAGAAAGAGACAGCGAGAGAAAAATATAAGCAAAAATAGGGATTGCTGATGATCCGGTGGGATGGAAATAAAATGTGAAATTAATTACATTTTTTTGCCTTTTCCCATATTCCTGAATATCATGCCCATGTAGATATACTTCTAAGTCCCTGCTTAAAGTAAGCTATGTCACCTCAGTCTGTCTTTCCTGAATGTGGGCATCTTCTTTATGCATTAATGGTTTGTGGGTGTGACTGGCTGGGCCAGCATTTACTTCCCTTTCCTCGTTGCCCTTGAAAAGGTGTTTGTGAGCTTTTTTCTTGCATCTCTACTGTACATATGCTGTATATTGCTGTAAATAGGTCTGTCCTGTGTCATTTCTGTGAGACTTTGTGGTGATTGATATATCTGAGTGGCTGGTTTGGTCATTCCAAATTATAGGTGAGGGTCAACCACATTGCTGTTGGTCTGGAGTCACATGTAGGCCAGGCCAGGTAAGGATGGCAGATTTCCTTCCCTGAAGGCCATTAGTGAGCCGAGTGTTTTTTTTTACTCAATGTTCAATGATGGCTTAATAGTTTCATCATTCCAGGTATTTCAATGAATTCAAATTCCACAATTTGCTGTGGCGGGATTTGAATCAGGGTGTGGGTCATTACCTGGGTCCTTGGATTAATAGTCTAGAAATAATTCCACAAGGCCATCTCATCCTCAACATCCCCAGTCAACTCCAGCAGCAATAGTGGTGTTGCTGTTACTGTGACTGTGGTACAGAAAATTGTGCAATTACATTGTTAACTGCTTCTATTCAGTGTGGGCACATTAAAATTTCAGTTCATTGTGACCGTACAGAGATATAACGGTTTCTCAGCCAGGAAAGTAAACTAAGGAGAGGAAGGTATTTTCAACGCTGAGAGAGTGTGCCATGTATGCACCAGGGAGAGGCCAGTGCTGACAAAGGGCATCAAGTGAACTGGTTTCATTCCAGAACTTCCTCAGAGATAGTAGGAACTGCCGATGCTGCAATCTGAGATAACAAGGTGTAGAGCTGGATGAACACAGCAGGTCAGGCACTATCAAAGGATCGGGAAAGCCGACATTGTGGGATTTCAAAATGTCAGGTAAATATTCTGGCTGGGAGGTGTGCTGGTGTCACTCAGGACGATTTAAATTAGCTTGGCAGGGGTGTGGGAATCAATGCAAAGTGAATGGGCTGAAAGGGAACTAGAGAATAGAGCCAGTAAGGCTCAGAGAAAGAACAGACTGGGTGTAGTTGCTGATCAAAGCGGATCTAGTAGACTGAAGTTCACCTGTTTCGATGCAAGAAGTGTAACAGGTAGGGCAGGAGAACTTCGAGCTTGGTTTAGTACTGAGAACTATGATGTTGTTGCTATCACAGAGACTTAGTTAAGGGAGGAACAGGATTGATAGCTTAATGTACCAGGATACAGGCGTTTCAGGCAGGATTGAGGTGGGTATAGAATGGGTGGGGGAGTTGCACCACTTGCTAAGGGGAATATCACAGCTGTGCTGTTGGAGAACACCTCGGATGGCTCATGCAGCGAGGCAATATGGGTAGAGCTCAGGAACAGGAAGGGTGCAATCATATTGTTTGGGATTTACTCCCAACAGCCAGCAGGAGATCGAAGAACAGACATGGAACCAGGTTTTGGTAAGCTGTCAAAGTAACAGGGTTGTTGTCATTGGTGATTTTAACTTCCAATATATTGACTGGGACTCACTTAGTGCTTGAGGCTCGGATGGGGCAGAACATTCAAGAGGGATTCTTGAAACATTGTGTGGACAGTCCATCTTGGAAAGGGGCCGTCCTGGAATTAGTATTGGGGAATGAACCTGCCCAGGCGGTCGATGTCTCAGTAACTCAGAAACGGTGATCACAATTCAGTCAGCTAAAGGTTACTGATGGATAATGATAGGTGTAATTGTTGAGTGAATGTGCTAAGTTGGGGAAAGGCTAATTGTAACAATATTAGGCAGGAACTGAAGAATGTAGATTGGGACAGATGTTTGAGAGCAAATTAACATCTGGTATGTGGGAGCTTACAGGGGTAAGTTGTTGGGAACTCAGGAAAAGCACACTATTGTAGGATGAAGGATAGGTATCAAAAGTTTAGGGAGCCTTGGATAACGAGACTTATTGTGAGCCGAATCAAAAAGAGAAAGGAAGCATTTATTAAGGCCAGGAGGCTGGCATTAAATGAAGCAGGGGTGGAATACAAGGAAAGATGAAAGAAATTTAAGTGAGGAGTCAAGACGGCTAAAAAGGGGTCATGAAAAGTCATTGACCAACAAGGTTAAGGAAAATCCCATCTATACATACAAAGAGCAAGAAGGTAGCCAGGCAGAGGGATGGCCCACTCAAGGACAGGGAAGGGAATTTATATGTGGAGCCAGAGGAATATGGCGAGGTATTAAATGAGTACTTTGTGTCAATATTCACCATAGAGAATGACTTGGTGGATGATGACCCTGGGGAAGAGTGTGTAGATAGTTTGGGTCACTTTGAGATCAAAAGTGTGGCGTTCCTCAGGAATCAGCGTTGGTACCTTTGCTATCTGTAACATATCTAAATGATTTGGAGGAGAATATAACTTGTCTGATTAGTAAGTTTGCTGATGACACAAAGGTTGTTGGAATTACGGACAGCAATGAGGACTGTCAAAGGACACAGCTGAATAGAGATATGTTGGTGACTTGGGCAGATAGATGGCAGATGGAGTTCAATTCGGAAGCATGTGAGATAATGCATTTTGAAAGGACTGATCCAGATGGAAAATGTCCAGTAAATGGCAGAACCCTGAAGAACACTCATAGGCAGTGGGATCTGTGTGTCCAGATACACAGGTCACTGAAAATGGCTACGCAGGTGGAAAAGGTAGTCAACAAGGCATATGGCATGCCTACCTTCATTGGCCTGGGCATTAAGTTTAAAAATTGGCAGGAATGTTGCTGCCTGTCCTGTCTCAGAGACCATTGAAGAGTTCAACAAGGGTCTGGAGTCACTTTTAGGACATACCAGGAAAGCACAGTAGATTTGCATCCTGAAAGTACATTGTTGAAGCACATTGGTTTTTACAATCGATATTGGTTTCAAGGCCCACTTTGCCTCACACCAGATTTGAAATTTCGGTATTTTGTTAACTGTTCTTAACATTCCTTGGCTGCAAAAACAGTAGCCTGGTCTGGATTACGAATCTAATGATATTTCCACAACAGCACCATCTCCACATGGGGACCCATCACCAATAATATCTCCAGTCTTCACTTCTGCCTCAGTGCTGTTTATGAATAAATCATAATCTGCTCCTTTCCAGTTGCAGTTCTCTTCTGGCCACACTAGCAGTTACTAAAATTTTGACTGGAGTCTGGTTCTTGTCTCTACCTGGACCTATGCCAGTTGCAAAGTGTGAAGACAGTTTGATTCTAAAATGAGGTGGTTACAGCTCTGTGTCACTGGTTTCAGAATAACCTGTCAATGGTCATCAAATGGCAGTTTCATTGAACGGTTTAGATTCTAGAACTCTCCGAGCAGGAGTGGGTGCCATGTCCATCATCTCCTAAGTGCAGTGCTCCGATGTATTCAGTTGGTGACAGAGGCATCTCTCTTCACCCCAACCCCACTGACCCACTGCTGGGTGGGATACATTACTCTGTCTCCAATGAAGAAGATACAGAAAAACTTCCAGAAATTCCACAGGGCAGAGTGAATGTGAAAATGAGTAACTGTGGGAGATTAGAATTAATAAAGAGGAATTGCTCAAAACTAATTGAACTGAAGTTTGGTATTTTGCTCTGGTATGTCCCAGAGAATACATGGAGGTGGGAATAGAGCTAGTGAAAGAGTTACAGGGTCAGACAGCTCTTCAGTCCAACCAGTCCATGTCAAACATAATCCCAAACTATCCTAGTCCCACCTGCCTGGGCTTGACCAGGCTTGGAGGGCCGAATTTTCTTTGTTCTTTGATCTTTGTAAGTTCCCTTCTAAGTTGTTCCCCTCTCAGCTTTGATCTTGACATTTGACTTTTGGCCTCCCCTCCACCTGAGAAATGGACCTTGGTTATTCAGAATATTCATGGAATTGAAATTTTATAAACCTCTGTCATGTCAATCCCTCAGCCTCTGACACCCCAAGGGAAAACCTTTCAAACTATTCGGCCTCTCCCTCCAGTTCAAACCCTCCAGTCGAGGAACATCCTTGTAAATCTTTTTTCTGCACCCTCTCAAAAATAGCAACTTACTTCCTTTAGCAGAGCCAACCGATATGTGCGCAGTATTCTTAAAGTGGCCTCATCAATGTCCTGTACAGGAGCAACATGCCATCACAACCCCTATACCCAATGCTCTGACTGATTAGGGCAATCATGACAAATGTGTCCTTCCCTACCCTGTCTCACATGCTACTCCACTTTCAAGGAACTATGTGTGTGCACTAAAGTTCTCCTTATTCAGCAACAGTCCCCAGGGTCTCAGCATTAAATGTATAAGACCATAAGACGATAAGACAAAGGAGTGGAAGTAAGGCCATTCGGCCCATCAAGTCCACTCTACCTTTTAAATCATGGCTGATGGGCATTTCAACTCCACTTCCCTGCACTCTCCCTGTAGCCCTTGATTCCTTGTGAGATCAAGAATTTGTCGATCTCTGTTTTGAAGGCATCCAACGTCCTGGCCTCCACTGCACTCCGTGGCAATGAATTCCACAAGCCCACCACTCTCTGGCTGAAGAAATGTTGTCTCATTTCAGTTTTAAATTTATCGCCTCTAATTTTAAGGCTGTGCCCACGGGTCAAAGAACAAAGAAATTTACAGCACAGGAACAGGCCCTTCGGCCCTCCAAGCCTACGCCACTCAAGGTCCTCTGTGAGCGAGCTTTGAGAAGATTTGTAGCTCAAGTTGACTTTCTGGATGTGAGTTTGCTTGCTGAGCTGGAGGGTTAGTTCTCAGACGTTTCGTCACCATTCTAGGTAACATCATCACTGAGCCTCTGATGAAGCGCTGGTGTTATGTCCCGCTTTCTGTTTATCTGTTTAGGTTTCCTTGGGTTGGTGATGTCATTTCCTGTTCTTTTTCTCAGAGGATAGTAGATGGGCTCCAAATCAATGTGTTTGTTGATGGAGTTCCGGTTGGAATGCCATGCTTCTAGGAATTGTCGTGCATGTCTCTGTTTGGCTTGTCCTAGGATGGATGTGTTGTCCCAATCAAAGTGGCGTCCTTCCTCATCTGCATGTAAGGATACTAGTGATAGTGGGTCATGTCGTTTTGTGGCTAGTTGATGTTCATGTATCCTGGTGGCTAGCTTTCTGCCATTTTGTCCATTTGATTGTCCATTTGTCCTGTTTGTTTGGGACAACACATCCATCCTAGGACAAGCCAAACAGAGACAGGCTCGAGAATTCCTAGAAGCATGGCATTCCAACCGGAACTCCATCAACAAACACATTGATTTGGAACCAATCTACCATCCTCTGAGAAAAAGAACAGGAAATGAAATCACCAACAGAGGAAATGACATGACCAAACCAAGGAAACCGAAACAGACAAATAGAAAGCGGGACATAACACCAGCGCTTCATCGGAGGCTCGCTGATGATGTTACCTAGAATGGTGATGAAACGTCTTAAAACTAACCTTCCAGCTCAGCGAGCAAACTCACATCCAGAAGATCATCTGTCGAACCTGTCATCTATTTTCTAACGGTCTGGGTCCATTTTCCCCCTGCCCATCCATGTACCTGTCCAAATATATCTTAAAAGACACTAACGTGTCTGCGTCTACCATCTCCGCTGGCAACGTGTTCCAAGCACCCACCACCCTCTGTGTAAAGAACTTTCCACGCATATCTCGCTTAAACTTTCCTCCTCTCACTTTGAACTCATGGCCCCTCGTAATTGAATCCCCCACTCTGGCAAAAAGCTTTTTGCTATCCACCCTGTCTATGCCCCTCGTGACTTTGTAGACCTCAATCAGGTCCCCCCTCAATCTTTGTCTTTCTGATGAAAATAACCCTAATCTACTCAACCTCTCTTCATAGCTAGCACCCTCCATACCAGGCAACATCCTGGTGAACCTCCTCTGCACCCTCTTCAAAACATTCACATCCTTTTGGTAATGTGGCGACCAGAACTGCACACAGTACTCCAAATGTGGCCGAACCAAAGTCCTATACAACTGCAACATGACCTGCCATCTCTTGGACTCAATACCCCGCCCAATGAAGGAAAGCATGCCATATGCCTTCTTGACCACCCTGTTGACCTGCGTTGTCACCTTCAAGGAACAATGGACCTAAACACCCAGGTCTCCCTGTTCATTAATTTTCCCTCAGATTTTTCCATTTACTGTATTGTTCGCCCTTGAATTTGATCTTCGAAAATGCATGGCCTCGCATTTGCCCGGATTGAACTCCATCTGCCATTTACCTGCCCAACTCTCCAGTCGACCTATATGCTGCTGTAATTTCTGACAGACCCCTTCAGTATCAGCTACTCCAACAATCTTAGTGTCATCTGAAAACTTGCTGATCAGACCACCTACTCCATCCTCCAAATCATTTACATATATCACAAACAACAGTGGCCCCAGCACAGATCCCTGTGGAACACCACTGGTCACAGGTCTCCAATTTGAGAAACTCCCTTCCACTACAACACTCTGTCTCCTGTTGCCTAGCCAGTTTTTTATGCATCTAGCTAGCACACCCTGGACGTCATGTGACTTCACGTTCTCCATCAGCCTGCCATGGGGAACCTTATCTAATGCCTTACTGAAGTCCATGTACATGACATCTTCAGCCTTTCCCTCATCAATCAACGTTGTCCCGTCCTCAAAGAATACTATTCAGTTGGTTAGACATGACTTTCTGTGTACAAAACCATGTTGCCTATCACTGATATGCCCATTTGCTTCCAAATGGAAATAGATCCTATCCCTCAGTATCTTCTCCAGTAGCTTCCCTACCACTGACGTCAGGCTCACCGGTCGATAATTACTTGGATTATCCTTGCTGCCCTTCTTAAACAAGGGGACAACATTAGCAAGTCTCCAGTCCTCCGGGACCTCACCCGTGTCTAAGGATGTTGCAAAGATATCTGTTAAGGCCCCGTCTATGTCCTCTCTCGCTTCCCTCAGCAACCTGGGATAGATACCATCCGGACCAGGGAACTTGTCCACCTTAATGACTTTTAGGATACCCAACACTTCCTCCTTCTTTATGTCAACTTGACCTAGAGTAAGCAAACATCTATCCCTAACCTCAACATCTGTCATGTCCCTCTCCTTGGTGAATACCGATGCAAAATACTCATGAAGAATGTCACCCATTTTCTCTGAATCAGCACATAACTTTCCTTCTTTGTCTTTAAGTGGGCCAATCCTTTCTCTAGTTACCCTCTTGCTCTTTATATATGAATAAAAGGCTTTGGGATTTTCCTTAACCATGTTTGCCAGCAATATCTCATGTCCTCTCTTAGCCCTCTTAATCTTTTGTTTTAGATTCGATCCACATTCCCGATATTCTTACAAAGCTTTGTCTGTTTCAGCCGCCTAGACCTCATGTGTGCTTCCTTTTTGCTCTTGGTTAGTCTCACAATTTCAACTGTCATCCATGGTTCCTTCATCTTGCCATTTCTATTCCTCATTTTCACAGGAACATGTCTCTCCTGCACACTAATCAACCTCTCCTTAAAAGCCTCCCACACACCAAATGGGGATTTACCTTCAAACAGTTTCTCCCAATCTACATTCCTCAGATCCTGCCGAATCTTGGTATAGCCAGCCTTCCCCCAGTTTAGTACTCTTCCTTTAGGACCACTGTCATCCTTGTCCATGAGTATTGTAAAACTTACGGAATTGTGGTCGACATTTCCAAAGTAGTCCCCTACTGTAATATCACTCACCTGGCTGGGTTCATTCTCCAGCACCTGATCCAATATGGCTCCTTCCCGAGTTGGACTGCATACGTACTGCTCGAGAAAACTCTCCTGGACACACCTGACAAATTATGCTCCGTCTTGACCCCAAACACTGAGTGAATCCCAGTCAATATTGGGAAAATTAAAATCTCCCATCGCCACCACTCTATTTCTCCCACACGTTTCCATTGTGTGTTTAAATATTCGTACCTCTATCTCATGTTCGCTGTTGGGAGGCCTGTAGTACAGCCCCAACATTGTTACTGCATCCTTCCTATTTCTGAGTTCTCCCCATATTGCTTCATTGCTTGAGTCCTCCATGGGGCCCTCCTTCAGTGCGGCTGTGTTATCATCTTTGACAAGTACTGAAACTCCTCCACCCCTTTTAGCTCCATCTCCATCCCCACTGAAGCATCGATATCCTGGGGCAACTAGTTGCCAATCATACTCTTCCCTCAACCAAGCCTCAGTAATAGCGTTAAAAATCATACTTCCAGGTACTGATCCAAGCCCTAAGCTCATCTGCCTTATCAACTACACTTCTTGTACTAAAAAAAATGCACCTCAGACCACCTGTCGCTTTGTGTTCATCATCTGCTCCCCGACTACTATTCCCTTTAGTCACACTGACTCCATAAACTAGTTCCCTACAGGCTTTCGTTCCTACCTCTTTTCTGTCCAATATTTGGTTCCCATCCCCCTGTCACATTAGTTTAAACTCTCCCCCACAGCATTAGCAAAAGTACCCCCAAAGACATTGGTTCCAGTCCGGCTCAGGTGTAGACCATCCAATTTGTAATAGTCCCACCTTTCCCAGAACCGGTTCCAATGTCCCAAAAATCTGAACCTCTCCCTCCTACACCATCTCTCAAGCCACGCATCCATCCTAGCTATTCTTTCATTTCTGCACTGACTAGCACGTGGCACTGGTAGCAATCCTGAGATTACTACCTTTGAGGTCCTACTTTTTAACTTGGCTCCTAACTCCCTAAATTCTGCTGGTAGGACCTCATCCCGTTTTCTGCCTATATCATTGGTGCCTATATGCACCAAGACAACTGGCTGTTCACTCTCCCCCTTCAGAATGTTCTGCAGCCGATCGGAGACATCCCTGACCCGTGCACCTGGGAGGCAACATACCATTCGGGAGTCCTGTTTTCGACCGCAGAACCGCCTATCTGTTCCCCTTACAATGGAATCCCCAATGACTATCACCCTTCCACTCTGTTTCCTGCCCAAATAAATGAAGACGGCCCCCGCTCGAGGTAAGCTTTTTAAAGTGGGAACAAAAAACGTTACCTTCCCGGCAGCCTCCTCGCACTCCCTCTGTCTGGCTCTCGCTCTCCTCCCGCCTAACAGAAAGAACTTAGTCTCCCCTAGTCTCCCGCCTAACAGATACAACTTCGTAGCGTCCACCCCTTCTAAGCCATCCATTATTTTGTAAGTTTCTATTGGGTCTCCCCTCAACCTTCTAAACTCTAATGAGTACAATCCCAGGATCCTTAGCCGTTCATCATACATTAAACCTACCATTCCAGGGATCATCCGTGTGAATCTCCGCTGGATACGCTGCAGGGCTAGTATGTCCTTCCTGAGGTGTGGGGCCCAAAGTCCTGCCCTGCTTTACTCTACCAAACGCAAAACCTCTCATTTATCTAAATTAAACTCCATCAGCCACACCTTGGCCCATTGGCCCGTCTGATCAATGTCCCTTTGCACTCTGAGATAAACTTCACCACTGTCCACGGCACCACTTTTTAATGTCATCTGTAAACTGACTAACCATGTCTCTGATATTCACACCCAAATCCTTTATATTAATGATGGAAAGCAGTGAACTCAGAGCTGATACTTATGTCACACCGCTGGTCACTGGTCTCCAGTCTGTAAAACAATCCCCTGCATTCAAGCCAATTTTGAATTCAATTGGCTAGCTTTCGCTGGATCCCATGTGATTACCCATTACTAATCTGTCTACCATTCGGAACGTTATGGAACACCTTCCTGAAGCCCATATAGAAAATGTCTGCCACACTGCCTTCATCAACCTTCTTTATCACCTCTTCAATATAATCAAGTTAGCGAGATGTGATTTCCACTGCACAAAGCAATGTTTACTATCCCTATTCACTTCTTGCCTTTCCAAATGCATGCAAATCCTAGCCCTCAGAATCCCCTCCAACAACGTATCCAGCTCTCATGTCAGGCTCACTGGTCTCTGGCGCACTGGCTTGCCGGGTCACTGTTTCCTTTTCTAGTCTCACCTCTCCCCAGATCACTACAAATTTTAAATGTAACCAGGATGGTGATGTGGCTGATAATATAGGTCTCAGACTGGGTTAGAATTAGTGTAAGGAAAGAGTCAGACAGTTTTCTTTCATCTGCTAAAATGACACATTTATGACCAAACCAATTTTACTCAAACTATGATGTACAGAAGAAGCGCACAAACACACACACACACACACACACACACACACACACACACACAAAGACACACACACACAATCTCACACACACACACACGTATATTTGATGACAAGCTGAAATATTAATTTGAAAGAACTTTGTCCACATAACAGTTGAACTCATGATAAAAGGAAAAGTAAGAGAGATTGTCCCAAATGTTATTCTGCTTCCAAATTTATTCTGCTCGCACAAGTTGTTGGCAATGGGATTATTTCCTGGAACTATTAGATTTGGCTGAATTCCCTTTGCTAAAGGCAGTGGGATATTCCAATTAATCCTCATCATGAATCCTCCATGAGTGGTCAAGATGATTGGTGCGTTTTCAGCTCTCATACATTGATGCGATGAGGAACAAGGAAATAGAGAGGGAACGATAGGCTGTTGCTTTTCAGGTAGGTTGCGTTTCTTTTCCCCTCTCTGAGTTGAATCACGCAATACTGCTATGCAACCCCCAAACATGAACATGTGAGGTCCTCTTGAACATTGCCCGAGCTATTTGTTTCCATCACATTCCCTGCTCCATGTTGGTGCATCATTGCTGCTGTCATACACAGAGTCATTTCCTGAGCAACGAAAGGGCCTACTTGATTTAAAGACATGTTTATATGTGCCTGCATAATTTAAAAATAACAAGCCTTGATGTCTTCACAACGTCTATATTAAATTGAATGTGTCTTACTCCTAAAGAAATACAGAAATTAGTGGAAAAGGTCAGCAGCCTGGCAGCATCTATGAAGAGAAATTATAATTATTGTTTCAGGTCAAGTGAACCTTTCTCAGAATCTGTTTTATTTTTTAAAATCATTTCCCCAGTTGTATTCTCCCAATCAAGACAAATTATCCGTCAGGTATTCACCATTTATACTCTCCTCAAGTTCTTATATAGTCAAGAACATTTCTGGTTCTCAGAACTAAACTGTTAATCCTCCATAACATGATGCCTTCATCACAGGACAGTGTATAGAGAACCATCTTTGAAAAGTTTCAAAGGCCATTGTGATTTTTTTTAGTTTCGGGCTTCATAACTACAGACAGAGCATGAGATGGATTCTCAGCAATGCCATGTGCAGAAGCTGGGAAACATGCCTAACATCATACCCAGCACCCTTTTCAAGAAACAGCACTATTCCATTTACTTTCCAAATCACTTGCGACATCTTCAGACTAACTTTATATGATTTCTGTACCAGGACACACAAATCACTCAGTAGCACCGATCTCTGCGTTACTTCTCCAGCCATCTAATTTACTGCTGTTTTATCCTTTCCCCAAAACACAAATGTCCCACAACCCACACTGTACTGTTTTATTTGCATTACCGGAAGTTTGCTCCCAAACACACCCTGTCTACACACCAGTGTAGATCGCCTCCCTCCACTTGTCATCTTATTGGGTGACTATAATGCTGTACTAGCACAGTGAGCTCCAATTCGAACAGCCCTTCATCGACATCGTTAATCTGGATTGTAAACTGTTGATGAACTCACAACATTCATTGAGGAATTCCATTAGTCGCAGCTTTCCAACCTGCAACTAAATAATTATCTATATTCTGCATTTCCTGTTAGCTAACCAGGACTTTCTGTGTAGCAGCTGGGAATGGTTGCAGGGCCTCTCCTGTGGTGTGTACCTGGTTGTTGAGGTGTATCTGAGCTCAGCAACACACCATTCGGGCTATTTGTTGTCAGATCATCAGGTAGAGGTTGCACTGTCAATGATTCTGATATTTGAGCATTTAAAAAACAAGCACAGAATGTGGAGTAGCATTTGAGTGGAATGCTTTAAGGTCAAAAATGCTGTCTTTTAGATGCAGCAATAAATCTAGTCTGCCCTATCAATCAGGTGCTCAATTTTCCCCGGAAATGTATTGAGGAAGATGGGAGATTTCCTATCAGTTTGGTGAACATCTGTCCCTTTAAGAACATCACAAATATAGATAATCTTAATGATTAATTTCATTTTTGGCTGTGGGTGCTGTGTGGAAAAAATTGCCACAATTGGTACACGATAAAATAAAAAGTCTTTGATGAGTGACCTTACAGACGTTTGCAAAGTCAAAAGAGACACAGGAGTGTAAACAGCCTGGGTCTTTTCACCGGGGTGGGAGAGTCCAAAATGAGAGGGCACCGCTTTAAGGAGAGAGGGGAAAGGTTTAAAAGGGACTTAAGGGGCAACATTTTCATGCAGAGGGTGATGTGTTTATGGGATGAGCTGCCAGAGGAAGTGATGGAGGCTGGTACAATTACAACATTTAAATGGCATCAGGATGGGTATATGATTCGGAATGGTTTAGAGAGGAATGGACCAAATGTTGGAAAATGGGCACAGATTTATTTAGGATATCTGGATGGCGTGGATGAGTTGGACCAAAGGCTCTGTTTTCATGCTGTATATCTCTGTGTCTCTATGATAGCAACCATGACTGTTTGAATGGGGACATCCTTTTCCTCTGTAACAGCTTTGAAGGGTGGAGTGAGACAATAACAAACAGGATATGAGCTGCAGTTGGCCAATTGGCCCCTCGAGACTGCTGCTTAATTTAGAAAGATCATGGCTGATCTGTTTGTGGCTGAACACACTTTTCCTGTTTCTTCCCAATAATGGACTCTCTTGTCCATTAAAGGTCAGTTGACCTCCGCCTTGAATATCTTCATTAACCCAGTGTTCACTATTCCCTAGGGATGAGAACACCACAGACAGCACAATATTAAATATAAAGATATATTAGTATCTCAGTCTTAATTGGGAGACTCCTTAAAGTGTGTAAGCCTCACAGCAAATTACCTCCTCAAAATATTCCCGATACCTTCAGACCAGACAGTATAAGAAATTGAAGTAGAATTTGCCATCTGGCCCATCGAGTCTGCTCTGCTGTTCGATTATGTTTGGCATATTTCTCAAAACAATTCTCTGTCTTCTCACCATAACCCTTGAACTGCTTATTCATCAACATGTATCTATCTCCACGGCTGTGTGCGTGTATGCAAGTGCGTGTGTGTGCATGTGTGCATGTGTGTGTGTGTGTGTGTGTTTCTGCTTTATGGCAGGAAACTGGGTGGTCATGGAGTATTGTCGTTCAGACTGGAAGCATGTGGTTAGCGGTGATCCACAGGGATCGGTGCTAGATTTACTTTTGGTTGTCATTTAAATGAATGATTTAGCTGAAAATTATAGAAGGCAAGGTTAGCAAGTTTCCGGATGACACTGAGATTATTTGAACCATGGACAGACAAAGTTATCCAAGATTACAAAGAGATCCTGAGCAAAGGAATGAATCATAAAGATGTACAGTATGGGAACAAATCCTTCGGTCCACATGTCCATGCTGCCCAGGTATCCGAAATTAATCTCATCCCATTTGCCAGCGTTTGGCCTACATTCCTCTGGACCCTTCCAAGACGTATACCTATCCTTTGAAATTGTGTTTTCACAAGCCTCCAGCACTGTATCTGGAAGTTCATTCGTATGGTTTTTAAATCTTTCCCGTTGTTCTGTAAACCTGTGACATCTAATGTTTGACTCCCCATACACTCAGAAAAAGACCCTGACTATTCACCCTATCCATGCCCTTCATGCTTTTATAAACATATAAAAGGTGCACATTTTGCTCCATTCAACACGAATGGCTGTGCTTTCTGTTATCCCAGGCCTGAATTCTGAAATTCAACACTGGTCCTTCTCAATCAAGTCACAATTCTGGAAAAGCTTTCACCAACTTGTTTAGAGATTTTATGTAACACTGCTGTGGGATTTGAATCGAGACCTCTGGTCCAAAGGTGAAGGCCACCACACTGCGATGGCCCCTGAATCTACAATATGACTGTCCCGTATATTTGCTCATCAACCTGTTCTGACAGGCTGTGACACACCTCTGCGACTGGCAGGAGTTGTATCTAGAACTTCTGGTCCAGAGCTAGTGACATTATCATAGATTCAGAGATTGGAATTGAATCAGAGCACAGGCACAGAGGCATTGGCGCTACCCATTACACAAGACCTGAGTCATGCCCAGATTTTGGGTCACATTTTGCATGCCAGCTATCAACGGAGTTTGGGTTTATCAAATTCTGGTTAAATTTACTGAATTACAAAGGGAAGATTTTTCAGTGTTGAACAAGTGCAAGGTACTTGCCTCAACTACAGGTGCTGTGCCATTGAGATAAACTATTAACATCTTTAATTGCTTGGCTATGATTTCCAGCTTTAATGGTTATTATCTGAAATCCTCCCTCTACTGACCCCTTCTCCCACCGCCAATACACCCCCTCCTCCTGGACACCATCCCCAGGCCTCCTACCCTCCCTCGACTTCTTCATCTGCAACTGCCATTGAGACATCAATTGCCTCAACTTCTCCACCCCTCTCACCCACTCCAACCTCGCCCCGCAGAACATACAACCCTCCGTTCCCTTGTCTCCAACCCTCACCTTACTATAAAACATGCACAGTTTTAGAATGGTGCACTGACCTCGACATTGCAGAGACCAGATGCCAGCTCTCTGACACCTCCCTCTACTGCCTCCTTGATCATGACCCCACCCATGACCACCAATACATCATCTCCCAGACCATCCTCAACCTCATCACCTCAGGTGACTCCCACTCACAGCCTCCAACCTCATTGTTCCCTAATCCTGCACCGCCCGCTTCTATCTCCTTCCCAAAATCCACAAACCTGCCTGCCCTGGTAAACCCATTGTGTATGCCTGCTCCTGCCTCACCAAACTTATCTCCACCAATCAGGACTCCATTTTCTCCCCCTTGGTCCAGCAACTCCCACCAATGCCCATGATACCACCCACGCCCTCCACGTCCTCCAGAACTTCCAATTCCCTGGTCCCCAACACCTCATCTTCACCATGGACCTCCAATCCCTGTATACTTGTAATCCCCATACAGATGACCTAAAGGACATCTGCTTCTTCCTGTCCCCCAGGCCCGACCAGTCCCCCTTCACTGACACCCTTGTCCACTTAGCTGAACTCGTCCTCACCATTAATTACTTCTCCTTCAAGTCCTTCCACTTCCTACAGACAAAGGGGTCGGCCGTAGGTACCCGCACGGGCCCAAGCTATGCCTGCCTCTTTGTAGGTTACATAGAACAATCCCTTTTCCAAAGCCACGCTGGCCCTAAACCCCACCTCTTCCTCCGTTATATTGATAACTGTATCGGTGCTGCCTCGTGCTCCCACAAGGAGCTCAAACAGTTCATCCACTTCACCAACATCTTCCACCCCAACCTTGAGTTTCCCTGGACCATTTGTGATACATCTCTCTCCTTCCTGGGCCTCTGTGTTTCCATCTCTGGAAACCACCTGGAAACCAATATCCATTTCAAGCCTACCAACTCCCACAGCTACCTAGAATACACTTCTTCCCACCCACCTTCCTGCAAAAAATGTCATCCTCAATTCCCAATTCCTTTGCCTCCTCTGCATCTGTTCCTGAGATGACGCATTCCACTCCCAGACATCCCAGATGTAATCGTTTTTCAAGGGTTGCAACTCCCCCTCCACAGTGGTTGAAAATACCCTCAAACGCATCTCTCATGTTTTCCGCAACTCATCCCTCACACCCCCTCCCCTCAATAAAACCCAAACAGAATCTTCTCGCCCTAAGGTACCCCACCCGCCCTGACCACCCCCACCCACCTCCGGATCCAACACATCATCCTACAGCACCTGCGCCATCTGCAATCTGACCCCACCACCAAAGACATTTCCCCCTCACCACTCTTCCCTGCTTTCCGGAGGGACCACTTTCTCCATGAATCTCGTGTCCGCTCCACACTCCCATCCAGCTCCACGTCACCCGACTCTTTTCCCTGCAACTGCGAGAAGTGAGGAACCTGCCCCTACCTCACGACCCCGTACCCTCCATCCCAGGCCGCAGGAAAACCTTCCACATCAAACAGATGTTCACCTGCACATCTGCTGATGTATGTTGTATCCCCTGTTCCTGATGTGGCTTCCTCTTCATTGTGGAAAACAAGCAGAGCCTTCGAGACCCCTTTGTGGAACATCTACGCTCCACACCCTGGATGACATGTCCATCCTGGGCCTCATCCAATGCCACAACGATGCCACCCGAAGGCTGCAGGAACAGGACCTCACATTTTGCTTGGGAACCCTGCAGCCTAATGGCATCAAAGTGGACTTCACAAGCTTCAAAATCTCCCGACCCCCAACTGCATCCCAAAACCAGCCCAGCTTGTCCTTGCCTCCCTGACCTGTCCATCCTTTCTCCCACTGATCCACTCCTCCCATCTCAACCCCTGCCCCTACCTCCTACCAACCAGTCTCATCCCTGTCTCCATGGCCTGTCCGTCTTGCCTTGACTGACCAACCTCCACCCTAACTCCCCACCTACACTCACCTTTACTGGCTTCATCCCAGCCTCCTTGACCTGTCTGTCTTCTCTCCACCTATCTGTTCGTTTATCCATCTTCCATCCACCTCCCGCTCTCTCTCTCTATTTATTCCAAAATCCCTTCCCCTCCCCCGTTTCTGCTGAAGGGTCCAGACCCGAAATGTCAGCTTTCCTGCTCCTCTGATGCTGCTTGGCCTGCTGTGTTCATCCAGCTCGATACTTTTTTGTCTCAGATTCTCCAGCAGCAGCAGTTCCTACTATATCTGGAGAGTGCAATGTTCGGGAAAGAAATTCTGCAGACATGTTCTGCACGATGAAGAATCTCGATTAGACATTACTGAACACCAGACACGACAAAACAGCATAATTTCCAACCCTAAAAGATCATACTGCAGATCACTATTTCCCACCTCTAAGGTGTGACTGCCCTCCTCCTAAAAGCATTAAATGTAACACAGCAACAAATTATTTTCTAGGATCCAAAACAAAGTTGCTGGAAAAGCTCAGCAGATCTGGCAGCATCTTTGAAGGAAAAAAAACAGAGTCAATGTTTGGTGTTCAGTGACCCTTCCTCAGAATTGATGGTCGTGAGAAAATGTCAGTTTATATGCTGAAAATAGGGAGGTGGGTGGGGTAGAGAGGAAACGAGATGCGAGGGCCCAAAGAGAGAGAAAGAAGTTGGACAGACAAAGGAGTTAATAACGATCAGGCTGGGAGGGTGAGTACTTGTTAATAGGGACTGTTAGTGACTAACAACAGGGAGTGTGTCATGGCAGGCTGTGTGGTAACAAGGCCTGGTGTGTGCAGTGGGATGTGGGACATGGGAGAGTTTAGGCCCTAAAATTATTGAACTCAATGCTGAGTCCGGAGGGCTGCAGGGTCCCCAAGTGGAAAATGAGGTGTTGTTCTTCCAGCTTGCTTTGGGCTTCACTGTAACACTGCAGCAAGCCAGAGACAGAGATGTTGGCCAGGGAGCAGGGTGGTGCATTAAAGTGGCAGGCAACAGGCAGTCCAGAGACTTTTTTTACAAGCCAAGCGTAAATGTTCAACCTCGCGTTCACCAAGTCTTCACTTCATTTCCCAATGTAGAGGAGACCACGTTGTGAGCAGCGAATGCAGTCGCCGAGATTCTGGGAAGTGCGGGTGAAGTGTTGCTTCACCTGTAAGGTATGCTTGGTGATACTGGGGAGGGAGCGGGTAAATGGGCAGGTGTTGCACCTTCACCGGTTACAGGGGAAGGGCCGTAGGGCTGTGGGGAATGGCTGGGGGTGAAGGAAGTGTGTACCGGCGTGTCCTGGAGAGAACGGTCCCTGCGGAAGGCAGGCCTGTGATGCTGCTTGGCCTGCTGTGTTCATCCAGCTTCACACTTTGTTCTCAAGGGAGAGGTGGTCTGGTGGTGGCATCTCACTGAAAGTGGCAGAAATGGCGTCTGATGATCTTCTGGATGTGGATGCTGTTGGGATAGTTGGTGAGGCTCAGGGGAACCCTATCGCTGTTGCGGGAGGAAGGAGAAGGAGTGAGGGCAGAAGTGTGCGAGATGGATCGGACCTGGTTGAGGGCTCTGTCAACAAAGGAGCTGGGGAATCCTTGGTTGAGGAGGAAGGTGGACATGTCGGAGGCTCTCTTGTTGAAGTTAGCCTCATCTGAACATATGTGCAGGAAACGGAGGAACTGAGAGAATGGGATGGAGGGAGTCTTTGCGAAAATAAAGACCGGAGTTTGTAGGCCTTCTGGAGCTGAGAGGGTCTTTCAAAACACGTCAGGGTTGTGTGGGGGTGCGGTGGGAATATCACTCACTGGGCTATAGTGTGGCAGATTGTGTTTAATCTGCATAAATGCAAGACATTTACGGAATTTTACAGGAAGGAGGGTGTGAGGACATATAGCCCAGGTAGCTGTGGGAGACAGTGGGTTTGTAATGAATATTAGTGGCCAGTCTATCCCAGAAATGGAAACAGAAATGTTGAAGAAGGGAAGGGAGGGGTCAGAGATAGAACAGGTGAAAGTGAGGGCAGGGTGGAAGTTGGAAGCAAAATATGTGAAGCTTTCCAATTCCAGACGAGAGAGAGAAGCTGTGCTGATGACATCTCAGATTCTCCAGTATCTGCAGTTCCTATTATCTCCGATGATATCATTGATACAGTGGAGAAAGAGCTGTGGGTGGGGGAGGGTAGCAGAATAGGACTGGGAAAAGGAATGTTCCACGTACCCAATGAAGAGACAGGCATAACTAGGGCCTATCTGGGTGCCCCTTGGTAAACTCTCTACCCTGAAGAAAATGAATCTCCCCATCACAGGCTGGTCTGCAATCCACACTCCCACCACCACCACCCCACGCCTCCTGCTGCCCGCACAAGGCAAACCAAGCTCAGGGTCTTTGCGAAAATAAAGGTAGGAGTTTGTAGGCCTTCTGGAGATGGGAGGGTATTTCAAAACATGTCAGGGTTGTGTCGGGGGGTGGGAATATCACTCACTGGGCTGTGGTGTGGCAGATTGTGTTTAATTTGCACAAATGCAAGACATTGCTTTTGGTAAAACAAACAAGGGCAGGACTTATACAATTTAAATTAGGGCCTTTGTTAGTGTTGCAGAACAGAGACTAATCCATCAGGTATAATTCTTCGAAGTCTGTGTCACATACAGACAGGCTGGTTAAGAAGGCATTTAGTTCGTCACCTTGTTTGCTCAGGCCTTTGAGTTTGGGAGTTGGGATGTCATTTTCATGTTGTACAGGATGTAGCTGAGGCATCTTCTGTGTCCAGTTCTGGTCGCACGTTATAGGAAGGATAATATTAACCTGGAGAGGGATCAGCAGAGATTTACTGGGATGTCGGTGGGAATGGATGGTTTGAGATATAAGGATTAGATTAGATTCTCTACGGTGTGGAAACAGGCCCTTTGGCACAACAAGTCCACACCACCCCTTGAAGCATCCCACCCAGACCCATCCCCCTGGAACCCACACCCTCCTGAACACTACGGGCAATTTAGCATGGCCGATCCACCAAGCCTGCACATCTTTGGACTGTGGGAGGAAACCGAAGCACCCGGAGGAAACCCACGCAGACACGGGGAGAGAGTGCAAACTCCGCACAGACAGTTGCCCGAGGCTGGAATTGAACCCAGGTCCCTGGTGCTGTGAGGCTGCAGTGTTAACCACTGAGCCACTGTGCTGCCTGTGCCAGGACAAGGGGTGCCATGGGTATCACTGCCAGAGAGAGATGGCCTGGAATTGGTTTAAATATGAACAAATGGGATGGGTTGGATATATAGATAGAGAGGGGCAGATAGAGAGACAGTGTCATGGAAGGATGTGTTTGCAAGTTTCAGAATGCTGACATGTAGACATACTCCCTTACACTGAAGACACTGCATGGGCCCAACACTGTCGCCTGATTCAATCCGGATACATCACCACTTCAGAGTGTTTTCAGAGGCTGGATAGGCTGGGACTTTACTGACTTGTGCACAGGAGGATGAGGGGTGACCTGATTGAGGCTTTTAAATCATGAGGTGCCCAAATAAGTTGAATGTCGGTTATCTTTTCTTGGAGATGGAGGATTTCAGGGCGGTGGGGATGTTTCAAATTTTGAGGATCAAACATTTTAAAAGAGACATGAGGGGCAATTATTTTACAGAGAGTGGTTCGCGTATGGAATAAAATTCCAGATGAAGTGGTGGAAGTGAATGCAGTGACAACATTTAAAAGACATTTAGATAAGTACATGAGGAAGAAATCAGTTTGGATGGTGTTGTGAGCTTCTGCCCTCCCAGGCCCTCTCTGAACAAATCCCTGATGCTCCTCATCCTCTGCTGTTGCCTATGCAGTGGCGTGTGGAGGCCAGCAGAGGGTGGCATTGCATCACATCAAACAGCACAGAGACTGTCAGAGATAATAACATGTGAGGCTGGATGAACACAGCAGGACAAGCAGCATCTCCGGAGCACAAAAGCTGACGTTTCGGGCCAAGACCCTTCATCAGAGAGGGGGATGGAGTGAGGGTTCGGGAATTAATAGGGAGGGAGGGGGATGCGGACCGAAGATGGAGAGAAAAGAAGATAGGTGGAGAGGAGAGTTTTGGTGGGGAGGCATGGAGGGATTAGGTCAGTCCAGGGAAGACAGACAGGTCAAGGAGGAGGGATGAGGTTAGTAGGTAGGAGATGGAGGTGCGGCTTGGGGTGGGAGGAAAGGATGGGTGAGAGGAAGAACAGGTTAGGGAGTTGGAGACAGGCTGGGCTGGTTTTGGGATGCCATGGGGGAGGGGGTCAGCTGGGCTGGTTTTGGGATGCGGTGGGGGAAGGAGAGATTTTGAAGCTGGTGAAGTCCACATTGATACCATTGGGCTGCAGGGTTCCCAAGCGGAATATGAGTTGCTGTTCCTGCAACGTTCAGGTGGCATCATTGTGGCACTGCAGGAGGCCCATGATGGACATGTCATCTAAAGAATGGGAGGGGGAGTGGAAATGGTTCATGACTGGGAGGCACAGTTGTTTATTGCGAACCGAGCGGAGATGATCTGCAAAGCGGACCCCAAGCCTCCGCTTGGTTTCCCCAATGTAGAGGAAGCCACACCGGGTACAATGGATACAGTATACCACATTGACAGATGTGCTGGTGAACCTCTGCTTAATATGGAAAGTCATCTTGGGGCCTGGGATGGGGGTGAGGGAGGAGGTGTGGGGGCAAATGTAGCACTTCCTGTGTTTGCAGGGTAAGGTGCTGGGTGTGGTGGGGTTGGAGGGCAGTGTGGAGCGAACAAGGGAGTCACAGAGAGAGTGGTCTCTCCGTAAAGCAGACAAGGGTGGGGATGGAAAAATGTCTTGGGTGGTGGGGTCGGATTGTAAATGGCGGAAGTGTCGGAGGATGATGCGTTGGATCCGGAGGTTTGTGGGGACGTGCGTGAAAACGAGGGGGATCCTCTTAGGGCGGTTGTGGCAGGGGCGGGGTGTGAGGGATGTGTTGCGGGAAATGTGGGAGATGCGGTCAAGGGCGTTCTCGACTACAGTGGGGGGAAAGTTGCGGTCCTTGAAGAACTTGGACATCTGGGATGTGCGGGAGTGGAATGCCTCATCATGGGACCAGATGCGGCGGAGGCGAAGGAACTGGGAAGAGGGGATGGAATTTTTGCAGGAGGGTTGGTGGGATGAGGTGTATTCTAGGTAGCTGTGGGAGTCGGTGGGCTTGAAATGGACACCAGTTACAAGCTGAGATGGAGACTGAGAGATCCAGGAAGGTGAGGGATGTGATGGAGATGGCCCAGGTGAACTGAAGGTTGGGGTGGAAGGTGTAGGTGAAGTGGATGAACTGTTTGAGCTCCTCTGGGGAGCAAGAGGTAACGCCGACACAGTCATCAATGTTACGGAGGAAGAGGTGGGGTTTGGGGCCTGTGTCGGTGCGGACAAAGGACTGTTCCACGTAACCTACAAAGAGGCAGACATAGCTGGGGCCCATGCGGGTGCCCATGGCCATCCCCTTTGTCTGCAGAAAGTTGGAGGAATCTAAAGAGAAGTTGTTGAGGGTGAGGACGAGTTCAGCGAGGCGGTTGAGTGTGTTGGTGGAGGGTGACTGGTCAGGCCAGCGAGACAGGAAGCAGCGGAGGGCCTTGAGGCCATCTGCATGTGGAATACAGTTGTACAGGGACTGGACGTCCATGTTGAAAATGAGGTGTTTGGTGCCAGGGAATTGGAAGTTCTGGAGGAGGTGGAGGGCGTGGGTGGTGTCATGGACGTAGGTAGGGAGTTCATGTACCAATGTGGAGAAAATGGAGCCCAGATAGGTGGAGATGAGTTCGATGGGGCAGGAACAGGCTGAGACAATGGGTCGACCAGGGCCGGCAGGTTTGTGGATCGTTTGGACATACAGCAGTTTTTCTGCCGCCTTCGCCTCCACACTTACTTCTTCAACCAGGAACCTAACCCTCCCTCCACTGACCCCTTCACACGCTTCCAACACAAGTCCTCCTCCTGGACACCACCCCCAGGCCTCCTACCCTCCCTCGACCTCTTCATCTCCAACTGCCGTCGAGACATTAACCGCCTCAAACTCTCCACCCCTCTCACCCACTCCAACCTCTCCCCCGCAGAACGGGCAGCCCTCCGCTCCCTCCGCTCCAACCCCAACCTCACCATCAAACCCGCAGACAAGGGTGGCACAGTGGTAGTATGGCGCACTGACCTCTACATGGCCGAGGCCAGACGCCAACTCTCTGACACCACCTCCTACCGCCCCCTTCATCATGACCCCACACCCGAGCACTAAACCATCATCTCCAACACCATTCACGACCTCATCACCTCAGGGGACCTCCCACCCACCGCCTCCAACCTCATTGTTCCCCAACCCCGCATGGCCCATTTCTATCTCCTTCCCAAAATCCACAAACCTGCCTGCCCTGGTCGACCCATCGTCTCAGCCTGTTCCTGCCCCATCGAACCCATCTCCACCTATCCGGATTCCATTTTCTCCCCATTGGTCCAGGACCTCCCTACCGATGTCCGTGACACCACCCACGCCCTCCACCTCCTCCAGAACTTCCAATTCCCTGGCCCCCAACACCTCATTTTCACTATGGACGTCCAGTCCCTATACACTTGTATTCCACATGCAGATGGCCTCAAGGCCCTCTGCTTCTTCCTGGCCTGCAGGCACGACCAGTCTCCCTCCACCGACAACCTCATCAACCAAGCCAAACTCGTCCTCACCCTCAACAACTTCTCTTTCGATACCTCCCACTTCATACAGACAAAGGTGGTGGCCATGGGCACCCGCATGGGTCCCAGGTATGCCTGCCTCTTTGTAGGTTATGTGGAACAGTCCTTCGTCCGCACCTACACAGATTTTAAACCGCACCTCTTCCTCCGTTACATTGATGACTGTAACGGCGTTACCTCTTGCTCCCCAGAGGAGCTCGAACAGTTCATCCACTTCACCTACACCTTCCACCCCAACCTTCAGTTCACCTGGGCCATCTCCATCAAATCCCTCACCTTCCTGGACCTCTCAGTCTCCATCTCAGCTTATAACTGATGTCCATTTCAAGCCCATCGACTCCCACAGCTACCTAGAATACACCTCATCCCACCCGCCCTCCTGCAAAAATTCCATCCCCTATTCCCAGTTCCTTCGCCTCCGCCGCATCTGGTCCCATGATGAGGCATTCCACTCCCGCACATCCCAGATGTCCAAGTTCTTCAAGGACCGCAACTTTCTCCGCACTGTGGTCGAGAACGCCCTTGACCGCATCTCCCGCATTTCCTGCAACACATCCCTCACACCCCGCCCCCACCACAACCGCCCACAGAGGATCCCCCTCGTTTTGACACACGTCCCCATCAACCTCCGGATACAACGCATCATCCTCTGACACTTCCACCATCTACAATCCGACCCCACCACCCAAGCCATTTTTCCATCCCCACCCTTGTCTGCTTTCTGGAGAGATCACTCTCTCCGTGAATCTCTTGTGCGCTCCAAACTGCCCTCCAACCCCACCACACCCAGCACCTTCCCCTGCAACCGCAGGAAATGCTACACTTGCCCCCACACCTCCTCCCTCACCCCTATCCCAGGCCCCAAGCTGACTTTCCATGTTATGCAGAGGTTCACTTGCACATCTGCCAATGTGGTATACTGCATCCATTGTACCCGGTGTGGCGTCCTCCACATTGGGGAAACAAAGCGGAGGCTTGGGGACCGCTTTGCAGAACAACCCTGCTCGGTTCGCAATAAACAACTGCGCCTCCCAGTCGCGAACCATTTCCACTCCCCCTCCCATTCTTTAGATGACACGTCCATCATGGGCCTCCTGCAGTGCCACAATGATGCCACCCAAAGGTTGCAGGAACAGCAACTCATATTCCACTTGGGAACCCTGCAGCCCAATGGCATCAATGTGGACTTCACAAGCTTCAAAATCTCCCCTTCCCCCACCGCATCCCAAAACCAGCCCAGTTCGTCCCCTCCCCACACTGCACCACACAACCAGCCCAGTTCGTCCACTCCCCCCACTGCATCACACAACCAGCCCAGCTCTTTCCCTCCCCCGACTGCATCCCAAAACCAGACCAACCTCTCTCTGCCTCCCTAACCTGTTCTTCCTCTCACCCATCCCTTCCTCCCACCCCAAGCTGTACCTCCTTTTCCTACCTACTAACCTTATCCCACCTCCTTGACCTGTCTGTCTTCCCTGGACTGACATATCCCTTCCCTTCCTCCCCACCTGTACTCTCCTCTCCACCTATCTTCTTTTCTCCATCTTCGGTCCTCCTCCCCCTCTCTCCCTATTTATTTCTAAACCCTCTACCCATCCCCATCTCTGATGAAGGGTCTGGGCCAGAAACGTCAGCTTTTGTGCTCCTGAGATGCTGCTTGTCCTGCTGTGTTCATCCAGCTCCACACTTTATTATCTTGGATTCTCCAGCATCTGCAGTTCCCATTATCTCAGAGACTGTCAGACCTGCCCCACACAGAGACACACAGAAACACACACATATACACGGATACTTACACAAATAAGGGGAGCCTATCAGAATTTCTCTGGCTCTGTGGTTTGTCAATATTTAATTCATTCCATCTGGTGTGCGCCAGGATTTCTGTTATTCTGTGGACAGCATTTCATTCTTTGAGCCACTCCATGAGAGTACATCAGTATTTGCTCTCTCCAGTGAGTGTGACAGTGTTTCAGTTGTTCCATGGAGACTGTGCCTCTGTGAGATTTTCAATGCTTGATTATTGAAGATGTAGGGACAAGTTGGGAGACGAGTAAATATTACAGGTTAGTTTCAGTATCTGAGCTGTCTGAAGGAGGAGGTGGAGGAGGGAGACTCCGTGCTCCCTTCCTGGGAGCTGGTGGAGACGATGTGTTGTGAGCCCACCCTCCTGCCCACCGAGACCGTGGGGATTCCACTTGTACCGGCTCGATATAAAAGGGAGATGGCATCAGGGGCACCGTTTCTAAGCTGTGCCGGGTGGGAATGGAACTGACAGTGGGTTTAAAGTGCGAATTACCCTTCACTGAACATTGCTCCTTACTTGGTCGGTGGGACGTGTATATT
Source organism: Stegostoma tigrinum (assembly GCF_030684315.1). Taxonomy (NCBI): domain Eukaryota; kingdom Metazoa; phylum Chordata; class Chondrichthyes; order Orectolobiformes; family Stegostomatidae; genus Stegostoma; species Stegostoma tigrinum. The sequence goes on along the minus strand of NC_081361.1, from coordinate 2,889,910 downwards.
TTGGAATCTCCACACGGGTCGTCCTGGTTCTCTCCGGCTCATTCCAGGCCCCTCCCCATGCGGCGGAGGAAGGTGGGTGAGGGAACTGATGTAGGGAACACCACCGCCCTGCTTGGCCCTTTCTGTCCTATTCCAGGCTGTTCCTCCTGGAATGAGGGAAAGGGAGGGAGGGAATGAAGGTGAATGTGCATGGCCCTGCTGTTAGTGATGGTGTAGGTGAGGGGGAAGTGGTGAGGTGTCCGGATTGAATCAGTCGACAGTGTTGGATCCATGCAGTGTTTTCAGTGTCAGGGAGTATGTCTACATGTCAGCATTCTAATGTTGTGAACACATCCTTCCATGACACAGTCTCTCAATCTCCCCCTTTATGTGTATTTTCACAACCCATCCCATTTGTGTGTATTTTAACTGATTCCCCCCCCCCCATCTCTCTCTAACATTGATTGTCACACCCATGGCACCCCATGCCATTCCACATTGGAGATATGGAGCTGTAAATGGATGGGAGCTCCACATCCTGTCACTTCCAGCATGGGCTGCAAGTTTCCCCAGGCTGGGCAGCGACTTAACACAGCGTTGCCGAGCACTGCACTGGGGTGGTCTGTACAAATCTACACACTGGGAGGGTAACTGCTCCGGGTTCACAGATCAGTTCAGTGGTGTTCACTTCACAGCCCCCCGTGTTGGAGAGATACCTGGTCCGGGTTTATCGATCAATGCACTGGTGTGGTCTGCACAGCTCCCCGTGCTGGACTGATATGTATTTGACTGGTGTGGCCTGCACAGTGTCCCACTCTGGACAGATTGCCGGGTTGTATTGAGCAGGACACTAGCCTGGTCTGCACAGTGCTCCATGCTGAACAGATGTTTCATCTGGGTTTGTGGTGTCTGGGCTGGTTCTGTGAGGTGGATTGAGAATGTGAGATAACTGACCACTTCAGCTGATCTGGCAATGCCTTTAATTTGTGTTTGCCAGTTGTGTTGCGTTTGGGGAGAGATTTCCACCGCGAGGCTGAGTGGGTCTCACCAAAACTGATGGACTGAAGGGCCTTTGTGATGTGGATCTTCATGACTCCATCACATTCTGTTACCGACATTCCCCGGAACATTCTGTTACCGACATTCCCCGGAACATTCTGTATCCGACATTATTTGTGAATAGTTGGATGCCAGTTAATTGAACAAAAGACAAGATCCCGAGGGAAAAAATCCCATTCCAGAGAGAAGGAGACACTGTTTCAAATTCCCCTCAGGTAGTTAAAGGGGTGAATACATTTTCCCTGCGTTCATGTTTCTTCACAACCGAAAATTCACCACAATGTGGACGAAAAGACTGAAATTTCCATCCTCCGTTTGTCTTCAGGGAACTGGGAGAGAATCCTTCAGGAGAGCAATGTCATCACCCTCTACATCAGGAACTGTAAGGAAATGACCTGTGCCTGCTCTCGAGCGATTGAGTCTGTGGGAATGTTCTGGAAGCCATCTGTCCTTATGAATGTGTGTTTGTGTCTTTCAGGAGGGAGAGTTTCTTGTATTTTATGTCAGTTTTTTTTGTAAAATAAAACAAATTGAGACATTACTACGGGTTAATTCAGCTTTTTTTTCCAGTAAATCAGCGATACATTTGAAAATGTCACAGGAGCCTCAATCAAACTGGTAACTTTGCCTCCAGACTGATGTATAATTTGTTTGTTTTCCTTCCTCACAGTTAACGTAGTGACGATCTATGTCCTGCTTTATAAAGATTGTGGATTGTCTCCATGTGTCAGACGTTACCTGGGGGCCATGGCAGTGGCAGATCTACTGGTCATTATCCTCGACCTGATATTGAGACAAATTCCCATTGTTTATCGGCATCAGTTTTATTTCCTGTTGTACATCCCTTTGTGTAATATCCATGCCGCCCTGCTCTTTGCAGCCACTGACTGTTCTGTCTGGTTCACCGTCACTTTCACCTTTGATCGATTTGTGGCCATTTGTTGCCAGAAGCTGAAAAGTAAATATTGCAGTGAGAAAACGGCGGCTGTGGTTCTGGGAACAGTGACTGTGCTGAGCTGTTTAAAGAACATTTTCTGGTATTTTATGCTCTCAGCTCGCTATTGGCTGCAGAACTTCCCCTGGTTTTGTGATGTAACAATCAATGCCCGTGACTCTCGTGCCTGGGTCACAATCGAGTTCCTCCACCACATTCTAACCCCGACTCTCCCATTTCCCCTGATTCTGCTGCTCAATGTTTTCACCGTCAGACACATTTTAGTGACCAGCAGAGCCCGCAGGAGACTCCGGGCTCACACCAATGGGGACGGTCAGTGTGACACAGAAATGCAAAATCGAAAAAAATCCATCATTTTACTGTTTGTGATCTCAGCCAATTTCATCCTGTTATGGTCAACACTAATGGTGTATTCTATATGGAACCGGATGTGGTGGCTTGGGTATGAATCTGTGTCTCTAGATCCCTTTGTGCAGGAATTGGGCTTCATGCTGCAGCTCCTCAGTTGCTGCACAAACACCGCGATTTATGCCGTGACCCAGACTAAGTTCAGGCAGCAGCTGAAGAATGTGCTGAAATATCCCTTTACCCGAATTCATCAATCAATCAAATTCACTCATTAATCAATCCATCCAGGATTTTCTCATTTCAGTTCAATGTTTCAGCAATGAAGTAGCCTGTCACTATGGTAACAGATCGAAGGTAGTGCTGGTTTATCCAACCTTATCCCACAGGGGGTTACAGGGAAACACGTCAATGTTTCTCTCAACTCACAGGCCAAAGAGAAAAGGCCCCATTCCACTGACTGCATCCATAACTTCAATATGTAATTAACGTTCATTAAAAAGTGCCAAGCAGCTCAGCAAACTATATTGTTGTTTGTCTCTGTGTTGAGAGAAACAGGCTCCCACCCTGTCCGTCCAACCTTGTCTACCTCCCTGACCCTCCCTGTCCCTCTCCCTGTTCCTTCATCCCTTTCCCTCCTTCCCTGTTCTTTGCTCCCTCCCTGCCCCTCCCCCTCCTTGTCCTTCCCTGTCTCTCACTCCCTGCCACTTCCCCTCCCTGTCCCTCCACACCCCTCGCTCCTTCCCTGTCCCTCGCTCCATGTCTCTCGCTCCTTCCCTGTCCCTCGCTCCCTCCCCATCCTTCACTCCCTCCTCATCCCCAATCCCGTTGCGAGCTGTCTCCCCATGCTTCTCTCCTGTCCCTCTGTCCTTTGCTCCCGTCCCTTGCTCCAGTCCCTCCGTCACTCCCTCCCTGCCACTCGCTCCCTCTCTCACTCCCGTTATGTCACTCACTCCCTCCCAAGCTCACATCCCGTCCCTCGCTCCATCACTCCCTCTCTTTCTGTCCCTCACTCCTTTGCTCCCTTCCTTCCTGCCCTTTGCTCACTTGCTGACCCTCCCTCACCATCCCTCGCTCCGTCACTCATACCCTCCCCATCGCTTGCTTCCTCCCTCCCCATCTCTCGGTCCCTCCCTCCCGGTCCCTTGCTCCCTTGCTCTGACCCTCTCTCTTTTGCTCCATCCCTCTCTCCCTTGCTCAATTGCTTCCTCGCTCCCTTTCCATTCTCATTCCCTGTTTGCATCCCCATCCATAGCTCCCTCACTCCCTCCCCATACCTCACTCCCTCACCATCCTTAACTCCCTCGCTCCCACTCTGTACCTCACTCTCTCCACATCCCTCGCTCCCTTGCTCATTCCCTCCCTGTCCCTCGCTCCCTTGCTGTCCCTTCTCGCTTCCTCCCCATCCCTCGCTCAATCCCTCGATCAGTCACAGCTCCCCACTTGCTCCCTCCTTGCTCCCCCCTCTACCTCCTTGCTCCCTCCCTCACTCCCTCCCCATCCCTCGCTACCTCTCTGTCCCTCACTAACTCCCACCCTGACCCTCATTCCCTTTCTCTCACTCCGTCCCTTGCTCCCTCCCTACCCCCGTCCCATGCTCTCTTCCTACCCATGCCTCACTCCCTCGCTCACTGTCCCTTGCTCGCTTCTTTCCTCCCAGTCCCTCCGTGCTTCCCACCCTCCACCTGCGTCCCTCGCTCCCTACGCCCCTCCCTCTCTCCCTCCCCCGTCCCAGTCCTTCCCTCCCTCGATCCCTCACCATCACTCCCTCACTCGTCCCTCACTCCCAGCCTCCCACACATCCCTCACTCCCCATCCATCGCTCCCGCCCTTCAGTCCCTGAACATTTGTCCCTTGCTCCCAGGCCCTCCTATCCCGTCCCTGGCTCCCTCCCTCCCTATGCCTCACTCTCTCCCTGTCCCTGACTGCCTCGCTCATTCCCTTCCCATCCCTCTCTCCCTTGTATCCCTTCTCCCTCCCTCCCTCTGCCTCTCAGTCACTCGCTTCATCCGACATTCACTCGCTTCCTCTCTGTCCCTCGCTCCCTGCCCGTCCCTCACTCCTTCCCCAACCCTCACTCCATCCCTCGCTCCCTCTCTGTCCCTCGCTCCCTCCCTTGCTTCATCCCCATCACTCGCTCCCTCCCTCCACGTTCTCCACTCCTTCCCACCCAATTCCTTGCTTCCTCCCTGTCCCTCCCTCGCTCACTCGCTCCCTCGCTGTCCCTCATTCCTGTTTCCTCGGTCCCTGTCACTCGTCTCCTTGTTTCACATCTCTCCATCTCTGTCTCTTGTTCCCTCACTCCCAGCCCGCCCTCACTCCCTCCCTATCCCTCGCTCGGTCCCTAAATCGGTCCGTTCCTCCCTCTTTGCTCCTTCCTTGCTCCCCGCTTGCTACCTCCTCGCTCCCTCCCTCACTCTGGCCCCGTCCCTAGTTCCTTCCTCGCTTCTGCCTTGCTTCCTCCCTCGCTCCGTTCTCACTCTTTCCCTCACTTGCTCATTCTCCCTCGCTCCCTCCCTCTGCCTCACCCCTCCCTTGCTCCTTCTCTGTTCCTCACTCCCTCCCCGTCCCAAGCTCCTTCCTCACTTCTGCCTTGCTTCCTCCCTCGCTCCATTCTCACTCTCTCCCTTTCCCTCTCTCCCTCCCCATGCCTCACTCCCTCCGTCGCTCCTTCTCTGTTCCTCGCTCCCTCCTTTTCTCCCACCCCGTCACTCGCTCCTTCCCTACCTGTCCATCCCTCCCTCACTCCCCCCTCCCCATCCCTCCCTCACTCCATTCCCCATTCCTTTCTCCCTACCTCCCCATGACACACCCACATCTCTTTCTCCCTCCGTCCCCATCCCGCGCTCCCTCGCTCGCTCCCTCCCTGTCCCTCATTCCCTCCTCGCCCAATGCTCAGTCCATCTATCGGCCCATCGCTCCCTGCTTGGCCCCTCCTTTCTCCCCTCTCCCTCCGTCCTCACTCCCTCCCTGCCCATCCCTCGGTCCTTCCTCGCTCCCTCCACATTCCTTCCATCCCCGTCCTTCAGTCCCACCCTCCCCGTCCCTTCCTCACTCCTTCCCCTCTCCCTCACTCACTGATCTTTCCCGTCCTTTCCTCCCAACCCCCTCCCTGTTCCTCCCTCACTCCCTCCACATCCTGTGCTCCCCACTCCCGTCCCTCCCCCCGTCTCTCCCTCCCCTTCTCCCTTCCCGTCCTCACTTGATCCCTTCCAGTAACTTCCTCATCCCTTGCTCACAGACACCCCGTTCTTCGCTCCCACCCTCGCTTCCCCATGTCCCCGTACCTCCCCTCCCTCACTCCCTCCCTAACCAGGTCCTTTGCTCCCTTCATCCCCATCCCTCACTGCCTCGCTGCCCGTCTCTCCCTCACTCCCACCCCGACCACTACCCTCCCTCTCACCCCCCTCCATCCCTCTCACCCTGTCCCCTCCCTCGCTCCCTCCCCATTCCTCCCTCGCTCCCACCCCGCTTCCTTGCTCCCTATTCACATCCCTTGCTCCCCTCCTCTCCATCCCTCACTCGATCACTCCCTATCCCTCGCTCCCCGTCTCTCCCTCCCCATCCTTCACTCCCTCCCTTGATCCCTCTCCATCCCTCACTCCCAACATTACCATGTCCCTTGCTTCCTGCCTCCTCACCGTCCCTCATTCCCTCCCCCTCCCCATCCCTTGCTCCCTCCCCATCAATGCCTTGTCCTTTGCTCCCTGACTCCAAATCCTTTGCTCCCTCCCTACCCACATCCCTCACTCCCCGTCCCTCGATTCCTGGCTCCCCGTCTCTCACTCCCCAGCTCTCACTCACTCCCTTGACCCCTCTCTGTCACTCACTCCCACCCTTACCATGCCTCTTGCTCCCTCCCTCCTCCCTGTCCCTCCCCATCACTCCCACATCCCTGTCCCTCCCTCCATCACTCCCTCCCCATCGGTCCCTCCCTCATCCCTCAAACTCTGCCTCCCCGTCCCTTGCTCCCACACTCTCTCCCTCCTCCACGTTCCTCACTCCCTCCATCCCTGTCCCTCACATCCTCCCTCACTCGCTCCCTCCCCCGGTCCCTCGGTGTCTCGCACCCGTCCTTGGATCTTCTCCCTCAGTCCCTCAATCCTGGTCCCTCACTCACTCGATCCTGGTCCCCCACTCCCTCGATCCCCGTCACTCCCTCCCCCACTCGTCATCCCTCCCCTGCTACCCTCACTCCTTCCCTCCCCGTCCTTTTGCTCCCTTTGCGTCCCTCGGTCCCACTCTCCAAATCCCTCACTCCGTTGCTCCCTCCCTTCCTGCCCATTGCTCACTCCCTGTCACATTCTCCCTCCATCCCTCCCCATCCCTCACTCCCTCCCTTCCCCGTCCCTTGCTCCCTTCTTCCCCACGCCTCGCTCCCTGTCCACTGGTCCCTGTCCTTTTCTCCCTCACTTGTTCCCTCCTTCCCAGTGATGCCCCCTCACTCCCGCTCTCCCCCTCACTCCTTCACCACTCCCTCCCCCTCACCTTCCTTCTCTTGCTCCTTCCTCTCCTGCCCCTGCCTCGCTCCCTGCCCATCCCTCCCTCACTCCCTCCCCATCACTCCCTCACTGATCTAAATATTGTATTTGCTTATGAGTCATTGGCATTACTGTAGGCCCAGATTTATTGTCCATCGCTAACCGCCCTGGAGAGGATGGAGCTAGCTATGGTCCATGTATTGTTGATAGATCCACAGTGCTATTGAGGGAGACTTCCAGGAATGTGACCAAGCAACACAGAAGGAACATAATATATTCCCAGGCCAAAGTCAGATGACACATAACACCAGGTTCAAGTCCAACAGGTTTATTTGAAATCATAACCTTTCGGGGTGTTCCAACTTTGACAGATCAAGCGCCACTTTATGACTTTATTACACATCATGAGAAAGTGACAAAGTTGGGTGCAGCGTTCAGAAAGCTTGTGATTTCAAATAAACCTGTTGATCTATAATCTGGTGTCATCTGACTCCTGACTTTGTCCACCCCAATCCCACACCAGGATCTCCACGTTATATTTCCAGGTCAGCACAGTATGTGGCCTAGAGGGGATCGAGCAGGTGGTAGCGTTCCCATGTGGCTGCTGCCCCTGTCCTTCTGGATGTTGAAGACTGCAGATTCAGAAGGTGCTGTTGGAGGGGCCCTACTGAGTCACTGCAGTGCATCTTGTAGACGGCTGCTGCCACTTTGCATCAGTGGTGATCTCCTTCTAAAGCGTACTCCAACTGCCCTTACACTCCTCTCAGGATTCACCCGATCCCTGTGTAAATCTCGACCCCCGGTGGGGTTTCTCAGTTCCCTGATCAGTCAATGAGCACTCACAATCGGTCTGGCTGTTTAAGACTTTACGCTTTATTTCATCATACGGCCGGGTACAGATCATCCGTAAAACGCAGAAGTTGAGGACTTCCGTATTCCCCGGAGGAGCTGCAACCCACAGGCTAATACAAAGACATTTCTATACTTTTCTTAAAGCAGGGTACATGGTGTGATCGCACAGTGTATTCAAACAATCAATACATGATATTGCTTCATTGACAGTTACATAATCCTATAACATTAACTGGTAAACAACTTACATCACAACACATAGGTTACTTTTTATCTCACCACATAGTGCCACAACATTTGCAACTGAAGGGCAGCTAGAATGGTTAGTACTGCGTTATCTTATCATTCCAGCATTATTTATGTTGCTCTCGCAGAACTCACAGTTCCTAGGCGAAAAGAGCAGCTCCAGCAGAATTTACAGTTCCCAGGCTAGAAGCCGTTTTGTTACTAACTTACACCAGAAGCATCTTGTGCCTGTGTCCAAATCTCATGTTCTCAGGAGTACAGGGATGTCGTTTGGGTGTAAATCAAGAGGGCTGTTTTGTGTTTGATTGGATTAAACCTGATGTGAGGCTTTTGAAATAAAAAAAATTGTCACAGGAAAATATCCACCAAGTGAAATATTTGTTTTTGACAATAAAGTGGGAAGCTGGATGAACACAGCAGGCCAAGCAGCATCTCAGGAGCACAAAAGCTGAAGTTTCGGGCACAGGCCCTTCATCGGTCTAGGCCCGAAACGTCAGATTTTGTGCTCCTGAGATGCTGCTTGGCCTGCTGTGTTCATCCAGCTTCACACTTTATTATCTGGGATTCTCCAGCATCTGCGGTTCCCATTATCATTCGTTTTTGACAGTTACTTCTGGATCAAACAAGTGGAAGGAAGGTAGTCAGGTTGGGAAATGAAATCAAAGTGGGAATAAAAGACATGTCCTGGAGACATCATAAAAACGTGATAAAGTCTCAGACAAGACTCCTTCCGAAAAAAACATCTTCCCACTGCCAGCACGAACCCCTCTTCATCCTTTCCTGAAAAATACATGCATGTTATGTGCAGTAATTGAAAATGAAAATTAACATTTTATCAACCCGCCCCATGTAATCATTGTTGGTGAAATATAATTTCTAACCCAGACCCTTCTCTCACTTCACCCTGGTGCATTCTGTGTGATTACAGCAGAGGCAGGGACAGGATGTTCATACCCCTGCTCCCACTGCTCTGGGTCTTAGTGCTGTACGGCTACGAAATACTGTTTTATCTTTACCAATGTAGAAGAAACCTAAACTTGAGCCTGAGGGTTCACTTCCAGTCAGGAACACATCATTGATTTACACTAATCTCTGATTTGAAGCACATTTCCGGCATTCACCGTTGTACTTCCCCTGACTCTAAACCGAGTTGGAAACGAGATTCTGTTCCGTGTCAAGGAGCTGTGAGCCATGGAAGACAGTAGCTGGGACACATTTCTTACACACAGCAGGATTAACCCACACTGTGGCTTGGCTGTCAATGAAGAGAGATGTGAAAGAGTAAAGTGCCATCTGACCCCCTCAGTCTGACCCTGAGGGATTTGCCCCGACTGAAGCTCTGTTGCTGTGCACGATTCCCCTACCTCCCACCCTGAGATTGTCCTTTCTGAGCTCCAGGTGCTGTTCAGCCCTCAGGACAAATACAACAAACTACAGCGATGTGCTTGAAGCAAAGCTGACTTATTTTACATTTCTCTCGGATACTAAACTCTAGTTCAATTTTAGGGTTATAGCCGTCATCAGAAACAAACTGCAAATGTCAGAACAAAAGTAACAGAAAATTACAGTGCTGAGCAAGGCCTTTTTTAATTCATTTGTGTGATGTGCATATTGTTGGCTGGCCAGCAGCATTCACCCTTGGCTCATCATGTGTGTGTTGGCTGGAATAGAACGAGCCAGGCTTTACAGCTTTCTGGTCTCATCATTGAGATCAACAATTTCAGACTGTGAACTCTGCCCCAATTTGTTTACATTTCTTGTTTCAATTTGTGTCTGGGTCCACTGCACACCTGGCTCCAGGCACATCTTTTGTTTATTTGTTTCTTTTCCAGTCCTAACTCCATTCCCTGCAGCCTTGAGGGACTAATAACATTTCTGCAATTGGATCTCTTCTGCCTTCCCCCCGTGACATGTGCCTTTTGCCCTTGTCTCACCCCTACCTTGCTCTGAATCTGTTACATTTCTGGTCCCAGGCATCTGTCAACCCCACCCCTGGGTCAGAGTTTTGAATTCTCTTCCTCCAGAGTGATTTCTAAAATCGTTGTGGCTGCAGTTTTCCCCAGATTTTAATTTTGGAAACAAAAAGCATGAATTTTCTATAGACTTGAGGTTTTTTTGAGCCTTAATCCACATTTTTTCTTGAGAGCTAAGCTGTGATTCTCCCACAGCCCAAAAATGCAAGTTAGGTGGATTGGCCGCACTAAATTGTCCCCGAGTGTGCAGCTTACGTGGTTGGGTTAGCTGCGGTAAATGTGGGGTTGTGGGGAGTAGGGTGGGATAGAGAGCTAGTGCAGACTAGATGCACTGAATGGCCTCTTTCTGCACTATGGGGATCCTGTGATCTGAACCATTTGTGACCTTGGTCACTTTTTCCTCATGACAGCCCACACACCCCCATGTTCATTCAGCTCAAGCTTTCATACTGCCTTTGTGTTTTGAGAAGCTCTGTTGTTGGAATGGGAGCTTTCTTTGATGTGGCCTCTCCTCATAGTTCCGCCCACTTCCCAGTTCCCTGCATTAATTCCAGCTCTCGTTTACCTCAATGGGGTTGTTGAAGAGCTCAAAAGGCGCATGGACTGAAATTGAGAAATTAAACTGTCAGAATGAAAGAGGAAGTGGAAATAATAAGCAGGTTTGGTAGATCCCAGGGGAGTGAGGAAGGGTCACAGATGCTTCCAGACCTGCTGAGCTTTTCCAGCAACTTTGTTTTTGTTCCAGGGGAATGAGACTCCAGGATCCTCCTGCTGTGACTGTTCACACAGTTTTTTTTTAATTAATGTGTGGGATGTGGGTGTTCCTGGCTGGGCCAGCATTTCTTGCCCATCTGTAGTTGCCCTTGAGAAGGTGGTGGTGAGCTGCCTTCCTGAACTGCTGCAGTCCTCCTGCTGAGTGGTGACCCACAATGCTATTAGGGAGGGAATTCCAGGATTTTGACCCAGCGACAGTGAAGGAACAGTGATATATTTCCAAGTCAGGATGGTGAGTGACTTAGAGGGGAACGAGGAGGTGGTGATCTTCCCATATATCTGCTGCCCTTGTTCTTCCAGATGGAAGTGGTTATGTGTTTGAAAGGTGCTGCCTGAGGATCTTTGGTGAATTTCTGCAGTCGAGACAAAATTCTCTGATGAGAGTCAAACCCGGGCAGGCGAAGATGGGGCACTGAATAGTAACAGACTGAGTTCAAACACAGGAGATTTGTTCAGCCAGTTATAGCACATAGTGTAACAGTCAGGGATGTGAAGTGAAGAGTGGGGGGAAATATTGCCACAAGCTGCAAATGGAAAACTTTTATCGAAACAGGAGTAGGCCATTCGGCCCCTCAAGCCTGTTCTGTCATTCAATTAGATCATTGCCTGATCTGTGCCTTAACTTTCAATTTCCAAAACCGACCAAACCTATCAATGAGGCTCCTCTGAAACAGACAAAGAGGATATTGAAAAAAAACATTTACAAAAAAACTGCAAATGCAGGAAATCAGAAACAAAAACAGAAATTGCTGGAAAAATACAGCAGGCCCGGCAGCATCTATGAAAGAAATCCGAGTTACCCTTTCAGGTCCAGTGACCCTTTGAGTGACCAGATACAGTTGACCATTCCCTCCTTCCTGTAACACTCTCCGGAACAGATGATGGAGTGAGGGCCATGAGGTTGTCAATAACAACTGAGAAAACAGCAGGGCATGCTGAATCAGAGAGAAAAACAACATTTTAGTCTTTCACTTTTAAATCAATTGCACCAATTTATTCACTTTTGTTCCAGAAACGGGACAAGAGACCAGAAAATCAACTCAATGCCATCGGGTCTGGGAGCCATTGTTATTCTGACCTCCATGTGAATCCGTCCTATAACCATTAGTTTGATTCTGAACCATCCCCTGGGCAGTTAGAACGGATGATAAAAGCTTGCTGAGCTTCTGATGCCATGATCCCATGAACAAGCAAAAGAAATATTCAATTACTGAAGTTACTTGTGAACCCACTGGTGTTTCTTCAAGCTATATGTCTGAGTGAATTTTCTCTCATATACCGAGTAGGTGAATGACCTCTCCCCAGTGTGTATTTGCTGATGTACAATGAGGGCTGATGATGCCCTGCACCCAGCCCCACAGTGACAGCACCTGTGAGCACGTTGGCAGTACAAAAGTCTACTTGAGCTTTTATTGCACTTCCGACAATCTGCACATTTCAAGGGTCTCTGTTCAGAGTTAACCTGTTGGGGTTTCAACAGGCTGGATGACCAGGAGAACTCCTTCCCACACTCGGAGCAGGTGAATGGTCTCTCCCCAGTATGGACCCATTAGTGAGTCAGCAGGTGGGATGGCTGAATGAATTCCTTGCCACTCCCACAGCAGGGAAACAGCCCCTTTCCATTGTGAAACCGCTGTGAATGCCTTCTCACACATCCAGCAAGTCAACAGTTTCTTCCGGATATGATTGCGCCGATGTGTTTGCAGCTTGGATGGGGAATTGTAACTCCTCTCACAGTCCCTATGGATCCACAGTTGGATGAGGGAAAATCCAAGGCATTTTATGTTTATGTGAGGAACAAGAGCATGGTCAGAGTAATGGTGGTGCCTACCAGGGATAGTAGGAGAAACTTGCGCTCAGAGTCAGATATGGTAGGGGAGGGCCTTGATGAATACTTTGCTTCAGTATTCACCAGTGAGAGGGGCCTTAACATTTGTGAGGATAGCATGAAAAAGACACATACGCTCAAACAGGTTGATGTTAGGAAGGAGGATGAAGCGAGGGAAAGAATGCTTTGCCTTTGGTGATGGCTTTTGCGTCCTCACTGCCTGCTGGAGTAATACCAAATGATTGGAGGGTGGCAAATGTTATTCCCTTGTTCAAGAAAGGCAATAGGGATAATCCTGCGAATTACAGAAGAGTGAGTCATTCTGTGGTGGGCAAATTAGTGGAGAGGATTCTGACAGACAGTATTTATGATTATTTGGACATGCACAATTTGATTAAAAATAGTCAGTTTGGCTTTTTGAGGGGCGGGTCATGCCTCAGAAGCCTGACTGAATTCTTTGAGGATGTGGCAAATGACATTGATGAAGATGAAGCAATGGAAGTGGTGCATATGGATTTTAGAGAAGCATTTGATTTAGTTCCCCAAGGTAGGTTCATTTAGAAAGCTAGGAGACATGGGATTCATGGAAATTTGGTTGTCTGGATACAGAATGGAAGCCAGAGGGTTGTAATAGATGGAAATTATTCAGCCTGAAGCTCGACGATCAGTGGTGTTCTGAAAGAATCTGTTCTGGGAACCCCACTGTTTGTGGTCTTTATAAATGACTTGGATGAGGAAGTGGAAAGATGGGTTAGTCAGTTTGATGATGACACGAAGTTTGGTGGCATGGTGGGTAGTGTGGAGGGCTGTTGGAGTTTGCAATGGGTGATTGACAAGATGAAAAGCTGGGCAAAGAAGTGGCAGATGGAATTCACCCTGGAAAAGTGTGAAGTCATTCATTTTGAAAGGTTGACTTTAAATGCAGAATTTAGGGTTAACCTAATGTTCTTGCTAATGTAGAGAAACAGAGGGATCTTGGGGTCCGCATCGATAGACCCGTCAAAGTTGCTACCCAAATTAATAGTGCTGTTGAGAAGGTGTATGTTGTGTTGGCTTTCATTGGCAAGGAAATTGAGTTTAAAAGCCACAAGGATATACTGCAGTTGCTTAAAACACTCGTGAGACCACACTTGGAATATTGTGTTCAGTTCTGATCGCCTCATTATAGGAAGGATGCGAAAGCTTCCGTGTGGGTGCAGAGGAGATTTACCAGTATGCTGCCTGAACTGGAGGGCAGGTCTTATGAGGAAAGGTTGAGGGAGCTTGGGCTTTTCTCTTTGGAGAAAAGAAGGATGAGCTGTGACTTGATATAGGTAAATAAGTTGATGAGGGACATAGATAGCATGGATACTCAGAGACCTTTTCCCAGAGCAGAAGTGACTATTATGAGGGGGCATACTTTTAAGGTGATTGAATGAAGATATTGTGGCGATGTCAGAAGTAGGTTCTTTACACAGAGAGTGGTGGGTGCATGGAATGCTCAGTCGGCAGCGGTATTCAAGTCAGATACATTCGGGACATTTAACCGAGTCTTGGACAGTTGCGAGGATGATCGTAAAACATAGACTATGGAGGGTAGTTTGATCTTAGAGTAGGATGATATTTTGGCACAACATTGTGGGCTGAAGAGCCTGTCCTGTACTCTTCACTGTTCTCTGTGTTCAATTCAGCGAGCCTGCATACGTTTAGACCATGGGAAGAAATTGAAGCACTCAGACGCAGACATGGTGAGAATGTGCAAACTCCATGCAGACATCAGCTGAAGCTGAAATCGAAGCTGGGTCCATTTTGCTGAAAGGCCCCAAAAATGCTTGGGTTGGGTCCAGTAGGAAATTGCACCCTGGTTTCCCTCGTGAAAGGTGGGGATACTGACCACAATGCTAATGACGGCATCAGGTGCTACTGCCCCCTCAGCCCTTTACGTGTGCACCAATCACATACAATCGCTTTAGTATCCAAATTCTATTTCTATTGCTTCGCCCATAACCGTCAATGCCACAGCATCACAAATTCACATCTGAATGCTTATTAAAGTCAGAAGGATCTCTGCCTCTAGGACACTTGCAGGCAGTGGCTTCCAGATTCCAAACATCCACTAGCTAAAAGCAATTTTCTGTAAATATACTCAAAACTTCCTTCCTCTTAGGTTAAATCTATGGACCCCGGTGATTGAACCCTTCCTCGAGGGGAAGCGTTTACATAGTCTACCCTCACTATTTTGTACATCGCCTCTGCTCTGTTGAAAACGACCACAGTCTGTTCGATCTCACTTCATAACGGAAACTCTTCAGGTGAGACAATATCCTGGTAAATCTCTTCGGCACAGTTTCTGGTGCTATCACATCCCACAATAATGTGAATTAATGAACTGCGCACAATACTCTCGCTGTAGCGAAATGAAAAAATACAATGAATGCTGCAGAAAGCCACTGAAACTGGTCTTTTCTGATGCAGTCCATTTTGCTCATTATTGCCATGGGTCATTTTCCTAGGCCTGATGTTCCAATAATCACTGGTCCATGTCAGTAAAAGCTGCTCCATGAGTCTTGATCTGACCGTCCCAGGATCTAAATATTTCATCTGGTTTAGAGTTCCTGGTGGTGAGACAGGCCACGTTCACTCAGCAACATAGACTGCAACAAGACAGAATGAACAATGTCAATGTGAAAATGGATGTTAGCTTGTGCAGTGTCTCAGTGAAGTGGAAGGAGGGACGTAAAGGAGAGTTAGTGATTGTGGGAGGGAGAAAATTCTCTAAGTGGTGGGTTTGAATTGTGACACATCAAATGCAGATATGTGAGAGAGCCGGGGTTGGGAGATGATCGTCACCACCTCAAAGAATATTTACACGTAAAAATGTTTGATACTTGCTGCATTTCTGTGGCCCATGGCACAAGGATTAAAACAAAATACAGCAAGCACCCACTGCCAGGTCTCAGATTCAAACCGAGGTTGCTGTGGCCACAACCCAGAGTACTAACCACAATACGATCACAGCACCACATGAGTTCGCTGGTGTGCAACAAGCAATAACTACAGTGGCAGAGGATATGTTAGGAACAGCACCAGATCGACAACTGGAACACTGTAATGTGGAGATTCACATAGGGCTGGATTCTGCAATTACAATGCTACCAGGGACTGTGGAGATTCCATCAATGATTATATTGAAGACTGAGATTGATAGATTTCTACGAAATATCAAAGACTCCGTATACAGTGCTGGCTCTTGTTGAAATGTACCTTTCAATAGTAATCTAGTTTAACATTGGATATTTCATCAGCTCCCTCACACAAGGAAGTAACCATTGCTGCATACAACCATATAATCCCAGTTCCTGGGCCCAGAACCAGGGAAACTCAGTGAACCAGTCACGAAGATATAACCGGAAATGGGGATGGCAATGAGCGTGCAGACGTACGCTGTGATAATAGATAACAGGATAGTCTGTGCAATATGAGCCAAGACAATGTGACAAAATCGAGATAGAGCCACGGAGATGATGTGCAGAAGGATGAGAGATACAGTGGTGAATCAGACAGTGACCAGGGGGATACAGATAGAAGTGATGCAATTGGTGAGTGCGCGGTCCTTCTATGGCCATAGAGGCGCGTGAAATGCCGAGTCTGTGGGCTCCAACCTCACCCGGAGCACCTTCTATTGACATGGGGCAGGGATTATTGGGACCTCAAGCTGTATGAAAAGATGCACAGCAATTTTAATCTGAGGCAAAATAGTTTTTGGAAGCTCAGTTATTTGTGGATTGAGTGAGGATCTGTCCATGAAAATGTCACAATTAGAATGAAAAATGCTGCAAATATTCAACTCGTCGAGAGAGAAATCTGTGCTGGGAGAAATAGAGGTAACGTTTTTGCTCTCTTACTCTTGTCATACGGCTGACCCTGCACTGGGTTGATCTGTGGGAAGGGCTTTTTTTGGCTCATTTCATATTATTCAATTTCATGCAAACATGCACAGGTCACTGAAGTCATCTAAACTTGTGAAAAATATCGGTCATATATGATGTTGTGATTCGGCTCGAGTTTACCTCAGGTTATGGAGGAAAAGCAGGAAAGCGGAGTTGACATTTATCAGATCAGCAGCGATCTCATTGAATGGCTGAACAGACTCGATCAGGTGAATTGTAGCTTCCTGACGACAAATGGCAGTGAAACTCACTGCGTCACAAAGGGGAGATAATTGAATTGAAGTGGCGACTGTGATTATCTTTGCTGGTTGTGTACCTTGTGAATGTTACCCTCACTGCTGATGTCCCTGCTAACAACACAACACAAAGGTGAGTAGACTGACTGAGCAGTGACAGCTAAGGCACCTTTCCCCTCTTTAAGCGGCTGGAATATGGACCCTGATGTTCTCGGGGTCAGGAACTGTCATTGAAAGGATTGCAGACAGAGCTGCACTGCCTTTGCATTGTCACCATCAGGGAAAATAAAACTGGATTCCCTGACCGGGAATCGAACCTGGGCTGTGGCAGTGAAAGTGCCGATCCTAACCACTAGACCACCATGGATAGCGAGAGACCTGTGTGCATCGTAATCGCAAAACTCCTGGCTTTTTTTTTTCTTTCTACAACAGTTGTTTATCCTGCAAAATGACTGAATCATCACGTTTTTATGGCACAGAAAGAGGCTCAACATCCCAGTTTCCAGCCTTTGCCCATAGCTTTGTGTGTTACGAGACGATGGACCGGCCGTTTGAGATGTTCACGTTCCCTTGGGGAAGTGGACCACATTTTCACCTTCAGAAGGTAACACATGACATATTTCCCAAAAGGTGACAAAGGCCTCAGCAGAAACCAAGCCCCAGAAAGTAGGATTTCACCCATTTGGGTTATATTGTCCCATTTCACACTTCAAAACCAGAATCTGACTACAGCAAAGAAATAAAGCATTCGGCCGCTCCCCTCTCCGTGTTGCTCCCCCATTGTTTCCTTGTTAACCTACAGTTTATAATACCTCACCTCACCTCACTGCTGGCCTGTGGGGGAAATGACATTGGCATAATTTCAGACGATGTGAAAGTGCTCCTTTTGATATTGGATGCCGCAGTTGTACAAACATTCTCATCTCCTCCAGTTAGAAGTAAACTCATGACCGGTGCTTTACAAGACCATTGCTTTCAACACTGCGCTATAGAGTGAAGACTGTGCCCTGTAAGGTAGGGTTTCATTCATTAGAAACTGCAATGTAATAGATGGCAGGGTAGTCTGTGCAGTATAAACCAAGACAATGCGACAACACCGTGATGGAGCCAAGGGGATCATGTGCAGAAGGATGAGAGACACAATGCTGAATCAGGCAGTGACCAGGGTGAGAGAGATATAAGTCTTCCCTCGCAGTCTGCTGATTAGGGTTCAGTGCCTTCACTGCCGTGGCGTGTTCATGGTTAAAATTTGCAATCATAACTGTGAAATATTGACTGACCTTTAGAAGTAGAATTACGCCATAGACCAGGCGGTGTCACTTCAATCTACATCCCAGTTCTACATCAGCAATGTCAGCTACAATTGCCTGACATGCAATTGTTTAAGACAAGAACAAGGTGGAGGTTGGGAAAAGTGAAGGGCAACGGTGGTTTGTGAGAGGTGACTGTGGGCCTAATGGAGCCAGACTCAGTGTGGGTGCTGAAGACTGGCTTCTCCTGTTTACCCTGGTATACAGATCACTCTGGAGCTGCCAAGGTGTGTCAGGATGGCCGAGTGGTCTAAGGCGCCAGACTCAAGGAATAGACTCTTTCCCCTGCAAAGCTGGCTGTTCTGGTCTCCACCTGGAGGCGTGGGTTCTAATCCCACTTCTGACAATGACTGCTTCTTTGTTTGTTGTCCTTTGCAAATATCACTGAGGTTCGGTATCCCGATGGGATCTACCTGTTTTTAAGCAAAATTTGCTCCGGTCAGTTTTGCAGCTTTATATTAACATGATGCAGTTTTGGAGGAGAAGGAGACAGCTCAGCCCATCAAGTCTGCTCTGCTATTAAATGAGCGGATAATCCTGACCTGATAATCCTGAACTGCACTTTCTTGGATTTCTCAGTAACCTCTGATACCCTTGCTGCTGAAAATCAATCGAACTCAGCCTTAAATGCACTTTGTGGCCCAGCTCTGACAATCCTCTTCTGTAAAAGAATCCACTAATTCACAACCATCTGAGAGAATAAACTTCACCTTGACTCTGCCTTAAATGTGCGACCTCCATTCTGATATTAAACACTCCCTTCCCAGATGGTCCCAGGAGGGAACGAACCTTTCTTCATCCAATCCATTACATCGCCAATAACACCTGTATGTTTCGAGAAAGATCATTTTTGTAGTACTGTTTCTGAGCTAATGAAAGTGATGTATTTCAATGTTTCTACCCATTTAATTCACCTCTGATGTGAAACTCTCACTGATTGTGATAGAGATTATCATTATCACTGAGGAGGCAGTGCTGGGCAAGGTAACGGGGCTAACAGTAGACATGGGGGTCTCTTAGCCCTGATTAACTGCATCCCAGGATACTAAAAGGGGCGATGGGAGACATAGCAAATGCACTAGTAATTATTTACCAAAATTCACTGGACTCTGGGGTGGATCCCGCAGATTGATAACAGCCAATGTGACGTCACTGTTTAAAAAAGGAAATAGGCAAAAAGACGGTAACTTTGGTCCAGTTAGCTTAACTTCAGCACTGAGGAAAATTATTGAATCTATGTTCAAGGAAGAGATAGCAAGACATCTGGATATAAATTGTCCCACTGGTGTTCACGAGTTCATGAAGGGTATGTCTTGCTGAATTAATTTGGTGAATTTCTTTGAGGACATTACCTGCACTGTGGACAATGGGGTACCTGTGGATGTGGTGTATCTTGATTTCCAGAAGACAAGTGACAAGGTGCCACATCAAAGGCTACTACATCAGATAAAGTTGCACCATATTACAGGTCATGTATTGGCTTGGATAGAGGATTCGTTGACCAGTAGAAAACAAAGAATAGGGGTAAATGGGTGTTTTTCTCATTGGTGTTCAGTGGCTAGTGGTGTGCCTCAGGGATCAGTGCTGGGACCACAATTGTTTACAATTTACACAGATGATTTGGAATTGTGGACTAAGTGTGGTGTGTCAAAATTTGCAGCTGACACTAAGACAAGTATAGGGCAAAGTGTGCAGAAGACACGAAACATCTGCAGAGAGATAAAGATAGTCTAAGTGAGTGAGCAAAGGCATGGCGGATGGAGTTCAATGTTGATAAGTGTGACGTCATCTATTTCGGTAGGAATAACGCAAAATGGACTATGTTTTAAATGATAAAAAATGCAGCACGCTGCTGTGCAGAGGGACTTTGGTGCCCTTGGGCATGAATCGCTGAAAGTAGGATTGCAGGTGCAGCAGGGAATTAAAAAGGCAAAGGGAATTTTGGTGAAAGGGAGAAACTGATCTGCAGCCAAAATGGTACAAAATAGAAAGTCAGAAGCAGTGTCGGTGAGAAAAGATACAAGAGTCTGAAGTGCCCTTCCTGGTGGTGCAGCGGTTAGGATTTGGTGCTTTCACTGCCGCAGGCTGGGTTCCGTTTTTGGTCAGGGAATGGGAGTTCTATTCTGCTCGTTTATTGTGATGACTGATTTTCAGGAGCAGGAAAGAAGCTCTGGAGCTGGTAGATGGGCTGGTTTGTCCCAGAAATTATTCAAGTTAACAGAGTTCAAAGAACTGCAGGTGCTATAAGTCTGAAAGAGAGACAGGAATTGACAGAGAAACTCAGCTGGCCTGGCAGCATCTGTGGAGCAGAAGAGAGGTAACCTTTCAGGTCCACAGATCAGTAATTGGAACTAGACTAGTTATGCATTTCAATCATGTCATCTTGGACAAAGTTATCAGGTTTATCTGTCAAATCGGGACATTTATCACAATTTCTCTCTCTGAGTGGCTGACAATTGTTAATTGTTACAGTTCACAAAACAGCAACAAACAAAACAGCCAGTTGGGTTAGGCTCAGGTGACTGGAGTGGGAGCAGAGGAATAATAATGCATTGAGTTTAAATACAAGAAGCTAGCCATTTCAGCTTTAGGGAACCAAGCAACTGGCACTATTTACAAGAGGTTTGGACAAGATACCGGCAATGTAAGCCATAGGCACCTGTGGGACTCAAACCACAGCTATGCTGATTGTTAGAAAGGCACATTAACCAACTAAGCCACAGCACCACACAAGCTGCTTCAGCTCCAATCCATATGTTCATGAACTTAAACACCCAAACACAGAAACTTTTTTTTTCTATCTCAATGTTAATCAGTGAGAATTTAAGTCAAACACCGTTTATTTTAAAGACAGACAGTTCACAGCTGAACATTTCCAGTAAACATGCACAGAAAGATACAATCTCCTCTTACACTGCCTTAAAACCGATATTTTCACAATTTAAACTGGCGGGATAAAGCGGATGTGTTCATCCTCTCTGTACCCATTAACCACGTTAATACACACAGACAAAACCTCGCAAACTGCATTCAATCCTCTTCTCCCTGCTCAAGGAAAGATGAAAGTGCTTACAGAGAAGTTGCCAGGGTTGGAGCAGATGATCCAGAAGGAGAGGCTGACTAAAATCAGGCTCTTTACACTGGAGTGTTGGAGGCTGAGGGGTGACCTTATCGAAGTTAATAAAATCATGAGGGGCATTGATCAGGTCTTTTTCCCAGGGTCGGGGAGTCCAAACTTGAGGTTATAGGTTTAAGGTTTGAGGGTAAATATTTTAAAGGGACACAGGGTGTAATGTTTTGACACGCAGGATGGTGTGTGTAAGGAATGAACTCACACAGGAAATGGTGTAGGCTGGTATAAATGCAACATATAAAAGGCATCGGCATGGATACATGTAAAGGAAGGGTTTAGTGGGGTATGGGCCACATGTTGGCAAACAGGACGAAATAAATTTTGGATTTCTGGTTGGCATGGATGAGAATGACCAAAGACTCTCTTTCTGTGCTGAATATCTCTCAGACTCGATAATTGCTTGAAGTTTAGAAATGGTTCACTCAAACATCCTACCTGCTACACACCAGTGAGATCACACTTAGCAGATGTTGATAAATGCTCCAAGAGTTGGAAGAGATCTAGCCAGTCTTTCCATCAGGTCTTGCACCCGCGAATTCACATGGGAGAGAAACCATGCATTTGTTCTGAGAGTGGGAAAGGATTGAATCAGTTATCCCACTTATTGAGACACCTTGGTAGCCACACAGATGATAAATGTTTTAGTGGCCTTGACTGTAGTTATTCATTTTTATCAAATATTGTGTACACATTCTTTGGTGACTGGAGAACTAATAACTAGACACTTACAGACACAGAGCGGAGTAAGGAACTACACACCCATAATGCTGAACTCTGTAAATAATCTGTGCCAAGAAAAGAATGGCTTCTGATTTTTGCTTCACTGTAAAGCCCCCTTTTTATGAAGGTGATAAATTTCAGAGAAAAATGTTTCCATAACTGTTCAAAGAGGCAAAAGATGCATTTGGGGTAGGATGTGGGATGTGGCTAATTTAGTTCTGGTAATGTGCAATGTGGCAGGTTTAATGAATTACATCAAGTTAAAAGATCTCTGAGAGCACAGTGCCCATCAAATAGTGTCCATTAGAGTACGGTGGGTGAGTTGTGGAGTGTGGGTATTTCAACATGAAATATACCCTTTAATCCCGATTCTGTGTGTTCTGTTAATTAAACAATAGGAAGTCCATGCTCAATTATTAGACAACACCATGAACTCTGACCTTGTGTTATGACCTTTTGACCCCTTTTTGAGTGCTGTGGAAAATTCAAGTAGACTTCATCCACGGGCTCCCTTTATGAACTCTGCTGTTAATATTAACAAGCATCTCTTGGTTAATGGTTAAGGCAATGGATTTCAAATCCATTTGGGTGTTTTTGCACGGATTCATATCCTGCTGACTGTGGGCAAAAGCTGGGAATGAATGCGAGGGCTGTTTGCTTCCTCCGTTTTGCTTGTGTAGGAATCAAAACAGCAGGAAAAAACATTTCACTCAGACCACCAACAGTGGGAAAAGGTAATTCACTGCCTGTCATAGCAGAACCAGCACCAACTTTCATAAAAGTTAAAGAGCTTTAAGATATCCACTTGCCGGGCCAACAGGTGAGGCTGTGAGCCATGTCCTGGGAAATAAGTCTGAACAGTCAGTTCTGAGAAAGATTCACTCAACCCAAAACAGTAACCCTGATTTTCCTTCACAAATACTGCCAGACTTATTGAACTTTTCCAGCAATTTTGGTTTTGTTCCAAGAACAATCAAGGTCAAGGGATTATGTTCAGGAAACTGTTTGGTCCTTGGAATTCCTGAAACATTGTGGGATGTACGTCACACGAAGCGAGTCTCAGCTGGTTGAGGATTTGGCCCCTGTGGTCTACAGGTGGCTTGTTGGTCCAGGGGTATGATTCCTGTTTTGGGTCTTACAGCATTTATAAACACCAGAAGTCCCAGTTTTACATCTAAACAACCACATGTGTTTCACCAAAGTACCCAATTAATTATCTCAAAAAGCAGCTTCGTGAAATGAAGTTGAACTGCCTGACTTTGGGATCGGGTAGATGTCCTATTGCAGTGAACACGGCCAAGGGATACACTTATTCAAAGGAAGAACAAGAGTTTTAGAATGTTCACACAGGCAAAATCGACTCTGACTGAATTCTTAGGCTGAAGCGTTGCTCAATCATGAACGTGAAACTTCAGAAAGTGGGAATGTGAAGTGATTGGGGATAGTGCTGAACAGGCTCATGTGAATCGTTGACAAAGAGGAGACTGGAAGAACAAAACAGGCCAGGCTGCATCAAAAGAATTGTTTCTGGAAGGCATTGAAGAGGTTGTGAGTAAGGAGCATCGAAGATAGATCCAAATATTGAAGGTTTAAAATGTACCTGTATGTCAGAAATGAAGATGGGTTGGAAAGATTAGACAGTTCTTGGGGAACAGAAGGCTGTAAAGTGATCCGAATGAAGCTTTCCAAGTCATGAAGAGCATGGACAGAGGAAATAAAGGCATGAAAGTGCTACCACACCGTGCCTGAAAGGATTGAGAACGATTAGGCAGATATTTGAAGGCATGAGGAAAACAAAGTAAAAGTGACATGAGGAAGAACGTTCCCACATAAGGAGTGGTTACGGTCGGTAAATCTCGATCTGACAGCGACAGAGGCAGATTCAATCAACACAAAATGGAATTGGACAGCTATGTTAAAAGTACCTGTGCAAATGCTATAGGGAGAAGGCAAAAGATTGATACTGAAAGTGATAATTAGTTGCTTATTGGGGAGACGTGGCATAACTAAGGCAGGGTGTATGGCCTCCATCTGAGCTGTGACAAGTTTTGTGATTCTGAGTGAAATCGACCAACAGAATGTGGGAAATTAGACAAAGGTTATACTCACACAGCTGTGACACGTCTGTGCAACAAAACAACAGTGAAGATCCTTTGACATCATCATCGAATGGAAATGCTGCACTCCAGATGGAAAGCTGAATACTTGCCTGAGACACGCATCTCGAGGTAGCAGAGTGGCGCAGCGGAAGCGTGCTGGGCCCATAACCTAGAGGTCAATGGATCGAAACCATTCTCTGCTATTTTCTATTGGTCAGTGCTGTGGCTTGCAGTGAACTGCACTGTGCATTTTCATCAGCTGTCTGCTTCCGTCAGCTTCATGTATCTGAAATAAATACCTCATGTTGATGCACTGGCCAAGGCCACACGGGAGAGCTGATACACTTGTGAAGGTCTGAATGGTCTTCTCCTGTTCTCAGTTGGTCTGGTCCGAACGAAATGTAAAGCTTCCTCTCTGAGATAGGAATAAACCGGTGAAGTAGAAACACATCGCTTGCAGTATTTTTGTTTTCATGACTGGCAGTAATTCCCAATGCTGTTTCAGACATGAATGACAAAAGAATCAGGATGTCAGAGGCTGCATCATGACACAGACAGAGTTCACCATTATTAGGGACAGATATCACCGGTTGTGAATAACTGCAGAGAAATACAAGAGGCATGCAGTCACTGTGGACTCGATGGGCTGAACGGCTTCTTCGCACACGGGAATGATGCCATGGATTTATGACGTCACTCTCCCTGTCTCTGTGAGGGAACGGGTGGGGGAGAAACAATGGCTCATTATTAACCCTCCCTTCCACGTTGTACTGTCTGCAGCCCCGCAACTCAGGGCCGTTGGGGATGTCTCTCAGTGAGTGAGTGTTTCACTCAGATTCACTTAACGCGGGACTGTCGGTGTCAGACATTAACTCCTGCTGTGGAGGTCACAAATGAACAGATGCCCCGTGTGCAGACAAATTCTGAACATCAAACAGGTTGCACAGAAAGATCGCATTTTAAGTTGCTATAGAGATTAATCTCGAGTTTTGACTTCTATCTTTCCGAGCAGCTCTCCTTCTTTCTGTCTGCCTCTGATAAATGTCATTTGATGAAAGTTCCAAATCACCTTTACAATTTGCTGGACAAAATGTGGGTCTCCATCAGGGAATGCATTGGAATTGTCAGGTCCAGAAGTGAAGAAGTTCGAGGTGAAGGTTTCACTGCTAATGAGCCGAGGTATACAAGATAATGAGAGGCATAGATAGAGTTGATAGCCAGAGACTATTTCCCAGGGCAGAAATGGCTAGCACGAGGGGTCATAGTTTGAAGCTGGTTGGTGGAAAGTATCGAGGGGATGTCAGAGGCAGGTTCTTTGCGCAGAGAGTTGTGAGAGCATGGAATGCGTTGCCAGCAGCAGTTGTGGAAACAAGGTCATTGGGGTCATTTAAGAGACTGCTGGACATGTATGTGGTCACAGAAATTTGAGGGTGCATACATGAGGATCAATGGTCGGCACAACATTGTGGGCTGAAGGGCCTGTTCTGTGCTGTACTGTTCTATGTTCTATGTTCTATGTTCTAAGTCTGATTCCACCCCTTCTGCTCCTTCCTTCTTCCAGTGTTTGAGAGACATCGACAAAGTGTATCCAACCCCCAGCACTGCCTGCCTGTGGCCAAATGGTTGAATGCATTTGCCAATGGAGAGAACTCTATCCCAGCAGAATGGTGACAGAACGAGAGGAAGTTCATTGAAGCAATGGGAAATAGATTTTTTCTTTACAGCAACTTGTTCAGATATGTTATTACATACCTCCGGAGCAGATAAAACTTGAACCCTGTCTCCTACATCTGAGGTAGGGAGACTGTCACTGCATGATTGACACCTCATTTATTGTTAAGTTGCCCGGCAGCTGACAGCATCATTGGTCTTCTGGTCTGCATCTCACATCAGCTGGCTGTTAGAAATGTGAGAAGCTGCTGGCTTGAATCCTGCATCAGCCATTGTTGCCTCTAATTTTTTTTAATGTTCAGGAGAGCCAGGGGATGGTTCTTTATGAAATCGATTTCAGTCTATATTCCCAAAAGGTGTTTCCTGCAAATATATCATATGTATCCACTTCACTGATGAAGGGTTAGAATTAATAATGGTCGTAAATTACATTTCATTGGATTGATTTGTAAACTAGCACAGCAACTGAATAAAACAATGGCAAGTCTCAGTGGAGAAAGAGGTGACAGTGAAGCAGGCATCTGAGGATAAATTTGTTTCTTTTGCAAGTGAAATTTACCATTTCACAAATTGGGGCCCATTGAAGTGAAGCAGTGACAGAGATTCCCTTTGCTGGTGCTCAGCTCATGTATCACATTTCCACCTTGATCCCTGTAAACATCTCAACTCAACAAGAAGCCAGGTGCCCACTGTGGGCCAGTAGCGTAATGGATAACGCATCTGACTTCGGATCAGGACGCTGTAGGTTTCACTCCTGCCTGGCTCGAGCACAGTTGGTCCATTTTCAATACGAGCAAGGTGACACCTTCACCTGAAGTTGGAACGTACAGCAGGTGATTTTGCAGTCAGATTCCCAGAAGCTAAAGTATGAAATTGGAAGTTGCGCATGAGCACTGTTGGCAACCTTTTTCAGCTCACTGTTAGTTTCAGTTCCGAGCTCACAACAACAGGTTTCATTGCCTGGAGAACTTGCTTGTATTCCATATAAATCTGCCTGTTGTCAGCGAAACATGTGTGGGGACAGAGAATGAACGTGAAGCACCTGGAGTCAGTGTCATCCTGAGGGATGTGTCTGTGTATCTCCCTCTGTGGCTAAACACGAGGATGAGTTCCATAAGTCGGCTGTAACACAGTTTTACTGTCACAAAGCCTCAGTCCCGTTTGTAGATTACAGCATTAATCTCATTGATATTTGCCCCTGATGCGTCAGAGATACTTGGGTCAAGTGCTAGAAACCGAGATTAGATTAGATAGATGCCTGATGACACGCACCGATACAATGGCCCAGACAGTCTCTTTCCACGTGATAAAAACTCGAAGGCAGGGAGAAACTGACCTGTCATGAAAAGGATCAAAAATGGAAAGGCAAAAACTGTCGTGGAGAAATGATGCAAGCACCTCCAATGTATTCTCTGGTTGTCTAGTGGTTCGGATTTGGTGCTTTTGGAACCACGGCCCTGGTTTGAACTGCTGAGTGGAAGATCCTCCCTCCTAGCTTTTATTGATGACAGCTTTGCTGACTAATTGTAATTTTATTCATTAACTGGCACCACTGCCTCGGCAGCATTTATTCAATCAACCACATTGCTGTGGGCCTGAAGTCACATGTAAGCCAGATCAGGTAAGGGTGGGAGTTTCCTTCCCAAAAGGACATTAATGAACCAGATGAGTTCTTCCAACAATTGATTGCATGGATTGTATCGCCTCCCCTATGAGGAGAAGGAAAGGGGCTGTGAGGTAACTAACTGTGTCCCAAACGATATTCAAGCTAACATGAAACAAAGAACTGCAGATGCTGGGAATTGACAGAAACAGGAATTGACAGAGAAACCCAGCAGGCCTGGCAGCATCTGTGGAGAGACGCAGGGTTAACATTTCAGATCCATTGAATGTACGTCAGAACCAAGTCAGTTATGCCCTTCTATATTATAATGCAGGGAAGTTACCACTTTTATTTGTCGAATCAGTATATTGATCAGAATATTGCATTAGTTTCCTGTCGTCAACTTTACTACTTTAACAGACTTTAACCGGTTGTTATGCTGCTTCCTTCACCCTCAGGTGGTGAAAGGCTCTGCTTAAATGGTTTTATTTGCCTTTTCCTTTCAGTTCGTTAGCAGCGGTGTCGAATGGAGAATTGGCCCTTTTAGGCTCTACCTCAATATGTGTCTCTATTTGCCTCTCTTTGTGCCTGGGTATTCACCTCACCCCCTTATATTTTCTCCTACTCTCTGTCCGTCCGTATCCATCATTTCCCATTGCTGCTGTTTGAAAAGTCTGAAAATCGGGGAGTGTTTGACAGTGGAGCTGCTGAGAGGCTTCCTCACCACAAGCACCACTCCCACCCCGACGGTAAAGCCTGGAACTGGGCTCTCATTCTCCAAATAGTGTTTCTGTCACTTAGGGACTGAGGCAAGGAGACATTTATTCCCCCAAAACATGATGAGTGTTTCGACTTTGAAATAGAATTCCTAATCCACCATAAAGAAACAAAATGCCACAATTATACGATGACAGTGATGTTTTTACTGTTGGTGTAAAATGAATGAATGGTGACAGCAGAGAATGAGGGTGATCAGTTCCTGGTGTCCGTCTCACTACCACAATATTTCGCAGTAAGTCTGTAGATTATTCTGCCTTACCTTGTTATTCCTACCAAACATCAGGATGAATTATTTGTTAGCAGGAAACCATTCCCTGGTGGGGAGAAAATAGGCGACAGGATTACCAGCACCGAATGTCAACTGTCTGCATTCAAGCAGAGGAACCATGCTCAGTTCTCTCCTCCAACATGGGAACTAACGGCCCAGTGGTATTATCGCTGGACTGTTTATTCAGAAAGCCAGGTAGTGTCTGGAGACCTAGGTACAAATATCACCCTCAGAAGAGGATGGCATTTGAATTCAACAAATATCTGGAATTAAGAATGTAATGATGACCATAAATCCATCACCGGGGGAACCAAAACCCATTTGGCTCCCTTATGTCCTTTTGGCATCTTTTACCCTGACCTGATCGTGCCTACATCTGACTCCAGACCCACAGAAGTCATGGTGGGTAATTAGCAATGGCTGATTGGCTAATTGCCTGAGCCAGTGTCACCCTTATTCCATGAACGAATAAAGGGGCAAAAATAACTTTACGGTTTAGATGAACAGTATGGCATTTCAGAGAAGTTGAAATGAGGAATCTTCAGTGTAAAGCTCAGGCACCGCTGGGATTTTAACTCAAGTTCGCCTGTTTACGACACACTGTTTTTTACCCATCCATTCAGGCATTTCCTTAACCACACAATCACAGTAACTTGGTGAACTTTCCTGTATCAGTGTTACTCAGTGAGAATTTCAATCTAGCTCACTTTTCAAACATGGACCATTCACAGCTGAATATTCTCCTGTGCAAATACACGGAAAGAGGCAATCTCCTCCTGCTTTGGTTTAAAACTGACATTTTCACCTGTTTAAGCTGACTGGGTAAAGAGCATGGGCTCATCCTCTCGGGGCCCATTAACAACGGTAACACATGCTGAGGGAACCTAACAAGAGGAATAAGTTCATTTTGGTTAATTGACCAGTTGGCAAGCCTGACCCATTGGAAGCAACATTGAGCCTTGCACCAATAGCTCCACACTCACTTCCTACCTCATGCCCCCGCACCCCCAGCCATCACTGCCTTTCACTTTTGCTTTACTCCCACACTTTGCTTCTGAACGTGTTCCTGACCGAATACAGGTGCTCAGTTAGAAACTGCAATTGGAACACGGATGCCTGGGATAGGACTTCATTCAATGGGATTGGATTTATTGCCCATCCCTAATTACCCCACAGATGGAGGTGACGAGTTACTTTCTTGAACACTCAAACTCCTTGGCATGTAGGCATAGCTTTGATTCCATGAGGAAGGGAGTTCCAGGGTATAGAAGCAGTGACAGTAAGGGAACAGCGGGATATTTCAAACTCAGAACGGTGAGAAACTTGGAGGGGAGTTTGTGGTGGTCGTATTCCCGTGCAACTGCTGCCATTATCCTTCAACGTGAGGGCAAACTCTCATGTCACTGACTCTGGTAGATTCAGGGTGTGTGTTCTCTGCATAGCCAGGGATTCATTTTTATTCCTAGAGTTAACAGGAAGAGATATAAATCTTCATTTCCTGACTGGGAATTGCACCCACGCCTGAGTGATGCAAACCCTGAATGACAACCAGTTTGCTGACACTAATCCGTGCGACCTGACTTGTACACACTCCGGCGTCTGTTCTTACACCAGTAGCACCTTCACCAGCGAAGTGTCTCTCTCCAAGTTTCGAAATGATTCATATTATCACCCTGGGTTTCAAAGTGGAGAACGCAGGGCTATGATAATCTGATGTTGTTCAGGAGATGTATTGCAGAAAAGTTGCTGTTGACAGGAGATAGCATGAACTGCAGATCCTTTATTCGTACACAGGATGAGGGCAATGTTTGGCGAGACCAGCAATTTTCACCCATTGCAAATTGCCAGAGAGGGCAGTAAAGAGTCAACCACATTGCTGTGGGTCCGGAGTCACATCTAAGCCATGGATGGCTGTTTCCTTCTCTCAAAAATATTCGTGAACCAGGTAGGTTTTTCCCCACAGTCGACTTGACTCCTGAAATGACTAATGGCCTGTCTGTCTCAGCCTTGAATATACCTGGCATTGACAGCCTCTGTTTTCATGAAATCCACAGATTTGCTTCTCCCTGAACATGAGAACATCCACTTTATCTCTGATTTAAATGGGCAACTCGTTTCCCTGAGATAACACACCCGGTATAAATCAGAGCAAAACAAGCTTCCAAAGTTTGGTGCGAGCTCACCGATGTCTCCAGTGTCAGCTGTAAGTGCTGAAAACTTGTTTTGAGACCTCTAGTTAAACCAACTGTCCGGATTTGCACGTTAGATTTGCCAAAGAGGAATCTTATCCAAATATAGGGCATTGGCTATGATTTAGGTGGTGAAAGGCGCGAGAAAAATTCAAGGACATAATTCTTTCTCGACCCGCTGCTCTGATAATTAATCTTTCTGCTCATGGAAGTTAATCATTTCCATTCACACTATCTTACAATGCGTTTAGTTTAATTCAATCCCCCAACAGCCCGTTCTGTTCTGATCAAGTGCAGGGTGATGTTAAATATTCGGGTAGTAGCACAGACATCTCAAATCGAGTACTCGCCTTTCCTGTCAGAACATTCCATAAGGCATGTTAAAGGTTGGGGTGTTGCCTGCAGTTGTGGTTGATTTGTTAAAGCAATAGATTTGAAATTCACTGGGGTTTCCCCGTGTAGTTTTGAATCCTGCCAAGTGCATTTCTGCAACTCATTTTAAATGACTTCTTGATGCCAACAATCTCACGTTTTCTCAGGTCTGCCAGTGTGTTGACATTCAGGAAAGACGTATTCTGAACAAGAATCTAACTGTACTCAAAACCTTAGCTCTGTTTCTCTTCCCACCGATACAGCTGGGCTTGTTGAGTTTCTGCAGTATTCTGTGCGATTATTCTGAATAACTGCTATTTTCATGAAATATCTTCAATCCCAGTCATCTGGCAAATAAATCTTGTCATTGACACAGTTTCTCCCGATGATCAACCGGCTCATCCCCACACCCACCCAAACACCTCATTACATACAGCCCCAGGAAATCTCCTGTTTTGCTCCAAAGGGAACATTCTCGGCCTTGGGATTCTGTCCCCCGAACGGGACTTCCTCATCTCTGAACATGGTGCAAGAGATTTTGGGAAAATATTGTCAGCTGGCGGGATAAGCTATTCAGGAAGCAAAACTTGGTTTCAGCGGCAGCAACGTGAGCCAGAGCACCGACGGGAAGGTAAGGCCATTTTTTTGGTGGCCGTGCTATAAAAACGCACCTCATGCAGCAGCCACCCTCTTGTTTTCAGCAGCAGCAGCACGAACCAGAGCGCCAACAGGAAGCTAAGTGAGATAATATATTTGGGTGGTTGCTTTACCCAAAACACTACTTCAGTAGTGTCTCCCACCCATCCTCCGCCTCACATCAAAAAAAGGACCTGAGCACTGATTTGGTAGGATTGCTTCTTTTTTTAACTTTTTCAATCATCTGTGTGTGAATTTGGAACCGAGGAACGGGTGACAGGGCAGTTGCATGCTCCTCCAGTAAGATGGGAGAGTTAAGAGTCACTACTAGAGACCCCACTGACTTCATCTGCAGGCAGTGCATCCAACTCCCGTCCTCAGGAACTGCATTAGGGAACTGGAGCTGGAGCTGGATGAACTTCGAAGCGTTTGGGAGGGTGTAGGGGTAATTGAGAGTTACAGGGAGGTAGTTACACCGCAGGTACAGGACAAAGGTAGATGGGTTACAGTCAGGGGACAGAAAGGGAACAGGCAGACAGTGCAGGGATCCCCCTTGGCCATCCCCCTCAATAACAAGTATACTGTTTTGGATACTGTTGGGGGGGATGACTGACCAGGAGTAAGCCATAGGGTACAGGTCTCTGGTGCAGAGTCTGCCCCTGGTGCTCAGAATGGAAGAAGGGAGAAGAGGAGAGCAATAGTCATTGGGGACTCCGTAGTTAGGGGAGAAGACAGGAGATGCTGTGGGGACGAGAGGTACTCGCGTTTGGTGTGTTGCCTCCCAGGTGCCAGGGTCCATGATGACTCGGATTCTATTTTCGGGATCCTTAATGGGTGGTGGGGGGGAGAATCCCCAAGTCGTGGTCCACAGAGGTACCTATGTCATGGGTAGGAAAGGGGATGGGGATGTGAGGCAGAAATTCAGGGAGTTAGAGTGGAAACTTAGAGCTAAAACAAACAGAGCACTTATCTCTGATTTGATATCCATGCCACGTGGTAGCGAGGTGAGGAATAGGGAGCAAGAGCAGTTAGAACATAGAACATAGAACAGTACAGCACAGAACAGGCCCTTCAGCCCACAATGTTGTGCCGACCATTGATCCTCATGTATGCACCCTCAAATTTCTGTGACCATATACATGTCCAGCAGTCTCTTAAATGACCCCAATGACCTTGCTTCCACAACTGCTGCTGGCAACGCATTCCATGCTCTCACAACTCTCTGCGTAAAGAACCTGCCTCTGACATCCCCTCTATACTTTCCACCAACCAGCTTAAAACTATGACCCCTCGTGCTAGCCATTTCTGCCCTGGGAAACAGTCTCTGGCTATCAACTCTATCTATGCCTCTCATTATCTTGTATACCTCAATTAGGTCCCCTCTCCTCCTCCTTTTCTCCAATGAAAAGAGACCGAGCTCAGTCAACCTCTCTTCATAAGATAAGCCCTCCAGTCCAGGCAGCATCCTGGTAAACCTCCTCTGAACCCTCTCCAAAGCATCCACATCTTTCCTATAATAGGGCGCCCAGAACTGGACGCAGTATTCCAAGGGCGGTCTAACCAAAGTTTTATAGAGCTGCAGAAGATCTCACGACTCTTAAACTCAATCCCCCTGTTAATGAAAGCCAAAACACCATATGCTTTCTTAACAACCCTGTCCACTTGGGTGGCCATTTTAAGGGATCTATGTATCTGCACACCAAGATCCCTCTGTTCCTCCACGCTGCCAAGAATCCTACCCTTAATCCTGTACTCAGCTTTCAAATTCGACCTTCCAAAATGCATCACCTCGCATTTATCCAGGTTGAACTCCATCTGCCACCTCTCAGCCCATCTCTGCATCCTGTCAATGTCCCGCTGCAGCCTACCCGTGGCTGCAGGAATGGTGCAGGAGGGAGGGATTAAGATACCTGGATAATTGGGACTCATTCTGGAGGAGGCAGGACCGCTACAAACAGGATGGTCTACACCTGAACCAGAGGGGTACCAATGCCCTGGGGAGGAAATTTACTGTTGCTCTTCGGGATGGTTTAAACTAATCCAACAGCGGGGTGGGAACCTGAATTATAGACCCAGTGTACAGGAGGTTGGGAGCAGCGAAGTCATAAGTAAGGTTTCAAGGTCACTGGAGTGTGCTGGCAGGCAGGAAGCTGGCTTGAAGTGTGTCTACTTCGACGCCAGGAGCGCCCGGAATAAGGTGGGTGAACTTGCAACATGGCTTGGTACCTGGGACTTTGATATTGTGGCCAATTCAGAGACTTGGATCGAGCAAGGACGGGAATGGTTGTCGCAAGTCTGTGGTTTAGATGTTTCAGTAAGATCAGGGAAGGTGGGAAATGAGGGGGAGGTGTGGCATTGTTAGTCAAGGGCAGTATTAGGGTGGCAGGAAGGATGTTTGGTGAGGACTCATCTACTGAGGTAGTATGGGCTGAGGTTAGAAACAGGGAAGGAGCGGTCACCCTGTTGGGAGTTTTCTATAGGCTTCAGAAGTTGCAGAGGTGTAGAGGAAAGGATTGCCAAGGTAATTCTGGATAGGAGCAATGGTAACAGGTCAGTTGATAGGGGGACTTTAACTTTCCAAATATTTACTGGAAACACAACAGGTAAAATACTTTAGATGGGTCAGTTTTTGTCCAACCTGTGCAGGATGGATACACCAACAAGAGGTGAGGCCACTTCGGATTTGGTTCTGGTTAATGAACCAGGCCAGGTGGTAGATTTGGAGGTAGATGAGCACTTTGGTGATAGTGACCAGTTTGGTTACGTTTACTTCAGCAGTGGAAAGAAATAGGTATATACCGCAGGGCAAGAGTTATCGCTGGGGAAAGGGAATTATGAGGTGATGGGGCAAGATTTCGGATGCATAGGATGGAGAAGGCAACTGAAGAGGTTGGGCACAATTGAAATGTGGAGCTTTTTCAAAGAACAGCTACTGCGTGTCCTTGATCAGCATGTACCTTTCAGGCAGAGAAGTTGAATCTCTTGTCAAGTGGAAGAGGGAGGTTTACGTAAAGGTGAGGCATGAAGGCTCAGTTCGGGCACTTGAGAATTACAAGTTAGCCAGGAAGATCCTGAAGAGAGAGCTAAGAAGAGCCAGGAGGGGACATGTGAAGTCTTTGGCAGGTAGGATCAAGGAAAACCCTAAAGCTTTCTATCGGTGTTTCAGGAATAAAAGAATGACTGGAGTAAGATTAGGGCCAGTCAAGGACAGCAGTGGGATGTTGTGCGTGGAGTGCGAAGAGAAAGGAGAGGGGCTAAGTAAATATTTTTCATCAGTATTCACACAGGAAAAGGACAATGTTGTCGGGAGAATACTGAGATACAGGCTAATAGACGAGACAGCATTGAGGTTCACAAGGAGATGTTAGCAACCCTGGAAGGTGTGAAAATAGATAAGTCCCCTGGGACAGATGGGATGTATCCTAGGATTCTCTGGGAAGCTAGGGAGGAGATTGCAGAACCTTTGGCTTTGATTTTCATGTCGTAATTATCTTCAGAAATAGTGCCAGAAGACTGGAGGATAGCAAATGTTGTTCAAGAAGGGAAGTAGAGACAACCCTGGTAATTATAGGCCAGTGAGCCTTACTTTGGTTGTGGGTAAAGTGTTGGAAAGGATTGTCAGAGATAGGGTTTATAATCATCCAGAAAGGAATAATTTGATTTGGGGTAGTCAAAATCGTTGTGTGAAGGGTCGGTCGTGCCTCAAAACCTTATTGAGTTCCTTGAGAAGGTGACCAAACAGGTGGATGAGGATAAAGCAGTTGATACGGCGTATATGGGTTTCGGTGAAGCGTTTGATCAGGTTACCCATGGTAGGCTGTTGCAGAAAATACTGAGGCACGGGATTGAGGGTGATTTATTGGTTTAGATCAGAAATTGGATAGCTTTAAGAAGACAGAGGGTGGTGGTTGATGGGAAATGTACATCCTGGAGTTCAGCTACTAGTGGAGTGCTGCGAGCATCTGTTTTAGGGCCAATGTTGTTTGTCATTTTTATAAATGAGCTGGATGAGGGCATAGACAGATGGGGTAAATTTGCGGTTAACACTAAAGTCAGTGGAGTTGTGGATAGTGCAGAAGGATGTTGCAGGTTACAGAGGGACATAGACAAGCTGCAAAGATGGGCTGAGAGGTGGCAAATCTAGTTCAATGCAGAGAAGTGTGACATGATTCACTTTGGAAGGAGTAACAGGAATACAGAGTACTGGGCTAATGGTAAGATTCTTGGTAGTGTGAATGAGCAGAGAGATCTCGGTGTCCATGTACATAGATCGCAGGAAGTTGCCACCCAGCTTGATAGGATTGTGAAGTACCGGGTGTTAGGTTTTATTGGTAGTAGTTTGAGTTTTGGAGCCATGAGGTCATGCTGCAGCTGTACAAAACTCTGGTGTGGCCGCTCTTGGAGTATTGCACACAATTCTGGTTGCCACATTATAGGAAGGATGTGGAAGCATTGGAAAGTGTGCAGAGGAGATTTACCGGGGTGTTGCCTGGTATGGAGGGAAGGCCTTACGACAAAAGGCTGAGGGACTTGCGGCTGTTTGCATGAGAGAAAAG
Source organism: Stegostoma tigrinum (assembly GCF_030684315.1). Lineage (NCBI taxonomy): Eukaryota > Metazoa > Chordata > Chondrichthyes > Orectolobiformes > Stegostomatidae > Stegostoma > Stegostoma tigrinum. Next base: position 2,853,916 of record NC_081361.1, on the reverse strand, counting down.
AAGGTTAAGAGGTGACCTAATAGAGACATACAAGATAATCAGGGGATTAGATAGGGTGGACAGTGAGAGCCTTTTTCCTCGCATGGAGATGGTTAGCATGAGGGGACATAGTTTTAAACTGAGGGGTGATAGATAGACGACAGATGTCAGAGGTAGGTTCTTTACTCAGAGAGTAATAAGGCTGTGGAATTTCCGGCCTGCAACAGCAGTAGACTCGCCAAGTTTAAGGACATTGAAATGGTAATTGGATAAACATATGGATAATAATGCAATAGTACAGGTTAGATGGGCTTCAGTTTGGTTTTGCAGGTTGGCACAACATCGAGGGCCAAAGGACCTGTGCTGCACTATAGTGTTGTATGATCTATGTTCTAGAGCACCAGGATAAATGGGATCTTCTCTGCATGGTGCTCTGAAGCGAGCAAGATGCTGCAATTTTCAGTTCTTGGGAACCAGAAACAGAACGTAATACAGCAAAATTCCCAAATGACATTTAAACAGTTGGTAATGCAGGCTGTGATGGGGAGCTACAGAGTGTCCAGATGAATATTAAGTAAAAAGAAGCAAAAGAACTGTGGATGCTGTAAATCAGGAGACAAAACAAAGTTGCTGGAAAAACTCAGGGGGCCTGGCAGCACCTATGGAGGAGAAAACAGAGTTCACCTTTCGGTTCCGGTGACTCTTCCTCAGAATGGCTCCGAGGAAGGGTCAGCAGACACAAAATGTTAACTGCGTTTTCCCCTCCATTGATGCTGCCAGACCTGCTGAGCTTTTCCAGCAGCTTTGTTTTTGTTACAGATGGATATTGAGAGTTTAGGAGAATGGGCCAGAATTTGGCAGATGGAGTTTAATGTGGATAAGTGCAAGGTGTTCCATTTTGGACAGAAAATTAAAGGATAAATTCCTCTTTATTTGGAAGCAGATTCAAAGTGTGTGAATGATGAAGAATTTAGGTGTCTCTGTGTATGAAAATCAAAGGAGGTGTGCAGGTGCAGGATACAGTAAGAAAGGCAAATGAATCCCTTGCATTTATTGCAAAAGAACTGCATTATAAAACAAAAAAAAGGTTGTTACAATCAGGCTTTGTCGAGGCCACGCCTGGAGTATTGTGTCCTGTTTTGGTCTCCTTACTTATGAAGGATGTGGTTGGCACTGGGGCCTGTTCAGAAGAGGTTTAGCACTTTGATTCCATGGATGAAAGGATTGTCATATGATGAGAGGTTGAATAGCTTGGGCTTCTACATCGCTGGAGTACAAAAGAATAAGGGAGGATCTGATTAAGGTGTATGAAATGCTGAAGGATGTTGATAATGTGGAGATTGGCAACATGTCCTCTTATGGGACCAACTCGCCTTGAACAATTTGTCAGAGATACAGAATTAGAAGAGGCAGGTTCAAAATTGACATAAGATGAAACTACTTCTCTCAGAGTGTTGTGAATGTGGAACTTACTGCCCCAGAGTGCAGTGGAGGCAAAGTCAATCAACAGTTTCAACAAATAAAGAAATGGGTTTCTAACGAAAAGTGGGACAAAGGGCTGTGGGGAACAGGCAGGAAAGTTAAATTGAGGCAGGATAAGATTAGCTATGATCATATTAAGAATCACAGTGGATTCCAAGGGTTGAATTGCTTCTTCTGCTCTTAACTCCTGTGTTCCAATGTTGTTCCATCTGAAGTTCTTTGGCATTCAGACTTCAGTGAAGATTGGGGTGGCGGGAGTCGAGGGGTTCAGTTAATGCAGGCTTGTTGGTGTGTGTGGAGCAAGACAGTAATGTGAATACAAAAACGGAATCAGGTCTTGCTGATTGCCAGAGCAGGTCTGTGAACCAGGCGGCCTATTCTCGTTCCTCATTCCTGATGTCTAATTGCCTTGAGTAAACAAAATCGAAATGCCACAGTCAGACAGAAAAGTCCTTAATTAACATGCCAATTTCATAATAAAAAGGCAAATAACCATTTACATCAGAAGTAAAGAGAGGGGACCATTGTTTTGAGTTTTAAAAATTATTTTCTGCACTGTAGAGGGGGAATTGGGTGATGGGACTGCACAACACGTCAACATTGTCACAAATTGGCAGTGTGGATATGGAGTAATAGTATTATATTGTCAATTCCAAAGGAGCTTTGTTTTATTTTTGTTCATTCAAAGGATGACAGTGTTACTTGTTAGACCGTGATTTATTGCACATTCCTAATTGCCCAGAGGGCAGTTGAGAGTTGGTCTGGAGTCACACGTAGGCAGAACAAGTAAGAATGGCAGTTTCTTACCCAAAAGGGGATTAGTAAAAAAAATGGGCTTTCCCAGCAATCGGGGGATTCTTACACAGGTCTCTAGAACATTACCTGGATCCCTGCACTAACAATCCAGTGATAATACCAAGAGGCCATTGTCACCCCCGAAAGCAGGCAATTTATATATTCTGATTGTATTATGGAAGAAGGTAAACATTGAAAATCTTAGAAGGGGGAAATACGAAGAACACATGAGTTGAGAAAGAGATGTTGCTGTGTCAAGTGAACATTAAAAAATTGGTGTATGAAGCACAGTAGGAAAAATGTGTCTGTGTTCGAACATGTTGAAGGTTTGAATGGAAAATCTGTGTATTATTTCAAATGAGAGATTGCAAACATGAGGTAGAGAGGAACCAGAAACCTGTGTGAGAAAATAAAACTTTGCATGTACATCGGGTTTTTAGGGAGGCAATGCAAATGCTGAAACATTCCAAAACAGAATGCTTTCAGAAATAGGGCAGTTTTTGGACAGTTTTCCGGAGTAATGGTGAAACTGCATTGAGAGAGCTGTGGGTATGATGAAATCGGAAGCCACACAGAGATGATTGATTGAATTGATTCCTGTGAGAAGTATTTGTCTTCGGAGGAAATCATGACCAGACTGGCTCTGGATTTATTGGACTTTAGACAAATGACACAAGGTCTTGTTTAATCCCAAAATATTCCGAGCAGTCTTTTCAAGTTGAATGCTGAAACAATATTTCAATTTGTGCAAGAGATTACTTCCAGTGTATGGACTGTAAAACTGGAGAATATCTCAGACATTGGTGATTTATTTTCTTGACTGTTTCAAAGGATTGTGTGTTTAGAGAAGTCTTTCCAGAGGGAGATGGAAAACGTTGAATATTCTTAAGGGAGAGGCAGACAGATTCTTGACTAAGAATGGCACACTAATGTTATAAGGGGTGGAGAGGAATGTTTATTTGAGGCCATAACCAGATCATTCAAGAGCACATCACACGGAGGATTTGGTTTGACTTTTTTAATCACTTACTCCTGTTCGAAGTTTCTACATTTCTCTTGTCTTTAGATACCGGAAAATAGTGAGAAAATTCACATGGCCACGAAGGCTCTCTCTTTCAGAATGATGGGTACAACTTCCAAATACAATTTTTAAATGGCACTATGAAAATACTCAGGAAAGTTTCATGGTTTTGCAGAAAGGTCAGAGATATAGAACAAAGTTAAAATCTCATTAAAACTACTTTATTAATCAGATTGGGCTGAATATATGTCTTTAATAGCACACATTACTTTTATTTGTTCTGGTGAGATGAGTTTCATTGGCAAAACCAGCATTTATTGCTTCTGTCTAATTTCCATTCAGAATATGATGATGAAACCCAGGAACACTAACAGATATGTTTTGTGGAGTGGTTCAGGATTTTGAGCAAGTGATAGCGAAAGGAAAATGATATATATCCAAGTCAGGATGCTGTGTGGTCTTGGAGATTGTAATGCTCAACACTTGATGCTCACATTCTGTGAAAATTGTGCGACTGCATTTTCTGTTTTCAAAAATTAAGGTCAGAGAGTCATTCAGCATGAAAACGGGACCTTCAGCTCAACATGTGTATTCCAGTCAAAAAACAAAACTACATTAATCACACTTACCTTGAAGTCCACAGCCACTAGGCCCTGGCATTTTGAGTGCTCTTCCAGTTGCTTCTTAAATGCTGCGTTATCTTTTATTATCTGTGACCTATGCTGTGATTTGGCTTTTTCTTTCAATTTATGCATGAACAGGTTCGCAAATATATCCCACAATATCAAAGACAGTGATTAGTTTAATCGATCAATAGAAAATCAGACGTACATTTTAATTCATATGGGATTTTAACGTTGCTAGACCGGCATTAATTGACCTTGAAAACTTCCAGCTAGAAGTTCACCAAATTGGAAATGTAGGGGACACTACTTCAGAGTACAATGGGATCTTGATCAGATGGGCCAGTGGGCCAAGGAGTGGCAGAGTTTAATTTGAATAAATGTGGGGTGCTGCATTTTGGAAATCAAATTAGGGCAGGGCTTATACTCTAAATGTTAAGGCCCTGGGGATTATTGCTGAACAATTGGTCCTAGCATGGAGTTGCATTGTTCCTTGAAAGTGGAGTCAGAGATAGACAGGACAGTAAAGAAAGCGTTTGGTAAACTTGCTTTTATTGGTCAGTGCACTGTATGTAGTAGTTGGGAGGTCATGTTGCGGCTGTACACTGGTTAAGCCACTTTAGGAATATTGTAGGCAATTCTCATCTTCCTGTTATTGAGAGGGTTCAGTAAAGATTTATAAGAATGCTGCCAGGGTTGGAAGGTTTGAGCTTTAGGGAGAAACTGATTAGGCTTTTGCCTGGAGATTTGAAGGCTGAGGGATGACCTTACTGAGGTTTATAAAGCCAGGAGGGAAATAGATGGGGTAACTAGAAAAGGTGTTTTCATCAGGGTGGGGGAGCCCAAAATTAGATGGTGTGGGTTTAAGGTGAGCTAGAAAAGATTTAGAAGGGACGTCAGGGGTAACCTTTTCACCCAGATGGTGGTGTGTGTGTGTGGAATGAGCTGCATGGGTAAGTGATAGAGTTTGGTACAATTACAATATATGAAAGGATGGGTCTGTGATTAGGAAGAGTTTAGAGGGATATGGGTCAGATATTGGCAAATGGTGCTAGATTTATTTGAGATATGTAGTTGGCATGGGCGAGGTGAAATGAAGGGTCTGTTTCCATTCTTCACAACTTTATGACTCAATGATTTGGTGAATTTCTGATGAATAGTTACATACAGGATATTTGTCACTGGAAGTTGATTATCCCATTGAATATCAAGGTGGGCCTTTTGGATTGCCTCCTGTTGGAGATAATTCCTGCCCCCGCAATATTGAAGGACTGTTATTGTTTGCCATTCATCGGTTAAACCTGAGTGGTGCCCACATATTTCGAAATAAAAACATAGATGACTGCAGTAACTGAGGACTGTGAAACTCTGCTGAGGAATCAGTTTCAGTACAGTTGGGTCACTGATGTTTTCATTCCCTGTCAATATGGCCTGTTTTTGAGCATTGCAATCTTGGGTCAAACAGAAACATTCTTTTCGGAAATGCACATTCGAGTGGCACGAACATGGAACCAGATCATGGAAACAGCAGTGGAGGGGAGTGGGGATTAAGAACTGGCAGGAAACAAATGCATTCTCAAAATGTGTACATGGGAAGGAGTTGATTCTTCTTTTGAGGAATGACACCGTCACAGCGAAAATACTTTATTCTAATGAAGGAAAAACTGTATTCAGGTTATTGGTTTCATTAAAATAATGGCGACAAACTGCTGGAATAATCTGGCACTGACCATTGAAAAATCCTGGATGTTTTCAGAGATGGCTGGACTTTCCTCGGCTGAGAAAGTGCTGATACTTTGAGAGACGTGGTTTTGAAAAAGAACTTTCTGAGCACAGTTGATCAAACAGATAAACAAGAGCCATTGGCTACTACTTCGGAATATATCAGACCTTTCATGGTTGCTACCACATGGAATCATACAACTGAGAAAAGGCCCATTGAGGCTGCACCACCAGGTGCTGATACAAGTGCTTTCTAAAGTTTGGGATGTTGCCTGCCTCAGTCACCCTCTTAAGCAGTGCATTCCAGACACCAAATAGTCTCATCATAAATAGGACAAACGTCTCCTGACAGAATCCGAAGCCCATACCGAAAATTTCTTTGGGATATTATGTGTTCTGTACTTTCACTCTTTATTGTTTCAGCCAATGTTCCAACATCATTTGAAGTGAGATCAGAGTAATTTCCCATGCCACCCGTGTTACTTCTGTCATTGCGGCATCAAGGACTCTGAACAAAAATGTGCCCGATGCGAATTGGGGAGAATCCTGCACGAGTAATGTCCTCGATTGAACAAAGGGAAAATCAATCTCTGAAAGTTGTCATTCAAGACACATGTCATCCTGGATAGGCATTAAATTGCTGCGCCTTGACTATGAGGTATTGAAAAAAAAATCACTGAACCCCTTATAAACAACTTTGTGTCTACTTCTGCAGCACTTGGGTTAGAAGTGTTTCACGAAGGCAGCTCTATGTTACTTTCTCCAGAGATATTGGTGATGTCAAATAAACTTAGCCTTTGCTCATGCCCACTAAAACCCATGGAGAAGTGTGTCCTATTAGAAAGATCAAGATATTTTATATTTTCACAGTTTAGTCTAAAGTCTCAGAAAGGTAACACTTTGCTAGATGAGTGTAACCCCAACAACATCATAAGTGCATCATGACATTGAGGTAAGGGGCTGCATCGTTTTCAATGAGAGGACTGGTCGTGCAATATCAGTGCCACTGAGTTCAAACTTTTCATGGCTATTTATCTCAATGCAACACGCCATCGATTTTACGGGTGTTTATGAAAAAAATGCCTCAATTAATGGCCATTCACAAATACTTGAGGGTCAACTCAAATGGCAGTTTCACTGTTCTGGTTCAGATCAGACAGTCCAATTGTGGCAGTGCAAAAGAAAGAAAAGAAATGCTGGAATAAAAAAAAATCAAGTCTAGCAGCATCTGCAATGTGATTTTTTCAGAACAGGTTCATAACAGACTAGAAATGTTAACTCAAAACCTGTCTCCAGATGTTGCCTCATCTATTGCATTTCTCCACCAATTTCTGTTCCCATTTCAGATTTCCGTAATCTCCAGTATTTTGCATTTCTTGATGCGCCCAGATGCTTGACATGGTTATATTTGGACATATCATCCATTCCTGTTTCCGTTAGAGCTATTGTGCTGATTACACTTGTATTACATCAGGGTCTGTCTCTTATTTAAGTTCCAAAACCAAATTGCGAATACCCTCCTAAATGCATGAATTTCAGGAAATCGATTTTGATTAAAAATAAATTTTAGAGGCAGCTGCACTCCATGAGACAACAGAAATGGGTTACTCATGGTGGCACAACTTGTGCCTTTCCTGAAAGTGTTTCCCCTCAGGCTCTGAAAACTTTTCATACATATCTCAGAATAATTACAGCAATAATTACAGTGGTCACTCAGCCCATCATCTCTGCACCAGCTGGGGGTGAATGATATCCTGACTATTATGATCCTGTAATCTCCCTATACACCTCACATTTTGAAATCTTTGCCTGCTTCTAATTCTGAATATACTGTGCATATATGAACAATTTTATCATTCTGCACACCGCACGATTAAACAGTGTTTACCTGATATTTCATCTCCTGCATCACATTTAAAATTATCATGGTGTGTTCACATCATTCATTGGCATTCCATCTCCCAAATATAACCTGTTTTCTTACTCTGCATGACATTTCATTCTGTCTGTTAGCATAAGTGTGAGTCATATACTGGCGACATTGGGATCTCACTGTCCTCTTCAGTCTCTACTGCCACTGCCCCCATTCCTCTCTGTCTCCGAACCAATGTCACATTCATTCTGTCCCTGGCTGTCAGTTTAGATTGTGCTCTGAGCTGCTGCCCTCCCACTCTCCCTCACAGACTGAAAGAATCCCTTTTCACCTTCAGTTGCCCTTGCCGCATTTTGGTGTCGAGGCCAGCATAGGGAAACATTGCGTCACATTACACACCGCAGAGTCTGCCAGCCCCACCGCCCCCACAGACACACTCACTCACACACACACACACACACACACACACACACACACACACACACACACGGAAATACACGCACAGCCAAAGACACACATGCACTAAAAGAGAAACACAGATATACAAACTAATGCACTGACATTTATACGGATAAGGGGTGTCTGCTACCATTTATTTTGTTCTGTGATGATTTTCTCAATATTTCACTCAATCTGTCCGGTGTGTGTCAATATGTCTGTTGCTCTGAGGGGACTGTGTTACAAATTCAATGCCTGAAGACACCAAACCTAGAAGGATTGTAAAGTGTGTGAAGGACAGTGCGGAAAACCAACAGGACAGAGACAAGTTGCTATCGTGTTCAAGTGTGTGGTAGATGAGGACCAATATAGAACAGAGTGATGTGATGCAGTTGGTGGAAAGACAATATAAAATAGGCTGTACTGTTACAAAGTGGGTTCAGGGGCAGAGGGTCCTCGATGTATATGAGCGCAGGTTGTTGAAAAGTTGAAAACAAGTCACCTTGAAGAGGGCAGCAGAGTGATGACGCTGATTGGCCGATGTGGGAAGATCTGCATCAGCGCATTCACTTCTTCCAGAAGATGGTTTGTGGAGGGGCTGTCGTAAAGTGATAGCAAAGGCAAAGAGAGGGATGGGGTTTGCAGCCTGGGAAGGTGAGTGAGGGAAGACCTACCTTGGATGTTTGCAGCAATGAGTAAGGTTAAGTGTTAAATAAACTTTCTGGTTTGGGAATAGAAGTATCATTCAGTGGGGTTAAGTACTGCACTTTTGAGATGTGGGAGATTGGTGATGCTTACATCTGCAGGAAGTGCACCCAATTGCAGCTCCATGCGGACTGTATTGAAAGGTTGGAGCATTAATCGGATGCACTTAGGAGCACAAGGATGGCAGAAAGTGCCATAGACCATAGTTTGAGAGATGTGTTGACCCAAGGTGCAGGCAGAGAGATGGGTGTCTGCCAGAAGGAGGTGGCAGCCAGTACAGGAATCCCCTTTGTAACAAGCACACTGTTTTGGATACTGTTGGGGGGAATGACCTATCAGAGGGTAACAGCAGCAGCAGGCACACATGGCTGGCTCTGTTCTCAAGAAGGGAAGGACAAAGAGCACTAGAGCAGTAGTTATAGGGGAATTTATACTAAGGGGTACAGATAGGCGCTTCTGTGGATGTAAAAGAGACTCCAGGATGGTATGTTGCCCACCTGGTGCCAGGGTCCAGGATGTCTTTGAAAGGTCAGAAAGTATTCTGAAGGGAGAGGGTGATCAGGCAGAGATTGTGGTACATATTGGTACTAACAGCACAGGTAGGCTGAGTGACGAGGTCCTGCAGCAGCAGTTCAGGGAGTTAGGTAGAAAGTTTAAAAAGCAGGACCTCCAAGGTTGTAATCTCGGGAATACTCCCTGTGCCACGTGCCAGTGAGGCTGGAAATAGGAAGATAGTACAGCTCAACATGTGGCTAATCAGACGGTGTGGGAGGGAGTGTTTCAGATATCTGGACCATTAGGTCTCTTCCAGGGCAGCTGGACCTGTACAAGAAGGACGGGTTACATCTAAACTGGAAGGGCACACATATTCTGGCTGGGAGGTTTGCTGGTGTCACTCGGGAGGATTTAAATTAGCTTAGCAGGGGTGTGGGAATCAATGCAAAGTGAATGGACTGAAAGGGAACTGGAGAATAGGGCCAGTAAGGCTCAGAGAAAGAACAGACTGGGTGTAGTTGCTGTTCCAAGCAGATCTAGTAGACTGAAGCTCACCCATTTCAATGCAAGAAGTGTAACAGGTAGGGCAAAAAAACTTGGAGCTTGGATTAGTACATAGAACTATGATGTTGTTGCTATTACAGAGATGTGGTTAATGGAGGGACAGGATTGATAGCTTAACGTTCCAGGAAACAAATGTTTCAGGCGGGATTGAGGGAGTTGAGAAGGCGTGGGGACGTTGAACTAATTGCAAAAGGGAATATCACAGCTGTACTGCGGGACAGCACCTCAGATGGCTCATACAGTGATGGAATATGGGTAAAGCTCAGGAACAGGAAGGGTGCAATCACAATGTTTGGGGTTTACTATAACCCTCCCAACAGCCAGCAGGAGATAGAAGAACAGACATGTAGCCAGAACTTGGCAAGCTCTGAAAGTAACAGGGTTGTTGTTGTGGATGACTTTAACTTCCTGTATATTGACTGGGATTCACTTCGGGCTTGGGGCTCAGATGGGGTGGAGATGGTAAGGAGCATCCAGGATGGCTTCTTCAAAAACAATGTAGATAGTCCAACTAGGAAAGGGGCCGTACTGGACCTAGTATTGGGGAATGAACTTGGCCAAGTGGTTGATGTCTCGCGAGGGGAATAGCTCAGAAACAGAAATAACAACTCAGTAAGCTAAAGGGTACTGATGGATACTGACAGTTGTATTTATCAAGTAAAAGTGTTAAATTGGGGAAAGGCTAATTATAACATTATTAGGCAGGAACTGAAGAATGTAGATTGGGACAGATGTTTGAGGGAAAATTAACATTTGGTATTGAGAGGCTTTCAATTGTAAGCTGCTGGGAATTCCAGGCAAGCACATTACTGAAAGGATGAAGGAAAAGTACGGCAAGTTTAGGGAACCTTGGATAACGAGAGATATTGTCAGCCTAATCAAAAAGAAAAAGGAAGCATTTATTAATGCCAGGAGGTTGGGAAGTTATGAAGCGAGTGTGGAATACAAGGAAAGATTAACGAAATTTAAGCGATGAGTCAGGAAGGCTAAAAAGGGGTCATGAAAAGTCATTGACCAACAAGATGAAGGAAAATCCCATATATGCATATAAAGAGCAAGAGGGTAGCAAGGGAGGGGGTTGGCCCAAACAAGGACAGGGAAGGGAGTTTATGTGTGGAGCCAGAGGAATATGGCGAGGTATTAACTGAGTACTTTGCATCAGTATGCTCCAAAGAGAAGGACTTGGCAGATGATGAGTCTGGGGAAGGGTGTACAGATCGTTTGGCTCATTTTGAGATCAAAAAGGAGGAGGGATTGGGGACCTTGAGAAACATTAATGTAGACAAGTCCCCAAGGCCTGATGGGATAGACCCCAGAATACTGAGAGAGGCAAGGGAGGAAATTTCTCTGGCCTTGAGACAAATCTTCGTATCCTCCCTGGCTACAGGGGAGGTCCCAGAGGAATGGACAATAGCCAATGTTGCTCCTTTGTCTAAGCAGGGTGGCAAGGATAATCCAGCTATTTACAGGCTGATGAACCTTATGTCAGTGGGAGGGAAATTCTTGGAGAGGATTCTTTGAGACAGGATTTACTTCCACCTGGAAATCAATGGGCGTATTAGCGAGAGGCAACATGGTTTTGTGAAGGGGAGGTTGTGTCTCACTAACTTCGTTGAGTTTTTTGAGGAAGCGACTAAGATAATCGATGAGGGTAGAGCAGTGGATGTTGTTTACATGGACTTCAGTAAAGCCATTAACACGGTCCCTGATGGCAGACTGATAGAGATGGTAAAGTTGCACCAGGTTAGATGTGAGCTTGAAAAATGGATAGAAAAAGAAAACAAACTGGATCAGTCATAGAAGACAGAGGGTAGCAGTGGAAGGCTGTGTTTCTGAGTGGAGGGCAGTGACTCGTGGTGTTTCTCAAGAATCAGTGTTGGGACCATTGCTATTTGTAATGTATGTAAATGATTTGGAGGAGAATATGACTGGTCTGATCAGTAAGTTTGCCGATGACACAAGGGTTGGTGGAATTGCGGACAGCGATGAGGGCCGTCAAAGGATACAGCTGAATATAGATTAGATGGTGACTTGGACAGAGAGATGGCAGATGGAGTTCATTCCAGAAACATGTGAGGTAATGCATTTTGGAAGTTCTAATCCGGATGGAAAATACACAGTAAATGGCAGAACCCTAAAGATTTCTGATAGGCAGTGGGATCTGTGTGTCCAGGTACACAGGTCACTGCAAGTGGCTACACAGATGGAAAAGGTAGTCAGCAAGGTAGATGGCATGCTTGCCTATCTCAGCCTAGGCATTGAGGGTAAAAATTGGCAGGGAATGTCGCAGCTTCATAGAACCTTAGTTAGGCTGCATTTGGAATATTGTGTTCAGTTCTGGTTGCCACACTACCAGAAGGGTGTGGTGGCTTTGGAAAGAGTAGAGAAAAAGATTTACCAGGATGTTTCCTGGTATAGAGGGCATTATCTACGAGGAGAGGTTGGAGAAACTTGGGTTTATCTCACAGGCAGATCACAGAAAGCAAAGGATGGACAGATCAAATAGACTTAGACAGAGGCAGACAGGTTGCAATGCACCGGTGTGTATTTGGCAAGACCAACATTTGCAAGAACAGCATCATTTGAGATGAAAAAATACATTCATCAGTCCAACGATGGTCAGGATAAAGCTGCTCCTGAGCCTACACGTGCGTGCGCGTGTTCAGGCTTCATTATCTACTGCCTGATGGAAGAGGTTGTTGAAGATCATCACCGGGGTGCAATTGGTCTTTGATGATATTGGCAGCCTTTCCACGGCAGCGAGCTTTCCATTGCATTTTTTTTTCCATTGCCCCTGCCCAGCCAGGCTGCAGCAAACTGAGTATGGCAGCACTGAAATGAGAAAGCTCAACCATGTACCCATTGGCATTTTAAAGATGGCACCTGTGCCAGGGATAATTGAATATCCAGCAGCACCCGGCAATAGGAAGTAGCTTCAGCCGTGATGGGTGGGAGAATGGGGCTGGCATTGACTGAAATGGATGTCATGGTGTGAGGTAGGTATATCATGAAGGGAGGTCAATAAGATAGCACCAGAAAACCAGCCTGGCCTCGCAGAGAGAAACCCTCCGTCAAACACAATGAAAATGACACCACCATATTAATGTAAGATTTAGCCAAAAGGAGTCAAATGCTCTGATTCCACTCCCAGTTACAACGCCACAGAAGAAAACCTCATTCAATAATTTCTATCATCCGAACACAGACTAAATCTTAGATAACACGGTGTGAGGCGAGATGAACACAGCAGGCTCCTCTGATGCTGCTTGGCCTGCTGTGTTCATCCAGCTCGACACCTTATCTCAGATCTCCACCATCGGCAGCTCCTGCTATCTCTGTAACACAGTAAATCTTGTTCATCAATCATCCTTGGATTCGAGAGGCTGAATGGCCACCTCAGGTTCACCTGTAAAAGGCTCAAGATGCTCAATGGCCTATTACACTGTGGCAGGTTTGGGAGGTCTAACGAACTCTTCCTGTTCATGTGTAACAGGCTCAAGAGGCTGAGTGGCTTCTTGTTGCTCTGTAAGAGTCTCGAAAGGCTGAATGGCCTCCTCTTATTTCTGTGTCACATGTCAATTTTGTTTTCGGAGACCCTCACAGACTTGCTGCAATAACAAGACAGTGACCTGTTTAGAAAAAAACACAAATCCCTTTGTTACCAAGCAAGTACAAGCTGTGGAGAATCACTGTAGTTACCCAGCACAGAGTGCAGAGTCTCGCAAGCAATTCTCCCCGAGCAGCGGACAGTCCCCGTTTTTTATACTTTACAAAAGACATGATACAGAAAACGATTTCACAATTTACCATGACACGATACATAAAACAATTACTACAAACAGACAAAAACAGGATACCAAGCAATTATTACATCAACAACATAAAAGACCAGGATACAGTAGCGATTGCTTGTGAAGTAGCTGCTAATGGCAAGAGGCGATTTCGAGTTGCTGTCCGGGACAGATTCTGATTTCAAGTTGCCAGTGTGTCTGGCTAGAACCAAATCAGTGCCCTGGCCCCTTTGCCAGCGACAGGAGTTACATGCTTCAGAGGTTTCATACCTTTACAAATTTTCCCCACCTAACCCTATTTGAAACAGTTTGGTTCTAATTTTAATTCAGTCAGGAAGCTTAAGACAGTGTCTGCATACCGATGTGTGAGAAGAAAAGGAGTTACAAAAGCTTTACACTGAATTCCTAGCTGGGCAGGAAGCTTCAGGGCAGTGCATGCATACCTATGTTTCGGTAGATAAGAGTTTACTTCTATAGATTAAAGTCTCTTATCTGCATTTGATTCCTATACAAAGACTTTAATTTATAGAAGTATAGAAATCAATGAGATGTTATCACATTAACAGCTCATTCCCTCCTTCTATCATTTCATGATAACTTATAACAGGGCCGAGAGGAGAGCTGCTAACCTGTCAAACACAAATCTGCAGCAAGGGCTCATGCATGCCATAAATGTACAGAAGGCAGCTATGTCAACCACTAGAACAACTGACCCATGCAGCAAATATGAACCCCAAGAACCACCCAGAAGCCATCCCAACAAACCCTGTCCAGGCCGGGCTCCCTCACTGTACTGTTCCAACTGCCCCTGTATGGCTTGGATAGCCTGGGTAATGTTATAGGGCTCGTTGGTGACGTGGGTAATGCACTTGTCCCCAATAATAGTGCATACACCTCCTTGCTGAGCCAGCTGATAGTCCACTGCATATTGGGTTTGCTGATCATAGAGCCAAAGTTCGGCTAATTCTTGGTTGACTGCCTCCAATGCCGTCATTGTGCTGTTTCCCAGGGCGGTGAGTCAACATACAAGGTAATTTCGAATTTTCCTTTGTGGCCACCACCCCAGGAGAGCATCCCAAGCGGACAGTTCCCAGGAAACCATATCCTAAGGAAGAGCCCAACACAACTGGATTCTGCCATGCAGCGCAAAACTCCCAGCTCAGGAATCGTGTGACAATTCACCATTGAATTTGTACTTGTTGGGGACAAGGGACAGTGAGGGGCTCAATGGTCCCAACAGCAAACAGCACTGGCAGAGTTGGAGTGGTAGCAGTGAAGGTCTCGTTAAGAAGGCAAACAGACTCACGTATTTCTTGATAGCTGTGCCAGGAGGACTGATCCTTACGTGGATGGAAACTTGCGGAGTTAAATGGAAATGACCCATAGTCTGTTTCTACATCAGTGCCATTGCAATCCCCACAACTCTACTGTATGCCCGGGGTCACAGATATGGGCTTAGATTCTAAGCAGGGGCAATTCAACAATTCTCCTATAGTGGTGCAATTTCTCTATGCACCGATGGGGCCAGGAAGTATTTTGGGGGTGATGAGTAACGAGAGCAGGCACGCAACAAGTTCCAGTTCCATTAAAGCAAAACAGATAGCTGTTGGGATTTGTACAGCTAGCCCCTTCCTTCCCATGCCCAGGTCGAGTGTCCACACAACCAGAGAGACCACTAACTGCCAGTTTCACACATGTACCCTGCACACCTGTGTCCAAGATCCCCTCTCCCTTCAGCAAGGCTTACCGGAATACTCTATTTCATAAAGCTGACTAGGGTTCCAGGCAGATGTTGCCACAAATAATGCTTCTACAGATCATGCCAACGGGTAACATGCTGTCCGATTCCCGTTCAGCTGTATGTGTGTTTTATAAAACAAAATTGTCCTGCTGGCCATGCATGGTCAGACTAATACTGAGTCCAATGGTTAACTGCATGCTGATGAGGAAATCCATCATTTAGAGTCACTTAAGTGGATCCAGCGATTCTGTCCTTTAACTTTAAGAGCTGTCGGAGTCTGAAGAAACACTTGGTACGGTCCTTTCCACCTTGGGGCGACCCCAGTCCCGGACAAGTACAAAATCTCCAATCTGCGGCCATGATGATCGATCCTGAATCTCGAGGCCTTGTTCCGGTGTCCGCGGAGGTGGTCCGAAGGCGCACTTCACCGGCAAATGGAGAAACCTTCAAGATGATGTTAGTTGTCAGAAGTGTCTTCGCATTTCTTCTCCCATCACATTTAGGTCTGTTTTGCTGGGTGGGCTGGTATTGGCATCCTATGTTGTTCTGCTGGGTCAGTCATAGACTATTTCCGCTGCTGAGAGCCCAGTAGTAGAGTGGGGTGTTATTCGCATGTGATACAAGGCTCGTGGCAAAACCTTTAACCAATTAAGGCCGGTTTCGGATGTCAACTTGGTTAGTTTGGTTTTAAGTGTTGCATTAGCTCTCTCTACTATCCCTGCTGCCCAAGGGTGGTAGGCACAGTGGAATCGTTGTTGGATGTGTAATGTACCACACAGTTCCTTATTAATTTTCCCCACAATGTGAGAGCCGTCTTCCGAACTAATTTGTCGCGGTACTCCAAACCTTGGTACTATTTCAGTTAATAACAGTTTTACTAGTGTTGAGGCTTTGTTGTTTGTCTTTGGGAAAGCCTCTATCCACCTACTGAATACATCTACGATGACAAGACAGTATTCGTAACAGTTTACGCGTGGCAGTTCAATAAAATCTAGCTGAATGCATTCAAACGGCCCACCTGGCAAGGGTGCTTTTCCTGGTGAGCGTCTCACCCCCTGACCCACATTGTTTTGCTGGCATGTGGGACAAGATGCTATACGAGACTGGGCTGCCTCAGTCATTCAGGGTTGCCACCAGGTACGTAGCATAATACCACTCATTCCCTCCTTGTCAATGTGGGTGTCAGAAGCACACAGTCAACAAGCATAGGTAATAAAGTATCAGGTACGCACACTTGGCTGATTGGTGTAACCCAAAGGCCTGAGGACGCAGAATGCAAACATCCATGCGTCTTCCAAATATTCTTTTCAGAAGCAGGGGCGTCCCCCTGTAAGTGCCGAACAGTGACCATATCTGGCATGCCCGTCTTGTCTGAAGGCGTGCGATTTACCGCCTGCTTGTTCATAGAGGGTATAATAAAAATTTGGTCTACAGCAGCCTGTTTAGCAGCCAGAGCAGCGCAAGCGCTGCCCCAAGTAACTATTGAATCAACAGAGACATGGGCAGCGCATTTGAGAATAGCCAATTGTTTAGATTTAAGTGTGAAATTGTTTAGGGAGGAGGAATGCCTGGAGGTTTTCAACAGACAGGGAATCCTGGGTGGGTGTACCTGAGGACGTTAAAAATCCACACCGGATCCGGAGAAGGGAGTGGGGCATCAGTAAGGGCCGGGCAGGGAGAGGTTAGAAATTGGTTCCTCAGCAGGCAGTCATGTGGGGGTTCGCTCAGAAATGTGGCTGGGTTAATACTGGAGCAGGAAGAGATAAGGAACAAATCGCAGGGAGAACCTGGGAACAAGGGGGTAATCCCTGAGATACAGTGTCCAGATGAGTGGAGTAGGAGGCAACTGGTCGTTATAATTCAAGTTTAAAGGGCTATTGTAAACCTGTCAGTTTCGGTATGATGTCTGTGCGTGTGTAAGTGATGTAGTACCACACGGGGTAGGGCAGTTTCAATACCCACTCCGCATGACGATTGCTATCAGTCAGGAGGAAGGGAAACAGGGTGAGCACACAGGAGGAATCTCTGCCCCGTGTCATGTCTCATTTGCACAGTGTCACCATATCCCATTTACCAAACTGAACCAGGGAGGCAGTGTGGGCACTAACATTACAATGGTGTCCTGAACTTAGAGAGTGGCAGGAGGGGAAGGAAACTAAAGTTCGTTCAAAAATTTTCAAGCTAGAGTTGGATTTATACATGCTAAAAAAAACCCCAAAAATTTACCAGACACAAAAATCAGAAATTCTTGGGAAAAAAAGAATTAATGTTGCAGGTGGGCCCTCGGACCCAGCGGAGCCACAGCTATGGGAGAAACTGCAAGTTTCAAGAGGTATCCATTACCTGGAGAAATGGGCGTGAATTTCAAAACAGTGGCGTGTGCCATTGATGGAAAGGCGCTCTCCTGCCTTAAAGCGACGGGGTGGGGTGGAATTTCACAGTGCTGGATATCTCGAATGGTTTCTGGTCTATCCCGGTTCGGCAGGACCAGTGCAAATTTGCATTTACTTTTACAGGACAACAGTAGACGTGGAGCTGTCTGCCACAGGGTTTCCATTATAGCCCCAGCATTCTCCACCAGTGTATGGCAGACTGTTTAAAAGATTTCAGTGAGCCACACAGGCTTGTACAGTACGTGGATGACATCCTGTTGTTCACAGACAAGAGTGAGGAACATGGCCCCCTACTGAGGGAGTTGCTACATTTCCTGCGCAACAGCGAGTTGAAGGTAAACCCGAAGGCGGCACAGATAGGGTTGAGGGAGGTCAAGTTCCTGGGACTGACCCCTCGGGCTGGAGAGCGCAGCATAGATGCAGCACAGGCTCGATCAGGAGCCCTTGACATAATTAAACACATCTTTTGTGGCTTCCAAGGCGCATCGATTTACATTGCATTTTGACCCCCTTGTTCTGGGCTCGGGTGAGAGTCTGAGATTAGGGAATTGCCGGGTTTATTTTCTGACAGGGGTCTTTCTTTAGGCGAGGGCTATTCGAGGATCTCTTCCAAACTCTGTCCTCACATTCACTATCCTCTGCATGTGAGTTGGGACGATCATATTCTTCGCTACTTGTGGAATCCCCAGGAAACAGTAAACAGTCGTTAGAGGGTCAAGGAGGCTGCACCCAGGACTTATGTCTTCCTGGGCTTCTCATGGGTTTTAAAAGGATCCTGTCGTCCCTCCTTTTGCTCACTGACCGTCTGGCCTGCGCCCTGTTTCCTGTTTCCCTGTTTTGTTTTAGATCTGGTATGACAGGAGGTAGGGTCTGTACAAGCCGTGGGCTTGCCAGGGGATTCATGTGGGCTGCCTACTGAAGCGCTTGGAGATTCTATGGGAGGTTTAGTTTGGGCAGCGTACGGTGGCGGTTGCTGGGACTGATGGCCGTGTTGGGCTGCCTGCAGATGTAGACTGGCCAAGGACGGGTAGGGTTCTGGAGGGGGAAGCAGTCCCGATGAGGCACAGGGATGCCTTCCCCAGTCCTCCTCGGTCTTGCTCATCCATGTCATTAATTTGGAACATCGGCATGCCAGATACGTTAGGAGGTACCTTCGATTTTTTTTTGTTTTCTGTCAATGCGGCCTGCCGCTCTAGCCCCCATTCCTTGTCTCGTTGTTCTCTCTCCTGTCTTTCTTGGTTAACTCTTTCCCTTTCATCGTCTCATGATCCTCACACTGCAGTTTTAAAACTTCCCAAGTTTTTGGTTTCCCCTCGTTATCACAGGCACTGATCCCTCTGCTACGTGCATTATCCACCCAACTGGCCAGTTTTGATTTTTCAGTCAGCTCCTCAGCTCTCTTTCTCTAGAATGACATTAACCCTTTCCAGTGCCTCTCCTGCTTTAGTGCATAGATCGATATCCCGCGTTCTCCCCAGTGGCCAATTCTCATTTCCCAATCTTTTGTTTAAGCATGCTGACAGGCGTCTGTACTGTACTTCATTTTCGGGATTATCCCAGCATAATCGATGTAAAGGAGTGCCAACACCTCATTTATCCAGTGTTTGTCCCATTTTTTCCTTTGCTTTTTTTTATTAGCGCTTTCACTTTTTACTATCCCTGTATACTACCGCAGTGCACTTAGTCTCAACACCCACTTCAGGGTCCTGACCTTCGCGTGGGGGATTTCCCCTCTTAACAACCGGTCGAACGCAGGGTGGTTGAAACAGACAGACACGGTAACTACACTGTACCTAGGTCTTACAAGAAACGCCCTACCTTTTCCCTATTGCCCGACACAGGATTTCACCCCCCCGGTCACCGGGTGAAATCTATCCTCCTGGATTTATAAAATTACCCGTTATCTGACCTGGGGACTCCAACCCCGGCCACCAGGGGACTCGAACCTCCAGGCATCAGGATTTAGCAGTGTTCAAGGCCGTGAGTTATCCCGGGTTCCGTCAGTACAGAGACACGCAGGGATGAGGGGGTCGCACAGATGGCAGGTTAGTAAGAGAGACCAAGGTGAATCGTACCTTGCGGGCCCATCTGTCTGACTCCACTGACACTCGAACGATCACTTATTCAGCCCTCCAGGTGAGACTGCTGTACATGTTGGAACCCTGCTCTTGCGCCAAATGTCAAGTTCGTTTTTGGAGACCCTCACGGACTTGCTGCAATAACAACAAGACACTGACCTGTTTAAAAAACACAAATCCCTTTATTACCAAGCAAGCACAAGCTGTGGAGAATTACTGTACTCAGAGTGCGGAGTCTCGCAAGTAATTTTCCCCGAGCAGCGGACAGTCCCCGCTTTTTATACTTACAAAAGACATGATACATAAAACGATTTCACAACTTACAATGACATGATACAGAAAACGATTACTACAACAGACAAAATCAGGATACCAGACAATTATTACATCAACAACATAAAAGACCAGGATACAGTATCGATTGCTAGTAAAGTGGCTGCTAATGGCAGGAGGCAATTTCGAGTTGTTGACTGGGACAGATTGAGATTTCAAGTGGCCAGTTTGTCTGGCTAGAACCAAATCAGTGCCCTGGCCCCTTTGCCAGTGACAGAAGTTACATGCTTCAGAGGTTTCACACCTTTACAAAATTTCCCCACCGAACCCTATTTGAAACAGTTTGATTCTAGTTTTAATTTAGTCAGGAAGTTTAAGACAGTGTCTGCATACCGATGTGTGAGAAGATAAGGAGTTACAAAAGCATTACACTGAATTCCTAGCTGGGCAGGAAGTTTCAGGGCAGTGTCTGCATACCGATGTGTCGGTAGATAAGAGTTTACTTCTATAAATTAAAGCCTCTGCGTAGGAATCAAATGAAGACAAAAGACTTTAATTTATAGAAGTATGTAAATGAATGAGATGATTTCACATTAACATCTCTCAGACAGTTTAACTGCAGGTCCATAACAGCGAAACATCAACAGTTACTTAGGGCTCTGAAACTATCTGTATAGCTTCTGATAGTCATGTAAGTATTACTCACCCAGCTGTGAGCTGACGGTGGGGTAGAGAAGCTCTGAAGATAGTATGGAAGTGGCAGTCCTGTTGAAATTCGAGGACTCAGAACGTTGACAGAAACTGAACAGCATCCTGTTTTGTAGTAAGTAACTGACATTGAAATTTATTTTATATCAATGTTACATGCAACCATTCTGACGTGAAAATGCCTTAATATGCCGTTTCCGAGTAGCTGGAAATGGAAGAGTGTCTCCGAGCTAGGCTTATAGACCTCTTCCGCATGCATGCGGCACAAGTTTGAATAAATTCACCTTATAAAATACAATACACCCTATATCCTGGCTCACGTCAGCTTCCTGTTTTAATCAGCAGCTCCTGACAAACCCTTTTCCCTCTTTCCTGCCCAATCCATCTTCCTCAGACAACCCACTGATTCCAGGTTTCAATCTTGTAAACCTCCTCTGAGCCACTTTGAATAAAACAACAGAAGACCAAAACCTGCATATGGTATTCGAGATTTGGTCTGACCCCTTCCTTGTACAAATGAAGGAGAACATCATTTCACTGATTATTATTTGTTGTCAAAGTAAGGGAGATGGCCTCGTAGCTTTCTGGATTTCAGAGAGATCTTGATCAATTGGGGCAATGGGCTGAGGAATGGCAGATTGAATTTTGTTTGAATAAATGTTTGTTTTACCACAACGCAATACTTCAAAAGGCAGGACTGACACAATTAATGGTTGGGCTCTGGGTAGTGTTGCAGATCAGAAAAAACCGAGGGTTTCAGGCACATAATTATTTGAAATTTGCATCACAGGTAGACACGGTATGTGGAAGGCATTTAGCACACTTATCTTCATTGCTCAGGCCTGAGTACAGGAGCTGGGAAGTGATGATGGAGAGTTCTCTTCTGGAGAACTGTGTGCTGCTCTGGTTGTCCTGTTCTGGGAAGAATATTGTGAAACTGGAGTGGGTTTGGAAAAACACTTACCAGGATATTGCCGGGAATGGAGGCGTTGAGTTATAAAAATACGCTGGATTGGTGGGAACTTCTTTCACGGGAAGGTAAGAGGTTGAGGGATGACCTTATGTAGGTTAATAAAATAATGAGAGACACAGATAAGGAATAGCGAAGGTTTTATCCCTCAGGTGGGGGATTTCAAAACCAGGGGCATATTTTTAAAATGAGAGGAGAAAGATTTTAAAAAAGACATGATGGGCATCTTTTTGTTTTATATAGAGTGCTCAGTGTGTGGAATGAACTGCCAGAGGAAGTGAAGGATGTGGGTGGTTACGATGTTTGAAAAACATTCAGGTAAGTACATGAATTTGAATGGTTTGGAGCGAATATTGCAGGAATTTTTTTAAAATAAGGAAAACATTGCTGCTATCACGAGAAGAGATGTTTCTGAAAAATCATCCCATGAAAACATATGCTGAAATTAGAAATAAGAAATAAGAAATAAGAAAGGAACAATCATTTGATGGGATTGTACCATAGGCTTCCTAATAGTCAGAGGGAAACTGAGGAACAAATATGCAGAGGGATCTCAGATATGTGTAAGAATAACAAGGTCATAATCGGTGATTTTCAGTTTCCAAACATTTAATGGGACTGCCATAGTGTTAAAGGTTTAGATGGGGAGTATTTTCTGAAATGTGTTCAAGAATTTTTTCTTTATCAATAAATCGATGCTCCTATGGAAAAAAAAAATAAGGCGTAGCAAGTGACTGAAGTGACAGTACAGGGAAACTTTGAGTCTTGTGACAGAATTACTGTCAGTTTTAAAACAATTATGGAACAGGATATGCCTTCCAGAAAAAGAAAAAGCTTTAACTGGAGTAAGGCAAATTTTAATGCTGTAAGAAAAGAACTTTCAACACTTCTGAGGAAGGATTAACAGACCCACAACATTAACTCTGATTTGTCCTTCACAGATGCTGCCAGACCTGCTAAGCTTTTCCAGCAGCTTCTGTTTTGATAACTTTCAAACGTTGACATGAGTAGACGGCAGGGATAAGGATGTCTGATAAGTGTGGGGGGGCTTTCAAAAATGTGACAATTCAGAGTCATTATGTCCCCGTAAGAGTGAAAGGTAAGGCTGGTACGATTAGAGAACAATGGGTGAAAAAAGATACTCAGGTTTTAGTCAAGAATAAAAAAAAATAAATTAGTAGATATAAATAAAAACTCGGCTCAAATAAATCTCTTGAAAGTGTAAACAGTGTTAGGGGCATTCTTAAACAGGAGATCAGGATGGCAAAAAGGCAACATGAAACTGCCTTGGTTGATAAGCTTAAGAATAATTCCAAGAGTTTCTGCAAGTGCACTAAGAGCAAGAGAGCACCGAGAGAGCAAGCAGGGCTCCATAAAGATGAAAGAGATCAACTCTGTGTTGAGCATCTGGAGAGGAGAGAGATTTGAAAGGAATATATTGCATCAAGTTTTACTGTTGAGAAAGAAATGGAGGGGGGACAAGTCAGGGGTCGAAATATTTTGGTTTGAAAACAGCTCACGGAGATGGGGGAGATTTTTAATGAGTATTTCTCCTCAGTGTTCACTAAGCAGAGAATCATGGCTGCTAAGGAAACAAGGGAAGCAAGTGGGGATGTTTCGGACCATCAAGGTGGCGTTTGCAACCTTAAAGCACATTAAGGTTGTTAATTCCACTGGACCTGATGAAGTCCATCTTTGGACACTGTGGGAGGCAGGGGAAGAAACTGCAGAGGCCCTTGCAGAGATTTTTCCCTTCATCTTTTCTCACTACTGAAATTCCAGAAGACTGGAGGTTGGCTAATGTTGTCCCATTGGTTAAGAAAGGTAGCAAAGACCAGCCAGGGAACTACAGGCCAGTGAACCAGTGGTAGACAAGGTATTGAAGATGATATTTAGGGAGTCGATCAACCAAAGCTGGGATATTCAAGATACGATGAGGGATTGTCAGCATGATTTTGTGCACAGGAATCACGTCTGACAATCTATTCAAGTTTTTTGAGGAGGTAAGCAAGAGAATTGATGAGATTAGGGCAGCGAATGCTGTCTATATGGACTTTAGTAAGGCCTTTAACAAGGTCCCATACAGCAGCCTGGTCATGAAGGTTCGGTTGTGTGGGATCCAGGACAGCTAGCTTATGGGATTCGAAATTGGGTCGACGGTAGGAAGCATAGCGTGATGGCTGAATGTTGGTTCTCGGACTGGAGGCCTGTGGCTAATGGTGTGCCACGGGGGCCGATACTGGGACCTTTGTTATTTGTCCCTTACATAAATAATCTGGATGTGAATGTATATGGCACGATTAGTAATTTTGTATCATCTGCAAACTTAAGAGGTATCGCTGAGGTATCAAAAATTACAGGGGGATTGTGATCAGATGGGGAAGTGGGCTGAGGATTGCCAAATTAAATTCAATACAGCTAAGCGTGAGGTGTTGGCCTTTGGAAAGTTCAGCCAAGGTAGGAGTTATACAGTGAATGGTAAGGTTCTGAGGAATATTGCGGAGCAGAGAGACCAAGAAGCACAAGCGCATAGTTGGTGGAAAGCAGCATCACAGGTAGACAGGGTGGTGAAGAAAGCATTTAGCATGCTGGCCTTCTTCGGTTGATGCATTGCATTTAAGAGTTGGGACGTTATGTTAAAGATATACAAGTCATTGGTGAGGCCACACCTGCAGTGTGGTGTACAGTTTTGGTCACCCTGTTACAGGAAAGGCACAGTTAAACTGGAAAACGTGCAAAGAAGAGTTACAAGGATGTTGCTAGGAATAGTAGGCCTGAGTTCTGAGGAGAGGTTGTCCAGAATTGGGCTTTATTCCTTGGAATGTAAGAGAACGAGCGGTGACCTTACTGAGGTGGATAAAATCATGAGGGGCTTAGACAGGAAGAATGCACGGCGTCTTTTTCCCAGGGATGGGGAATGGAAAAGAGTGTACAGATTTAAAGTGAGAGGGGGCAGATTTAAGAAGGATGTGAGGATGTCCAAGATTACAAAGAGATCTTGATTTATAGGGTTAAGAGGCTGAGGAATGGCAGGTGGTGTTTAATTTGGATAAAGGCGAGGTATTTCATTTTGGTAAAACAAACAAGATCAGTATTTGTACAATTAAATGTAGGGCCTTGGGGTTAGTGTTGTCGAAAAGAGAGACCTCAAGGTTCAGGCCCTTAATTCTGTGAGGGTGGCGTCACATGTAGAAAGGGTGGTTAGGTCGGAGTTTAGCCTACTTGCCTTCACTGCTCAGGCCTTTAGAGTATCGGAGGTGGGACGTTATGTTGAAATTGTGCAGAACATCAGTGAGGCCTCTTCTGGAGTAATGTGTCCACTTCAGATCTCCTGTTCTTCGAAGGATATCATCAACCTGGGGAGGATTCAGCAAAGACTTAGCAGGAAGTTGCCAGGAATGGAGGTTGAGAATCACAAGGAGAGGCTTGATCGGTTGAGGCATTTTTCCACTGCAGTCTAAGAATGGAGGGGTGATTTATATGTATATAAAATCATGAAGAGTACAGATAAGGTGAATGGAAGATCCCTTTTCATTTGGGAGGGGAATTTCAAGACTCGGGGGCTGCAGAAAGCAAGCTGAAATGTTCCCTGTTCATGCCTGAATCTGGACAGTGCTTATTGCCAGACTATTTGACGAAGGGCCAAAGATATGGAGGTTAGGTGATGCTTCTCGTGGCTGGATTAACTTTCTACTCCTGGTGGCTTAATGCTACACTTACAGTCTATAGGTTACCCGTACTGGAGGATATGAGTTATGAGGAGAGACTGGGGCTTCACTGGGAAATAGGAGGTTGAGCATTGACTTGAGAGGTTTATAAAATCGTGAGGGGTATAATGTGAACAGCAAGGGTCTTCTCCCTTGGATCGGGGAATCTAAACAACAGCGTAATTTTTAACGGAAGAGGAGAAAGATTTGAAGGGCAGCCATGAGGAGCTGTTTCAAACAGAGGGTTGTTTCTATGTGGAATGAACTGCCAAAGGAAGTGGCAGATGCAGGTACACTTCCAATATTTAAAAGACATTTGGACAGCTGCATGAACAGGAAAGATTGAGAGGGATATGGACTCAACTCAAGCAAGTGGGACTCGTTCAGTTTGGGAAGCCTGGTCGGCATGGACAAGTTGTAACGAAGGAGGCTAGAGAACTCAAATAATTTTTGATATTTTGAAAATAGTTCACATTACAGGAGACAAAGTGCTAAATGTCTTCGAAAATACAAAGGTGGATAAATCATCAGGACCTGATCGAGTGTATTCCAGGACATTGTGGGAAGTAAGGGAGGAAATTGCAGGAATTTTTATCAGCTGTAAATATTTGGTGGGTGCCAGATGACTGGAGAGTGGCTGATACTAATCCTTTGGTTTAGAAGGGATGTGGGAGAAGCCTGAGAACTATAAACCTTAAACTTAACACTGGAAAACAGTGACAGAATTAAAGTCAGTATGGATTTATGAAAGGGAAATCATGCTGGACAAATCTGCTGGAATGTTTCAAGAGTGCAACATTTAGAGTTGAAAAGGCAGTGGACATAGCTTACGTGGGCTTTGTGAAAGTGTTCAAAAGGTCCCACAGAAGAGATAAGCACGTAAATTTAAAGCATGGGAGATTGAGTATTCACAGGGATACAGAACTGTTTCGCACACAGAAACAGTCAGAATAAACAGTCATTTCTTGTGTGCCAGTCAGTAACCAGTGTTGTACGGTGGTCAGTGGTGGATCCCAGGTATTCATACAATCAATTAGTTATTTAAATGAGAAATGCGTCTCAGTTCGAGATTATCCAGTTGGATTACAAAACTAGGAAAACACAAGTCACTGACAGTAAGCATGCAGGTGTAGCAGGGGGTGAAGAAGGCAAATGGTATTTTGACCTGCAGAGTTAGAGCGTTTGAGTACAGGAGCAGGGATGTCTTACTGAAATTCTACAGGATCTTAGTGAGACCACACCTGGGATGGTATGTGTAAATTTGGAATTTTTATCTGATGAAGGAACTTCTGGCTACAGAGGCTGTTCACAACAGTTGATCAGACTGATTCCTGGGATGGCAAGACTTACATATAAGAATAGGATGGATTGGTTAGGATGAAATTCACTGGAGTTTAGAAGAACGAGGAAAGATTTCACAGAAACCAATAAAATTCTAGGTAAATACAGGAAGGATGTTGTCAATGACCAGGGAGTCGGAGCTTAGGGGCATGGGCTACGCTGTTAAGGATTAAAATGAGGAAATTTTAAAAAAATACAGAGACTGGTGACCCTGTGAAATTTGCTGCCACAGAAAGCAGTTAAGGCCGAACACTGGATGTTTCCAAGAAGACGATAACATGTATAGTTGTCGTGGCTGAAGGGATCAAAAGATCTGGCTCTAAAGTGGGAAGAGGCTCAGTAGAATGATCAGCCATG
Organism: Stegostoma tigrinum; assembly: GCF_030684315.1. NCBI lineage: Eukaryota > Metazoa > Chordata > Chondrichthyes > Orectolobiformes > Stegostomatidae > Stegostoma > Stegostoma tigrinum. The sequence continues at coordinate 2,826,860 of NC_081361.1, read as the reverse complement.
ATCAAAGTGACTAGCGGAGAAGGATCGAAAGCTACAATGGCCTGCGCCTGTTCCTATTTTCTATGTTTCTATTCTGTTGAAGGTGGAATATAAGAACAAAATGACAACAACAGACACAAAAAACAGCACAACCTTATCACCACTGGATGAAAATCCTACAACTCCTTACCAATTTGCAACATGGGAGCTACATCACCACGTGGATTGCAGCAGTTCAAGAAAGTGCAGAGTGATTTTGGAAGCTTCTGCAGTGGCTGCTCTGTCTCTCATTTTCAATCCAGTTTTCAAGTTGTTGAATGTTCTGAGAAAAGTAACAGAGTATGTCAGAAATATCTTTGGAAGTTTGCTGATACTGGGGGAAGCAAGGGGTGGGATAGGGGCTGGAGGTACAGAAGTGGGTAAAGTGGGGGAAGAGGGACAATGAGAGAAACAACTGGCTGGATTTTGTGGTGGGGTGATGGGCAAAGAATAACCCCAATATCCAAACCACACAGCCCGACCCTGTTCAGCTCTCTCCCTCCACTATGTGGTCTTTCTCTGAGGCTCTATCACACCAGCAGCCAGCTCAGCATCAAAGATGTGCATTTGGCCCAGTTTTGAAGTCCTTCTGTTTGACCACATTGTCTCCCAGACTTGCTGGCACCAGTTCTCAGATGCGGACCTTATTAATGGCCAAAAGCGTCTACACAGTTTTCAAATAAGAAACAACCTGCAATTAACTTCCAGGCCTGGCCTCAGAAACCAATAATTGATTTTGTATTTTTTGGAGCACAACAGCTGCTCACAGTCCAGACGTCACCGTTCAACTCTCAGATTCAAGCCAAACATTATTTAAAAACTCAGTGAGGGTGCTGACACAGGACACAGTGGAAAGACCTCTAACCAGTGAGTGCACATTGGAGTTCTGCTTTACTGAGAACACCTCTCATTGCTGTAATCACATTCTGAAGTGGCTTGACAGGGTAAAAGCTGACAGGACCTTCCCTCTCACAGGACAGTCTAGGCCTGTTTCAGGGAGGAAGCCTGAGGCTCTCTGCAAACTAAAAGCGGCACCGGAAGACCCCTGTTTGGGACCTGAGACCTAAACTGAGCAATCACGCAGCCCTCTTGCTGGAATACAGCACCGAAGCTGCCCTCCCCTTTAACCTGTCCTCACCGCTTGTGGCTCTCATGGAGAACCATTTCATTCCGGATATCCCTCTCAGTACGCATGCTCACAGTCACAATGAGCTGTGCGCATGCACCATAGCTGAATACGCCGGTTTGATATCGAACGACCAATAGCAAGCAAGAGGCTGGACAGAAAAGGCAGCGGAAATGCTTCTCCTCCAACCAATCAGAGGACAAGGGCAGGGCCCAGTTCTAAGTAGGGGTTACCAGACCGGAAACGTAAACTCTGTTCTGAGCAAGGATCACCAGACCCGAAACGTCAACTGTGTTTACTCCGTCACAGAAGCTGCCGGACCCGCGGGGCTTTGTTTTTGTTCACGTCATTCGCGCAGCGGGTGGGCGGGGTTATTCTTCCATCAACCAGGGGGAGACAATGGGAACTGCGGAAGCTGGAGAGTGTGAGATAACAAGCTGTGGAGCTGGATGGACACAGCAGGACAAGCAGCATCTCAGGGGCACAAAAGCTGGTGTTTCGGGCCTAGACCATCCTTCAGAAAAGGGGGATGGGGAAAGGGTTCTGGAATAAATAGGGAGAGAGGGGGAGGCGGACCGAAGATGGATAGAGGAGAAGATAGTTGGCTGTTGGTTTGTTCCCCGAGTTTGGCAAATGAATTACAAACGTTTCGTCTCCAGTCGAGAAGCCATCATCAGTGCGTAGCTACTGCTGCGGAGGAGAAGATAGGTGGAGAGGAGGCAGGCAGGTCAAAGAGGCAGGGATGGAGCCAGTAAAGGTGAGTGTAGTTGGGGAGGTAGGTAGGGGATCGGTCAGTCCGGGAAGGACGAACTGGTCAAGGGGTCGGGATGAGGTTTGTTGGTATGAGATGGAGGTGTGGCTTGAGGTAGAAGGAGGGGGCAGGTGAGAGGAAGAACAGGTTAGGGAGGCGGGGACGAGCTGGGCTGGTTTTGGGGTGCAGTGGGGGAGGGGAGATTTTGAAGCTTGTGAAATCCACATTGATACCATTGGGCTGCAGGGTTCCCAAGCGGAATATGAGTTGCTGTTCCTGCAACCTTCAGGTGGCATCGTTGTGGCACTGCAGGAGGCCCAGGATGGACATGTCATTTGCAGAATGGAAGGGGGAGGTGTTTAGTGCGAACCGAGCATGGGTGATCTGCAAAGTTGTCCCCAAGCCTCCGCTTGGTTTCTCCGATGTAGCGGAGCCACAATGGGAACATCGGATGCAGTCTACCACATTAGCAGATGTGCGGCCTGGGATCGAGGTGAGGGGCGAGGGTTAGGGGCAGCTGGCCACGAAGGCTCTCCCTTTCAGAATGATGGGTATAACTTCCAAATACGATTTTGAAACGACACTCTGAAAATACTCAAGAAAGCCTCATGGATTTTCAGAAAGATCAGAGACATAGAACAAAGTTAAAATCTCAATAAAACCGCTTTAATAAACAGATTGGGCTGAATATATGTCTTTAATAGTACAGATTACTTTTATTTGTTCTGGTGAGATCACTTTTGTTGGCAAGACCAGCATTTATTGCCTCTGTCTAATTTCCGTTCAGAATATGATGGTGAAACCCCGGGACACTAACATATGTTTCATGCAGATGTTCAGGATTTTGAAGAAGTGTCAATGAATGGACAATGATATAGACTCAAGCCAGGATGCTGTGTGGTCTTGGAGATTGCAATCCTCATCACTTGATGCTCGCAACATATGGAAATTGTGATCAGAGATAATGGGAACTGCAGATGCTGGAGAATCCACGATAAGAAAGTGTGAAGCTGGGTGAACACAGCTGGCCAAACAGCATCTCAGGAGCACAAAAGCTGACATATTATGGAAATTGTGAGACTGCTTTTTCTGTTTTCAAAAATTAAGGTCAGAGATCCATTCAGCATAAAAACAGGACCTTCAGCTCAACATGTCTATTCCAATCAAAAAAACAAAACTACATTAATCACACTTATCTTGAAGTCGACACCCACTCGGCATGGCATTTTGAGTGCTCCTCCAGCTGCTTCAAAAATGCTGCATTATCTTTAATTATCTGTGACCTGAGCTGTGATTTATCTTTTTCCTTCACATTATGCATGAACTGCATTTTGCAAATATGTCCCACAACATTTTAGCAATTAGCTCTATAGATCAATATTTTTTCTGGAAAATCAAACTTTCTTTTTAATTCATTTGGGATTTTAGTGTAGCTAGACCGGCATCAATTGACCTTGAAAACTTCCAGCTGGAAGTTCACCAAATTGGAAATGTAGTGGACACTGAAAAAGGTTACTTCAGCGTACAATGGGATCTTGATCAGATGGGACAATGGACCAAGGAATGGTAGGTAGATTTAATTTGAATAAATCTGACATGTTGCGTTTTGGAAATCAACTTAGGTCAGAACTTGTACTCTAAATGGTAAGGCCCTGGGGAGTATTGCTGAGCAATGAGTCCTGGTGTGCAGGCGCTTGGTTCCTTGAAAGTGGATTCAGAGATAGATAGGATAGTAAAGAAAGCATTTAACATATAACAGAATATTACAGTGCAGTGCCGGCCCTTCGGCCCTCGATTTTGTGCCGAAATGTGAACAATCTGAAGTCCATCTAAACTACACTATTCCATTATCATCCATATGTTTATCCAATGACCATTTAAATGCCCTTAAAGTTGGGAGTCTACTCCTGTTGCATTTGGTACAACTTGCCTTTATTGGTCAGTGCATTGCGTGTAGTTGTTGGGAGGTCGTGTTGCGACTGTAAGTGGTTAGGCCACTTTTGGAATATTGCATGCAATTCTCGTCTCCCTGCTATCGGAAGGATGTTGTAAAAATTGAAAAGGTTCAGAAAAGATTCATAAGAATTTGCCCGGTTTGGAAGGTTTGAGCTGCAGGGAGAAACCGAATAGCTTTTGCCTGGAGATTCGGAAGCTGAGGGGTGACCTTACTGAGATTTATAAAGTCAGGAGGGGAATAGATAGGGTATCTAGACAAGGTGTTTTCAGCGGGGTGGGGGAGTCCAAAATTGGAGGGTGCGAGTTTAAGGTGAGCTGGAAAAGATTCAGAAGGAACCTCAGGGGTAACTTTTTCACACAGAGAGGGAGGTGAGTGTGTGGAATGAGCTGCAAGGGGAAGTAATGGAGTTTGGTACAATTACAACATTTGAAAAGATGGGTATGTGACTTGGAAAGGTTTAGAAGGATATGGGTCAAAAGCTAGCAAATGGGACAAGATTTACTGGGTATATGTAATTGGTATGGATGAAGTGAACTGAAGCCTCTGTTTCCATTCTTCACAACTTTCTGACTCTATGATTTGCTGAATTTCTGATGAATAGTTACACACTGGATATTTGTCACTAGAAGTTGATTATATCATTGAATATCAAGGTGGTGCTTTTGGATTGCCTCCTGTTGGAGATAATTCCTGCCCGGCAACACTGAAGAACTGTTCTTGTTAGCCATTCATCAGTTAAAACTGAATGATGCCACATAATTTGGAATAACGACATAGACTGCTGCAAGAACTGAGGACTGTGAAACGGTGCTGAGGAATATGATCTGTTAGTTTGTGAGCATTCACGATCTTGGCTCAAACAGAAACATTCTCTTTGGAAATGCATATTTGTGTGGCATGAACATGGAACCAAATCATGGAAACAGCACTGGAGGGGAGTGGGGATTAAGAACCGGCAGGAAAACAAATACATTCTCAAAGTGTGTGCATGGGAAGAAGGAGTCTGTTCTTCTTTTGAGGAATGACGCCATAACAGATAAAATATTTTATTCTAATGAAGGGAAAGCTGTATCCATTTTATTGGTTTCGTTAAAATAATGGTGATAAATAGCTGGAATAACCTTGCACTGACCATTTGAAAAATCCTGCATGTCTTCAGAGATAGCTGGGCTGTCCTCGGCTGAGTAAGTGCTGATACTGTCTGAGTGATGCTGTTTTGAAAAACTTTCTGAACAGAGTTGATGGAACAGACAAACAAGTGCCATTGGCCAGTACTTCAGAATACATCAGACCTTTCATGGCTGCTCCCACACAGAACCATACAATTGAGAAAAGGCCCATTGAGACTACACCAAAAGGTGCTGATCCAAATGCTTTTAAAGTTTGGGATGTTCCCTGCCTCAACCACCCTCCTAAGCAGTGCAATCCAGACACCAACTAGCCTCATCACAAATAGGACAAACATCTGCTGACAGAATCGGAAGTCCGTACCGAAAAAAAGCTTTGGAATATTGTGAGAACAATGAGCACGGTGTTCTGTACTTTCACTCTTTAGTGTTTTAGCTCATGTCCCAACATCATTTGAAGTGAGATCAGAGTAACTTCCCATGCCACCCATGTTACTTCACTCATTGTGGCATTATGGACCCTGAACAAAAATGTGATCAATGCAAATTGGAGACACTCCTGCACTGGTAATGTCCTCGACTGGACAATGGGGAAATCAATCTCTGAAAGTAGTCATTCAAGTCACTTGTCATCCTGGATAGGCACTAAATTGCTGTTCCTTGACTATAATGTATTGAAAAAAAATCCTGGAATCCCTAACAAACAGCTCTGTGTGCATGTCTGCAGCATTTGGATTGGAAGTGTTTCAGGAAGGTAGCTCGCTGTTACTTTCTCCAGAGCTATTGGTGATGACAAATAAACTCAGCCATTGCGAAAGCCTGCTAAAACCCATGGTTGAGTGCATCCTATTAAAAATATCAAGATATTTTCTGTTTTCAAAGTTGAGCCCAAAGTCTCAGAAAGGTAAGACTTTGCTGGATGAGTGTAACCCCAGCGACATCAGGAGCATGGTATGACATTGAGGTAAGGACCCACATCATTTTCAATAAGAGGACTGATCGTGCGATATCAGTGCCACTGAGTTCAAACTTTTCATGGCAGTTTATCTCAATGTAACATGCCATCGATACTTGGGATCTTTATTAAAGAAACTTTGCAATGTCTCCTTTAATGACCATTCACAAATACTTGAAGGTCAACTCAAATGGCAGCTTCACTGTACTGATTCAGATCAGACAAATTGTGACAGTCCAAAAGAAAGAAAAGAAATGCTGGAATAAAAATGATCATGTCTAGCAGCATCTGCAACATGACTTTTTCAGAACAGATTCATAACAGACCAGATCTGTTAACTTTAAATCTGTCTCTGGATGTTGCCTCATATTTTGCATTTCTCCACTAACTTCTATTTCAGGTTTCGTTAATCTCCAGAATTTTGCTTTTCTTGATAGGTCCAGATGTTGAACTTGGTTATATTTGGACAATATCGTCCATTCCTGATTCTGTGAGAGCCATTGGGCTGGTTACACGTGTATTACACCAGCGTCTGCTTCTTTATTAAAAACATTTTGCGAATATCTTCCTCAATGCAGGAATTTCAGGAAATCGATTTTGATTGAAGATAAATTTCCAAGGCAGCTGCACTTCATGAGACAACAGAAATAGATTACTCATGACGGCACAATCTGTGCCCTTCTCTGAAACATTTTCATACAAATCTCAGAATAATTACAGCAAAGATGGAGGTCACTCAGCCCATCATCTCTGCAGCAGCAGGGGGTGAACTATATCCCTACTATTATTATCCTGTAAAGTCCCTATACACCTAACATTTTGAAATCCCGTGCTCCGAAGATGCTGCTTGGCCTGTTGTGTTCATCCAGCTCTAAACCTTGTTATTTTGAAATCTTTGTCTGCTTTTATTTCTGAATACCCTGTGCGTATATGAACAATTTTATCATTCTGCATACCCCATGATTAAACAGTGTTTACATAAAATATAATTTCCTATTACATTTTAAATTATCATGGTGTGTTCATATTGTTGTTTGGTATTCCATCTCCCAAATATAACCTGTTTCCTTGCTCTGCATTACATTTCATTCCATCTGTTAGAATAAGTGCTTGCTAAATACTGGTGACATTGGGATATCACTGCGCTCCTCTCCAGTCTCTACAGACATTGCCCCCATTCCTCTCTGTCTCCGAACCAATGTCACATTCATTCTGTCCCAGGCTCTTTAGTCCCATGGGCTTTAATGAACAACATCCTTGTATACACCACATTTGATTTTAGTTTTGGTCAGTTGAATCAAGAAATGTAAATGTTACTGCTTTAAAGTTCATAAACTGCAATGAAGAACTTTGTATCTTCAACATACAATGTTGTTTTATTACAGCAGTGAGAAATCCACACTTTCTCTGCAAGGCCAACCCAATTTTGGTCAGCATATTTTTTTGTGTAGGAGCAATCAACACAGTAATGACATTTAGCTTGTCTTTTTTTGGGGGGGGTGGGTAGTGTATTGATGCAGGTGGTTACAGCATTGCATGTGGACAACAAGGCTGAGCCTCTTAACCTGCAGAATGAAAACATCCATCATTGTCCCTCACCACATACAACTTTAGAGTAATTGGTGATGGAATATATGACAAATAGCCAACGATGTTAACATCCAATCCAGCCCAGTTTCAATTGTGAACCGAAGGTTCACTGTAGGTGTATTGAAAGGGGTTAAATGGAACTGTTTGTTCAGTGACTGTGATTGATGTCAGTCTCTATGGATTCTAACTGCGTCACAGGAAGCTTTGCCTCTCCTATAACTAAGGCACTCTGTTCAATCTCTTATCCCATAGTATAAGCGGGAGCATCAGCGACAGCACTGACAGGATTCGGCAGCTGCAGAGAGAGGGGGTGGAGAGATCAGAATCTGAGAACAATAGACTGGAATGTGACAACAATGGATCAGAATCTGAGAACAATAGACTGGAATGTGACAACAACGGATCAGAATCTGACAACAATAGACTGGAATGTTACAACAATGGATCAGAATCTGAGAACAATAGACTGGAATGTTACAACAATGGGCAGGAGTTTATCCTCGGGTCTTTATTTTCTTACCGCATCTTGGCCAACGTTACCACTTCGAATAGAAGCTGTACTGATGATTATTCAGGCTGGTTACTATCCCTTTCTCGCTGTTGTTGGTGTTCCTGGTAAGCCTTTCTATCTCTGTCCAGTCACTACTTCCGCAAGGCATATACAACTTTGTTGCCGTTTCTGTGACCTGTATTTGGAAAAGATGGAAACAATTACCTTCAGTTTCAATTAAAACCTCGCTTTATTGTCCATGCATTTCAGACTCATCCTTCACAAGCATCTGAAAACAAGGCTTGTTCACAACGTTGAGGACCTTTTTTGATTTATGTCTTATGATTGTCTCCATCACCAAATTTGTCCAACACCAGCTCCATAATATCTGCACTCTCCCCCTCTGCCTCTGTGCTGTGGCTGGATAAACCATTGTCTATGCCTTGGTAAAATTAAGACTTTATGGTTCCAGCTGTCTTCTGACCATTCTTCCAAGTTACACATAATTTGATCACACCCTTGTTCTTGTTTTCAAAGTAACTAGCGATAGGGACACCATATTAGAGTAGTTAAGTCGCTCAGCAGGTAATACAGAGACACTGGTTATTACATGATAGATACTGTTTCAAATCTTACCACAATTGGTGGTAGGACTTTCATTCAAATGATAAAAATTGTAACCAAGGCCAATTTCACCAATAGCAACCATAAAACCAGCAGCAATTTGGCAAAAAACCTGTCTCATTTCACTGATCTCCTCTGGTAAAGAAATCTGAAGTTATTACCCGGGCTGGATTAAGTGTGAATTCAGACCCACAAAATATGTTTGGCTTCAAACTGCCTTGTAGAATGGTCACAGCTAAAGGCAATTAATGAAGGTCATCAAATGCTTCTTTTGCCAATGATTTCATCATCCCGTGAAATTTAGTTTAAAGAAACGGTAAAACCAAAGAAATATGTCAGAGATCTGAAACAAAAATAAAACAAATTGCTGAGGAAAGTAAACAGCTTGGCAGGCTCTGATGAAATAAAAGCGGAGTTAATATTTCAAGTCGACTGAACAAACATCAGAACTGAAATCTGCTGGCAAATATTGTGATTTATGCTGGTGACAGGGATGTCTGTTTTGAAGGGGGAAGGAATGAGTTGAATAAATTGACAAAGAGACAGCGAGCGAAAAATATAAGCAAAGGGATTGTTGATGATCAGGTGAGACGGAAATAAAATGTGAAATTAATTACATTTTTTTGCCTTTTCCCATATTCCTGAATATCATGCCCATGTAGATATACTTCTAAGTCCCTGCTTAAAGTAAGCTGTGTCACCTCAGTCTGTCTTTCCTGAATGTGGTCATCTTCTTTATGGATTAATGGTTTGTGGGTGTGACTGGCTGGGCCAGCATTTATTTCCCTTTCCTCGTTGCCCTTGAGAAGGTGTTTATGAGCTTTTTTCTTGCATCTCTACCATACACATGCTGTGTATTGCTGGTAAATAGGTCTGTGTTGTGTCATTTCTGTGAGACTTTGTGGTGATTGATATAACTGAGTGGATGGTTTGGTCATTTCAAATGGCAGTTGAGAGTCAACCACATTGCTGTTGGTTTGGAGTCACATGCAGGCCAGGCCAGATAAGGATGGCAGATTCCTTCCCTGAAGGCCATTAGTGAGCCAGGTGTTTTTTATTCCCAATGATCAATGATGGCGTAATAGTTTCATCATTCCAGGTATTTCAGTGAAGTCAAATTCCACAATCTGCCATGGCAGGACTTGAATTGGGGTGTGGTCCATTACCTGGATCCTTGGATTAATAGTCTAGAAATAATACCACAAGGCCACCTCATCCCCAACATCCCCAGTCACCTCCAGCAGCAATAGTGGTGCTGCTGTTACTGTCACTGTGGTACAGAAAATTGTGCAATTACATTGTCAACTGTTTCTATTCAGTGTGGGCACATTAAAATTTCAGTTCATTGTGACCGCACAGAGATATAATGATTTATCAGCCAGGAAAATAAACTAAGGAGAGGAAGGCATTTTCAACACTGAGAGAGTGTGCCATGTATGCACCAGGGAGAGGGCAGTACTGACAATGGTCATCAAGTGAACTGGTTTCATTCCAGAACTTCCTCAGAGATAGTAGGAACTGCCGATGCTGCAATCTGAGATAACAAGGTGTCGAGTTGGATGACCACTACAGGCCAGGCAGTATCAGAGGTTCAGGAAAGTTGATGTTTTGGGATTTGAAAATGTTGGGTGTATATTCTGGCTGGAAAGTTTGCTGGTGTCACTCAGGAGGATTGAAATTAGCTTGGCAGCGGTGTGGGAATCAATGCAAAGTGAATGGACTGAAATGGAACTAGAGAATAGGGCCAGTAAGACTCAGAGAAAGAACAGTCTGGGAGTGGTTGCAAAGCAGATCTCATAGACTGAAGTTCACCTGTTTCAATGCAAGAAGTGTAGGGCAGGTAGGGCAGAAGAACTTGGAGCTTGGATTAGTACTTAGAACTATGATGTTGTTGGTATTATAGAGACTTGGTTAAGGGAGGGACAGGATTGATCGCTCAACGTTCCAGGATACAGGTGTTTCAGGCAGGATTGAGGCAGGTAGATAATGGGTGGGGGAGTTGCACTACTTGCTAAGGGGAATATCACAGATGTACCATGGGAGGACACCTCGGATGGCTCACACAGCGAGGCAATATGGGTAGAACTCAGGAACAGGAAGGGTGCAATCACAATGTTTGGGTGTACTATAGGCCTCCATACAGTCAGCAGGAGATAGAAGAACAGGTTTGTAGCCAGACTTTGGCAAGATGTAAAAGTACAAGGTTATTGTTGTGGGTAATTTTAACTTCCCATACATTGACTGGGACTCACTTAGTGCTTGGGGCTCAGATGGGGCAGAGATTGTAAAGAGCATCCAGGAGGGCTTTTTGAAACACGATGTAGACAGTCCATCTTGGAAAGGGGCTGTACTGGACCTAGTATTGGGGAAGGAACCTGCCCAGGTGGTCGATGTCTCAATAAGGGAATAGCTCAAAGACTGTGATCACAATTCAGTAAGTTTAAGGGTCCTGATGGACATTGATAGTTGTAGTTATCGAGTGAAGGTGTTAAATTGGGAAAGGCTAATTATAACAATATTAGGCAGGAACTGAAGAATGTAGATTGGGACAAATGTTTGAGGGCAAATTCACATCTGGTATGTGGGAGTCTTTCAAGTGTAAGTTGCTGGGAACTCAGGACAAGTACATTACTATGAGGATGAGGGAATGTACGGCAAGTTTAGGGAACCTTGGATAATGGGAGATATTGTGAGCCTAATTAAACAGAAAAAGGAAGCATTTATTAAGGCCAGGAGGCTGGGAATATACGAAGCGAGGGTGGAATATAAGGAAAGATGAAAGAAATTTAAACGTGGAGTCAGGGCGGCTATAAAGGGGTCATTGTCCAACAACATTAAGGAAAATCCCATATATACATACAAAGAGCAAGAGGGCAGCCAGGCAGAGGGATGGCCCACTCAAGGACAGGGAAGGGAATTTACATGTGGAGCCAGAGGAGTATGGCGAGGTATTAAATGAGCACTTTGTGTCAGTATTTACCATGGAGAAGGACGTGGTGGATGATGAGTCTGGGGAAGGGTGTGCAGATAGTTTGGGTCATATTGAGATCAAAACTGTGGCGTTCCTCAGGAATCAGTGTTAGGACCTTTGCTATCTGTCATATATATAAATAATTTGGAGGAGAATGTAACTGGTCTGATTAGTAAGTTTGCTGATGACACAAACGTTGTTGGAATTGCGGACAGCAATGACGACCGTCAAAGGACAAAGCTGAATATCGATAGGTTGGTGACTTGGGCAGAGAGATGGCAGATGGAGTTCAATCTGGAAACATGTGAGGTAATGCATTTTGGAAGGTCTAATCCAGATGGAAAATATCCAGTAAATGGCAGAACCCTGAAGAACACTCATAGGCAGTGGGATCTGGGTGTCCAGGTACACAGATCACTGAAAGTGGCTACGCAGTTGGAAAAGGTAGTCAACAAGGCATATGGCATGCCTACCTTCATCGGCCTGGGCATTGAGTATAAAAATTGGCAGGTAATGATGCAGCCTGTCCTGTCTCAGAGACCATTGAAGAGTTCAACACGGGTCTGGAGTCACTTTTAGGGCATACCAGGAAAGCACAGTAGATTTGCATCCTGAACGTACATTGTTGAAGCACATTGGTTTTTACAATTGATATTGGTTTCAAGGCCCACTTTTACTGACATCAGATTTGACGTTTTGGTATTTTGTTAATTGTCCTTAACATTCCTTGGCTGCCAAAGCATTAGCCTGGTCTGGATTAGTAATCTATTGATATATCCACAACAGCACCATCTCCACATGGGGACCCATCAGAAACCACACTGAGCAGGTTATTTCTGTGCTGCCTGACAGCTCTGTCAAAAACAACTTCCAACAATTCGACCACCCTGATGAGACTGAGGGTGTGGCAGTTGGTCAGATTGTAACTATTCTCCTCTTAGGGGACTGGGCATAGCTGAGTGATTTTCCACATTGCCAGGTAGGTGTCAGAGTTGGGGCTGGAATGAAACAGCTTCCCCAGGGGCACGGCTTGTTGTGCAGCACAAGCCTTCAGTCCCATTGCAGGAATGGCGACCGGGCCAGTTATCTTCTTCGTATCTTTAGTTTATCATCTTTTTCTTGGTATCATGTGGAGTGAATTGAATTGGTTGAAGACTGGTATCTGTGATTTTGTAGGGGGTCATGATGAGGGTGAGCTAAGTCATCCACTCAATACTTCTGGCTGAGGATGGCGCAGATACTACATCCTTGACTTTTGTCCTGATGTGGAGGGCTGTTCCATTGTTTCGGATGGGGATATTTGTGGAGCCCTCTCCTCCAGGGAGTTGTTTAACTGTCAATCACCATTTATGACTGGTTATGGCCGGACTTCTGGTCTGTTGCTGTTGCAATCACTTTGCCCTGTCTGTAATGTGTTGGCTCTGCTGTTTGTAATGCAACCAGCCAAATCTGGCATTTATAATGGGCTGGCATCAGTTTTTGGTTCAGATGGTTCTGACCCCGGCGTGTTTGCCTACACTCGTCACTGAACCATTGCTCAGCTTGATGGTAATCATAGACTGAGGGATTCTCTGGGACAAAAAGTTACAGATTGTGGTTGAACACAATTCTGCTTCTGCTGCTGCTGTGGTTTACATCACCACATGAATGCCCAGTTTTGAGCTGCAATATGTGCAATGTCATTGTACTGCCTGTCCCCAGTTCAGGCCCAGTCTCCATCGCTCCTGTACTCAGTGACCTACTCTGGGTTCTGATATGGTAACACTTCTACTTTATTGTTCTTTTTCTTCTGAGAGTCTCTCCATGATTTCAGGCTACCAATTTTTCACATTCCTCAAGACACATTTAACATCTTCATCTGAATCTTTTCCCTTCCCCCAGTGAAATCTTCTGTTTTTAAAGTGAATGTGCTTCTCCCTGTTTCTCTGCCTGACCATGATTAAGTGCTCTGTAGTGCCAGTGATGCCAGCCTGAACCAATGAATGAGTGCACCTCGCTGTGCCATTCACTTCCCAGTGTATGGTGCTCCATGTTGGACAGGGCGTTTGTGCAGCTTTGACACACACTGTTGGAATTTATTTGAAAATAGAAATTGCCGAAGAAACTAAGCAGGTCTAGCAGCATCTGTGGAGTCACAGCAAAGTTCATCTGTCGGATCCGGTGACACTTCTTCAAAGCTCTCAGTTTCATCAGCAACTTTTGTCTTTGTTTCAGATTTCCAGCGTCCACAGTTCTTTGTTTTGTTGAAAATTTATTTTGTGCCGATTCATTTCTGGAGAAACTCAGCAGTTCTGGACGCATCTGTGGAGACAGAGAAACAGAGTTAAGGTTTCAAGTCCAGCGTGAGCCTTCTTCAGAACTGAAAAGGATTGGAAAATACCTTGACAGAGGTGGAGGAGGAGTGACAGAAAACAGAGGGCGTGTTGTACAGTGCAAAAGACAAATGGACGTTTAGTTGTGGTGAAAGAAAAACAGATGTAGAATGGGAGTAAATACAGGTGTGAATGGGAGAGATGGGTTCCTTCCATTCAGTGCAAGATAAACAAGACACAAACATGACATGGTCACAGGGAGACCAGGAGGGAGAATGTACGAAAAATGGAGAACATTCCCAATGGTGTCAGGCTGTGAAGTTATGGAATTGAATATTAAGGCCTACAAGCTATAAAGCACAAAGCATAAAATGAGGTGTAACTTGAGCTTGGGATGCCCTTCATTGAAGCATTGCAGGAACCCAGGAGCAAAATGTTAGCATGAGAACAAGGTATATTATTGAAATTGGAAGCAATGAGGAGGTTAGGGTTATTCCTACAGACAGAGTGGAAGTGTTTGGCAAAGCAGCCTCTCTTTGGTCTCGCCAGTGTAAAGCAGGCAGCATTGTGAGCAGCAATGACAGTCGACTGGATTGAAAGAGTACAAGTGAAATGCTGCTTCTCCTGGAAGGTGTGTTTTGGGTTGCAGAGAACGGAGGAATGAGTCTGCGATCTTTTCAAATATCCGACTTTATTTCATCTTCAGTATTGACGACATTGTTGTACATTGGGAACTCTGCAGCAACAGCTTTCATTGTGCTTTTTAGACTTTTTAAAACTCAATTTACTCACAGGCTGTTCCCGACATCCTTAACTACAGGGTCTAGGCAACAATTTGTCATGTGCGCTCCTGTATGCTTTAAACCGATTTCCTTCATTTCAACTGCACTTTCAAGTCTTCTGTTTGTGATATAATTTGTAAATTTAACCCTTGTTATGCTGCAGCTTAATCAAATATCGTTTCAATATACTCCACCACTTCCCAGCTTTTATACTCTGGACCTCTACTCATAAAACTAAGGATCCACTGAGCCTTGTTCAAAATATTTTTCATTGCCCCATCACCTATAATTTCCTGATTTCTGTGTCTCTCTCTCCTTAAACAGCGGGGTGATATTTGCCAGTCTTCTGTGACCCTCTCTGACTCCAGCGATTCCTGAAAGATCACCAGCAAAGCGAAACAAACTTGTCCGCTATCTCCTTAGAACTATGGCGCGCAGTCCATCTGATCTGGTTAATTTATCGACCTTCAGATCTTTCAGCTTCCCCAGCACCTTCTCCTTACTGATGGTCACCTCACTTACCTCTGCCTCTGATTCGCTTTATGTTCTGGCTGGCTGCTGGTGTCTTCCACCGTGAAGACTGATGCAAAGTCCCTAATCAGATACTCTACCATTTCTATGTTTCCCATAAGTACTCCAGCC
The DNA here is from genome assembly GCF_030684315.1 of Stegostoma tigrinum. Classification (NCBI taxonomy): domain Eukaryota; kingdom Metazoa; phylum Chordata; class Chondrichthyes; order Orectolobiformes; family Stegostomatidae; genus Stegostoma; species Stegostoma tigrinum. The sequence continues at coordinate 2,811,515 of NC_081361.1, read as the reverse complement.
TCATTTCCAGCAGTCCCGTGTTTGGTCATGCTTCCCCCTCTTCCTTGTTATATATCTAAAGACTTCTTGCAATCTTCTTTTATATTATTAACAAGCTTGCCATCATATTTCATCTTCTCCTCCCTATTGCTTTTATCATTTACCCTAAGTTGGAATTTCAAGTCTTACTAATCCTTTGGATTTCCAATAGCCTTCACCACTTTGAACGCTTTCTCTTTTGCTCTTATGCTGTCTCCGACCTCCTGTATTACCGACAGCTGCCTTGTCCTCCCTGAGTATGCTTCTTCTCCCTTGGGAGGAATTTAAAATGTGCCATCGAATTATCCCAAGAAAGTCCTGCCATTGCCGCTCCACTGTTTTCCCTGCTCGGCTTCCCTTCCCATCAACTCTGGCAACATCCTTCCTCCTTTATAGTGATGTTCCTCCATTATTATCACATCACATCCACAAATGAGCAATAGATCTAACTGAAAGAGGGAGGTTTGAGAGATTTACTGGGGACTTTTGAAGGGTTTATTAACAAGATATAAATAGAGAGGGAGTCTGAAACAGAGAGAGAATATGGATTAAGAGGTGTAAAAATAGATTCTTGACAGAAGTAAATGTACTTCGCTATTTTGGCAATTTCTGTGTGCTGTGTTCCTCAGTACAATGAAGGTACAACAGAGTAACATGTTCGCATTGTCTGTCTGATGCCAGAACTTTTATCTACCCTAATATGACAGACGCCAGCCGTTGACAGAACCCAGCAGGTCAGTATATTTATTTCCTTGCAGTGTGTTAATTAATTGAAATAAGGTGCGACACACAAAGCAGAAATTTACAACACACAAACTGATAAGAATGAGAGAGGAGAGCATGGAAACCCAGAGAGGGGAAATTCTTGAGAGAATGGGAACAGAACACATCAGCTGAGAATCAAACAATGTTTAAATGTTTTATAAATTTTGTACATCGTCTGCATCATATTTTGTGAACTATGTCTCAGTTGTTAACTCTGTATGTCTTGTGCATACATGAACAGTCTTTTCTATCAGCACACACTGGCAGAGTACGTATCAAATCATTTTTCCTCTATTCCAAACTATTGTGTTTTGTTTACATTGTCACTTGCCATTCCTTCGGACAAGGATATTCTTTTTCCTTCTCTGTATTTTATTTTATTCTGACTATAAGATGATATTGGTGTCTGGGGGATATTGCTTTACTCCTGCCTAGTCTGCATTTCCTATTCTCCTATTCCTTTCTGTTTGCTAACCAATCACATAGATGCTGTCTCTGACTCTTCATTCACAATAAACACGGCAATTGGAAATGTAATGCTTACTTTTCAGCTCAGGCCAAAGGAAACGGGAAAGAAAATGTGTATAAACTGTGAAAAAATGATTGCAAATTTAGAGGCAAATTATTGGATGTATTCTGTTAAGGATAAAATGTTGCCTTGTTAGGGCAATGAGAGGAAAGTTCAGCATTTCCTGTCTTTCTTCAGGGCAGTTGTGTCCAGAGACAGGGCTTACATTGGCAGTTATAGTGGAGGAGGCTTCAGAGCATGGACAACCTTTTGAATGGCTCTTTGGAATGTGGTTACACCGAACGCCTCATGTGGATAACACAATAGAGTCATCGAGCCTGTGAAAAGAAATCATCACCTTTCTCCTTTATGTCTAACAGTGTGAGAGTAATTGGAGATGAGCACAAAGACCAATAGCAGGCAATGTCAGCTTCCCACCCAGAACAGGTATTTATGTTACATTTAAAGTGTTGTAGTGAAAGGGGTTAACTGGAGCTGTTTGTTCAGTAAATCAAATTAATGTCTGTCCCCATGGATACTGACTGTGTCACTGGAGGGTTTCCCGCTTCTATTAATAAGGGGTTTCTTCCAATGTGTTATCCCATAGTATCAGTGGCTGTGTCATCCTCAATACGATTGGGATCAGCAGCTCCAGAGAGGGGGGAGATCAGAGTCTGTGACCAGCAGATTGGGATGTTCCAACAATGGCTCAGAATGTGAGAACAATGGAGTGGAATGTTACGACAACGCACCAGAATCTGAGAGGAATAGATTGGAATATTCCAACAATGGACAGGAGTTTATCCGATGGCCTTGACTGGCTTACTTTCAATTGGATACCATTAACTTTGCGAATAGAAGGTGTCCTGATAATTATTCAAGCAGGTTACTATCCCATTCTCGCTTTTGTTGGTGTTCCTGGTAAGTTTCTCTGTGTCTTTCCATTTATTAATTCCGTAAGTCTTTGTGAACAGCATCTCGATTTCTATTTTCTGTATTTGACAAAGATGGAAACTATTATATTCACTTTCAGTAACAAACTCAATTCTTGTGCCATGGCTTCACTTACAAACATCTGAGGATGAAGAAAAGTGTTCATAACCACCATTGGCCCATTTTGCCCAGAGCTGATCTATACCATAATATTCACTTTATCACCAATAATATCCCCAGTCTTCACTTCTGCCTCAGTGCTGTTTATGAATAAATCATAATCTGCTCCTTTCCAGTTGCAGTTCTCTTCTGGCCATATTTGCAGTTACTAAAATTTTGACTGGAGACTGATTCTTGTCTCTACCTGGACCTATACCAATTGCAAAGTGTGAAGACAGTTTGATTCTAAAATGAGGTTGTCACGGCTTTGTGTCACTGGTTTCAGCATAACCTGTCAATGGTCGTAAAATGACAGTTTCATTGAACTGTTTAGATTCTAGAACTCTCCGAGCAGGAGTGGGTGCCATGTCCATCATCTCCTAAGTGCAGTGCTCCAATGTATTCACTTGGTGACGTAGCATCTCTTTTCACCCCACCCCCACTGACCCACTGCTGGATGGGATACATTACTCTGTCTCCATAGAAGATTATACAGAAAATCTTCCAGAAATTCCACAGGGCAGAGTGAATGTGAAAATGAGGAACTGTGGGAGATTAGAATTAATAAAGAAGAATTGCTCAAAACTAATTGAACTGAAGTTTGATACGTTGCTCTGGTACATCCCAGAGGAGACACGGAGGTGGTAATAGAGCTCGTGAAAGAGTTACAGGGTCAGACAGCTCTTCAGCCCAACCAGTCCATTTCAACCATAATCCCAAACTATCCTAGTCCCACCTGCCTGGGCTTGACCAGGCTTGGAGGGCCAAATTTTCTTTGTTTTTTGAGCTTTGTAAATTCCCTTCTTAGTTGTTCCCCTCTCAGCTTTGAACTTAGCACTTGACTTTTGGCCTCCCCCCCCGACCCCCCCCCCCCCCCCCCCCGCCCCGGGCAGAGAAATGAACTTTGGTTATTCACAATATTCATGGAATTGAAGTTTTATAAACCTCTGTCATGTCACCCCTCAGCCTCTGACACTCCAGGGGAAAACCTTTCAAACTATTCGGCCTCTCCATACAGTTCAAACCCTCCAGTCGAGGAACATCCTTGTAAATCATTTTTTCTGCACCCTCTCAAAAATAACAACTTCCTTCCTTGAGCCGAGCCAACTGAAATGTGCGCAGTATTCTTAAAGTGCCCTCATCAATGTCCTGTACAGGAGCAACATGCCATCACAACCCCTGTACCCAATGCTCTGACTGATTAGGGCAATCATGACAAATGTGTCCTTCCCTACCCTGTCTCACATACTACTCCACCTTCAAGGAACGAAGTGAATGCACTAAAGGTCTCTTTATTCAGCAACAGTCCCCAGGGCCCCAGCATTGACTGTATAAGACCATAAGATGATAAGACATAGGAGTGGAAGTAAGGCCATTTGGCCCATCAAGTCCACTCTGCCTTTTAAATCATGGCTGATGGGCATTTCAACTCCACTTCCATGCACTCTCCCTGTAGCCCTTGATTCCTTGTGTAATCAAGAACTTGTCGATCTCTGCTTTGAAGGCATCCAACGTCCTGGCCTCCACGGCACTCCGTGGCATTGAATTCCACAAGCCCACCACTCTCTGGCTGAAGAAATGTAGTCTCATTTCAGTTTTAAATTTATCGCCTCTCATTTTAAGGCTGTGCCCACGTGTCAAAGAACAAAGAACAAAGAAAATTACAGCACAGGAACAGGCCCTTCGGCCCTCCAAGCCTACGCCAATCAAGATCCTCTGTTAGCCAGTTTAGAGAAGATTTGTAGCTCAAGTTGAGTTTCTGGATGTGAGCTTGCTCACTGAGCTGGAAGGTTAGTTTTCAGACGTTTTGTCACCATTCTAAGTAACATCATCAGTGAGCCTCCGATGAAGCGCTGGTGTTATGTCCCGCTTTCTGTTTACCTGTTTAGGTTTCCTTGGGTTGATGATGTCATTTCCTGTTCTTTTTTCTCAGAGAATGGTAGATGGGCTCCAAATCAATGTGTTTGTTGATGGAATTCCGGTTGGAATGCCATGCTTCTCGGAATTCTCACACGTGTCTCTGTTTGACTTGTCCTAGGATGGATGTGTTGTCCCAATCAAAGTGGTGTCCTTCCTCATCTGTATGGAAGGATACTAGTGATAGTGGGTCATGTCGTTTTGTGGCAAGTTGATGTTCATATATCCTGGTGGCTAGCTTTCTGCCTGTTTGTCCATTTGATTGCCCATTTGTCCTGTTTGATTGGGATAACACATCCATCCGAGGGCAAGCCAAACAGAGACACGCTCGAGAATTCCTAGAAGCATGGCATTCCAACTGGAACCCCATCAACAAACACATTGATTTGGAGCCAATCTACCATCCTCTGAGAAAAAGAACAGGAAATGACATCACCAACACAGGAAATGACATCACCAACCCAAGGAAACCAAAACAGATAAATAGAAAGCGGGACATAACACCAGTGCTTCATCGGAGGCTCGCTGATGATGTTACCTAGAATGGTGATGAAACGTCTGAAAACTAACCTTCCAGCTGAGCGAGCAAACTCACATCCAGAAGATCCTCTGTCGAACCTGTCATCTATTTTCTAATGGTCTGGGGCCATTTTCCCCCTGCCCATCCATACACCTGTCCAAATATATCTTAAAAGACGCTAACGTGTCTGCGTCTACCACCTCCACTGGCAACGCATTCCAAGCACCCACCACCCTCTGTGTAAAGAACTTTCCACGCATATCTCCCTGAAACATTCCTCCTCTCACTTTGAACTCATGACCCCTCGTAATTGAATCCCCCACTCTGGGAAAAAAACTTTTTGCTATCCACCCTGTCTATACTCCTCATGATTTTGTAGACCTCAATCAGGCCCCCCCTCAATCTCTGTCTTTCTAATGAAAATAATCCTAATCTACTCAGCCTCTCTTCGTAGCTAGCACCTTCCATACCAGGCAACATCCTGGTGAACCTCCTCTGCACCCTCTCCAAAGCATTTATATCCTTTTGGTAATCTGGCGAACAGAGCTATACACAGTACTCCAAATGTGGCCGAACCAAAGTCCTATACAACTGCAACATGACCTGCCAACTCTTGTACTCAATACCCTGCCCAATGAAGGAAAGCATGCCATATGCCTTCCTGACCACCCTATTGACCTGTGTTGTCACCTTCAGGGAGCAATGGACCGAAACACCCAGATCTCTCTGTTCATCAATTTTCCCTCGGACTTTTCCATTTACTGTATAGTTCGCCGATGAATTTGATCTTCGAAAATGCATCACCTTGCATTTGCCCGGATTGAACTCCATCTGCCATTTATCTGCCCAACTCTCCAGTCTATCTATATTCTGCTGTAATCTCTGACAGTTCCCTTCACTATCTGCTACTCCACCAATCTTAGTGTCATCTGAAAACTTGCTGATCAGACCACCTACACCATCCTCCAAATCATTTACATATGTCACAAACAACAATGGTCCCAGCACAGATCCCTGTGGAACACCACTGGTCACAGGTCTCCAATTTGAGAAACTCCCTTCCACTACAACTCTCTGTCTCCTGTTGCCTAGCCAGTTTTTTATCCACCTTGCTAGCACACCCTGGACCCCATGTGACTTCACGTTCTCCATCAGCCTGCCATGGGAAAGCTTATCAAACGTCTCAAAGAAGTCCACGTATATGATATCTACAGCCTTTCCCTCATCAATCAACTTTGTCACGTCCTCAAAGAATACTATTCAGTTGGTAAGACATGGCCTTCACTGCACAAAACCATGTTGCCTATCACTGATATGCCCATTTTCTTCCAAATGGGAATAGATCCTATCCCTCAGTATCTTCTCCAGTAGCTTCCCTAGCACTGAAGTCAGGCTCACCGGTCGATAATTACCTGGATTATCCTTGCTGCCCTTCTTAAACAAGGGTAAAACATTAGCAAGTCTCCAGACCTCTGGGACCTCACCCATGTCGAAGGATGCTGCAAAGATATCTGTTAAGGCCCCGGCTATGCCCTCTCTCACTTCCCTCAGTAACCTGGGATAGATACCATCCAGACCAGGGGACTTGTCCATCTTAATGACTTTTAGGATACCCAACACTTCTTCTTTCCTTATGTCAACTTGACCTAGAGTTAGCAAAAATCTATCCCTAACCTCAACATCTGTCATGTCCCTCTCCTTGGAGAATACCGATGCAAAATACTCGGTAAGAATGTCACCCATTTTCTCTGAATCAGCACATAACTTTCCTTCTTTGTCCTGAAGTGGGCCAATCCTTTCTCTAGTTACACTCTTGCTCTTTATATATGAATAAAAGGCTTTGGGATTTTCCTTAACCATGTTTGCCAGCAATATCTCATGTCCTCTCTTAGCCCTCTTAATCCTTCGTTTCAGATTCGATCTACATTCCCAATATTCTTGCAAAGCTTCGTCTGTCTTCAGCCGCCTAGACCTCATGTATGCTTCCTTTTTGCTCTTGGCTAGTCTCACAATTTCAACTGTCATCCATGGTTCCTTCATCTTGCCATTTCTATTCCTCATTTTCACAGGAACATGTCTCTCCTGCACACTAATCAACCTCTCCTTAAAAGCCTCCAAAATAGCAAATGGGGATTTACCTTCAAACAGCTTCTCCCAATCTACATTCCTCAGATCCTGCCGAATCTTGGTATAGTCAGCCTTCCCCCAGTTTAGTACTCTTCCTTTAGGACCACTCCCATCCTTGTCCATGAGTATTGTAAAACGTATGGAATTGTGGTCGCTATTTCCAAGGTAGTCCCCTGCTGTAATATCAACCACCATTATCATTCCATAGCACCAGGTCCAGTATGGCACCTTCCCGAGTTGGACTACATACGAACTGCTCTCGAAAACCCTCCTGGACACACCTGACAAATTATGCTCCGTCTTGACCCCAAACACTGAGTGAATCCCAGTCAATGTTGGGAAAATTAAAATCTCCCATCACCACCAGCCTGTTTCTCCTACACCTTTCCATTATCTGTTTACATATTTGTACCTCTATCTCACGCTCGCTGTTGGGAGATGTGTAGTACAGCCCCAACATTGTTACTGCATCCTTCCTATTTCTGAGTTCTACCCATATTGCTTCATTGCTTACGTCCTCCATGGGGCCCTCCTTCAGTACGGCTGTGTTATCGTCCTTGACAAGTACTGCAACTCCTCCACCCCTTTTACCTCCCTCTCTCACCCCACTGAAGCATCGATATCCTGGGACAACTAATTGCCAATCATACTCTTCCCTCAACCAAGCCTCGGTAATAGCAATAACATCATACTTCCAGGTACTGATCCAAGCCCTAAGCTCATCTGCCTTATCAACTGCACTTCTCGCATTAAAACAAATGCACCTCAGACCATCTGTCCCTTTGTGTTCATCATCTGCTTCCCGACTACTATTCCCTTTAGTTACACTGACTCCATTAACTAGTTCCCTACAGGCTTTCGTTACTGTCTCTTTTCTGTCCAATATTTGGTTCCCATCCCCCTGCCACATGAGTTTGAACCCTCCCCCACAGCATTAGCAAAAGTACCCCCAAAGTCATTGGTTCCAGTCCGGCTCAGGTGTAGACCATCCAATTTGTAATAGTCCCACCTTCCCCAGAATCGGTTCCAATGTCCCAAAAATCTGAACCCCTCCCTCCTACAGCATCTCTCAAGCCACACATCCATCCTAGCTATTCTTTCATTTCTGCACTGACTAGCACGTGGCACTGGTAGCAATCCTGAGATTACTACCTTTGAGGTCCTACTTTTTAACTTGGCTCTTAACTCGCTAAATTCTGCTTGTAGGACCTCATCCCGTTTTCTGCCTATATCGTTGGTGCCTATATGCGCCACGACAACTGGCTGTTCACCCTCCCCCTTCAGAATATTCTGCAGCCGACCGGAGACATCCCTGGCCCGTGCACCTGGGCGGCAACATACCATTCGGGAGTCCCGTTTTCGACCGCAGAACCGCCTATCTATTCCCCTTACAATTGAATCCCCAATGACTATCACCCTTCCACTCCTTTTCCTGCCCAAGTACATGAAGGCGGCCCCCGCTCGAGGTAAGCTTTTTAAAGTGGGAACAAAAAACATTACCTTCCCGACAGCCTCCTGGCGCTCTCTCTGTCTGGCCCTCGCTCTCCTCCCGCCTAACAGAAACAACTTAGTCTCCCCTAGTCTCCCCCAGAACAGAAACAACTTCTGAGCGTCCACCCCTTCTAAGCCATCCATTATTTTGTAAGTTTCTATTGGGTCTTCCATCAGCCTTCTAAACTCTAATGAGTACAATCCCAGGATCCTTAGCCGTCCATCATACGTTAAACCTACCATTCCAGGGATCATCCATGTGAATCTCCGCTGGACATGCTCCAGGGCTAGTATGTCCTTCCTGAGGTGTGGGGCACAAAGTCTTGCCCTGCTTTACTCTACCAAACGCAAAACCTCTCATTTACCTAAATTAAACTCCATCAGCCACTCCTTGGCCCATTGGCCCATCTGATCAATGTCCCTTTGCACTCTGAGATAAACTTCACCACTGTCCACGGCACCACTTTTTGATGTCATCTGTAAACTTACTAACCATGTCTCTGATATTCACATCCAAACCCTTTATATTAATGATGGAAAGCAGGGAACTCAGCACTGATACTTGCAGCACACGGCTGGTCACTGGTCTCCAGTCTGTAAAACAATCCCCTGCCTTCAAGCCAATTTTGAATTCAATTGGCTTGCTCCCCCTGGATCCCATGTGATTACCCATGACTAATCTGTCTACCATTCGGAATGTTATGTAACACCTTCCTGAAGCCGATTTGGAAAGTGTCTGCCACACTGCCTTCATCAACCTTCTTTATCACCTCTTCAAAATAATCAAGTTAGTGAGACGTGATTTACACTGCACAAAGCAATGTTTACTATCCCTATTCACTTCTTGCCTTTCCAAATGTATGTAAATCCTATCCCTCAGAATCCCCTCCCACAACTTATCCAGCTCTCATGTCAGGCTCACTGGTCTCTGGCACACTGGCTTGCCGGGTCACTGTTTCCTTTTCTAGTCCCACCTCTCCCCTGATCACTACAAATTTTAAATGCAGCCAGGTTGGTGATGTGGCTGATAATATAGGTCTCAGACTGGGTCAGGGTCAGTGTAAGGAAAGAGTCAGACAGTTTTCTTGAATCTGCTAAAATGACACATTTATGACCAAACCAATTTTACTCAAACTATGATGCAAAGAAGAAACACACACACACACACACACACACACACACAGACACACAGACACACACACACACACACACACACACACACACACACACACACACACACGTATATTTGATGACAAGCTGAAATATTAATTTGAAAGAACTTTGTCCACGCAACAGTTGAACTCATGATAAAAGGAAAAATGTGAGAGATTGTCCCAAAGGTTATTCTGCTTCCAAATTTATTCTGCTTGGACAAGTTGTTGACAATGGGATTATTTCCTGGAACTGATAGATTTGGCTGAATTCTCTTTGCTACAGGCAGTGGGAGATTCCAATTAATCCTCATCATGAATCCTCTATGAGTGGTAAAGATGATTGGTGCGTTTTCAGCTCTCATACATTGATGCGATGAGGAACAGGGAAATAGAGAGGGAGCGATAGGCTGTTGCTTTTCAGGTGGGTTGTGTTTCTTTTCCCCTCTCTGAGTTGAATCGCGCAATAATGCTATCCAACCCCCAAACATGAACATGTGAGGTCCTCTTGAACATTGTCCGAGCTATTAGTTTCCATCACATTCCCTGCTCCATGTTGGCGCATCATTGCTGCTGTCATACATAGAGTCATTTCCTGAGCAACAAAAGGGCCGACTTGATTTAAAGACATGTTTATATGTGCCTGCATAATTTAAAAATAACAAGTCTTGTGGTTTTCACAACATCTATATTAAAATGAATGTGTCTTACTCCTAAAGAAATACAGAAATTAGTGGAAAAGGTCAGCAGCCTGGCAGCATCTATGAAGAGAAATTAGAATTAATGTTTCAGGTCAAGTGAACCTTCCTCAGAATCTGTTTTATTTTTCAAATTATTTCCCCAGTTGTATTCTTCCAATCAAGACAAATTATCTGTCACGTATTCACCATTTACACTCTCCTTAAGTTCTAATATAGTCAAGAATATTTCTGATTCTCAGAACTAAACTGTTAATCCTCCATAACATAATGCCTTCATCACAGGACAGTGTATAGAGAACCATCTTTGAAAAGTTTCAAAGGCCATTGTGATTTTTTTTAGTTTTGGGCATCATACCTACAGACAGAGGATGAGATGGATTCTCAGCAATGCCCTGTACAGAAGCAGGGAAACATGCCTAACATCATACCCAGCACCCTTTTCAAGAAACAGCACTATTCCATTTACTTTCCAAGTCACTTGCGACATCTTCACACTAACTTTATATGATTTCTGTACCAGGACACACAAATCACTCAGTAGCACCGATCTCTGCGTTACTTCTCCAGTCATATAATTTACTGCTGTTTTATCCTTTCCCCAAAACACAAATGTCCCACAACCCACACTGTACTGTTTTATTTGCGTTGCCGAAGTTTGCTCCCAAACAACCCCTGTCTACACACCAGTGTAGATCGCCTCCCTCCACTTGTCATCTTATTTGGTGACTATAATGCTGTACTCGCACATTGAGCTCCAATCCGATCAGCCCTTCATCGAAATCTTTAGTCTGGATTGTAAACTGTTGATGAACTCACAACATTCCTTGAGGAATTCCGTTAGTCTCAGCTTTCCAACCTGAAACTAAATAATTATCTATATTCTGCATTTCTTGTTAGCTAACCAGGACTCGCTGTGTAGCAGCTGGAAAAGGTTGCAGGGCCTCTCCTGTGGTGTGTAGCTGGTTGTCGAGAAGTATCTGAGCTCAGCAACACACCATTAGGGGCATTTGTTTTCAGATCATCAGGTAGAGGTTGTACTGTCGATGATTCTGATCCTTGAGTGTTTAAAAAACAAGCACAGAATATAGACTGACACTTGAGTAAAATGCTGTAAGGTCAAAAATGCTGTCTTTTAGATGCAGCAATAAATCTAGTCTGCCCTCTCAATCAGGTGCTCAATTTTCCCCGGACATGTATCGAGGAGAAGGGGAGGTTTCCTATCAGTCTGGTTAGCATCTGTCCCTTTAAGAACATCACAAATATAGATAAGCTTCTGGTTAATTTCATTTTTGGCTGTGGGTGCTGTGTGGAAAAATTGCCACAATTGGTACACAATAAAATAAAAAGTCTTTGATGAGTGACCTTCCAGACGTTTGCAAAGTCATAAGGGACACAGGAGTGTAAACAGCCAAGGTCTTTTCCCCGGGGTGGGAGAGTCCAAAACGAGAGAGCACAGCTTTAAGGAGAGAGGGGAAAGGTTTAAAAGGGACTTAAGGGGCAACATTTTCATGCAGAGGGTGAAGTGTTTATGGAATGAGCTGCCAGAGGAAGTGGTGGAGGCTGGTACAGTTACAACATTTAAATGGCATCAGGATGGGTATATGTTTCTGAATGGTTTAGAGAGGAATGGACCAAATGCTGGCAAATGGGCCCAGATTTATTTAGGATATCTGGATGGCGTGGATGAGTTGGAGTGAAAGCTCTGTTTTCATGCTGTATATCTCTGTGTCTCTATGATAGCAACCATGACTGTTTGAATGGGGACATCCTTTTCCTCTGCAACAGCTTTGAAGGGAGGAGTGAGACAACAACAAACAGGATACGAGCTGCAGTCGGCCAATTGGCCCCTCGAGCCTGCTGCTTAATTTAGAAAGATCGTGGCTGATCTGTTTGTGGCTGAACACACTTTTCCTGTTTATTCCCAATAATGGACTCTCTTGTCCGTTAAATGTCAGTTGAGCTCCGCCTTGAATATCTTCACTAACCCAGTGTTCACTATTCCCTGGGGATGAGAACACCACAGACAGCACAATGTTAAAGAGAAAGATATATTCGTACCTCAGTCTTAATTGGGAGACTCCTTAAAGTGCGTCAGCCACACAGCAAATTACCTTCTCTAAATATTCCCAATACCTTCAGACCAGACAGGATAAGAAATTGGAGCAGAATTTGCCATCTGGCCCATCGAGTCTGCTCTGCTGTTCGATTAAGCTTGACATATTTCTCAAAACAATTCTCTCGCCTTCTCACCATAACCCTTGAACTGCTTATTCATCAGAATGTATCGATCTCCATGGCTGTGTGCATGTGCGTGCGTGCATGTGTGTGTGTATGTGTGTGTGTGTGTGTGTGTGTGTGTGTGTGTGTGTGTGTGTGTGTGTGTGTGTGTGTGTGTTTCTGCTTTATGGAAGGAGACAGGGTGGTCATGGAGGATTGTCCTTCAGACTGGAAGCCTGTGGTTAGCGGTGATCCACAGGGATCGGTGCTACATTTACTTTTGGTTGTCATTTAAATGAATGATTTAGATGAAAATTATAGAAGGCAAGGTTAGCAAGTTTACGGATGACACTGAGATTATTTGAACCATGGACAGACAAGGTTATCCAAGATTACAAAGAGATCCTGAGCAAATGAATGAATCATAAAGATGCACAGTATGGGAACAAATCCTTTGGTCCACATATCCATGCTGCCCAGGTATCCGAAATTAATCTCATCCCATTTGCCAGCATTTGGCCTACATTCCTCTGGACCCTTCCAATTCATATACCCATCCTTTGAAATGGTGTTTTCACAAGCCTCCAGCACTTTATCTGGCAGTTCATTCGTATGGTTTTTAAATCTTTCCTGTTGTTCCATAAACCTGTGCCTTCTAATGTTTGACTCCCCATACTCTGGGAAAAAGACCCTGACTATTCACCCTAACCATGCCCTTCATGATTTTATAAACATATATAAGGTGCACATTTTACTCCAATCAACATGAACGGCTGTGCTTTCTGTTATCCCGGGCCTGAATTCTGAAATTCAACACTGGTCCTTCTCAATCAAGTCACAATTCTGGAAAATATTTCACCAACTTGTTTAGACATTTTATGAAACACTGCTGTGGGATTTAAATCGAGACCTCTGGTCCAAAGGTGAAGGCCACCACACTGGGATGGCCCCTGAATCTACAATATGACTGTCCCGTATATTTGCTCATCAATCTGTTCTGACAGGCTGTGACACACCTCTGCAACTGGCAGGAGTTGTATCCAGAACTTCTGGTCCAGAGCTAGTGACATTATCATAGATTCAGAGATTGGAATTGAATCAGAGCACAGGCACAGAGGCATTGGCGCTACCCATTACACAAGACCAAAGTCATGCCCAGATTTTGAGTCGCATTTTACGTGCCAACTTTCAGCTGAATTTGAATTCATCAAATTCTGGTTAAATTTACTGAAGTACACAGGGAAGATTTTTCAGTGTTGAACAAATACAAGGTACTTGCCTCAACTACAGGATGTTGAGGGAATGTGCTGTGCCATTGAGATAAACTATTAACATCTTTAATTGCTTGGCTATGATTTCCAGCTCAAATGGTTATTATCTGAAATCCTCCCTCTACTGACCCCTTCTCCCACCGCCAACACACCTCCTCCTCATGGACACCATCCCCAAGCCTCCTACCCTCCCTCGACTTCTTCATCTCCAACTGCCATGGAGACATCAATTGCCTCAACCTCTCCACCCCTCTCACCCACTCCAACCTCGCCCCGCTGATCATACAGCCCTCCGCTCCCTTGTCTCCAACCCTCACCTCACTATGAAACCCGAGGACAAGGGAAGCACAGTTGAAGAATGGCGCACTGACTTCGACATTGCTGAGACCAGATGCCAGCTCTCTGACACCTCCCTCTACTGCCTCCTTGATCATGACCCCACCCCTGACCACCAATACATCATCTCCCAGACCATCCTCAACCTCATCACCTCAGGTGGCCTCCCACTCACAGCCTCCAACCTCATCGTTCCATAATCCTGCACCGCCCGCTTCTATCTCCTTCCCAAAATCCACAAACCTGCCTGCCCTAGTCAACCCATTGTGTCTGCCTGCTCCTGTCCCACGGAACTTATCTCCACCTATCAGGACTCCATTTTCTCCCCCTTGGTCCAGCAACTCCCCACCAATGTCCATGATACCACCCACGCCCTCCATCTCCTCCAGAACTTCCAATTCCCTGGTCCCCAACACCTCATCTTCACCATGGACCTCCAATCCCTGTATACTTGTAATCCCCATACAGATGACCTAACGGGTCTCTGCTTCTTCCTGTCCCCCAGGCCCGACCAGTCTCCCTTCACTGACACCCTTCAGCTTAGCTGAACTCGTCCTCACCATTAATAACTTCTCCTTCAAGTCCTTCCACTTCCTACAGACAAAGGGGTTGGCCGTAGGACCCACATGGGCCCAAGCTATGCCTGCCTCTTTGTAGGTTACATAGAACAATCCCTTTTCCGAAGCCGCACTGGCCCTAAACCCCACCTCTTCCTCCGTTATATTGATAACTGCATCGATGCCGCCTCGTGATCCCACAAGGAGCTCAAACAGTTCATCCACATCACCAACACCTTCCACCCCAACCTTGAGTTTCGCTGGACCATTTGTGATACATCTCTCTCCTTCCTGGGCCTCTGTGTTTCTATCTCTGGAAAACACCTGGAAAACAATATCCATTTCAAGCCTACCAACTCCCACAGCTACCTAGAATACACTTCTTCCCACCCACCTTCCTGCAAAAATGTCATCCTGTATTCCCAATTCCTTCACCTCCTCTTCATCTGTTCCTGAGATGAGGCATTCTACTCTCAGACGTCCCAAATGTCTTCGTTTTTCAAGGGCTGCAACTCCCCCTCCACAGTGGTTGAAAATACCCTCGAACGCATCTCTCATGTTTTCCACAACTCATCCCTCACACCCCCTCCCCTCAATAAAACCAAAACAGAATCTTCTTGTCCTTTGATACCCCACCCGCCCCGACCACCCCCACCAACCTCCAGATCCAACACATCATCCTCCAGCACCTGAGCCATCTGCAATCTGACCCCACCACCAACGACATTTTTCCCTCACCACTCTTCCCTGCTTTCCGGAGGGACCACTTTCTCCACGAATCTCTTGTCCGCTCCACACTCCCCTCCAGCTCCATGTCACCCGGTTCTTTTCCCTGCAACTGCGAGAAGTGCGGAACGTGCCCCTACCCCACCACCCTGAACCATCCATCCCAGGCCACAGGAAAACCTTCCACATCAAACAGATGTTCGCCTGCACATCTGCTGATGTATATTGTATCCCCTCTTCCTGATGTGGCCTCCTCTTCATTGGGGAAAACAAGCGAAGCCTTCAAAACCGCTTTGTGGAACATCTACGCTCCACACCCTGGATGACATGTCCATCCTGGGCCTCATCCAATGCCACAATGATACCACCCGAAGGCTGCAGGAACAGGACCTCATATTCCGCTTGGGAACCCTGCAGCCTAATGGTATCAATGAGGACTTCACAAGCTTCAAAATCTCCCAACCCCCCACTGCATCTCAAAACCAGCCCAGCTCGTCCCTGCCTCCCTGACCTGTCCATCCTTTCTCCCAGTGATCCACTCCTCCCACCTCAACCCCCACCCCTACCTCCTACCAGCCAGTGTCATCCCTGTCTCGATGGCCTGTCCCTCTTCCCTTGACTGACCAACCTCCACCCTAACTCCCCACCTATACTCACCTTTACTGGCTCCATCCCAGCCTCCTTGACCTGTCTGTCTCCTCTCCACCTATCTGTTCATTTATCCATCTTCCATCCACCTGCCCCTCTCTCTCTCTTTATTTATTCCAGAATCCCCTTCCACTCCCCTATTTCTGAAGAAGGGTCCAGACCCGAAATGTCAGCTTTCCTGCTCCTCTGATGCTGCTTGGCCTGCTGTGTTCATCCAGCTCGATACTTTGTTATCTCAGATTCTCCAGCAGCAGCAGTTCCTACTATATCTGGAGACTGCAATGTTAGGGAAAGAAATTCTGCAGACGTGTTCTGCACTCTGAAGAATTTCGATCAGCCATTACTGAACACCAGACACGACAAAAGAGCATAATTTCCAACCCCAACAGATCATATTGCAGATCACTATTTCCCACCTCTGAGGTGTGCCTGCCCTCCTCCTAAAAGCATTAAATGTTACAAAGCAACAAATTATATTCTAGGATCAAAAACAAAGTTGCTGGAAAAGCTCAGCAGATCTGGCAGCATCTTTGCAGGAAAAAAAACAGGGTCAATGTTTGGGGTTCAGTGACCCTTCCTCAGAATTGTTGGTGGCTGAGAAAATGTCAGTTTATATGCTGAAAATAGGGAGGTGGGTGGGGTAGAGAGTAAACGAGACGCTCGGGCCCAAAGAGAGAGAAAGAAGTTGGACAGACAAAGGAGTTAATAACGATCAGGCTGGGAGGGTGAGTACTTGTTAATAGGGACTGTTAGTGACTAACAACAGGGAGTGTGTAATGGCAGGTTGTGTGGTAACAAGGTCTGGTGTGTGCAGTGGGGTGTGGGACATGGGAGAGCTTAGGCCCTAAAATTATTGAACTCAATACTGAGTCCGGAGGGTTGCAGGGTCCCCAAGTGGAAAATGAGGTGTTGTTCCTCCAGCTTGCTTTGGGCACCACTGTAACACTGCAGCAAGCCAGAGACAGAGATGTTGGCCAGGGAGCAGGGTGGTGCATTAAAGTGGCAGGCAACAGGCAGTTCAGAGACTTTTTTTACAAGCTGAGCATCGATGTTCTACCTCGCGGTCACCAAGTCTTCACTTCATTTCCCAATGTAGAGGAGACCACATTGTGAGCAGCGAATGCAGTCGCCCAGATTCTGGGAAGTGCAAGTGAAGTGTTGCTTCACCTGGAAGGTATATTTGGCGATACTGGGGAGTGAGGGGGTAAATGGGCAGGTGTTGCACCTTCACCGGTTACAGGGGAAGGGCCATAGGGCTGTGGGGAATTGTTGGGGGTGAAGGAAGTGTGTACCAGGGGGTCCCAGAGAGAACGGTCCCTGCGGAAGGCAGGCCTGTGATGCTGCTTGGCCTGCTGTGTTCATCCAGCTTCACACTTTGTTATCAAGGGAGAGGTGGTCTGGTGGTGGCATCTCACTGAACGTGGCAGAAATGGCGTCTGATGATCTTCTGGATGTGGATGCTGTTGGGATGGTTAGTGAGGCTACGGGGAACCCTCTTGCTGTTGCAGGAGGAAGGAGAAGGAGTGAGGGCAGAAGTGTGCGAGATTGGATCAGACCTGGTTGAGGGCCCTGTCAACAAAGGAGCTGGGGAATCCTTGGTTGAGGAGGAAGGTGGACATGTCGGAGGCTCTCTTGTTGAAGTTAGCCTCATCTGGACATATGTGCTGGAAACAGAGGAACTGAGAGAATGGGATGGAGGGAGTCTTTGCGAAAATAAAGACCGGAGTTTGTAGGCCTTCTGGAGCTGAGAGGGTCTTTCAAAACATGTCAGGGTTGTGTGGGGGTGCAGTGGGAATATCACTCACTGGGCTGTGGTGTGGCAGATTATGTTTAATTTGCATAAATGCAAGACATTTACAGGATTTTACAGGAAGGAGGGTGTGAGGACATATAGCCCAGGTAGCTGTGCGAGACAGTGGATTTGTAATGAATATCAGTGGCCAGTCTATCCCAGAAATGGAAACAGAAATGTTGAAGAAGGGAAGGGAGGGGTCAGAGATAGACCAGGTGAATGTGAGGGCAGGGTGTAAGTTGGAAGCAAAATATGTGAAGCTTTCCAATTCCAGACGAGAGAGAGAAGCAGTCCTGATGATATCTCAGATTCTCCAGTATCTGCAGTTCCTACTATCTCCGATGATATCATTGATACAGTGGAGAAAGAGCTGTGGGTGGAGGAGGGTAGCAGAATAGGACTGGGAAAAGGAATGTTCCACGTACCCAATGAAGAGACAGGCATAACTAGGGCCCATCTGGGTGCCCATTGGCAAACTCTCTACCCTGAAGAAAATGAATCTCCCCATCACAGGGTGGTCTGCAATCCACACTCCCACCACCACCACCCCACGCCTCCTGCTGCCCGCACAAGGCAAACCAAGCTCAGGGTCTTTGCGAAAATAAAGGCAGGAGTTTGTAGGCCTTCTGGAGATGGGAGGGTCTTTCAAAACATGTCAGGGTTGTGTCGGGGGGTGGGAATATCTCTCACTGGGCTGTGGTGTGGCAGATTGTGTTTAATTTGCATAAATGTGAGACATTGCTTTTGGTAAAACAAACAAGGGCAGGGTTTATACAATTTAAATTAGGACCTTTGGTCGTGTTGCAGAACAGAGACGAGGCCATCAGATATAATTCTTCGAAGTCTGTGTCACATACAGACAGGCTGGTTAAGAAGGTATTTAGTTCGTTACCTTCTTTGCTCAGACCTTTGAGTTCGGGAGTTGGGATGTCATTTTCATGTTGTGCAGGATGTAGGTGAGGCATCTTCTGAAGTACTGTGTCCAGTTCTGGTCGCACTGTTATAGGAAGGATAATATTAATCTGGAGCGGGATCAGCAGAGATTTACCGGGATGTCGGTGGGAGTGGATGGTTTGAGATATAAGGATTAGATTTGATTCCCTCTGGTGTGGAAACAGGCCCTTTGGCACAACAAGTCCACACCACCCCTTGAAGCATCCCACCCAGACCCATCCCCCTATAACCCACACACTCCTGAACACTACGGGCAATTTAGCATGGCCAATCCACCAAGCCTGCACATCGTTGGACAGTGGGAGAAAACCGAAGCACCCGGAGGAAACCCACGCAGACACGGGGAGAACGTACAAACTCCGCACAGACAGTTGCCCGAGGCTGGAATTGAACCCAGGTCCCTGGTGCTGTGAGGCTGCAGTGCTAACCACTGAGCCACTGTGCTGCCTGTGCCAGGACAAGGGGTGCCATGGGTGTCACTGCCAGAGAGAGATGGTCTGGAATTGGTTTAAATATGAACAAATGGGATGGGTTGGATATGTAGACAGCGAGGGGGAGACAGACAGACAGTGTCATGGAAGGATGTGTTCGCAAGTTTCAGAATGCTGACATGTCGACATACTCCCTTACACCGAAACACTGCATGGGCCCAACACTGTCGCCTGATTCAATCCGGATACATCACCCCTTCAGAGTGTTTTCAGAGGCTGGATAGGCTGGGACTTTACTGACTTATGCACAGGGAGGAGAAGGGGTGACCTGATTGAGGCTTATAAATCATGAGGTGCCCACATAAGGTGAATGTCGGTTATCTTTTCTTGGGGATGGAGGATTTCAAGGCTGTGGGGATGTTTCAAATTTTGAGGATCAAACATTTTAAAAGAGACATGAGGGGCAATTACTTTACAGAGAGTGGTTCGTGTATGGAATAAAATTCCAGATGAACTGGTGGAAGTGAGTGCAGTTACAACAATTAAAAGACATTTAGATCAGTACATGAGGAAGAAATCAGTTTGGATGGTGTTGTGAGCTGTTGCCCTCCCAGGCCCTCTCTGAATAAATCCCTGATGCTCCTCATCCTCTGCTGCTGCCTGTGCAGTGGCGTGTGGAGGCCAGCAGAGGGTGGCATTGCATCACATCAAACAGCACAGAGACTCTCAGAGATAATAAAATGTGAGGCTGGATGAACACAGCAGGACAAGCAGCATCTCAGGAGCATAAAAGCTGGCGTTTCGGGCCTAGACCCTTCATCAGAAAAGGGGGATGGGGTGAGGATTCTGGAATAAATAGGGAGAGAGGGGGAGGCTGACCGAAGATGGAGAGAAAAGAAGATAGGTGGAGAGTATAGGTGGTGTGGTAGGTAGGGGATAGGTCAGCCCAGGGAAGATGGACAGGTCATGGAGGAGGAATGAGGTTAGTCGGTAGGAGATGGAGGTGTGGCTTGGGGTGGGAGGAAGGGATGGGTGAGAGGAAGAACAGGTTAGGGAGGCAGAGACAGGCTGGACTGGTTTTGGGATGCAGTGGGTGGAGGGGAAGAGCTGGGCTGGTTGTGTGGTGCAGTGGGGGGAGGGGACGAACTGGGCTGGTTTAGGGATGCAGTAGGGGAAGGGGAGATTTTGAAACTGGTGAAGTCCACATTGATACCATTGGGCTGCAGGGTTCCCAAGCGGAATATGAGTTGCTGTTCCTGCAACCTTCGGGTGGCATCATTGTGGCAGTGCAGGAGGCCCATGATGGACATGTCATCTAGAGAATGGGAGGGGGAGTGGAAATGGTTTGCGACTGGGAGGTGCAGTTGTTTATTGCGAACCAAGCGGAGGTGTTCTGCAAAGCGGTCCCCAAGCCTCCGCTTGGTTTCCCCAATGTAGAGGAAGCCACACCGGGGACAATGGATACAGTATATCACATTGGCAGATGTGCAGGTGAACATCTGCTTAATATGGAAAGTTATCTTGGGGCCTGGGAAGTGGGTGAGGGAGGAGGTGTGGGGGCAAGTGTAGCACTTCCTGTGTTTGCAGGGGAAGGTGCCGGGTGTGGTGGGGTTGGAGGGCAGTGTGGAGCGAACAAGGGAGTCACGGAGAGAGTGGTCTCTCCTGAAAGCAGACAAGGGTGGGGACAGAAAAATGTCTTGGGTGGTGGGGTCGGATTGTAAATGGCGGAAGTATCGGAGGAAGATGCATTGTATCCGGAGGTTGGTGGGGTGGTGTATGAGAACGAGGGGGATCCTCTTTGGGCGGTTGTGGTGGGGGCGGGGTGTGAGGGATGTGTTGCGGGAAATGCGGGAGGCGCGGTCAAGGGCGTTCTCGACCACTGTGGGGGGAAAGTTGCGGTCCTTGAAGAACTTGGACATCTGGGATGTGCGGGAGTGGAATGCCTCATCCTGGGAGCAGATACGGCGAAGGAGGAGGAATTGGGAATTGGGGATGGAGATCCCTCTAGCCATCTCCTCTATCCATCTTTGATTCGCCTCTCCCTCTCTCCCTATTTATTTCAGAACCCTCTCCACATCCCCCTTTTCTGATGAAGGGTCTAGGCCCGAAACATCAGCTTTTGTGCTCCTGAGCTGCTGTTTGGCCTGCTGTGTTCATCCAGCTCCACACTTTGTTATCTCAGATTCTCCAGCATCTGCAGTTCCCATTATCTCTGATACAAAATGTGTACATTACTGGTTAAAAATACTGAAATAATTTCATTGTCTTCAACTTTAAAATCAAATGCTGGAGTCTGCAGCTCAAAAGACATCAGAAGCACTGGGGTGAGGGGAAACCCACAGTTCATGAAATGCCCAGGATTCAGGGTGATGTCACTGAGCAATTGCCCGTGTGTGATAACATCACCCATTTGAACACAAGAGCATTCGAGTCTGCACAAACATTTGGTGTGCACAAAGGATGTGAGGGTGTGTGGAGTGATCGAAAGAAGATTGATCAGAATGATTCAGGAACTGAGGGATAATAGTTGTAAGGTCAGGTTGGAGAAACTGAAGTTTTTTCTGCACAAAGCGAAGGAGACTGATGATCTTTGACAAAGATGTCTAGGTCTATGATACTCCCGAACATCCCAGATGTCATCTTTTTTCACGAACTGCAACTTCCCCTCCACAGTGATCAAAAATGCCCTCGACCGTGTCTCCTGCATTTCCCGCAAGTCATCCCTCTCACCCACTATTCGCAATAATAACCAAAACAGAATCCCCCCTTGTCCTCACGTACCACCCGACCAACCTCCAAATCCAACGCATCATCCTCCGACATTTCCGCCATCTGCAATCCGACCCCACCACCAAAGACATTTTTCAGTTCCTACCCTTATCTGCTTTCCGGAAGGACCGCTCCCTCTGTGACTCCCTTGTCCGCTCCACACTCCCCTCCAGCCCCACCACCCCC
Source organism: Stegostoma tigrinum (assembly GCF_030684315.1). Classification (NCBI taxonomy): domain Eukaryota; kingdom Metazoa; phylum Chordata; class Chondrichthyes; order Orectolobiformes; family Stegostomatidae; genus Stegostoma; species Stegostoma tigrinum. The sequence continues at coordinate 2,789,338 of NC_081361.1, read as the reverse complement.
TGCACTTTTCCCTGCAACCGAAGCAAGTGCCATATCTGCCCCTATATCTCCCCCTTCACCCCGATCCCAGGCCCGAGGAAGACTTTTCACATCTAACAGATGTTCATCTGCACATCTGTCAATGTTATGTACTGTATCCGCTGTTCCCGTTGCGGCCTCCTCTACCTCGGGAAAACCAAACGGAGGCTTGGGGACCGCTTTGCGGAACACCTACGCTCTGGTCGCAACAAACAACTGCACCTCCCAGTCGCAAACCATTTCAATTTCCACACCCCCCCAACTCCTCGGATGGCATGTCCATCCTGGGCCTCCTGCATTGCCACAATGATGCCACCTGAAAGATGCAGGAACAGCATCTCATATTTCGCTTGGGAACTCTGCAGCCCAAGGGTGTATCAATGTGGATTTCACAAGCTTCAAAATCTCCCCTCCCTCGCCCACATGCCAAAACCAACCCAGCTAGTCCCTCCCTCCCTAACCATTCCTCCCATCTCAAGCCCCACCCCCATCCCCTATCCACTATCTACACCCAACACCCACCCCCGACCTGTCCATCCTCCCTGGACTGACCTATCTCCCCCTAACTCCACATCGACATTCTCCTTCACTGGTTCTAACCCCAACTCTCTGACCTGTCTGTCTCCTCCCACCTTATCTTCCCCTTTATCCATCTTCTATCCCCTTCCCTGTCTCCCTATTTATTTCAGAATCCCCTTCCCCTCCCCCATTTCTGAAGAAGGGTCCCGACCTGAAACGTCAAACTTTCCTGCTCCCCTGATGCTGCTTGGCCTGCTGTGTTCATCCAGCTTCACACCATGTTGTCGTGGATGCTTGGAGACTGCTTTTGGAGCACCTACACTCCCCCCTCACTGACCTACCCCCACCCCCACTTCCCACCTACACTCACCTCACCTCTACTGGCCTCCTTCCTGCCTCCTCAATATGTCCGTCTTCCCTCCCACCTACCCACTCCTCCCTTCTCACTGACCAACCCCCCTACACTCACCTTTACTGGCTTTATCCCCAACTCCTTGACCTGTCCATCCTCTCTCCACCTATCTGCTCCACTGTCTACCTTCTATCACTGCCTCCCCCTCTCTCTATTTATTTCAGAGCTCGCTTCCACTCCACTTTTTATGAAGAAGGCTCCAGACCTGAAGCATCAGCTTTCCGGCTCCTTTGATGCTGCCTAGCCTGCTGTGTTCATCCAACTCAACACCTTGTTATCTCAGATTCTAGCATCGGCAGTTCCTGCTGCCCCGATCACCATTCATGACTGGTTGTAGCAGAATAGTTGGTCTGTTGATCTTGCAACCATTCCACCCTGACTGTAATGCGTTAGTTCTGCTGTTTGTAATGCAAGCAGTCGAATGCAGTAGCTATAATGGGTTGGCATCAGTTTCAGGTACACATGGTTCTGACCCCGGCACATTTGCCTGCACTTGTCACTGAACCATTGACCAGCTTCATGGTAATCATAGACTGAGGGATTCTCCCAGACAAAAAGTCACACATTCTGGTGGAATACAATTCTGCTTCTGCTGCTGTTGCTGTGGTTTCCGTCACCACATGAATGGCCATGTTTGAGCTGCAATAAGTGCAATGTAATGTCCCCCAGTTCAGACCGAATCCCCATCGCCCTTGTACGCAGTGACCTACTCTGTTTTCTGATGTGGTAGCACTTCCATTTTAATATTCTCATTCTTCTGACGGTCTTTCTGTGGTGTCACGTCTCCAATTTGTTACATTCCTCAAAACACATTTAACATATTCATCTGAATCTTTTCCCTTCCAGTAGGGGCACCTTCGGGTGGCACGGTGGCTTAGTGGTTAGCACTGCTGCTTCACAGTGCCCAAGATGTAGGTTCAATTCCAACTGTTTGTATGGAGTTTACATATTCTCCCGGTGTCTGCGTGGGTTTCCTCCAGGGGGTCGGCTTTCCACCCACAGTCTAAAGATGTGCGGGCTAGCTGAATTGGCCATGCTAAATTGTCCATAGTGTTGAGGGATGTGTAGGTTAGATTGGTAACAAGGGGATTGGTCTGGATGGGGTGCTCTGAGGGTCAGTGTGGACTTGTTAGGCTGGAGGACTTGTTTCCGCACTGTAAGAAGGTTTTTAAAGAGAATGTTTCTCTCCCTGACCATGACGAAGAGCTCTGCAGTGTCAGTGATGCCAGCGTTATGTCGTTTGGAACCAATGCATTTGTGCACCTTGTGCTGTCACTCACTTCTCAGTGTTTGGGGATCCATGTTGAACAGGGTGTTTGAGCAACTTTGACACACTTTATCAGAATTTATTCAAAAACACAAATTGCTGAAGAAACTCAGCAGGTCTGGCAGCATCTGCAGAGTGAAAGCAAAGTTAAGCTGTTGGACCCAGTGATGCCTTTTCAAAGCTCCCAGTTTCTGCAGCAATTTTTCTTTCTTCAGATTTCCAGCATGCACAGTGCTTTGTTTTGTTGAAAATTCAGTCAGTGCCGATTTATTTCTGGAGAAACTCAGCAGGTCTAGGAGACAGAGAAACAGAGTTAAGGTTTCAAGTCCAGTGAGACCCTTGTTCAGAACTGGAAAAGATTGTAAAATGATCTTTTTAATACCTTGACAGAGGTAGAGGAGTGGTGACAGGAACCAGCGGGTGTGAGGACGCCGTGTAAGATACAATGGGCTTTTAACTGTGGTGAAAGAGGAGCAGATGTACAGTGAGAATAAATAAAGGTGTGAATGGGGGAGATGGGTTCTCCCTATTGAGCGCAATGTTAACAAGACTCAAACAAGACAAGGTCACATCGTCTGCATCATATCATGTCTCCATTAATAACTCTGAATGCCGTGCGCATATATGAACAATATTATCTATCTGCACATGCACTGATTAAACAGTGCATATAAAATCATTTCTCCTCCTTTCCATTTCAAACTACCGTGTTTTGTTTACATTGTCACTCACCATTCCTTCAGCCAAATTTATTCTGTTTCTTTCTCTGCGTTTTGTTTCATTCTGTCTATGAAGAAGAAATTGGCTACTGGGCGATATCATGTTAGTCCTACCCAGTCTGCACAGACACTGTCCCCTCTTCCTTACTGTTTCTTAATCAATCACATAGATATTGTCTCTGACCCTTTGCTCCCAATAAGCAAAGCAATTGGAAATGTAACGTTTACTTTTGGGCTAAGGCCAACAAATCGGGAGAGAAAAGCTGTATAAATGGCAAAAATGTTGTTTGTAACTCTAGAAGCAAATTATTGAAAGTATTGTGTGAAAGATAAAATGTTGCCTTATTAGGGCAGTGAGAGGAAAGTTCAGCGAAATCCACATTTCAAGTCATTCTCCAACATGTCTCCATTAATAATGTAGTCCGTTGTGGCCAGAGACAGTGTTTAGATTGGCAGTTGTTGTGGTGGAGGAGACTTGTAACAACCTCTCGATGGGCTCTTCGGAAAGCGGTTACATGTGACATCGCATGTGGATGACACGGCAGAATCATTGAGCTTGTGTAGAGAAAGCATCACCTTTCTCCTTTACTTCTCTCACTGTGAGAGTAATTGGAGGTGGACACTAAGACCGAAAGCAGGTGATGTCAGCTTCCCACCCAGACCAGGTATTGTTGTTACATTAAAAGTGTCAGAGTGAAAGGGGTTAACTGGAACTGTTTGTTCTGTGACTTGAATTAATGTCAGTCTCCATGGATACTAACTGTGTCACTGGAGGGTTTCCCTCTTTAATTAGTAAGGGGTTTCTTCCAAAGCGTTATCCCATTGTATCAGTGGCTGTGTCATCCTCAGCACGATTAGGATTAACAGCTCCAGAGAGAGGGGGAGATCAAAATCTGTGAAGAGCAGATTGGGATGTTCCAATTATGGATCAGAATCTCAGAGCCATAGACGGGAATGTTACAACAATGTACCAGAATCTGAGAGGAATAGATTGGAATGTTCCAACAAAGGACAGGAGTTTATCCGATGGCCTTTTCTGGCTTTCTATCGATTGGATACGGTTAACACGGCGAATAGAATGTGTACTGATGGTTATTCAGGCTGGTTACTATCCCATCCTTGGGATTGTTGGAGTTCCTGGTAAGTCTCTCTGTCTCCGTCCATTCATTTATTCTGTAAAACTTTGTGAACAGCGTCTCAATTTCTGTGATCTATATCTGGCAAAGATGTAAACTACTGTATTCACTTTCAATTACAAACTCAATTCTTATTCCATGGATTTTTTCACCTTCACTTGCAAACACCCGCGGAGCAACAAAAGTGTTCATAACCAGCATTGGCCCATTTTGTCCTGAGCTGATTTATATCACAATATTCCCTTTATCACCAATAATATTCCCAGTTTTCACTTCTTATTCACTGCTCTTTCTGAATAAACTAAAATCTGCTCCTTTACAGTTGCAGTTCTCTTCTGGCCACACTTGCAGTTACTAATATTTTAATTGTGTACTTATTCTTGTCTCTACCTGGACCTGTGCCATTTGCAAAGTGTGAGGGCAGTTTGATTCTAAAATGAGGTGGTTACAGCTTTGTGTCACTGGTTTCAGCATAACCTGTCGATGGCCATGAGTGGGGGCCATGTCCGTCATCTCCTCAGTGCAGTGCTCCAATGTATTCACTTGGTGACAGAGGCATCTGTCTTCACCTCACCCCCAATGACCCACTGCTGAGTGGGATACATTAATTCTGTCTCCACAGAAGATACAGAAAATCTTCCAGAAATTCTACAGGGCAGAGTGACTGTAAAAATGAGAAACTGTGGGAGATTAGAATTAATAAAGAGGAATTACTCAAATCTAATTGAACCGAAGATTGGTACGTTGCTCTGGTACATCCCAGAGTAGACATGGAGGTGGTAATAGAGCTAGTGAGAGAGCGACCGGGTCATACAGCTCTTCAGTCCAACCAGTCCATGTCAAACATAATCCCAAACTATCCTCGTCCCACCTGCCTGGGCTTGGCCCATACCTCTCCAATTGCTCCCTGTACATGCAATTATCCAAATGTCATTTAAAACTTGTAACTACAAGAAAGAATTATTTGCTCCCATACAAAAGTCTTAAGATTGCGGAATTTCTTGTTCCTGCAGATTGGAAAGTAACTGTTGTAACCCAGATAAAATCTGGAGTGGGAGCAGGAAAAAAACTAAAATTTGGGCAACTTGTTGCCAGTCATGAGGAAAATATTACAATCTTTTGTGGAGACTGTGAAAACGTGACACTTGGGGACTCATATTATGACTTGGCAAAGTCAACTTAGGTTAGGAAAGGGAAATCATCTTTGATAAACCTGTGGAGTTTGTGTCAATTAAAGCGTCCACAAATTTTGGACCTGCATCCAAATTATCCCCAGAAACTTCTTCCATTGCTGCTTCACAGTCTTCCCTTCTAAGATTGTATTCCTGTTAACTTTGACCAGTTCCCCCGTCATGTTTGTGCAGTTTCATTCCTCAATTATATTCGAGTCACATCCAAATGTGAGCAATTCATTTAAACTGAAAGAGGGAGGCTTGAGAGATAAGGCATGTAGAAAGATTGGAGTATTTATTCACTCAGTATATGCCATGTATGTATGAGACAGAGAGAAAGTGAGAGAGAATGTGGATGATGAGTTGTAAAAATAGAGAAAACTAGAATATCGACAGAAGTAGATGTACTTTCCTATTTGTTTTGGCAATTCCTGTGTGTTGTGATCCTTTATCCAGTGCATGCACGGCTGAGTAATATGTATATGTTGGTTGAAGCATCCACACATGAGGACCAGTGGGAGTGGTGTATTTGAATTTCCAGAATACTTTTGGTACGGTTGCACACAGGTGAATGGATAAAGCTGGAGTCCAGAGGTAAGGGGGGATCTACATCATGGATTGAGAATTGTTTAGTTGAGACCATACAGAGAGTTAATCCCTTTTCCAGACTGAACACTGTTACGTGTTTGGACCACAGTAATTTGAAAGGCATGCAGACAATTTGGATGTGACCAGCAATAGTATACATCTCATTTTGTATTGATTAAATGGTGCAAGGTTGGAAAGTGTTGTTGTCCAAAACGACCTGTATGTCTGTGATCAAAGGTTGCCAAATATAGTACATACAGGGGTATCAGTAATGAGGGAAGTAAATGGTATGTTGTCCTACATTGTAAATGATTCAAGTACAAAAATAAAGCCATGTTTCTGCACTTGTAGAGCCTTGATCAGAGAGTATTTTGGGTCACTGTGTACAATATGGTCTCTTTTGTAAGGAAAGATCACCTTCCCACAGGCACGGTGCAGACAAGTATCACCAGTCTCATCCCTGAGATGATGGCACCATGAGGAAACTGGCTGTTTAATCTGTAGAGCTGTGAAAGAATAACAGATAATTCCATGAAAACTTAGGGTTGGTGATGAACAATTATGCCCAAACAACACATTGATATGGTGAGAAATTCCATACTTTACCGATGTAAATACATGTTGGTTTTACATGTAGAATTACACAGAGCTCCATGTCAATTGAGAGAGAAATGCAGACTCTGAATGAACTCTCTCCACATTGATGTGTGACCCTACACTGAATGTCATGCAGTTCACAATCCTGACATTAGCCATAATACCTTACTTCTGAAACAGAAAGCCATTCCAACCAGATTCTGACGTCCATAGAGAACACAAGTCTGTCTGTAGGAGGATGCGAGCTTGAGATTTTGCACAAAACATTAGGCTTCCCACCTCACTGCTGGAAAACTGCATTAACGTACCACATGTATACTACGAGCAATGGACACATGAGGAACAGCGTGAGGCAGACGATCTGTGCAGCCCGTGCTCCATTTGCTTGTCATGTTGGAGCATCAGTTACCTCACTCTGTTTCCATGTAAATGACTGTAGGGGCTGAATGGCCTCCACCTGTTCATATGTCAGTGACTCAAGGGGCTGTACAACAGGACAAGTGCCTAAGTGGGCTTCCCCAGGTTCCTGTGTAACAGCCCGAGGTGCGAACTAGCGTGACAATGCTGTAACTGTATGAGGTTATTTTGTTCTGGAATCTTTTAAGAGAGGGATTGAACAAGAGGCACAAAGCTGTCGAGTTAACACAACTTGAGTAAACAGCTTGAGAGGCTTTGGTTTTTTTCACAACATCTGTTAACTATTTCACGACTGTAGCTCTGAATAAATGTAAACAGAAAGGCACCACAGACTTCTGGGGAACAGGATTCCAAATTGCAATGCCCTTTTAGAATTTCTTCTCATCCATCTTATAGAATAAGAAACTCATGTAATGCAACAATGTAATCTGATCTATTCCCATTTTCCAGTATTTGGCCGATATCCATCTAAACCCTTCCTTTTCAATTAAGAATCCAGGTTCCCTTTAACTGTGTAAATGCACCCGTCTCCACCACTTCTGGCTGCACTTTCTGTACACACGCCACTCTCTGCATGAAAATGTTGCCCCACGTTCCTTTCTATATCCTTCCCCTCTCGCCTTCAGCATAGGCACTTTACTTTTTGACTCCTGGGAAACAGATCTTGGCTTTTCAGACTGTTCATGCTCCTCATGATTTTATAAACCTCTGCAATGTCACCCCTCAGCCTCCAACACTCCAGGGGAAAAAGCTTCAAACTATTCAGCGTCTCCCTCTCGCTCAAGCCCTCCAATCCAGGAGCATGCTTGCCAATCTTTTCTGCTCCTCTCAAGGCTAACAACGTCCTTCCTTTAGCAGAGCCAACCGAAATGTACACAGTATTCTTAACGTGGCCTCATCAATGTCCTGTACAGAAGCAACATGCCATCCCAACCCCTATACCCAACGCTCTGAAAGATTAGGGCAAGGGTGACAAACATGTTCTTCAGATCCTGTCTACCTGCTACTCCACTTTCAAGGAACTAAGTGCCTGCACCCAAGGTCTCTTTATCTGGCAACACTCCCCAGGATCCTAGCATTAACTGTACAAGTCCTGCCCTGCTTTACTCTACCAAATGCAAAACCTCTCATTTACCTAAATTAAACTCCACCAGCCACACCTTGGCCCATTGGCCCATCTGATCAATGTCCCTTTGCACTCTGAGATAAACTTCACAACTGTCCATGGCACCACTTTTTAATGTTATCTGGAAACTTACTAACCATGTCTCTGATATTCACATCCAAACCCTTTATATCAATGATGGAAAGCAGGGAACTCAGCACTGATACTTGCGGTACACCGCTGGCCACTGGTCTCCAGTCTGTAAATCAATCCTCTGCCTTCAAGCCAATTTTGAATTCAATTGGCTATCTCCCCCAGATCCTATGTGCCCTCCCAATAATAAACTGTCTACCGTTCGGAACCTTACCAAACACCATCCTAAAGTCCATATAGACAACACTGCCTTCATCAACCTTCTTTATCACCTCTTCAAAATAATCAAGTCAGTGAGACATGTTTTACACTGCACAAAGCCGTGTTGCCTATCTCTAATCAATGCTTGCCTTTCCAACTGCATGTAAATCCTATCCCTCAGAATCCCCTCAAACAACTTACCCAGCTCTCATGTCAGCCTCACTGGTCTATGGTTCCCTGGCTTGGCTGGTCACTGTTTCCTTTTCCAGTCCCACTCCTCCACTGATCACAACAAATTTTATATGTAATTAGGTTGGTGATGTGGTCGATGATATAGGCTCAGACTGGGTCAGGATCAGTGTTAGGAACAAGCCAGGCAGTTTTCTTTAATCTGCTAAAAAGCATGTTTATGACCAAAATAAATTTACACACGCTATGATGGAAAGAAGAATGTAAAACAGTTTGCGTCTGCAAATATGTACATTGATATTTCCCCTTTCGAAAAATAATCACACACACACACACACCCACACACACACACACACACACACACACACACACACAGACACACACACACACACACACACACACAGACACACACACACACAGACACACACACACACACATACACACACACTCGTATGTATGTTTGAAGACAAACTGAAATGTTAATTTGAAATAACTTTGTCCACATAAGAGATGAACTCATGATTAAAGGAAAAATATGAGACTTCCCCGAATGTTATGCTGCTTCCAAATGTGTTCTGTTCGCACAAGTTGTTGGTGATGGGATTCCTTCCTGGAACAGTTAGATTTGGCTGAATTCCCTTTGCTACACGCAGTGGGAGACTCTAGTGAATCGTTGTCATGAATCCTCCACCAGCGGTTTGACCGAACAATATGTTTCCGCCACATTTCCTGCTCCATGTCGGTGCATCATTGCTGCTGTCGTACACAGATCCATTTCCTTCGCAACAAGTGGGCCTACTTGATTTAAAGATATGTTTATATGTGCCTGCGTAATTTAAAAATAAAATGTTTAATGTCTTCACAATACCTTTGTTAAAATGAATGTGTCTTATTCCTGAATAAACACAGAAATTACTAGAAAAGCTCAGCAGGCTGGGAGCATTGATGGAGATAAATCAGAGTTATTGTTTCAGGCCCAGTGAACCTTCCTCAGAGCCTGTTGTATGTTTTTAAAAATTACTTCCTCAGTTTTATTCTCCCATACACGAGGAAATATCCATCAGGTATTCACCAGGTATGCCATCTTGAAAATCTTATATAATCAAAAAGAACATTTCTCATTCTCAGGTCTGAGCTGTTCATCCTCCAGAACACAATGCCTTCATCCCAGGGCAGTGTGTCGAGAACCGTCTTTGAAAATTTTCAAACATTGTCATGTTTGCCCTACACAGATGCAGGGAAACATGCCTAAGATCATACCCGGCACACTTTGCAAGAAACGACATCATTCAATTCACTTTCCAAATCACTTGCAACATCTTCAGAACAATATTATATGATTTATGTACCAGGACGCACAAATCCCTCAATGGCACCGACCTCTGCGCTCCTTCTCCAGTCATATAATTTACTGCTGTTTTATCCTTTCGCCGAAATACAAACTTCCCAAAACCCACACTGTACTGTTTCATTTGCATTGCCGAAAGTTTGCTCATTCTCATCCCCTGTCTACAGCCCGTTTTAGATGCTCTGCCTCCACTTGACATCTTATTGGACGACACTGCTGGTGTACTAGCAAATTGAGCTCCAATCCTATCAGCCCTTGATCCAAAGCGGTAATCTAGTGTGTAAACTGTTGTTGACCTCACACTGATCCCTGAGGAATTCCAGTAGTTGCAGATTTCCAAACTGAAAATAAATAATTATCTCTACTCTGCATTTCCTGTTAGCTAACCAGGACTCACTGTGTAGCAGCTGGGAAAGGTTGCAGGGCCTCTCCTGTGGTGTGCAGCTGGTTGTCCAGGTGTTTCTGTGCTCAGCAACACACCATTAGGGCTATTTGTTGTCAGATCATCAGGTAGAGGTTGTACTGTCAATGACTCTGATCCTTGAGCATTGAATAAACAAGCACAGAATATAGACTGACATTTGTGTAGAATGCTGCACAGTCAGAAATGCTGTCTTTCAGATGCAGCAATAAATCTAGTCTGCCCTCTCAGTCAGGTGCCCAATTTTCCCCGGACATGTGTTGAGGAGGAGGGGAGATTTCCTATCATCTGGTTAACATTTGTCTCTTTAACAACACCATGAACAAAGATAATCTTAATGATTAATTTTATTTTTGGCTGTGGGTGCTATGTGGAAAATTGCCACAATTGGTACCCAATAAAATTTTCAAAAATGTCTTTGATGAGTGATCTTCCAGATGTTTGCAAAATCATAAGGGGTACAGAAGTGGAAAGAATCAGGGTCTTTTCCCCGGGATGGGGGAGTCCAAAACGAGGGGGCACAGCTTTAAGGGGAAAGGGGGAAGATTTAAAGGGACTTCAGGGGCAACATTTTCATGCAGAGGGTGGTGTGTTTATGGAATGAGCTGCAAGAGGAAGTGGTGGAGGCTGGTACAATTACAACATTTAAATGGCTTCATGATGAGTATACTTTTGGGAACAGTTGAGAGAGGTATGGACCAAATGCTGGCAAATGGGCCCAGATTTATTCAGGATATTTGGGCAGCGATGACGAGTTGGATCGAAGGGTCTGTTTGTGTACTGCGTATCTTTATGTCTCTCTGACTCCATGTCTGAATGTGTCATTTTAATCCTGTGTAACTCCTGAGAGAGGAAAAATGATCTCCTATCTCATTGCCAGAACCATCTCATTGTTTGAATGGGGAATTCTTTTCCCTCTGTAACAGCCTTGAGGGTTGGAGTGAGACAGCAACACACAGGATACGAGCTGCAGTTGGCAAATTGGACCCTGAAGCCTGCTGCTTAATTTAGAAAGATCATGGCTGATCTGTTTGTGGCTGAACACCCCTTTCCTGTTTATTCCCAATAACGGACTCTCCTCTCCATGAAAGGTCAGTTGATCTCTGCTTTGAATATCTTCACTAACCCAGTCTTCTCTGGTCCCTGGGGAGGAGAACACCACAGACTGCACAATATTAAAGAGAAAGATATATTCTTATCTCAATGTTAATCAGGAGATTCCTTAAAGTGTGTTAACCTCACAGCAGGTTAACTCCTCTTTCAAGAGCACAACAAGTAGGAGCAGATGTCGGCCATTCATCCCCCAAACCTATTCCGTATTCCAATTGACTCTGTTCTGTAAAGTATTTACCTATCTCAGCCATCACTGCTCTCTTAGGAAAATATTCCCGATACCTTCTGACCAGCCAATATAAGAAATTGGAGCAGAATTAGCCATTTGGCCCATCAAATCTGCTCTGCTATTTGATTATGCTTGACATGTTTGTCTTCTCACCGTAACCCTCGATCTGCTTATTGATCAAAACGTATCTATCCCTGTCTTAGAGACATGGCTGTGTGTGTGTGTGTGTGTGTGTGTGTGTGTGTGTGTGTGTGTGTGTGTGTGTGTGTGAGAGAGAGAGAGAGAGAGAGCGAGAGAGAGAGAGTGAGAGATGGAGCAGAGAGAATACGGTGATACTTATCCTGGCAGAGCGGGGAAGGTTATTGTTGCTTGTCCTGTGTTGCTGGACTTTTCTTCAGACTGCAGATACTGCACTGAGCTGGGTGGTGAGCTCAGGTCATGTTCGGTGTGGCTTCCTCTGCTAAAATAATGCTCCCCATTTGTACTAGGCCATCCATCAGGACCTCTGTGTCCCTTTCGACAAATCTTGGTGCAATTGCCCCTTATCTGTCAGGCTCGGGGTAAACCGTACAGGGTGGGTCGAACTGAGAAAGTTCAAATGTGTGCCCATTGGCTTTTTAAAGTTGGCACCTGCGCCAGGGGTGATGGGATACCTGGGCCATCCAGGCGATGGGAACTATTACCAGCCATGATGGTTGGGACAATCAGACTGGCATTGAATAGAAGGAATGGCATGTGCTGGGGTAGGTAGATACTGAGGGGAGTTTGATAAGATAACATCAGAAAACTAGCTCAGCCTCCTGCAGACTATCCCTCTGTCACACTCAATTAAAATATCAGTGAGACAAATTATTGTTAGATTCAGCCCAATGAGCCAAAGACTGTGCTCACCACACTCTCAGTCACAAATGCAGAACAAAATGCTCATTCAAAACTCTCCATTATCTGAACTCACAGCAATATCCTATTCACACATCATTCCTGAAAAACTGACCCATGTTGCAAGATGCTACCAAAATGTCTACATGTCAGCATTCTATAACTTGTGAACACATCCTTCCATGGCACTGTCTCTCACCTCCCCCTCTCGTCTGTATAGCAAACCCCTCCCATTTTTCATATTTAAACTGATGCCCCACCATCTCTCTCTGGCAGTGATTCTCACACCCATGGCACCCCTTGTCATGGCACATTCGAGATATTGAGCTGTAAATGGATGGGAGCCGCACATCCTGTCACTTCCAGCATGGGCTGCAAGTTTCCCCAGGCTGGGCAGCGATTTAACGCAGCGTTACCGGGCACTGCACTGGGGTGGTCTGTACAGATCTACACGCTGGGAGGGTAACTGCTCCAGGTTTACAGATCAGTTCAGTGGTGTTCACCTCACAGCCCCCCGTGCTGGAGAGATACCTGGTCCAGGTTTATAGATCGATGCACTGGGGTGGTCTGCACAGCTCCCCGTGCTGGACTGATATCTATTTGGCTGGTGAGGCCTGCACAGTGTCCCACTCTGGACAGATTGCCAGGTTGTATTGAGCAGGACACTAGCCTGGTCTGGACAGTGCTCAATGCTGAACAGATATTCCATCTGTGTTTGTGGTGACTGGGCTGGTTCCGTGAGGTGAATTGAGAATGTGAGATAACTGACCTCTTCAGCTGATCTGGCAATGCCTTTAATTTGTGTTTGCCAGTTGTGTTGAGTTTGGGGAGAGATTTCCACCGCGAGGCTGAGTGGGCCTCACCAAAACTGATGGGCAGAAGGGCCTTTGTGATGTGGATCTTTATGACACTATCACATTCTGTAACGGACATTCTCCGGAATGTTCTATAACTGACATTGTTTGTGAACGGTTGGATGCCAGTTAATTGAACAAAAAATAAGATCCCGAGGGAAAAGATCCCGCTCCAGTGAGATGGAGACTCTGTTCCAAAATCCCCTCAGGCAGTGAAAGGGGTGAATACATTTTCCCTGCGTTCATGTTTCTTCGCAACCAAAAATTGGCCACAAATTAGACGAAGAGACACAAAATTCCAAAATTCCTTTTTGAATCCTTCAGGAAGGCAACGTCTTCAACCTTTATATCAGGAACTGTAAAGAAGTAACCTGTGCCTGCTCTCAACTGATCGAGTCCCTGGGAATGTTCTAGAAACCATCTGTTCCCTGGATATTTATCTGTGTGTTTGGGGAGGGAGTGTTTCTTGTGTTTTACGTTACGTTTCTTGTAAAAAAAAGAGACATTACTGTTTGTTATTTCAACTTCATCTTTTTTTTCAATAAATCAGTGATATGTTTGAAAATGTCACTGAGTCCTCAATCAAACTGGTAACTTTGCCTCCGGGCTGATGTGTAATTTATTTATTTTCTTTCCTCACAGTTAACATAGTGACGATCTACGTCCTGCTTTATAAAGATTGTGGATTGTCTCCATGTGTCAGACGTTACCTGGGGGCCATGGCAGTGGCGGATCTACTGGTCATTATCCTCGATCTGATATTGAGACACATTCCCATTGTTTATGAGGAACAGTTTTATTTCCTGCTCTCCATCCCTGTGTGTAATATCCACGCCGTCCTGCTTTATGCAGCCACTGACTGTTCTGTCTGGTTCACCGTCACTTTCACCTTTGATCGATTTGTGGCCATTTGTTGCCAGAAGCTGAAAAGTAAATATTGCAGTGAGAAAACGGCGGCTGTGGTTCTGGGAACAGTGACTGTGCTGAGCTGTTTAAAGAACATTTTCTGGTATTTTAAGCTCACAGCTCGCTATTGGCTGGCGAACCTCCCCTGGTTTTGTATCGTAACAGCCGCTGTTCGATCCTCTCGTGCCTGGACCACAATCGAGTTCCTCCACCACATTCTAACCCCGACTCTCCCATTTCTCCTGATTCTGCTGCTCAATGTTTTCACCGTCAGACACATTTTAGTGACCAGCAGAGCCCGCAGGAGACTCCGGGCTCACACCAATGGGGACGGTCAGTGTGACACAGAAATGAGAAATCGAAAAAAATCCATCATTTTACTGTTTGTGATCTCGGCCAATTTTATCCTGTTATGGTCAATATTAATGGTGTTTTCTATATGGTTTCGAATGTATGGGTTTGGGTATCAGTCTGTGTATCTAGGTTACTTTGTGCAGGAATTGGGCTTCATGCTGCAGCTCCTCAGTTGCTGCACAAACAACGCGATTTATGCCGTGACCCAGACTAAGTTCAGGCAGCAGCTGAAGAATGTGCTGAAATATCCCTTTACCCAAATTCATCAATCAATCAAATTCACTCATTAATCAATCCATCCAGGATTTTCTCATTTCAGTTCAATGTTTCAGCAATGAAGCAGCCTGTCGCTATGGTAACAGACTGAGGGTAGTGCTGTTTATCCAACCTTATCCCACAGGGGGTTACAGGGAAACATGCCAATGTTTCTCTCAACTCACAGGCCAAAGAGAAAAGGCACCATCCCACTGACTGTAATTATTACTTCAAATTATAATTGATAAATATGTACATTAAAGACAGCCAAGCAGCAGAGTGAACTGTATCATTGTTGCTGTTCCTCCAGTTTCCGGTTGCCATCGATGTGGCACTGGAGGAGGCCTAGGATGGACATGTCGTCCAAGGGGTGGGAGGGGGAGTTGAAGTTGTTTGTGACTGGGAGGTGCAGTCATTTGTTGCGAGCCGATTGGAAGTCCTCCACAAAGCGGTCTCCGAGCCTCCGCTTGGTTTCCCCGATGTAGAGGAGCCCACATCGGGAACAGCAGATACAATAGACCGGATTAGGGGATGTGCGGTTGAACATCTGTTTGATGTGAAAGGCTTTTTTGGGGCCTGGGATATTGGTGAGGGGGGAGGTGAAGGGGCAGGTGTAGCACCTTCAGCGGTTGCAGGGAAATGTGCCGGTGCTGGTGGGGCTAGTGGGGAGTGTGAAGCAGACAAGGGAGTTGTGGAGAAAGCGGTCCCTCAAAGGGCAGTTGGGATAGAGAGGGAAATATATCCTTCGTATCCTCCACACTCCCCACTAGCTCTCATCCCAAGACCAGCGTACCCCCACCAATCCCTGCCTCCTTAATCTGCCCATCTTCCCTCCCACCTTTCTGTTCCTCCCACCTCACTGACCACCCCCACCACCACCTACCTATACTCACCTATACGAGCTTCACCCACTCCTCACTTTGTTATCTTGGATTCTCCAGCATCTGCAGTTCCGATGATCTCTGATACAATTTTAACCTCACTGCGAAGCCTCTTCCAGGGATGCCTAACCTGAAGAGGTTACCCTCCTCCCCTTGGACCAACCTCAGGGGCCACCTCCCCCTCTCTCCCGATTTATTTCAGAACCCACTCTCCATCCCCCTTTTCTGATAAAGGGTCTAGGCTCGAAACATCAGCTTTTGTGCTCCTAAGATGCTGCTTGGCCTGTTGTGTCCATCCAGCTCTACACCTTGTTATCTCAGCCATACTTCCTGTTGCCATGTGGATGGAGCCAGGAGAGGTGTGTGTGCACACACGTGTGTACTGCTGGAAACTCATTGCCAGCTTTGAACCTTTACCACCCCCTCCCTGAAACAGCTTGAGGCTGAAGAAAGCCTGAGGAGCTGGGTCGGTCCCTCATGGGACAGAGGGAAAGCGTGAGAAACGATTGACAGAGAGAGAGAGCTGGGACTCACAGCAATGGGGAGGATCACTTCTTCAGATTCTGTCTTTCCTATCTCTGTCTCTGATTTTTCTGTCTCTCCCACTGTCTCTTAATCTGTCTCTCTTCTCGCTTTGTGTCTGTCACTTCCTCTTAAAGTCTCAGCAGTTGTCACTTTCCTGGTCCATTTCTCTCTCTCTCTCTTTCTCTTTCTCTTTCTCGCACCTCTGTTTCTGTCTCACACAGTCATCTCTTGTATTTCTTTATTTCATTCTCCCCTCCCTCACTGGTAACCTCTCATTTTTGTCACCTTTCCCCCGACCCCTGTTTTTCCCTTTATCTTTCTCTCTGTCTTTTTCCTCAGTCTTTCTCTGTGTCTTTTTTTCCCTCTGTCTGCATCAATGCCTCCCAGTTTTGCCTATCACTTTACACCCCCCACCCCAAGCGGTGTGTTCCCCATTCTGTCCTGCACTGTTTCCCTGGAATCTATCTCTTTCGCACTCTTCCCTGGGTTTCTCCCAATCTCTATCCTTCTCTCTCTCTCTCCCTGGGAGTTTCACTCTCTGTCTGCCTGTGTATCCCTATCCCTCTCTCACTCTCTCTGGGGTCAGATTTGGATTCAGTGCCAGAGTTGGGGGAGGGGGCTGAATAGTTTTTGAAGGGGGATGGTCCCTCTCTCCCATGTCTTTCCCCTTCCTCAGTCCGTCTCCCTCACCCTCACATTATTCCCAAATTTTGTGCCCGCAAAACAGTATCACCCCCTCAGATATTGCATTCACCCCCCAGATATATTTTGCCCCGACCTGCACAACATTGTTCCCGCAAATATTTTGTTTGCCCACTTCAATTGCCCCCAAAGTTTGCCCCCATTCCAATTCATCAACACCCCACGTTATGTCCTGTCAAATATTGACCCCCTCCAACAAATGTTTGCCCACTTTAAACATTCCCCACCCTGGCTTTTACCCCATAAATATGTTACCCCCCGCAAGACGGAGACAGAGTGAGATGAACAGAGAGGTAGGAAGAGAAACAGAGGGTTGGATAAAGGGGGACGGAAAGACCAGAGAGAGATGGAAGGAGAGGCACGAGAGGAACAGCGATAGAAAGAGTGTGAAACAGGTAGAGAGAAAGGACAGACTGAAATAGAGAAAGATATAGAAAGAGAGGGGGAAACAAGTCAGGGATAGAGACAGAGGGAGTAGAGAGCAAAAGAAACCAGCGAGAGAGACAAGACAAAACCCAAGGAAAGGAGGCAAGAGAGAACAATAAAGTCATGAGGTGAGAGAGAGAAGAGAGAGAAATTCCATACCGAACAAGGAAAAAGACAGAGAGGTGGGAGTGGGGTATAAATCTGGAGTAGAAAGAGAAGGGCTGCAAGAGAGAGAGAAATCCCAGGGAGAGAACAATGAAGGACAGGTACAGAGAGAAATCGAAGGAGAGAGGAGCAAATAGATACCGCGGGCAGCGAGTGATGGAGAGAGGGGAGGGGGATGGTCACAGATAGAAGGAGCATCAGGCAGGAACAGTAAGATCCCATTGGGCAGAAAAAAAGGTGTGGAGGGAGGTGAAGAAGAAAAGTCGGAAACGGGAGAAGCTGAACGTTAAAACAGTTCCTGCAAAAACTGGGGGAAGGGGTGAGAGAGTTGGGGGAGGGATCTGAGGGGTGGGATGATGGTGAATGCTGAGCTATGAATTCTGTGGGGAGACAGAGACTTAGAGAAAGCTGTGGGATGGACAGGCAACTGGGAATATGGAGGCAGAGAGAGAGAGGGAGACAGTGGGATCTGTGGGACCAGACTGTGCAGCAGCCCCACATCATCCCAGGTTTCAGCTCCAAAATCAAATCTCCTCGGGGGCAGGTGTGGAAAGACACAGAAATGAAAATTGAGTAAATAAATAAAAGCATCAAAAGCACAGCAAGATCCCACAGAAGGTTGGACTTCACAACCTCACAGCTTCCCAGTCCCCCAGCAGAGCCCCTGATGTTAAACTGAGAGAACGGCGAACAGGAAGGTGTCTCAACCTGTCTCAGGCCTGTCCCAGTGTTTCTGGTTGGGGGGCGGGGTGGGGGGGGGGGGGGGCGGGAGAAATGTTTACTCCAGAGGCTGGGATTCACACCCCCATCCCCACTCCCAGACTCTTGTTTGTCTCCCTCTGTCCAAGCTTCAGTCTCTCTGAAATCCCCCAGGGAGAGAGAGAGGGGAAAATTGATCACATCAAAGCCAATCGCTTTTGAAACGAAAATAAAGAGGATCAAAACAAGAACCCATCACTGACTGTCTTCCAAAATCTCCCCAGTTTCTCAGCACTTTATCCCCATTTTAAATCCAGAGAATGGGAACAGATTTCAACTGGATTCGAGGGGCAAATGCTTTCTGACTGCCCCCAGGGTTGATTTTCTGAGAGGCTGGGCAATGACTCAGTGGGAGGAGTGACCCCACAGGGCCTGTGTCTCTCATTCCCTCCGTGTTTAACCTGCCCCCTCCAGCTGGTTCCCTGACATTATGGGGTGGGGGCGTGTTGTAAAACAAAACCAATGCCCCCTCCCCCCCAGTCCACACCCATTCACCGGGCTCAGGCCCCGTGTCCATTCTGTCTGGGATTGGTGCTGTTTCTATGTGAAATATTAAAAATGAGCCTTCCACTGGTACAGTCACCTCTCTGTTTCTCTTTCTCTCTTTCCCTTCTGCCCTGTGCTTTCTCTCTCTGTCCCTATCACTGTCTCTATCTCTGTTGAGCTTTCTCTGGCTCGATAATTGCTCAATGCCTCACTCTCTCTCTATTCCCTCTCTATTTGATAGTAATGCTCTCTCCTGCTTCACATTCGCCACATGTCCCTGCAGATAGCCTGAGGGAGACATGGAGCCCAAAGGGATACACAGCAAGATCCCACAGACTACGGTATGCAGGATCCCTAATGGATTCCCTTAACAACCTGCAGGAGCCCACCCCACCACCACCACAGCACCCCCACAAAGGGAGGAGCAGACATAGGAATGAAGGACATTCTGTACAGCAGGATCCCACCTGCTGTCTCCTGCAGGGCCCCTGCACCGACCCCCCGCAGACTGAAGAAGCCTGAAAGTTTCAGTATCATTACCACCCACTTTCAGAAACCCTTTCCCCCACCGCCCCGTCTCATCTGAATTTGGAAAGTGTAGCCTCGCTACTGTACAGCAAACGGCTGCAGGCTGTTCCCACACAGCAAGATCCCACAGGCTGCATAGTGTGAAAAAAGGGCCTCCCCACCAGCAAATACTAAACTCTCCCATTTCAACTTGGAGCTGGGCTCAGACTGAACACGGGAGTTAACTCCTCACCACCACCTCCCTCGATCCTGTACCTAGCCCTCCTAAACATGCCCACCATTTCTATCTGTTTCAGCTGTGATAACAAAGTGTGGGCCTGGATGAAGACAGCAGGCCAAGCAGCATCTTAGGAGCATAAAAGCTGCCGTTTTGAGCCTAGTCCCTTTTCTGATGAAGGGTCTAGGCCTGGAACATCAATGTTTTATGCTCCTAAGATGCTGCTTGGCCTGCTGTGTTCATCCACCCTACACTTTGTTATCTCGGATTCTCCAGCATCTGCAGTTCCCATATTCTCTGTTTCAGCTGTATTCCTTTTCCCTCCAACACTCCCGTCTTCACCCCACCCCCACCAACACACTCCCTGCTGTGCAATGTCCCACAAACAGCCAAATGTGAAAATGGCCACGCGTTGATGGAGGAGCTTAACTCATCCTGAACACTGATGAAGAGGGAGTGGGGGTGGGTCATTAGACCCTGCAGTTTGTTACCCTTTCAAATGCTGAGCCTCTCCCCTGTCCCAGGCCCTGCACTGAGTGCCACCACCCACCCCCCCCCCCCCCCCCCGCCACACCTCCCAGAGATCAGAATAAGGTCCCAGTCAATGGGAACAATTCCCTCCATTCACCCCCAAAACTCACAGACAGGCCAAGAGGAGCCAAGAGGTGGGATTGGGATATGGGGCAGTGGGGCGAGGTCATGGGATCCTACTCTTGCTTTCCCACATCCTGGCATCCCCACCCTACCCACCCACCTCACCATTAAAATGATAATAAGTCCCAGCAGAGTTTCTCCCAGATATTCCAAGATGAAATGCAGGAGAGAAAACAGTTTGATGGATGGACAGCAGTATCCAGCTCACCCCTTCCCTCCCCTCTCTTATTGCCTTCAGCTCACCCATACACTTCATTCGAGTGGTGCCTGTACCTTCCATTTATTGATTGCTGTCTCGTGGCCCCATCTGAAACACAGAAATGACTCACAAAGCTTCACATAGGGTTAGGATTCCTGCTCTCCCCCAGCCCTCCCCTCTCCCCATCGCCATACACAACATCCAGAAGGGGTTAAAATTGGGATGAACAAACAACTGCACAGCAAGATCCCAACACAGTCTCACTGCTTTACAATAGAAGCACGTCAAAAACCCAGCTTTTGTGCTCCTAAGATGCTGCTTGGCCTGCTGTGTTCATCCAGCTCCACACTTTGTAACACTATTCCGTTATCGTCCGTATGTTTTTCCAACGGCCATTTAAACGCCTTTAAAGTTGGTGAGTCTACTACTATCGCAGGCAGGGCATTCCATGCCCTTATTACTCTCTGAGTAAAGAACCTACCTCCATCCTCTGTCCTACATCCATCACCCCTCAATTTAAAGCTATGTCCCCTCGTGCTAGCCATCATCATCTGAGGATAAAGGCTCTCACTGTCCACCCTATCTAATCGTCTGATCATCTTGTACGTCTCTGTTAGGTCACCTCCTCATCGTCTTCCTCTCTAAGAGGCGGAAAAGAAACAAAATTTTGAAAGCCATGTTAGAAATGACTGCATGTGGTGCAGACCAGGGAGAGACAGGGGCAGAAGAGACTGAGAAAGAGAGTTTGATTCTGGGAGCCACACTGACGGCAGGAAAATCCCGAGAGATCCTCTGCAAATATCCCCACTATATTTCCATTCCTGCCTTTTGGGGCGTCTGCAGTCAGGTTCTTCGATGCTATTATGAGACCCGTGTTAAATATTTTCAAACTGCACTGACAGAACCAACAGGGCTTTAAAAAGGTTTCAAGAACAAGGAATGGTAAAGCTTTGCTGCCCTAGAATTAACATCTCAATGACCAGGAAAATCCAACAAAAGACTCCAGTCCTGGGAATTACCATCTCTATCACACAGAGGCCTCCCTAATGAGCAGACTGAGGGACATTGCAATGTGTCAGAGGTGGAGTCTGCAAACCATTCACTGAGAAATGTATCAGGTTTACACTGTGTAGTGAGCAGCTCTCCCTGTTTGGTTGAGATTGTGCGTGTGTGTGTGTGTTTATTAATATTTAAAACCTTTGTTTTATCACCAGCTTATGATTTGTTTGGTAGTTTGATGTTGCTATGATGTTTTGTAACGCCGTGGAGGTGGGGTAGTGCAGATAGGCCTGGCCTCTGGTTGTGTAATTTTGCTGCAAAATGCTTTAGTTCGCCCTTTCAACTAATCTTTTCTCTTTTATCCCCAGGAATTTCTGGTTTGGAAAGCTACAATGTGAAGATCCAAAATGTCTGGGGCCAGGAAAGCTTTTAAAAAGAACTACTTCCTGAGGGATTAAGAGATAACACAATGTGCAGCTGGATGAACACAGCAGGCCAAGCAGCATCAGAGGAGCAGGAAAGCTGAAGTTTCGGGCCGAGACCTTTCTTCAAAAATGGGGGAGGGGGAGGACGTTCTGAAATAAATAGGGAAGCGGGGGAGATAGACAGAAGATGGATACAGGAGAAGATAGGTGGAGAGGAGACAGACTGGTCAAAGAAGAGGGGATGGAGCCAGTAAAGGTGAGTGTAGGTGGAGAGGTAGGGAGGGGATAGGTCACTCCAGGGAGGACAGACAGGTCAAGGGGGTGGGATGAGGTTAGTAGGTAGGAGATGGGGTGGGGCTTGAGGTGGGAGGAGGAGATAGGTTGAAAGACAGGTTAGGGAGGAGGGAAGGAGCTGGGCTGGTTTTGGGGTGCAGTGGGGGAGAGGAAATTTTGAAGCTTGTCAAATCCACATTGATACCATTGGGCTGCAGGGTTCCCAAGCGGAATATGAGTTGCTGTTCCTGCACCCTTCGGGTGGCATCTTTGTGACACTGCAGGAGGCCCAGGATGGACATGTTGTCTGCGGAATGTGACGGGGAGTTGAAATGGTTCACGACAGGGATGTGCAATTGTTTTATTGTGAACTGAGAGATGGCGTTCTGCAAAGCGGTCCCCAAGCCTCCGTTTGATTTCCCCGATGTAGAGGAGGCCACAATGGGAACAGCGGATACAGTATACCACGTTGGCAGATGTGCAGGTGAACACCTGGTTATGTGGAGAGTCTTCTTGGGGCCTGGGATGGGGGTGAGGGAGGAGGTGTTGGGGCAGGTGTAGCACTTCCTGCGGTTGCAGGGTAAAGTGCTGGGTGTGGTGGGGAGTGTGGAGCAGACAAGGGAGTCACAGAGAGAGTGGTCCCTCCGGAAGGCAGATAAGGGTGGAGATGGAAAAATGTCTTTGGTGGTGGGTTCTGATTGCAGATGGCAGAAGTGTCGGAGGATGATTTGTTGGATCCAGAGGTTGGTGGGGTGGTATGTTAGGAAGAGGGGGCTTCTCTTTTGGTAGTTATTGCGGGGACGAGATGAGGCGCAGGAAATGTGAGAGATACGGTCGAGGGCATTCTCAACTACTGTGGTGGGGGGAGTTGCTGTCCTTGAAAGACAAGGACACCTGAGATGTATGAGAGTGGAATGCCTCATCCGGAGCAGTTGTGGTAGAGGTGAAGGAATTGGGAATAGGGTGTGGCATTTTTGCAGGAAGGTGGGGGGGAGGAGGTTATTCTAGGTAGCTGTGGGAGTCAGTGGGCTTGAAATGGATATCAGTTTCTAGGTGGCTGCCCGAGATGGAGACAGAGAGGCCCAGAAAGGAGAGAAAAGTATTAGAGATGGTGCAGGTGAACTTAAGTTTGGGGTGGAAGATGTTGGTGAAGTGGATGAACTGTCCGTGCACCTCGTGGGAGCATGCGGTGGCGCTGATACAATCATCAATGTAACAGAGGAAGAGGTGAGGTTTAGGGCCAGTGTAGCTTCGGGAGAGGGATTGTTCCACGTAACCGACAGAGAGGCAGACGTAGCTTGGCCAAAGCGGATACGCACGGCCACCCCCTTTGCTTCCAGAGGGGGACAACATTGGCCAGATGCCTGTTCCCACTGCATCCCATGAGGGGCCTGCATGAGCCATATCTCTGTCTGACCCTGAGGTTTAATGTGGGTTATGCAGGAGGGCAACATGATAAAATGTGACAATGAGAGAAAGATTTGAAGAATGGAAAGAGTAGGACAAACAGGAGAGCCAGGGAGAGTATTTGAGATTGTGAATTAACTGTAATGTCAGATTCTGGGGTCACAGGAAATAATTAAACTGAGCCAGCATCACAGAAGGGAATAAAATCAGATTATCTGACTGCTGGGACACTGCTGCATGTGGGATCTTGTTGTGTATTATTGTCCCAGTGCCATTGTTACAGGCTGTGACTGTTTTAATCGGGTAACTCACCATTTCAAAGCTTTACAAAGGGACCGGCATGGAAACTCAACGCATCACCCGATATGTTTGTATTCAGATGTTGCCGAGAGACTGGCCGTGTGACAGAGAGGAAATCCCAGGATCTTGTTGCACTGTGTCTGCTTTGCCTTTCAACCATTCCTGTCTCTTTTTTTCTCCAAAGTGATTAGTAGATCCAAAGGGGAAGCGTTTTGGGCCCACAAAACATTGAACAAGGGCTTTCTCCAAAGCGGGAACATCATCCTGAGGCTTATTGGGCAGGCTGTGCCCCAGGGTTTGAAGCTTGG
Organism: Stegostoma tigrinum; assembly: GCF_030684315.1. Lineage (NCBI taxonomy): Eukaryota > Metazoa > Chordata > Chondrichthyes > Orectolobiformes > Stegostomatidae > Stegostoma > Stegostoma tigrinum. Next base: position 2,765,232 of record NC_081361.1, on the reverse strand, counting down.
GGTTAAATTAATCGGGGCCTTGGAATTTGACACAAACATGGCTCCCCAAGGAGGAAATTAAAACTGTAAATGTGAAACCTCACAAAAAAATTGTTCTGATGTCAGGGTAATAATGTGTGAATGTGAAGTCGACATTGTGAGTGAGAGACAGGCTTGCAACAGGGAGAAGGGCACGAGAGAAGAGAGAGGGAGGGAGAGGCATTTGAGATTCCTAAGTATCTGTCATCGTCGTGCCTGGGGATACAGAAAACATTTACCCTTTAACCAACATCATCTTGTTCGTGACACATTGCTGGCAGTGGGATCTTGCTGTGCTTCATTGGCCTGCAGCAATGTGACTGTCTCGATAATTTCCTCCTTGTAACCTTGCCTCATGGGTCAGGGATTGAAATTTCCCAAAGTTTTCCCCAATTTGATCAGAGCCTGGCATTGATGAGGGATGGCTTGTGTGAAGGAGAGACATCAAATCCTAGCCTCTTGCTATGCGATTTCTTTAGCAGTGTCCTTCCTTCCCAGTTGCAATATTTTTTCCCCTCTTGCTCTGTCCATTTCTTTTGAAACTACAATGGGACAAGAAATCCTTTTGTACACAAGCTTCCTCCAGTGTGAGGAGCGGCAAGGGGGTCAGGTCTTGGCCAGAGGCCTGTTCAACAGGCTGCACACCGCGGGGCCCATGTGAGGTGTATTTATTTATTACTTCAAGATCTGAATTCCTCTGGTGTACCCTGGTTTTCTTTTAGGAGCCTCCAGGTAACTTTTAAAAACAAGTTTGAAGCCTGGGGTTAAAGTAACTGGAGCTTTGGGATTTGACAAAAACATGTTACTTCTCCTCCCAGTGAGTGTCTGACAGACAGGACTCCCCACGGAGGAAATTAAAACCATAAATGTGAAACTCTCTCCTAAGACTCATTCTCACGTCAGAGTAATGTGTGATGTGTGCAGGTCAGGATGAAACAAAACTGACAATGACATAAACAAAATATTGTTTGGCTATTTTACTTCATTCCCCTGAGTAACTGCGAAGGCATCTCTGTCTTTCTCTCTCTGTCTCCTCTCCTGAAACCTCTCCAGCTTCCTCTCATTGTTCTTTTTTTTGACAAACAAATAGAAACATCTCACACACAGCAACATGACCCATCGTTATTTGAAATGGGGGAGTTAGAAATATTGTGCAATACAAGGTGATATTTTTCACAAAAAACACAGATGTAGACAAAAAACAGTGAGTGCGCGGGAGCGAGCGATAAAGGGACAAGATGTGTCTTTGTGGCTGTGCTGGAAAAGGGAGACAGGGTCTGGGGGAGGGGGCATGTTGTGTGGGAGAGAACTGGGGTCTCCAATATCTCTTCACTGCCCAGCTCCAATCACTTTGTTCTAGAAAGTGCCATCCACCAAATTACATCCTGGGATGGAGGGGGTGATTTTTGTCCCGAAGAAACTGATAGCCTCTTCCCTGAATGGAAATTGCGATTTCAGCACATTTTGGAGCAGGAAGGGGTGGCCTGTGGGATCACACTGTGTATCAATGACCTGCAGCATTACTGGCACAGAATGCTGGGAAACAGTGCCCCGGTTTAGCAAAAACAGAATATTCTTAAATATCAAGGTCAAAAACTTTTTTAATGATAAAGATTGCAATGCACAAGATTCAATCTGGGACAGAGAGAGAGAGAGAAAAAGGATCAGGCATGAGGGGAGTGGGGAGGAACAAGTGAGAGAGGAAGAAATACAGAAAGATGAGATTTAGAAGGGAGTGAGAGAGAGCGGCATGAAAAGAGGTGGAGGGGGGAGAGACACAGAGAGAAGAGAGAAAGAAGCAAGTATTTTGAAGTAGCAGGATTGGTCCCTCTTTGTCAGCCTGGAGCCAGAATTGAGCCCTGAACCAGCATCAGTGAGACACACAATCTGTCTGCAGCCACACTGCTGCTTGTGGGATCTTGCTGTGTGTCAAATTACCTGCAGTGTGGCCTACATTGCAACAAGATGCCCAGTGTCCAAACGTTGTTTACAGAGCCTTTGCTATTACATTTTCTTTGTCTCTCTGTCTCACTCTGTCCATCTCCTTCTCCACACACCTTCCTCAGACTGGGGTCTTCCTCCCTTTCTCTCTGACCATATTCTGGCTCTTTCTTTCTCTCTTACTTTATCTCTTGCCCCGTTCCCTCTCTCCATTGCCATTCCTCAGTTTAGGCCTTCCCCATTCCCACCACTCTCTCCAGACCGTCCCACCATTTTAGACTGTCAATGCTGCAGTGTGACAGGCCAGCGTTACTAAATGGCAGGGGTGACAACATTTCAGTCACAGAGGTATAATTCAGAGACAGTGTTGGGGGGAAAGGGAGATGGAGACAGAGAGGAAAAGCTTAGAAAGGTGTGGATGGGAGTGAGATCGGAGGGCTGTAGGAGTGGGAGGTGGGGATGTATGGGAGGCAGGGAATAGATACAAGGGCTGTGGGTGGGGATCGCTAGTCATTGGGATCTTGCTGTGCAGTTGTTTGTTCATTCCAACTTTAGCCCCTTCTGGGTGTTGTATATGAAGATGGGGAGAGGGGAGGGCTGGGGGAGATCAGGAATCCTAACCCTACGTGAAGCTTTGTGAGTCATATCTGTGTTTCAGATGGGGCCACATGGCAGCAAGCAATCAATGGAAGATGCGGGTGTCAGGTTCGTTTTCGGAGACCCTCACGGACTTGCTGCAATAACAAGACACTGACCTGTTTAGAAAAACACAAATCCTTTTATTACCAAGCAAGTAAGCTGTGGAGAATTACTGTACTCAACCCAGCACAGAGTGCAGAGCCTCACAAGTAATTCTCCCCGAGCAGCGGACAGTCCCCGCTTTTTATACTTTACAAAGACATGATACATAAAACAGATGTAATGGGAGCTGCTTGGCCTGCTGTGTTCATCCAGCTTCACACTTTGTTACCCTGATACAGAAAACGATTTCACAACTTACAATGACATGATACATGAAACAATTACTACAACAGACAAAGACAGGATACCAAACAGTTATTACATCTACAACATAAAAGACCAGGATATAGTATCGATTGCTGGTGAAGTGGCTGCTAATGGCAGGAGGCGATTTTGAGTTGTTGTCTGGGACAGATTCTGATTTCTAGTTGCCAGTGTGTCTGGCTGGATCCAAATCAGTGCCCTGGCCCCTTTGCCAGCTACAGAAGTTACATGCTTCAGAGGTTTCACACCTTTACAAAATTTCCCCACCTAACCCTATTTCAAACAGTTTGATTTGGATTTTAATTCAGTCAGAAAGCTTAACACAGTGCCTGCATACCGATGTGTGAGAAGATAAGGAGTTATAAAAGCATTACACTGAATTCCGAGCTGGGCAGTAAGCTTCAGGGCAGTGTCTGCATAGCAATGTGTAGGTAGATAAAATACTTTAATTCATAGGAGTATAGACATCAATGGGATGTTATCCCAATAACATCTCACAGGCACCACTCGAATGAAGTGTATTGGCGAGCTGAAGGCAATAGGGGAGGGGAGGGGTGAGCTGGATATCCTGTCCATCCATCAAACTGTTTTCTCTCTTGCATTTCATCTTGGAATATCTGGGAGAAACTCCGCTGGGCCTTATTGTCATTTTAATGGAGAGGTGGGTGGGTAGGATGGGGATGCCAGGATGTGGGAAAGGAAGACTAGGATCCCATGACCTCCCCACACCACACCAAGTCCCAATCCCAACTCTTGGCCCCTCTCAGCCTGTCTGTGAGGTTTGGGGGTGAATGGAGGGAATTGTTCCCATTGAGTGGGACCTTATTCTGATCTCTGGGAGGGGTGGGGGTGAGGGAGTGTGGGTCAATGCAGGGTCTGGGACAGGGGAGGGGCTCAGTATTACAAAGGGGCAGAAACTGCAGGGTTTGACATCCCACACCCCCACACCACCCCCCAACTCCCTCTATGCCAGTGTTCAGGATGAGTTAAGTTCCTCCATCAATGTGTGGCCATTTTCACATTTTGCTGTTTGTGGGAGGTGGGGTTGGGTGAAGATGGGAGTGTTGGGACGAAAAGGAATACAGCTGAACAGGTAGAGGTGGGCATATTTGAGGGGGCTTGGTACAGGATGTAGGGAGGTGGCGGTGAGAGGCTAATTCCCATGTTCAGTCCGACTCTGCTCAAAAGTTGAAATGGGGGAGTGTAATATTTGCAGGCGGGTTCAGTGGGGGAGGGGCCTGTTTACACATTGTAGCCTGTGGAGGCATTGGACCAGATTCTGACAAGGTGTAGAGGGAGTCCCTCAGCAGTCCCACACATAGCTGCCGGTGGGATCTTACTGTGCACCACTGCAGCCTGCAGGTCACCCTCACGTGCAACGCGAGGCTGTCCAATGGGCCCTGGGCTGAGTCTGCTGATGGCCTGATAGTGAGTGTACTCAGTTGGTATGTCATCCTTCCTTTCCCCACCACTCCCGCAGCCCAGAGCCAACCCACGTCCCCTCACCCCGTAACCTCCAAAATGTGACACTGACATTGCAAATGCCCACAAGGCACAGTGGGGAGATGGGAACACATGGCAAACGTGAGGCAGGAGAGGGCATTGCTACTGAAGCATGGAGGAAATGGAGAGAGTGAGGGACATTGATCGATTCTCGAGCAGGAGAAAGTCAACAGAGATGGATCCATGGATAGGGACAGAGACAGAGACGGGGAGGGAGAGAGACAGGCGACTGGACACTTTGGAAGGTTCATCATTAATATTTCATGTAGAAACAGCGCCAATCCCAGGTGGAGTGGGCATGGGGTTTGTGCCTGGTTAATGGGAGTGGGCAGAGGGGAACATTGGTCATTTCTTTGCGTTTTTTAACCGCATCGCCAGAGTGTCAGAGAACAAGCTGGTGGGGACAGGTTAAACACTGAGTGGGGAGATGGAGAGGGACAGAGACACAGGCTCCGGGGAGTGACTCCCTACCACTGAGTCTCTGCCCAGCCTCTCAGGAAATAAACCCTGGGGGCAGTCAGAAAGCATCTGCCCCTTGATCTCAGTTGAAATCTCTTCCATTTCTCTGGGTTCAAACCCAGGGGAAAGTGCTGATAAAATGGGGAAATGTTGGAGGTCAGTCAGTGGTGGGATTGCCTTTGTTTCTGTTTATTTTGTTTCAAAACATCTTGGCTTTGATTTGATCAATTTCTGTCTGTTTATTTCTCTCTCTCTCCCCCGCCAACTCTCTCTCCGTCCCCCCCCACCCCAACCCACACTCACCCATCTCTGACTCTGTCTCTCTCTTTCTGTGCTGGGGCAGGCGAGGAGATATCTGACACTGAAGCTTGCAGACAGAGTGAGGCACACAGATTCTGGGAGTGGGGATGGGGGATGTGTGAGGGGGTGTGAATCCCAGCCCTGGAGTAAATATCTCTCCTGCCCTTCCCCTCAAACAGAAACACTGGGACAGTCCTGAGGCAGTTGGAGACATCTTCCTGTTCCCCGTTCTCTGGGTTTAAAATCAGGAGCTGTGCTGGTGTTTGGGTGGGGAGGGCGGGGTGGGGTGAGGTGAGGAGAGTGTGAGGTTGTGGGTGTTCAGCAGTGGGATCTTGCTGTGCTGGGTGGGGAATGTCTCACATTGCTGAAGCAGCAAGCGGTGAGATTTTGCTGAGCTTTCAGTGCTTTTTAAAAATTTTAATCCATTTTCATTTCTCTCTGTCTTACCTCCACCCCCAAGGAGATTTTATTCAGGAGCTGAAACTCGGGATGATGCAGAGTCAGAGAGAATCAAATCATTCTGCAGTGAGGAATCGTCAAACAGGAGCTGGGACCAGAGAGAGAGGGACCGAGAGAATCATAATCAACCATCCCGTGTCCTTGTCGTTCAATTCCACACTCACATGCTCACAGGGAAAATGAATTTTGGGGCTCAGGCAGTCTCTGGAGTTTGGACCACAAGGGCGTGAGCCCTGGGCTGGGGCTTGGGGGAGACAAAGGGACAAAAATGGGGCTGCTGCACAGTCTGATCCCACAGATTTTACTGCCTTCCTCTCTGCCCCCATATTCCCAGCTTCTTGTCTCTCTCACAGCTTTCTATAAATCTCCATCTCCCCCACATCCTTCAAATCTCCCACTATCCACTCTCCCCTTCAAATCACTTGCTCCCTTCCTCGGATTTTCAGGAACTGTTCCATGGTACAGTCTTTCTGAACTCTGACCTTCCCCATTCACCTCTCTCTGCACTTTCACTCTCTCGCTGTCCTGTGGGATCTTGCTGTTCCTCCCTGACGGTCATTCTATCTGCATGCCACCCCTCACTATCTGTCTGTTACCTACTCTCGATGGTATCTCTCTGCCTGCTCTACTTTCACTTGATTTCTCTCTGTCCCCCTGTCTCTCTCTCTTTCCCTATCCTTTCCTATTTTTTCCCAGGGATTTCTCTCCCTCGGATTTCCCCCTCTCTACCTGTCCATTTCCATTCTATCCCTGGTTTTCTCTCACTCTAAGTTGCTTTCTGTTTCTCTCCCTGAGTTTATTTCTCCCCCTCTCTCCCACTCTCTCTCTGCCCTTTTTCTTGTTCTCAGTGGGATTTATCTCTCTGTCCTGCCTTTCTGCCCTTCTGTCTCTCCCTGTGGTATTCTTGCTCTGCCTCTGCCCCTGGGTTTTCTCTTCATGTCTCTCTCCCTGAGATCTTTCTCTCTCTACTCCCTCTGTCTCTCTCCCTTTCTCTTTCACTGTCTCTCTCCTCAATCTTTCTTTGTCTGTCGTCTATTTCCCAGCCTCAGTCCATGTGTTTTTCTCACTTGTCTGTCCTTCTATCTTTCTCTGGGGTCATTCTGTCCCTTTCTATCTGACCCTCTGGTTCTCTCTCCCTATCTTTTCATCTCCCTCTGTCTCCGTCCTGCCCTTTCCACTCCCAGGGATCTTTCTCTGTCTCTCTCTCCTTCCCTCTCCCCACCCACCCTCACTGTCCCTCCCTCCCTGGGTTTTTCTGCCTGCCTGCCCATTGGTCTCTCTCCCTCCCGGCGGGGTGTGCCACTCTGTCTGCCTGTATCTCTCTGTCTCTCTCCCTAGGGTGGATTTGTACCTTGAGCCACAGTGGAGAGGGGTGAGTAGTTATTGGAGTGGGGTCCTCCCTGTTTTCCTCTCTCCCTCTCTCTCTCCGTCTGTCCCTCTCTCTTTATCTGTCCCCCTCTCCCCATCACTTCACTATTCTTCTGTCACTCTATGCCTCTTTTCTCCTCTTGGATTTTCTCTCTCTCTCACTCCTCTCCCTCCCTCTGTCGGTTCCCACCTCTCACTCCCCAGAGGCCCCTTCGCCTATCGGCACCTCTTTTCTCCTCTTGGGTTCGCTCTGCCCCTCTCTGTCTATGGCCCTCTCTCTCCATCACTTGTCTCACCCTCTGATCTTCCTGTTCCCTGCCCCACCTGAGTTTCACCCTTGCCTGCTCTCTCTGAACTGAAAGGGTGGGGGTTACCTGTCTCAATGAGGGGGGCAGGGTCTGCCTGGGGACCAGGATCTTGCTGTACTGTAAGGCAGTCAGTGAAAAGGCCCCTGAGTGTCTCGCCCTATGCCCTGTGACCTCTGCCCCCAGGGTGGGGGCAATGACTTGGTGATGTGGCGGGGGGATTGTCCACAGAAGGAAATGCAGAGGGCCATTTATATACAGTGGAGTTGTGGTCACGAAGGAACTGGGAGGGGAGAGAAGCTCTATGGGGGGGTGGCAGTTACAAACTGAGCGTTGAAACATTTTGTCAAGGGCAAAATATTTGTGGGGTAAAACGCAAGATGGGGAATTTTGAAAGGCGTTAAAAACATTTGTTGAGGGGACAATATCAGAAGGAATGCAAAGTGGGGGAGTCCCAAAATTGGGATGGAGGGCAAGCTTTGGGGGCAACATTGTGGAGAGTAACTGAAATGGGGAAATAACAATATGAAGGAACAATATTTGACAGGTCGGGGCAAATTACTTATCGGAGGGGAGTGCAATATTGTTTTGGGGAGTCACAGGATTTGGAGATGGGGTGCAATATTGTGATGGTCGGGAAAAAGTGGAGGACACATTTCTGGGGAGGTAAAAAGGGGAAAAACGTGGAGGCTGTGAAACATGTTGGGCGGAAGATTTGGGCAGGAGGCTGAACATGGAGGAGAGGAGAGTGTGAAATGAGGCTGGCTCAAAATTGCAAGCCACAAAATTCTAGGGGTCATTTTGGCAGGGGTCATTTCAGGGGAGCGTATTGGGAAACATACATTTCAGGAAGGCGTTTGATAAGGTTCCCCATGGTAGGCTCATGCAGAAAGTGAGGGGGCATGGGATCGGGGGAAATGTGGCAGATTGGATTCAGAATTGGCTGACCCTTAGAAGACAAAGAATGGTAGTGGATGGAAAATATTCAACATGGTACTCGTTACAAGTGGTTTACCGCAAGGGTCTGTTCTGGGTCCTCTTCTATTTGTGATTGCTGTGAATGATTTGGATGAAGGAGTGAAAGGGTGGATTATTAAGTTCACAGACGGCATGAAGGGGTGTTGAGTTGTGGGTAGTGTGGAGGGCTGTTCTAGGTTACAAAGGGACATTGATAGGATGCAGAGCTGGGCAGAAAAGTGACAGATGGTGTTGAACCCTGAAAAGTCTGAGGTGATTCATTTTGGAAGGACAAATTTGAAAGCAGAATAAAGGGTTAACGGAAAGATTCTTGGCAGTGTGGAGGAGCAGAGGGACCTTGGGCTTCACGTCCACAGCTCCCTGAGAGCTGCCACCCAGGTGGATAGAGTTGTTAAGTAGGCACTTGGTGTGTTAGCTTTCATTAATAGAGGGATTGAGTTCAAGAGCCGTGAAGTTATGCTCCAGCTATACAAAAGCCTGGTCCGGCCGCATCTGGAGTATTGTGTCCAGTTCTGGTCACCTCATTACAGGAAAGTTGTGGAATCATTGGAAAAGGTGCAGAGGAGATTTACCAGGATGTTGCCTGGAATGGAAGGAAGGTCTTACAAGGAAAGGTTGAGCGAGCTAGGGCTTTTCTCTTTAGAACGAAGAACAAAGAGAGGTGACTTGATAGAGGTGTACAAAATGATGAGTGATATAGATAGTGTGGACAGCCAGAGACTTTTTCCTAGGGTGGAGGTAGCTTTTACAAGGGGGCATAGTTTTAAAGTGAGTGGCGGTAGATGTAGGGAAGACGTCAGAGGGATGGTCTTTACTCAGAGAGTGGTTGGGGAGTGGAATGCATTTCTGGAGCAGAGAGTGGAGTTGGCCTCAGTAGGGGCATTTGAGTGGCTATTAGATCGGCATGTGGATGACAATCTCAGGTAGGGGTGGAGGTTAGATAGGCCTTGGTTTTAGGGTAAACGTTTGGCACAACATCGTGGGCCGAAGGGCCTGTACTGTGCTATGTTCGAGGTACACTCGAGGGGGTGGAGGGAGCTACTTGTGGGATCTCACTGAGCTGAGTAGGGTAAGGGGAGGATGGCGATGCAGGAGGGAAAAAGGGAGACAGCTGAAAGAGGGAGAGGTGGGTGTGGTGGGGGGGGATAGGGGAGAGGAGGTTACTCCAGTGTTCAGGCCGAGCCCAGCTCCAAGTTGAAATGGGAGAGTTTAGTGTTTGCTGGTGGGGGAGGCCCCTTTTTGCACTTTGCAGCCTGTGGGATCTTGCTGTGTGGGGACAGCCTGTAGCCGTTCCCTTTACAGTAGCGAGGCTACACTTTCCAAATTCAGATGTGGTGGGGCGGGTGAGGAGGGAGGGCTTCCGAAAGTGGGTGGTAATGATGTAGAAACGTTCAGGCTCCTTCAGTGTGGGGTAAGGGCATTGCAGGGGACAGCAGGTGGGATCCTGCTGTGCAGAATGTCCTTCATTCCTATGTCAGATTCTGTCCTTGTGGGGGCGCTGTGGGGGTGGGGGGATGGGCTCCGACAGGTTGTTAAGGGAATCCATTGGAGGTCCTGCATACTGTAGTCTGTGGGATCTTGCTGTGTATCCCCTTTGGCAGCATGTCACCCTCAGGCTGTCTGCAGCGACCCAGGCTGAGTTTTCTGACAGTCTGATCGTGGGTGGGGTGTAACATCCCTCCCTTTCGCTGCGCACCCCCCGCCCCAGGTCAGACACGCCCCTCCCCACCACCATTCGTCACCCCCTCACCCACCAAAATGTGACAGTGACATTGCGAATGTCTCCCAGACCCAGCGGGGAGATGGGAACACGTGGCAAATGTGAGGCAGGAGAGGGCATCACTGTCAAATAGAGAGGGAATAGGGAGAGAGTGAGGCATTGAGCAATTATCGGGCAAGAGAAAGCTCAACAGAGATAGAGACAGTGATAGGGACAGAGAGAGGGGGAGAAAGGGGGAGAGGTGGAAAGGAAGAGAGAGCGAGAGAGGTGACTGTACTAGTGGAAGATCCACGTCTAATATTTAATGTAGAAACAGCACCAATCCCAGACAGAATGGACATGGGGGCTGAGCCCGGTGAATGGGAGTGGACCGGGGGCAGGGGTATTGGTTTTGTTTTTCAACACACCCCCACCCCATAATGTCAGAGAACCAGCTGGAGGGGACAGGTTAAACACGGAGGGAGGGAGAGACACAGGCCCTGTGGGGTCACTCCTCCCACTGAGTCATTGCCCAGCCTCTCAGAAAATAAACCCTGGGGGCAGTCAGAAAGCATTTGCCCCTCAAATCCAGATGAAGTCTGTTCCCATTCTCTGGATTTAAAAGTCAGGGGGAAGTGCTGAGAAATTGGGGAGCTTTTGGAATTCAGTCAGTGATGGGACCTCGTTTTGATCCTTGTTATTTTTTTCAAAATATATTGGCTTTGATGTGATCAATTTACATCTCTCTCTCCCTGGGGGATTTCTGAGAGACTGAAACTTGGGCACAGACAGAGGGAGACAAACAGAGTCTGGGAGTGGGGATGGGGGTGTGAATCCCAGCCTCTGGAGTAAACATTTCTCCTGCCCCCTCCCCTCAACCAGAAACACTGGGACAGGCCTGAGACAGGTTGAGACACCTTCCTGTTTGCCGTTCTCTCAGTTTAACATCAGGGGCTCTGCTGGGGGAATGGGAAGCTGTCAGGTTGTGAAGTCCAAGCAGCAATGGGATCTTGCTGTGCTTTTGATGCTTTTATTTATTTATTCAATTTTCATTTCTCTGTCTTTCCACACCTGCCCCCGAGGAGATTTGATTTTGGAGCTGAAACTCCAGATGATGTGGGGCTGCTGCACAGTCTGATCCCACAGATTTCACTGCCTCCCTCTCTCTCTGCCTCCAAATCTCAGCTTCCTGTACCTCCCACTGCTTTCTATAAATCTCTGTCTCCCCCACATCCTTCACATCTCCCCGTTCACCAATACCCCACCTCCTCAAGTCTCTCCCGCAACTCTCTCACCCCTTTCCCCAGATTTTGCAGGAACTGTTTTAACGTTTAGCTTTTCCCATTTCTGAACTTCTCAGTCCACCTCTCTCGACACCTTTCTCTCTGCCTGATGGTCATCCTATCTGTGACCACCCCTCTCTGTATCTCCATCACTCACTCTACATGGTATCTATTTGCTCTCCTCTCCTTTGATTTCTCTCTGTACCTGTCCTTTCTCGTTCTCTCCCTGGGATTTCTCTCTGTCTCTCTATCAGTCCTTCTCTCTGTATGCTGGATTTCTTCCCCACTCCCACCTCTCTGCCCTTTTCCTTGCTCTGAATGGCATTTCCCTCTCTTCTCTCTCTCACCCCGTGGCTTTATTGTTCTCTCTCTGCTCCTTTCCTTGGGTTTTGTCTTGTCTCTCTCGCTGGTTTCTTTTGCTCTCTACTCCCTCTCTGTCTCTATCCCAGGCCCGTGCCTCAATCCCTTCTGTCCTCCCAGATCCCAGTTCTTCCAGTCAGTTCCCAGCTCTCTCTACCTGACATACACCTCCCTCAGGTACAGAGCAGAGTAAGAGGCTTCTTTGTGAGATTAAAGCAGGATGTGAGGTGGTGTGAGAAAAAGCAACAACTCAAAAGTTCTGTCCAGTGGCTCCTGTCTGTCTCTCCCTTCCCCGCCTTAAACAGTCACTCCCTTTCTCTCACACTCCTTCACACTCTCTATCTCTCTCTCTCTCTCTCTCTCACACACACACACACACACACACACACACACACACACACACACACACACCAGGCCTGAAATCCACACAGATACAAAACTGCAGTTTCAAACTAGCTACAACACCCTTTCATTCAGAAAAGGGAACAGAGTTTTCTGCAGCCAGGGAACCCAGATTTATCCCACAGGGGAACACAATACTTTCACTCAAACACAAGATGTGAGTGGGATTGAACTGAACCAGTACAGTTGGCGAGTTTACTTTTAATGATTTTCTGAGAATGAACATCAATCAGTTTCACATATGGACATCAAGTGATGACATGGATCTGTTGCACCATTGGGCGTATGTACATTGCACAAATGATCATGTGTTTCTTAAACACATTCACCTTCTCCCTGACAGTAGCCAAGGGACCTCACAGCACTGTCCCACTTTCTCATCGGCATTTCATTCGTAAAAGCTGGGAATTACCTGATTGACAAGAACTGTTTTAAAGCTGGTTAATCTCAGGGCTGTGCCTGCTACTGCACATGGAATCTGTATGTGTCATTTTGTTTCTTTGTGTCTGTGTTTGCGTGTGTTTGTGGTGTGTGCTTCCGCGTTTGTGTGTGGCTGTGTCTATCTGTGTGCTTCTGTCTTTGCATGACTGGGTCTGCATGTACATATGTGTGGATAAATGTATCTGTGTGTCTCCATGTCTGTGCCTACATGTGCACGTGTCTCTGTGTCTAAGTGTGTGTGTGTGTGTGTGTGTGTGTGTGTATTGACGCTGCTGTGGGCTGCTCTCTCTCTCTTTGACTAACCCCCTGCTGGCTTTCACCATCGATCATCCTTGTGCAGTGGCGTGAGGAGGCCAGCAGAGGGGGGTATTGTTTCACTTTAAACACAAGGGAGCAATCGGGATCGGAGATAACAAAGTGTGGAGCTGGATGGACACAGCAGGCCAAGCAGCATCCCAGGAGCACAAAAGCTGACGTTTCGGGCCTAGACCCTTCATCAGAAAAGTGGGATGGGGAGAGGGTTCTGGAATAAATAGGGAGAGGGGGGAGGCGGACCGAAGATGGTTTGCAGTGGGAGAGAGATCACCTGAGGTTGGTCCGGAGGGAGGAGGGTAACTTCTTCAGGTTAGAAAAGGCTTCACAGTGAGGTTAACATTGTATCAGAGATCATGGGAACTGCAGATTCTGGAGCAATCGGGAGTGAGACATAGATCCCTCTCTCTCTCTCTCTCTCTCTATATATATATATATATATATATCCCCCACCTCATTCTGTCTTTGCCCCCCCTCTCTCTGCCTCTCCTGCTCTCTCACTCCATCTCTCTCCTCCCTCCCTTTCTCTCTGCCTCTCTCTCTCTCTGTCTGATCCTTCGAGTTTGGCCCACCATGAGGAAAGCTCATGTTTGATGTGATGGTGGGTGAACGGAAGGAAGGTGATAAATCTCATGTGAGAAGCAAAATGGGACGATGGACAAACTAAGACAGCGAACATTAGAAGATATTGAGTGTCTGTGAGCAGCTTATTGTTGAGATTGTGATGCCTGAGAGCCCTGTCCGCTTCCCTTCCATCACTTCACTGAACATTGAAGATAACTCACTCAGAGGCAGTAGGAACTGCTGATGCTGGAGTCTGAGATAACACAGTGTGGAGCAAGAGGGACACAGCTGGCCGGCAGCATCAGAGGAGCAGGAAAGCTGATGCTTCGGGTCAGGAGCCTTCTCCAGAAATGGGGGAGGGGGAATTAGGCTGAAAAATAAATAGAGGGGCGGCGGTGATAGAAGGTACATAGTGGAGGGATACGGTGGGAGAGAAGACGGACAGGTCAAAGAGGCGTGGATGAAGCCGGGGAGGTGAGTGTGGTTGGTGGGGATGGTCAGTGAGGTGGAGGGAGTGGATAGCTGTGAGGAGCGGGTAGGTGGGAGGAGCGGATATGTGGGAGGGAAGATGGACCGGTCAAGGAGACAGGGATTGGGGGTTGATGCTGGTCTTGGGATGAGATCTGGTGAGGAGTGTGGAGGATATCCCTCTCCACCCCATCTGCCTTTTGAGGAACTGCTGTCTCCGCGATTCCTTCGTGCGCTCCACACCCCCCCACTCACCCCACCAACTCCGGCACATTTCCCTGCAACCGCAGGAGGTGCTAAATCTGCCCCTGCACCTCCCTCCTCACCCCCATCCCAGGCCCCAAAATACCGTCAACGTTAAACAGATGTTCACCTGCACATCCCCAAATGTGGTTGATTTTATCCGCTGTTCCCAATGTTTGCTCCTCAATGTCAGGGAAACCAAACGGAGGCCCAGAGACCGCTTTTTGTGAAACACCTACGCTCGGTTTGTGACAAACGACTGCACGTCCCAGTAGCGAACGAGTTCAACATTCCCTCCCACTCCTCGGACGACATGCCCATCCTGGGCCTCCTCCAGTGTCACATTGATGACACACGGAAACTGGAGGAACAGCAACAATAATACAGTTCTCTCTGCTGCTTGGCTCTCTTTAATATACATATTTATCAATTACAAATTGAAGTGATAGGTACAGTCAGTGGGATGGTGCCTTTTCTCACTGGCCCACTGAATTGAGACAATCATTGAAATGTTTCCCTGTAACCCCTGTGGGATAAGGTTGGATAAACCAGCACTACCCTCAGTCTGTTACCATGGCGACAGGCTGCTTCATTGCTGAAACATTGAACTGAAATGAGAAAATCCTGGATGGATTGATTAATGAGTGAATTTGATTGATGGATGAATTTGGGTAAAGGGATATTTCAGCACATTCTTCAGCTGCTGCCTGAACTGAGTCTGGGTCACGGCATAAATCGCGGTGTTTGTGCAGCAACTGAGGAGCTGCAGCATGAAGCCCAATTCCAGCACAAAGCGACCTAGATACACAGAGTCATACCCAATCATCCACATCCGGGACCATATAGAAAACACCATTAACATTGACCATAACAGGATGAAATTGGCCGAGATCACAAACAGTAAAATGATGGATTTTTTTCGATTTCTCATTTCTGTGTCACACTGACCGTCCCCATTGGTGTGAGCCCGGAGTCTCCCGCGGGCTCTGCTGGTCACTAAAATGTGTCTGACGGTGAAAACATTGAGCAGCAGAATCAGGAGAAATGGGAGAGTCGGGGTTAGAATGTGGTGGAGGAACTCGATTGTGACCCAGGCACGAGAGTCATAAACACCGTCTGTTACATCACAAAACCAGGGGGCGTTCAGCAGCCAATAGTGAGCTGTGAGCATAAAATACCAGAAAATGTTCTTTAAACAGCTCAGCACAGTCACTGTTCCCAGAACCACAGCCGCCGTTTTCTCACTGCAATATTTACTTTTCAGCTTCTGGCAACAAATGGCCACAAATCGATCAAAGGTGAAAGTGACGGTGAACCAGACAGAACAGTCAGTGGCTGCATAAAGCAGGACGGCGTGGATATTACACACGAGGATGTACTGCACGAAATCAAATTGTGTCCAATAAACAATGGGAATGTGTCTCAATATCAGATCGAGGATAATGACCAGTAGATCCGCCACTGCCATAGCCCCCAGGTAACGTCTGACACAAGGAGACAATCCACAATCTTTATAAAGCAGGACGTAGATTGTCACTACGTTAACTGTGAGGAAGGAAAACAAACAAATCATACACCAGCCTGGAAGCAAAGTTACCAGTTTGATTGAGGACCGAGTGACATTTTCAAATGTGTCGCTGATTTATTGCGGGGAAAAAAAGCTGATATAACAAATAGTAATTTCTCAATTTTGTTTGTGAAAAACGCAACATGAAACACAAGAAGCACTCCCACTCAAAACACACAGACACACATCCATAAGAGCGGATGTTTTCTGGAACATTCCCACCTGCGCAGTCACAGGTCACTTCTTCACAGTTCCTGATACAGAGGGTGAAGACATTGCATTCCTGAAGGATTCTTTCCCAGTTCCTTGAAGACAAACAGAGTATAAAAAATTCTGTCTGTTTGTCTAAATTGTGGTCAATTTTCAGATGTGAAGAAACATGAACACAGGGAAAATGTATTCACCCCTTTAACTCCCTGAGGAAATTTTGAAACAGTATCTCCTTCTCCCTGGAAAGGGATCATTTCCCTCAGGATCTTATCTTTTGTTCAATTAACTGACATCCAAACATTCACAAATAAATTCGGTTACAGAATGTTCCGGGGAAAGTCGGTGACAGAATGTTCCGGGGAATGTCGGTTACAGAATGTGATGGAGTCATAAAGATCCACATCACAAAGGCCCTTCTGTCCATCAGTTTTGTTGAGAAACACAGCCTCGCGGTGGAAATCTCTCCCCAAACTCAACACAACTGGCAAACACAAACTGAAGGCATTGCCAGATCAGCTGAAGTGGTCAGTTATCTCACATTCTCAATTCACCTCACGGAACCAGCCCAGACACCACAAACCCAGATGGAATATCTGTTCAGCATGGAGCACTGTGCAGACCAGGCTAGTGTCCTGCTCAATGCAACCCGGCAATTTGCCCAGAGTGGGACACTGTGCAGGCCTCACCAGTCACATAGATATCAGTCCAGCACGGGGAGCTGTGCAGACCACACCAGTGCATCGATCTATAACCCTGGATCAGGTACCTCTCCAGCACGGGGGGCTGTGAAGTGAACACCACTGAACTGATCTCTAAACCCGGAGCAGTTACCCTCCCAGCGTGTAGATCTGTACAGACCACTCCAGTGCGGTGCTCGGTTAACGCTGCGTTAAATCGCTGCCCAGTTTGGGGAAACTTGCAGCCCATGCTGGAAGTGACAGGATGTGCTGCTCCCATCCATTTACAGCTCCATATCTCCAATGTGCCATGACAAGGGGTGCCATGGGTGTGAAAATCACTGCCAGAGAGAGATGGTGGGGAATCAGTTTAAATACGAACAAATGGGATGGATTGGATTTCTAGACAGAGACGGGGAGATTGAGAGACTGTGTCATGGAAGGATGTGCTCACAAGTTTTAGAATACTGACATGTAGACATTTTGATAGCATCTTGCAACATGGGTCAGTGTTTCAGGAATGATGTGTGAATAGGATATTGCTGTGAGTTCAGATGATGGAGAGTTTTGAATGAGCATTTGTTCTGCATTTGTGACAGACAGTGTGGTGAGCACAGTTTTTGACTCATTGGGCTGAATCTAACAATAATTTGTCTCAGTGACATTTCAATTGAGTTTGACAGAAGGATAGTCTGCAGGAGGCCGAGCTAGTTTTTTGATGCTATGTTATCAAACTCCCCTCATTTTCTCCCTCACCCAGCACATGCCATTCCTCTCATTCAATGCCAGCCTGACTCTCCCACCCATCATGGCTGGTAATAGTTCCCATCGCCTGGATGGCCCAGGTATTCCATCCCTGGTGCAGGTGCCATTCTTTAAAAGGCCAATGGGCACACATTAGAACTTTCTTAGTTTGGTGCCAGCCTACACGGTTTACCCCGAGCCTGGCAGATCAGGAGCAATTGCACCAAGATTGATCGAAAGGGACACGGAGATCCTGGTGCATGGGCGAGTACAAAGGAGGACCATTCTTTTAGCAGAGGAAACCACACCACCAGACCCACCGAGCATGGCCTGAGCTCACCACACAGCCCAGTGCAGTACCTGCAGTCTGAAGAAATGTCCAGCAACACAGGGCAACAATAGCCTTCCCCGCTCCGTCAGGATAAACAACACTGTATTCTCACTGCTCCATCTCTCCTTCTCTCTCTCTCTCTGCCTCTGTGTCTCTCTCACTCTCTCTCTCTGTCTCTCTCACACACACACACACCACCTCCGCTACTCCCCTACACTGAAAACATTGCATGGAATCAACATTGTCAACTGATTCAATCCGGACACCTCACCAATTCCCCCTCACCTACACCATCACTAACAGCAGGGCCATGCACATTCACCTTCATTCCAACCCTCCCTTTCCCTCATTCCAGGAGGAACAGCCTGGGATAGGACAGAAAAGGCCAAGCAGGGCGGTGGTGTTCCCCACATCAGTTCCCTCACCCACCTTCCCCCGCCGCATGGGGTGGACCCTGGAATGAGCTGGAGAGAACCAGGACGACCCGTGTGGAGATTCCAAAATATACATGTCCCACCGACCGAGTAAGCAGCAATGTTCAGTGAAGGGTAATTCTCACTTTAACCCCACTGTCAGTTCCATTTCCACCTGGCACAGCTTAGAAACTGTGCCCCTGATGCCATCTCCCTTTTATATCGAGCCGGTATAAATGGAATCCCCACGGTCTCGGTGGGCAGGAGGGTGGGCTCACAACACATCGTCTCCACCAGCTCCCAGGAAGGGAGCACGGAGTCTCCCTCCTACACCTCCTCCTTCAGACAGGTCAGATACTGAATCTAACCTGTAATATTTACTAGTCTCCCAACTTGTCCCTACATCTTCAATAATCAAGCATTGAAAATCTCACAGAGTCACAGTCCCCATGGAACAACTGAAAGACTGTCACACTCACTGGAGAGAGCAAATACTGATGTACTCTCATGGAGTGACTCAAATAATGAAATGCTGTCCACGGAATAACAGGAATCCTGACACACACCAGATGGAATGAATGAAATATTGACAAACCACAGAGCCAGAGAAATTCTGATAGTCTCCCCTTATATGTGTAAGTATCGGTGTATTTGTGTATGTATCTGTGTGTCTCTGTGTGGGTCAGGTCTGACAGTCTCTGTGCTGTTTGGTGTGATGCAATGCCACCCTCTGCTGGTCTCCACACGCCACTGCACAGGCAGCAGCAGAGGATGAGGACCATCTGGGATTTATTCAGAGAGGGCCTGGGAAGGCAGCAGCTCACAACACCATCCAAACTGATTTCTTCCTCATGTACTTATCTAAATGTCTTTTAAACATGGTAACTGTCGGCACTTTCACCATTTTGTCTGGAAGTTTGTTCCATGCACGAACAACTCTGTAAAATAATTGTTCCTCATGTCTTTTCAGATATTTGTTCCTCAAAAAATTAAATATCCCCATCATCTTGAAATCTTCCACCCCCAAGAAAAGATGACTAACTTTCAACTTATCTGTGCCCCTCAAGCTTTGTAAACCTCAATCAGGTCTCTCCGCAATCTCCAAAGCACAACTGAGAAAAGTCCCAGCCTGTCCAGCCTCTCCTTATAACTCAAACCATCAATTCCCACCGACATCCTGGTAAATCTCTGCTGTTCTCTCTCCAGATTAATACTATCCTTCCTATAACAGTGCGACCAGAAGTGGACACAGTTCTTCAGAAGATGCCTCACCAACGTACTGTACAATCTGAAAATGACATCCCAACTCCCAAACTCAAAGGCCTGAGCGATGAAGACAGTAAACTGAGCACCTTCTTAACCAGCCTGTCTATATGTGACAAAGACTTCACAGAATTATACCTGACAGTCTAGTCTCTGTTCTGCAACACTACCAAAGGCCCTAATTTAAATTGTATCAGTCCTGCCCTTGTTTGTTTCACCAAAAACAATGTCTCGCATTTATGCAAATTAAACACAATCTGCCCCACCAAAGCCCAGTGAGTGATATTCCCACCACCACCCCCACACAACACTGACATGTTTTGAAAGACCCTCCCATCTCCAGAATCTCTACAAACTCCAGTCTGCATTTTCCCAAAGACCCTGAGCTTGGTTTGCCTTGTGTGGGCAGGAGGAGATGGGTGGAGGGTGGATTGCTGACCAAATGAGGAGACTAATTTTCTTCAGGAAAGAGGGGTTGCCATGGGTACCTGGATGGGCCCAAGTTTTGCCTGTCTCTTCATGGGGTACGTGGAACATTCCGTTTTCCAGTCCTATTCTAGCCTCCACCCACTAATCTTTCTCCAATGCATCAATGATATCATTGGTACTGCTTCTCTCTCTCATCTGGAATTAGAAAACTTCAGATATTTTGCTTCCAATTTCCACCCTGCCCTCACTTTCACCTGGTCTATCTCTGACCCCTCCTTTCCCTTCTTTAACATTTCTGTTTCCATTCCTGGGGAGAGATTGGCCACTAACGTCCATTACAAACCCACAGACTCCCACAGCTACCTGGACTATACCTCCTCAATCCCACTTCCTGTAAAGACTCCATCCCATGCTGTCAGTGCCCCCGTCTCGGTCGCATATGTTCAGATGAAGCCAACTTCAAAAAGGGATCGTCTGACATGTCCACCTCCTTCCTCAATCGAGGATTCCCCAGCTCCGTTGTCGACAGGGCCCTCAACCAGGTCTGACCCATCTCCCACACTTCTGCCCTCATCCCTTCTCTTCCCTCCCGCAACAGCGATAGAGTTTCCCTTATTCTCAACGACCATCCCACCAGCATCCACATCCAGAAGATCGTCAGAAACCATTTCCGCCACTTTCTGCGAGCTGCCAGCATCAAACTCAGATCCCCCTCCCTTTCCTTGTCTGCCTTCTACAGGGCCATTCCCTCTGGGACACCCTGGTCCAAACCGCCAACCTCCCCACAGCCCTACGGCACCTTCCGCTGTAACCGGTGAAGGTGCAACACCTGCCCATTTACCCCCTCCCTCCCCAGTATCCAAGGACACAAACATACCTTCCAGGTGAAGCAACACTTCACTTGCACTTCCCAGAATCGTGTCTACTGCATTTGCTGCTCACAATGTGGTCTCCTCTACACTGGGGAAACAAAGTGTAGACTTGGAGACTGCTTTGTAGAACGTCTACATTTTGCTCCCAAGAAAAGTCCCTGAATTACCTGAGATAATGGGAACTGCAGATGCTGGAGAATTCCAAGATAATAAAATGTGAGGCTGGGTGAACACAGCAGGCCAAGCAGCATCTCAGGAGCACAAAAGCTGACGTTTCGGGCCTAGACCCTTCATCAGAGATCTCTGATGAAGGGTCTAGGCCCGAAACGTCAGCTTTTGTGCTCCTGAGATGCTGCTTGGCCTGCTGTGTTCATCCAGCCTCACATTTTATTATCCCTGAATTACCTGTTGCCTGCCACATCAATGCACCATCCAGCTCCCTGGCCAACATCTCTGTCTCTGGCTTGCTGCACTGTTCCAGCAAAGTCCAATGCAAGCTGGAGGAACAACACCTCATTTTCCACTTGGGGACCCTGCAGCCCTCCGGACTCAGTATTGAGTTCAATAATTTTAGGGCCTAAACTCTCCCATGTCCCACACCCCACTGCACACACCAGGCCTTGTTACCACATACCCTGCCATTACACACTCCCTGTTGTTAGTCACTAACAGTCCCTATTAGCAACTACTCACCCTCCCAGCCTGATTGTTATTAACTCCTTTGTCTGTCCAACTTCTTTCTCGCTCTTTGCGCCCTATCCTATTGTTTACTCCCTACCCCACCCACCTCCCTATTTTCGGCAGACAAACTGACATTTTCCCAGCAGCCATAACTTCTGGGGAAGGGTCACTGGACCCCAAACATTAGCTCTGTTTTCTTTGGCCTTCACAGATGCTGCCAGACCTGCTGAGCTTTTCCAGCAACTTTGCTTTTGTTCCTCGAATATAGTTTGTTGCCTTGTAACATTTAATGGTTTTAGGGTAGGGCAGCCACACATTAGAGACAGGAAATCGTGATCTGCAATATGCTCTTTTGGGGTTGGAAATTATGATCTTTGGCCATGTCTGGTGTTCAGTAATGTCTAATCGAGATTCTCTATAGTGCAGAATATGTCTGCGGAGTTTGTTTCGCTAACATTGAAGTTTACAGACAGAGTCGGAACTGCCAATGCTGGAGAATCGGAGATAATAAGGTTTAGAGCCGGATGGACACAGCAGGCCAAGCAGCATCAGAGGAGCAGGAAAGCTGACGTTTCAGGTCTGGGCCCTTCTTCAGAAATGGGAGAGGGGAACGGGATTCTAGAATAAATAGAGAGAGAGGGGAAGTCACATGGAAGATGGATAAAGGATCAGATAGATGCAGAGGAGAAGGACAGCTCAAGGAGACAGGGATGAGGCCGGTAGGTATGAGGTGGGGGTAGGAGTTGAGGTGGGAGGAGTGGATGGGTGGGAGAAAGAGCAGACAGGTTACAGGGGCAGGGACAAGCTGGGCTGGTTTTGGGATGCAGTAGCGTGAGGGGAGATTTTGAAGCTTGTGAAGTCCACATTGATGCCATTAGGCTGCAGGGTTCCCAAGCGAAATATGAGGTGCTGTTCCTGCAGCCTTCAGATGGCATCGTGTGGCACTGGAGGAGGCCCATGATGGACATGTCGTCCAAAGAGTGGGAGGGTGAGTTGAAGTGGTTTGCGACTGGGAGGTGTAATTGTTTGTTGCAGACCAAGCGTAGGTGATCCACAAAGTGGTCTCCAAGCCTCCGCTTGGTTTCCCAACGTAGAGGATGCCCCATCAGGAACAGGGGATACAATATACCACATTAGCAGATGTGCAGGTGATCATCTATTTGATGTGGAAGGTTTCCATGAGGCCTGGGATGGGGGTGAGGGAGGAGGTGTGGGGGCAGCTGTTGCACTTCTTGCGGTTGCAGGGAAAAGTGCCGGGGATGGTGGGGCTGGTGGGGAGTGTGGAGCGGACAAGGGAGTCAGGGGGAGAGTGGTCCCTCTGGAAAGCAGATTTGGTAGTGGGGTCCGATTGCAGGTGGCGGAAGTGCCGGAGGATGATGCAATGGGTCCGGATGTTCGTGGTGTGGTACGTGAGGAGAAGGGGGATTCTGTTTTTGTTGTTATTGCGTGGAGGGGGTGTGAGGGATGAGTTGTGGGAAACACAGGAGGTCCGGTCGACAGGGTTTTTGACCACTTGGAGGGGAAGTTGCAGCCCTTGAAAAACGAGGACATCTGAGATGTACGGGAGTGGAATGCCTCATCTCGGGAGCAGATGCGGCGGAGGCGAAGGAATTGGGAATAGGGGATGGCATTTTTGCAAGGAAGGTGGGTGGGAGGAGGTGTATTCTAGGTAGCTGTGGGAGTCAGTAGGCTTGAAATGGATATTGGTTTCCAGGTGGTTGCCAGAGATGGAAACAGAGAGGTCCTGGATGGAGAGAGAGGTGTCAGAGGTGGTCCAGATAATTTTAAGGTTGGAGTGGAAGGAGTTGTTGAAGTGGATGAACTGTTCGAGTTCCTCGTGGGAGCATGAGGCGGCACCGATACAGTCATCAATGTACCGGAGGAAGAGGTGGGGGATAGGGCCGGTGTAGCTTCAGAAGAGGGACTGTTCCACGTACCCTACACAGAGGCAGGCATAGCTGGGGCCCATGCGGCTACCCATGGCCACCCCCTTTGTCTGTAGGAAGTGGGAGAAATTGAAAGAGAAGTTGTTAAGGTTGAGGATGAGTTCAGCTAAACAGACAAGGCTGTCAGTGGAGGGGGACTGGTCGGGCCTGCGGGACATGAAGGAGCAGAGGGTCTGCAGGCCGTCTGCATGGGGACTGCAAGTATGTAGGAATCGGGCGTCCATTCTGAAGATGAGGTGTTGGGGACCAGGGAGTCGGAAGTTTTGGAGGCAGTGGAAGGCGTGGGTGGTGTCACAGACGTTGGTAGGGAGTTCCCAGACCAAGGGGGAGAAAGTTGAGTCTACAAGGGTGGAGACAACGTCGGTGGGGCTGGAGCAGGCAGAGACAATTGGTCGACTAGGTCAGTCCAGTTTGTGGATTTTGGGAAGGAGATAGAAGCGGGTGGTGCGGGGTTGGGGAACCATGAAGTTGGAGGCTGTGGGTGGGAGGCCACCTGAAGCGATGAGGTTGTGGATGGTCTGGGGGATGATGTTTTGGTGGTCGGGGGTGGCGTCATGATCCAGGGGGCGGTAGGAGGAGATTTCAGAGAGCTGGTCCTGGCCTCGGTGATGGAGAGGTCAGTGCGCCATATTACAACGGCACCTCCCTTGTCCGTGGGTTTTATACTGAGGTTAGGATTGGAGCGGAGGGTGCAAAGGGCTGAATGCTCTGTGGGGGAGACGTTGGAGTGGGTGAGAGGCTGGAGAGGTTGAGGTGTTTGATGTCTCAATGGCAGTTGGAAATGAAGAGGTCAAGGGAGAGTAAGAGGCCTTGGGGTGGTGTCCAGGAGGAGAGAGAGAAAGGGTCAGTGGAGGGAGGGTTTCAGATAATAACCATGAAAGTTGGAAATCATAGCCAAGCAATTCAAGATGTTATTAGTTGATCTCAATGGCACAGAAATGCACTCAACATGCTAATAGTTGAGGCAAGTACCTTGCATTTGGTCAACACTGAAAAATCTTCCCTGTGTACTTCAGAAAAGTTAACCAGGATTTGATAAACCAAAACTCAGTTGACAGCTGGCAGGCAAAATGTGACTCAAAATCTGAACATGACTTAGGCCTTGTGTAATGGGTAGTGCCAATGCCTCTGTGCTACAGCTCTGGATTCGATTTCCGTCCTTGAACCTGTGGCAATGTCACTAGCCCCGGAGCAAAAGTTCTGGATTCAAGTGCTGCCAGTCACAGAGGTGTGTCACAGCCTGTCAGAACAGGCTGATGAGCAAATTTACAGGAGAGTAATGTTGCAGATTCAGGGGCCTTTGCAGTGTGGTGGCAGTGTCTCCACCTTTGGGCCCAAAGGTCTGGGTTCAATTCCCACAGCAGTGTTTCATAAAATGTCTGAACAAATTGGTTCAACTTTTTTCCAGAATTGTGACTTGATTGAGAAGGATCAGTGTTGAATTACAGAATTCAGGCCCGGGATAACAGAAAGCACAGCCATTCGTGTGGACTGGAGTAAAATGTGCACCTTATATATGTTTATAAAATCATGAAGGGCATGGATAGGGTGAATAGTCAGGGTCTTTTTCCCAGAGTATGGGGAGTCAAACATTAGAAGGCACAGGTTTAAGGTGCGAGGGGAAAGATTTTAAAAACATTTGATTGAACTGCCAGATGACATGCTAGAGGCTTGTTGAAACACCATTTTAAAGGTATCTGGATAGGTATATGAATTGGAATGGTTCAGAGGAATATAGGCCAAACACTGGAAAATGGGACTAGATTAATTTCAGATACCTGGTCAGCATGGACATGTTGGGCCAAAGGATTTGTTCCCATACTGTACATCTTTATGATTCATTCATTCAATTAATCAAGTTCACTTTGTAATCTTGGAAAGCCTTCCCTGTTGACAGTTGAAATAATCTCAGTGTTATATGTAAACTTGCTACCCATGCCTTCTATCATTTTCATCTAAATCATTTATTGAAATGACAACCAAAAATAAATCCAGCACCAATCCCTGTGGATCACAGCGAATCACAGGCTTCCAGTCTGATGGACAATCCCACATGACCATGATATTTCCTGCCATAAAGCAGAAATACACAGACACACAGACAGACACACACACACACACACACACACACACACACACACACACACAGAGACACAGACACACTCGCGTCTTTAAGATAAAGATAGATACGTTTTGATCAATGAGCAGATTGAGGGTTATGGTGAGAAGGCAAGAGAATTATTTTGAGAAACTTGGCAAGCAGGATCGAACAGTAGAGCAGACCTGACGGGCCAAATGGCTAATTCTGCTCGAACTTCTTCTGCTGTCTGGTCTGAAGGTATCGGGAATGTTTTCCCAAGAGAGCAGTGATGGCTGAGATTGATAAATACTTTACTGAACAGAGCCAATCGGAATATGGAATAGGTTTGAGGGAATGAATGGCCTACATCTGCTCCTATTTGTTGTCCTCTTTAAAGAGGAGGTAACTTGCTGTGAGGGTAACCCACTTTAAGGAGTTGCCCAATTAAGATTGAGATAAGAATTTATCTTTCTCTTTAATATTGTGCTGTCTGTGGTGTTTTCATCCGCAGGGAACAGTGAAGACTGGGTTAGTGAAGATATTCAATGCAGAGATCAACTGACCTTTAATGGACAAGAGAGTCCATTATTGGGAATAAACAGGAAACGGGTGTTCAGCCACAAACAGATCAGCCATGATCTTTCTAAGTTGAGCAGCAGGCTCGAGGGTCTGAATGGCCAACTGCAGTTCCTATCCTGTGTGTTGTTCTCTCACTCCACCCCTCAAAGCTGTTACAAAGGGAAAGGAAGTTATAATGAGATAGGGGATCATTCTTCCCCTCTCAGGAGTTACACAAATGGAGCAGTCAAACATGGATTCAGAGAGACATCGAGATAGACAGCATCCAAACAGACCCTTCGGTCCAACTCGTCCATGCCATACAGATATCCCAAATAAATCTAGGCCCATTTGGCAGCACTTGGTTCATACATCTTTAAACTGTTCCGAAACATATACTCATCCTGATAATTTTAAATGTTGTAATTGGACCAGCCTCCACCACTTCCTCTGGCAGCTCATTCCATAAACACATCACCCTCTGCATGAAAATGTTGTCCCTTAAGTCCCTTTTAAACCTTTCCCCTCTCTCCTTAAAGCTGTGCCCTCTCGGTTTGTACTCCCCCACCCCAGGGAAAAGACCTTGGCTCTTTGCACATCTGTGCCCCTTATGACTTTGCAAACGTCTGCAAGGTCACTCGTCAAAGACTTTGTTCTATTTTGTTATGGGAAATTTTCCACACAGCACCTACAGCCAGAAATGAAATTAATTAAGAAGATTATCTGTATTTGTGGTGTTTGTAAAGGGGCGAATGTTAACCAGGCTGATAGGAAATCTCCGCTCCTCCTCAATATGTGTCCAGGGAAAATTGAGCACCTGATTGAGAGGGTAGACTAGATTTATTGCTGCATCTAAAAGACAGCATTTTTGACCGTACAGCATTCTACTCAAATGTCAGTCTATATTCTATGCTTGATTTTTTAAATGCTCAAGGATCGGAATCATTGACAATACAACCTCTACCTGATGATCTGACAACAAATAGCCCTAATGGTGTGTTGCTGAGCTCAAATACACCTCGTCTACGAGTTACACACTGCAGTAGAGGCCCTGCAACCTTTCTTGGCTGCTACACAGCAAGCCCTGGTTCGCTAACAGGAAATGCAGAGTAGAGATAATTATTTATTTTCAGTTTGAAAAGCTGCAGCGACTGGAATTCCTTGGGGATGAGTGCGAGGTCATCAACAGTTCACAATCTAGATTAACGATTTGGACGAAGGTCTGACAAGATTGGAGCTCAATTTGCTAGTACACCAGTACAGTCATTCAATAAGATGTCAAGTGGAGGCGGAGCATCTATAACGGGCTGTAGACAGGGGATGATAATGAGCGAACTTTCAGCATTGCAAATAAAACAGTACAGTGTGGGTTATGGGAAGTTTGTGTTTTGGGGAAAGGGTAAAACGGCAGTAAATTATTTAACTGGAGGGAGAACACAGAGTTTGCGTGCGAAAGAGGGAGTTGTGGGTCCTGGTACATAAATCAGATAAAGTTAATCTGAAGATGTCACAAGTGATTTGGAAAGGAAATGGAATGGTGCTGTTTCCTGCAAAGGGTGCTGGGTATGATCTTAGGCATATTTCCCTGCATTTCTACAGGACATTGCTGAGATTCTACCCAATGCACTGTCTGTAGGTATCATGCCCTAAACTAATAAAAAATGATGGCCTTTGAAACTTTTCAAAGATGGGTCTCTATATAGAACAGAACAGTGCAGCACAGTGTAGGGTTTTCGGCCCACAATGTTGTGCCAGACCTTTACCCTAAACCTAAGGTCTATCTAACCTCCACCCCCACCTTATACTATCACATTTTTACATGTCTAATAGCCACTTAAATGCCCCTAATGAGGCTGACTCCACTACCCTCTCTGGCAATGCATTCCAAGCCCCTACCACTCTCTGAGTAAAGAACCTACCTCTGACGTCTCCACTATATCTACTTCCACTCACATTAAAACTATGTCCCCTCATAAAAGCTACCTCCACCCTAGGAAAAGTCTCTGGCTCTCCACTCTATCTACACCTCCGATCATTTTGTACACTTCTATCAAGTCACCTCTCATCCTTTGTCATTCTAGGGAGGAAAGCCCTAGCTCTCTCAACCGTTCCTCAGAAGACCTTCCCTCCATTCCAGGCGACATCCTGGAAAATCTCCTCTGCACCTTTTTACAATGCTTCCAGATCTTCCCTGTAATGAGGTGATCAGAACTGAACACATTACTCCAGATGTGGCAGAACCAAGCTTTTGTACAGCTGGAGCATAAACTTCATGGCACTTGAACATAATCCCTCTATTAATGAAAGCTAACACACCATGTGCCTTCTTAACAACTCTATCCACCTGGGTGGCATCTTTCAGGGAACTGTGGACATGAAGCCCAAGATCCCCCTACTCCTCCACACTGCCAAGAATCTTTCCGTTAACCCTGTATTCTGCTTTCAAATTTGTCCTTCAGAAATGAATCACGTCACACTTTTCAGGGTTATAATCCATT
This sequence comes from Stegostoma tigrinum, assembly GCF_030684315.1. Lineage (NCBI taxonomy): Eukaryota > Metazoa > Chordata > Chondrichthyes > Orectolobiformes > Stegostomatidae > Stegostoma > Stegostoma tigrinum. The sequence continues at coordinate 2,736,855 of NC_081361.1, read as the reverse complement.
TGCCACTTCTCAGCCCAGCTCTGCATCCTATCAATGTCGCTTTGTAACCTACAGCAGCCGTCCACACTGTCCACAGTTACCCACCTTTATATCATCCACAAACTTACTAATCCATCATTCCACCCCTTCATCCAAATCATTTACAAACGTCACAAACAGAAGAACACCCAGAACAGATCCTTGTAGTACACCACTTGTGACAGAGCACCATGTTGAATATTTCCCATCCATTACCACCCTTTGTCCTATAAGGGTCAGCCAATCTGCCACATTTCCCCATATCCCATGTCTCCTTACCTTCTGCATAAGCCTACCCTGGGGAACCTTATCAAAGGCCTGGGTCAAATCCGCAGATACCACATCCACTGCTCCACCTTCATCCATGTGTTTGGTCACCACTTCAAAGAATTCAGTAAGGTTTGTGAGGCATGATCTAACCCTTACAAGTCCATGCTGCATATCACGAATCAAACTGTGCCTGTCCAAGTGATCATAAACTCTATCTCTCAGAGCCCTTTCCAATAACTTGCCCAGCACTGAAGTAAGACTAAGTGTTCTGTAATTTCTGGGGTTATCCCTGTTCCCTTTTATGAACAAGGGAATGATGTTTGCCTCTTTCCAATCTTCCAGCAATATAACCATGGACAGTGAGGATGAAAAGATCATTGCCACAGGCCCTGTGATCTTGTCCTTCACTTCCCACAGAATCCTTGGATAAATCCCATCAGGGCTGCATGACATATCTACCTTCAACTTCCTCAGAATTCATAGTACATCTTCTTTACGAACATCCACGTCCTCTAGCCTACCTGTTTCACAATGTCCTCCTCTACAATGAGGTCCCTCTCAGTTGTGAATACTGAAGAAAAGTATTCATTAAGGACCCCTCCTATCTCTTTCGGCTCTGTGCACAAATTCCCTTTACAATTCTTGATCGGCCCTACCATTCCTCTGTTCATTCTCTTGTTCTGCACATACGTGCAAAAAGCCTTGGGGTTTTCCTTGATGCTATCCACCAAGGGTTTCTCATGCCCCTTTATAGCTCTCCTAAGCCCTTCCTTCAGCTCCTTCCTTGCTAACTTGTATATACCGTCCTGTGATGAAGGCATTCAGTTCCTGGAGGATTAACAGTTTAGGCCTGAGAACGAGAAATGTTCTTGACTATGTAAGAGCTTGAGGTGAGTGTTAATGGTGAAGACCTGACTGATATTTCCTCTTGTATGGGAGAATAAAACTGGGGAAATAATTTTAAAAATAAAACAGTTTCTGAGGAAGGATCACTGAACCTGAAACATTAATTCTCATTTCTCTTCATGGATGCCGCCAGGCTGCTGAGCTTTTCCAGTAATTTTTGTATTTCTTTAGGAATAAGACACATTCTTGTTAACACAGATTATATATGTATTAAACATATATTAAACATGTTATTTTTATATTATGCAGGCACATATAAACATACCTTTATAACGAGTGCGGTCATATGTGGCTCTGTGTATTACAGCAGCAATGATACATCTACGTGGAGCAGGGAATGTGATGTACGCATATAATGGAGACAATGTTCAAGGAGACCTCACATGTTCCAGTTTGTGGGTTGGATAGTGTTATTGTGCGATTCAACTCAGAGGAAAAAAAAGTAACCTGCCTCGAAAGCAACAGCCTGTTGCTCCGTCTCTATTTCCTTGTTCCTCATCACATCAATGTATGAGAGCTGAAAATGCACCAATCATCTTTACCACTCATGGAGGATTCATGATGAGGATTAATTGTAATCTCCCACCAGCTGTAGCAAAGGGAATTCAGCCAAATCTAAGGGCTGCAGGAAGTAATCCCATTGCCAACAACTTGTGCGAACAGAATAAATTTTGCACCAGAATAACATTTGTGAGAATTGATCACATTTCTTTGTGTGTGTGTGTGTGTGTGCGTGTGTGTGTGTTTGTGAACTGCATGTGTCATTCTTCATTCCATCATAGTTTGAGTAAATTTGTTTTGATCATAAACATGTTGTTTTCGCAGATCAAAGTAAACTGCCTGACTTGCTCCTTACACTGATGCTGACACAGTCTGAGCCCTATATCATCGGCCACATCACCAACCTGGTTGCATTTAAAATTTGCTGTGACCAGTGGAGGAGTGGGACTCGAAAAGGAAACAATGATCAGCCAAGCCAGTGAACCATAGACCAGTGAGGCTGACATGAGAGCTGGGTAAGTTGTTGGAGGGGATTCTGAGGGATAGGATTTACATGCATTTGGAAAGGCAAGTATTGATTCGGGATAGTAAACATTGCTTTGCGCAGTGAAAATCGTGTCTCACTAACTTGATTATTTTGAAGAGGTGATAAAGAAGTTTGATGAAGGCAGTGTGGCAGACATTTTCTATATGGGCTTCAGGAAGGTGTTCGGTAACGTTCCGAATGGTAGACAGATTAGTAATGGGTAATCACATGGGATCCGGGGGGAGATAGCCAATTGAATTCAAAATTGGCTTGAAGGCAGAGGATTGTTTTACAGACTGGAGACCAGTGACCAGCGGCGTGCTGCAAGTATCAGTGCTGAGTTCACTGCTGTCCATCATTAATATAAAGGGTTTGGGTGTGAATATCAGAGGCATGGTTAGTAAGTTTACAGATGATATTAAAATGTGATGCAGTGGACAGTGGTGAAGATTATCTCAGAGTGCAATGGGACATTGATCAAATGGGCCAATGGGCCAAGGAATGGCGGATGGAGTTTAATTTAGATAAATGAGAGGCTTTGCATTTGGTAAGGTGATGCTGGGCAGGACTTAGACAGCCCTGGGGACTGTTACTGAATAAAGAGACCTTTAGTGCACACACATAGTTCCTTGAAGGTGGAGTAGCATGTGAGACAGGGTAGGGAAGGACAGTGATAGTGGGAACTGCAGATGCTGGAGAATCCAAGATAATAAAATGTGAGGCTGGATGACCACAGCAGGCCCAGCAGCATCTCAGGAGCACAATAGCTGACGTTTCGGGCCTAGACCCTTCATCAGAGAGGGGGATGGGGTGAGGGTTCTGGAATAAATAGGGAGAGGGGGGAGGCGGACCAAAGATGGAGAGTAAAGAAGATAGGTGGAGAGGAGAGTATAGGTGTGGAGGTAGGGAGGGGATAGGTCAGTCCAGGGAAGACGGACAGGTCAAGGAGGTGGGATGAGGTTAGTAGGTAGGAGATGGGGGTGCGGCTTGGGGTGGGAGGAAGGGATGGGTGAGAGGAAGAACAGGTTAGGGAGGCAGAGACAGGTTGGACTGGTTTTGGGATGCAGTGGGTGGAGGGGAAGAGCTGGGCTGGTTGTGTGGTGCAGTGTGGGGAGGGGACGAACTGGGCTGGTTTTGGGATGCGGTGGGGGAAGAGGAGATTTTGAAGCTGGTCAAGTCCACATTGATACCATTGCGCTGCAGGGTTCCCAAGCGGAATATGCGTTGCTGTTCCTGCAATCTTCGGGTGGCATCATTGTGGCACTGCAGGAGGCCCATGATGGACATGTCATCTAAAGAATGGGAGGGGGAGTGGAAATGGTTCGCGAGTGGGAGGTGCAGTTGTTTGTTGCAAACCGATTGGAGGTGTTCTGCAAAGCGGTCCCCAAGCCTCCGCTTGGTTTCCCCAATGTAGAGGAAGCCACACCGGGTACAGTGGATGCAGTATACCACATTGGCACATGTGCAGGTGAACCTCTGCTTAGTATGGAAAGTCATCCTGGGGCCTCGGATAGGGGTGAGGGAGGAGGTGTGGGGGCAAGTGTAGCATTTCCTGCTGTTTAAGGGGAAGGTGCTGGGTGTTGTGGGGTTGGAGGGCAGTGTGGAGCAAACAAGGGAGTCACAGAGAGAGTGGTCTCTCCGGAAAGCAGACAGGGATGGGGATGGAAAAATGTCTCACATTTGTCATGGTTGCCCTAATCAGTCAGAGCATTGGGTATAGGGGTTGGGATGGCATGTTGCTTCTGTACAGGACATTGATGAGGCCACTTTAAGAATACTGCGCACACATCGGTTGGCTCTGCTAAAGGAAAGATGTTGTTAACCTTGAGAGGTGCAGAAAAAAACAGATTTACAAGGATGTTCAAGGACAGGAGGGTCTGAACTGTAGGGAGAGGCTGAACAATTTGAAGTGTTTTCCCCGGAGTGTGGAGGCTGAGGGGTGACATGACAGATGTTTATAAGATCATGAGGGGCATGAATAGCCTGAATAGCCAAGGTCGGTTTCCCAGGAGAGGGGAGGCCAAAAGTAAAGTGCTGATGTTGAAGGTGAGAGGGGAGCGACTTAGAAGGAAACTTCGGGCAACATTTTCACGCAGAGAGAGGTGTGTGATCAGAAAGTGCTGTCAGAAGTGGTGAAGGTGTGTGCAATTACACAGCTAAAAAAGTATCTGGATTGGTACAAGAATAGGAAAAGTTGAGGGGGATATGGACCAAATATTGGCAAATGGGAATAGATCAGATTACATATCAAGTCAGTGGGGGCAAATAATCTGTTTCTGCGTTGTGTGACTTTCTGATTCCATCAGGTAGATGAGAAGAAATTTGAAAAGGGCATTTGGAGTGGGAATTCTCTTCCCTAGAGGTCTGTGCTGCCTTTGTGTTGACATTTATTCAGAGATACATTAATGAAATAGTTGACAGATGTTAAACAAAACACAATTTATTTAAACACTGTAGTCAAAGTAGAACCAAAAAAAAGGAATTTAGAATAACCTCGCTCTGGTGGATAAACTTATAGTATAATAGCTATAGCAAATATTACTAATTAACTGTTCCAGCATAGTAGCAGCCCATAAACAGACACTTTGGTCAGAAATAAAATTCAGAGAAGGTTCTCACATGCGGTTCTCCAATTCAGGAGGAGAAAATAATCATCCAAAGAAAATTCTGCAGTCAGGAGACATTCACTGAAGCTTCCAACTCCATTGAGACACCAATAGCTTCTGATGCAACAGAAAAGCAAAACTCAGAAATTCTGATCTGTGAGAGCTCGTCGCACTCATTCAGGCTGCATTTAAAAAAAACCCGAACCCTCTCAAGACTGTTTACTCAATGGTCTTAACTAGACAGCTTTGTGCCTCTCGTTCAATCCTTCTCTTAAAAGAAACCAAAATAAAATAATATCTTACAGTTACAGCAATGTCACATGAACACATCGAACTGTTCCTCAGGAGCCCAGGGTGGATCAATTCAGCATTTGGCCCTGCTGTACAGCCCCTTGCGTCCCTACATATGAAAAGGAGAAGGCCATTGAGACCCTACAGTCACTTACATGTAAACAGACTTAGGTAACATGACAAGCAAATGGAGCTAGGCTGTACAGATAGTCTGCTTCACGCTGGTCAACATGCCTCCATTGTTCATGGTACACATGCAGTACTTTAATGCAGTTTTACAGTAGTGTGGTGGGAAGACTAATGTTTTGTGCAAAATCACAAGTGGCATCCTCTGAAAATACATGCTTCCGTTCTCTATGGAGATCAGAATCTGGTTGGTCTGGCTAATGTCACAAAGAGGGTATTTGGGCTGCTGTCAGGATTGTGAACAACATCGGGTTCAGTGTAAGGTCACAGATTAATGTGGGGAGAGTTCATTCAGAGCCTGTGCTTCTCTCTGAATCACTGTGGGGCTCTATGTCATTTTATATGTAAAATCCACATGTATTTACATGGGTCACGTATGGGATTTCTCACCCTATCAATTTCTTTTGTGGATAAAAGAGTTCATCACCAACTTTGTAATTTTAATGCAGTAATCTCTGATTCTCTCACAGCACAACATATTAAACACTCACTTTCTTCACTCGCTCCTCATGGTACCATCATCTCAGGGATTAGACTGGTGATGACCATTTGTACCGTGTCTGTGGCAAGGAGTTCTTTCATTACAAAAGGGATCAAGCCTATGCACAGTGCCCATAAATAGTCTTTCATCAAGGCTGTACATGTGCAGACATATGGTTTTATTCATGTACATGAACCATCTTACAATGAAGGACAACATACCATTTACTTCCCACATGACTGATAGCGCTGCATGTACCAATTTTGGTGACCTACGATCAAGGACATGCAGGCCCTTTTGTGACCACAACACTTCCCAACCTCACATCATTTAATCATTACAAAATGAGATGTATGCTGTTGCTGGCCACATCCAAATAGTTTGTATGCCTTTTAAATTACTGTGGTCCAAACACTGATTCATGTGATACCCCATAACGAGCAGCATTCAGCCTGGAAAAGGGCTCCACTCTCTGTATTGCGTCAACTAAACAATTCTCAATCCATGTAGTATATTCCACCTTACCTCTCAACTCTAATTTTATTCACTCACCTGTGTGCAACCATATCAAAAGTACTCTGTAAATTCAAATACACCGCTCTCACTGGTTCTCATGTGTGGATACTTCAACTATTATATACATATTACTCAGTCGTACATGCACTGGGCAAAGGATCACAACACACAGGAATTGCCAAAACAAGTTGGAAAGTACATCAACTTCAGTCGATAATGCAGTTTTCTCTATTTTCACATCTCATCACCCATATTCTCTCTCTCTCTATCTCATACATACATGACATAAATCAAGTTAATGAATACTCCAATCTTTCTCCATGTTTTATCTCTCAAAGCTCCCTCTTTCAGTTTAAATGTATTGTTTGCATTTGGATGTGACACAATTACAACTGAGTGATGAAACTAAAAAAACATCATGAGGAAGGAACGGGCTGGAGTTATTAGGAATAGAATCTTAGGGAAGATGGTGGAGTAGCAATGGAAGACATTTCTGGGGATAATTTGGACACACATCTGAAATTTTTGGATGTTTCAATTAACATAAACTGCACAGGTTTACCAAAGATAACTTCCCTTTCCTGAATCGAAGTTGACTCTGCCAAGTCATATCATGATTTCCCAAGTGTCTAGTTTTTACAGCCCTCAAAAAAGGTTCCATATTTTTCTCATAACAGATATCAAGTTGTCCAAAATTTATTTTTATTTTGATTTCCCTCTCACTCCAGTTTTTTTTTAATGTGCGTTACAACAGCTACTTCCATTCTGCAGGAACTGGCAATTCCTGAATCTGAAGAATTCTGAATGGTAATCAATAATTCTTTCTCGTAGTTACAAGTTTTAAATGACATTTGGACAAGTTCATGAACAGGAAACAGTTGGAGAGATATGGGCCAAGCCCAGGCAGGTGGGACTGGGATAGTTTGGGATTATGTTTGACATGGACTGGTTGGACTGAAGAGCTGTCTGACCCTGTAACTCTTTCACAAGCTCTATTCCCACCTCCATGTAATCTCTGGGACATACCAGAGCAAAGTACCAAACTTCAGTTCAATTAGTTTTGAGCAGTTCCGCTTTATTAATTCTAATCTCCCACAGTTTCTCATTTTCACAGTCACAGTCCTGTAGAATTTCTGGAAGATTTCCTATATCTTATTCTGTGGAGACAGAGTAATGTATCCCACTCAGCAGTGGGTCAGTGGGGGTTGGGGTGAAGAGACACTGCCTCCTTCAACAAGTGAACACATCGGAGCACTGCACTTCAGAGATAATGGACATGGCACCACTGCTACTTGGAAAGTTCTAGAATCTAAACAGTTCAATGAACTGTCATTTGATGGCCATCGACGGGTTATGCTGAAACCACTGACACAAAGCTGTAACCTCCTCATTTTAGAATCAAACTGGCTCCACACTTTGCAACTGGCATAGGTCGAGGTAGAGATAAAAATAAGAATACAATCAAAATATTAGTAACTGCAAGTGTGGCCAGAAGAGAGCTGCAACTGGAAAGGAGCAGATTATGATTTAATCAGAAACAGCACTGAAGCGGAAGTGAAAACTGAGGATATTATTAGTGATAAAGGGAATATTGTGATATAAATCAGATCAGGACAAAATGGGCCAATGGTGGTTATGAACACTTTTCTTCCTCCTCGGGTGTTTGTAAGTGAAGGTGAAAAAAACCCTGGAATAAGAGTTGAGTTTGTCACTGAAAGTGAATACAATAGTTTCCTTCGTTGCCAAATACAGAGCTTAGAAATTGAGTCGCTGGTCACAGAATAAATGAATGGACAGAGATAGAGAGACTTACCGGGAACACCAACAATAGCGAGGATGGGATAGTAACCAGCCTGAATAACCATCAGTACAGCTTGTATCCACAATGTTAATGGTAACCAATTGATAGAAAGATAGTAAAGGCCAGAGGATAAACTCCTGTCCATTGTTGGAACATTCCAATCTATTCCTCTCAGTTTCTTATACATTGTTGTCACATTCCCGGCTGTGGTTCTGAGATTCTGATCCATCATTTGGAACATCCCAATCTGCTGGTCACAGATTCTGATCTCTCCACATCTCTGGAGCTGCTGATCCCAATTGTGTTGAATATGCCACAGCCACAGATACTGTGGGATAACGCATTGGGAGAAACCCCTTATTAATAGAAGAGGGAAACCCTCCAGTGACACAGTTAGTATCCATGGAGACTGACATTAATTCGAGTCACTGAACAAACAGCTCCCGTTAACCCCTTCCACTCTGACACTTTTAATGTAACAACAATACCTGGTTTGGGTGACATTGCCTGCTATTGGACTCAATGCCCATCTCCAATTCATCTCACAATGATAGAGACAGAGGAGAAAGTTGATACTTTCTCTGCACAGGCTCGATGATTCTGCTGTGTTATCCACATGTGATGACGTATGTAACCATTTTCCTCAGAGCCAAATGAGAGGTTGTTATTTCACCGAAGTCTCCTCCACCACAACAACTGCCAATCCAAACACATCTCTGGCCACAACTGCCTGGAGAAAGGCAGGAAATGTGGGTTTTGCTGAACTTTCCTCTCACTGCACTAATAAGGCAACATTTTATCTTTAACACAATATTTTCAATAATTTGCTTCTAAAGTTGCAAACAATTTTTTTGCAGTTTATACAGCCTTTCCTGACCAATTTTTTTAGCCTGAGCCCAAAAGTAAACATTACATTTCCAATAGCTTTGCTTATTGGGAGGAAAGGGTCAGAGACAATATCTATGTGATTGATTAAGAAACAGTAAGGAAGAGGGGACAGTGGCTGTGCAGTCTGGACAGGATGAACTTGATATTGCCCAGTAGGCAATTTCTTCTTCATAGATGGAATAAAACAAAATGCAGAGAAAGAGACAGAATAAATTTGGCTGAAGGAATGGCGACTGACAAGGTGAACAAAACACGATAGGTTGCAACGGAACGGAGGAGAAATGATTTTATATACACTGTTTAATCAGCGTATGTGTGGAGACATATAAGATTGTTCACATATGCTCAACACACTCAGGGTTATTAATGAAGATATGATGTACACAATATGGCATAGGCGATGTGACCTTGTCTTGTTTGTGTCTTGTTAACATTGCATTCAGTTGAGGGAACCCATCTCCCCCATTCATAACTTTATTTACTCCCATTGTACATCTGCTTCTCTTTCAACACAATTAAAAGCCGATTTGTATTTTGCACGGCACCCCAACACCCTCTGTTTTCTGTTAGCCCTCCTCCACCTCTCGTAAGGTATTAAAAAGGCCATTTCCCGAACCTGTTCAGTTCTGAAAAAGGGTCTTGCTGGACTTAAAGCCTTAACCCTGTTTCTCTGTCTCCACCGATGCATCTCGACCTGCTGAATTTCTCCAGAAATGAATCAGCACTGACTGAATTTTCAACAAAACAAAGAACCATGCATGCTGGAAATCTGAAAAATGAAAAATTGCTGCAGAAACTGGAAGCTTTGAAAAGGCATCACTGGGTCCAACAGCTTAACTTTGCTTTCACTCTACAGACACTGCCAGACCTGCTGAGTTTCTTCAGCAAATTGTGTTTTTGAATAAATCCCAAAAACGTGTGTCAAAGTTGCTCAAATACCCTTTCCAACATGGATCACCAAACACTGAGAAGTGAGTGACAGTGCAAGGTGAAAAAATTACTTGGTTCTGAAACTACATAACTCTAGCCTCACTGACAGTACAGAGCTCTTAATCATGGTCAGGGAGAGAAACATTCACTTTAAAAACCTTCCGACAGTGTGGAAACAAGCCCACCAGCCTAACAAATCCACACCGACTCTCACAGCATGCCATCCAGACCCAGCCCCCTATTACTCACCTAATCCACACAATGGGCACTTTAGCATGGGCAATTCACCGAGCCTGCACAGCTTAGGTCTGTGGGTGGAAAGTGGACCACCTGGAGGACACCCACGCAAACATGGAAGAACATGCAAACTCCACACAGTCGCCTGAGGGTAGAATTGAGCCGACATCACAGGGGCTGTGAGGCAGCAGTGTTAACCACTGAGCCACTGTGCCACCCAAAGATGTTCCTACTGGAAAGGGAAAGGTTCAGATGAATATGTTAAAGGGTTTTGAGCAACGTGACAAATTGGAGATGTGACACCATGGAGAGACTGTCAGTAGAATGAGAATATTAAAATGTAAGTGTTACCACATCAGAAAATAGAGTAGGTCACTGCGTACAAGGGCAATGGGGACTCAGTCTGAACTGGGGAACATTACATTGCACTTATTGCAGCTCAAAACTGGGCATCCATGTGGTGATGGAAACCACAGCAGCAGCAGCAGAAGCAGAATTGTATTCCACCAGAATCTGTGACTCTTTGTCCCGGATAATCCCTCAGTCTATGATTCCCATGAAGCTGATCAATGGTTCAGTGACGAGTGCAGGCAAACATGCCGGGGTCAGAACCATGCGTACCTGAAACTGATGCCAACCCATTATAGCGACTGCATTCAACTGCTTGCATTACAAACAGCAGAACTAATGCATTACAGACAGGGTGGAAGGATTGCAACTATTCTGCTACAACCAGTCATGAATGGTGATGGGGGCAGCAGGAACTGCCGATGCTAGAATTTGAGATAACAAGCTGTGAAGTTGGATGAACACAGCAGGCCAGGCAGCATCAGAGGAGCAGGAAAGCTGATGTTTCAGGTCTGGACCCTTCTTCAGAAAAAAAGTAGGGGAACAGAGCTCTGAAATAGAGAGAGGGGGAGGCAGTGATAGAAGGTAGATAGTGGAGCAGATAGGTGGAGAGAGGATGGACAGGTCAAGGAGTTGGGGATAAAGCCAGTAAAGGTGAGGTAGGTAGGGAGATTTGACGGGGGTTGGTCAGTGAGGAGGGAGGGGCGAGTAGTGGGAGGGAAGACGGACAGGTCGAGGAGGCAGGAATGAGACTAGTAGAGGTGAGGTTAGTGTAGGTGGGAAGTGGGGCTGGAGGTTGGTCAGTGAGGGGGGAGTGTAGGTGCTCCACAAAGCAGTCTCCAAGCATTCGAGATAACACGGTGTGAAGCTGGATGAACACAGCAGGCCAAGCAGATTCAGGGGAGCAGGAAATTTTGACGTTTCAGATCGGGACCCTTATTCAAAAATGGGTGAGAGGAAGGGGATTCTGAAATAAATAGGGAGACAGGGAGGCGGATAGAAGGTGGACAAAGGAGAAGATAGGGTGAAAGGAGACAGACAGGTCAAAGAGTTGGGGTTCAAACCAGTGAAGGTGACTGTAGGTGTGGAGTTAAGGGGAGATAGGTCAGTCCAGGGAGGATGGATAGGTTGGGAGGGTGTTGCGTGAGGATAGTGGATAGGGGATGGGGGTGGGGCTTGAGAAGGGAGGAATGGTTAGGGAGGCAGGGACTAGCTGGGCTGGTTTTGGCATGTGGTCGAGGGAAGGGAGATTTTGAAGCTTGTGAAATCCACATTGATTCCCTTGGGCTGCAGGGTTCCCAAGCGAAATATGAGATGCAGTTCCTGCATCTTTCGGGTGGCATCATTGTGGCAATGCAGGAGGCCCAGGATGGACATGCCATCCGAGGAGTTGGGGGGGTTGGAAATTGAAATGGTTCGCAATTGGGAGGTGTAGTTGTTTGTTGCGAACAGAGGATAGGTGTTCCACAAAGCGGTCCCCAAGCCTCCGTATAGTTTCCTCAATGTAGAGGAGGCCACAACGGGAACAGCGGATACAGTGTATAACATTGACAGATGTGCAGGTGAACATCTGTTTGATGTGAAAAGTCTTCCTCGGGCCTGGGATGCGGGTGAAGGGGGAGATATAGGGGCAGGCATGGCACTTGCTTCGGTTGCAGGGAAACATGCCCGGGGTGGTGGGGCTGGAGGGGAGTGTGGAGCGGACAAGGGAGTCACAGAGAGAGCGGTCCTTCCGGAAAGCAGATAAGGGCAGGAACGGAAAAATGTCTTTGGTGGTGGGGTCGGATTGCAGATGGCAGAAATGTCAGACGAAGATGCGTTGGATTTGGAGGTTGGTCATGTGGTATGTAAGGATAATGGGTATTCAATTTTGGTTATTATTGCGAATAGGGGGTGTGAGGGATGAGTTGCGGGAAATGCGGGAGACATGGTCGAGGGTATTTTTGATCACTGTGGAGGGGAAGTGGCGGTTTTTGAAAAAAGAGGACATCTGGGATGTTTGGGAGTATCATAGGCCGAGACATCTTTGTCAAAGATCATCAGTCTCCTTCGCTTTGTGCAGAACATCTTCAGTTTCACCAACCTGACCTTACAATTAATATCCCTCAGTTCCTGAATCATTCTGATCAATCTCCTTTCAATCACTCCACAGACCCTCACTTCCTTGGTGCACACCACCTGTTTGTGCAGACCCGAATGCTCTGTGTTCAAGTGGGTGATGTTATCACACACGGGCAATTGCTCAGTGACATCACCCTGAATCCTGGGCATTTCATGAACTGTGGGTTTCCTCTGATCCCAGTGGCTCTGATATCTTTTGAGCTGCAGACTCCAGCATTTGATTTTAAAGTTGAAGACAATGAAATTATTTCATTATTTTCAACCAGTAATGTACACATTTTGTATCAGAGATAATAGGAACTGCAGATGCTGGAGAATCCGAGATAACAAAGTGTGGAGCTGGATGAACACAGAAGGCGAAGCAACATCTTAGGAGCACAAAAGCTGACGTTTCGGGCTTGGACCCTTCATCAGAAAAGCGGAATGGGGAGAGGGTTCTGATATAAATAGGGAGTGAGGGAGAGGCGGATTAAAGATGGATTGAGGAGAAGATAGCTGGAGAGGCAAAGGTGGCAGAAAAACTGCTCAATGTCCTAACGTGACTGTCATTCGTGGATGTGTGGGTGAATGAGGACAAAGGTGAGCCCCTTACTGAGGACTAACCGTTTGACCTCAGTCAGTGGGAGGTCTGGGGGATGGTGAAAATTCGGCAGGGCTCAGCGTGGCTGTCTCCTCTGGGGCTGCTGGCTGTGGAGGCTGTGGGCTGTTTGGCCTGCTGTATTCATCCAGCTCCACATTTTGTTATCTCATGTACACATTTTGCTTCACATACTGTTCCCAGTCATCTGACTCTGGTGTTGGTGTGATGTAAATCATGTCCCACTAACATGAGGATTTTGCAGAGGTGACAAAGAAGGTTGGTGAAGACAGAGCGGGTAAAAATTGTTTGGATGCACTTTGGAAAGGTGTTTGAAAAGGTTCCTCATGGTAGACTGGTTAGATCACATGGAATCCAGTGGAAGCTAATGGTTTGGATCCAAGACTGGCTTGAAGGCAGGAGGCACAGAGTGATGGCGGAGTATTATATTTCAGACTGGAGACCTGTGACCTGTGGTGTGTCACAAGAATCAGTGCTGGGACACTGCTTAGCCATAACTTTATATAAATGATTTAGATGGAAGCATAGGAGGGGTGGTTAGTAAGTTTGCCGATGGCCCCAAAATTCATGTTGTTGTGGATAGTGAAGAATGTTATCTCAGAGTACAACGGGACCTTGATCAGATGGGCCTATGAGTGACAGATAGAGTTCAGATAAATGTGATGTGATGCGATTTGGTAAGGCAAACTAGGGCAGGACTTACAAGTTAATGGTAAGGCCTTGGGGAGTGTCACCAAACAGAGACATTGGGGTGCAGATGCAAAATTCCTTGAAAGCGGAGCCACAGTTAGACAGGGTGGTGAAGAAGGCATTTGGCACGCTTGCTTTTATTGATCAATGTATTGAGTATCGGAGTTTGGACGTTATAATGCAGGTGTACAGAACATTGCCACTTTTCGAATACTGCATTCAGTTATAATATCCCTGCTACAGGAAAATTGTTTAACTGAAAGGTTTCAGGAAAAAAAACATTTACAAGAGTGGTGCTTGGATTGAATAGTTTGAGCGACAGGAAGAGGCGGCTGAATAGGCCGGAGCTGATTCCCTGTAACGTCATAGGCTGAGGCGTGACCTTACAGAGGTTTATAAAATCATGAGGGGCTTGGATGGGGTGAATTGTCAATATCTTTTTCTCAAGGAAAGGAATCCAAACCTGAGAGCATGGTTTAAGTTGACAGGCGAAAGGTTTAAAAGGGACCTGAGGGACAGTTTTACATGTAGAGAATGCTGCATGTACGGAGGAGGTGGTACAATCCCAGCTCTTAAACAGCATCAGGATTGGTAAATGAATAGGAAGGGGACGGAGGGATAGGGGCCAAATGTTGGCAAATGGGACTAAAATAACTTAGGATATCTGGTTCGAATAGACAAGTTGCAGCAATCAGTCTGTTTCCATCCTTTATATCTCTGCAGCTCTTGGATCTTAATTTGCAATTCTAAATTACCAGATTGTAATTGGAATGTTTGGAGTCGAAGCCAAACCATTTGTGACTTTTCAAGGTACTGAACTTAATATCCAGCAGCATCACGCTGCTCATTTCCATGAAGGGCGGGGAGTGACGTTAGGGATGTTGGAGTGGTTTGGGGACCAGAGTTCATATATTCCAGGTCAGATGGATTAGTCTAAGAAATTCTGTTTGTAACTGTGACCCAGTACTTCCTGACAGGGATATTACTTGATCAGAATTAGAATTTGTTTCAAGTATTTGATTTGATTTGGGAAGAGGCAGGCATTTTTATGCATTGCTAACAGTTCAGTTTGCTTAGTGCACAGAATAGAATGGCATAAAAATCAGACCCTTTTAGCAACTGCAGGCACATTGACACTGCAGGCAGTTACACATTCCAAAGAAATAGACGGGGTGGGATGGATTTGGAGGGAGGGGATAGTGATTCGCCTTTTTTTTGTAACAAAGAGTCACATTTATCAAGGGAGGGGGACCCACCATCTTCAGCGAGTGGTTCCTGCCGGCTGTGCACTGCCTGAGAGGGCGCTGGAAGCAGAATTATTCATGGCCCTCAGGAGAGAGTTGAATGATGAGATTTACAGGGCATCGGGAGGGACTGGTGAAGTTACCCATACAGAAAGCTGATGCAGAGAGTGACAGGCTGAAGCACCTTCCTCTGTGCTGGGACATTCTCTGAGCGTGCCGTTCTCTGCCGATTGTTGCTGCAATCTCACTGACCCGCTGCTAGTCATGGAGCTGGTTGATGAGGCTTGTTGGTGACGTCAGCTCTGCCCTACCTCATCTGATTGGTACATTTTCGATGATCTACATTCACTACGAAGATGTTTTCTAGAAAAGTGATGAAAAAGCACTGGTGCAATCTGACTTCTTTGCCCTGGTTAAGAAACCCAGGAGTTTGGGAACAACAGTAAAAACTGTCAGCAGTGATTTACAAGTCTTTGCACACAGTCAGGCTGGTGGAAAATAGGATCAAGTGTTTATTATACCAAGTGTTCACAGTTGGTGGCTATCTCATGTGTGGAAACATGGCCTTGCTTTTAGTGGTTTTGGTGTGAAGACAACACCACAGAAAAAGCATTTGTCCCTATCAGCTTTAATATCTGATATGTCCTTTGCCTAAGGACCCTATATTGAACTGATTTTTGGAGCAGGGAGTTGGAATACGAGCTTTCTCCATGCATTATTGTGGTATTGCAGTGTTCCCAGGAATGATGAAGTCTTATTAAACCAATTTTAAAAGCAGACTGATCAAAACTTGAAAAATCCTAGGTCCAAACACCTTGTTATCTCAGATTCTCCAGCATTTGAAGTTCCTACTATCCTCGATATGCTGGGATATGCTCAATGCTCTGGAACCATAATCATGGAATTCCTACAGTGTGGAAACAGGCCCTTCAGCCCAACAAGTCCACACCAAACCTCACAGCATCCCAGCCAGATCTATAACCCTCCTAATGTACCCCTCCCTGAATACAACAGGCAATTTAGCACAGCCAGTCCACCTAACCTGCACATCTTTGGACTGTGGGAGTAAACTCACACAGACATGGGGAGAATGTGCAAACTCTACACAGGCAGTCGCCCAAGGCTGGAATCGAACCCGGGTCCGAGTGCTGTGAGGCAGCAGTGCAAACCACTGAGCCACCGTACCACTGAAATGCTTTCTCTCAGTACTTTCACCCAACTTTCTCTAAATATGCTTGTTCCAAGGTAAACGTTAATCTCTCCTTTTCTGCATGGTCAGCACTTACTCTGAATATTATTGCCTCATCCCTGGTACATGCTGCACCTTCCCACCAACACCATCCCTGAATATTCACACATGGCATCAGAAGTAAAAGAAAATCACCTGCCAACACTACCTCATTACAAATAGCATTTCACAAAAAAATGCTATCGAAGTATTCACTAATTTTGAATTTGATGATGATGACTTGGATGTATTGAATGAGAGATTTTGGGAACACTGTGAGCCAGGAAAGGATATGGTGTATACAACGCACATTTTTCATTTGAGTGCAAAAGCAACCAATCAAACAGATGTGCACGTGGCTGCTTTATTTTTCGCAAGTCGAGGCCTATGAGTTTAATCAGATTACTGACTCACTGATGTGGGACACAACTGTGAATGACCAAGTCAGTGGCATATTACGCCAAAAGCCATTTCTCACATTAGCCAGACCAATAGATATTTGCGGATCTAGCAAAATGAGCCAGAGTGAAATAAAAATGCTACATCAAGATGCCCAAAAAGTACATTGTTGCTGTCAGAACTCTACATGCTTTTCAGCACCTGAGGCATGTTCTGCTCAGGGCCTGGCACAATGTCTCTGCCTTTCCCTGGCATTTTTGCACTTTGATGTCTCAACTAGAACCTAATGTCCCACAGTGCTCCTGTCTTGCCTGGTTGCTTATCACAGGCATAAGTCAGGCAGCTTAGCATCGTTATTACCAGCAGTCAGTCAAGGGCTGGTCAGCAGCTGTGGCAACTAATGCATTTTTTTCAACCAAATGGTCACGTCTACAAGTCTCAGGGAAACAGTTCTCAGTCAGGGCAAGGGAGACAGGATTCAGTCAGGGGATCCTGACACAGCATGTCCAAGGAATCATTTGATATCAGCCCAGGGACTTTGACAGTGTCAGTCAGCCATTGGGGCAATCAGGATCAGGGAATCTGTATCACTACAGTACAGAGAGGTGGCCACACTCACTAATTACATTCTCAAAATGCTGCAATAGACTTGTTGAGCCTGAATTATGTTCATCAATCCAAGCTGACCCTGTCCATTCCTGCCATTGGAGGTCAGTTTGATGAAATGCTCAAGGTTTTTGGGAGTTTGGGAGGTTCAAGTCCATAGCTCCCTGAAACAGCAGCACAAGTAGATAAGATGGTGAAGAATTTCGCTTTCATGGTAAACAGCATCAGGATATGGTCAACGTGGATGTCTGGTTCCTAAGTGGCATGTCAGAGCATGCACTATTTGTACGAGAATTACTATGGTTTCAACCACGAAATGGCCACAACTTGATCAAAAGAGAAAGTGACCAACAAGCAGTTTGAACCATCAGCTGTCAAATAAATTAAGACAGAGTTAAACGTATTGGCAGGAGTTTTTTTTACATTTTTTTAAAAAAAATTCATTCATGGGATGATCACATCACTGGATAAGAATGGCAGTTTCCTTCCCTAAAGGCCGTTGGTGAACAGATGGGTTTTTTCCAACAAAGACAATGGATTCACAGTCATCATCAAATTCTTATTTCCAGATGGATTCACACCTAGGTCCCCAGAACAGTATCTCAGCCTCTAGGGAAGTGACGGACAGAAGACTAAATAGAAAATATGTACTAGAAATCATACAATGTCTTGGTTTATGTTTCCATCATGAGATCCATCACTGCTATGGACACCAGGTAAAGAGCTGAAGAGACTGCAATGCTCCCAGGCAGAGTCACAGCGGTCACCAGGTTTCATAGCCGACTGGGAAAATGCAATCAGGGATTATAGGACATGACTCAGCCCAATCCTATGTTTGGATTTAAAACTTTCCTTTGATTTTTATCCACAAAATGAAAGATTACATTGTTTCCAATAAACAAATGTCTGTGGAGAGCAACAGAATCCGTCATTGTAAAGGTGTGCAGACCTATCTAACAAATAAAGGGCCATCGAGATCATCACAGAATTCCTACAGTGTGGAAGATGGCCATTCAGTCAATATCAACCCTGCAAAGAGCATCCCACCCAGTCTCACACCCTACCCACCCTATGCCTGCATTTTGCACACAAGATACTATGGGCAATTTAGCATAGTCAATCTACATAATTTGCACAGTTTTGGACTGTGGGAGGAAACCAGAGCATCTGGAGGAAACTCACGCAGACAGTGTCTGGGTAAGACACTGTTTGTCAGGTCAGTGCGGACATGATGGGCTAAATGGTCTGCTCCCACACTGGAGGGATTCTATGATCTCCAGCAACAAGCCCAAAACACATGGTTTTTGAATCTACTATAACAATGTGTGGAGCTGGATGAACACAACAGGTCAAGCAGCATCTCAGGAGCACAAAAGCTGACGTTTCAGGCCTTGACCCTTCTCTAGGCCCGAAAAGTCAGCTTTTGTGCTCCTGAGATGCTGCTTGGCCTGCTGTGTTCATCCAGCTCCACACTTCGTTGTCTTGGATTCTCCAGCATCTGCAGTTCCCATTATCACTGATACTATTTTTGATTCTACTGTTAGCTATATTCAAACCAATCAACTTATTCAGAAATTTGCTGGCAGTTAACCAGTCCTGATGAACCAGCAAGTCCCTTTTCACATATCGTGCAGGTGGATAGTCTTTAGTCAGTGCGAATGTGTCGACGTGTTGTGACAACGTGACTATTTCCAAGCTCTACCTTACACAACTGTTAGTGTGACATTTTATTCACAATACCAGCACCTTTAATTGAGCAGGGGTCGGTAACATCTGTACAAACAGCCCAAAACCATGGTTCATTTGATAGTGAGAGTGACAGCAAAGTTCTTCAACTGTGGTTGTCTGTGAACTCGCTGGTGTGTTAACAGTTTGGATGACAATGAATCCCTTCCCACACTCAGAGCTCATGAAAGGTCTCTCCCCAGAGTGAACTCGCTGGTGTATCAGCGGGGAATTCGAATCAGCAAAGCCTTTCCCTCATGCAGAACAGGCCAATGGTCTCTCTCCAGTGTGACTCTGGTGGTCAGTTTCTAGCTGGGATGGATGAAGAAATTCCTTCCTGCAATCTGCACATTTCCACACTGTCTCCCAGTGTCACTGCACTGGTGTTCGGACATTTCAGATGAATCTTCACAGACTCTTCAACACACACACCATGTGCATTTCTCCCCAATGTGAGTGCTGCGTTTTCCTTCAATGTTCAAAACCCTGAGATAATTGGGTTGTGATAAACAAAGTGACCGTCAGACCTGGATGTGGACCTGTTAAAATTCTCCAACTGCAGACTATACTTTCAAACAGAAAGTTAAGTGTAGCGAGTAAGAAACCAGAAGGACACAGATTGTGAAACTGAGAAATTCTCTGGGCATGTGTGGAGCGATACTTGGGGAAAATGCTGGATCACCATTAGAACAAATTCATTCATAAATATCCTCCAGGTAAGGGATCCAGTCAGTGTTTGCATAAAACTACCAAAAGAGAGGTGGGGGAAGCCAGCGAGGAAGGACAGTCATTGTATAGATCTGTAACTCAACCTTTCGATCCCTCTGAAAGACTAAGAATAGTGCAGAAGTAAAATTGTGGGAATCTGAAATGAAAACAAAAAATGCTTCATCAGCATTGTACAGCACAAAACAATCCCTTTGGTCCCAGTTGTCCATGCTGACTAGATATCCCAAATTAATCTAATCCCATTTGCAAGCATTTGACCTATACTCTGCGACACCCTTCCTATTCACATACAACATTTAAAAGGTATCTGGATGGGTAACTGTACCAGCTTCCACCAGTTCCTCTGGCAGCTCATTCTACACAGGCACCACCCACTTTCCCTTTTTAAAAAAAACAAATTCGCTGGAAAAGCTCAGCAGGCCTGTAGCATCTGTTAAGGAGGAAAAAAAGTTAACATTTCAGGACCGGTGACCCTTCCTCAGAACCCGAAACTCTTCTCTCCTCCACAGATGCTGCCAAACCTGCTAGGCTTTTCCAGCAAATTTGTTTTTTTTTAGATTTAAGGCATCTGCAGTTCTTTTGGTTCCCTTTTAAGACTTTCCCTCTCGGCTAAAGCCAATGTTATTAGTTCTAGTCTCCCCTAACCTGGGAAAACAATCTTGGCCATTCACCCTACGCCCACCATAATTTTAACAACCTCTATAAGGTCACCCCTCAGCCTTCAATGCTCCAGGGAAAATAGACCCAGCATATTCAACTTCTCCCTACAGCTCAAAATTCCACCTCTTGCAACATCCTTGTAAATCTTTTCTGCACCCTGCCAAGTTCAACAGCATCATTCCTATAGCAGGGAGACCAGAACTGAACACAGTATTCCAAAAGCAGCATAATCAATGCCTTGTTCAGCCTATAACATTGACCTCCCAACTCCTACGCTCAATGCACTGACCAATAAATGCAAGCAGAGCAAATATCATCTTCACTACCTTCTGTACCTGCAATCCACCTTCAAGGAACTGTGCACATGCACCCCAAGGAGTCCCTGTTGCATAACAGTCCCCAGGGCCTCATCATTAACTGTTTAAGTCCTGCGCTGATTTGCATTACCATAATGCAATTGCTCACATTTATCTGAACTAAAAACTTATTTCTATCACTCCTTGGCACATCAACCCATGTGATTATGTTCCCATTGTGCTTGGGAAGTAAACGCCTTTGCTGTCTACTACAACAACAATTTTAGTGTCATCTGCAAACTTACTAACCATTCCTCCAATATTCATTCCGCATGATTTGCATCAATGATTAAAAAAAAGCAGTGGACCCAGCACCGATCCTTGCAGCACACTGCTGTTCATAGTCATCTAGACTGAATCCACTCTCCCCCAGCTGACCATGATCTTGTCTCCTACCTTCAAGCCAATTTTGTTTCAAATAGCTAACTCTCCCTGGGTTCCATTTGATCTAATCTTGCTAACCAATCTGTCATGTGGAGCTTTGGTGAATGCCTTGCTGAAGTCCATAATAGACAATGTCCACTGCTTTGAGTTTTTTGAAGAAGTGACGAAGAAGGCAATCAAGTTAATGAGACAAGATTTCCTACTCACAAAGCCATGTTGACTATCCCTAATCAGTCTTTGCTTCTCTAAACACATGCAAATCCTGTCCCTCAGAATCCCCACCAGCAACTTACCCACCACTGACATCAGGCTCAACGGTCGATGGTCCCGTGGCTTTTCCTTAAAGAATGACACCACATTAGCCACCCGGCCTTCTGGCACTTCACTAGTGTCAGTGATACAAATACCTCAGCAAGGGGCCAGCAATTGCTTCCCCAGCTTCTCCCAGAGTTTGTGGGTAACACCTGATCAGGTGCCAGGAACCTATCCACCTTTATGCATTTTAAGACATCTAGCACCTAGATCTCTGTAATATAGACACTTCTCACGACTCACTATTTATGTTTCCAAGCTCTCTCACTTCCATATCCTTCTCTGCAGTAAATACTAATGCGAAATACTCATTCACTATCTCAGCCTGCAGTTCCACACAGACAGCCTCGTTGATCTTTAAAGGGGCCCTATTTTCTCCCTAGTTGCTTTTTTGTCCCAAATGAAGTTTCAGAATCTCTTGGGATTCCCCTTAACTTGATTTGCCAAAGATAGCTCATGTCTCCTTTTTGCCGTCCTGATTTCTCGAGTATAATCCTACTGCCCTTGTACTTCGAGGGATTGACCTAATTCCTGCTGTCAATACCCGACATGTGCTGCCGCCTTTTTCTTGACCACAGCCTCAATTTCTCCAGTCAGCCAGTATCCCCTACATTTACCAGCCTTGCCCTTCACATGAACAGGAACATATTGTGTCTGGGCTCTCCTTATTTTAGTTTTGAAGACCTCCCACTTTCCAAGCATTCCTTGACCTGCATATTACCTCTCTGGATCATCTTTTGCAAGTTCTTGCCCAACAATGTCAAAGTTGGCCTTACTCCAATTTAGAATTTTGAAATGTATATTAAATAAATAAGTTTTATTTTAAACTGATCACATCTGCCTGCATCTGGCATATACTCCTCTAAACCTCTCTTGTCTATGTCCTAATTCAAATGTCTTTTAAACAACGTGGCTGTACCTGTATCTGCCACTTCCTCTGAAAGTTTGTTCCACACATGGAAAACTCCATAAAAATAAAAGTTTCCCTCATGTCTTTTTAAATATGTCTTTCTCCTCTCACCTTACACACATGTCCGCTTGTCTTGAAATCAGCCAACCTTGTGAATAAACCCTTGCTATTTGCATAATCTGTGCCCTCATGATTTTATGAACCTCCAAGGCCACTCGTTAACCCATTATGCTGCAGTGAGAAAAGTGCCAGCTTTGGCCGTCTATTTGATAATCAAGCCCTCCATTCCTGGCAACATCCCAGCAAGTCTATTCTGAACTGTCTCCAGTTTAATAATAATGTCCTTCCTGTAACAGGGCGACCAGAGCTGCACACAATACCTCAAATGAAGCCAAAACAATGTCCTGTACAACCTCAACATAACATCCCAACTCTGAGACTCTAAGGTCTGAGCAATGAAAGGAAGTGAGCTAAACAACTTATTAATCACTCTGTCTACTTGTCTACATAAACTTCAAAGAATTATGCACTTGAATCTCAGCATTTCTCTGTTCCACAACACTACCCTGGGTGCAACCATCAATTGTGCAAGTCCTACCCGGTTCATTTTACCAAAATACAATGTCTCACATTTATTCAAATTGAACTTCATCCTCCACTCCTCAACCCATTGACATAATTGATCAAGATCTTGCTGTCATCTTCGATAACCTTCACTGACCACTATACCAACATTTCATACCACTAATTCTAGTATCATCTGCAAACTTACTAATCTTGTCCCTTAAATTCTCATCCAAATCATTAATATAAATGAGAAACAAAAGTGGACCCTGTGCCAAATGCTGTGGAACATGCTGGTCACAGAACTCCACTCTGAAAAATCCTCCAGCACCACCGTCTCTCCTCCAACTGAGCCAATTCCGCTTCCAATTAGCGAGCTCTTCCTGAATCACATGTGATCTAACTTTACGTATCAGTCTACCATGTGGAATCGTGTCAAAGGCTTCACTCTCACTCTGGAGGTGCTGCAAAACTGAAACAATTCCCCCACCATTTGCCCATCATTCCTTGAAAAGTTAAATCCAAACTCTTTTTTGAGAATAACTGCTAAATCTGCATCCAGCTGCCATTCAGACTGTTCCAGATCCTGGGAACTTGCTGAGTCAAACACTCTTCACATTTTCACTCTGCATTTTTTGCCAATTATCTGAATGTTGTACTCCACGGTTACCAAACATTGCTACAATGGAGAATTACCTGAGCTTTTGTTCACTCTCTCCAAACCAGAGACCCATCAATTTTAATTGACTTATGGGATGTGGCCTTTGCTGCACAGGCTAATATTGATTTCCACTTTTATTCAATTTGGAGAAAGTGGTACTTTCTATTACTGCTGCACTCCATCTGCTGTAAGTACACCACTGTGCTGTTATGATAATAATCCACCCTGGAGCCTCACTACCCTCCCTACTGCAGGAATCATACCTCAGACCTCACTACCCTCCAGATCATGCCCTCAAGCCTCACTACCTGCATTGTTGCAGGCATCATTCTCGAGTCTCAACACCCTTCACATCTGTGGAATCCCTCTCCAGCCTCATGACCTGCCTATCGTTGGAATCCCCCTCCAGCCTCAACTCACACCATCTATCTAGATTCCTCCAGTCTCACAGACCACCTTATCTGTCATCTCCTCCAGCCCACAAACTTCTTTAGCTCTATAATTGTCTTTACCGTCACAAACTCCCTCTGTCTGGTCTCCTCCAGCCTCACAATCTTCCCCATTTCTGTAATCTCCTCCAAGCTCACTTTTCTCTATTTTTGTAGTCTTCTCCAGTCTCAGAACCCTTCCTGTCTCTCATATCATCCAGCCTCACAGATCAGTGATACAAGAACGATATTTCTTTCCTCTAATACAATCCTTATTTTTATTCATCCACATGATGGCAGCACTTTCAATTTCCTGGGCTTCAGGCCCCAGAATTGAAGTCAACCGCTTTCCCTCTATACCTCACTTTACTCCCGAAAACACTGACCAATCATGAGTCATTTAGTCTAATATCTCATTTTCTGAAATAACTTGAAATATTGCTGGGCATCTTCCTATGTGAAGAGTCTCGGAGGTCTACAGCACAGAAAAAGGCTTTGTGGCCCATACAGCCTGGGCTGGTTAAAAACCACACCCTAACTATTCTAATCTAATTTTCCAGCACTTGGCCCATACACTTGTCTGTGTTGGCATCACAAGTGTGCATCTAAATATGCCTTAAACGCTATGAGGATCTCTGTGCCTACCACCCTCACAGAGAGTGAGGCTCAGTGCCATTGTCACAGCATGATGACATCACAGACAGGAACAGAGACGAGCTGAGTCTGTGCAAACCAAAGATCCCCCACACACCGTGAAGGACGGGAGGGTCCCTGATAGGGGGCAGAGGAGATTTAACAGAATGGTTTGTACGAAGAGGGTTTTTAGTTGCATGGATAGGGTTTTTTTTAAAGTTATAATTTCATGTGACTTAGGTATTGCTGGTACATATTGAGAATATCCATCGACAATAGATGGACTCTCATTCTCAACCTCTCCCCTTGCCTGGGGTGTGGTAATCTTCAGGTTAAACTAGCCCTATGGTCAGGTAGGATAATGGTGACTTCACCTTAGGCACAGTGATGCCACTTTGCCTCAGTGGTGTAGAGGGGAATGTTGAATGTGGTGGACGGGACACCACTCCGACACTGCTTCATCTGGAGGATGTTAACTTCCTTTAATATTGTTGGGGCTGTACTCATGCAGGTAAGTGGAAATGAAAAGTGGATGAGTGCCTCACACACAAGAAGCAAACTGTCATTGGGTAATCAGGTGCTTGGGGAAACGGAGATTGATCTCCTTGTAACAAAGGATTTTGAGGGGACCTTTGATAGGAGGTGTTTACAAAAGATAAACATTAGAATGGTAAAACGTACACAACTGGCCATAAAAAAGGACTACAGGACATATATTGAAAGTTGTAGGAAAGATCTATTGAGAGAATGGAGTAATAAGAGAGAAATTTTACATGGCAAATGGGAATGAGCAGGAACACAATACTCACACACAATGCGAATATCCAGGTCCTGATGAATTGAGTAATTCTGTCAGAGTTTGGTGTTACAATTATTGAGCTTCCTACCTGAAAGTCCACTTGTAATATCCTGTAACACAAATTCATAAAATCCATCACTGTCAGAGTAGAAATCCACAACATCCCCTCCTCCTGGCCGAGGGTAACTGTGCATTGTTCCTGCTGCACATTATTCCTTGTGGGAGTCAGCAGCTGATTTGAGGGATTTCTATTTGGGTTTCTCGGAATTTCCACATTGGGGCTTCATGTCACTGAACAGAACAACAGGTGTTTGACACAAGGCAAAGAATGGCCAAGATTTAGTGCGATGCAGGCAGCAGGATTTGCTTCCTTTTCTTTCCTTCTGTGCTGCTGCACTGCCACAATGAGACATCAGCTTTTCCGGCCCAATGCAACTTGATGAACAAGTTGTCTCGATTCTGAGAAATGGGCAGTAAGCTTCTCCCAGTCATTTGAAAAAACGCCCCTTAAAAAGGCAGCAATTACATATGTGTCATGTTGCCCAGTGCTCCCAACAAAAAGATGAGAAGAATGAGGGAGGATCTCATAAAAAGGGATAACAGTCAAGTTCCATGAGGGTTAGAGTTTATGGAGAGATATTGATAAATGGGTGACAAGTCGGCAAATGGAGTATAATTTGGGAAAATGAGAAGTTGCTATTTTTTGAGGAGATGACCGAAGAACAGTGTTATTTAAAAATGTAAAAACTGTGGAAAACTGCAACACAAAAGGGATTCAGGAATAATTGTGCAGGAAGCATGAAGCGAGCACACAGTTGCAACAGGTAATCGGGAAGGGTCATGGGATGTTATCCTTATGTCAAGGTGTTTGCAGTAGAAGAGTTTGGAATACATGTCTTAGGACAAATATACAACTTGCTGGCAAGACCACATCTGGAAGAATGTGAGCAGCTTTTTTGGTCCACTTATTCGAGCAAGTATATCACTTCACTGGAGGCATTTCAAAGAAGTTGAACTAAGATGATCATTGGTTTGGAGGGATTATGTTTTAAGCTAAGACTAAACAGGTCTGGAATATACTAACTAGATTTTTTTGAAGAATGAGAGATGTTCTAATTAAAAATAGAGGATTCTCAAGGGAGTTGACAGGATAAATGCTGAGGAAATATTTCTCATCGTGGGAGCAGATTCTTGATAAGGCAGAGAAGAGAGGGTTCTCTTTTGGAATTGTCAAGCTTAAGGCAACACAGACATGGGTAAGGGGTTTCAGTCGCGAATGAGCTGGAGTGAGGTGGAGAGAAGGAGCATTTTAGAGATTGAAATTTCTGGCATTTGTGATTGAAATGTACGGTAAGATGTTCATCTTGAGACCAGATATGAGAGCATTATTGAGAAGGGTGCAGTTCAGCCTCAGACAGTTCCCAATGAGAGGGATGGATTCAGTACAATAGTAAGGAAAAATAATTTGTAATAATAACTGAAGGCAATGTGTTTTACTATCACAAAGTGTTATTGGAGGAAATTTCAGCTAATCAAGTAGTGGAAGCATGAAAAGCAGTTTTATAATTGAGTAACAGTGGAGCAAAGTGATGGAGACGAGTTAGATCTGAACATTGTAGAATACATGTGAAAGTTAACACAGTGCTTGTCGAAGATCTCACCTCCTGGAAGTATGTTGGTGAGAAACAGCATGGGCCAAGGATAGATCCTTGAGGGACATTTACTACATGGATTTCAGACAGGAAAGAGAGATGGAGTGGGATTTTCCAATGACGGTGAGGTCGAACATTGGTTTTAAACAGAATGGGTGAGAAGGACATAACCAGAAAAGAGAAACAGACAGAACAAGTAACAATATCTGTGAATTGGCATGGGGGAAGAGGCAGGGAGGAGGAGGAGGAGAAATAAGAGTTGGAATATTTGTAGTTTAGTGAGAATAGGGCAAAGGGTTAAGATGAGCTCTGATAAGGCTTGACATGAAACTGGACAAAGATGCAAGTTTAAGCCTAAAACGAGGAGCAACATGCTAGGCAATTTGGTTTGGTGGGCTTGTGGAAGAGAGGGAAGCAGCAGAGGCAGCTGATTGGATTGTCTCAATCTTAGTGACATAGAAACTGCATGTGTCTCCTTCACTTGCTGTTGGAGCGGAGGATGGAGGAGACAGGATGATGGACAGTGTTTTGCAAAGAAACAATGCCTGTGTTAGTGATATTTAAAAATGAGTGAACAAACCTGATGACTAACTTTTATCCAGAATGTTAAAATGTACAACAGAAGTCCAGGTTCAAATCCTATCTCAGCAGATGGTGGAATTTGAATTCAATTAAAAAAACTGGAAGAATCAACTGGTTGCCATGGCAACAATTGCTGATGACAGAGTGAAAAAAAAATCTAATGTCCTTTGGGGAAAGAAATTTGCCAACCTCAGCAAGCCACTCAGTTGCAAATCACTGCAAAGTTTCAACAAAGGAATGAAGCTGGGTGGCCCATTTGGCATCTACCAGGGAACTAGGAAAGACAACTGCAGAATCAGCCCTATCGGCCCCCCAAACTCCTGCTTAATAATATCTGGGGGCTAGTGGCAAAATTTGGAGAGCCGCTTCAAAGACGAGTCAAGGAACAGTGTCAGACTCATGGAAACATACCTGGCAAACAATGACACACACCACTATCATTGTCCTTAGTGAAGCCCTGTCCCAGCAGACGTGACAGCACAGTGCTATTCTGACCAGATTATTTGACCTGGGAGTACTCAACTTTGACTCTGACGCCTGGAAGTCTCACGGCTCCTGCTGATTACCATGTACCATCCTCCCTTGGTTGATAAATCAGCAGTAGTATTATCGCTAGATTATTAATCCAGAGACCCAGGTAACATTCTGGGGACCTGGGTTCGCATCCTGCCATGGCAGATGGTGAAACATGAATTAAATAATGATCTGGAACTAAGATTCTCATGATGACCATGAAACCATTGCCAATTATCAGGAAAGACCCATCTGGTTCACTTATGCCCTTTCCGGAAATGTGCCATCCTTACCTGGTCTGGATGACATGTGACTCCAAACCCATAGTGATGTGCTTGACTCTTAACTGCCTTCCAGGTTATAAACGCTGGTCCAGCCAGCGATTTCCACATCCCAAGAGGGAATTTTAAGAAACAAAAAACTCCATCATGTTGAACAGCACTTAGAGAAAGCACTGCGAGTGTGAATAGCACTAAATGGACTCAATGTCCACATCAGGAGTAGTTTGCAGGAGGATTACCAATCAGGCTGGTCGGGTCCTGAAGGACAAAGCTGCTTGGCTGGGACTGCAGCAGGTGCTGACGCACCAAAACGGGGAAAATATAGCTGATCTCATCATCACCAATTTCCCAGCTGCAGAGGCATCTGTCCATGACAGGATTGTTAACAGCAACCACCGCACACTCCTGTGGAGACAAAGCCTCATCTTAAACTTGAGAATACCCCCCATTGCGTTGGGTGGCACTAACTTCGGCTAAAAGGGACAGACTTGGAACAGACACAGGAGCTCAAAACCAGATATCTATGAGGCTTTGAGAGAGACTGCAACAGTAGCAGACCTTCTCCAGCACAATCTGTAACCTCATGGCCCAGCATATCCTACAGACAGCCATTGCCATTGATCCAGGGGACCAACACTGGTTGAACGGAGAGTATTGGAGGGCACGCCAAGGGCAGCACCAGGCATACCTAAAAAATAAGGTGCCAACCTGGTAAAACCACCAAACAGGACTATCTGCATGCCAAATAGCATAAGCAGCAAGAGTTAGAGCTAAGCCACCCCATAACCAATAGATCAGATGCAAGCTCTGCAGTTCTGCCACACCCAGTCGTGAACGGTGATGTACAATTAAACAACTCACTGGAGGAAGAATGCCAAAAATCCCCATCTTTACCCGACACAGGACCCCAACCTATCCATGCAAAAGACAAGTCTGCAGCAATCTTCAGCCAGAAGTGCCAACTGGATGATCCATCTCAGCCTTCTCCAGAGGTCCCCAACAGAGATGTGAGTTTTCATCCAATTTGATTCATTTCACATGATATTAAAGAAATGAATGAACAGTGCAAAGGTTATGGGCCCTGGCAACACTCTGACAATAGTAGCGATGACTAGTGCTCTAGAGCTTGCTAGCATCCAAGCCAAACTATTTCAGTTCTGCTACAGCGCTGGCATCTACTAACAATTTGGAAAACTGCCCAGGTCTGTTCAGCACAGAAACACTGAAAATTGAACCCGACCAATTTCCCCTCAAGCAATCTACTCTCTATCATCAGTAAAGTGATGGAAGGCGTCGTCGACAGCGGTCGTAAGCAGCACTTACTCAGCAGTAACCTGCTCAGTGACACCCAGCATGGGCCATGGTGGGCACTCGGTTCCTGATCTTATTACAGACTTGATCCGCAAATTCACAAACAGCTGAATTCCTGAGGTGAGGGGAGGGTAAACAGCAGAGCTCTGCACAAAAACCACTTACTTCCACTTCAGTGACAATGACTGACAGTGACACCTTAGTTTCAGCTCATCTGCTGAACCTCTCATCTATTCCTGTGTTACCTCTAGACTTAACTATCCAAACTCACTGCCAGTCGGCCTCCCACATTCAACATCCCTGCAACCTCAAGAATACCTAAAATTCTGCTGCACACAAGTTCATTTGTACCAAGACCTGTTCACCATCACTGCTGTGCTCCCTGACCCACAAAGGCTCCTATTTATAAGCAACAATTTAAAATTCTCACCAGTGATTTAATTCCTGGCTGTGATGAGCCCTATCTCCCTGCACCAAACAACCTTCAAGACTTGGATAACTCATTTAGTTCCAGACTCCAACAATGCGTTTAATCATCCCTTCACTATTGGAGGCTGTTTCTAAAGTTGCCAGAAAACGTGATCTGGAATTCCCCTGATAAACCTCTTAGGTTTGCTTTCCTTGAGAGAGTCAGGAAAACCTGTAGATTTGGTAACTTTTTGGTCACCTGACCTAATATGGCCTTACGTCAAAAGTTTGTTGATAATATTTTTGTGAAATTATAAAACATGATAAAAATACAAATAGTTTGTTGATTTGGACATACACCATTAGCTCTTCAGTATCGCTAGATGAATGATCTGTAACTTCTCAAATGGAGCATTGTGAGAGCACCTTTATCATACAAACTGCAGTAGCACACGAAAGTTAAACATCACCTTCTCCACAGGTAACAGGGCTTTGGCAACGATCGCTGGTATCTGTGGAAGGAGAAACACACAGTAAATGTTGCAGAAGTGCAAAATGAATGACAGATAAAAACGCTGTAGAATTTGGTGGTCTGAAATGGAAGAAAAATACACTCTTTCTGGGAAAATATTTCCTGACTGTGAAAGATACCATTCAAAAATTAATCTGGTCAGAGAGCAGCACATGGTCAGGGGGTGGGCAGCAGAGGAAAATTTATTTACAAAAAAGGTACAAGGAAATTACAGTAAAATACTACAGAGATCAAATCTATCCATCAGTAGAGACTGAAGAGATTAGACACCGACAAAGGTGATCAGGGAGCACAGAAGTGAGCAAGAGCAGTGTGAGCTGCTATGATCCAACAGTCTGGGAAAAAAAATCCATAAGAAACAAACATTTCTCTTGGATAAGAGATAATAGGAACTGCAGATGCTGGAGAGTCCAAGATAACAAGGTGTGGAGCTGGATGAACACAGCAGGCCAAGGAGCATCTTAGGAGCAGGAAAGCTGACGTTTTGGGCCTGGACACTTCATCAGAAACGGGGGAGGGGAAGAGGATTCTGAACGAAATAGGGAGAGGGGGGAGACAGATCAAAGATGGAGAGAAAAGATATTTGGAGAGGAGACAGACAAGTTAAAGAGGCGGGCATGGAGCAGGTAAAGATGAGGAGAGGTGGGGAGGTAGGGAGGTGATAGGTCAGTCCAGGGAGGACAGACAGGTCAAGGGGGTGGGATGAAGTTAGTAAGCAGGAAATAGGGGTGCAGCTTGAGGTGGGAGGAGGCGATAGGAGAGAGGAAGAACAGGTTAGGGAGGCAGGGACAAGCTGGGCTAGTTTTGGGATGCAGTTGGGGGAGGGGAGATTTTGAGGCTTCTGAAATCCACATGGACACCATTGGGCTGCAGGGTTCCCAGGCAGAATATGTGTTGCTGTTCCTGCAACCCTTGGGTGGCATCATTGTGGCACTGCAGGTGGCCCAGGATGGACATGTCATCTGAGGAATGGGATGGGGAGTTGAAATGGTTCGCGACTGGGAGGTGCAGTTGTTTCTTGCGAACTGAGCGTAGGTGTTCTGCAAAGCGGTCCCCAAGTCTCCGCTTGGTTTCCCCAATGTAGAGGAGGCCACAACGGGTACAGGGGATGCAGTATACCACATTGGCAGATGTGCAGGTGAACATCTGCTCGATGTAGAAAGTCTTCTTGGGGCCTGGGATGGGGGGGGGGAAGAGAAGAGGGAGGAGGTGTGGAGGCAAGTGTAGCACTTCCTTTGGTTGCAGGGGAAGGTGCTGGGAGTAGTGGGGTTGGAGGGCAGCGTGCAGCGGACAAGGGAGTCACGGAGAGACTGGTCTCTCCGGAAGGCAAGCAAGGGTGGGGAGGGAAAAATGTCTTTGATGGTGAGGTCGGATTGCTGATGGCGGAAGTGTCAGAGGATGACGTGTTCGATCCGGAGATTGGTGGAGTGGTATGTGAGGATGAGGGGGATTCTTTTTCAGTTGTTATTGCAGGGACAGGGTGCGAGGGAGGAGTTGTAGAAAAATGCAGGAGACACGGTCAAGGGTGTTCTTGACCACTCTGGTGGGGAGGTGGGGAGTGGAGTTGCGGTCCTTGAAAAACAAGGGCATCATAGATGTACGGGAGTGGAATCCTGGGAGCAGATGCGGCAGAGGTGAAGCAATTGGGAATAGGAGATGGCATTTTTGCAGGACGGTGGGTGGGTGTGAGATGTTAATGTGATAACATCCCATTAATTTAAAGAAGTATAGAAATCAAAGTCTTTCATCTGCATTTGATTCCTATACAGAGACTTCGATTTATAGAAGTAAAGTCTTTTATCTACTCACATCGGTATGCAGACACTGCCCTGAAGCTTCCTGCCCAGCTAGGAATTCAGTGTAAAGCTTTTGTAACTCCTTATCTTCTCACACATCGGCATGCAGACACTGTCTTAAGTTTCCTGACTGAACTGAAATTAGAATCAATCTGTATCAAATAGGGTTAGGTGGGGAAATTTTGTAAAGGTGTGAAACCTCTAAAGCATGTAACTTCTGTCGCTGACTAAGGAGCCAGGGCACTGACTTTGTCCTAGCCAGACACACTGGCAACTTGAAATCACAATCTGTCCCGGACAACAACTCAAAATCACCTCCTGCCATGAGCAGCTACTTCACAAGCAATCGATACTATATCCTGGTCTTTTATGTTGTCGATGTAATAATTGCTTGGTATCCTGTTTTTGTCTGTTGTAGTAATTGTTTTATGTATCATGTCATTGGAGGTTGTGAAATCGTTTTCTGTATCATGTCTTTTGTAAAGTATAAAAAGCAGGGACTGTCCGGGGAGAACTCCTTGTGAGACTTTGCACTGTGTGCCGGGTTGAGTACAGTGATTCTTCACAGCTTGTACTTGCTTGGTAAGAAAATGATTGGTGTTTTTCTAAACAGGTCAGTGTCTTGTTATTGCAGCACGTCCGTGAGGGTCTCCGAAAACAAACTTGACAGGTGGGAGGAGGTGTATTCTAGGTAGCTGTGGGAGTCAGTGGGCTTGAAATATATATCGGTTTTGAGATTGTTCCCCAAGATGGAAATAGAGGACCAGGAAGGTGAGAGAGGTGGTTAGAGATGGTCCAGGTGAACTTAAGGTTGGGGTGGAAGGTGTTGGTGAAGTGGGCGAACTGTTTGAGCTCCTCATAGGAGCACGAGGCAGCGCCGATACAGTCATCCATGTACTGGAGGAAGAGGTACGGAAGAGGGATTGTTCCAACAAAGAGGCAGGCAAAGCTTGGGCCCATGCAGGTACCCATGGCCACCCCCTTTGTCTGTAGGCAGTGGGACGAGTTCACCGAAGCACATAATGGGGTCAGTGGAGGGGAACTGGTCAGACCTGCAGGACAGGAAATAGCGTAGGGCTTTGAGGCAATCTGTATGGGGTATGCAGGTGCTAATGTGGTATACTGCACCGCTGCACCCGTTCTGGCCTCCTCTATATCAGGGAAACCAAGCAGAGGCTTGGGGACCACTTTACAGAACACCTACACTCAGTTCGCAATAAACAATTGCTCATCCCCACCTCCCTAACCTGCTCTTCCTCTCACCTATCCCCTCCTCCCATCTCAAGCCACACCCCCATTTCCTACTTGCTAACCTCATCCCACCCCTTTGACTTGTTGGTCCTCCATAGACTGACCCATCCCCTCCCCACCTACACTCACCTTTACCTGCTCCATCCTCACCTCTTTAACTTGTCTGTCTCCTCTCCACTTGTCTCCCACTCTCTCCCTGTTTGTTTCAGCATCCCCTTCCCCTCCCCCATTTCTGAAGGGTGTGGGCCCGAATACGTCAGTTTTCCTGTTTCTCTGATGCTGCCTGTCCTGTTATGTTCCTCCAGCTTCACCCCCGGCCCTTTTAAAGTTTCAAAGCTGTCGCGCATGCGCCCCGCGGATCACTGCCCCCAATAAAGATGGTGACGGTCACACGGGCCTATCGCCATCTGAGGCGTTGATTTGTTTTCTGCAAACGTGAGTCTGGGAGTTTCAAATGGGTGTGTTTTCCGACGTGCACTAACTGTTTGTAAAACTTCCAAACCCATACGAATATCACTTCCCTCCAGCTTTCTACCGTTTTGCTTTCTTTACTGTGGCCTGCTCTTACCTCAATTGCACAAATCTTGGTCTCAGCGAAGGATCTAGGCCCGAAACGTCAGCTTTCCTGCTGTGTACATCCAGCTGCACACCGTGTTATCTCGGATTCTCCAGCATCTGCAGTTCCGGTTATCTCAGCGACTCTGCACCGCACTCGTGGATGATCACGTGGTTTTCACTGATCCCGCCCTCCCTTCATTCCGATTGGGCGACATCCGTCCGGTCATGCACGGCACACCTGTGCTCCTATTGGTCGCGCACTGACATCAATCAGCCGGACTTCACTGTGAGCTGGAGCATGCGCAGTGCTTTGTGTTATTGTTGGAAGCAAATGAACGTCGTCGCAATGTTGCATTTTGAGACGAATGAGACTGAAAACTGGATCTGTCTTTTTACCTTCACAGATGCTGCCAGACCTGCTGAGCTTTTCCAGCAACTTTGTTTTTGTCCCTGATTGACGACATCCCAGTTCTTTTGTTATTTTTTAATAAGTCGCGATTGAAAAGGCTTCCGGCAGCTCAAAGCTAAAGGTACTCTTGATACCGCTCTGTCAGCCAATAGAGAAATAGCGATGAAATAAGGGTAATAAATACAGGTCTAGCAGTCCTCAGGTAAGATGTAAAGGGAATAATTATGAATATGAAGAACATCACGTGGTGAAGTGAGGTGAGTGTTGTTCATATGAACTGTGATTGGGCAGAGAGGGAGGTTAATCAAAAAAGAACAAGCAGAAAAGAGATTCTCAAGAAAGGTCTGTGCAATGGAAAGCAACGAGAATCAGAAGATAAAAGCCCAACACAAGAAAAAGTTTGAAGACCGTGGCCGCAGAAACTCCAATAAGTTGTTTCACTGCTCTACTGCCTAGTTATTGACTTAAGCAGTATAATCCACATTCAACTGTAAGTAGCTGTCTGAGTTTGTCACTGTAGTTTACTTCATAACAGATAAACTCCACACTTTGTCTCAATAAAGCTGACAGTTGGTTCACCAATTAGTTCTGCTGCCAAGTCCGTTCTTGTTTGAAAAGGGGAATAGATCACATTTAAATAGACAATGAAAAATGTTAATCCAGGCTGGGAGCAAAATTCTACTCCCTCGCCACTGACTCCATCCCTGCCCCTGGTAACTGGCAGGTAACACACTGGTCACAGTCAGGGTGCAATATTTCACCCCAAGATGAGCTTCTAACCACATTACTCACCCCCACACTCATTTTCACAAAGACCACATACAATTTCAACCTCAACAGCATCTCAGGTCATCTGCTGCTGAAACTCTCATCCATTCCTTTGCTACCTCTCGACTTAACTCCCCAAACACACTCCCGGCCGGCTTCTTAATACTACTTCCCTGAAATCTTGAACTGATCCAAAAATCTGCTGCCCATGTGTTTATTTTCACCGATTTTAACATCTTCAAGTTTTGCCATTCTGTGCTCACTAACATAAACATTTTCTCAGTGGCAAAACACCAAGATTTTGACATTCATATCCTTATTTTGAAATTTTGGCATCACACCACTTTCGTTTGATAGTCCGTCCAGCTGCAAACCCCTCTGAGATATATCTGAAGAAGGGTCACTGGACACAAAACAGTAATGCTGCTCTCTCTCTCTCCACAAGCACTGCCAGATAAGCTGAGTTTCTCATCAATTTCTGCTTGTGTTACAACTTTCAAGCATCTACTGTCCTTTTGCTTTTTCCTTCAAGACATTTGTTCTCCCTGACTTCCAACCTCCTGTGGATTTCTGGTTTTAACTCCCACCATTTTCATGTTTTCAGCTCCGAAGGCCATAAGCTCTTGAATTTACTCCCTAAACATCCCTGGTTTTCAAAGTCCCCTTGTTTGTTCAGGATATTCCTTGAAACCTACTTCTTTGGCCAGTTTTGGGTCACTTGTCCTAATAAGTACCTGGTATCAAATATTGTTTTGTGACAACCTTGTGTAATATGTCAGACCATTGGATTGAATCAAATATGTGAAAACATTTAAATTGTTCTTTTGGAAAACATCACTAATCCTTCACGATCATTTGGTAACTCCTTACCTAATAGCATTGCAAGTGCGACTTCACCACATGACCTGCACTGGTTCAGAAAGGTCAAACATCAAGTTCTCCAGATGTAACTGAGGATTGGCAATAGTTACTGATACCTTTGGAGAGTGATCCAACGTTCATGTATCTGGATATGGTGAATGAATAGACAATAGGTGCTGGAGTAGGCCATTCGACCCTTCGAGCCAGCACCACCATTCATTACGATCATGGCTGATCATCCACAATCAGTATCCTGTTCCTGCCTTATCCTCATAACCCTTGATTCCACTATCTTTAAGTGCGCTATCTATCTCTTTCTTGAAAGTATCCAGAGAGTTGGCCTCCACTGCCTTCTGGGGCAGTGCATTCCATACATCCATCGCTCTCTGGGTGAAGAAGTTTTTCCTCAACTCTGCTCTAAATGGCCTACCCCTTATTTTTAAACTGTGTCTTCTGTTCTGGACTCACCCATCAGCGGAAACATGCTTCCTGCCTCCAGAGTGTCCAATCCCTTAATAATCTTATACGCCTCAATCAGATCCCCTCTCATCCTTGTAAACTCAAGTGTATACAAGCCCAGTCGCTCCAATCTTTCAACATATGATAGTCCCGGACGCCATTCCAGGAATTGAGCTCGTGAACCTACGCTGCACTCCCTGAATAGCCAGAATGTCCTTCCTCAAATTTGGAGACCAAAGCAGCACACAATACTCCAGGTGCGGTCTCACCAGGGCCCTGTACAGCTGCAGAAGGTCCTCTTTGCTCCTGTACTCAATTCCTCTTGTTATGAGGCCAGCATGCTATTAGCTTTCTTCACTGCTTGCTGTACGTGCATTCTTGCTTTCATTGACTGATGTACAAGAACACCTAGATCTCGTTGTACTTCCCTTTTACCGAACTTGACTGCATTGAGATAGTAATCTGCCTTCCTGTTCTTGCCACCAAAGTGTATAACCACACATTTATCCACATTAAACTGCATCTGCCACGTATCCGTCCACTCACCTAGCTTGTCCAACTCACCCTGTATTCTCATAACATCCTCCTCACATTTCACACTGCCACCCAATTTTGTGTCATCAGCAAATTTGCTAATATTACTTCTAATGCCTTCGTCTATATCATGAATATATATCGTAAACAGCTGCGGTCCCAGCACTGAACCTTGTGGTACCCCACTGGTCACTGCCTGCCATTCTGAAAGGGACCCGTTTATCACTACACTTTGCTTCCTGTCAGCCAGCCAATTTTCAATCCAACTCAGTATTTTGCCCCCAGTACCATGTGCCCGAATTTTATTCACCAATCTCCGATGTGGGACTTTATCAAAGGCTTTCTGAAAGTCCAGGTACACTACATCCACTGGTTCTCCCTTATCCATCTTCATATGGACATGTTGCAGAACCTGTTGGGTAAGAGAAGTTCAGAAACAGAACAGCGATGGCTTCCTTCTGACTCGAGAGGGTCTAACTTTACTTTTTAATTGAAAAATCTTCAGGTTCATTTATAGTTCTTCACGGAGTATGAATTGTTGAACTTATTCAGCTGCATGTGTACAATAAATTTCTTCAGATGTGAGGTCAAAGAAATTCAAAACTATTCCTCATCCTCCCACAGACTTTCTCTCACTGTTAAGGTGCCTACTCATGGACTTAGGGGATCCAGGTACATGATTATTTGAAGTTTACATCCCATTTAGACAGTGGTCAAACAGTCTTTTGGCACGGCAGCCTTCATTGCTCAATTGTTTCAGTTTAGGAGTTGGGAAGTCATATTGAGGTTGCACAGGATGTTGATGAGACCTCTTCTGGAATACAATGTGCGGTTTCTGTCACACAATTACAGGAGGCATATCATGAAGCTGGCGAGCGTTAAGAAGAGGTTTACCAGGATGTTGCCTGGTATGGAAGCTTTGATTTATAAAGAAAGGTTGGATAGACTTTGACTTTTCTTGCTGGTGCTTAGGAGGTTGAGAGGCGGCCTGTTAGAAGTTCATAAAATAATGAGACATGTAGATAGTATGAATTGTGGTCGTCATTTCCCAAGGATGGGAGATTTCAAGACTAGGGAATGTTTTTAAGTTGGGAGGAGATAATTTAATAAAAAAAATATGCAAGGCAGAACTTTGCAGTGACTGTGAACAAAGCAATGGCAAGTTCCAGCAGAGAAACAGGTGGCAAAGAAACAGGTGACATTGAACCAGGCATGTGAGGGCTAATGTGTTTCGTTTGCCAGTGACATTCACCGCTTCACAAAGTGGAGAACGTTGAAGTACAGCAGCGACGGTGATTATTTTGCAGGATATTCACCTTGCAAATGGTTTTTCCGCCAGTATCCCTGATTACATCGCAATCGACAGGATGAAAGCTGCAGCAAGACGTGTGGAGCCAGTGGTGTAATTGAGACGGCATCTGATTTTGAATTGGAAGTTTGGAATATTGTATCCTCTCTCACTCGAGTGAAGTTGACAGCTTTTCTACCCTTGCAAATTGACAGACACTCCCGAAGAGGAATGTCTGGCCAACGCTGTTTTTGTCAGGTTCCCAGCAGCTTAAGTGAATGGATTGCTGGGTTTTGGAAATTGAAAATTGAAATTAAAAGGTAAATGAGTAACTTGAGTGTGGGGCTACTTCAGCTCATTGTATATTTCATATCCCAGCTCATGGCAACAGTACCCATTGTCAGGAGAAACTGCATGTGTTCCACACAAAGCTGCCTTTTGCTGGGAAACCTTGTGTACAGCAGGAGAAGCGGGTAGAACACTGTGTGTATAAGACTGACACTGAGCCACACATTAAACGGTAAAGATAACAAGTAAAGTTGTAAACTTGCTCACCCAGCTGGCTTGTTTTCGTTCAGACTTTTCGTCACCACGCAAGGTAACGTCATGAGTGAGACTTCCGAAGAAGCGATGTTGTTCTCCTCCACTTGAAATTTATACTGCCCGGTCTGTTCCGGCAACTTCTGTCATTTCGCATTCTGTTCTGTATGGGTTGCATATGGGGTCCAATTCTATATGTTTGCCGACTGCATTATGGATTGAGAACCATGCCTCTAGGAATTCCCATGTGTGGCTATGTTTGGATTGCACTACTACGGTTATGTTGTCCCAGTTAAACTGATGGCCTTCATTATCCGGGTGTACTGATATTAGGGAAAGTTTGTCATGTCATTTTGCTGCCGGCTGATGTTCATGTACACTGACGGCTAGTTTCCTTCCTGTCTGTCTGATATAATGTTTGTGGCAATCGTTGCACAGTATTTTGTAAACACTGTCAGTTCTGCATGTCGTGGGTATGGTGTCTTTAATCCTTGAGAATGTTTGTCGTAGCATGGCTTTGGGCTTGTGTGCTACCGTAATTCCTAGTGGTCATAGGAGTTGTCAGTTCTGATATGTTCTTGATGTGTGGCAGTGTGTCCAGTGTGTTAGGGCATAATGTGTCCTCTTCGTGTTGCTGTTTAGTCAGTACCTGTGGATGAAATTGCAGGGATAGCCATTCAAAGCGAAGATTTTGTATTGGTGTTCTTCCTCTTTCTGCATAGTTCTGGGTCATTGCAATGAGTGGTGACCCATTTAAATAGTGTCCCGACACAGCTTAGTTTGTGCACCACTGACCTGAGTTAGTTGCCAAATTAAAAATATCCGAGCCCCTCAAGGCACTGACCCGAGTTGTGATGTGCAAAAGACAACACACAAAGGAGGATCCTTGTGTGATTGATCCAATGTGATCTGTATGCCAGGGTAACAGTGAAGACTGGTCTTCAACACCCACATTGAACCTGGCTCCACTTGGCCTCCAGTCACCTCTCACAAACTACCATTGCCCTTCACTTTTCCTGACCTCCCCTCTATTCTTGTTTTAAACTGATTGCACGCCAGGCAGTTTCAGCTGGCATTGCTGATGTGGAACTGTAACATGGAGTGAATTGATTTTGACTGATCAATGACATAATTCTCCTTCTCAAGATCAGTCAGTATTTCAGATTTATTACTTTAAATGATAACCATGAACAGGCTACGACAGTGAAGGCACTGAATAGTAATCTCTGGACCAGCAGGAAAGATCAGTTTATGGCACTCAGGACACTGTCTGATTCGGCCTTGCATTCTCCCAACCTTCTGCACATGGTGCCCCTCTGCTCTGTTTCGGTTTTGTTACGTCTTGATATATAATAGTCTCCAGTTATCTATTCTTTTGCTATTTCCAATACATGAGACCCTCTTTCCATGCCTTGTGCCTGGCTGCACAGCTCAGTGGTCAGAGCACTGGTCTCAGAAACAAGTGGTTGTGAGTTCGAGCCTGTGATAGTGTTTGTACACACCCTGCTTCAAAGGGCAAAAAGAGCCCTTTAAAAATTATCTGAAATTATAACAGTATCATTTCCTCCACAGACCAGAAATATGTGTGAATTTCCACATTGCTGTTTGTCCTTCCACTTGAGGAGGAGCATTTGGAATGGCAGGAAGCAGCTGGCATCAGTGATGTTTGGCTGGAAGTACAAGGTGAAGCAGGAAAACTGCAGGTGAGCAATGGGGGAGGAGCACAAACCCAGGGCATCCATCAAATACTTCCATTTGTTGCTGTAAACAGGTTCTAGTTTTGGAGTCTGGAATGGGACAATAGAGCCAAGTGAGTAAAGTTCTGCTTTCTGGGGATTGCTCTCTCCGAAAGCCTCTGGCACTCTCGGTGCAAGGCGTCCTTGTTTCTTTCCTTCTGTGGGTGAAAATGAGGTTCACTTCCCCGAGGGGGCATGAGCACAGTCTTCCCACCTCAAACTTCAGTTTTGCTTGTTGGTTCCTCAAAGTGTTGATCCAGAAACCCGCACAGCACACACTTCATTGGGGAAGAGAATGGCCTGAGGTCGTCATCATTGGACACTTAATCCAGAAACCCAGATAGTATTTTGGGAGCTTGTGTTTGAATCCCGTTGCAGCAGACGGCGGAATTTAAATTCAATACGAACCGTTATCAGTTAAGGGAAGTGAACTGCCTTCCTTGCTTACATGTAACTCCAGACCCACAGCAATGCGTTTGACTCTTCCCTGCTCTCTGGTCATTTAGGAATGGGTAATAAATGTTAGCCTAGCCAGTGATGCCCTCATCCCGTGAATGAATTTAAAAAGTACGTCAGAAATTCCTCCTGTATGGAATGATAACTGATTCGCTTTGCCCAACCTTTATGCCAACTGAAGTCACCTGACTCTTGAAGTCAATGGCCATTCATCATAATTAGAGCTCCCCCTTTCTCCTGGTGTCTTCAATTTCCTGTTTAGTGCCTTCTGCTAAAATTACCACGATAGTTGACTGGGGTGTATGTACACGGACCATGGTCAATTTCAGTCCCTTGCTGTTTCTA
Source organism: Stegostoma tigrinum (assembly GCF_030684315.1). Taxonomy (NCBI): domain Eukaryota; kingdom Metazoa; phylum Chordata; class Chondrichthyes; order Orectolobiformes; family Stegostomatidae; genus Stegostoma; species Stegostoma tigrinum. The sequence continues at coordinate 2,695,023 of NC_081361.1, read as the reverse complement.
AACTGTACCGAAACTCCATTTCACCAGAACTAATATCGAGGATGCAAGTTTGCTCACTGAGCTGTAAGGTTCATTTTCAGACGTTTCATCACTTGTTTTTATTTGAAAAAAATATACTTTATTCATAGAAAGTACAAAAAATAAAACATTTATACACCGACCCAGTCATGCAAGCTGCTCCTGGTTACCCAGGGGGTACGGACACCAACGAAAGGCAAAAACAAAACAAAGAAAAAAATACAAGGCAAAGAAAATACCCCGGCAGTCGTCTCCCCACAGAGTCCCCGTTAGCCCCCTGACCAGTTGGGGAAGGCGCCAGCTGGGCCCAGTTACCAGATAGGTCCCTTTTTTTCCATTCTGGACGAGGGGTTTCATTTGGTGGTCTTTCCCCAACGCGCCTTGGCGGCGGCTGCCCCAAGCTTTAGCGCGTTATCAGCACGTAGTCCTGGACCTTGGAGTGGGCCAGTCTGCAACACTCGGTCGGGGTCAGTTCTTTCAGCTGGCAGACCAGCAAGTTGCGGGCAGACCAAAGAGCATCTTTCACCGCATTGATGGTCCTCCAGGCGCAGTTGATTTTGGTCTAGGTGTGCGTCCCAGGAACAGCCCGTAGAGCAGGGAGAAGGAGGTGATTGACAGTCTCATCACCCCAACATCCGCCTCAAGGGCAGCGTGGGGTGGCGCAGAGATTCCAGGTGTGCATAAAGGATCTCACTGGAAGAGCCCCTCTCACTGCCAGCCAAGTAATGTCCTTGTGCTTGTTTGAAAGTTCTGGGGATGAGGCATTCTGCCAAACGATTTTGGGAGTCTGCGAGGGGAACCACACGACGGGATCCACCCTCTCCTTTTCCCGAAGGGTCTCGAGGATACTACGTGCTGACCACTACCTGACAGCCTTGTGGTCAAAAGGTGTCTCCTTTCATAAACTTCTCCACGAAGGACAGGTGGTATGCGACGGTCCAATTACTCGGAGCGTTCCACGGCAACAAGGCCAGGCCCATCCTTCGCAACACCGGGGACAGGTAGAACCTCAGTAAGTAATGACACTTGGTGTTTGCGTACTGAGGATTTACCCAGAGCTTGATGCAGCCACACACAAAGGTAGCCATCAGGGCGAGGGTGGCGTTCGGTACATCCTTTCCCCCATTTTCCAGGTCTTTGTACATGGTGTCCCTGCGGACCCGGTCCATTCTCGATCCCCAAATGAAGTGGAAGATGGACCGGGTGACCGCAGTGGCGCAGGTCCAGGGAATAGGCCAGGTCTGCGCCACATACAACAGTACCAAAAGCCCCTTGCACCTGACAACCAGGTTCTTACCCACAATGGAGAGGGACCGAAGCTTTCTGTTGGTATTTGTTTTGATTGAAGAACTATCAGCATTTGGTGTGAAATTAATATTGTAGCAGGGCGCTATCGAGCAGCCAAGAAAATGGGCGAGGAGGATAGCCATTGAGTTCAAGTAGACGTCATCGATGTTTTCCGTGGTATCCCCAGAGTTAGTTCGTTCTGTTTCAGCTCCATTTAACATGGAGCTGCCCAGGACGTGACCATTCTCAGTTTGTGACTTTGAACAATCTTATTGGTGCAGGGTTGGAGTTGCGTTAGTGCCTTTGCAAGTCCTGTCATTTATTACACAAGCGGCTGCATGTCCAAAACGATCTCTGCGATTTCCAGGGAAGTGGAATCAAATTTCACTGCAAAACTGGAAACCAGGATTTTCACAGCAGAAGTGCAGTCATGTTTTCAGCATAGCTGCAGCTGCTCGTTTCACTGATAACGTTGGAAAGCTATGCTTCATCACAGAAAGCAAAGCAGTAAGAAGCTACGACGCCCAGCGTGGGGCTCGAACCCACGATGCTGAGATTAAGAGTCTCACGCTCTACCAACTGAGCTAGCCAGGCTTGACTTGGTTGTCTTGTTATTTATCTAAAATCCTTATTTTCCCTTTTCACACCAAAGCCCCTGCAACCTCATTTCAATGTGCCAAAGATGATCCACCTCGAAAATCACAAGTTCCCAGTTTATTCTGCTCAATCACAAATAATATCATTTACATCTTCCACTTTTCAGCTGTTACTCCTTCAGACCATAATAACCCATTTTCATTTAACATTCAAAATTCATATTTCAATGTCGGTGCCCTCATCCTTGAGCTGCCCATGTGACTGTCAGTCACTCTGGGATGGTGAATCTGCTGCAATAAACCCAGTGATTTCTGTTACAGATTGTGTGAGATGTGTGTCTGTCTGCCCAGTCTCACTTAATACTTTCAGCACTTTGTTTGATCAGTACATCAGCAACTTCTGTAGCTTCGCATTTGGGGGCTGGATTTTCACACTTCAGTTAAAAACTATTCAAAGATCAAGAAGAATCTGCTGCATACCTTGTGAAATGTCATTTTTCACAGGAGAAGAGACGTTCATACGGAGTGTCAGTTACGTTTTCCCAAGTGGAGCTAAGAGAAAATTCCACTCACGCGGAGATTGTGTCAATGGTGCTCTGGGATTTACTGAGCGGGAGAAATCTTCCTGTTTTTTTCTTGATCTTGTGCTTGGTGGATGGAGAAGATTGGCCCTGGTTGTAGGATCTTGCCTGCCAGGGATGTGCAGCAAGCAGCTGATTGAAGATGCAGTGGCCATGGACAGTGTGATGACAAAATCCTGCTGCTTGTCCCTGTCTCACTGAGCGTGGAGCTGGGGAAGACACGATCGTTGATGGGTTTGTTTGATTCCAATCTCTTCATAAACTTCAATTAACTAAATGCAGGTACATAGTTGGTTTATTGTCGGATCACAATGTTGAGAATAACTGCTTTGAAACCTGGATGTCTGGAGGTCTGACTAGAAAATAGTGGAGCTGACAAAGTTTCGAAGCTATCTCCTGAAGGCATAATCCCGATTGACGATCTTCTGTATCACCGGCAACATCACAGGGTAACAAAATAAAAGAAGCTGGGCTCTTGGGTAGCCTTGAAACGCCAATCTTTCTCTCAATAACTGAATGCACTGGCTATTTGCAAAACCGAAGCTATTGGCATGAAGCTTTGCCGAAGCTCCTAATGCAGGGAGCTAGTCTTGTTGGACAGCTGGAGGTCTCTCGGTTTTCAGCTCCAATCTCCAGTTTATGTGTGATGCTTACATGCATTAGAGTTGTGGAGTTAGCATGAACATGAGCAGCAATGGTAACATTCACAGTGTGAACAACCAGCAAAGATACCGCCTCACAAAGCAGGGACCATTGAATTGAAGCAGTGACGGTGAGTTTTACTGGCAAAGAAAACACATTTGACATCACGAGTCTGCTTCAGGGTCTCTTTTACTGCTGGATTCATCATAAAGTTCCTTTCTGCTCTTCCACAAGCACTTCTGCTTCACCTTTACTTGTATTCTCATCCCTTCATTCCCCGTTTGGCAGGAGTAACGAGGTGAGGCAGGATAAACTGCACCCTTACCAGGAATGTGGTGGTCTTAGCACAGAGACCACAAGCCAATCCCTCTCATTCTCTGGTGTCATCAATCAAACATTTTACACCAACAGTAAAGACAATCGCTATAATCCTATAATTGTGACATTGTTTTTTTTTTCCTGGTGGATTAGGAATTCCAATTTAAATTCTGGAGATTCATAATCTTTTGAGACAAGAAATGTCTCCTTACCTCAGCCATAACAAAAGACACATTATCTGAGGAATGTAAGTCCAGTACAAAACATCCCATTCTCAGAGTGTCTCCGAATGTCAGACTTTACACAGAGCATAAACAGGAAATGAGGGGTATATACAGATGGGCTGTTAGATAATGTGAAAGACGGCCAGGTGGATACACAGAGACAAAGAGAGATAAGTAGAAGCTTACTGTGGTAGACACTGGAAGGACCAATTCTCCACTTCACATGGCTGCTGACAGAAAAGAAAAAAAAACAGAGGATCTCATTACCTCAGGGCAACAGAAGGAGCAATAGTGCTGTTCAAGTCCCTTTAAAGTTCAAAAGTTAATGCTGGTAAGCTAAGGAGCAAGTGTGATTTTGATAAATAAATGATTCAAAAGATAAAGTTAACAATGTCTCCCAGCATATTACTATAGAAACACAGTTAACCTGGCAGTGACGAATGGTCAGTGGATCCGAAATGTTTCCCTCTGCAGATATTACCATGCTTGCTGAGTTTCTCTTTGGGTTACTGTTTTTGTGTCAGATTGTCAGATTTGTTTTATCTTAAATGATAACTTTTGGGACAAAACAGATCGGGTGTCAGCTCCTGAAAAATCAGTCAGAAGCGCTATCACCAACATAGAGTAGTACTACAGAGCTTCCATTCCCTTACGGGGAAATTGGTCTCAGGCCGCAGCGGCGAAAGTGCCAAATGCTAACCACTAGTCCACCAGGGAAAGCGACCGAAAAGATTGTGTCTTTGCTTAGTGATCTGCTTTTGCGTTTTCATGTGTGATCACTTTCGCTGCAGATCGGTTTTGCCATCTCCGATTTTCTTTTTGCAGCATGTATCCTGGTGGCTAGCGTTTTGCCCATTTGTCCAATGTAGTGCTTGTCACAGTTCTTGCAAGGTATTTTGTAAATGACATTCGTTTTGCTCGTTGTCTGTCTAGGGTCTTTTAAGTTCATTAGTTGCTGTTTTAGTGTGTTGGTGGGTTTGTGGGCTACCCTGATGCCAAGAGGTCCGAGTAGTCTGGCAGTCATTTCAGAAATGTCTTTAATGTAGGGGAGCGTGGTTATGGTTTCTGAGCCTGTTTTGTCTGTTTGTTTGGGTTTGTTGCTGAGAAATCGGCGGACGGTGTTCATAGGGTACCCATTCTTTTTGAATACGCTGTATAGGTGATTTTCTTCTGCTCTTCGTAGTTCCTCTGTGCTGCACAGTGTGCAGTGGCTCGTTGGAATAATGTTCTAATGCAGCTTCGTTTGTGGGTGTTGGGATGGTTGCTCCTGTAGTTCAGTATTTGGTCCGTATGTGTTGTTTTCCTGTAGACGCTGGTTTGAAGTTCCCCATTGACTGTTCGCTCTACTGTGACATCTAGGAATGGCAGATTGTTGTTGTTTTCCTCCTCTTTTGTGAATGTTATGCCAGTAAAGGGTATTATTGATGGTCTTGAAGGTTTCCTCTGATTTGTTTTGTTTCGTGATGACAAAGGTGTCATCCACGTAGCAGACCCAAAGTTTGGGTTGGATGGTTGGCAGAGCTGTTTGTTCGAGTCTCTGCATTACTGCCTCTGCTAAGAACCCTGATATCGGAGATCCCATGGGTGTACCGTTGGTTTGTCTGTAGGTTTTATTAGTGAAAGTGAAGTGGGTGGTGAGGCATAGGTCCACTAGCTTGATGATGTTGTCCTTGCTGATGAGGTTGGTGGTGTCTGGTGTATGTGTCTTCTGTTCTTCTCATAATACTGCAGTCAGTGTTTCTTTGGCCAGGTTTTTTCTTGCAAGAACTGTGACAAACACTACATTGGACAAACAGGCAGAAAGCTAGCCACCAGGATACATGAACATCAACTAGCCACAAAACGACATGACCCACTATCACTCGTATCCTTACACACAGATGAGGAAGGACACCACTTTGATTGGGACGACACATCCATCCCAAGACAAGCCCAACAGAGACATGCACGAGAATTCCTAGAAGCATGGCATTCCAACCGGAATAAATTCCATCAAACAAACACATTGGCTCCAAATCAGTCTACCATGCCCTGAGAAAAAACACAGGAAATGACATCACCAACCCAAGGAAACCTGAACATATAAATAGAAAGCGGGACATGACACCAGGGCTTCACCCGAGGCCCACTGATCATGTTAACTAGAATGGCGACAAAACGTCTGGGAACAAACCTTCCAGCTCAGTGAACCAGCTTACATCCAGTAAAAATAAAGACCCATTCTTTTGTGGACCGAGAGGAGGACAGTGTGACCGTGTTGGAGGTGGAAGGAAGACGTCGGGTTGGCTGTGCACCCTTGCAACCGGTGGATCTTAATGCTGGATTCAGCCTAGCGCTGGGTCAGGGGAGCAGCCAACCTGCAACGATGGCTGCGACGAGTGCTCGTGCCCTGGGTCAGGGGGTCCAGAACACAATCCGTGTTTCCGTGAAGAAGGTGGATGAAGGTGCACCTGTGGACTGCAACTTCTTCATGAAAAGGGTCCTGTTGGACTGTTGTGGGTTCACTGCTGTGGACATTTACTGCCTGCAGTATTTCCCTGGAGGAGGTTTATATGATGTAACCTTCAGGAGTGCCAAGCTTTGCGAGCGCTTCCTGGAGTTTTTCAAGCAGAAAGGAGGTAAGGGCCCCTCTCAGTACTGACCACTGTCCCGCTGTTCGTGATGTCAGTGCAGAGGAGCCGTATGCTGACTGTACACATGTACAACCCGCATGTGCCAGCAGTTGATCTCCTGACCTTCCTCGGAAGGTACGTGAAGGTGGAAGGGGAAAGAACCAACATCATGGACCCTTCGGGATCTGGACCAGTAAGAGGCAGGTCAAGGTGACGCTGAGGAAGGACGTGGCCGGGAACATCATACACCCACCATCCAGCGTCGCGATCGGTGGGAGCAAAGGCTACCTGACCTACACAGGGCAACCTAAAGTGTGCCAGGCCTTTGGTAGGTCAGGTCACGTGGCGGCCGACTGCAAAGCCACCATCTGCAGGGAGGAGGGACACTTGGCAAACGATTGCCCACAAGAAAAAAGCTGCAACCTTTGCGGGGAAGCGGGCCACATCTATAGGGCATGCCCGCATCAGGGGAACACCTATGCCCAGGTCGCCAGCAGGGGCAATGCGGGGCGAGCCCCCCCGGAGGAGGGGAAGGCACCAGGCCCCTGCAAGGACCCCGCTAGTGTGCAGGACAGCCAGGTCGTGCAGGCGGGCCCAGCCCCACAGGATGGACCCGAGGCCAGCAAAGCGCCTCTGCAGGCTCCGCTCCCCCCGGACAACCCAGAGTCGATGGAGGAGGCGACAGGTGACCCAAGGGAGTGGACGACGGTCCGGAAAGTGAGGAGGAAGGTGTGCTGGTGGGCCCCGGCACCGCAGCCATCAGGCAGGAAGAGGCAGCTACAGGGGGGGGAAAGATTCGGAGGGGGCCCGCCCAAAGCAGAAGCTAAAGATCTCAAGGGAGAAGGAAAGCAGCACACCGCTTCCAGGTGATGGGAGGCGCCCTGAGACTCCCACCGACACCCAGCCACGCGCTGCTTTGGCCCTGGAGGCCCCCCTGAACCTTCAGGCAGGAAGCAGGAAGCAGTGTGTCCCCAGCCTGACCCAGAGCTGGACTCTCCTGACTCCATACCCCCGACGGGGGGATGCCACCCGGAAGGCAGCACGGACGGTTTCCTGAACCCGGAGAGCGTCCAGCAGTTAGCCCGGGCAATGGGCATGAAGGGACAGATGGAGGGGCTGGACCTTGGAATCGGGGAGGGTACTGCGGTCACTGCGGGTACGAGTTGTGAGCATTAATGTGCGCAGGGTCAAGTCCACCTCAAGATGTGTGTCCACGTCGGCCTACCTGACCACCGTCAAGGCAGACCTCCTGTTTCTGCAGGAGTACGGGATACCGCAGCTCAGCAGGTACAGGAAGTGGTCGGGTGCCTGGACCTGTGGGCCTTTGATCTGGTCGGGGGGGGGGGGGGGAAGCGACTGTTGCTCCTTGGGCCTGGCTATTCTGCTGCGGGGGCACAAACTCATCATCTCTCAAGTTCAGGAGGTGGTGGCGGGGGTGCCTCCTAGTGGCTGATGTCACCTACAGGAACGCTCCCCTGAGGCTGATCAAGGTGTACACCCCAGCGGAGTGAGCGGTTGGCCGTCCTGCAGCGGCTTCCACCCCTGCTGGCTACGTCCAGGCCGGTCATCCTAGGCGGAGACTTCAACTGCATCATCGATGCAGATGGAACATCCGGCATGGGGACAGTAGGTGGGGGGGAAGTCAACCAGACGTCACATCCAGATTCCTGGTGGGCACGGTGAAGGACGCCAAGTTGATCAATGTCTTCAGCACCCGTGCAGACGGAGTGCAGTGGAGATGCACCTGGTCGCGGCCAGACGGGTCTATCAGCTCAAGGATAGACATCCTGTTTGTGTCGCGGGCGCTCTCAGTCAGGTCCACCGGCGTCGAGCCGGTGTTCTTCTCTGACCACTGCCTCCTGCTGGCCGACTGTCACTTACAGGACGACCAGCAGGCCGGCAAGGGGACGTGGAACCTCAACACGACTCTGTTGACCACAGAGAACTTCAAGGAGCTTAAGAGGGAGTACGCTGGTTGGAGAACTGTGAAACCCCTCCGAGTCTCTGGGCGACTGGTGGGAGACGGTGAAGGAGAACATCAAGAGGTTCTTTGTCCTCAAGGGCGTTCGGAAGGCGAGAGAGAGGTGGGGAAATCTGTCATGACTCCAGAAAAGGATGCAGAACCTGCTCCTCCTGCAGTCAATGGGGGTCGATTTCACAGAGGACCTCCGCGAGGTGAGGGGCCAGCAAGCCTCGCTCTTCGCCGCAGAGGCCTCCAAGATTATCTTGCGGTCCAGGGTCCACTCCGTGGAGCAGGCTGAGACGTGTTCGCGTTTCTTCTTTCAGAAGGTGCACAAAGAGAGCTCTGTGCTTAGCCGGCTGAAGGAGGACGACGGCTCGGTGATGTCGTCTCGGCCCCACATTTTGAGGATCAGCAGATTCTTCTATGCCGGACTGTACAACACGAAGCCCACGGACAGCATGGCCTCCGAGTCGTTCCTGTCGTCTATCACGGAGGTCTTAGACGATGGCACGAGGGAGTGGCTGGGCCGGCCAATATCCCTGAACGAGCTGACCAGAGCACTCAAGTCCGTTGAGAGAAATAAGACTCCCAGGAGCGAAGGCTTACCGGTTGAGCTGTATTCCGCTCTGTGGGACCTAGTCGGTCAGGAACTGCTGGAGGTGTACGACAGAGTGCTTCGGGCAGGGGAAATGTGCAAGTCCATGAGGAAGGGCATCATCACCCTCATTTACAAGGGGAAGGGGGAAGAGGGAAGAAATTAAGAATTTGCGTCCCATTTCACTATTGAACGTGGACGACAAAATCATGGCCAAGGTCATAGCCAACCAGGGCAGGTCTGTCCTGGAGTCGCTGATTGCCCCTGACCAAACCTGTGCTGTGCCAGGCAGGAAGCTCGCTGGGAGCCTCGTGCTCATCAGGGATACGATCGCCTACGTGCAGGACAGGCGGGTGGACACCTGCCTCGTCAACCTGGACCAGGAGAAGGCCTTTGACGGGGTCTCTCATGCTTACATGAGGGACGTCTCGCCAAATTGGGGTTCGGGGAGGGTATCCACAACAGGATCCGGCTGCTCTACACCAACATTGTTAGCGCAGTCTCGATGAACAGGTGGGAATCGGACAGTTTTCCCGTCAGATCTGGAGTCAGGCAGGGCTGCCCCCTCTCTCCTGCCTTGTTTGTGTGCTGTGTGGAGCCCATCGCCGCATCCATCAAGAAGGACGTGAGCCTGAAGTTCGTGACTATCCCAGGCAGCGGAGGCCTTCAGGTCAGGACCTCCCTGTACATGGACGATGTTGCCGGCTTCTGCACCAATCGTCGGTCGGTGAGTAGGCTGTTGGACATCTGTGGCCAGTTTGAACTGGCTTTGGGTGCCCAAGTCAATAGGGGTAAGAGCGAGGCCATGTTCTTTGGGAACTTCATCCCCCTCACCGTCAGGACAGACTACCTGAAGGTGCTGGATGTTTGGTTCGGTGGAGCTGGGGCGTGCACTAAGACTTGGGAGGAGCGTATCACCAAACTGAAGCAGAAGCTGGGCAGTTGGACGCTCCGGTCCCTCTGCATCACGGGTAAGAACCTGGTTGTCAGGTGCGAGGGGCTTTCGGTACTGTTGTATGTGGCGCAGGCCTGGCCTATTCCCTGGACCTGCACCGCTGCAGTCACCCGGGCCATCTTCCACTTCATTTGGGGGTCGAGGATTGACCGGGTCCACAGGGACACCATGTGCAAAGTCCTAGAAAATGGGAGAAAGGGCGTACCGAATGCCACCCTCGCCCTGATGGCTATCTGTGTGTGCGGCTGCATCAAGCTGTGCGTAGATCCTCAGGACGCAAACACCAAGTGGCACTACTTACTGAGGTTCTACCTGTACTCGGTGTTGCGAAGGATGGGCTTGGCCTCGTTGCCGCAGAACGCTCCAAGTCGTTGGACCGTCCCGTACCACCTGTCCTTCGTGGAGAAATTTTTGAAGGGAAACACCTTTGACCACAAGGCCGTCAGGCAGTGGTCAGCACATAGTAACCTCGAAACCCTTCGGGAAAAGGAGAGGGTGGATCCCGTCGTGTGGTTCCACATGCAGACGGCCGAAGTCGTTTGGCAGAATGCCTCATCGCCAGAACTTTCAAACAAACATAAGGACATTGCTTGGCCGGCAGTGAGAGGGGTTCTGCCAGGGAGATCCTTTATGCATGCCCGGAATCTCTGCGCCACCGCACGCTGCCCTCGAGGTGGCTGCGGGGTTGACGAGACTGTTGATCACCTCCTTCTGGAGTGTGCCTCTGCACAGGAGGTCTGGAGGTGGATGCAGTGATATTTGACAAGGTTTGTCCCGAGCAGCTCCGTGACGCGTGACTCCGTGCTCCACAGGCTGTTTCCCGTGAGGCACACCGAGACCAACATCAACCGCGCCTGGAGGACCATCAATACGGTGAAAGACGCTGTTTGGTCTGCCCACAACTTTCTGGTCTGCCAGCTGAAAGAACTGACCCCGACCGCGTTTTGCAAAGTGGCGCACTCCAAGGTCCAGGACTACGTGCTAAGAGACGCGCTAAAGCTTGGGGCAGCCGCCGCCAAGGTGCGGTGGGGAAAGACCACCGTATGAAACCCCTTGTCCAGAATAGAAAAAAAAAGGCCCTATCTGGTATCAGAGATAATGGGAACTGCAGATGCTGGAGAATCCAAGATAATAAAATGTGAGGCTGGATGAACACAGCAGGCCGAGCAGCATCTCAGGAACACAAAAGCTGACGTTTCGGGCCTAGACCCCCCCACTAGAAGGGTCTAGGCCCGAAACGTCAGCTTTTGTGTTCCTGACATGCTGCTCGGCCTGCTGTGTTCATCCAGCCTCACATTTTATTATCTTGGACCCTATCTGGTCACTGGGCCCAGCTGGCCCCTTCCCCAACTGGTCAGGGTCCCAATGCGGACTGTGCGGGGAGACGACTGCCGGGGTATTTTCTTTGCTTTTTTTGTCTTCTTTGTTTTGTTTTTTTCCTTTAGTTGGTGTACGTACCCCCTAGGTAATCCGGAGCGGCTTACATGACTGGGTAGGTGTATAAATATGTTTTATTTTGTGCATCTTATGAATAAAGTATATTTTTTTAAATTCAAAAAAAGCGACGAAACGTGTGAAAATGAACCTTCCAGCTCAGTGAGCAAACTTACATCCAGTCTTGTTGTCTATTCGAAAACGTAATACCATGCCACAACTACCAGAAAACATGGCATTGGACAGACAGAAAGGAAATTAGCCATCAGAATATGTGAACATCAGCTAGCAGCAAAATGGCACAATGAATTCTCCTTAATATCTGTGCATTCAGACAATGAAGGCCGTCAATTTAACTGAGGCTAAGTGGCCACAGTAGCCCACGTCAAACACAGGCATGCATGGAAATTCCCGGAGGCATGATTCTCCATCCATACTTCAAATCAACAAATTTATAGAATTGGACCCTATTTACAAACCCATACAGATCAAAACTGGAAATGACAGTACTCACCATAATGGACTGGACAGCATAAATTCCCAGCACAGTAGAATAACATTGCTTCAAAGGCTGTCTCCAGGCACGGTGACAAAACTCCTGAACAAATATAAGCCAGCTCAGTGAGCAAGTCAACAGTCTTATCCACAACCCGAGCTATTGATCTTTGCCAAAACTTTAGACTACATTTTTCATTCTGTCCCATTGGAGAACAATTCTTGTAGCTCACAAAACTGCTACTTCAAAGTAACATCAAAAAAAGTCCAAATGAATGCGTTGATGAGGGGAGTTCTGACCAGTCATGTAGATGTGGGTATCACCTGATGCATGGAGAGTGCTTTCTGACCAGAGCTGTAGCAGATGAGTGTCAGATACACAGACAGACTGGGCAAATAGATTCACATCAGAGCTCACATCTCCCAGCCTGGGAATCTGAGGCAGTGCTCAGACATTCAAGTAATGAGCCTCAATATCAGCTCAGCAAGATCTCACAATTGCATTTGCAGATACAAACTATTTTGTTTTACAATTTCATGATGCAATCAGGAAAATCCATGATACAAAAAGTAACCTCCTTCTCACTCCACACCCTTTCTACCTCGGTACCGTCCTACAGGTAATATACATTCCCCGATCTCTAACATTCTGCAGGATCCCACCTTTTCCTACATTTGCACTATTCTCCCATGTCTGCAAATGTCCCTTTCTCTGGAACATGTCCAGGTTCTATAACCTTCCTATCTCTGAAACATCCCCAGAACAGCACCAGAGGTAAATGGAGGTGATTGAGATCGGGATGATTTTGTGCACATGAGAATTTTACATAAATACGGAGGGTTGCAATCACAGGAAGGGGTTTCAGGGAGCTAAAAAGCATGTGATCTGAATGCAGTAATATAAATAGAAATGGTTGTCAGGAGTAGAGGAGACTACACAGACGTCAATACATGTCAAGTTTGGGAAGGCTGTGCTAAGTGGACGAGATGTCATAGGTAGACAGGACCTTAGAACTAAGAGGAGGTCACATCAAGACAAAGAGATGTAGGGGCTGCATGAGTTCATAGAGGGAGGGAAGTTAGGAGGGCTGGAGCAGTTTGCAGGGATAAGGATGCTTATAGGATGGTGGTGCTTTACACTAACAGGGAATGTTTTATGGAATGGTGCATTGTACACAGAAAATAGGATCCAAAACAGAAATGGACGCTTATAGCGACTGAAGAAATGTACAGATGAAGCAATACTTAGCTTCTGGAATTTAGATAGATGGGAAGGCTGGAGTCCAAAAGTGTCTTCAAAGAGACAGAAACAGCAATAGGGGCTGGAGACAGTTATACAGATAAAGTAGCATTGAACAAACTGGATAGGTTCCTGAGACACGGAGGGTTGTAGGGGTGGGTGAAATTTGCATTGACAGGGGTGGAAGAGCTATCTACAGAGAGGGGGGCATTTTTAAGCTACAGTAATAGGGAACACATTGCAGCATTACACAAAGAGACAGTGTTTGAGATGCTGGTTTACAAAGAATGGCAGGGCTCTAGGCAGGGGAGGAGCAAACAGCGAAATGGAACTTGCAACGGCTACAAAAAGTGTACAGAGTGTAGGGAGATTTATTGGGCCTGAAGGAGGTTAGAAAAACTGTGGGCTACAGAGTCTGCAGGGACTGGAGGAGGCCTGACAGATGGGGAGTGAGACAGGGGCTGGAGGAATTTACTGGAGATAGACGTTTGCAGGAAAATGAGGAGTTTACAGATATAAAGGAGGGCAACAGAGGCTGGTTCAGATTGCATACACAGGGTGGGCTGATGAGCTACACAGCATCATACAGACAGGTTTAAAGGAGCAGGAAACGGTAACAGAGATAGGGAAAGTTTCAATGTTGTCAGAAGTATGAGGGTGTGGGACAAGGTCACAGAGGCAGGGGTGGCTACAGGGATTGGAGGAGCACACGGAGGTCGGGACACTGGAGGATATAATGTTACACAATAGGGAGAATTCCAGCAGCTAAAGGTAAAGAAAACATGGAAGGCTATTGGGCTGCAGGAGGAAACAGACCATGAGTACTGCAGGTACTGGAGCAGGTTTGAGAGACAGGCAATATTCTGCAGTCTAACAAAGTTCCAGTGATAAGAGGCTGTGTAAGTTACACAGATAGGGAGGATAGTAGGAGCCAGAGGTGGTTATGGAGAGAGGCAGTGTTACGCTGAAACATAGGAAAAAAGGTTAGATGTAGGCTATTCAGCCCCATGGGCCTGCTCCACTCTTCAATCAGATCACGACTGATCATTTAGCTCAGTTCCCTCTTCCTGCTTTCTCCCCATACGGAAACTGTCATGACTGGAGCAATCTACAATGATAGGGAGTGTTGGAGTGAGTGGAGGAAGTTACAGAGATAAAGAGAGCTGTGGAGCACTATCGAAGTTAAAGACACAGGGAGAGTCATTCAGCCTGGAGAAGATTACAATGTTACACAGAAGTGTACAGGCTGAAAGAGGTGACAAAACTAGAGGTATGTAGGGGTTAGAGGAGGTTACTGTGACAGGGAGGATGGTAGAAGCTTTTCTTGGTAATAAAAGTAATTATCTTCTTTGTTTTTGAAAGAGATAACAGACAAAGGTTTTGAACGACTCAGGAGATTACTTGCACAAGGAGGAGTGGAGGAAGATGGAATGTGTTGTCACTGATGAGTGTGTTGAGTTTATTGTGATTGTGAGGGTTGTAGTGATGAAACGACATGATAGCAAGGTTAGTAGAGACTTGATGGTGTACAGAGATAGGGAGGAGCTGCAAGAGGTGATGGTGATAGTGAGTTTGTGGTGATGGGGGATGGTTACATCAATAGTGAGGGGTTCGGGGGATGAAAAAAGTTATCAAGGCAGAGAGGTTTCTCCTGAATGGAAGAAATGCAAGGATTACACGGTCTAGAGGGGATTACAGACAAAGGGAGGGTTGTAGGGTGGGGAAGAGGTTACAAAGACGGTTCGTGTTTTAAGGATGGGGGGCACTGATTGTGATCAATTGGCATAATTGACAGAGAGGATCTGTGGAGGTTACAGTACGAGAGAGGTTTGTACAGGCAATATGAGTTTACACAGACAGGAATGGTTCTCAGGGCTGGAGGAGGTAACTGTGAAAGGGAATGCTATAACGAATGGAGAAGGTAACATACACGGAGAATTTCAGTGGCAAAAAGGAGGTGACAGTCATACGGCCCTTTGTTTAGACAGCAGAAGTTTACATTTGCAAGTAGCACTTTGGAGACCGAGGGACTTGACAGAGAGAGGGCGATGAGCAGGAACTAGATAAGGTTTGAGAGAGAAAGACAGTTGACAGCTTTGGATGATGATGCAACATACAGAGCATTACAGAGTTTGGACAAGATCTAGAAGTTCACAAGGGTTATAGGAACAGGAGGAGGATACAGATAAGTTGAGGTTTGGAATGGGATAAGGTTACAAGAACAAAAGAAGGTTCCAGTAATGTGAAGGGCTATGGGGGCTGCAACCAATTCCAGAGATAGGGAGGGATTCACATGTTGCAGGTTACAGAGTTCAGGATGGTTTTTGCAATTGGATGAAGTTAGTAATACAAAGTATTGTAGACACTGGATGAGGTGACAGTTCGCATGGATCTTCAGACTGAAGGACGTTAGAGAAAGAAAGAGAGGTGTCGGGGCTGGAGTTAGATAAGGCAATCAAGAGGATTTTACAGGTACATGGATGATTTTAGTGGCTTCAAGAGGTTAAAGAGTTAGGAAGGCTAATTAATGCCTGAAGGATGGAGAATGAGGAGCATTGTAGCGATAGGAGAGATTGCACACTGAACGAGGTTGCAAACATGAGGAGGATTAAAATGGCTTCAGAATGCAATATATTCGAGCAGTTTACACAGGCAGGAACAGCTATCAGACTGGAGAAATTTAGAGAGATAGGGAGGTCTGTAGGAATGGTCAATTGTCAGAGGTCATGTGGTGCTGTGTTACGGGAGGCAGGAGTGTTCTTGGGACTGGAGCAAGTTACAGTGATATCATGTGTTGCAGGGGCATGAGGATGATGTATGTCCAGATGGGGAGGTGAGTCGGGGCTGGAGGATATCACAGAGACATGGTGGACTGTAAGTAGTGGATAAGATGACAAGTGTCAAAATTATTGTAATGACTTGAGGAGGAGGACAATACCAGGATTGGACACATTGTCAAGACTGGAGCAATTTGCAAAGATGGGAAGGGGAGTCAGAATTGGCAGAGGTTTTAAATACACAGAGGGATTTTAGCGAGGACTGGAGGAGCCAGAGATACCTAATGTTCAAGCAGTAAGAAGGATTCAACGCACTGATGACGATGAGTTGCAACAAAGGATCTGTAGACTTGCTGTATGACTGACTGTTAGAGAGAGAACACGGAACGGAAACATCCCAGGGTTCAATGCCACTGTCTTGAGAGAGGCCCGCTTTTAACTCTGCTGTTCTTATCCTCACGAAGACAGCACAGGCCTGGATTGAGAATTATGGACTTCCGATGCAGTCCTTGGAAAGTTCAGTAAAACAGAGCTGAAAGTAGGGTGGTGAAGTTTTTGAGAAGATTTGCAGCTCAGGTTGTGGATGATGTTTTAGACTTGCTCGCTGAGACAGTGTGTTTGATTGCAGATGTTTCATCACCCTGCTCGGTAACGTTGTCAGTGTGCCTCCAGTGAAGGGCTGGTGTTCTGTCCCACTTGTTATTTATGTGCCTCGGTTTGCTGGGGTGGTTGGCATCACTTCCGGTTTTGTTTTCCGGTGGTTTGTATATCGGGTCCAGATCAATCTATTTGTTGATGGATTTCCAGTTGGAATACCAGGCCTCCAGGAATTCCCTAGCATGTCTCTGTTTGCTTTGTACGATTGTGGATGTGTTGTCCCAGTCAAATTGGTGTCCTTCTTTGTCAGTGTGTCCTGAAATCAGTGAGAACTGGTCATGTCTCTTGGTGGATAGTTGGTATTTGTGCATCCTTGTTGTCAGTTTTCTTCCAGTTTGGCCTGCATAATGTTTCTCACTGTCCTTGCATGGTATTTCGTATTGGTTTTGGGTGTGGGATCCCAGACATTTGTCAAGAGCAGTCGTAGGTGGTTGTTGGTTTGTGGGCGAGCCTGATACCTCAGGATCTGAATAGTCTTGTGGTCACCGCTGATAGGTCTCTGATTTGCAGTAGGATGACTGGTGTGTCTGGCTGTATTGTGCCTTATTGTTGTGGTCTGTCCTGTGGGTAACAGTGGATTGTGCCTTTTGGGTATCCATTTCCTTTAAAAACTCCGTATAAGTGCTCCACGTCTGCTATGAGCAGTTCCAGGTTGCTGCAGTGTGTTGTGGCTCGTTTGAATTATGTCCTGATGTACCTCCGTTTACAGGTATTGGTGGATAGTTGCTGGTGTGATAAAATATCTGGTGCGTATGGGCTGTACACATTCTGTACACAATGATCTGGAGTTCCCTGTTGCTCTTACATTCCACCATAGCTGAGGAAGGGTTATTGTCCTCTTCTTTTATGAATTTTATTCTAGTGAGGATGTTGTTCATCTGTCAGTGGGTTTCTTCTGGTCCTCTATATGTGATCATCAAGGTGTCATCTACCACAGGGGACCCAGAGTTTGGGTTAGATAGTGGGGAGCGTTCTCCATTCTCATCTTTGCATACCACTTCTGCAAGTTGTCCTGATATCGGGGATCCCATTGGTGTTCCATTGATTTGTTTGAATATATGGAGGTGAGACACATATCCAGCAATTTCAGGATGCTGTCCTTGTTGATTCTGTTCGTTTGGAGCGCCTGCCATCCTGGTTCATCCAGCAGAGTGGCCATTGTCTCTTTGGCTCGGTCAGTGTTTATGGATGTAAATCGTGCTGTAATATCAAAGAATATCATCATCTGCTCCTCTTCTATTCTGGTGTCCTTGATGATGTTGAGGAATTCTTGGGAAGAGTGTATTGGGTGGATAGTGTTGTCCATGAAGTATTTCAGTTTCCGTTATCGTTCTTTGGCTAGCCTATATGTTGGTCTACCTGCTACTGGCTCGGTGAGCAAGCCTACAACATCAGCAGGGTTGTGATTGAGTCTGGGGTCTTTCTACACTGTGCGCCCCCTTCTGCACTGCAGCTCATGGGTCAATGTTTTAAGCCTTCTGCTCTGCTCACTGAGCGTCTTACCTGACTGCAGGATCTGACGAATGCTCCAGATCTCCCTGTCCGTCGTCGCTTGAATTTTCCAGTTGACTTCAACATGGTGATGGACGAGACTGGAGTCAGGAATTCTGCTCAGTCAGCAACTTTCAGTAGCTGCCAAAGACAGAAGCATAAACAGACTGAGAAATTAGACTGATGCAGTGAGGACTACAGATGTGGAAGAGGGCTGAGCACCGCAGCCATCTGGACAATCCCCATCTCCATCCTTGGCCTTTGCTGCCACATCTCTGGAGTGGAAAATTCTGCTGGCTCAGGATCTCATTGTAGCGGCAATCATTAGATCCACACTGTGACAGTTACTGTTTGAAGAGATACTGGCTGATATCACCAGGAAGGTGTCAGGATCACCCAATGGTCAGGAAGAAGGAGTTTTGATTCATGGTGCACTGGTATCAGTACTCAGGGATACACGAGCTTCGAGTGGGACAGGCAATGGCCGTGTGTTCCTCTCACTAGACTATTAATCCATAAATTAATGACAATGTCTGAAATACCCATCTGGTTCCACGATATCCTTCACGGAAGGACATCTGCTCTGCTCACCTGGTCTGGCCAACATGTGACCTCAGACACAGAGCAACATGCCTGACACCCAACTCCCTCTGAAAAGGCCCAGCAAGGCACTCAGTTCAAAGGCAGCTTGGGTGGCAAATAAGTGCTGGCCGGCTTGAAACACCCACATCCCGAGTGAATAAATAATCACGGAACGGTGTAAAACATTCAACAAATGGACATTCCACTGGAACAGACAAAACCTCAGCAAGAAATTCCCATTCTCTCTCACTCAGGGAACCAAGTATCGGATTCAAAGAAAACCAAAGAAAGAAACAAAGAAAAAAAAAAATTCTGAAGTGAAGGAATGCGTTTCAGCAAATGACAACGGGCCATCATATATGGAAGTAGGTGTTAAAGGGACTGCAGATGGGCTCCTTGCAAGAGGAGTGTAGTTGCAAGAGGAAACATTGTCGGGGCTCAATGAGATGACAGGACCAGGGAGAGTTGAAGGAGCTGGAGGTGGTGAGAGCGTTAGAGAGTGGCAAGGGCTTGAATGATGTTACAAAACCAGTACGAATTGCTGCAATGCTTGCAGAGGGTGGGAAGGGAAATATACCCTATTATTTCTTCATTCGTGGAATGAGGGTGTCACTGGAAGGACCAGCATTTAGTGCCCGTTGATAACTGCATTGGGCAATTGCTAAGGGACAGTTACGAGTCAACCATTTTGTTGTGGGTCTGGAGTCACATTTTGGTCAGACATGGTCAGTTTTCCTTCCCTTAGGGACATTCGCGAAGGAGTTGGGGTTTTGTTTTTCAACTGATAATCAACAATGGACACATCATTACAGATTATTTTTATTGAATTCTAATTCCACTATCTGCCACTGTGGGATTCGAAAGGAAAAAGAAAACAGTGGATTGACAATCTCCTCAATTCAGGGGAATGACTCGGAGCTGGCTGGCCATAGGCAGTGTACTCAGCAAGGGTAAATAAAGGGTGATTTGATGACAGGATACCGGCCTCTGTGCAGTTATCTCACATGTACACAGACAAAAGCAGTTTGCAACACAGGATTGACCAACTGCAGGTCACAGGTTGGGAACAACTGCTCACACAGGACTGAGCAAGTGCAGTTTGCACACATACAATTGTGAGCAATCACAGTCCACAGAACATATTAAAAAAAAAAGACTCGTTTCACTCAGGAAACTGACTGTTTGCTCTCATTGCACACGTTAGCAATTGCTGGGAGAACACAGATTGAAAACAATCACAACTGAACATGCAGAGGCCTGGCCACTCTCAATCTGCAAGAAAATAAAGCACAGTTCTCTGTCCAGAACTGGCCATTCATCATTGACAGGACAAAATAAATGTTCCCAAACACCGAAACGATATTTTGCAATGAAAAGGAGTTTTAAAAACAACAGCATCCCACAGAATACATGCTGTCCATCTGCACTGCACAGGTCAGCACTGTCTTGGAATTCTCTTCACTTGTCTGGGTGAATGCAGCTCCAACAATATTCAATAAGCTTGACACCATCCAGCACAAAGCAGCCTCATGTTTGGAACGATATTAACTCACTTCACTCGTACCGCACCGTGACAGCAGTGTCCACAATCTACGAGGATCATCAGCAGCAGCATTTCACAACACCATAAACAACCTGGAAGGAAAACAGCAGCAGGTGTATGACACCAGCAGCATTTACAAGGTCCCATCCAAGCCACGCTCCTTCCTAACAGAACTGTGGCTGTCTTGCACCCAAAGGATTACAGTGGGTCAAGCAAGGCAGCTCACAAAAAAAAGTTACTGGAAAAGGTCAACATCTGTGAAGAGAAACCAAGGTTTACATTGCTTAGAACCACCACCACCAGCTTCAGCAATAAAAGATGGGAAGTAAATAATGGCCACATCACATGCATGAACATGCGATGAAACTCAGGGACAATTCATGTCCCTTCAACATCTTGCTCAACAAGTTTGCTCACTGAGCTGGAAGGTTAGTTTTCAGACGTTTCGTCACCATTCTAGGTAACATCATTAGTGCGCCTCCGAAGTGCTGGTGTTATGTCCCGCTTTCTATTTATCTGGTTAGGTTTCTTTGGGTTGGTGATGTCATTTCCTGTTCTTTTTCTCAGGGGATGGTAGATTGGCTCTGCATTGTCTATGCAACTCACAATCCTATCTACGTTTGTGCCAACAACAAACATGGAAAAAATTTATTTGATCTGTGCATCTAACTGATCCATAGATACTGTGAATAGCTGGAGGCCAAACATGAATCCTTCCTCTAACTCAAGGAACAGCCTGCAAACTCACAAATCAACAAATTTATAAGCAAGTGCTTTACCATCTGTTAAACAATTTTCAACACATGCCAGCACATCACCTCCAAGTCCACGTGGTCCAAATTTGTTAATTTGCTTTTTCAGTGGGAACCTGTTAATATGCATCTGAAAAAGCAAATAAAGTTTCCTCCTACCATCATTTTTTTGGAGATAGATATAATAATTCTAAGTTTGAATGTCGTTATGGAAAATGACAATTTAGTACGGAAGTTAAGTGCCTAAATTTGAGGAATGCAGCTTATTATTAGATTACCTCTACCACTAGGCATTATCACTTTCATTAGACAGGGCCTGGCACATATAGTTGGGGGGAGGAACTACTTGCATTTGAGTCTGTATTCGGAAAGTGGGACTGTTATAAAGTGATACAATGAGAATGCATGATAAAATAACAAGGTGTAGAGCTCGATGAACACAGCAGGCCAAGGAGCATCATAGGAACAGGAAAGTTGACGTTTCGAGTCTGGAACCTTCTTCAGAAAAGGGGGAGAGGAAGTGAATTCTGAAATAAATTGGGGGGGGGGGGGGAGAGGTGGTGGTAGAAGGTGGCTAAAAAAGCAGATTAGTGGAGAGAAGATGGACAGGCCATGGAGGCAGATCTGGAGCCAGTCAAGGTGAGTGTCGGCAGGGAGTTGGGATGGGGTCGGTCAGTTGAGGGAAGATGGACAGGTCACAGAGGCGTGGATGAGGCTGGTAGGTAGGAGGTGGGAGTGGGGAGTGGTCAGTGAGGTTGGAGGAGCAGAAAGTTGGGAGAAAGGACGGAGAGGTCAAGGAAGAGGGGACAAGCTTCGCTGGTTTTGGGATGAGGTCACAGGTGGGGAGATTTTTAAGCTTGCAAAGTCCACACTGAGACCATTGGGCTGCGGGGCTCCCAAGCAAAATATGAGGTACTGTTCCTGCCACCTTCAGGTGGCATTGTTGTGGCTCAGGATGGTGAGGATCTCCAACATGTTCCGATTAATAAGGAGCAAGAATTAAATGCTTTTCAAGCATACTGGTGGATAAATTACCAGCGCCCATTGAAATTTATCCCAGGTACTGTAAGAGGCAAGAAAGGAGATTGCAGAGGCCTTGCAGATATATTTAATCGCTTAGTGACCACATGTGTAGTGCTGAATGACTGGAGGATAGTTAATGTGTTTAATTTGTTCAAGACGGGGAGCAAAGATTGGCCAGGTAATTGCAGAAGAGATAGCCTGATATCGGTCGCAGCAAAATTACTGGAAGAAATTCTGAGGGAAAGGACAAATCAACACTTGCAAAGGAAGGAACCATTGGGCTAATCAGCAGAGATTTGGTCAAGAGAGATCCTGTCTGATGAATTCAGTTGAGTTCTTTCAAATTGTGCCTAAAAATATTGATGAGGTCAGTGCAAATGAAATGGTTTGAATGAAAATCAGTGAAGCCTTTGACAATATTGCACATGGAAGGCTGGTTCAAAAGGGAGGAACCCACGAGATTGAGACAAGTCGGCAAAAATAGATCCTAAACTGGAGGAGAGTAATTTTTTGTGATTGACAGCCTTTGACCATCAGCAGACTGCAGGGATCGCTGCAAGGCCCATTACTGTTTATTCTGTACATTAATGTCTTGGTTGTGAAAGTAGATGGTATCATCAGTGAGGTGGATGGTCTCAGATGACGGTCTGATATTGATCGGCTGATAAACTGAGCACCGCAATGACAGATGGAACTTATTTCTAATAAGTTTGAAATAATACACTGTGCGAGTTATGGCAAGTGAAGGACATACATAATGAACAGGAGGTACAGGCAGAGTACTGAGAAACAAAAAGGACCTTGGTACACAGAGTGACAGCGTGGTGAAGACAGATGAACTGGGGCCACGTCCTCACAAGGTGAATTAGTAGATGTACCCGAAAGGATCTATCCAGCCGAGCAGGGGTGTTGGACCCGAAACAGCAGAGACTGGCAAAGATGTTGAAGACATCAATTTAAATAGACAAGGCAGGCAACAGCATGGCAAGAAATGAAGTAAAAGTGATTAATTGAACTGTACTTATTTCCATGCAATGGACTTGACAGGAAAGGCAGATAAACTCAGAGAATGGATGAGGACATGGGATTGGGACAGCTAACGTATTACAGAAAAAAAAAAGCTGAGGGAAAGAAAAGGCGAGAGCTCAATGTACCAGGGTACAGACACCACAGGAAGGTTCGAAGGGGAGGCAAGTTAGGAGGGGAAGAGGTATTTTTGAATTGGAGAAACATGACGGCAGCGTTTAGGGAGAATATTCCAGGGGTTTGCCCAGCAAAACTATTTTTGTGGAACTGAGAAATAAGAGTGGGCAATTGCTTTGGTATAATTGGACAACCCAACAATTGGTGAGAAATTGAAGAGCAAATATGTTCAGAGGTCTGAGCTATCTATCAGAACAATGGGGGTGTAATGGTAGGGGATTATAATTTTCCAAATTGAGACTGATACCACACAGTGTTATGTGCTTTCAGTGGGAGGAATTTGTTAAGTGTGTTGAAAAATAACTCCCTCAAACAATACGTAGGCAGCCCGACTGAAGAAGGGGCAAAATCTGACCTCCACGTGCGAAACAAGGTCGGGCAAGGGACTGATGAGGTATTGAGGCAGCACTTTGGCAAAGAGATCACAATTTTATTAGTTTGAAAACAGCTATGGAAAAAGATTGGCCTGGTGCACAAAATAAAGTTATAAAGTAGGTCAAGAGCAATTATGATGGTATTTGACGGGAATTTTCAAAAGACGGTTGGGGAGGCTTTTTGCAGGGGCATCTGGCAAGTTGGAAGCTTTCAAAATCAAGAGGTCAGAGCCGGCATATTTCTGTTAGTGTGATGGACGATGCTGACAGAAGTAGGAAACTCTGAATGATTCATGATATAGAGGCTCTGATCAAGAAAAATGGGACACTGCTGGATCAAATTAATCCCTTGAGGACTATGGGCGTGTAGGAATAAACTTTATGTGGAGGAGCAGAGGGATCTCGGGGTTCATGTGTACAATTCCCTGAAAGTTGCCACCCGGGTGGATAGAGTTGTTAAGAAGGCGTATGGTGTGTTAGCTTTCATTAACAGAGGGACTGAATTCAAGAGCCGTGAAGTTATGCTCCAGCTATACAAAAGCCTGGTTCGGCCACATCTGGAGTATTTTGTCCAGTCCTGGTTGCCTCATTACAGGAAAGATGTGGAAGCGTTGGAAAAAGTGCAGGGGAGATTTACCAGGATGTTGCCTGGAATAGAGGGAAGGTCTTACAAGGAAAGGTTGAGAGAGCTAGGCATTTTCTTTTTAGAACGATGAAGGATGAGAGGTGACTTGGTAGATGTGTACAGAATGATCAGAGGTATAGATAGAGTAGACAGCCAGAGACCTTTTCCTAGAGTGGAGGTAGCTATTATGAGGGGACATAGTTTTAAAGTGAGTGGAGATAGATATAGGGGAGACGTCAGAGATAGGTTCTTTACTCAGAGTGGTTAGGGTGTGGAATGGATTGCCGGAGAGGGTAGTGGAGTCGCCCTCACCAGGGCTTTTAAGCAGCTATTAGACAGGCATATGGATGATAGTATAAGTTAGGGGTGGAGGTTGGATAGACCTCAGGATTAGGGTAGAGGTTCGGCACAACATTGTGGGCCGAAGGGCCTGTACTGTGCTGTACTATCTATGTTCTATGTTCTATGAAATTGGGAGAGCAAAGATGGGGCATGAGATAACTTTGGCCGATAAGGTTAAGGAGAATCCGAAGAGATTCAATGAGGATATTAAGGGCAAAAGAGCGACTGGGCAGAAAATGGGGATTCATACAGATTAAACAGGCCACCAATATAGGCAACCACAGGAGATGGGTGAGACGCTAAACAGTGTTTCATATCAGTACTCACTGTGGGGAAAAACCCGTAAATTCAGGTAAATAAAGAGCAATATCCTAAAAGAGTCTACACGACAGAACAGTGATGTTGGATGTCTTAAAAAGCTTGATCAAGTGTACCTGATGTCTTTTGGGGAACCAGGGATGAATCTGTTGGACCCCGAGCAGAGATATTTCACTCAAGCACAGGAGGTTGTGGGGTGACCTTTTACAAGTTAATTAATGCCCGAGGAGCATCAATAAGATGAATAGCCAACATCTCTCCCCCAGGGTAGGGGTGTCCAAAGCTAGAGGCCATAGGTTTGAGGTGAGAGGGGAAAGGTTTAAGGAGACATGAGAGGTAACATTTGCCAAACAGTGAATGGTGCATATATGGAACGAGCTGCCAGAGAAAGCTACAACATTGAAAAGATAATGGGGCAGCTACATCGACAGCAAAGTTTTGAAAGGATATGGGCCAAACTCAGGCAAATGTGACTTATTCCGTTCAGGAAACCTGGGCCTGATGGATGAATTGGGTCACATAGTCTGTTTCTGTGCTGCAAAATTCTATGACTCCAATTACTGGAGAAAGAGACGACTAAGACGAGACATGTTGCAGACATTGAAGCAAGTTACAGAGATAGGGATGGTAGTCAGGATTGGAGTATATTTCAAATGTATGGAGGGACTGTCGAGCGGGGAGGTGGTCACAGAAATAGGAGCAGTTAGTGGAGTTGGAACAGTTGAAGACTCTGGTCCACAAGAGTCTACATTTGACCACATAGACACAGTCATGGAGGAGGAACACAGAGCAGAAAGATCAGAGGCAGCATTACCGCCCTCTTGTTGGAGATTTGCTTTCACTTTTATGTTGATCCTCACAAAGACAGCACAGGCCTGCAATGATAACTGAACTTCCTATGCTATCTTTGGAAGGCATACTACAAAAATGCTTAAAGTAGGCCTCCCATGACAGTAGTGAACGAGTTTGGCTCAGTAATTAGGGAAAGAAGTCTGCCATTCTCACTTGGTCAGGTCAGACCCACAGGCATGTGGCAGACTCTCAACTACCTTCTGGCTTGCTGTGCCATTTCATTCAGTTCAAAGCAGTTTAGGCTGGGTAATAAGTGCTCTCCAGGTAGAGACACGCACATCTCATGAGTGAATAAATAATAACTGGAACCACTGTCCTGGTCAATCACGCCGGCAGGTTTATGGACAGGCCTGTAAACTGACAGAGAGGATGCTGAGACGGGGGTCAGGTGAAAGGAGATTCCCAGACCAAAGCAAAAGCTGAAGAATTATAGCAGCACGGTGATGTTGGTGAAGACAAGCAGATCGGGATAGGAAGCAACAAAACTGTACATTTGTGAATTGGTATGTGTTGGGGAATTTTGGTAAAATATACCTCACAATGTTCCTTTTGGGAAGGGCAAGGTATATGCAGTACGATAGTGTCATTCGAAGGGGAGCTCGGAGATTGTTTGTGTCAGCGTTCTTTTGAATAACACGTTGTGCAACAGGCTAGGGACGTAGCTGTCCCAGATCGACCGCTGTATCATGAAGTTGAGTAAATGAGTAATGTCACACCGAGAGATCCTCAGGGAAATAGTGGAAAAAGTGGAATTCAAAGGAAGTATGAAGTTTTGAAGTGATCATACAAATTACAAACAAAAAGAAACAAGGCCAGTTACATGAGTTGTGTGTGGGGGGGGGGGGGGGGGGGGGGGGGGGAGAGAGAACCGGCCAAGTTAAACAGTGTAAAGAGACTGTCATGTATGGCCGCAAATGAACACAGAAACACATTTGAAGGAACAGTGTAAAATATTAAAAAGATATTCCTCTGAAACAGGCAAAACCTCAGCAAGAAATTCCTATGTGCATGTCACTCGGAATAAATGATCAGATGCAATTAATACAGGCTGAGAAGACAACCAAAAAATACCCTAAAATTCTGAAGAGGAACAATGTGGATCAAAAAATGACAGCAGACTACCTAAGTATAGAAGTCGGTGTTAAACAGATTGTAAGGGGTCTCTTCGGAGGAGGAACGTGGTAGGAAGTGGATCATTGTTGGGGTTCCGTGAGATGGCAGGATCAAGGAGTGTTGAAGGTAGTGAGAGCGTTGCAGAGTGTGGCAAGGGCCTGAACAATGTCACAAACCCAGTACGAATTGCTGCACTGTTTGCAAAGGGTGTGGAGGGAAATACACCCTTTTATTTCTTCATTCCTGGGACTCGGCTATCACTGGATGGGCCAGTATTCAGTGCCTATTGCACTTTTGAGTGAAGAGTCAGCCATTTTGTTGTGGGTCTGCAGTCACATGTCGGCCAGGCCTGTTCAGATGCTGTTCCCCAAAGGGCATTCGTCATTGAGTTGAGATTACTTTTTTTTTTACAAAAAGATGATCAACAACGGACATACCATTCATGATTATTTTTATTGAATTCTAATTCCACAATCTGCCCAGGTCCCCAGAACATTATCTATGTCTCTGGATGAACAGCCCAGTGGTATTATCACTAGACTGTGGCCGACCCCACAATGGAGTTGGTTGAAGTGATATGGAGTGTTACAGAACATGGAGACCATTACAACTGCAAAGCACGTTGGGTAATCCATAACAGGTTTCAAAAATGGAAACTGTCAAAGCGGTATGAGATATACCAGAGACCAACAGGGCAGGTGGCGATGAAACAGGTTCGATATTGTGAGGAGATGTCACAACAGGAGGATGTTCGGGGTTCTGTCATTTACAGACATAAGGAATGCTGTAGGGACTGGATGAAGTCACAGTAATGAGGGTGTGTTTGTTATTTGAGGAAGAGGTGCCAACACAAATGCAAAAATGGAACATTCACCGAGCACACAAAGACCACACGTATGAATAATCACAATAAAGATCAGCTCCACATTCATGTCAGTTGTGTGTGATCTTACTACTCAAAACACCACAGCATAAAACCTGCTCTCCACACAACACTGACTATTTACAATTCATTTGATGAAAATTAGATCATAAATAACCGGCCATTTGAAGTCCACAGGATAAATAAAAGCTCCCCACAGATCATGCACAATTTGTAATTCACAACATATGAACCAGCAGTCCACACAGAATTACCGAGACGCAGGCGTGAAAGGATGGGGAGGATTTAAAGAGGAGGGAAGAAGAGCTTAACGAGATGTTAAATGGGTGCGAGTGTATGAGTGGAAAGAACAGGGTGGACAGACTTGGATTGTTTCTGCTTGAGGGTCAGTGGCTGAGCGGGCAACTTGTTGAAATATATAAAACTGAGAAGCAAGGATAGTGAATAATCGGAGTCTCTTCCCTCAGGTGAAAAATATCAAATACAACAGTCATAAGTTTAGGCTGAGAGGGGAAAGTTTAAAGCAGGCATGAGAGTTTTTAGAGGTGAGTAAGTGCCTGGAACAGATTGCCAGGGTATTTGGTCAAAGCAGAGATGAGAGCAATGTTTAAGAGACATTTGGACAGATACATCAATGGGCAGGGAAGAGCGGGATATGGATTATGTGCAGCCAGATAGCATTAGTTTCAAATAGTATCATGGTCATTGCAGAAATGATGGGCTGAAGGACCTGTTCTGGTTCATGACTGTTGTATGCCCTATACCCTAACAGGTGAAATTAAAGCTTTAAAATTAAACAAAGAACTGTGAAATCTGAAGATCTGAAACAGAACAGAAGTTGGTGCACAAAGTACGTAGGTTGGCAGCGTCTGTGTAGAGAATTGAGCTCTTCAGAAATGAGAGACATACAGATGCACACACACAGAGACATGTCTAGCCATTAAAAAAAAACAAAGAATAAACTCAGTTCCCCGCAGAGAAATTAAAACCAGCTCTGCACACACGACTGACCAGAGTCCACAAGGTCAATTGCAGCCTTCAAACAGAAATGACCACAGTCCACAGAATAAAATCAAGCTCTACAGGCAGAACTGACCATTTACAATGTGTAGGATTAACCAATGCCATACACAAAACTACCTGCTTACAGTCCGCAAGATAAATAAAAGCTTCCCAGACAGTATTGGCCATTCTCAGGTCACCGGTTGAGAACCAGCTCAATTGATCCACCTAACCATTCAAAATCCAGGGATTAAACCCAAACCCTAGACACAATTAGTGAAACACAATTTGTTGGTGTGAACCCACTCCCCACTTCTGCAGTGTTGGGGAAAACAAACAAAGAAGAAAAAAAGAAATTAAAAAAAAAAGAAAAAAGATAGCAAAAAGAAAACAGCACTTTTATAATCTCCTGAGTGCTGGAGAATGACTGAGAGCTGGCTGGGCATTGGCAAAGTTCTGTGCAGGAGTGAATAAAGGGTGACTGAGTAATGGCATACCGGCCTCGGTGCAGTTATATAGAACATAACAGCACAGTACAGGCCCTTCGGACCTCGATGTTGTGCCGACCTGTCATACCGATCTCAAGCCCATCTCACTTACACTATTCCATGTACGTCCATATGCTTTTCCAATGACGACTTAAATGTACCGAAAGTTGGCGAATCTACTACCATTGCAGGCAAAGCGTTCCATTCCCTTACTACTCTCTGAGTAAAGAAACTACCTCTGACATCTGTCCTATATCTTTCACCCCTCAATTTAAAGCTCTGCCCCCTCGTGCTCACCATCAACATCAGAGGAAAAAGGCTCTCCCTATCCACCCTATCTAACCCTCTGATTATTTTATGTTTCAATTAGGTCACCTCTCAACCTTCTTCTCTCTAATGAAAACAGCCTCAAGTCCCTCAGCCTTTCCTCGTAAGACCTTCCCTCCAGACCAGGCAACGTCCTAGGAAATCTCCTCTGCACCCTTTCCAAAGCTTCCACATCCTTCTTATAATGCGGTGACCAGAACTGTACACAATACTCCAAGTGTGGCCGCAACAGAGTTTTATAGAGCTTCACCATAACCTCTTCGTTCCGGAACTCGATCCCTCTATTAATAAAAGCTAAAACACTCTATGCCTTCTTAACAGCCCTGTCAACCTGGGTGGCAACTTTCAAGGATCTGTGTACATGGACACCGAGATCTCTCTGCTCATCTACACTACTAAGAATCTTACCATTAGCCCTGTACTTTGCCTTCCGGTTACTCCTACCAAAGTACATCACCTCACATTTGTCTGCATTAAAGTCCATTTGCCACCTCTCAGCCCAGCTCTGCAGCTTATCTATGTCTCTCTACAACCTGCAGCATCCTTCGTCACTATCCACAACTCCACTGACCTTAGTGTTGTCTGCAAATTTACGAACCCATCCTTCTACGCCCTCATCCAGGTCATTTATAAAAATGACAAACAGCAGTGGACCCAACACCGACCCTTGCGGTACACCACTAGTAACTGGTCTCCAGGATGAACATTTCCCATCAACTACCAGCCTCTGGCTTCTTTCAGCAAGCCAATTTCTGATCCAAACTGCTCTATCTCCCACAATTCCATTCCTCCGCATTTTGTACAATAGCCTATTGTGGGGAACCTTATCGAACGCCTTGCTGAAATCCATATACACCACACCAACCGGTTTACTCTCATCTACCTGTTTGGTCACCTTCTCAAAAGAACTCAATAAGGTTTGTGAGGCACAACCTTCCCTTCACAAAACCGTGCTGACTATCCCTAGTCAATTTATTCTTTTCTAGATGATTATAAATCATATCCCTTATAACCTTTTCCAACACTTTACCAACAACTGAGGTAAGGCTCACTGGTCTATAATTACCAGGGTTGTCTCGACTCCCCTTCTTGAACTGGGGAACCACATTTGCTATCCTCCAGTCATCTGGCACTATTCCTGTAGACAATGACGAGTTAAGTATCAATGCCAAAGGCTCGGATACACACAATAGCAGTTTACAACACAGGACTGACCAATGGCAGCACACAGGTTGGAAACAAGTCCTCACGCAGAACTGACCATATGCAGTCTGCAGACACACAAGAGCGAAAAATCAGTGTACAGGACTAAAAAAAAACTTTCTCCGCTCAGGAAATGAACTGTTCGCTCTCCAAGTGCTTCTTTCAAAAAAAAAAGTAACACTTCACACTTGAACAACTGCTGGCAGTCCATAGAATGAAAACAATCACAACCGAACAAGCAGAGACCTGGGCACTCACAATCCACAAGAAAATAACAGACTGCTCCGTGTACAGAACTGGCCATTCATCATTCACAGGATAAAATAAATCTTCCCAAACACAGGACTGATATTTTGCAATGAAAAGGAATTTTAGAAACAACAACATTTCATAGGATGTACGCTGCCCATCTACAGTGCACAGGTCAATGTCAAAGGATATGCTCCCCCTGCCTGGGTGAATGCAGCTCCAACAATACTCAATGAGCTTGACACTATCCAGCACAAAGCAGTCTCATGTTTGCAATGATATTTACTCACTTCACGCGTTACACACTGCGACAGCAGTGGCTAAAATCTACAAGGTTCAGCAGCTGCAGCTTTTCACAAGACCACAAACAGCCTGGAAGAAAAACAACAGGTGTATGACATGAGCAGTATTTCTAAGGGCTCCTCCAAGCCATGCTCCTTCCTCCCAGCCCTGTGGCTGTCTGCACTCCCAACGGATTGCAGTGGGTCAATCAAGGCAGCTCACAAATAAAAACAGAAGTTGCTGGAAAAGCTCAACATGTGAAAAGAAATCAAAGTTAACATTGCTCAGAAGCACCACCACCTTCTCCAGGCAATTAGAGATGGGAAGTAAATGTTTGCCAAGCCACTTATGTCCACATCACATGCATGAATGTGTGCCAAAACTCAGACAATTCATGTCTCCCTTCATCCTCTTTGCATTCTCTGCACAGCTCACAATCCCATCTATGGTTTGGCCATCAATAAACACAGAAACATTAGTTTTGATCTGTACATCTCATTGGTCGAGAGATTACGAATAGCTGGAACCCAAACATGAATCCTTCCTCAAATTCACAAAGTACAACCTGCAAATTCACAAATCAACAATTTATTAGCATGTGCTTTTCTGTCTGTTAAACAATTCTCAACGCATGCCAGCACATCACTTCCAAGTCCATGTGGTCAAATATGCTGATTTGCTTCTTCAGTGGGACCCTGTTAAAATGGATCTGAAAAGTCAAATAAAGTTTCCTCCTACCTCCAATTTTTTGGGGACAGAGATAATAACTCGAAGTTTGAATGTCATTATGGAAAGCGAAAAGGATAGTGCAGAAGTGTCTAAATTTGAGGAAAACCACCTATCATTACACCACTTCTATCACTCGACATTATCACACACGAGGCAGGAGCTGGCACATATAGACTGGGGGAGGAACTGCTTGCAGTGATTCTATTTTGGAAAGTGAGACTATTTTCAAGAGATACAATGAGAATCCAGGGTCACTGTGTTCCATGAATGAATGACATGAGGATGAATGAGCATGAACGACAAAGGCAGCGATATCATGAGTTTCATAAAGAAAATATAGCACAACGAAAAAGGGTAAAGCCCTTCAAAATTATAGTTTACAAAAGGAGGTCCTTAAAATTGGAGAGCAAACCATGGCCATGAAATGTCTTTGGCAAGTACTGTTCAGGAAAAAAGCCACAAGGTGTTTTATACGTATACTTAGAGTAAGAGAATTACCAAGGAGAGTGGAGCCTGTTAGAAACCAAGGGGCAAATTGTCATAGAGTCAGAAGTAAGTGAGGTCTTGAATGAACACTTCTCATCTGTGCTCACAAAGGAGAAACATGTTGTAGCTGTGGATTTCAGTTAGGATGCTGAGGATCTAGAACGTGTTCAGACAAAAGTTGGGGGTGTTGTCCATAGTGAGGTGAATGGTCTCTGACTACAGTCTGATATTGATCAACTGATAAACTGAGCACAGTAATGGTAGATGGACATTACTTCTAAGAAGCGTGAGGTAATACACTGTGGGAGGTATGCTCAGTGAAGGACATACATAATGGGCAGTAGGTACACACAGAATACTGAAAAAACAAAAAAGGACCTTGGCACAAAAGTCCAGAGATCACTGAAGGTGTCAGCACAGATAGACGGGGGGGGGGGGGGGGGGGCAGGGGGTGAAAGCACCTGTACAGGGGGGGCGGGGGATCACATGTTCTGGCAAGGTGAATAGTTTGAGGCATTGAAAGTATTTCAACCAGTCTGTCAGGGGTGTGGGAACCGAAACAGCAGTGAGGCAAGAGAGAGGCTGGCACAGAAGTTCAACACAACAATTTAAATAGACAAGGTAGGGAAGAGCAGGGCAGAATATGAGGGAAAATTGATGAATTAAACTGCATTTATATCAACACAATGGACCTGACAGGTCAGGCAGATCAACTAAGGGCATGGATGGGGGCATGGGACTGGGATATCAAACATATTACAGAAACACAGCTGAGGGAAAGAAAGGACAAGCAGCTCAATGCTACAGGAAGGATAGAAGAGGAGACAAGATAGGAGGAATCAGGAAAACATGATGGCTGTGCTTAGAGAATATTCCTGGGGTTTGCCCAGTGTAGCTATACTAGCAAAACAGAAAAATTAGAACGGGTGATCACTTTGATGCAATTGTCCTACAGGCCCCCAACAGTCGGTCAGAAATTGAGGAGCAAATATGTTGAGAGATCTTAGATAATTGTGAGAATAATAAGGGTGTAATGGTCGGGGATTCTGAATTTTCCAGACCTAGACTGGTACTGCCAAAGTGTGAAGCGCTTTGATGGGAGGAATTTGTTAAGTGTGTTCAAGAAAACTCTCTCAAACAATATGTAGATGGCCCGATTGGAGAAGGAACAAAACCTGACCTGCACGTGTGAAACACGGTCGGGCAAGGACAGTGGTGTTATTAGGGAAACACTTTGGAAACTGACCACAATTTTATCAATTTGAAAATAGCTATGGAAAACGATTGGCCTGGTCCACAAGCTAAAGTTATAAGCTGAGGTTTGACCAATCTTGATGGTATTTGATAGGAATTTTCAAAAGATGATTGGGGAGGCTGTTGACAGATAAAAAGGACATCTGGCAAGTTGGAAGCTTTTAAAAAGTGAGATAAAACGAGAGATCAGGGCCAGCATGTTCTTGTTAGTGTGATGGACAATGCTGACAGAAATAGGAAACACTGGATGACTGGTGATAGAGGCACTGTGGTCAAGAAAGAGGGGACACAACTGGATCAACGCATCCCTTGAGGAGAATGTAAGTTTAGAAATACACTTTATGAAGGAAATCCGGAGGGCAAAAACAGGACACGAGATAACAATGTTGTGCCAACCTGTTATCCAACTAAGATCAATCTACCCTGCATACCCTACCTTTCACAATCCTCCATGTGCCTATCCAAGAGTCGCTGAACAGTCTCTAAATTATCTGACTCCATGACCATTGCCAGCAGCGCATTGTACACGCCCACCACACTCTGTGTGAAGAATCTACCTCTGACCTCTCCCCTCTCCCTTCCTCCAATCACCTTAAAATCATGCCTCCTCATAATTGTCATTTCTGCCTTGGGAAAAAGTCTCTGACTATCCATTCTCTCTCTTGCCTCTCATCATCTTGCACACTTCTATCAAGTCACCTCTCATCCTTCTTCACGCCAATGAAAAAAGCCCTAGCTCCATCAATCCTTCCTCAGGAGACCTGGCCTCCAGTCCAGGCAGAATGCTGAATTCTCCTCTGCACCCTCTCTGAAGCTTCCACACCTTTCCACTGATGAGGTGACCGGAACTGAACACCATATTCCAAGCGTGGTCTAACCAGAGTTTTATCGACCTGCAGCATAACGTCACGGCTCTTAAGCTCAATGAAAGCCAACACTCTATATGCCACCTTTACAACCTTATCAACTTGGGTAGCCACTTTGGGGAATCTATGGACGTGGACCCCAAGATCCCTCTATGCCCCCACACTGCCGAGAATCCTGCCATTTGGCCTGTATTCTGCACACTGCATTCAAATTCGACCTTAAAAACGAATCACTTTGTACTTTTCTGGATTGAATCCCATCTGCTACTTCCTTGTCCAGCTCTGCATCCTGTCAATGTCCTGTTACAACCTCCAACAGCCCTCGATGCTGTCCACAACTCCACCGACCTTCGTATCATCGACAAACTGACTAACCCACCCTTCCACTTACTCACCCAAGTCATTCATAAAGTGCACAGGTCCCAGAATAGATATGGAGAAGCAAGGTGTTTGAGATTCTAAACAGTTTCTCATCAGTACTTACTGTGCAGAAACAAACAAAGAAACAAGGAAACCTACAGCACAGGAACAGGCCTTTCGGCCGTCCAAGCCTGCGCCGATCAAGGTCCTCTGTCTAACCTGTCATCTATTTTCTAACGGTCTGTGTCCATTTGCTCCCTGCCCATCCATGTACCTGTCCAAATATATCTTAAAAGGCGCTAACGTGTCTGCGTCCACCACCTCCGCTGGCAACACGTTCCAGGCACCCACCACCCTCTGCCTTATCTAGACAGAAGGACTAGTAAATTCAGGGAAATAAAGAGCGATGTCTTGAAAAGAGTCCACACGACAGAAGAGTGCTGTTGGAGGTCAAGAAAAGCTTGATGAAGTGTATCTGAGGACGTTTGAGAAACCAGGGCTGAATTTGTGGGAACCCAAGCACAGATATGTCCCTCAAGCAGAGGAGGCTGTGGAGTGACATTTTCGAGGTTCATGAATGCCTGAACTGCATATAAATGGTGAATAGACAAGGTCTTTGCTCCCAGGGTAGGGGAGCCCAAAATTACAGAGTATCGGCTTGAAGTGAGAGGGGAAAGTTTTAAAACAGACCTGAGGGGTAACGTTTTCCCACAGAGAATGGTGCAAATATGGAACGAGGTGCCAGAGGAGGTGGTGGAGGTAAGTACAATTACAACAGTGAAAAGACATTGGGGCAGGTACACAGACAGGAAAGGTTTGTAAGGATGCAGGCCAAACGCAGGCAAATGTGACTTGTTCAGTTCGGGAAACCCGGTCAGCATGAACAAGTTGGGCCAAAGCGTCTCTTTCCGTGCTTCACAACTCGACGACTCCAATTACTGGAGGAGGAGACTCCCGAGATAAGGCATATTGCACAGACTGAAGCAATTTACAGAGGTCAGGATGGTGGTCAGGATTGGAATATGTTTCAAATTTATGGAGGGATTGCAGAGAGGAGAGGCGGTGACAGAAATAGGAGCTAGAATGATTGAAGACACTGGTCCACAAGACATGACACAGACACAGTCATGGAGGGAAAGCACAGAACAGGAAAATCAGAGACAGCATTACCGCCCTATCGTGGGAGATTTGCTTTCACTTCTGTTGGGCTGATCCTCACAAAGACAGCACAGGCCTGGATTGATAACTGTGAACTTCCTCTGTCGTCTTCGGAAGGTACAGTATCTCAAAGCTGAAAGTAGGCCTCCCATGATGACGTGTGATTGAGTCTGACTGTAATTAGGGGAGAAAATCTGCCACCCTCACTTGGTCAGGCCTACATGTGACTTCAGACCCACAGGAACATGGTTGACTCACAACTACCCACTGAAATGGCACAGCAAGCCATTCAGTTCAAGGGTAGCTCGGGGTGGGTAATAAATGCTGGCCAGCCAGAGACACCCACATTTCGTGAGTGAATAAATAATAACTGGAACCGTGCTGGGACCAGTGTCCTGGCCAATCATGTTATAATGTTTATGGACAGGGCTTTCAACTGACAGAGAGGATGCAGGGACAGGGTTCAGGGGAAAGGAGATGTCCAAATCCAAACAGAAAATGTGATTGGAACAGCATGGTGATGTGGCTGAAGACAAGCAGAAAGGGACAGCAAGCACAGAGCTTCACAGAAACCATACATCAGTTTGTGACAGGAAATTGTAGTATAAAGTACATGATAATGTTACTTTTTGGAATGTTCAAAGTATGTGCAATAAAATGGTGGCATTCGAAAAGGAGCTTGGAGAATATTTTTGTCAGTGTTTCTTTGAATAACATGTTGTGCAACTGGCTAGGGACATGTGATGAAGCTGAATAAATGAGTCATGTCACACAGAGATCCAAAGGGAAATTATGAAAAAAGTGGAATTCAAAGGTATAATGAAGTTTTAATGTGACCAGACAAAGAACAAGCAACAATAGAAACAGAAACAAAGCCAACTGTATGACATTGAGGGGAAGTGACCAGTGTAGACAGAGTAAACTAACTGAAATGCAAATGAACAGTGGAAAACATTTGAAAGAACATTGTAAAATATCCAACAAAAAGGGCATTCCATTGACAAAAGCTCAGCAAGAAATTCCTAGCTGTGTCTCACGCAGGGTGTAAAGGAATATATTCAATTGAAAGAGCCCTAGAAGACGACAAAATAAACAGAACAAAATCAGAAGAAAGAGACTGTTCAGCAAAAGACAGCTACCAAAGTATGGAGATAATGGGAACTGCAGATGCTGCAGAATTCCAAGATAATAAAATGTGAGGCTGGATGAACACAGCAGGCCAAGCAGCATCTCAGGAGCACAAAAGCTGACGTTTCGGGCCTAGCCCGAAACGTCAGCTTTTGTGCTCCTGAGATGCTGCTTGGCCTGCTGTGTTCATCCAGCCTCACATTTTATTACCAAAGTAGTGACGCAGGTATTAAAGGGATTTACTAGCAGAGGAATGTATTAGGAACATGAAACATTGTCGGGATTTATTGAGATGATAGGAACAGGGAAAGTTGAAGGTGCTGGAGGTGATGAGTGTGTTACAGAAAGTGGCAAGGGCCTGAACAATGTTACAAATCCAGGAGGAATTGCAGATCTGGAGGTGTCTGTAGAGGTAGGGAGGGAAATATGTACTTTTATTTAAATCATTCATGGCATGAGGATGTCACCAGCTGGTCGAGCAATCATAGCCCAACACTAACTGCCAGAGCACAGCTCAGAGTCAGCCATGTTGCTGTGGGTCTGAAATCACATGTCAGTTGGAGCAGCTAAGAATGTCAGATGACCTTCACTAAAGGACACAAATGAACCAGTTAAGTGTTTCCTGATAATTAAGAATGCTTTTATGGTGACCTCATGAATATCCTGTACAGCCACATCATGACATCCCAATCTCCTATTCCCAATGCTCTGGCCAATGAAAGCAAGCATGCCAAATGTCACCTTCATCACCCAATCTATCTGTGACACCGCTTTCAGGGAACTATGTATCTGTGCCCCTAAGTCTCCCTGCTTGACAACACCGTCTAGGGCCTGAACATTAGCTGTTTGTGTTCTGCACTGGTTTGTTTTTGCAAGATTCAACACTTCACATTTATCCACCTCAATCTCCATCTGCTATTCCTCATCCAATCAACGTGATAGATCATGATCTCACTGAATTCTTAGATAACCTCCTTCACTGTCCATGATACCACCAATTTTACTGTCACCCACAAACTTACTAAACATGACTCCTATATTCTCATTCAAATCATCAATATAAATGACACATAACATAACCGAACCTGGTGGCACATGCATAGGCCTCCAGGAAGAACAAATCTCTGCCAGCACCCACTGTCAAGCCAATCTTGTACAAAACTGGCAAGCTTTCATAGGACGCCATGTGATCTAAACTTGCTGAGAACCAAGTACCACTCTGCCTTCATCTATCTCCTGGCTACCTCCTCAAAGCAAAATCAATCAACTTTCTGAGCCATGATTTTCCACACACAAAGCCGTGCTGACGAGCCCTAATCAATCCTTGCCTTTCCAAATGCATGAAGAGCCAGTCTCTCAGGATCTCCCCCAACAAACTACCCACCACTGACGTCAGTGTCACTGGTTTGTAGATTCCAGGCTTTGCCTTGCAGCCCCTTGAGTGATGCAACAACATTACCCACCCTCCAGTCTTCTGACATCTCACTGTGGCTGTTGATGATATAAATATCTTGCTGGAGCAGCTCACAATTTCTTACCTCGCCTTCCACAATGTCCTGGGATAAACCTGATCAAGGCCAGAGGATTTATCTGCCTTTGTGCATTTTAAGACTCCTAACACCTCATGCTCTCAATTGTGGACTCTTTTCTTGTGATCACAATTTATTTCACCAAGTTCCTGAGGTGCTATGTTTTTCTCCACAGTAAATACTGAAGTGAAATACTTGTTTAGGATTGTATCCATCTCTAGTTATCCCACATATAATGGCTTTGTTGATCGTGAAGAGGCCCTATTCAGTCCCTACATGCTCTCCAGCCCCTGTTCAAACTCGTCAAAATGATTTTGAAAATTCAAGTTAACCATATCTCCCTAATGCCAATCCCCTCCCTCCCCTTACTTATTCTGCAATTGATAGCTACACCTAAAAAAATGCAATCGAACAGGATCATCAAAAAATTCCCTTTCATAAACTCATGTATCTTCTGTTGTTTCAAAGGGTGCAATTATTGTTTATTGTCATATTCTTTATAATACAGTCCAGTACATTTCTAACTTACTGTCAGGCTCAGTGTTGGCTTCAGACTGACTGCACAAAGCTTTTCGGGAATTTATAAGTATCAATCTGAAAAAGGGCGCTTACAGGTTCAGCAGGTAATAGAGAAGGCAAATCAAATTCTGACAATTATTAAAAAGGGAATGAAGTTTAAAAATAGGGAGTCCTTGCTAAAATAAATAAGTTGTGTCAAACTATACCAAGAATATTATGAACAGTATGACAGCCCTTTGGAAAGATATCCTTGAATTAGCGACAGGCCAGATAAGGTTCACTGGGCTTATCTTGGGAATGGAGGGATTTTCTAACGAAGACAGGTTAAGTCGTCTGAGCTTGTCGCATTGTCATTTAGAAGAAGGAGGGAGAAATATAATGAAATATTTGAGATTCTTAGTGTTTCTTTTCCCCAACGGCATTAAAAATAAAACGGTATAGCTCAGCACCAGGCCCTTCAGGCTACCACGGCTGTGCCTACCACAATGTTATTCTAAACTAATGCCATCTGCCTGCACATTGTCCATATCCCTCGATCCTCTGCCTGTTTATTGCATTTGTCTCAATCCCACACAACTTCATTCATGCGCCCCACAGATCTCATTTGAAATTTCCTCCATGCCGGGCACCCAAGTATTTGGCATTTTTTTCACTGGAGAAAGAGATTTTGACTATCCACATTATCAGCTAGGGTGATTCTTTTCTTTCCTCCTTCCTCTGCTTTTAACCAGAATCCAGGCTGTTTGAGTTCCTTTTCCTGTCCAAGCTGCTTCATCTGCAACTGAATCCTAGCCATTTCCAAAGAGTGTTGTCAGTCCCTTTCCTTTCCTCACAGACGAGGGTAACCCCAACTCCAGCCTGTCTGCCAATTCCAACAGCTTTGCTGTGGTCACTTTTTGCAAAGACGCCGAAGTCACTGCTTCCACCCCCAGAAATCTGAGTGATGACTGAAAGAGCCATTCCTACACAAGGCACACCCTGTTTAAACCAAGGGAATGCAACACCCGAACCAAAAGACACTGACAACAACCACTCACCACCCTGGAGTCAATTAACCCGAAACCCAAAGTGGAATTGTAGAATTATTGTGGCAAGAGCGCCCAATCTGTTATGGGCCAGGCGGGAATTTCCTCACAAGATTTTAACAAAGGAGCCGAAACCCTAATTTTGAGATAGTCAGAAGGGTCCCAACCTGAAAGATAACAAAGTGTGGGGCTGGATGAACATAGCAGGCCAAGCAGCATCTTAGGAGCACAAAAGCTGACGTTTCAGGCCGAGAAACTTCATCAGAAAAGGGGCCGTTTCTGATGAAGGGTCGAGGCCCAAAACGTCAGCTTTTGTGCTCCTAAGATGCTGCTTGGCCTGCTATGTTCATCCAGCCCCACACTTGGTTATCTTGGATTCTCCAGCATTTGCAGTTCCCATTATTCCAACCTGAAATGCCAACTTTTCTGCTCCTCTGATGTTGCCTGGCCTGCTGTGTTCTTCCAACTCCACACTTACCTTTCGACCCTAACTTTCTTATTTTAAGAGGCAGATGTCATGTGGGTGTTCCAGGTATGATGCACTTGGTTTGAAGCAAAACAAATTTATTTAAACACGACAATTAAAACATGAACAGAAGAAAGTGGAATTTAGAATAACAAAATATCGGAAAGCCTAACACACCCAATACAGTAACTATTACAAATTAACTGCTCCAATCTTGTCACATCCCATAAACACACCCGTTGGCTAAAAGGTAATTTCAAACACAGATTCTTAAAGGCAGAAGGGAACAACATCCAGAGAGAGATTTCCGAGAAAGCCAGTTAGGAATTATTTACTGAAGCTTGCAAACCTTCTGGGCGCACAAATCTCATGGCTGCTCCAGCTGAAATATAACTAGAGAGCCTGAACTGGCCACTCCTCTTCCATTGTTAAGTTTCTTTTAAAACAAAAAACCCAAAGGCCTCCTAAAACCCCTGAAACACTTCCCACTTCTGCCTTTACAAGCAATCTTCAAAAAATAAATGACAAAATAACCTTTTTAAAGTCACACACTACACCCGCCTACCACGAGCTGAGACCCTTGTAAAAGTGGAAGCAGCTTCAGTTCATCTAGTATGGTGCTACACTCTGTACATACCCATGAAAGACCGATGCATCCCCTGGGACCCGCCATAAATACTGATGCAATCCCCAGGACCCCTGGAACCCACTGGAAACACCAACACACTAGCTGAGACCCACAGTAAAAACTGATGCAATCCCCAGGACACCATGGGACCCCACCGTAAATACTAACACATTCCCCATGGTCCCTTTAACATCCTGGCCTGCTCACTGGGGCCCCTAAACATACGTAAGAACATAAATATGAATAAGGAGCAAAAGTAGAAGATATCTGCCCACTCAAACTTGTGCTACCAATAACTATGACCATGGCTGGTTCTCGAACTCGGGCCTCTGATACAGCTGACTCCCTAATATCATGTGCTCTCTTTATTCCCGTAATTCGATTAAACTTCTTCTTGGAAACATTGAATGGTTTGGCCTCAACCACTTTCTGTGGCAGTGAATTCCACAGACACAGAGGCGATGGCCCAGTGGCATTATTACTGGACTATTAAACAACAGAGCCAGATAATATTCTGGTGAATATAGGTTCTGTGGACCTGGATTCAAATCCCACCATGGCACAGGGTGGAATTTGAATTCAACAAATACCTGGAATTTGGGGTTTAATGATGACCATGAATCCAGTGTTGATTATTGACAAAACCCATCAGGTTCATTAATGTCCTTCAGGGAAGGACACTGCCATCCTTACTTGTGCTGGCCTACATGTGATTCCAAGCCACAACAATGTGGTTGACTCTTAACTGCCCTCTGGGCAATTAGGGACGAGCAATAAATGCTGCCTTGCCAGAGACGTCTTCATCCCATGAATGAGTGAAAAATAAATCTCTGGCAAAGACATTTTTCCTCATTTCAGTTCTAAGTGGCCTATCCTGTGTCCTCAGACTGTAAGCCCTGCTTCCAGATTCTTTAGTCATCGGGAATATTGCTCTTACTGTTATTATGTCTAGACCTGTCAGAATTTTATACATTTTCATGAGATCCACCCTCATTTTCATAAACATTGAATACTCTCCTAATCAATCCAACGTCTCTTCATGTGTCAGTCCAACCTGGTATCAGTCTGGTAAGCATTGCCTCTATGGTCAGGACATCCTTCTTCAGATAACAGAAGCCAAAACTGTACATCGTACTCCAGATACAGTCTCACAATGGCCCTGCACAAATACAGCAAGATCTCCCTGAATCCTCTCCCTATTAAGGCCAACATACCATTTGCCTTCTTCAACCCCTGCTGCACCTGCACCCACTGTGTAAATACGAACACGCTCACTGGGGAATCTCTATACACACTGACTCATTACCCCACAAATCCTTTGTAATTATGAACACACTCCCAAAGGCACAAATTCCTGAAACTGTCCTTGGACACACCTGAAAATTACCGTCAGTCACTGGAGACTCACTGTGGTCTCTCTGTGGAAGCCTATTACGCAGACACACCACCCCCGGACCCATGTAAACATGGACACCATCTTATGTAAACGATGACACACTGTCAACAACATTCTGTGAAATACACCCTGTGAGAATCCTGGCAAATACTAACAATTTCCTTATGAGAAGCCTCTACAAACTGACACCCTTCTTGGTGATTCCTTGTGAACTCTACCTCATTACATTGGAACACTTTTTAAAATACTGACACGCACACAAAGATCCCCTGTAAATACTGACAGTCCCACTGAACTCAAGTAAACAACATCAGAAGAAGGGTCCCAACCTGAAATGTCAAGCTTTCCTGCTCCTCGGATGCAGCTTGGCCTGCTGTGTTCATCCAGCCTCACACCATGTTATCACCAGAGTCACCCTAGACCGGCTGTAAATGCTGACAGACTTCCCTGGAGACGCACTGTACAGACTGTTGTATTCCATCTGGAACACCCAGTAATTATTGACACGTTCCCTTTGGATTCGCTGCAGATACTGATATACTGCCCAGAGACTCCTCAACATACTAACACATCGTGCACAAATTCCCTGTCAACATTACTCACTCCCCAGTCCCTCCTGTAGATACTGAAACACTCCCAGTCAGGTTCCCAGAAATTGTTAACACACTCCCAATGGATTTGTTGTAAATATTGATGCACTCTCCTGGGATTTCCTGTAAAAGTCCGTCACACTTCTCAGGAATGCCCTTTAAATATTAATGCCCTCCCCAGAAACACCCAGGAAATGCTGAAAATCCTCCCAGGACATGCTGTAAATACTGATGCATCCCCTCTGGAACCCCTGTAAATATTAACACTCATCCTGGATACCTTGTGGATACTGATTTTAGAGATACAGAATCATATTGCCTAGAATCAGATCCTTCAGTCCAACCAGTCCATGCCAACCATAAACCCAAACTGAACTGTGGCCAAGCACAGGAATGTGGGACGTGCCCCTCTGAATATTTCTTATTCATGTACTTACCCGACTGCCTTTTAAATGCTGTAACTGTACCCGCACCCAGTACCTCCTCCAGAAGGCCATCCCGTACATGAACCCTGTGTAAACAAAAATAAAATTCCATGCATTTATTAAAATCTTTCTCCTCTCCCCTGGTAAGTATGACCCAGCCTTGAAATCCCCACCCTCTTGAATTGCAATCTGCCATTCATTTTATCAATACCGCTCAGGACTTTTAAACCTGTCGGGTTACCCCTCAATCTCCTCTGCATGGGATCCATCAAAATGCTGTAACGATTCCCTGCAAATACTGACACACTGCCCAGGGATACTGTATTAACATCAGAATCTCCCCGAACACCCCCGCTG
Organism: Stegostoma tigrinum; assembly: GCF_030684315.1. Lineage (NCBI taxonomy): Eukaryota > Metazoa > Chordata > Chondrichthyes > Orectolobiformes > Stegostomatidae > Stegostoma > Stegostoma tigrinum. The sequence continues at coordinate 2,651,061 of NC_081361.1, read as the reverse complement.
TAAATAGTGATACACTACCAGGGACCCCCAAGTAAATAATGACAAAGTCCCTCTGGACCCACTGTATATATTGAATGAATACCCCAGACACACTGCCAATACTGTCACACTCCCCAAGGATACCTTAAATACCTTTCACTCACTGCAGTGAGGACAAACTCCCCAGCAACTCCCTGGGGTACTGAGATAGTTCCAAGTGATCATTCTGTAAATAGCACCCCACACAATCACTGGAAAAATTCTATAGATACTGACTCATTAACCACAGGCTCACTGTGAATATTGACACACTCACTGGGAAACCTGCACAAGTGCTGATTCAAGCAGGACCCAGTTTAAAAATCGACAATAGTAAAACATTTCGACCAATCCTGCGTTTCTGGGCAGAATCCTAGACTTCCAAACTTTTCAAAGAGACAGTTGGACTGAATCTGCGAGAAATACACAACACAATAATCATGCCTGGGAACGGAGATTGCTGTGTGGGTTTATTGAGATAACAGGGTGTGGAGCTGGATGAACACAGCAGGCCAAGCAGCATTAAAGGAGCAGGAAAACTGACGTTTCGGGCTGAGACCCTTCTTCAGAAAATTATTGTTCGGCCTGGAATCCCATGTTGCACCTCCTCACTTAAAGGACAATTAACCAAAACCAACAGACCCTGATCCAAAAGGAACTGATCCAAGACAGCTTTTACACCTCGGGCTATGCAGCACAGATAGTACGGAGCCTCCAGAGATACTCGACATTCCAATCCATTCACACACGGTCTAACCATCGGAAAGCTAATTAACCTCAGAAAAGAACATCAAGAGCAGAGTGAAAACTACTGATCTGGTGTGAAGATAATGGGACTCTCAGTCAGTATAACTGCCAGCCCCGATCTTATGGGAGGAGGAAACTGAACAAAGAACTTCCGAACACGGGATCCAAACTTTCTGAACTGAGAACACCATCAGCAAAAACCTGACCCAGGCCATCCAAACCAGACACTGACTAGCACAAGCAATCACTGACTTCACCGAAGCCACGAGTCCTCAGTCACAACCTGAGGTGAAAACCCAAAAGGTGAAGAGAAACGGCTACTCACCAAAACACACCTTTGCGCATCAGCCGACTCAACCCAAACGTACAAACCCACACAGTCCCAAGTCTTCATCCAGGCTCTAGGTGTGGTAATCCAGAGGGACCACCGGGACTTCAAAAATCACATTCTGGGATGGGAGCATAAACCCAGAGATCCCAAATTCCAACATCGGTGGCAGTGCATTGGGACCCTATTGGGAGCAATTCAGGCAGACAGTGTAAATGCTTGTTTTCTGTGTGTCAGTAAATAATGTCTAATAGTGGTGGTCTCTTTCCATCGTGTATTGTATTAACTTCATAGAATTTACTGAGATACCCATTTCTTAAATTCTAATTACCTTTATGCTACTAAATAAAGGGAGATTCCTTTGCCCTTAAATACTTGTCTAAAGTCTCCTCATTCACATCCCCATAAATAAATCTAGTGTTCAGAATCACAGGTTTGGGAGCCGCTTAGACATCAGGAAAGTTCTGCAAACCAGAATCCGATACTCATTCCCCACAGACACTCTGTAAATAATCATACACTCACCGGAGATTCTCAATAAGCACAGGCACATTTTGATCGTCCCCATAAACACTGACATTCTCCCCCCCGCACCCCCCCCCAACCCCGAGAAAACACTGATACATTTCCCAAGGAGCTCCCTGAAAACAGTGACATGTTTCCTCAGAAACACCTCGAAGGACTGATACGTTCTAGATCCCACTTGAAATGAAAACTACAGGCACGTCCATAAATGATTAAAATGAACTATCAAGACAACACAGTTCAATTACTTCTGTGAGAACAGTGACGGCACTTCAAGCAGTCTGGCCTTCACTATAACTAAATATTTTGTCAGGAATGTGTTCTGAGGGAAAATGTGGATAGTCGATCTATGCCGGTTTGTCCCATATATAGGGAATGTGTCTACATTGAGATCCTCTTACTCAGAATCATGAAGCTGGGGCGTGGGGAAAGACAGGACTGTTTGAGTACGGTCGAGCACATCTGACTGTGTTAATCACAAAAAATAGCCTCTAGGTTTGAGTCCTGTCATGGTCAGCGAAGATCAGTGATCGTGCCCTGATTCCCTGCGTAGGAGAAAGCCTTCCTGATCTTCAACAAAAAAAAACAGAATTTTCAATTGAAGATTCCAGTGTATCAGAACTCCCGTCCAGTCTCAGCAATGAACAACAGACACTATACCCAGACATCACCGAGACACAGAAAGCGTCTTTTCTGTTTCAGTAGTGCACTCTCAGTGCCACAATCAAACAAACGGGAAGATTGCTTCTCTGAAAAAGAACTTCAGAGATAGAGATAACAAGGTGTAGACCTGGATGAACACAGCAGGCCAAGCAGCATCAGAAGAGCAGGGAGGCTGACGGTTCGGACCTCGACTCTTCTTCAGAGACTGAGTCAGATTTACATTATTTCACACCTGGAGCCTGACTTGCAGTTTAACATTGATAATGGGAACTGCAGATTTGGAGAATCCAAGGTAATAAAATGTGAGGCTGGATGAACACAGCAGGCCCAGCAGCATATCAGGAGCACAAAAGCTGACGTTTTGGGCCTAGACCCTCTCTGATGAAGGGTCTAGGCCCAAAACGTCAGCTTTTGTGCTCCTGAGATGCTGCTGGGCCTGCTGTGTTCATCCAGCCTCACATTTTATTATCTTGCAGTTTAACATTGTTTGTTCCAAAGGAGAATCAGATCAGACCTGAAACCTGAACTCTGTTTCTCTCTCCACATGTGCTGCCAGATTGGCGAGGTTTCTGCAGCATTTTCTGTTTTGTTTCAATTTGCCAGCATCCACACTTCATGTGAGTCACATCACTGTTGACTTCTCAGCACTCATCCAGTTTTTGCAACGTGTTTTGATCCCCTTAGCATCACAAACATTGCAAACCATTTTTTGGAATGTGGTCAGATTCACTTCTTGAGGTGGACATGATCACAGATTCACAGGTATTTGAGTGAAGATATTTCTGCTTATCTCAGGCACTCAGGCTGTTCTACCACTTTCAGACTGATCCATAACGCTACATTCCTATCAGCAAAGATAGCTGCCAACATGTATCCTGTCACTGTCTTTGGTAACAACATACAGTGCAAACAGAACACCTCTTTATTCACATGCAATACAGGATATCCAGATCTAGCCTACTCAGTCGCACCTCATTATAATCTCCAGTTGCAAGAATGAGTCTGGTACCCCTGTGTTACAATCACTCAAATGCTAATGATTGCTTCCTTAAGTGTGGAAAACAAATCTACACACATTTGTGTATCTCTGGCTTCAGAAGGTTCTACAAAGTACATTGATGGAATTCACACTTCTTGTTTATTCCGGGGCCATCTCCCCATCCCCCTCTCTGGTGGGGGGTCTGGGCCCGAGGCGTCGGCTTTTGTGCTCCTGGGATGCTGCTTGGCCTGCTGTGTTCATCCAGCTTCACACTTTATTATCTTGGATTCTCCAGCATCTGCAGTTCCCATTACCCCAGAACACTAGCTGTGTTTCTGGATTATTAGTCTAGCAATAATAGCACTAAGCCCTTGCCTCTCCTCTGCCTTCCGTCTAATTGTCTGAGGAGCTCAACGCAAAGGTTGCAATAGAAAAGCTTCATGCTGTCAGACAGTGCTTTAAGGAAAAGATCTATTCCTGCCCAGTGACACCTGAAATCATGATCCCAGCCCAAACTGCTTCGTTCAAACCCATTGGCATCTACTCTTCAAATTCAACTGGTGTGGAGTCTGAGTGGGTAACAGAAAATGATCAACAAGCTGCCTTTGAGGAAATTCCAGTCTTTCCTAAGAGGTATGCCTATGGTAGGCTCCTGCAGAATCCATGACTGATTCTAGCTGTATTCTTCAAAAAAACCCCACATTCATACTAGATTAAAGCAATTAGTGCTGGAAAAAATCAGTAACTGCCGGTATAAAGGAATGAAAACTCCATTCAGACATAGTGGCAGAGTTAAGGGACCATTTCATTTTCCTCGCAAAATGATCCATTCAGTAGAGAACTAAATGAGAATTAGTTGAGTTCATTTTTAGCATAAAGCCCATGATGTATTGGGTCACGGCTTCGCCAGGCTCAGTGAGTGACATATCTACGTTAAAAGTATCTTACATTTCCCATCACTAACTATTATGTGGGAACCAGAACACTGTTCTATTTTCCAAATGTGAACTAATCAAGTTTCAAAAAAAACTCGCTTGCTTTTGAATTTTAATTGGTTAGACCAAGACCCTTAGTTTCTATGCATGAAATCCCTACAGTGTGTAAACAGGCCCTTTAGCCCAACAAGTCCACACACCGACCCTCAGACCATCTTTCCCAGGCCCATTCCCCTACAACCCACCTAATCTATACATCCCTGTACACAATGGGCAATTTAGCTTAGCCAATTCCTAGCCTGCACATCTTTAGACTGAGAGAGGAAACCGGCACACCCAAAGGAAACCCACGCAGACATGGGGTGAATATGCAAACTCCACACAGGCAGTCACCCGAAGGTGGGATTGAACCCAGGCCTCTGGCGCTGTGAGGCATCAGTGCTAACCACTGTGCTGCCCATCTTGTATCTTTGCTAACCTATATAGATTATTTTCAATGATTTCTATAACTATACCTCAGATCCTTCTACACATTGACCTTGCGTGGCCTTAATTCCATGAGTGAGCATCTTTATCCCTCTTACCAAATGCAGCACCTCACGCCTAGCTATACCAGAAAAGCAGAGAAAGACTGTTTAACACATCAGGTGTAGATGTTTAGGGTCAATTTAAAATATCAGACTGTCATTCATAAATATTGTTGGACAAGGTTATTAATAGGTTCCAGAATCTAAGTACATAAATGGAGTTTATATTTGTCAGTTATGATCTTAAGCTTGGGTTGATAAATTGCAAGTATATTTATGTGTATATTTACATGACACAAGTGTCAGAGAGAAGCCATGTTCAACTTTAAATGCCACGACTGCCTCTGAAATTTTCCCCACTCTCTCTTCACTCCTTCACTGTCAACACTTGGGGTTAGTATTAATTTGAACTGAACTGAAACAATCACATCACTCTTGTAGCTACAAGAGCAAATCACAGGTTGGGACTTCAGTTGTAGGTAGCTCACCTCCTGACTTCCCAAAAGCTGATACACCATCTAGAAGGCGTAAGACAAGAGTATGATGGAATACTTTCCATTTACCTGGATGTGTGTGACTCTAACAACAGGCAAGAAGTTCTGACACCATTCGACACAAAGCAACGTTTCATCCACCACCTCAAACACTTCCTCCATCCACCACCAGCACATAGTGACAGCAATGTACGCCATCTACAAGATGCCAAAATGTTACACATTTTCATTCCAAACACACTGGGAATTTGGAGCACTCTCTCCCCAAAAAAACTACATTAGTAATTCACCAAGACTTTTTTGACAGCACCTTCCAAAGCCATGAGTGTAACTACCTGGAAGGGCTGGAACAGCAGACACATAGAATTACAGCCATCTGAGGCTGCCCCTTCAAACCATGCACCATTCTTTCACTGATAGTAGGAACTGCAGATGCTGGAGAATCTGAGATGACGGGGTGTGGGGCTGGGTGAGCACGGCGGGCCGAGCAGCATCATGGGAGCAGGAAATCTGACGTGCTGGGCCTAGGCCCTTCTTCAGAAGAGGGGTCTAGGCCTGAAACGTCGGCTTTCCTGCTCCTGTGGTGCTGCTTGACCTGCTGTGTTCTTCCAGCTCTCTGCCTTGTTATCTTACCATTCCTTCACTGTTACTGAGACACCAGATCCCTTCCTAACAGTACTGTTCAGACAAACCTGCATTACATGGACCACAGCTGTTCAAGCAAAATGTCTTACAGCCACCTTCCTCATGAGAATTAAAGCTGGGCAACAAGCAGAGATCTCACCAGTGATGTTCACATCCCATGAATGTATAAAGAAATGAAGTGGCAAGACAGGTGTGAGGGATTGAATAGCTTCCTCCTGTTCTGATGTTCCTTTTACTCATATAGTGGCTGGTGGATCTTGCTGTGCAGTTGCAGCATTTCTGTCTTCAAAGTTTTGTTTCCCTTTCCAATAGTCAATGGCTTTGATGTCATGAAACAAAGGAGCCGCTCCAGCTCAAACCCATTCCATCAAAAGCTGCGAAGGCGTTTTTTTGTGATGTGGAGTCTTGAATTGTGCCAAACCTCATTTAGCCTTAGCACCCAGTCATTCCAATTACTGCTGGCTATGGGCCACGTCAGTGATGAAACTAGTACAATCCACTTAATAATTCAATCCTACTCTCAGAACAGGCTTGATGCTGAGAGCTAATTATGTAATTACAATTAATCATGTAACGTTTTGATAGAATAGAAACAGAAGAATTGTTTTCACTGACAGAAGGTTCCAGGATAAAGATACAGTAGAAGAATGCTTAGGCTACTGGGCTCATAATCCAGAGGCTTGCACCAATGGTCCAGAGTCACCAGACTAAATCCCCAACACGGCAACTTACTGCAATAAGAAGCTAGTTTCAGTAATGGCAGCACAACCACTGAATTATTGTTAAAAGCCCAATTAGGTCACTGGTGCTTCTTAGAGAAGGAAATCTGCTGTCCCTTTGTGGATTGTGCCTAAACGTGACTCCAGGCTCATAGCGATGCGGTGGATTCTCAACTGGCCTCTGAAATGAATAGTAGCAAAACTAGATTTATGAAAATTGGCGAAATATGAAGCAATTGACATGATCTGGAACTCATTGCCTTAAAGGGCAGTAGAAGCAGATTCAATAGGGCATTATAATAAATGCTTGGAAGGGAAATGAATTACAAGCCGATGGGAAAAGAACAGGGAAGTGGAACTAATTTGATGGTTTAGTGGAACTAAAAGGTCTGGCAATGCACTACAAGATGCCAGCATTATCTTGCCGATAGTTTTCAGTAAATCCATCAACTAAAATGTGACTCAGTAAACAGTGGATGGGGATACATTGTAATATCAGAAGTGTCTGCTGTGGAAGCCTACCACTGCCAAATTTACAATTAAGAAATATTCTTCTGTGAACAGATGTGTAAAAGGGGCCTCTAATTTAAAATCTATATTTTTGGCACTATCTCATTTTTCTGAACAATAATGATGAAATGGTACAACCTTTGTTCTTACTGTCTCTCTGGAAGTGTTAGACATTCTTCTTGAAGTTTCTTTACTCAGAGAGTAGTAAGAGAATGGAATGCTTTGCCTGCAACGGTAGTAGATTCGCCAACTTTAGGTACGTATTAAGCTGTCATTGGATAAGCATATGGACGTACATGGAATAGTGTAGGTTAGATGGGCTTCACATCGGTATGACAGGTCGGCACAACATCGAGGGCCGAAGGGCCTGTACTGTGCTGTAATGTTCTATGTTCTATGTTTTAAATCAAAATGCTAAACAGGAAAAAAAAGTCACGTAAAAAAAAATCACTCCTCGTCACTTTAATGAAAGAATTTGCTGATAAGATAATGCTAAAAAAAGTATAATACAGACAGACGGGGTAAGTTAGTGTGGCGAACTGGTGAAACCGGCTCATAACGATTTCAGACTCCACAGTGAAGCAATAGATTTACCGAATCATTTACAAAAATAGCTCAGCAACAAAGGGTTGAATTCTCATAAAACTGACAAGTACCATCAGATCGACAGGTAGAGATTGGAATTGTTCAGAAAAAAAAAACTTTCCAGATACACTGGTGGATGGTGTGTGCTAGAAACCATTCTGAGTGAAATAACTCTGTGATCGAACACTTATTCACTGAGAAATGAATCTCTGCTGCGCCAAAGAAAAGCCGGTGCATAGTTTACTGGCCGCCTGATTTGCAGGCAAAGGAAACCTGATCCCAGGACTCTCGGATAAATTACACTGTTAGTGACAGCCCATCATGCACAAGAAGAGCCTCTTACACTGAGAACAGAACAGATTATAGTTAAACAGACAAGAATCCCAACATGAAAATCTGCCACTTATTCTGATGTCATCTGCAAACCTACCTCCGACATTCACAGTCAAACCATTGATGTAAATGACAAAAAGCAGCGTCCTTTTGTCCCCGACTGTCCATCCAGGTTTAACTTTGATCCACATGTTGCCTCTATGAACAACATGAACATGTAGCCAAAATACTTGGACTTTTAAACTGTCAGTTATAACTATGTAATCTTTTTCAATTCAATGATCATTTGGCTTCTATATATTTTTCAAGCTACTTTGAGCTGTGTATTTACAATTAGTTCCTGGGGAAAACTCTCTCTTGTGTATTCTGTTGAATAAACACATTTTCAACCTGTATGCTCCTTGGTCCAATTATCTCAGCAAAATGTAAATATTTTTAGCCAATTACAGTAATGATCTTTTAAATGGCTAATTCATAATCACAATTAATTTCTAATTATTCCGAGTACAGAACACCTTGTAAACCAAATTATTTTTCTCAGAGCCGATATTATATATCTTTACAGTTTACAGTGCAGTCATCCAATTATTGCATTGGTCCATTATCACAGTGAAGCTAAAATTAAAGTCTTCTTTATAATTGACATCATTGTTACTGTATTCTTGAATTACAATGACTAGCGTAGTATTTTAGAAGCATTAAACAAGGCTGGATTTTCAATACAAGAATTAGTGCAAATAATCATATTGCTTATTTTGTTAATTATTGTTAGTTCCTAATGATTTTTTTTGCTGTGATCACATTAATATCACTTTAATAATCAGTCTACTTTCAGCTCTGTAGATATATAAAATGAATGTCAAGTTATTATTAAGTGAAGTTTAAAATGTCACACTTTGTTCTTCTGTATTCTAATAATCACAGAATATGTTTCATTATTATCAAATCCATGAATCAAAGTAAATATATTTCACTGTACAGTTTAACAGGCACCATGAATATCGACTAATTGTCTCTCGGCCCCTCTTTTATATTTCTCCTCCAACATTCTGCTCTGTGAGCAGAATATTAAACCAGTCAGTGATCAGCTGTGGATCCTAATCACGTAAGTATCTTCAATATTTACCACACTTTAGGCAGACAGTAAACCCCAGAATCGCTCTTGGCAATATAATAAGAACAATGAGGGAGAAGGGAGCTGTGCTGAATTCAGTGGACAATTGACAGACCTCATCCACACCTGGGAGGGGTTGAACCACACAGCAGGACATCGTGGTGGAAAAGTGGGGCACGAGGGCAAGCATAAGCCCAAGGTGGCCAAAACGGATTCTGAATGGGCCCTATCTAAGGACAACAACAAAAAAAAAGGCCTCTAGGGGTGGTTGTTACAAATTGTATTGGATTGCAAAAAGAAACTGATCATGAAGATGATCAGGAAGGGTTAAGACCTGGGCGCCCTAAAACCAGAGCAGAGACCCTGGTGGAATAGACAAGAAAAATATGTCAATATGAGAAGGCAGCTGTAACTCTGACAGCCTCCATCAGAAATATGACCAATGAGAAATGGGAACAAGCAAAGGTGGCAGCTCTTACACGAGGGCTTAAAGCAAAAGGACAAGACGGTAGTTATAGGAAGGGAAGGACGATAACACTGACTCAAATGGGTTGGATGACAAAACACCCATTTATGGGCAGAGGAACAACAATGGGTGGGATGACCTGGAAGTGTGAGAAGGCAGTGCCTATGGCACCGTTGTGGATCAAAGTTAAACCTTGGACAGACAGTGACGGACAAAAGGACGTTGTTTATTGTCATTTACGTAAATGATTTGCATGTGAATATAGGAGGTAAAGTTTGCAGATAACATCAAAAGCAGTGGTGTAGTGAATAGTGAAGGAGGTTATCTCCAGAGTACAATCACATCCTTACCACATGGGCCAATAAGCTGAGGAGTGGCAGATGGAGGTTAATTTAGATTAATGTGAGGTGTTGCATTTTAGGAAGGCAAATCAGTGCAGAAGTTATGGATTTAATGGGAAGGCCCTGGGAGTGTTGCTGCACAAAGAGATCTTGGAGTGCAAGTTCATAGTTTCTTGAAAGTGGAGTTGCAGGTCGACAAGGGAGGGAGGAAGGCATTTGGTACGTGTGCCTTCATAGGTCAGAGTCTTGAATCTAGGAGTTAGTGTGTCACGGTGCAGACATATTGGCCATTGCTTAGGCCACTTTTAGAATAGTGCATTCAATTCTGATCTCCTTGTTACAGGAAGGATGTTGTGAAACTTGAAAGGTTCAGAAAATATTTACAAGGACATTGCCATGATTGGTGGGTTTGATCAGAAGGGAGAAGCTGAATAGGTTGGGGCTATTTTCCCTGCAATGTTGTAGGCTGGGGCTGGGGGGCACGGGGAGGGGGGGGGGGGAAAGAGGTGGGGAGGCAGTGCTTACAGAGGCTTCTAAGTCATGATGGGCATGGATTGGGGTGAATGGTCAAGATCTTTTTCCCAGGGTTGGGAGTCCAAAACCGGAGGGTATCGGTTTAAGATGAGAGGAAAAGAGTTAAAAGGGATTTAAAGGAGCAATGTTTTCACACAGAGGGTGGTGTATGTATGTAATGAGCTGCCAGAGGAAGCAGTCAATGAAAGTAGAATTACAACATTTAAAAGTCATCTAGATGGGTATATGAACAAGAACGGTTTAAAGTGATGTGGGCCAAATGCTGGCACATAGGACTAAATGAATTTAGGATGTTTGCTTGGCATAGAAGACTTGGACTGAACGGTCCATTTCCATGCGGCACATCTCGATGACTCAGTGATAGATGAAGTGAACCTTTTCAGATGCAGATTGGGAATGTGACATTCTGGGGGTTGATCTCTGAAAACAATGAGGAGCATCTCACGTTGTAGGTTCCCGAACTACGACGGGGGACCCTCCAGCCAGGACATGGGAAGGAGGAAAAAGAAGGCTGCATCTCCAGAGTAGCAACACTGTAGGGAGACTGGGACAGTCAGGCAATCTGGGAAGTTACACTTCGGACCCAATCACAAGCAGGAACATGGGTTATTATCTGTAAACCCTGGAAAAGATCAAGGGGCCTCTCATTCCACCACAAAAACAATACCCCATCAAAGCTGGGGCTGAGGAGGCAGCAATTGTGATCATGAACAATTGGCCGAAGCAGGTAATTGTCAGACCGACAGCATCCCAAACTAAGATAATAAAATGTCAGGCTGGATGAACACAGCAGGCCAAGCAGCATCTCAGGAGCACAAAAGCTGAGGTTTCGGGCCTAGACCCATCAGAGAGGGGCATGGGATGAGGGTTCTGGAATAAATAGGGAGAGATGGGGAGGCGGACCGAAGATGGAGAGAAAAGAAGATAGGTGGAGAGAGTATAGGTGGGGAGCGAGGGAGGTGATAGGTCAGTCCAGGGAAGACAGACAGGTCAAGGAGGTGGGATGAGGTTAGTAGGTAGATGGGGGTGCGGCTTGGGGTGGGAGGAAGGGATGGCTGAGAGGAAGAACAGGTTAGGGAGGCAGAGACAGGTTGGACTGGTTTTGGGATGCAGTGGGTGGGGGGGAAGAGCTGGGCTGGTTGTGTGGTGCAGTGGCGGGAGGGGACGAATTGGGCTGGTTTTGGGATGCGTTGGGGGAAGGGGAGATTTTGAAGCTGGTGAAGTCCACATTGATACCATTAGGCTGCAGGGTTCCCAAGCGGAATATGAGTTGCCGTTCCTGCAACCTTCGGGTGGCATCATTGTGGCACTGCAGGAGGCCCATGATGGACATGTCATCTAAAGAATGGGAGGGGGAGTGGAAATGGTTGGGGACTGGGAGGTGCAGTTGTTTGTTGCGAACCGAGCGGAGGTGTTCTGCAAAGCGGTCCCCAAGCCTCCGCTTGGTTTCCCCAATGTAGAGAAAGCCACACCGGGTACAGTGGATGCAGTATACCACATTGGCAGATGTGCAGGTGAACCTCTGCTTAATGTGGAATGTCATCTTGGGGCCTGGGATAGGGGTGAGGGAGGAAGTGTGGGGGCAAGTGTAGCATTTCCTGCGGTTGCAGGGGAAGGTGCCGGGTGTGGTGGGGTTGGAGGGCAGTGTGGAGCGAACAAAGGAGTCATGGAGAGAGTGGTCTCTCCGGAAAGCAGACAGGGTGGGGATGGAAAAATGTCTTGGGTGGTGGGGTCGGATTGTAGATGGCCGAAGTGTCAGAGGATGATGCGTTGTATCCGGAGGTTGGTGGGGTGGTGTGAGAGAACGAGGGGGATGCTCTTTGGGCGGTTGTGGCGGGGGCGGGGTGTGAGGGATGTGTTGCGGGAAATACGGGAGACGCGGTCAAGGGCGTTCTCGATTACTGTGGGGATAAGTTGCGGTCCTTGAAGAACTTGGACATCTGGGATGTGCGGGAGTGGAATGTCTTATTGTGGGAGCAGATGCGGTGGAGGCGGAGGAATTGGGAATAGGGGATCATCTGCCAATGTGGTATACTGCATCCACTATACCCGGTGTGGCTTCCTCTACATTGGGGAAACCAAGCGGAGGCTTGGGGGCCGCTTTGCAGAACACCTCCGCTCAGTTCGCAACAAACAACTGCACCTTCCAGTCACCAAACATTTCCACTCCCCCTCCCATTCTTTAGATGACATGTCCATCATGGGCCTCCTGCAGTGCCACAATGATGCCTCCCGAAGGTTGCAGGAACAGCAACTCATATTCCGCTTGGGAACCCTGCAGCCTAATGGTATCAACGTGGACTCCACCAGCTTCAAAATCTCCCCTTACCCCACCGCATCCCTAAACCAGCCCAGTTCGTCCCCTCCCTCAACTGCACCGCACAACCAGCCCAGCTCTTCCCCCCCACCCACTGCATTCCAAAACCAGTCCAACCTGTCTCTGCCTCCCTAACCTGTTCTTCCTCTCACCCATCTCTTCCTCCCACCCCAAGCCGCACCCCCATCTACCTTACTAACCTCATCCCACCTCCTTGACCTGTCCGTCTTCCCTGGACTGACCTATCCCCTCCCTACCTAAAATCTGTCGACCTATCTTCTTTTCTCTCCATCTTCGGTCTGCCTCCCCATCTCTCCCTATTTATTCCAGAACCCTCACCCCATCCCCCTCTCTGATGAAGGGTCTAGGCCCGAAACGTCAGCTTTTGTGCTCCTGAGATGCTGCTTGGCCTGCTGTGTTCATCCAGCCTCACATTTTATGACCTTGGATTCTCCAGCATCTGCAGTTCCCATTATCACTGATACTATAGCATCCCAAACTAATTCACTGAAGCCTGATGACTCAGATTGCCTCCCTATTGATTTTCCCTCCCTGAACACATCTGTCTCTGAAGAGTATCCTACAGTAGCAAAAGCACACTGTACTTAACAGGCTGAAATCGCAACAGGATAGTATCTCAGTCCAGATCCGTACCTGTGGACCTGGAATCCCAGAATAAGAATACTCTGAGGAAAACAGCACACATGTTCCCAGTTGTTCTGGAAATTCCACAATATTCCAGCCATATTCCACTGACGTATGGTTCACGGAATTAGCCAAACTGATCTTACCAAGACCTCATCACCTCAGTCAGTCAGAAAGAGCATATCTGGATCTTCAATAGAGTATTGAGTCACATGTGCCAGGCAGGGCTTAAAATTAAACCACAGAAAGCAAATTGGAATGACAGGGAGTGATTTGTCTGGGATATCAGTCAGGTAGGGACACAGGATAGTCCCGCAAAAACAAAAGAATGCGATTTTAAACTACCCAGTCACACACCGTGAAAGGAAAAAGGCAAACTTGAGGGTTGTTTAATTATTGTAGGAATTATACGGAAAATGTTCAGAACTGGCACAACTACTAAAAGCCCTGACATCAGCCAGGAGCCAGAGAGTCAACAGAACACAGACAGTCCTGATGACTTTGGTATAGTTAACGACCATATATTGGCCAGGCCTCAGCACGGGTAAGTCACCTTGTCTGGGGGCCACATACAGCACGAAGACCAGATTAAAGAGTTGATGGAAGCAGCTAATTTTGTGACTGAAGCAGCAGTAATGAAGATTAGAGCTCACAGGAAAGTAGAAACCTCACAACAACAGGGCAATGAGTATGCGGGTCAGGCAGCTAAAATACTTACTGAAACAGTACAGATATTTGAGGAAGTGGCAGTGGCAGCAGTTACTGGAGGAAGAGAAGTAAGTTTGAAGACATTTCAAGAAACAGCCCCACAACACGAGAAATGTGAATGGGAAAAGGGTGGGGCAATGAGAGGACAAGGTGGAATCAGGAAGACATAGGATCAGACAGTGCCACCACATACCATCGGCTGGCCCATGCTGGGTGGTATAAAATTCAACATCAGACGCCTCATTGCTGGTGGTGGCCTGGAGTAGGGGATGATATAATAAAGTGTTATCGAAGACTCTGCACACACAGTGTCAGGGAAAAGATTAAATGCAGACAGTAGCCATAACCCAGGGGGCTAATGGGAACAATTGCAGATGGATTCAACGGGTTCCCGACCCCAGAAAAATAAATGCTGAATGTCTAAACATATAGAAACAGAAAAGTAGATGCAGGAGTTGGCTATTTGACCCTTTGAGCCTGCACAACCATTCAGTATGATCATGACTGATTGTGTAATCTCAGCATAACATTCCTACCCTCTCTCCATACTCCTTCCTTCCTTTAGCCATAAGGGAAACAACCAGCTCCCTCTCGAATATATCTAATTAATTTGCCCCAATAGCTTTCTGTGGGAGAGAATTCCTCAGGTTCACATTCTTGGTGAAGGGATTGCTCTGCATCTCGGTCCCAAAGGCTTTATTCTTAGACTGTGACCCCCAGTTTGAGATTTCCACATCATCCGGAATCCTCTTCCTACGCCTAACCCATCCAGGCTCATTAGAATTTTATGTTTCTATGCCATACCCTCCTCATTCTACTCAATTCCAATGAGTACACACCCAGTCGATCCGGTCTCTAATCCAGCTGATCCAGTCTTTTCTTAGATCATAGATTGTAGAATCCCTACATTTGGGATGGGTCATTCAGCCCATCAAGTCCACACAGACCCTTTGAAGAGGGACCCAGTCCACCCTATCCCTGTAACCCCACAACTACCATGGTTAACCGATTGAGCCTGCACATCCCCGCACGCTATCAGTAATTTTGCATGGCCCCCTCACCCGAGATTTATTGGGTGGGTGGAAGCATTCCCCTGCAAATTCTCAAAAAAGGACACATTTACAGGGAAAGTAATTAAACAGTATGTGTGCTGTTAGGTACTAAATGGAGATTCCATCTCCCGTACCAGCCCCAAAGTTCACGTCGAACAAATTAACCGAACACTGGAAACTGGTCTAAGACCCTGAAAGAGACAAGGCAAGGATGGTTTAGAGTACACCCCACTATTCTAATGAAACTGAGGTTGACCCCCTTTTGAATTTGTGACTAGACAGGCTATTCAGCTGCGGGAGGGTGTGGTAGGAGAACAACTGGAAACGTGCGATGGAAATAATAGGGTGAAACAATTTGAGAGAGAACTGGCAAAACAGCTGCATGAGCTGTGAGGGGAAGTTGGAGACGGACAGAGAATCAGAGATTTAGAAAGGGAGCATAGCAACATCCGAGCTGGCATTCCTAATCCAGGAGATCAGGTCCTGGTGAAAGTATTATCCCATCATGTGCCACTGTGACCACGATGGGTCAGCCCCTACTAGGTGATTATTACAGTGAGATATGCACTCTTGTAGATATGAAAAAGTGGGGGCCAAAGTGGAAGCAGTGGTCCCAACTGAAGATATACAAAGTCCAAACACAACCATTCACCCTTATGGCAAGTTGTGTTGGGTTCCTGTTCTTTACAGGCTGGTGGCCACCGCCATCACCCGCTTTGGGAATTATTCATATTCAAACCTCACTGGCCTTTGTCCTAAGCCCATAATTCAGGCTTGATTATATGTAATACTTATTGGGGTCCATATTAATCAATTCACTCTCATTCTTATTTCAGTTTGCTGCATGCCTGCCACAGCCAGCTTCACCCCTTCCCTTTCCATACTGCCACGAAGCCCATTTCTATCACTATCACTCCTCGGGTCATGTGCTGCACACAATTCACAATTTAACCTTCTCATTACATAGCCAGGAGTGGGGACAAAAGATGGCTGTAAAAACGCAGTAATTAGGACTGCAGAAGGATAACCACCCAGTGATCAACCGAAAAGTGGCAGAAACAGATTACAAAATAGAGTGAAGATGCGGTTATGGCGCCTAGAAATTTGAAGAATATAAACAAGTTTCTTTTAATGACATGGTAAATTTGTGAAGAGATAGAATTCCACAGATGAGAGTGAAATTCAAATTGATGCTGTCTCACTAAGTAAAGAAAATTAGTGATGCAGAGTGTTTAGAGAAGAGGCAGTAAAGATTTATCCATGAGTTAAATACTGATTCAAAACTCACTGGCCACATCTGAGTGCTGGAGTGTGTAACTGGAACTGCAATTCAGAGAGACTGTTTGTTTGATTTCTCAGGTCAAGTGAGAGAGCGGCTGTTCCCAATCTGTCAGCTGTCACAGAACTGCAGTAACGTTAGAGTTTATTTTAAAGAACTTACAATAAGTAGTAGAAATTAATATCATTTCTAATCTTATGAATTTGGGTTAACAGCGAAAATAAAGCCCAACCAAATTTGGAAGAGCCCTCAGTGATAACGGAGCATTGAGGTTATTCGTAATTAATGTGGTGCAGCTGGTAAATGTTTGGGAAGGAGTACAAAACTGTCAGGATTGAAATGTGATTTAACAACAGGTATTCTAAAGGCAAATAATAAAGGAATCAGTCAAACATCAACAGACTGTGGGAGCACCAAGTTCTGTAGAGCCATTAACCATGCGTTTACTGGACTGGATGGATCGCTTAGGCAAATATGGCTAACAATTACATTATAACATTGCGTGTCATTGCTGTAATGTGAAATGCATAAAAATGTTACACTTGGTTGGGTGGAGTGAGACAGCACCAGAAAATCTCCCACAATGAATTGCTAAGGAGCTCCGCATAAAGGTTGCCCGCGCTGCTGAACACAGAACACAAGACTCCTGTTTGATATTTCACCCGTCAACAGTTGTGGAGTGTGTTTTTCTGACTGGAGGTCAGGGCTAGCACTGTCCCACAAGGATCAGACCTGAGACCATACACACACACGCACACGTAACTGTGAGGTGATGCATCCTGGGAGGCCAATTGCAAGGGGAGCGTAAACAATAAATGGAAGAACCCTGAGTAGCACTGATATACAGATGGATCTGCAGGTCCAAGTCCATAGGTCTCTGATAGTGGCAACACCTATGCATAAAGTGGTAAAGGAGGACAATGGCATGCTGGCTTTCTTCTGTCAGGGGGCTGAATAGAAAGTTGTAATTCGGCCACCTTTGGAGTGATGTGTGCAGTTTCAATCACTACATTACAGAAAGGGCGTGGAGGCTTCGGAAAGGTTGCAGAAGAGGTTTACCAGGATTTTGCCTGGCTTGGACAAACTTGGATTGTTATCACCACACAGAGCGAGGGGCTGAGGGGCGACCTGAAAGGGAGACAGTGGACACTCAGCCCTTTTCCTCAGGTGAAAATGACAAATTCTAGGGGCAAATGGATTAAGGTTAGAGGGGGAAAGTTTAAAAAAAAAGAGTTGTATGAGGCACGTTTCTTATACAGGAAGTGATAGGCGGCCACAATGTACTCTCTTGGGAGGTGATAGAAGCAGAAACGATCAATCACGACATTTAAGAGGCACTTGGGCAGACATATGAACAGGCAGGGAAGAGAGGGATATAGATCATGTACAGCCAGATTGTATCACTTCAGAGTGGCATCAATATTAGAACAGATGTGGTGGGCCAAAGGGCTTCTTCCGATGCTGTACTGTCCTGTTTTCCAAGTGGCAGGAATAGTGGAGCCACAGTTAATATTTTGAATAAACATCTCTTCTTTAGAACACACAGTGAGTTTATGCATCTTGAGGGAAACAACGTGGAAAGGGAATATATATTTGAATGGCACAGACGCAAAGAGCACGGAGCAGGGAGTTACTATGTACAAATCTTTATCGAAGAGAGAACATAACTAAAATGCATTGAGGAGACTGTATGGGATCTTGGGCTTCATTAATGGAACCTGCAGTTTCATCAGAGTTCGACATGTGTTCGGCTGTACGACCCAGCACTGTTAGGAGAGATGTGTGACTGTTCGGATAAGTAAGAATGTCTCCGGTGGTATCCCTCTGCCAGATATTCAGCTTTTGGAACTGTTGAAGGACGTGGTCTCTCTGAGGAAAACGGAATGGCCAGTCACTTTTTCGACACTTGGAATGATTCTTATGTTATGCAGAATTTCGGGAGATTTAATAGAATTATTTTTGTAGGGGACTCTCCTGTCAGAGGCTTAAACATGAAATTCTATAGCAGTGAGTGTAAATTTAGGATGGTTTGTTAATTGCCTTGTGCTCAGATTAAGGACATCTCGAAACATGTCAAATATCTTGTCAAAGGTGAGATTGAGAGGCCAGAAATTATTGTACACATTGATAGCAATGATCTTTTTTGGGAAAAGATTAAAAGCACTACAAAGTGAATTTGATCAGTTAGGTAAAATATTTAAAGAAAAAACTTGATGAGTCGTGCTTTCTTGTTTACTCCCAATGCCAAACGAGGTAGGGAGAACAAGGTTAAAGGAGACAAATCGATGGTGAAGATCTCGTGAATTGTTCAGGGATTCAGGTTTTTGGACAATTGGAATGTCTTTCGGGGTAGAAAAGACAAAGAATGGTCTAATGTAAACTGGAAAGGGATCAAGATCTCAGCAGGGAGCTTTGCTCATTCCATTAAAGGAGACTTTATATTGACAGATAATAAAATGTGAGGCTGGATGAACACAGCAGGCCAAGCAGCATCTCAGGAGCACAAAAGCTGACGTTTCGGGCCTAGACCCTTCATCAGAGAGGGGGATGGGGGGAGGGAACTGGAATAAATAGGGAGAGAGGGGGAGGCGGACCGAAGATGGAGAGTAAAGAAGATAGGTGGAGAGGGTGTAGGTGGGGAGGTAGGGAGGGGATAGGTCAGTCCAGGGAAGACGGACAGGTCAAGGAGGTGGGATGAGGTTAGTAGGTAGCTGGGGGTGCGGCTTGGGGTGGGAGGAAGGGATGGGTGAGAGGAAGAACCGGTTAGGGAGGCAGAGACAGGTTGGACTGGTTTTGGGATGCAGTGGGTAGAGGGGAAGAGCTGGGCTGGTTGTGTGGTGCAGTGGGGGGAGGGGATGAACTGGGCTGGTTGAGGGATGCAGTGGGGGAAGGGGAGATTTTGAAACTGGTGAAGTCCACATTGATACCATATGGCTGCAGGGTTCCCAGGCGGAATATGAGTTGCTGTTCCTGCAACCTTCGGGTGGCATCATTGTGGCAGTGCAGGAGGCCCATGATGGACATGTCATCAAGAGAATGGGAGGGGGAGTGGAAATGGTTTGCGACTGGGAGGTGCAGTTGTTTGTTGCGAACTGAGCGGAGGTGTTCTGCAAAGCGGTCCCCAAGCCTCCGCTTGGTTTCCCCAATGTAGAGAAAGCCGCACCGGGTACAGTGGATGCAGTATACCACATTGGCAGATGTGCAGGTGAACCTCTGCTTAATGTGGAATGTCATCTTGGGGCCTGGGATGGGGGTGAGGGAGGAGGTGTGGGGACAAGTGTAGCATTTCCTGCGGTTGCAGGGGAAGGTGCCGGGTGTGGTGGGGTTGGAGGGCAGTGTGGAGCGAACAAGGGAGTCACGGAGAGAGTGGTCTCTCCGGAAAGCAGACAGGGGTGGGGATGGAAAAATGTCTTGGGTGGTGGGGTCGGATTGTAAATGGCGGAAGTGTCGGAGGATAATGCGTTGTATCCGGAGGTTGGTAGGGTGGTGTGTGAGAACGAGGGGGATCCTCTTGGGGCGGTTGTGGCGGGGGCGGGGTGTGAGGGATGTGTCGCGGGAAATGCGGGAGACGCGGTCAAGGGCGTTCTCAATCACCGTGGGGGGGAAGTTGCGGTCCTTAAAGAACTTGGACATCTGGGATGTGCGGGAGTGGAATGTCTTATCGTGGGAGCAGATGCGGCGGAGGCGGAGGAATTGGGAATAGGGGATGGAATTTTTGCAGGAGGGTGGGTGGGAGGAGGTGTATTCTAGGTAGCTGTGGGAGTCGGTGGGCTTGTAATGGACATCAGTTACAAGCTGATTGCAGAACACCTCCGCTCAGTTCGCAACAAACAACTGCACCTCCCAGTCGCAAACCATTTCCACTCCCCCTCCCATTCTCTTGATGACATGTCCATCATGGGCCTCCTGCACTGCCACAATGATGCCACCCGAAGGTTGCAGGAACAGCAACTCATATTCCGCCTGGGAACCCTGCAGCCATATGGTATCAATGTGGACTTCACCAGTTTCAAAATCTCCCCTTCCCCCACTGCATCCCTCAACCAGCCCAGTTCATCCCCTCCCCCCACTGCACCACACAACCAGCCCAGCTCTTCCCCTCTACCCACTGCATCCCAAAACCAGTCCAACCTGTCTCTGCCTCCCTAACCGGTTCTTCCTCTCACCCATCCCTTCCTCCCACCCCAAGCCGCACCCCCAGCTACCTACTAACCTCATCCCACCTCCTTGACCTGTCCGTCTTCCCTGGACTGACCTATCCCCTCCCTACCTCCCCACCTACACCCTCTCCACCTATCTTCTTTACTCTCCATCTTCGGTCCGCCTCCCCCTCTCTCCCTATTTATTCCAGTTCCCTCCCCCCATCCCCCTCTCCGATGAAGGGTCTAGGCCCGAAACGTCAGCTTTTGTGCTCCTGAGATGCTGCTTGGCCTGCTGTGTTCATCCAGCCTCACATTTTATTATCTTGGAATCTCCAGCATCTGCAGTTCCCATTATCTCTTTATATTGACAGAGATGGGGAGTGGGGGAATTATACGTACCAGCGTAAACAGAAGGATTGATGAGGAACGTTCTGAATGTGAGGAGCGCACAGCAATTACAAAAGAAAGATGAGAGAATCAGAATATGTAGTAACTCTGAAGAACTTTTCTTTTCAATGCAACGAGTCTTAAAGTTAAAGCTGATGAACTCATAGCTATGACAGAAACTTGTCTGTGAGATGGACAAAACGGCAGCTCACTGTTCTAGGTTTTAGGTGATGTAGGAACAATAGAAAGGGGGTGTGTGTGTGTGTGCATGTGTGTGCTTAACAGCAGGAGCCAGAGAGTAATGGCAGAGGGTTGCTTTTCAGACTGGGGGCCTGTGACCAGCAGGGTTCCAGCAGGATCAATTCTGGATCCTCTTTTGTCATTTTATATAAATGATTTGGATGAGAATATAGAAGGTACAGTTTGTAAGTTTATGGGTTACACCAAAATAGGGGCATAATAGACAGTGAAGAAGGTTACCTAAGATTACAAAGGGATCTTGATCAAATGGGCTCAAAAAAAACCATATTGTATTCAATCTGAATAAATGTGAGGCGTTGAATTTTGGTGTAACAAACAAGGGCAGGACTTATACAATTAATGGTAGGGCCTTAGGTAGTGTTTGAGAACAGGGGACCTATGGGTTCAGGTACACTTCTTTCTAAAAGATTGCATCACATATACCCACAGGGTGGTTAAAAGGCATTTGGCATTCTTGCCTTCATTGCTCAGTCCTTGGAGTATAAAGAGTTGGGATGTTATCTTGAGGTTGTACAGGACATTGGTGAGGCCTTTTCTGGAATACTGTGTCCAGTTATAGGAAGGATATTATCAAACTGTGCATTGTTCTGAACACTTACCAGGATGTCGCCTGGCATGGAACAATTGAACTATAAAGATAGGCTGGAACTTTCTTCATTGCAGTGTAGCAGGTTGAAAGGCACTGATAGAAGTTTATAAAATAATGAGAGCTATAGATAAAGTTGATGGTAGTTGTCTTTAGGTGGGGAATTTCAAAACTAGGGGACATATTTTTAAGGTGAGAGGAGAAACATTTAAAAAAGTCACGAGGCTTTTTTTTTAAAAAACACAAAGGGTGGTTTGTGTGTGGAATGAACTTCATAAGGGTGTGGTGGATGCAAGTATAATTACAATATTGAAAAAGCATTTGGATAGCTACATGAATGGGAAAAGTTTGAAGGGTCAGGAGCAGGCAGATGGAACTAGTTCAGTTTGGGATTATGTTCAGCTTGGACTGAAGGGTCTGTTTCTAGAGGGTCTGAAGGCTCTATGACTCTGGCTTTAAGAAATAATAGAGGTAATGAGAACACACTCACGGAAAAGATGCTGAACCTTGATAAAGATCTGGTGAGGTCACAGTCAATCATTGCATCCAATTCTGGTCAGAAAAGATACGAGAGCCCTTTAAGTTGTGGAGTACAGATTTACTGTGGTAGTTCATTGAGAAAGAAAACGCTTCCAACCCCCAGGTCCTCAGTGCAAAGCAGGGACCATTCTGTCCGAAACACGCGGGGCTTTGGGGCCAATAAATATTCTGGCGGTAACCTGGGCCTCTCGCGGCCTGAAGCCTGCAGCCCTTTTCAGTTTACTGAAAACGCATGACCAAGAAGCTCTAATTCGGATCTACAGTTGTACACAAGCGGTGATAAAGTCTCCCAGACCACACTAACATTCACTGTTTCCCCAATAGCTTATTCTTTGTTCCTTTACCAGCTCCGACAAAACCGGCAATCACCAGCTTACGGCGGTCAGAATGACGCTGCGCCTGCGTGCAAACACCGGCCGGAACGTTGCTGTTCTGAGGAAGGGTCACCGGACACGAAACGTTAACTCTGATTTTTTTTTCACAGATGCGGCCAGAGCTGTTGAGCTGTTCCAGTAACTTCTGTTTTTGTTCCTGATTTACAGTATCCGCAGTTGTTTCGGTTAAGATTGATCACGTGTCGCCGCACGCCCCCACCCCGCCGCTCCAGATCTGTCCTCCAGTCCCACCCCTTCCTTTCTATTGGCCGAGCCCGCTGCCAATCACACGTGCGCTGGGCTTGGGGAGGGGAGAAGAATGCTTCGAGTTTCCCGTTTTCCCTGCTGTAGCTCAGCTTCAGGAGTGAGGGTAACAAAGTGTGGAGCTGGATGAACGCAGCGGGCCAAACAGCATCTCAGGAGCACAAAAGCTGGTGTTTCGGGCCTAGACCCTTCATCAGAAAAGGGGGATGGGGAGAGGGTTCTGGAATGAATAGGGAGCGAGAGGGAGGCGGACTGAAGATGGAGAGAAAAGAAGATAGGTGGAGAGGAGAGTACAGGTGGGGAGGGGATAGGTCAGTCCAGGGAAGACGGACAGGTCAAGGAGGTGGGATGAGATTACTAGGTAGGAAATGGGGGTGTGGCTTGAGGTGGGAGCACGGGATGGGTGAGAGGAAGAACAGGTTAGGGAGGCAGAGACAGGCTGGGCTGGTTTTGGGGTTCAGTGTAGGGAGGGGACGAGCTGGGCTGATTTTGGGATGCTTGGTATTCCGCTTGGGAACCCTGCATCCCAATGGTATCAATGTGGACTTAACAAGCTTCAAAATCTTCCCTTCCTCCACTGCATCCCAAAACCAGCCCAGCACGTCCTCTCCCCACACTGCATCCCAAAACCAGCCCAGCTCGTCCCCGCCTCCCTAACCTGTTCTTCCTCTCATCTATCCCCTCCTCCCACCTCAAGCCGCACCTCCATTTCACATCTACTAACCTCATCCCACCACCTTGACCTGTTCTCCAGATCGACCTCTCCCCTCCCCACCTCCACTTTCCCCTCTCCACCTGTCTTCTCCTCTATCCATCTTCGGTCCGCCTTCCCCCTCTCTTTATTTATTTCAGAACCGTCTCCCCATCCCCCTCTGTGAGGGGTCTAGGCCCAAAACGTCAGCTTTTGTGCTCCTAAGATGCTGCTTGGCTGCTGTGTTCATCCAGCTTCACACTTTGTTATCTTGGATTCTCCAGCATCTGCAGTTCCCATTATCTCTGTTCAGGAGTGATGGTTCATTGTGAGTTAGGGAAGAAATGTGTCTCAGCTGCTCTCGTCCATGGTTCACAGCTCCTAGACTCGGAACACTGCAGTCAGTTAGAACAACGGGAATGCTGAAAACGGGCTGTCAAGATTAAGTTTCCAGTTTGAAAATGATTGTGGCCATGATGGTCCGAGAATGTAAAGCCTTTGAGTGATCATCCTGTTCCTCTCAGTGTAAGCCAATAACAGCAATGATTTGCATTATTATGGAAAGTTTCAGATATTTATCAAACTAAAATGTTTCAAGCATTGAATAAAAAGGTTTATTTTACATTGTCTATCTTAAAGAAGTTTTAAGAGATTTAAGGAGGGAATTCCAGAGCTTGTAGTCTCCACAGCTGAAAATGGTGAATGTTGTGTTAGAATGGGGTTTCGGAAAATGTTTGTAGTAAGTGTGCTTGGAGGGGTGCCAGGAACTCATTGGGTCTTAAGGCCGGAGGAGTTTAGAGAAACTGCAACAGACGCCACAGCTGTGCAGGAGGTGTCTGCTGCCTGAAACAATGTGATGGATACTGTTCGGAGGACAAGTCAGTCAAACCGAAACTTTAGGCATGATTTCTCTCTACAGATGTTGTCAGACCTGCTGAGGTTTTCCAGCAAATTCTGTTTATGTGTTAATAACAGGTACTGTATTATGCCCTACAAATTGTCACTGATTTCTGGCAAAGAGGTCTTGGTCTGATTGGTACTTACTGGTGTTCCAGAAGAGGGTGTTGACCTCCACACAACGTTGTAGACTGGCACATTCAAAGTCTAGGACGTCATGATGAGGACTCACTAAAGCTTGGGGAGAACTGCTGCCAAGGTGCAGTGGGCAGCAGCCACTGTACAGGGCTACCTGCCAAAGTTAAATGGGTGTCCATTCAGGTAGTGGACCCTCCTGGTGCCTGGAATGCATGTAAATACAGGTTGGGTGAAGTAAATAATGCCTTTGGTTTGTTTGGATGCAGACATGGAGTTGTGCTGCATGGACACACACCCTTCAATCAACCCATCCATGCCAATCAGATATCCTAAATTAAACTACCCCCATTTGGCCCACAACAAAACCCTTACTCCTTATGTACCCATCCAGATGCCTTTGAATGTACTTGCCTCAGCTTCTACCATGTCCATGCTATCTCATTTCATACGCTCAGACCTTCTGCAAGAAAAATTGCCCCATATGTACCTTTTATTTCTTTTCCCATCACCTTTAGCGTATACATTCTAGTTTTGTACTCCCTCAGCCCATGGAAAAGACCTTGTTTATTTACCATATCCATACGCCTGATGATTTTATAGACCTCGATAAGGTCACCCCTCAGTCTTTGATGCCTCTCTGACAAAGATACCCCACCAACCAGGCTATTCAGCCTCTCCCTATAGCTTAAACCTAGCCACTCTGGCAACATCATTGCAATTTTTTTTTCTCAACCCTTTCAATATCCTGCCTGTAGCAGGGAGAACAAAAGTGCACACCGTATTCCAAAAGTGGACTAACCAATGTGCTGTGAAGCAACAACATGACCTCCCAAATCTTCTACTCAAGGCAATGACAATTAGAAGCAAGCGTAGCAAACACCTTCCTCACTCTACTGCCCTTAGGTTCATCTGAAGCAATTGTTTCAGGCAATTGGTCTTCAAAATTACGAACCTCATCTTTAATGTCCAGTATGGACCAGCCACTTGTTAGTTTAATCCTGTATTTCATTCATTTCAGTTTTACTAGTGTTCCCTGATGCCACACAAATTCAAGTGAGTCCCATTTTGTGATATCACACCACAGCCTCGTGCCAAACATCAACATGATTCAAAGTTTGAGTTTCTGGTTAATTTCAGTATGGCACCTTGGAATTCAAATGGCTTTTGTAAGGTTAGTTGTAATTCAGAATTCACAGAGAAAGTAAAAAGAATGTGAATAATATGATTGGTATCCAACAATCATAATTACTAAAAACTCACATTCCAATTTTTCACGCTATTTTATCAAATGTATTATCAGGTATGAAGATGCAACATGAATGTTGGAAATTTGTCAAATTCAGAGCCTGACTAAAGTCTGAGTCTTTATAAAAAGTGAATGCAGTCTGAAAATTAGATCAGTTTCTGGCTCAACCTTCACATAAATTGAAGTTGCATCATTTGAATGGGCTGTATATCCCACAGTCACTAGTTTAGTGAAAGTTTTAGTCTCCGTTTGTTGGGTAATGTATGTTTGGTTGATGTGCTGCTGTGTATATACATATACACACACATACATACACACAAGACTTTTTTTTAGAATAAAGTATATTTTTGGAAAAGGAAAAGGTCTGCAGCAGAGTGGGGACATTGAGGTAACTGCTTCCCAAGGGAGGAGTGATGGAGGACACAGGGAATTCGGTTCTCTCTACAACCAAACCAACTGAGTGCAGTTTGGTTTCGGGAAGTGGTGTTGAAAGATCCTAGAGAAGTTACTTCAGTGCATATTGGTCTTGGTCAAAACTATTGCTGCTTTCCACCAATGTTGAAGGGTGAGAATGTTGAAGGTTGTCATTGGAGTTTGATTCACATAATTGATGCAGCACACAAGGAAACCATTTGACCATACTATCTGCACTAGCCTTCAGAATGAGAATATCTCACCCAATACCATTCTCCTGCCTCTGCCTCTAAACCTGTACATTGTTCCTTTGCAGCTAATAGACTAATTCCCTTATTGAATCATTTGATTCATGGACAAAGATTATGGTCTGCTTTGTGCAGGATGAATTTGAGTTGCTTAGTATGTTTGAAGCTGCACTAATCCAGGCAAGTGGGGAGTATTCCATCACATTGCTGACACATGCCTTGTCGATGGTGGGCGGACTGTGAAGTCACTGTAAATTTCCTAGCCTCTGACCTATTGTAGTCACAAAGTTTATATGACTGGTTACGTTCAGTATGTGGCCAAAGAAAACTCCAAAATGTTGATCGTGCAGGACGCAATGATGAAAATTCCCTTGATTGTCATTGCAAGTTCCTTAGATTCATTCCTGTTGCAGATGACCATTGCCTGGCAATTGCCTGTAATCATTCCAAGACTGGATCTTGTAAAAGTCTTGCTCGACATGGATATAGACCATTTCAGTGATTGAGGCAAACTGAATAGCCTGGAATATTGTACAATCATCAGGGAATATCTCCATTTCTGACCATCTGAAAAAGGCAAGCTCGTTGATAATGCAGCTGAAGGCGTGAAAGGCTGAAGACACCACCCTGAGGAATTCTTGCAGAGATGCCCTAGGGCTGAGATGATTGGACTCCAATAAGCACAATCATCCTCTTTTTTTGATCAGGAGTACTCCAACCAATGTAATATTTTCACACTCATTCAAATTTTGGTCCTGGATACGACACTCCATCCAATGCTTCCTTCAGATCACAGGTTTCTCTGAGTCAACAGTACATTTATGTTCTGATCGGCTGAATCCTTGTCCAAACGTAGAACATGTGTATAGCTTCTCTCCAAAGTGAACAGTGATATTTCCTTTAATGTTCAAAATCCAGGAAAATTCAGGTTACCATGAATTGGTTGTCTGTCAGATTCTGATCTGCTGTTTGGATTGAGTTTCCCAACTGCACATCCAATCATGTATTCCTTACAATGCAGAAAGAGGTCATTTGGCCAATCAAGTTTGCAACAACCCGTCGAGAGTCATCCGACCCAGATCTACCTCCTATCCCATTCACATAGCCCTACATTTCCCATGGTTAAACCACCTAACCTGTACACTCCTGGGATTAATATGCAATTTAGCATGGTCAATCCACTGGCCTGCACATTTTTGATCTGTGGGAAGAACCCACGCAGACACGGGGTGAGTGTGACAACCCACACGGTCAGCCAAGTCAGGAATCGAAGCCGGTTCCCTGGCCGTCTGAGGTAGCAAGGCGAAACATTGAAACACCGTGCTGCCTTCCTCTAATATTGTCTGTAGCTTATTAATCTGAAATTTAATAAAAAACTAGAAAATAGAATGCAAGAGAGCACACAAAAGCAAAGGGCAGGTTGTGAAATGGAGCTGAATGAAACGATATTTGCGGGGCTGGTCGTCGTGAAATTTGTCGTGAAAGCGGCTGGATTGTCATTCAAAACACAGCTCGTTCACTCCCATTGGTTGGAGGGCCAGCCGCTCCCGCGCGGCCATACAGTCCCGCCTCTCCTTCACTCCCATTGGTTGTGCTAATTGATTGATAACCTTCTCTGCAGATCCAGCCGCACGGTTTGCAATCGCTTTGAGCATGTGCTGCCCACACAGGAAGCCGACTATTGTACTGAGATAACAAAATGTGAGGCTGGATGAACACAGCAGGCCAAGCAGCATCTCAGGAGCACAAAAGCTGACGTTTCGGGCCTAGACCCTTCATCAGAGAGGGGGATGGGGGGAGGGAACTGGAATAAATAGGGAGAGAGGGGGAGGCGGACCGAAGATGGAGAGTAAAGAAGATAGGTGGAGAGAGTGTAGGTGGGGAGGTAGGGAGGGGATAGGTCAGTCCAGGGAAGACGGACAGGTCAAGGAGGTGGGATGAGGTTAGTAGGTAGCTGGGGGTGCGGCTTGGGGTGGGAGGAAGGGATGGGTGAGAGGAAGAACCGGTTAGGGAGGCAGAGACAGGTTGGACTGGTTTTGGGATGCAGTGGGTGGGGGGGAAGAGCTGGGCTGGTTGTGTGGTGCAGTGGGGGGAGGGATGAACTGGGCTGGTTTAGGGATGCAGTAGGGGAAGGGGAGATTTTGAAACTGGTGAAGTCCACATTGATACCATATGGCTGCAGGGTTCCCAGGCAGAATATGAGTTGCTGTTCCTGCAACCTTCGGGTGGCATCATTGTGGCAGTGCAGGAGGCCCATGATGGACATGTCATCAAGAGAATGGGAGGGGGAGTGGAAATGGTTTGCGACTGGGAGGTGCAGTTGTTTGTTGCGAACTGAGCGGCGGTGTTCAGCAAAGCGGTCCCCAAGCCTCCGCTTGGTTTCCCCAATGTAGAGGAAGCCGCACCGGGTACAGTGGATGCAGTATACCACATTGGCAGATGTGCAGGTGAACCTCTGCTTGATGTGGAATGTCATCTTGGGGCCTGGGATGGGGGTGAGGGAGGAGGTGTGGGGACAAGTGTAGCATTTCCTGCGGTTGCAGGGGAAGGTGCCGGGTGTGGTGGGGTTGGAGGGCAGTGTGGAGCGAACAAGGGAGTCACGGAGAGAGTGGTCTCTCCGGAAAGCAGACAGGGGAGGGGATGGAAAAATGTCTTGGGTGGTGGGGTCGGATTGTAAATGGCGGAAGTGTCGGAGGATAATGCGTTGTATCCGGAGGTTGGTAGGGTGGTGTGTGAGAACGAGGGGGATCCTCTTGGGGCGGTTGTGGTGGGGGCGGGGTGTGAGGGATGTGTCGCGGGAAATGCGGGAGACGCGGTCAAGGGCGTTCTCGATCACCGTGGGGGGAAAGTTGCGGTCCTTAAAGAACTTGGACATCTGGGATGTGCGGGAGTGGAATGTCTTATCGTGGGAGCAGATGCGGCGGAGGCGGAGGAATTGGGAATAGGGGATGGAATTTTTGCAGGAGGGTGGGTGGGAGGAGGTGTATTCTAGGTAGCTGTGGGAGTCGGTGGGCTTGAAATGGACATCAGTTACAAGCTGGTTGCCTGAGATGGAGACTGAGAGGTCCAGGAAGGTGAGGGATGTGCTGGAGATGGCCCAGGTGAACTGAAGGTTGGGGTGGAAGGTGTTGGTGAAGTGGATGAACTGTTCGAGCTCCTCTGGGGAGCAAGAGGCGGCGCCGATACAGTCATCAATGTACCGGAGGAAGAGGTGGGGTTTGGGGCCTGTGTAGGTGCGGAAGAGGGACTGTTCCACGTAACCTACAAAGAGGCAGGCATAGCTGGGGCCCATGCGGGTGCCCATGGCCACCCCCTTAGTCTGTAGGAAGTGGGAGGAGTCAAAAGAGAAGTTGTTGAGTGTGAGGACGAGTTCAGCTAGGCGGATGAGAGTGTCGGTGGAGGGGGCCAGGTCGGGCCTGCGGGACAGGAAGAAGCGGAGGGCCTTGAGGCCATCTCCATGCGGAATGCAGGTGTACAGGGACTGGACGTCCATGGTGAATATGAGGTGTTGGGGGCCAGGGAATTGGAAGTCGTGGAGGGCGTGGGTGGTGTCACGGACGTAGGTGGGGAGTTCCTGGACCAAAGGGGAGAAAATGGAGTCCAGATAGGTGGAGATGAGTTCGGTGGGGCAGGAGCAGGCTGAGACGATGGGTCGACCAGGGCAGACAGGTTTGTGGATTTTGGGAAGGAGATACAAACGGGCGTGCGGGGTTGGGGAACAATGAGGTTGGAGGCTGTGGGTGGGAGGTCCCCTGAGGTGATGAGATCGTGAATGGTGTTGGAGATGATGGTTTGGTACTCGGGTGTGGGGTCATGATCGAGGAGGCGGTAGAAGGTGGTGTCGGAGAGTTGGCGTCTGGCCTCGGCGATGTAGAGGTCAGTGCGCCATACTACCACTGCGCCACACTTGTCTGCGGGTTTGATGGTGAGGTTGGGGTTGGAGCGGAGGGAGCGGAGGGCTGGGCCATCTCCAGCACATCCCTCACCTTCCTGGACCTCTCAGTCTCCATCTCAGGCAACCAGCTTGTAACTGATGTCCATTTCAAGCCCACCGACTCCCACAGCTACCTAGAATACACCTCCTCCCACCCACCCTCCTGCAAAAATTCTATCCCCTATTCCCAATTCCTCCGCCTCCGCCGCATCTGCTCCCACGATAAGACATTCCACTCCCGCACATCCCAGATGTCCAAGTTCTTTAAGGACCGCAACTTTCCCCCCACGGTGATCGAGAACGCCCTTGACCGCGTCTCCCGCGACACATCCCTCACACCCCGCCCCCACCACAACCGCCCCAAGAGGATCCCCCTCGTTCTCACACACCACCCTACCAACCTCCGGATACAACGCATTATCCTCCGACACTTCCGCCATTTACAATCCGACCCCACCACCCAAGACATTTTTCCATCCCTTCCCCTGTCTGCTTTCCGGAGAGACCACTCTCTCCGTGACTCCCTTGTTCGCTCCACACTGCCCTCCAACCCCACCACACCCGGCACCTTCCCCTGCAACCGCAGGAAATGCTACACTTGTCCCCACACCTCCTCCCTTACCCCCATCCCAGGCCCCAAGATGACATTCCACATCAAGCAGAGGTTCACCTGCACATCTGCCAATGTGGTATACTGCATCCACTGTACCCGGTGCGGCTTCCTCTACATTGGGGAAACCAAGCGGAGGCTTGGGGACCGCTTTGCAGAACACCTCCGCTCAGTTCGCAACAAACAACTGCACCTCCCAGTCGCAAACCATTTCCACTCCCCCTCCCATTCTCTTGATGACATGTCCATCATGGGCCTCCTGCACTGCCACAATGATGCCACCCGAAGGTTGCAGGAACAGCAACTCATATTCCGCCTGGGAACCCTGCAGCCATATGGTATCAATGTGGACTTCACCAGTTTCAAAATCTCCCCTTCCCCTACTGCATCCCTAAACCAGCCCAGTTCATCCCCTCCCCCCACTGCACCACACAACCAGCCCAGCTCTTCCCCCCCCACCCACTGCATCCCAAAACCAGTCCAACCTGTCTCTGCCTCCCTAACCGGTTCTTCCTCTCACCCATCCCTTCCTCCCACCCCAAGCCGCACCCCCAGCTACCTACTAACCTCATCCCACCTCCTTGACCTGTCCGTCTTCCCTGGACTGACCTATCCCCTCCCTACCTCCCCACCTACACTCTCTCCACCTATCTTCTTTTCTCTCCATCTTCAGTCCGCCTCCCCCTCTCTCCCTATTTATTCCAGTTCCCTCCCCTCATCCCCCTCTCTGATGAAGGGTCTAGGCCCGAAACGTCAGCTTTTGTGCTCCTGAGATGCTGCTTGGCCTGCTGTGTTCATCCAGCCTCACATTTTGTTATCTTGGAATCTCCAGCATCTGCAGTTCCCATTATCTCTGTTGTACTGAGAGCGGTTTCTGTGCCTTTTGGAACTGTGGGTTTTTCTGCATCCATCAGCTAGTAGGAATTGGTATTTGCATCTTAGCTAGAAAATGGATCGATAGCGTTACAGCGTTATTCAGGTGAAGGTGTCTCGCCAACCAAAGGCATTTATGAAGGTGTTGGCCAATTATCAATAACAGAGCAAACGTTTTGCTGGAACAGAAAAAGAAATTGCCAGGGAAATGCTGGAGGTGTGGCAGCATCAGAACAGAGAAAGAAGTTACAATTTCAAATTCAGTGGAAGTTACAATTTCAAATTCAGTGGCTCTTTGTCAGAAATGAAATTGTTTCAGTTTATTACAGTAGCTGTTCTGCTCCAGCTCGTATTTTGGTCAGAGCTTGATTTTTGACCCAGAATTCCACACGAGTCAGGATGCTGTTGATCTTCATTAGCACGATACCAAGCCACTTAGATATTTCACATTTAGAAAAGCATTGTCCATCCATACTCACCCTTTCTCTGGTCAACAGACTCAGAACGTTTACTCTGACTCTTCTTCACAGAGGCTGCCAAACCTGGTCAGCTTTTCCAGCAACTTGTTTTTGTTCCTGATTTATGGCATCTGCAGTTCTTTAGATTTTTGCGAAGGGTCACTGGACCTAAAATGTTAGCTCTGATTTGGTTTTCTTCTTCACAGATGCTGCCAGGCTTGCTGAACTATTCCAGCAACATTTTCTTTTTGTTCCTGATTTACAGCATCCACAGTTCCTCCAGTTTTTTAAAAAATTATTTTGCATTATATCTGTTCTCTATCTATCTTCTACCCTCCACACAGTTTCCATTTATGTTTACTGAGGATTTCCTATTACTACCAAGGACTGTGATCGAATCGGGGAGGTGGTTACATTCCAACGACATCGGAATCATCTCCCAACTGAGAAAGAGCTCGAAAATTAATCACAGTTTCTGAGGAGGCTAACAATTACAGACAAATTAAATGATTTAGGCCATTTTTAGGATGAGAGAACTGGAAAACACTGCCGATGGTTTTAATCTGAAAGACTAATCGTGAATTTGAGTGACAATCAGCAAATCAGGACACAGTCTGATGCAGCTCTCCCCCCACTCCAACAAGATCACCAGAGGAATGGGGAGGATTTTCTTTCATTAAACTGCGAGACAGGGACCACTGCAGGAGGTTGGAATCACTAGGAAGGGAGCAACGGGAAAAAAAGTATATGATTGGGTCAGTGAAAGAAGATCTCAGTGAGGTATTGAGGTACTCACTTTGAACTATCCCACTCCTCGGCATGGCTGCATTAAGGATCTGGAAGCTGTGAGATGGAGGTTTGCTCTGAACTGGGCAGGAATTCAGGTGTGCGTGACAGGCCTGTGGGGATATTGAGCCTGGGATTTCGAATTGGTGAGCGTTTCTGAACTGTCTGGCCCTGTATTGGTCGGGTTGATGGATTTCAGTTCTCTGCAAGTGTTAGATTTATTTCGTTCCCCATTTTTCTTGCCGTTTCTCCCATTCCCACTTACAGGATGCAGACTTGGGGTCTCTAGCGAATGAGGGACTATGGCCTACCTCAGCGTTGATTTGGGTGTGCAGGAAGTATTTGTTGGC
This sequence comes from Stegostoma tigrinum, assembly GCF_030684315.1. Classification (NCBI taxonomy): domain Eukaryota; kingdom Metazoa; phylum Chordata; class Chondrichthyes; order Orectolobiformes; family Stegostomatidae; genus Stegostoma; species Stegostoma tigrinum. The sequence goes on along the minus strand of NC_081361.1, from coordinate 2,617,398 downwards.
AATGGCAGATCCTCCTCCCCAGAATGTCTGGCAGGGTAGAATCGAATCACTCTCCATCAGCAGGGAACCACACAGCCCGCAAAGTTTGGGGTTAGTTTCTTTGGAGCAGAGAGAAGTGAGAGGGGACATAATTGAGATGTGTAAAAGTGATGAGGGACATAGACAGAAGAGGCAGCACGAATAGCTCCCCTTGTTGGAGGCATCAATGACTGGGGGCATGAACTGAAGTAAAGGACTGAAAGTTTAGCAAAAATGGGAGACTTTTTTTCACCGAAGTGCAATGAGAATCTGGAACTCATTGCCTGCAAGTGTGGTAAGTGCAGAAATCCTCAGTACACTTAAGAAGTATTCAGGTATATACCTGAAATGCCAAAGAATTGGAAGCGGGTCAGGTGCTGGAAAAGGGATTACAGCAGTTAGTCTGTTGGTGTTTTGATTGGGACAGACTCAATGGGTCGAAGGGTCCCTTTTGTGGCTCTGGATATGTGGACCATGAATCCAGCCACGTCTGTGGGAACAGAAACTGAGTGAATGTTCAGGCCAGTGAGCAAGGAGTGGAGGGTGACAGTGAACAAAAGGAATGAGTGGGTGAAGAGCAGGAATTATTGACTGACAAAAGGGTTCACGTTGCAAAATCAGAGGGGATGATGGTGCAGAAGTAAAGAGATAAAAGAAGTGTCCAGATGAAGGCCGTGACTAGGCCGTTAGCAACCCCGAATGCAAAGTAAAGACAATCAGTGAAAAAAACAGAAAGAAAAGGACCAGATGAAAACCATTTGGACTGAGGTTAGAAGATTTTCTTTTAACTCAGAAAATGCCGAGTGCGTGAAATTGTTTGCAACAGGACATGGCTGAGTCGAATACGCTCACTGTTTTCCAGGAGGAGTTAGGTATAGTTCTGAAGGCCAAAGGAATCGAAGGATATGGGGTTCCTGACCTGGACAATCAGCCATAATCATACTGGTGAGCAGAACAGGCATGAAGGGACGAGTGGTCTGTACTTGCTGCTAGTTTTGAAGTTTCTATGACTACCACAGAAATGGAGGAGAGCGGCCAGAATAAGTAGGGGGGGGGGGGGGAGCAACAGCATAATGTATAACTCACTGGGAATGGAGAAATGGGAACAATACAGAGAATGAGTACAGAACACTTGTTGTTCTGCACCAGAAATGCCCAGACTGAGTCTGCACACCAAGGCCCATCAGGTATCTACAGTCTGTGTTTACAGGGCCATGGGGATGGTGAGGGAGGGTCAATTTGGGATAAGAAACAGGGCAGGAGATCATCCAACACCGATTCCCCCCCACTCCTCCGTCCCACCTAACTGGTTACAGAGGCTCATCTTGGTCTGACCCACTCCTGAACAGGACTGGGTCAAGCTTCAGGAAGTTGCCAGCTGATAAATGGCTCTCTCAGCTGGGCGGGGTTGAAGTGGTTCCAGGAACAGGTTTTGAGCGATATAAGAGTAGGCATCTTCCCTGCTCCTCTTCCTCCTCCTCTCATGGCTCTTTTACTGGAGCTGTGTTGGTAAGCGTTTCTAAACTCCATTCTTTCTGCATCCTTCTAATGTACCTGTAGGTGGTCACTGTGAGTAATATAATTTTAAACGGGTGATGTTTTATCAATGTTTCTTCTGCAGTTATTGTAACAAATCTTTAAAAATAAATGAACTGCTAACTCCATTTTACTCCACTAGCTATTTTTTTTAAATAAAACTCCATTCTTGAATGAGGACAAGTTTAAGGAGCAAGAGACCAGGGAATATGGTCAATCACCAGGAGTCTGTTGAGCAGGTAAGAGCGGGCCACGTGAACGATGAGCATCCATATACATTCTTTTGAGAATTCTCACACCGTAACGATGAACGAACACTGATAGGTGTATAAGTTACCCAACAAAATTGACATTTATGTAGCAATCTCAGTACAACGAAATGCTCGCTGGAATTTCACAGACATATGATATCGCAGGATTTGCCACCAAGAGACATAAAGCTGATGATCAAGAACTTTGTTCCATGTATCAGCTTTTGAAGGGCAATTTTGAAAAGGAGGGAGAGTTGGAGATGTTTAAGGAGGCAACTACAGAACTTGAGACTGAAGCTCGAGGTTATTAATCGATGGAAAAGGACAATTTCAGATGCTGCCAGAACTACTGAGTATTTACAGCATTTTGTTTCTCCATTTGTTCTTAGTTCTGAGGAGTAAAGAGATCAAATTTTTGGGGAGAAAGCTCGTTGACTTCCGAATCTCCCACCTCTGTAGTTTTCTGTAAATACTGACTGATTTTTATGGTACTCATACAGTTTAAATTTTAATTTTTTCCCCAAGTCTTGGTTTCACAAATGGCCAGATTAATTTCTCTCAATTTCGCAACCCGTGTGTGTTCTTCTGTTTTCTCCTGTCTTTTTCTTTTCTGTTTGAAAGGTTGGTTTGCAATTTAAGATGCAGATGAAACCATATCCAGATCTGACAGTCTCTGTCTTTATCATAACCAAATTGTTAAAAGATTTTGAACACTGAAGGAAGAAACACCATTCATACTGGGGAGAAGCACACGTTTTCTCTCTGTGTGGAAGAGTCTGTGAAGATTCGTCTAAAATGTCAAAACACCAATGCAGCCACAGTGGAGAGAGTGTGGATTTTTTTTTCCACTCATCACAGCTGAAAGCTCACCAACTCAAATCGTGAATTTGAAGGCAGGCATCTGGAATTTGTTGTAAAATAATGGATGGGTCAAGTGTGCATGGCCTCATTAAGAGGTAAAGTGCTTTTCTTAGCTTAGGGATATATACAGAGAGAGAAAAAAATGTGTCTGCATGTAGCTGATGATGCACAGCCAGTTCTAAAACGGAAACGTGTATCAATTAACTGTGTGATAGGAAACCTTAGGCTTGTTTTGATGTTTTGGCAACGAGCTGGAATCAGCCAATTAGTTCGAACCAATGGGGAGTGCTGTCCATTTTAACCTTTGCATTACTGCTTCTGCAATCAGTCCTGATTGTTTTTTTTGCATATGTTGTCATTGACGGTGAAGTGTGTTGTGAGGCACAGATCTAGTAGTTTCATGTTGGCTTCTTTATTGAGGTTGTCGGTCTCTGGGGTGCCTGCCTACTTTATCATCTTCTCTCCTGCTGTCCTTAATGATATTGAGGAATTCCTGGGATGAGTGAATGTGAGTGGGTAGCATTGCCCACAAGGTATTTCAATTTGTTGTAGTTCATTGGCAAGTCTATATGTTGGTGTGCCTGATAGTGGGACAATGGGTCTGAGAGGGACCCCTGGTTTGTGTACCTTGGGGTGTCCATAGAATCGGGATGTATTGGATCCCTCTGGCTTCAATTTTTTTTTGGTAGTATGCCTTGTTGATGTCTCCAAAGTTGTGTAATTCGTTCAGAGTAATTGCAATCCAGTTCCTGAACGGTGATGCAATTGTATTACTGTTTAAAGTGGACATGCACATATTATTGATGAAAGATACTAACTCATGCATGATAGAATCTACGTGTGGATAATTGAGAAACAAGGAAGTAAGAGTGTTATATGGAGCACCAAACTGTAGTGATGATGTTGAGATGGCTTTAAGCAGGAAATCAGAGATGCATGTGGCAAAACAATATCTATCGTTGTCAGAGATGTTACTCTTCACACAGATATGGTGAATAAAAATAGCCACAATACCATGGATGGGCAATTAGTATAGTGTGTACAGGATGGTTTTCTTGATGAATAGTTTGTGGAACCAACGAGTGAAAAGTACATTTAGATTGGGGTATTTAAGGAATGAGAAATGAATAATCGACAATGTCATCGTGAAAGACCATTTGGGGATGAATGACCATAAAATAACAGAATTCTTCATGAGGTTGGGTATAATGGATTGAGAAATGTTTCTCACATGATAGTGATACAACAATGGCAAACATTCAAAGAGTGAATCAGTGAACGACAAAAAAATGTCATTCCTGTATGCTGCAAGAGGACAAGGAAAAAGAACAGCCAAACCATGGCGTAAGTGGCAAGTTAAAGTCAATGTTAGATGCAAAAAAAGGCATTCAGATTGGCAAGCAAACAAATAGATCTCAGAATTGGGACCGGGCTAGAAGTTAGCAAAGGAAGACCAAGAGATTAAATAAAAAGGGGAAGTTGAGTATGAGAGTAAACTTGCAGGCATGTAACAACTGACTGGAAACATTCTGTGTGTATATAAAGGGGAAAGGATTGGTTGTAACTAATATAGGTCTATTCCAGTCAGAAACGGGGGAATTTATAATGGCACAAGAAATGATTTTAGACAAATTGATGGGATCAAAAGCTCATACATTCCCAGTTGACTGAAAGAAGGGGTCTTCAAAATAATGGATGCATTGCTGGCTCTCTTCCACAATTTCTTTGACACTTTGACAGTCCCTCCAGACTACAGGGTAGTTACTGTAATCATAAGATTTAAAAGGGAAGAGAAAAACCCTTTAATTATGGACCAGTGAGTTTGAGATAAATCTTATGGAAGATGCACGATTCCATTGCCAAGAATTTTGGAGCACAGTACGCAGAATACAATAACAGAAGCAAACAGTCTCCATAGATTTGCAAAAGGGAAATCATTCTTGACAAATCTGATGACTGCCTTTCAGGATGTCACAAGTGGAGTTGATCATGGTGACCCAGTAGATGTGTTTCTTAGGTTTTATGAAGACCTTTGAAGAAGCGATTAGAGATTAATGTGTACGGTTGAAATGCATGGGATTGGGGTGAGTGTAATGAGTTGGTTATGAAACTGGTCAGCACGTTGTCAACGTGGATTCAAAGTAAATGTGTCTTTTGCCCAATGGCAGACAGTAACTAGTGGGGTATAACAGGGGTCTGTTCTTGAACCCCAGCTGTTCACAATGTCAGACAGTAACTCGTGGGGTATAACAGGGATCTGTTCTTGAACCCCAGCTGTTCACAATGTGCGTTGCTGATTTAGATGAGGAAACTAAATATAATTTTTCAAACTTTTTAGATGGCACAAAGCTGGGTGCATGCATGTTGCAGTGTGATTTGGAGAAGCTTTGTAAGTGAAAATTAATATTGGTTACGTTATATTTGGATAAATGTAAGCTTATCCATCTTGTAGCAATAAAAAAAACAAGGCAGATTATCGTTTGAATGGCACATGGGAGTGTCAATGAGACCAGAGGATCCTTGCGCACCAGTTGCTGACAGTAAGTGCACAAGTGCAGCAGGCAGTAAGGAAACAAATTATCTGTTGGCCTTCACAGAGTGAGGATCCAAATAAAGGAACAAGAATGCTTTGCTGCAGTTACACAGGGCCTAAGTAAGTCCACACCTGTTATATTGTGTACAGTTTTGGCATGCCTATCTGAAAAAAAGTGTTCTTCCTTTCGACGGCGTTCAGCACGTGTTTACCAACTTGACTCCTGGGATGGTAGGAATAACGTATGAAGAGAGATTGAGTCAGTTAAAATTGTATTCAACGGAGTATAGAAGAATGAGGGGATCACATTGAAATCTCCAAATTCCAAACAGGACTGGACAAGTTAGATGCAGGAAGGATGTTCCAATGATGGGGAATTACAGAACAAGGGGCTACAGTTTAAGGATATGGGGTAAATATTTTAGGACTGAGATGAGGAGAAACACCATCACCTGGAGAATGCCGGGAAGTGCATTCCTTTTTTCTCTCCCTTTCAAAATAAATTGATCTCCAGCTCTTGTTTTCACGGTCTCTTCCTGACACCACACTTGCTTAACAGGGACCCATTTAGGAAAAGCATCCCAAGCAGATAACAGACGTCTCATTTCATTCAGTCAAATGTCTCAGCTTTTACTTAAATTTTGATCTTTTGAGCTTACACCCGAATGTCTGTGAATAGCTTCAATATGACTATACATGTACATGTCAGCACTAGGAGCAGATATGTGCCATTTAGCCACTCTCGCCTGCTTGGTCATTAAATAAAATCATGTCTGAACTGAGTGTAGCTTCAACTCCACAAGCTATTTATCATAATAACCTTTTGACTCTCTTGTTGACCATCAATATATTTAGCATTCATATAAAAAAACTACCTCCTTCATCTTAGATAGCAGCCCACCAATGTTTTTTTGTTAATTTGTTTGTGGGATGTGAATGTTGGTAGCTAGCCAGCATTTATTGCCCATCCCTCATTGTCCTTGAGGGAGTGGTGGTGAGCTGGCTTCTTGAACTGCAGCAGTCTTAGTTTTATAATTCGCCCCACTATGTTGTTTGGGAGGGAATTCCAGAATTTTGACACAGCAACTGTGAAAGAATTGCGATACATTTCCAAGTCAGGATACTGAGCGATCAGCAGGGGGAATGGTGGTCATTGGTTTTCCTGTGTATCAGCTGACCCAAAACCCATTGGTGTAACTGAAGGTTGGTGGTGGAGGGGGTGGATGTTTATGGGTGTAGTGCCAGTGATGTGGTTTGCATTGTCTTGGATGGTCTCAAGCTTCTTCAGTCTTAACGCAGTTACACCCATCCAGTGGGAAGTTATTCCATTTCACTTTTATGGAAGATGGACAGGCTTTGGGAAGTCAGCAGGTGAGTTACTCACAGCAGTATTTCATCGGTTTTGACTCACACTTGTATTCACTGTGTATAACTGGTAAGTCCAGTTGAGTTTCTGGTAAATGGGATCCACCTGCATGTTAACAGTGGGGCATTTAGTGACGGTAATGCCATTGAATGTCAAAGAAATGTGATTATATTTTGTCTTATTTGAGAATGTCATTGCTTGCCATTTATATGTAGCAAATGATACCTGTCACTTGTTCGCCCAAGCCACGATAGTGTCCAGTTCTTTGGACTTGTATTCCTTTACTGTGTCTCCGAAATCTTCTCTCCCCACAAGGCAAGCATCATTTCTGGACGCTCTTTCTCTTTGCAGAGAAAAGAAAAGTAACATCTTAAAACAAAGGATAGCCGTGCTGATTTGATTTGTTCTTGGAGCTGTCATCTAACTCCTGTGCTAAGCCTGACGGACAGATTAAACACGGAAGATGTTTCCACTAATGTGTGGACACAAAAAAAAGATACGAGTCACAAATGAATTGATTGTACAATTCAGAAATCAGTTCTTTGACTGAGTATAAAACAAGAAGATATTGGAAATATTCAGTCTTGATGATAAGTCCCTGGCTTGAGAAAAAGAGTTAATTTTCCCTTTCTGTGGACTGATGCAGAGAAGTCATGTAATATAAAGTGCATTTCTCTTTCAACTGTTGCTGAATATTTCGAGTTGATTGAGTCTGCTTTTGTTTATTCAAAGAGTGCTGAGACAATGAAACTCATTACAGGAAGTGATTGACATCTCAGTCTCTTCTGAAGCTCGTGTGTAACATTTCACGCTTGCCTGAACATCTTAAACTACTGACGTATCAGCACAGTCACCGCACAGGAAGACTCTTCACACTTCAGTGTGAGAACGGATTTATTTAGTTTTCCTACCTGACATCGTTCAGCTTTGAAATTTGAAATGATTTTATCACCAATAAATGAATTCTTCTTGCGGCGAAATTCAAATATTCTACACAGGAAAGGTGTATATTTTGTTCACTTTATCCGTTGAGTGTGTGTTCATATCTCTTTGTTCTGCTGTTTATTAGAACCAGGACAGACAGGGACCATGCACTTGTATCAATGGATTCCTGTATCTTTCGTCCTGGCATATTCCTTCATATCTTCGTTGTATCAATATTGCTGCTCAATGGCAGCGTGTTTTTCCCAGCATTCTGGGTGGGAATGCATTTGCCCAGATGACAAAGTGTGGAGCTGGATGAACACAGCAGGCCAAGAAGCATTTTAGGAGCACAAGAGCTAATATTTCAGACCCACACGAGTTATCTCGGATTCACCAGCATCTGCAGTCCCCATTATCTCTGAATGTATACGCCCACTGGTGCGCGCGCAATCTGAAGCGTTTCAAACATGCGCAGTACCGGAGGCAAAGGAGAGCCGGAGGAATCGGATGAGGAACAGGCGCGATGAGGATTTGAAAGGTGAAAATTAGAAATCAAGTGAGTGAGTATTCCACGAAGTGGGCGGAGAGGCTTTATAAAATCTGACAGTAGCTACCGTCACTGAATTGAAAAATACCGACCCCGGTTTTGTCACGAATAGATTGGAATTGCTGAATTCCTTTGTTAGCCGAGGCAGGGCTGGGCGCCGCGAATGTTTTCTGAGCCGTGTGAGCCCGCCATCTTTATCCGGGGCCAACTGGAAGCGGAGAGTGCGCTTGTCCTTTACTTGTTGGGAACGGGGCGAGGGGAAGGCGAGCAGGATTTACGAACAGCAACTTCAAACCAAGAGAAATGCTTTTCTTTTTCTGTTCTGAATCTCTGTCCTGGATTGATCGTGATGGATTTTACACTCTTACAGATCAATGTCAGCAGAGGAATTTGGCCGACTTGAACCTCAGAAAGAGTGAAAGAGTAACTCGATTGATGAGTATCTGAATGCTATCAGCATCTGAATGTGGTAGCGTTCAGGTATGAATGTGTGTGTGTGTGCCTGTGGGAAAAGATTTGAGATATCAGAAAATGAGATACACTATCTGTGGTTAGATTACAGTTGATTAGCTGTTTTTAGTTCTCGGACTTGCTGTCAGGAACGGTCTAACAACTATGGAGTGGATGTAGCACAGATTCACCTGATTGATAACTGAATCTGTAGGTTTAGAATACAAGAAGGCCCATATTAAAAAAAATCAAAAAGTGCAAACCATTTAGCCCATGCCAAATGTCTGGAGCAATCCAGTCAGTCCTATTCCCTTGTTTTATCCCTGCACCTTTGCATTTTTCTCTCAAATGCTGATTCAGTATTTTTTTGAAATCAATCAACATCAAATTTGCTTTGACGAATTAATCTATTTATTACTTTCAAATATCTGTGCATGTGAATCCCTCAGACTCTGCACACTCTTTAGTGTTGTGTTATTGCCTCTTCCTATCCCTTCTGCTAAAACACATCACTTCATTCTGAGAGAGGTATCCCTGGAAATTGATTAATAAGAAATATTTTTGATCAAAGTCTTGGGAATATGATTAGTGACTGTCAGGGGAGTTACAGAGAAACTATTTCCACTGAGTGGGGAATTGACGACGAGCAGTAACAATCTGAACATGACATTAGTACCAGCATATTTCCAGGTCAAGTTTTCCAGATCCTTATAACTGTTTGATGGTTCAGGGACTGCAGAATTCCACATTCAATCTGGAAGATTGGAAAGTGTCAAATTGAAAGAAAGCTGCTGTGCGTTCAAGTCGTGCAAGCTTCATTAGAATGGCGCACTAGTCTATCAGGGCAAACTGGTACAAAGGATGATGTCACATGAGCTGGAGAGATAGCTACATCGAAGACAGGGTGTAGCAGTGGAAAGATACTTTTCAGAATGGAGGGTTTTGATTAGTGGTGTTCCACAGGAATCAGTGCTGGGACCTCTGCTGTTTCTGGTCTATATAAATAACTTGGAAGAACACGTGGCTGGTCGAATCAATAAGTTTGCGGACAATACAAAGGTTGGTAGAGTTGCAGATAGTGAGAAGGATTGTCAGATGATACAGCAGAGTATAGATAAATTGGAGTTATGGGCAGAAAGATGACATGTAGTTTAATCTGGACAGATATGAGGGGATGTAATTTGGAAAGTCAGGTACAGGTTTAAATTATAGAGTAAATGGCAGAACTCTTAGGAACATTGATATGCAGAAGGATCTGGGTGTGCAGGTCCACAGGCTACTGAAAGTGATGGTGCAGGTAGATAATTTAGTATAAAAGGCCTTTGGGATGACTGCCTTCATTGGAAGGTGCAATGGCGATATGGACAGGCAAGTTATGCTGCTGCTTTGTAGAACTCTAGTCAGGCCACACTTAGAATATTGCATTCAGTTCTGGACACCACATGTGGATGTGGATGCTTTGGAGAGGGTATAGAATAGGTTTCCCAGGATGTTGCATGGTTATGGGGGAGTTTAGCATTGAAGAAAGGTTGGAAAGACTTGGTTTGTTTACACTGGGACGCAGCAGGTTGAGAGGGTGGCCTGAGAGAAGTTTATAAGATTGTGAATGGCATGGATAGAGCGGAATGTATGAGACTTTTTTCCCCCAGGGCAGAGGGATAAATTACTAGAGGACACAAGTTCAAGCTGCAGGGGGAATGTGTGAAAGAGATAAGCAAGGCAAGCTTTTCACACAAAAGTTGCTGAGTTCCTGAAATGTGTTGCCACAGGAGGCAATGGAAGCAGACGCAGCAGCAGCAGTCAAGAAGCACCTGGCTGAATACATGAACAGGAAGGGAAGAGAGGAATGTGGATCCTGTGAATCAAGGCATTTTTAGCATGGAGGGTTAGAATGTGCAGGCATAGGCTTGGAGTGCTGAAGGGCTGGTTCCTGTGCTATGTTGTTCTTTGTTCTTAACAGAGGATTTTGTCTGGGTTGGGAAGCTAAAATGAAAGTCATGGCGCAGCTTGCAAACGGAATGGATTTTTTTTCTGCAGAATAATAGCCCAATCTGTATTTTCTATTCACTATGTGGTACAGTCCCCGTCATAAGCAGTGAGGACAGTAATTAAAATGTGTAAGGTACAAATGATTCATCATTTATTTTCTTCTTGCAAAACCTTGAAGATAGCCTGAAGAAAGATGTTATTTGCAGAGTAGGTTATATGATACAGAAAATCATTGGCAAAGTATTACATTCTAACTGAACTAGAGGCTAAAATAAACTCTGACTGTCAGAGTCCCTATTTTTTCAGCAGGTTTAATTTTTAATAAAATGCATTCTGACATATTGAGCAAGTCAATAATCTTTTCCAGTCTGAATCTGCTGCTCAGAGTCCTGGAAGTGATGGTTTTCCCATGCACCACCTGATCTTGTGTTTCTGTCTGGTGAGTTTGGGAGGTTGTTAGAATTACTGGCAGATGAATTAGATTACCTACAGTGTGGAAACAGGTCCTTCGGTCCAACAAGTCCACACCGCCCCTTGAAGCATCCCACCCAGACCCAGACCCATCCCCCAATAACCCACACACCCCTGAACACTATGGGCAGTTTAGCATGGCCAATCCACCGAGCCTGCACATCTTTTGACTGTGGGAGAAAACCGACACAGACAGAGGGAGAATGTGCAAACTCCACAGACAGTCGCCCAAGGCTGGAATCGAACCCAGGTCCCTGGTGCTGTGAGGCTGCAGTGCTAACGACCGATCCACCGTGCTGCCCATATGAAGCCCATCTCCATTAATGCTCTCCGTATTTCTCAGTTTTCCCACAAAGAACACCTTTATGCAGCCCCAGATTTGGCAGCCAGTTCCTTTCACTGAAGCTTAATACTGAACCAGTCCTATTGTTATAACAATCCAAGAGCTTTCATGGTCGCATTGTCCACTGTCTATCGCACAAATGATCAGATGTATTCAGTCCAGTTTTAAAGTTCTGCCTTTTTCTCTCTGGGCCACATTTCGTTCTTACTGTCTGTCATTCATTTTACAGGAAGTTGGAGCATTTGCAGTCAGTGAACTCAAATCTCGCTGCAGATTCTAACGAAATGTTGAATTCATCATGTCTTGAATATCATCAGGCTTTGATCATGGAAGCCAAAACCAGTGTTCGCACTGAGAAACCATGGAAATGTGAGGACTGTGAGAAGGAATTCAAATATCCATCTTCCCTGGAAAGTCATCAGTGTGGTCACACTGGAGAGAGACCGTTCACCAGCCCTGACTGTGGAAAGGGATTCATTTGATCATCCAGTCTGCTGACACACCAGCAAGTTCATATAAGAGAGAGGCAGTTCATCTCCTCTGAGTGTGCGAAAGGATTCACTCACTCATCCCATCTGCTGACTCACCGGCACGTTCACACTGGGGAGAGACCTTTAAAATATCCACACTCTAGGAATTGCGAGAAAAGTTCGAGAGAACTAATATCTCACATTAGTGAGAAACCATTCAGGTGCTCTCACTGTGCGACTCGGCTCAAGCGATCATCTAAACTCCCAATACACCAGCACATTCACACTGGGGAGAGACCGTTCATCTATTCCATATGTAGGAAGTGTTTCATTCACTCATCTGACCTGGTGAAACACCAGAAAGTTCATTCTAATGAGAGACCTTTTTCAATGTTCAGACTGCAGGAAATGCTGTAAATGTTCTGGAGAACTGATGTCCCATCAACATGTTCACACTGTTGAGAGCCCAATAAGATACTCTCATGATGGGACTGGGTACAGATGAATATGTAACCTCGCTGTACACCAATGCATCCACACAGGGGAGATACCGTTCACTTGCTTCATGTGCAGGAAGAGATTCGTCAGATCATTGTACCTGCTGAAACACGAGCAAGTTAATTCTGACCAGAGAATGTGGGAAATGGTATAAAGATTCTGAACAATTAGCCTCCATTAACTTGCTCACATTATTGAAATAACTTTGAATGTTCAGATTGCAGAAAATGCTTTAAAAGTCCTCAACAATTGATGATCCATCAATGTGTTGACACAGGTGAGAGACCGTTCCAGTGCTTTCACTTTCAAACTGGGTTCAGGTGATCATTTCACCTCATTGTATGCCAGTGATGTCAGACTGGAGGGAGGTCGTTCGCCTGCATTGAATGTGGGAAGGGATTCACTCAAACACCCGACAACCCCCCCCCCCCCCCCCCCAAAAACATGAGTGAATTCACAAATAACCACAGTGGTTGCATTTTGCTATTAATTATGTTCAGTAATGAACACATTTCATTGTTGTCTGTTTCTACTGATGTTAAATTGACTTTCCTGAAAATATAGGTTTTTATTTTCTGAGTAAAAGGCAAATAAATTAGCTTTGTATTTAACACAAAACTTACACTTTGTTTTCAAATGTCCCAAGCACAAGTTAGTTTCTTTTGGCCTTCTTAACAAGAAGATTCAGATACAGGAGCAGGAACGTCCTTCTGTGATTCCACAGGTCTCAGTGAGCCCATAGCTGGATTCTTGTGTGCAATTTTGGTCTCATTATTCTTGTGGAAGAATGCTTTGGCTGTGAATGGAGTACAATGAAGGTTGACCAGAATGATTCCTGGGATGACAGGACTGACATGTGAAGAAAGACTGGATCAGTTAGGACTATATTCACTCGAGTTCAGAAGAGTGGTCTTTCATAGAAACAAAAGAATTCCGACAGGGCTCCACAGGATAAACAGAGGAAGGCTGTTCTCAATAAACAGGGTGTCCAGAACCATGACTTTTAGGATATGGGCATACATGGGAGCATAAAGATGGGATCCTAGTGTCTCTTTAACCTGTCATCGACAAGCTATTTAGGACTGAGATAAGAAGAAATTTCCTCACCTCTGGAATTATCTGCCACAGAAAGCACCTGAAGCCAAAACATTGAATGTATTTAAGAAGGATTTGGATATAATTGTTGGGGTGAAAGGAATCCAAGTATGGAGAGAAAGCAGGAACAGATGGATGATCAGCCACGATCGTGTTAAATGTTGGAGCAGGCTTGAATGACCAAACGGCCGACCTCTATTTTCTTTGTCAATGGTTATTATTTTCCCAAATACTTTTTCTCTTCTGATCAATATTATGGTTCTTTCCTCCCCTTTTGTGCTGCTGAACTACTTAATTTTTTTGTAATGTTGTAAGTGTTCCCTACTGTGAAGATTGATTAAAATTATTTGTTTAACTCCCCTGCTCTTTCCTGGCTCCTCATTATCACTGACAAATCTCATTCTCTAAGGGGCCGATGTTCACAGTTCTCTTCTCTTTTTATCTTTTGAAATACTTCATTGACCACAGTATGTTTTCTCCTGTTATGGTTATTTCCTCCCCTTTTTGCTGCTTGTCTATTTTTGTGTATTTTAAAGTTGCAAGAATGCCCTAATGTGAATATTGTTGGAAAGTATTTGTTTAACTCTCCTGCCCTTTCCTAGCTCCTCAATGTTACCCTTTACAAAGCTCATTTTATAAGGGGCCGATGCTCACAGTTCTGTCCTCTCTTTATTTATTGAAATAATTAATCAACCACAATACACATTGTTCCTCCATAATCATCTATAAGGCCTTGTGTGGTGGCATTGTGAGAGAGGCCGAGCCACAACAATGTACAACAGTTCAATAATGTCCAACTGTATGCAAAAAAGGCAAGTTTCATCAAAGCTTTTTGTCTTGCACATTTCGGTTCATTCACAATAAGCACCAATGGAAAGGGAGCAAACGTTTTATACTGTACTGACCTGGGCGAATAATAGACTCTGATTGGTCAAGGCATTGCAAAGGAAAATGCACCAGTTAGATGATGACCAAACTTTGTTTAAATTTCACGCAGACAGATTGACTCTGATTTTTCAAAGCATCACTGGAGACCTCAACTAAAGAAGGGCTGGCCCCTGTCTGGTTGAGTGGAAGGAGGTGTTATTAATATTAATTGGGCACTATTAATATTTGAGCACTGTAAGCACAAACTGGTTGGCTGTGGCTAATGCGTTATCTATTGTGAAGAGACAAAAGAAAATGCTGTTTGCCAAAATCTCCCAACCTTTAGGTGGAGGTGAGGAATGCTGCAGAATGTGATTGTTAATATTGTCTCCGAAGTGGAAAACAGGTGAACTGTTGCACTTAAGAAACAATTCCTGTGAAAGATAATGTGGGAACATCATGCTGGTAAGCCAGTCGCACATAGTGAGGGGATGGGCAGTGGGAGAAGACACAGTAAATGTATAGCCTGCAACAGAATCTAAAATACATGCATGATTGGAGGCAGTGGAAGTTTGACAATGGCAGAGAGGTGATCAAGGAAAGCAAGGGTCATAAAGCCATACAGATGGACCGAGTTATACAGATTTACAGCACAGAGTGTGCCGTCTGCCCACCATTCCGATGCTCGTCATCAAACATCAGTGAAAGAGAGCAATAGATGAACATGGATTCAGATCCCACAGCAAAGGTGTCACTCCAGATGCAGAGACATTGAACCTCTCCCAAATAACACAGGACAACAATAAAATCCTTAAATTATTAATGACTCATTAAAAAATATTTAGCCCTGAAACAGTCTTATTGATTACAATATTAAAATCTGCTGGAACCTGCAGCTGGAAAGATTTCAAAAGTTCCATGTCAGAGAATAGTTTCAAAATTAAGGAAATCCCTTGGAATCGAGTGATGTAACTGAGGTTACTCCGTGGAAATTCTATGAGTTAGTTTGTAAAATCAATCTCCATCAGCCAGAGCGAGCCATTCAGAAGAGATAATCATTTCAATTGATTTGAGTTTTGCTGTGTGTACCAGCCACTCTGAGCTCTGATAAAAGGAGTTTCAAAAATCCATCCATCAGTCCAGTACAGATGTTCACAACATCCCCTCTTCATAGCTCATGATGACTGACTATTCTCCCTGCTGTACAATGTCCCTCAGCGTGGCCAGCAGTCACTCAATTTGAGGATAGCGTCTCCTCAGGGCCATAAGTTTCTATCCTAGGTTTTCATATGAATGAATCAGTCTTCTCCATCCACCCAACCAGAAATTGGCCACTTGCTCGTGCTGCAATCCTAATGTGCCTGAATGAAACCTAGAAACAAAACCCAGGTCATTGCCGTTGAGAAAAAATAAGTAAATTAATAAACCATGTAATTAATAAATAATTAAATAATATAATATTGTAGATTCTATTAAGTTCTCTTCTAATCTGTCCTTCTATGTTCAATTACTTATGCACATATATACCCAGGTCATTCTATCCTTGCAACCCCTTTAGAGATGTACCCTTTATTTTATATTGCTGATGTACATTCATCCCATTAAAATGTGTGACCTGACACTTCTCCACATTGAAATTCATCCACCTCTGATCCACACACCCCACTAACTTTACACAAGTTTCCAGAAAATTACGAGAGGCATTGATTGAATGGAGAGTGAAGTATTTTCTCAGGTGAAAATGTCAATTACTATGGGACCTAAGTTTAAGCCAAAAGGGTGTATGTTTAAAGGAGATGTAAGAGGCAAGCGTTTAGACAGTGGGTTGTAAGTGCTTGGAATACACTAGTCGAGGGGGTGGTAAAGGTGGATATGAGAGATAGGTGAATAGGCAGAGAATAAAGTGATATGGATTGCACAGAAACAAAAGGTTTTTAGTTTCGAAAGGCATCATGTATCAGCACAGTCTTGGTGGCCCAAAGTACCTGTTCCTTTGCTGTGTTGTTCTTCTTTGTACCATTCTGCTCACATTTTTCTCTGTTTCCAAATCCTAACGTATGCACAAATATTGATCCTGTTCCCTGTAGTCCTATGTTTAGAGCATTAATATATATTTGGAAAACACAAGGGTCTCAACATTGCCACCGAGGGAATTTCAATAGATTCATTCAACTATCCCAAAAAATATCCAAAGCCACTGTTGTATTTCCTTTCTCTCAGCCAATTTTGTACATGTATTGTTATTGTAGTTATTTTCCCCAAATACATAAACTCACGGGTCAGCTCAATAACATTGAATCACATACTTTCTGGAAGTCTTGGACAAACATGAACTGTATTCCTCTGATCAACCCCATATTTCACACGTTGAAAAGAAAACGTAGGTCATTAACAGCAAGTTAACTAACATCATGTCTCCTGGAGAAATGTATGGCAACTTCCCATGAATTGACTGATCTTTGGCCATGTAACTCTTCATTTTGCCTTCACCGTTGCGTCTACAAGTTTCCAAGCACCCAAAGTAAATTGGCTTGTCTGTAACAGTTGGATATATTCTTGCAACTTCTGTTTAACAAATGACTAAACTTTGCAATTTCCCTGTATTCCAGCACTACTCTCGATAAACTTACAAATTCAGCAAAGTTTCTGATCGCCTCGAGCAGACTTTGAAAGTAGACATGGCGACCCCCAGTGAGACAGTTCTCATTCTTCCATGTGGCTCACGATCTCAGAAGATACCCATTTTGGAAAAGCCTGATTGGTATTTTCTTGCTGCTGAATACCACGGGATTGTTACAGCTCCACTTGTCTCACGTTCAAAGCCATTTTCAAAACTTAAACACAAGCACAAGACTGATGAATGTAGAAGGGGTAATGTGCACTGAGCATATTCATCTAACTAGTACATGGGAGCATAAAGATGAGATCCTTGTGCCTCTCTAACCTGTCATCGACAACCCCATCACGTTGTAACACCTTGTGTCTTATGTTCCTCCTGCTCGCTTTCCAGGTAAACATTGGATTTGCCATTGGCCTGCATTGGCATTGAGCACTAATTGACATTGGATCTGGCTGGGCTGAGGGAGGTGAAGGTGAGACAGGGCCAGAAGCAAAAAGAGATGCAAAATCGGGGTGTTGTGAATCAGTTGATTTCAGTGGGGACCGAGTGCTGTGATTTGCAGCCCGAGTTTCCCAGGAGTTACAGTGATTGGGCTCGTGTTTTTTTTAATTGAACGTTTTCCTCAAGCGTGACTTCCTTTTTGTAAACCATGCTGACTCTGCCTGGATCCGATCTGATCTGTACCACTCATAAACAAAACATTTTACTGTATTTCAGTACATGTGACAACAAATCAATCTGTGCATCCCTCTGTTTCCCTCTCGGTCTGTCTGTTGATCTCTCTCTGTGTCGGTTCTACACTTTTTCTCTCCCGGTGTACCATCCGCACTCTTCTCCAAGAGCAAAAGCCTGTAAGCCCATCACCATTCTGTTAAGCTAGCAATGGCCTGTCAACACATCTCCACTGTTCTACCAATGACCTGTGAACACGTCTGCATTCCCTTCTTCTTGCAACAACTTATTAACACATGACCAGTCTTTTCTTGTAGCTACAGCATGTGAAACATTCCCAATCTGTTCCCCCAGCAACAATCTGTGAGCCCGTTGCCACTGTATTGCCCGAGTCAAGGCCTGTGAGCAGATCCTTAGACGGTTGCCCTTGGAAAGGCCTATGAATCCATCCCCACTCTGATCCCCTTGCAACAGGCTCATACCCATCCCCAATTTCATTGCAAAAGACTGTGACCACATCTCCACTGTACCCCAAGCAACAACCTGTTGAACATCCACAAAATGTTCTCGTAGCAACAACGTGTGAACTGATCCTGCCTCTGTTCTCTTAGTAACAGCCTGTCAGCCAATCCCTACTCTCTTCCCCTAGCAACGGCCTGTGAAACCACCTCCACTCTGCTGCACTGACAACTGCCTGTGACCCCATTCCCAATCTGCTCTGCTAGAAACAGTCTGTGAAACCATCAATACTGTATCACTTGCACCAGCCTGTGAACCAATCCTCACGCTTTTGCCTTAGCACCAGACTGTTCAACCATCTCCACACTGTTCTCCTAGCAGTGACTTGGGAACCCAATCCCAATTTAGTTTTACAGCAATAGTCTATGATCCCATCCCCATTCTGTTCCTCTAGCAATGGCCTGTGAGCCCATCTTAATCTTGTTCCCCTCGCAATGATCTGTTAACCCACTCCCACTGTGTTCTCCTTGCAATGGCCTATGAACCCATCCTAACAATGTTACTCTAGCCATAGACTATAAACCCATCCCACACTCTGTTCTCCTAACAGCGATGTGTGAACGTATCCTGAAACTGTTCTCATAGAAAATGGCCTGTTAACTCATTCCCACACTATTATACCTAGGAATGGCCGGTGAGCCCATCCCCATTCTGTTGTGCTAGCATAGGCCAGAGAACCCTTCCTTAGTATGTCCCTGTGCAGCAGCCTGTGAATGCATCCTCTGTTCTCCTCGCACCCCGCCTCTGTTCGACCAGCTATGGCCTTTGAACACAGCCCCACACTGTTGCTTTAGCAATGATCTAGTGATGCATTCCCACTCTGTTCTCCTTGCCTTGGCCTGTGAACTCATCTTCATTCTGTTACCCTAGCATTGCCCTCTGAACCCATCCCCATTCTGTTACCCTAGCATCAACCTGTGAATTCATCCCGATTCTGTTCTCCTTTTAACAGCCTGTGTACAGTGGATAGGGGGAGATTTGAAGGATGGAGGGGAGATGGGGATTTATAGAAAGCTGTGAGAGAGACAAGAAGCTGGGAATATGGAGGCAGAGAGGAACGCAGTGAAATCTGTGGGATCAGACTGTGCAGCAGCCCCATTTTTGTCCCTTTGTCTCCCCCAAGTCCCAGCCCAGGGCTCACCCCCTTGTGGTCCAAACTCCAGAGACTGCCTGAGCCCCATAATTCATTTTCCCTGTGAGCATGTGAGTGTGGAATTGAACGACAAGGACACGGGATGGTTGATTATAATTCTCTCGGTCTCGCTCTCTCTGGTCCCAGCTCCTGTCTGACGATTCCTCACGGCAGAATGATTTGATTCTCTCTGACTCTGCATCATCCCGAGTTTCAGCTCCTGAATAAAATCACCGTGGGGGTGGAGGTAAGACAGAGAGAAATGAAAATGGATTAAAATTTTTAAAAAACACCGAAAGCTCAGCAAAATCGCACCACTTGCTGCTTCAGCAATGTGAGACATTCCCCACCCAGCACAGCAAGATCCCACTGCTGGTTGTCTGAACACCCACAACCTCACACTCTCCTCACCTCACCCCACCCCGCCCTCCCCACCCAAACACCAGCACAGCTCCTGATTTTAAACCCAGGGAACAGGGAACAGGAAGATGTCTCAAACTGCCTCAGGGCTGTCCCAGTGTTTCTGTTTGAGGGGAAGGGCAGGAGAGATATTTACTCCAGGGCTGGGATTCACACCCCCTCACACATCCCCCATCCCCACTCCCAGAATCTGTGTGCCTTACTCTGTCTGCAAGCTTCAGTGTCAGGTATCTCCCCGCCTGCCCCAGCACAGAGAGAGAGACAGAGACAGAGGTGCCTTTTTTGGGGGGAATGGTTATGGGGGAAGAGAGAGCAAAAAACAGACAGACAGAAATTGATCAAATTAGATTGAAATAAAAATAAACAGAAACAAAGGCAATCCTGCCACTGACTGACATCCAACATTTCCCCATTTCATCAGCATTTTCCCTGGGGTTTTGAGAAATGGAAGAGATTTCAACTGGGATCAAGGGGCAGATGCTTTCTGACTGCCCTCAGGGTTTATTTTCTTAGAGGCTGGACAGAAACTCAGTGGTGGGGAGTCACTCCCCAGAACATGCCTCTCTATCTCTCTCCATGACCCCACTCCAGCTTGTTCTCTGATACTCCAGTGAAGCAGTAACAAACACACAAAGAAATGACCAACGCTCCCCTCTGTCCCCTCCCATTCAGCAGGCACAAACCCCATGCCCAATCCACCTGGGATTGGTGCTGTTTCTACATGAAATGTTAATGATGAACCTTCCAAAGTGTCCAGTCACCTGTCTCTCTCCCTCCCCGCCTCTGTCTCTCTCCTTTTCTCTGCCCCTATCCATTGATCCATCTCTGTTGATCGATTCTCAAGCAGGAGAAAGTCAATGTCCCTCACACTCTCCATTTCCTCCATGTTTCAATAGCAATGCCCTCTCCTGCCTCATGTTTGCCATGTGCTCCCATCTCCCCGCTGTGTCTTGTGGATATTTGCAACGTCAGTGTCACATTTTGGAGGTTGAGGGGGTGACGGGAGGTGGGGTGGGTCTGGGCTGGGGGTTGGTGAGGAAATTAGGGATGACACACCCACTCACCACACTCACTATCAGGGCGTCAGCAGACTCAGCCCAGGGCACTGTAGAAAGCCTTGCATCACACACGAGGGTGACGTGCAGGCTGCGGTGGTGCACAGTAAGATCCCACTGGCAGCTGTGTGTGGGACTGCTGAGGGACTCCCTCAACACCTTGTTGGAGCCCGCCCCTCCGCCACGGGCTGCAATGTTAAAACAGGCCTCTCCCCCACTGAACCCACCAGCAAATATTACAGTCTCCCATTTCAACTTGGAGCTGGCTCAGACTGAACACGGGAGTTAGCCTCTCACCACCACCTCACCAGCTTCAGCTGTATTCCTTTTCCCTCCAACACTCCCATCTTCACACCACCCCCACCACCACACTCCCCGCTGTGCAGGATCCCACAAACAGCAAAATGTGAAAATGGCCATACGTTGATGGAGGAGCTTAACTCATCCTGAACACTGGCGTAGAGGGAGTGCAGGGTGGGTGGGACATCAGACCCTGCAGTTTCTGCCCCTTTCTAATGCTGAGCCCGTCCCCTGTCCCAGAGCCTGCACTGATCCCCCAATCCTTCACTCTCACCCCTCCCAGAGATCAGAATAAGGTCCCAGTCAAAGGGAACAATTCCCTCCATTTACCCCCAAACTTCACAGACGGGCCGAGAGGGGCCAAGAGGTGGGATTGGAACACGGGGTGGCGTTAGGAGGTCGTGGGATCCTACTCCTCCCTTTCCATATCCTGGCACCCCCACCCTACCCACCCACCTCTCCATTAAAATGACAAAAAGTCCAGGGAAGTCTTTCCCAGATATTCCAAGATGAAATGCAGGAAAGAAAACAGTTTGATGGATGGACAGGAGTATCCAGCTCACCCCACCCCTCCCTCTCCTATAGCCTTCAGCTCGCCAATATACTTCATTCGAGTGGTGCCTGTACCTTCCATTTATTGCTTGCTGCCACGTGGCCCCATCTGAAACACAGATATGACTCACAAAACTTCACATAGGGTTAGGATTCCTGATCTCCCCCAGCCCTCCCCTCTCCCCATCCCCATACACAACACCCAGAAGGGGCTCAAGTTGGAACGAATAAACAACTGCACAGCAAGATTCCAATGACTAGCGACCCCCTACCCCCAGCCCTTGTATCTATTCCCCACCTCCCATACATCCCCACCACCCTCTCCCATTGCCCTCCGATCTCACTCCCATCCCCGCCTTTCTAAGCTTTTCCTCTCTGACTCCATCTCTCAAACCCCCCAACACTGTCTCTGAATTATACCTCTGTGTCTGAAATGTTGTCACCCCTGCCATTTAGTAACCCTGACCTGTCACACTGCGGCATTGACTGTCTAAAATGGTGGGACGGTCTGGAGAGAGTGGTGGGAGTGGGGAAGCCCTAAACTGAGGAATGGCAATGGAGAGAGGGAAAGGGGGAAGAGATAAAGTAAGAGAGAAAGAAAGAGCCAGAATATGGTCAGAGAGAAAGTGAGGAAGACCCCAGTCTGAGGAAGGTGCGTGGAGAAGGAGATGGACAGAGTGAGACAGAGAGACAAAGAAAATGTAATAGCAAAGGCTCTGTAAGCAGCATTTGGACACTGGGCATCTTGTTGCAATGTAGGCCACACTGCAGGTAATTTGGCACACAGCAAGATCCCACAAGCAGCAGTATGACTGCAGACAGATTGTGTGTCTCACTCTTGCTGGTTAAGGGCTCAATTCTGGCTCCAGGCTGACAAAGAGGGAGCAATCTTGCTATTTGTGAAGTTCAACATACTTCTCTCTTTCTCTCTGTGTCTCTCTCCCCTCCACCTCTGATATCTCTCTCTCACTCTCTCTTTCCCACCTCTTTGTGTGTCACTCTCTCTCCCTTCTAAATCTCTTATCTTTCTGTCTTTGTTCCTCTCTCACTTCCCTCCCCGGCCCCTCATCTCTGATCTTTTTTTTCTCTCTCTCCCAGATTTAATCTTGTGCATTGTAATCTTTATCATTTAAAACGTTTTTGACCTTGATATTTGAGGATATTCTGTTTTTCTAAACGGGGGCACTGTTTCCCAGCATTCTGTGCCAGTAATGCTGCAGGCCATTGATACACAGTGTGATTCCACAGGTCACCCCTTCCTGCTCCAAAATGTGTTGAATCACAATTTCCATTCAGGGAAGGGGCTATCCGTTTCTTTGGGACAAAAATCACCCCCTCCATCCCAGGATGTAATTTGGTGGATGGCACTTTCTAGAACAAAGTGATTGGAGCTGGGCAGTGAAGAGATATTGGAGACTCCAGTTCTCTCCCCGACAACATGCCCCCTCCCCCAGACCCTGTCTCCGTTTCCCAGCACAGATACAGAGACACATCTTGTCCCTCTATCCCTCACTCCCTCCGGCTCACTCTTTTTGTCTGCATCTGTGTTTTTTGTGAAAAAAAACTTTGTATTGCAAATTATTTCTAACTCCCTCACTGTTTCTGTTTGTTTGAAAAAAAACAATGAGAGGAAGCTGGAGGGGGTTCAGGAGAGGAGACAGGGAGAGAAAGACTGAGATGCCCTCGCAGATACTCAGGGGATTGAAGTAAAATGGCCAAATAATGTTTTTGTTATGTGGTTATCAATTTTTTTCATCCTGGCCTACACACATCACATGTTACTCTGAAGTGAGAATGAGTCTTTGAAGAGAGTTTCACATTTATGGTTTTAATTTACTGTTTGGGGAGTCCTGTCTGTCAGACACTCCCTGGGAGGAGAATTAACATGTTTGTGTCAAAACCCAGGCTTCTTTCTTTAACCCCAGGATTCAAAAGGTTTTAAAAGTTACCTGGAGGCTCCGAAAAGAAAACCAGGCTACCACAGAGGAATTCAAATCTTGAGTTAATAAACAAATACAACTCACATGGGCCCTGCGGTCTGCAGCCTGTTGAACAGGCCGCTGGCCAATGCCTGAGCCCCACCCCTCCTCGCTGTGGAGAAAACCTGGGTCCATGGAAAGGATTTCTTGTCCCATTGTAGTTTCAAAATAAATGGACAGAGCAAGAGGGGGAAAATTATTGGAACTGGAAAGGAAGGACATTGTTAAAGAAATCACACAGCAAGAGGTGGGGTTTGATGTCTCTCCTTCACACAAGCCATCCCTTATCAATGCCAGGCTCTGATTGAATTGGTGAAAACTTTGGGAAATTTCAATCCCAGACCCATGAGGCAGGGTTAAAAGGAGGAGATCATCGAGACAGTTGCATTGCTGCAGGCCCATGAGGCAGAGCAAGATCCCACTGCCAGCAATGTGTCTGGAACAAGATAAACTCAATCTTTGTTATGGAATATTGGTTAAATCGTAAATGTTTTCTGTATCCCCAGGCACTACCATGATAGATACTTAAGAATCTCAAATATGTCTCCCTCCCTCCCTCTCCCTTTTCTCCTGCCCCTCTCCCTGTTGCAAGTCTATCTGTCACTCCCAATGTTGACTTCACATTCTCACATTATTATTCTGACAACAGAACATGCTTTTTGTGAGATTTCACATTTACAGTTTTAATTTCCTCCTTGGGGAGCCCTGACACATGTTTGTGTCAAATCCCAAGGCCCCGATTACTTTAACCCCAAGCTTCAAACCCCGGGGTGCAGCCTGTCCAATAAGCCTCAGGATGATGCCCCCTTTGGAGAAAGCCCTTGTTCTATGCCTTGTGGGCCCCAAACGCTTCCCCTTTGGTTCTTCAAAAAAAAAACTGGTCCCTTTGGAGAAAAAAAAGAGACAGCATTAGTTGCAAGGCAAAGCAGAGACAGTGCAGCAAGATCCTGGGTTTTCCTCTCTGTCACACAGACAATGTCTCAGCAACATCTGAACACAAACATATCAGGTGATGAGTTGAGTTTCCATGCCAGTCCCTTTGTAAAGCTTTGAAATGGTGGGTTACCTGATTAAAACAGCCACTGCCTGTAACAATGGCACTGGGGCATTTAATACACAGCAAGATCCCACATGCAGCAGTGTCCCAGCAGTCAGATAATCTGATTTTATTCCCTTCTGCGATGCTGGCTCAGTTTAATTATTTCCTGTGACCCCAGAAACTGACATTACAGTTAATTCACAATCTCAAATACTCTCCCTGGCTCTCCTGTTTGACCTACTCTTTCAATTCTTCAAATCCTTCTCTCACTGTCACATTTTATCACACTGCCCTCCTCCATAACCCACATTAAACCTCA
This sequence comes from Stegostoma tigrinum, assembly GCF_030684315.1. Taxonomy (NCBI): domain Eukaryota; kingdom Metazoa; phylum Chordata; class Chondrichthyes; order Orectolobiformes; family Stegostomatidae; genus Stegostoma; species Stegostoma tigrinum. Next base: position 2,592,572 of record NC_081361.1, on the reverse strand, counting down.
GGGTCAGAAAGAGACAGGACTCATATGGGCCCCTCACGGGGTGCAGTGGGAACAGGCATCAGGCCAATGTTGTCCCCCTCTGGAAGTTTTTTTTTGCAAAGCTTTCCTGGCCCCAGACATTTTGGATCTTCACATTGTAACTTTCCAAATCAGAATTTCCTGGGGATAAAAGAGAAAAGATTAGTTGAAAGCGGGAGCTACAGCATTTTGCAGCAAAATTACACAACAGGAGGCCAGGCTTATCTGCACTACCCCACCTCCATGGCATTACAAAACATCATAGCAACATCAAACTACCAAATAAATCATAAGGTGGTAATAAACCAGAGGTTTAAAATAATAATAAACACACATACACACACAATCTCAACCAAACAGGGAGAGCTGCTCACTACACTGTGTCAGGATGAATCTGATACATTTCTCAGTGAATGGTTTGCAGACTCCACCTCTGACTCATTGCAATGTCGCTCAGTCTGCTCATTAGGGAGGCCTCTGTGTGATAGAGATGGTAATTCCCCAGATTGGAGTCTTTTGTTGGATTTTCCTGGTCATTGAAATGTTAATTCTCCAGCAGCAAAGCTTTACCAACCCTTGTTCTTTGAAACCCTTTTTAAAGGTGTGTTAGTTCTGTCAGTGCAGTTTGAAAATATTTAACATTGGTCTCATAATAGCACCTAAGAGCCTGACCGCAGACGCCCCAGGAGACAGGAATGGAAATACAGTGGGGATATTTGCTGAGGATCTCTCGGGATTTTCCTGCTGTCAGTGTGGCTCCCAGAATCAAACTCTCTTTCTCACCCTCTTCTGCCCTGTCTCTCCCTGGCCTGCACTACAGACAGTCATTTCAAACTTGACATTCAAAACTTTGTTTCTTCTCCTCCTCCTGAAAATGTCAGTAGAGTTTGAGAATTTAAAGCATTGATCATATCTCTGCCCCTCAAACACCCACATTTCCCCATCTCTGCTCCCACTTTTCCCCCGGCACAGGACTGTGGAGAACATGGGTGCACTTTAAGACAACAAAATGTGAGGCTGGACGAACACAGCAGGCTAAGCAGCATCCCAGGAGCACAAAAGCTGACGCCTCGGGCCTAGACCCCTCACCAGAGCCTTTGGGAGCACTTTATCCAGGTTTTGCCAAGGGGCGTAGTCAGTGAGGTTCTGAGCTCAAGGGGTCAGCATGTGTGGGTGTGTGTGTGTGTGAGCGTGTATGTGTGTGTGTGTGTGTGTGTGTGTGTGTGTGTGTGTGAGCATGCAAGTATGTGCATGTACATGTGAGCGTGAGCGTGTGTTTGTGTGTGTGCACGTATGTGCATGCACCTGTGTGCATGTGCGTGTGTGTGTATGTGTGTATGTGTGAGCGTGCATGTGTGTGTGAGTGTGCACATCCATGTATGTGAGCGTGCACGTGTGTTTCAGAGCGCATGTGTAGTATGAGCACGTACGTGTGTGACCACGTGTGTGTGCTCACGTGCATGCATTTGTGTGTAAGTGTGCACGTGTGTGTATGTGAGCATACACATTTGTGTGTGTGTGAGTACATGCACGTGTGTGTGTGTGTGTGTGTGTGTGTGTGTGTGTGTGTGTGTGTGTGTGTGTGTGTGCGTGCGTGCGTATGTCAGACAGTCCGACAGGACAACAACAGATTCTTCAGTCCAACCAGTGCACGCCGAACATAATCCCAAACTAATCTAGTCTTATCTGCCTGCCCCGGCCCAAATGTATTTTAAGTGATACAAGTGTACTCACACACACCTCTTACTCAGGATATTTATTCCACACACTTACCACCCTCTGTGTAAAAACCTTCCCCCTCATGTCTTCTCTAAATCTTTCTCCTCTCGCCTTTAAAATTGTGTCCCCTAGTCTTGAAAGTCCCATCCTAGGGAAATGACAGCTACCATTACCTCTATCTATACCCCTCATTATTTTATAAACTCCTTATCAGGTCACCTTTAAACCTCCTACGCTTCAGTGAAAAATATCCCAATATATCCGGCCATTCTTTGTCCCTCAAATCGTCCATAATCAGCAACATCAAGGTAAATCGCGTGTGCGCGTGCGGGTCTGTCTCTGTGTGTATGTGCACGCGTGTGTCTGCGCACGTGTGTGCCTCTGTGTGTCTGTGTGCGTGTGAGTCTCTGCGTGTCTGCGCACATGTGTCTCTGTGTGTTTGCGCATGTGAGTCTCTGTGTGCGCGCGTGTGAGTCTCTGTGTGTCTGTGTGTCTGCGCGCGCGTGTCTCTGTGTGTTTGTGCGCATGAGAGAGAGAGACCCAAAGACAGGCTCTGTGTGTGTGCGTGCATAAGAAAGAAAGACCATGCATGTGAGTGTGTCTATTGGACTGCAAAGTTTGTGATAATGATTCCATCCTGTAATTTCATTATGTGACTGTCTATAAATCATGTGTTTCTTCCCCTGCCCCAGTAAAGGGTCTCAAACATACTCAGTCCCTTACTCTCAATCACACACACTCTCGTGTGTGCAGACGCTCTCACATACAGTCTTGTACATACACACATGCACACACTCACATATATTCACAGGGACAAAAAGAAAGAGAGAGACACACACAGAATGACACAGAAATGGAGAGAGAGAGAATGATTACTCTTGTAAATGTATCAGCAATTAGACAATTTATATAGCGAGGGTGGGAGAGACACAGATTTTCACAGGTTTTGAGAGAGACAGAGAGAGGATGACACAGAGAGGTGTGGTGACAGAGAGAATCACAAATAGACACAGTGACAGGGCAGAGAGAACCACAGATAGACGCATGGAGACAGAGAGAGAGAGAGAGAGAGAGAGAAAGAGAGAAAGAGAGAGAGAGAGAGGGGGAGAGACATAGATCGACACAGACTCAGATAGAGCAAGAGAAACAGATAGAGACAGGGTCAGAGAGATAGATACATAGGCACCATGGCTCAGTGGCTAGCACTGCTGCCTCACAGCACCAGGGGCCCAGGTTGTCTCCCATCCTTGAGTGACTGTGTGAAGTTTGCACATGGTCTCCAAGTCAGCGTGACTTTCCTCTGGGTGCTCAGTTTTCCTTCCACGGTCCAAAGGTGTACAGGGTAAGTGGATTGACCACGCTAAATTGTTCAGCAATGTATATAACAAATGGGTTATGGGGGTGTGGGTTTTGGTGGGAGGCTCTGAAGGATAGTATAGCCTTATTGGGCTGAATGGCCTGTTTTCACACTGTAGGGAATCCATGAATGAAAGAAACAGATATACACAGCGACATAGAGAGATTACTGATATACATAGGGACACACACAGAACCACAGATAGACACATGGAGCAGAGAGAGATTATCACACTTATGAACCGATCACAGAGACATCGCAGCTACATTCAGCAACATGGAGTGAGATTCACAGAAAGAGAGACAGACAAACAGATTCACAGAGAAATGGCATGAGACAGATAAAGAAAGAGACAAAGCTAAGATGAAAACGATGACACTGTTATCACAAGGAGAAATGGAGACTGAGACAGACACTCACTCCCCTTTACCATGAGTACAGGGGGACAGAGTTGTACATCATTTA